>NC_065580.1:148235914-149435914 GCF_024542745.1 Macaca thibetana thibetana
TTTTTAAAAAATTGTGGTGAAAAACATATTAACATAAAATTTACCATCTTAATCATTTTAAAATGTACAGTTCAGTGGTGTTAAGCATATTAACATTGTCATGAAACAGATCTCCAAGATTTTTTCATCTTGTAAATCTGAAACTTTGCACTCATTAAACAACTCCCCTTTCCCCCATCTCCCCAGCCCCTGGTAACCAGCATTCTTTTTGTTTCTATGAATTTGACTACTTTAGATTATCGCATAAGCAGAATATTTCTGTGACTGGCTTATTTCACTTGGCATAATTTCCTCAAGGTTCATCTCTGTTGTAGCTAATATGTTAGCTGCAGTCTTTCCTTTTTAAGGCTGGCTAACATTCCACTGTGTGTATATACTACGTGCTTTTACCTATTCACCCACTGATGAACATTTGGGTTGCTTCCACCTTTTATTTACTTATTTTTTTGAGACAGACTCTTGCTCTTTGCCCAGGCTGGAGTGCAGTGGTGCGATCTTGGCTCACTGCAACCTCCGCTTCCCAGGTTCAAGCGATTCTCTCAGCCTCCTGAGTAGCTGGGATTACCGGTACCCGTCACCACGCCGGGCTAATTTTTGTATTTTTAGAAGAGACAGGGTTTCACCATGTTGGCCAGGCTGGTCTTGAACTCCTGACCTCAAGCAGTCCACCCACCTCAGTCTCCCAAAGTGCTGGGATTACAGGCGTGAGCCACCACAGCACCTGGCCAGTTTCCACCTTTTAGGCATGGGTGTGCAAATCTCTCTGAGACCCTGCTTTCCATTCTTCTGGATAAATGCCCCGAGACGGCACTACTGGATTACATGTGGTTCTCTTCCTACCATATGGCTGTGCCATTTTACATTCCCACCAACAGTGCACAAGGGTTCCAGTTTCTCCATTCCTCACCGATACTTGTTATTTTGTTTTTCTTCTGGTAGTAGCCATTCTAATGGATGTGTGGTAGTATCTCCTTGTGATTTTGATTTGCATTTCTCTGACCATCAGGGATACTGAGCTGCTTTGCCTATGCTTTTTGGCCACTTGTTTATCCTCACTGGAGAACTGTCCATTCAAGTGCTTTGCCCATCTTTTAATAGGGTTATTTAACTTTGCTTCTTGTTGAGTTGTAGGAGTCTTTATATATTATGAATGGTAACTCCTTTCACGTATATGACTTGCAAATATTTTCTCCCACTTTATAGGCTGCCTTCTCACTCTGTTGACTGTGTCCCCGTACACACAAAAATGATTAAATTTGATGTTCTCCCATTGGTCCATGTTTTTGTTTGTTGCCTAGGCTTTTGGTGTCATACCCAAGAAATCACTGCTAAATCCAATATCTTGAAGCTTTCCCTCTATGTTTTCTTCTATGAGTTTTAGATTTCGTAATTATGTTTAAGTCTTTAAGCCATTTTGAGTTCATTTTTGTATACAGTGTAAGAGTTGGTACTTAAAAAAAAATAGCTATGCAGCATTCCACTGAAGAAATGTACAATCACTTATGTGACCCTTGCGATAGGCACCTGGGGCATTTCCAGTGTTTTGCTACTATCAACAATTGTGACATGAATACCCTTTATAGTACCCTCTCACACACACAACAACAACTGTTTCCCCATCTTCTTATTTAAAAATCAACTCTTGGCTGGCGGGTTTCAAATTTTTTACTTCTTCATTTGTATAATAATTCCTAACCTTTAAACCCTTAGCACCAGATATATTTTGGAATTCAGAAACTTTCAGATTTTGGAACGGTAACATGGTACATATGCTATGCATTACCAAATCCTCATAATGAAATCTGAGAATATTTCTACAGTAACAGATTTGTGTGTGTGAACAGTTGTACTAATGGAGACTATATATATATATATATATAATTTTTTTTTTTTTTTGAGACAGAGTCGCTCTGTTACCCAGGCTGGAGTGTGGTGGTGCCATCTCGGCTCACTGCAACCTCCGCCTCCTGGGTTCACGCAATTCCTGTGTCTCAGTCTCTTGAGGAGCTGGGACTACAGGCACATGCCACCATGCCTGGCTAATTTTTGTATTTTTAGTAGAGACAGGGTTTCACCATATTGGCCAGGCTGTCTCAAACTCCTGACCTCAGGCGATCCACCTGCCTCGGCCTCCCAAAGTGCTGGAATTACAGGTGTGAGCCACCGCTCACGGCCCTAATAGAGACTATAAATGGCCATGGGTGTGTGAGGCCAGGCTTTGCTACTAAACAAGTCCAAGTTGAGTTAAATCAGGTTTTGCTGCCAAGTGAGTGATCAGAAATGATTTGCTTTCCAAGTTTAAATACAGTAAGTGTAGTGACTAAGGCGTTGCTAATTCAGACCTGCAGCTCTCAGCTTCAAAGTCATGTCACTTCATCCAGTGAAGGTTAAGTAGCCTTCCTTTTTGAGCTCCTGCCTTAGCAAGCTACACTTTTCCCAGTATTTCTCTGCTTCAGAGAACTCAGTAAAACACTAACTACATTAGAGGACTGCTTGAAATGGTATCACATCCTAGAGTCCTGAGATATGCCCTTAAAATCATGGATATAACATTCAGGAAAACAAAGATTACAGTAAAACCTAATGCTAATAATAATTTCTCTTCCAAAATGGTTATAATGCAGTTATGTACATTTAGAAAATTAATTCAGTTATAAAATTAGGTAACAGGTGAATATGCTCGCAAGGTAAAAAAATGTAAACCTATGGATAAAGGAGAGCTCACTCCCACTCATTCCCACAACTGTTAATCACTGTTACCAACTTGGCATACATTTTTCTACCTTTGTTTCTGTATTTAATATGTGCATATTGTATGTGCAGAAATCTACCATTCAATGATTTGTTTGGTTTATATAAATGGGATAAACTACTACACACTGATTGTTCTACAAGTTGGTTTTTACCCTTACCATGCCTTAGAGATATTTTCTTTTTTTTTTTTTTTTTGAGACGGAGTCTCGCCCTGTTGTCCAGGCTGATCTCGGCTCACTGCAACCTCCGCCTCTTGGGTTCAAGCAGTTCTCCTGCCTCAGCCTTCTGAGTAGCTGGGATTACAGGTATGCACCACCACACCCCGCTAATTTTTGTATTTTTAGTAGAGACCAGGTTTCACCATGTTAGCCAGGCTGGTCTCGAACTCCTAACCTCAAGTGATCCACCTGTCTTGGCCTCCCGAAGTGCTGGGATTACAGGCGTGAGCCACCACACCTGGCCACCTTAGAGCTGTTTCCATGTGGACCTTCATTCCTTCTAACAGCCATCTGGTATTCTACTTAAACAGCACCACTGGCAGGTATTTAGAAAGTTTTAATTTCTGCTACTACAATCAACATTGCAGAAACCATCCTCATGCACGCCACTTCTGGGACATGTATAATTATGTCTGTAAGCTAGGTATCTGTAAATAGAACAGCTGGGTCAAAGAGTATCCATATTAATTTTTAAAAACAGCTCTGGCCAAATTCTCTCCCAAAAAGGTTGTGCCAATTTATATCCTATTGGCAAGGGTTTAAGATATCCATTTCTTTATACCCTTACCACACTGGATATTATCAATTGAATTTTTTTCCCAATTTGATGGGTGAAAAGTGGTATGTCATTACATTTTAAGTCTAAGTGTTTTTGTTTTCTTAAATCATGGGGAGGGGGGGGAAGTACTTTCTCATATTTACTTTTATAAAATAAAAGATTTATAATAGAAAGTTACAATAAAATAGATCATGGTGACATGCAGAGCTAAGATTCAATTCAAACTATAGACTGGCCTGGTACTGTGAGGAAAATAAAACATATTCCCAACATTATTCAGCTGCATAGACAGCAGCAAATAAATAAACCTACAATGTATGACTTTACTGAGGTTCACCGGCATAATATACTATAAACAGGATAACCATATGCCCCAGTTTGCCCTGGAGAGTCCCAATTTAAGTCAATCATCTCGGCAAAATTGTTTAATAGGGTCTTGTTTTATTTATAAACATGTCCCATTTGGATATTAAATTAAATGATCACGCAATTTTAAATTGAAGCTCAAATGGAGGCTCAGTAGCCTCTAGAACCATATCAAGCTCAAAGAGTTCAATTCTGACATAGTTCAGCTAAGCTTGTGACAGGACAATGCTAGTCCATTGCAGTTGGCATTAGATGTTAGAGTGAGCTAGATGTGGTGGCGCACACCTGTAGTCCCAGCTGCCCGGGAGGCTGAGGTGGGGGAATCTCTTGAGCGCAGGAGTTTGAGGATGCAGTGAGCTATGGTAAGTGTGCCTGTGAAAAGTCACTGAGCTCCAGCCTGGGCCACATAGTGAGACTCCATCTCAATATCTCAATACCACCACCACGACCACCACCATGACCACCACGACCACCACCACCACCACGACCACCACCACCACCACCAGACAAAACAAAAAAAGAAAGAAAAAGAACAAACAAAAGTAAAACAACGTGGAGGCTTCACTGGGCACCAGAGCTAATGGGATCCTGTGCTTGTTACTTCGTGTCTCCACGTAGGACCATTACAAATCCGAGTTACTGAAGCCGAATGCCCCTTCACTGTATACCACAGGAATAATGGCACTGCCTAAGTGCCAGGCCATCGTGCAGGATTTTGGCAATGTTTTCAGATCGTCTAAAAGTGGACCTGGGGATACTGCAAGCACAAGGCTCTGATGACTCCTTGCAGAGCAAATGGACAGGGAACAGACTTAGTAAACCAAATTATTAAAATCAAAGAAAAGGCTGCGTGCAGTGGCTCACACCTGTAATCCCAGCACTTTGGTAGGCTGGGGTGGGTGGATCACTTGAGGTCAGGAGTTCAAGACCAACCTGACCAACATGGCAAAACCTCGTCTCTACTAAAAATACAAAAATTAGCCAGGTGTGGTGGCGGGTGCCTGTAATCCCAGCTACTCAGGAGACTGGGGCAGGAGAACTGCTTGAACCTGGGAGGCGGAGACTGCAGTGAGCCGAGATGTCGCCACTGCACTCCAGCCTGGGCGACAAAGCAAGACTACCAACCCCTGCCCCGCCTCCGCAGAAAAAAAAAAAAAAAAAAAAAAAAACTGTACATAGTGAACTTGCCTGATCTGATGACTTCTGACATATGCATACAGCTGTGGGACCATCATAACAGCCAAGACCATGAGCAAACACCCAAACAACTCCCACTGTGGCCTTATCAGCCCTTCCCCTCCCCTGCCCTCCCTTCCTGCCCAGGCAACCCGCAGTCAGCGTCTGGCCCTCCACGTTGGTCTGCATATTCTAGATTCTCATGTAAGTCACATCTTAGAGGACGCTCCCTTCTTCGTGTGGCCTCCTGCACTTGGCATAATTCTTTCCAGATTCACTGACACGCTGCAGGTGACCAGGTGCTCCCTTTCCTGGCTGACCAGTATCCCCACGGAAGGGTGCACCCCAGTCTGTTCATCCATCTGCTTGTGGATGGCCACGTTCCCAATGTTCAGCTGCCGTAAACATGTGTGTGCAAGTCTTCGTGTGGACAAATATTTTCATTTCTCTTTGGTAAATATCTACACGTGGAAGGGCTAGCTCACGTGGTAAGTGTATGTTTAACTTTTAAGAAAGTGTCCCGCTTTTCCAAAGCAGGAGTCCCATTATTACATTTCTACCGGGGGTGTATGACAGCCCGAGTTTCCCCCCTCGATGCCCTCACTGCGCCGTGGGTGGCTGCCTTCTGAACGGCAGTCTCCTAGGAGAGGGAGAGCATGTGGCGCCTCACCACGGTGTTCAGCTGCTTGTGTGTCATGATGGATGACGTGGACTGAGCATCTTTTCATGTGCTGTTTGCTACAGAAATCTCTTCTCTGTTCAAATCTTTGTCCTTTTAAAAACAATTGTTTTCTTGAGTTTTGAGAGTTCTTTACATACTCTGGATAATCTGACAAAGGACTCATATTGAGAATTCCCAAGAAAATGACCAACAACCCAACAGGGCAGAAGATTGGCACAAACCTATTACAGAATAGGATATCCCACTGGCCAACGGATGTACAAAAGGTGCCAAACTTGCCGCAGCACTTTGGGAGGCCGAGACGGGCAGATCACGGGGTCAGGAGACCGAGACCATCCTGGCTAACACGGTTAAACTCCGTCTCTACTAAAAATGCAAAAAATTAGCCGGGCGCCTGTAGTCCCAGCTACTCGGGAGGCTGAGGCAGGAGAATGGCATGAACCTGGGAGGCAGAGCTTGCAGTGAGCCGAGATCGTGCCACTTCTCTCCAGCCTGGGCAACAGAGCGAGACTGTCTCAAAAAAAAAAAAAAAAAAAAAAAAAAAAAAAGGTGTCAAACTTATTTAGTCAGGAAAGTTCTTTATTAGAAATGCAAAGTAAAACATCAACGGATACCCACCAGGAGGCTTACCATCAGGAGGACAATGCCAAGTGTTGGCTGGAACGTGGACTAACGCTCCCACACTGCTGAAGAGGCTATAAACCAGTACGGACAATTTGGAGAAATACTTGGCAGCATTTCCCTACACACCCAGCACTTCCGCTCCTAGGTATATTTCCAAGAGAAATCAGTGCATATATCCATTAACAGACATGTCCAAGAATGTGCAAAGCAGCTTTACTTACAATAGCCAAAAACGAGAAACAAACACCATGTCTGTGAATAGGAGAAGGAATACATTGTGGTGTATTCATTTAATGGAAGGCTATATAGAAAAAAGAAGAAAATACCAATCCATGTAGCAACAAAGATGAATCTCTCAGTCATTAAGCAAAGAAGCCAGCTAAACAATTCCATTCAAACAAACTTCAAAAACAGGGAAAATACCAATCTCCAGTGATGGAAGTGAACTAGTGTGGTCACCAGGAGGAGTGGTATCTATGGGGAAGCAGCAGGAGGGACTTTCTTGGATGCTGAAATGTTCCTTCATGTGGGTGGTGGCTGTATGAGTAGATACATAGGTGAATCTCACTGTGTTGTATATACCTAAGATTTGTGCATTTTGCACATGGAAATTATACTTCAATTAAAACGAATAAACAAGGCTGGGGGCGGTGGCTCACGCCAGTAATCCCGGCACTTTGCGAGGCCGAGGCAAGTGGATCACCTGAGGTTAGGAGTTTGAGACCAGCCTGGCCAACATGACAAAACTCCTTCTCTACTAAAAATACAAAAATTAACCAGGCGTGGTGGTGGGCATCTGTAATGCCAGCTATTCGGGAGGCTGAGGCAAGAGAATTGCTTGAACCCAGGAGGCAGAGGCTGCAGTGAGCCAAAATCATGCCACTGCACTCCAGCCAGGGTGACAGAGTGAGACTCAGTCTCAAAAACAAACAAAAAACAAAAAAACCCAGAATGAGATACCTCTACACGGTCACCAGAATGGCTACTTGAAAAAGAGGACAAGTGTTGGTGCTGAGGTGGAGTAATGGGAACTTGGCCTCTGCTGGTAGAGCACAAATGCACACAGTGTGAAAAATCCATGAACACTGAACCCAGGCACACCTGGATGCCCCAGCAATTCCACCCCTGGATAGCCCTGAGGGAAATGCCTACATCTCTTTCTCTTCACCAAAAGACAGGTTCTCGACTATCTACGGTAACATTTTTGTAATGACCCTGAGCTGGCGTCTACCTGGATGCCCATCACCAGGAGGGCAGGAAACTAAATTGCAGGACATTCACAAAATAGAATACCATGCAGCAACAAGGATGAACGCGCCGCAGAATGGATGAACCGCACAAAACGAAATGGTGACAAGGAGCCAGTTACACAGGAGTTAATACCGTGTGAGGCCACAGATGAAGAAGCAACACAGAAACACCCATTCTACAGAACAGCCAGGGTTCACGGTCAGAACCGGTTACTTCTGGAGAGCACAAGGTGGTGTGAGGATGAAAGGGGTTCTGGAGCACAGGTCACTGTTTCCTGAGCTGGCTGCAGGTCACGCAATGCGCTCAGTTTGTGAAAACTGAGTTAATATAGATGCACTTCTATTTCTATATGTGTATATGCATATATAACACATGCATGCACATATATATATATGTAATTCTCCAATAGAAACATTTTTTAAATGAAATAGGGAAAGGTAACAGGTAGTGGTGGGTGGGGTTTTGACTTTAATCATGAAGATAACATCTGAGTGAAACCTTGGTGAGATAAAGGAGGAAGAGCATTCCAGGCAGAAGGAACAGCAAGCACAAGGGCCCTGATGGTGCTGGGAGGCCCTGAGTGCGCAGGGAGCAGCAGCAAGGCCAGCGCACGAGCAGCAGGAAGGCCAGTGCACCCGCAGCAGGGACGGGGAGGAAGGGGAGCAGGAGACGGGCTTGCCAAGACAAAGGTGGATCCAGGTCGCTAATGTGTCGAATGCTTTAATGATATAAGGGTCAAAAAAAGTACGAGGTTTGAGAACCTGGAGTCAACACGTGTCACTGAATCTTCATTCCTTTTGGACTCACAGGTTTGTCTTCCTTTTTATATAACTTCTTTCAAAGGTGAATAAAACCAGGCAAGTATAAGAATAAAAATACGTATAAAGCCCAGGCGACTTGTCTTCCCCCCCTTTTAAACCCTGTCACATACGTATGCAGCTGTCTGTGTTACTGAGCCACCTTCCTACCTGGGGTGGGGTTTACTCGTGCACAGTGCTTGGCACAGCAGGTAGTCAAGATATGACAGTCAATGTTAGTGAGTAATAATATTCTAAAAAGAGTATGAATTGCACAATTTAATTTACTGACATCCCTTCCAAATTTGGTGGTAATAGACGTGGCTTAAAGAGTTAACAATTTGGACTTTTCACTATGTTATGAGTTACTTCCCCTCTATTAGAGATGACTAACATCTTTAAAGTTTTTGAATAGACAATAGATGCACAGAGTACAAAATTCCTAATGGGGAGGGGGATGCTAGAGAAACCAGTGTCTCAGCTCCCTAGCTGTCCTCTCTGTAGGCAGCCGCTGCAGCCAGCTTCCAGGGTGCTAAGGTTTTATTTGAATAGGCTTAAGTTATCCTTTCTCTGGTGCTAGTATGCTGCTTTTAATTTGGCAACCTCATTTAGGGTTAGATACGGTCATATTAAGTTGACGGGAAGGAGAAAGAGCCAGCCTGAATGTCCTGGGTGATGAGGACTGAAGTCATGGGGTCTAAAAAAGGTTCTGGAAGATGAAGAGTGGGAACGACGAACCAAGAGGAGGAAAATCATCTGCAAATAAAGCCTCGATTCCCAATCCCTTCTATCTTAGCCACAGAAGCTCAGGAGGACCGTCGTGCCCAGTGTCTCCAAAAGGCCTGGAGCCAAAGCACTCTGCCAGCTTTTTTCATAAAGGCAGCAGCAAAACAGAGCTGCCTAGTCTATGGGCATCTGAGAAACTTGGATACTAAACGCCTGTGTCCTATCCAACAGCCTGTTCTAACGTGGCGGGTTTTCTTAGGATAAGATATCTGCCATCAAACTCTGCCTATGAATTTAAGTAGAGGGCCAGGCTCCGAATCATGCCAGGAGTGGAAGAGACCTCAGAGGTTTGTCAGTGGCTCTCAATACAGGCCAGGCTCACAATCACCTAAGGAGCCTCCCACAGAGCTGGCAGAGCCCTCCCCTCCCTTCATCCCCCACACTACCTGGACAGCTTACCCAGGGGCACAGGGCCCAGACCTGTACTGTGGAAAAGGTCCATACAGCTAGGCGGGATGCAGCCGTTCTGCCTGCCAGCTGGAGAGACAGAAACTGCCAGTGGCTACGGGGCAGCTCCCCTGGTGGGAAGGTCCTGGACACAGCTGGCAAGTATAGCCCCGGGGGCTAACAATGGGTTTTCATTTTTTCAGAGACTGGATTTCACTCTGTCATCCAGGTTGGACCGCTTGTTGCAGCCTCAACCTCCTGGGCTTGAGTGATCCTTGCTCAGGCTGGTCTCTAACTCCTAGGCTCAAGTGATCCTCCCATCTCAGCCTCCCAAAGTGCTGGGATTACAGACATGAGCCACTGCACCCAGCCAACAAACGGGTCTTAACCAGAGTGAACACTGACTCTGGACTGGGCTTTGCTGGCCTGGTGGAAGAGGCCAGTGCTCAGAGTGCTACAGAAAGAACAAACAGATGATACTGCCCGGATCTGGACACCAACTGTCATTTCCTCAGACCAGGGGTGTGCACCCCACGGTGTCCAACAATGGGCAGAGAGGCGTCCTCCTCGGAGTCCGACAGAGCAGCGGAACGGGCAGTTAAAACCCTGGCTAAGACAGGGGCAACAAAAGCATGAAGGGCTGGCCCACATTCAACATGACTGTGGCTAAAGGACGCTCCCACTCGATGTTCCTGTTCTGTGGATCAGGGAAACAGGGGCTGGGGAGAAGACTGGTGTGACTACACAAGTCTTGCTGAGAGGGGAGCAGGCTGGCATAAGGATTATACATTTTTCTTCCTTCCTCGCATCACCTCAGCTTGGCCACCCTGCTCCCACTTGGTGCAGTGGTCCTAGGGCCAGGTCTTGCAACCCCAGTGCTGGAAGCAGAGGTGGTTCCCAAACAAGAAACTGTGCTGTTTTTAAACCTTATGTCGGGGCCAGGAGAGGTGGCTCATGCCTGTAATCCCAGGACTTTGGGAGGCTGAGGTGGGAGGATCACTTGAACCTAAAAGTTCAAGCCTGCAGTGAGCCGTGATCACGCAACTGTGCTTCAGCCTGGGTGACAGAGACGCTCTCAGTAATAAAATAATAAACCTTATACTGGAATTTTCCAAGGACCTGATGGGGATGGGTTGTGCCTTTACCCCATCTGGGAAAACTGGGGTTCACAGTGACTGCAGCTGTACTTCCTGGTGGTAAATACAGCTCCTTAGTCCTGTACCTGTGTAGCCCTACCCTATCTGAATGGGAGTGGACCGAGGGGAGACACTGGCTAGGTTATATTGCTGTCTGCAATCCAGACCAGCACAGTGACTGAACCTAATGCTCCTTTCAAACATGGACACTTGGGTATAAGTGAAGAGGACTAGTAGCAGAGGGTAATAGAATGAATAAATGGGCCATATGAGAGAAATCCAATGGTATATTAATACCTTAAAAGAAGCTTCAGAACAAGAGATGATATTGTCTCTTAGTTCAATTATACCAGATGCCTGAAAGGGCAATGCTATATGTTTGGAAATGGAAAGAAAGACCAAATGTATACTTCACAATATCACAACACTGTTATGAATGGAATGGCTGTGCCTCCCCAAATTCCTATCCCTAATCCCCAGTGGGATGGTATCTGGAGGTGGGGTCTTTGGGAGGAGATTAGGGTTAGAAGAGGTCATAGGTGGGAGCATGATGTGATTAGTGCCCTTATAAGAAGAGGGAGAGACATCGGAGCTTCTCTCTCTCCACCACGTGAGGATGCAGCAGGAAGGCGGCTGTCTGCAAGCCAGGAAGAGAGCCCTCACCAGGAACCCCACCAGCCAGCACCTTGATCTTGGGTTCCCAGCCTCTGAACTGTGAAAAATAAATGTCTGTTTTCAAGCCACACACTGTGTGGAACTGTTGTGGCAGCCCCAGCTAAGACAGAAAATATGATGAAAGTACTACTCCCAGGGAATCTGCCCACTCAGATCTGAAAGGCTCATAAATAACAATGCAGATTTATTTCTAAACCTTGAACTTATAAGCAAGGAAATTTTAAAACGATAAACTAAAACTTTTGAGGTGTCCCTGGTGATCCCAGCAAAGATGTCTTCCAACTTCAGAAGAGGAGCGCCTTTCATTCTCTTATTTACCAAATGGCAAATCACAACGGCGCTCACATCACAGGAATGTCTCCGAGGAAATAAATGCTCACACACGAGCTACACTATGCCGCCTTAGCCCAAGCTTTTCCAAAGACTCACTGGGATACACGTGTCCGATTGTTAATACTGGTCTGCTAGAAAGTTTAGTGAGAATAGACAAAGAAAAAAACATTTCACCAGAATTTTTTCAAAAAAAAAAAAAAAAAAAAAAAAAGAAAAGAAAAAAGTCATAACAAGTTAATAAATCAACTATTTCATTTGGCTTAAATGCAAAATTCTCACCAAACCTCTCCTAAGAACATCCAGAATAGGGCAGGCCTTGCTTTTTCACAAGAGCAGGCTGGCTTCTGAATGTCCAATCACCACTTACGGATTGCATCAGCCCATCTGTGCCACCTCCTTCCTATCTCTTGTGACAATTTAATCTTTCATTCAAAACCACCCAAGTTAAAGTCTAATTTCTTCCATGACACACCAACAGCTCCCCACTTACATGGGGTTGGAGGCTAAATTCTGAGCATCTCTCCACAAGTTGGATAATACAAGGACCACACTTCTGGAGTTCAGACCCCTGGCTCTCAGGGAGACGAATGGAAGAAAATCGTTCCTCCTATATAGCTCATAGTCCACTGCTGAGCACAAAAGAAATTCGAAATCAGGGAGCCAGGTAGGTAAACATATACTACTTGCTAAGCATGGTGCTAAATGTTTTCACAATTCTCAGAGTCAGTCTAAAAGGAGGGTATTAATACCGCCTTCTTTGATAGCTAAGGACTGAAGCTTCAATAATATGTAGCAAAAATGGTGAGAGTCCAGGCCTCTTCTCATTCACTGGACTTTACTCAGTTCTTGTGGAAGCTGATTAAATTTGTTGAAATCTGGTAAAAGTGGATGGGGAACGGGGTTGACACCACCACCCTTTGAAACTTTCAGATTAATGGTACGTTATATTTAACCAGAATTATTTCAACTGTAAGTCTCTTTCAGGAATAATAAACTTAATGAGATTCCAAGGCAGGAGGACTGCTCAGCCCAGGAGTTCGAGACCAGCCAGGGCAACACAGTGAGACTATCTCTACAAGAGATAAAAATAAATTAGCTGAGGCTAGGCGTGGTGGCTCCTGCCTGTAATACTAGCATTCTGGGAGGCTGAGGCGGGTGAATCACTTGAGCCCAGGAGTTTGAGCCCAGCCTGGGCAACATGGCGAAATCCTGTTTCTCTACAAAAAATTATAAAGCCTGATGTGGTGGCATGCCTGTAGTCCCCCAGCTACGCAGGAGGCTGAGGTAAAGATTGCTTGAGCCCAGGATGCAGAGGTTGCAGTGAAACAAGATCACGCCACTATAATGCAGCTTGGGTGACAGTCACACCCTATCTCATAAATAAGTTGGGTGTGGTGGTGCACACCTGTAGTTCTAGTTACTCGAGAGGCTAAGGTAGGAGAATTGCTTGAACCTGGGAGTTTGAGGCATGCTACTACACTCCAGCCTGGGAGACGGTGAGACTCTCAAAAAAAGAAAAGAAAAGAAAAGAAAAAAATTCCTGTGGACATTAATTTTTATAATTCACTCTAAAATTGTTCTCATGGCCTTTTCTGATTATAAAAATACTTCATTTTAAAAACTTTTAATTTTTTTTTAAGACAGAGTCTTGCTCTGTCACCCAGGTTGGAGTACAGTGGTGTGATCTTGGCTTACTACAACCTCAGCCTCCTGGGTTCAAGTGATTCTCATGCTTCAGCCTCCTGAGTGGCTGGTTTACAGACATGTACCACCACGCCTGGATAATTTTTGTATTTTTAGTAGAGATGGGGTTCTGCTGTGTTGGCCAGGCTAGTCTCAAACTCCTGGCCTCATGTGATCCGCCCACCTCAGTCTCCCAAAGTGCTGGGATTACAGGAGTGAGCCAGAATGCTTGGCCAATAATACAAGTTTTGGCCACAATTAAAAATAAAAATAATTTAGAAAGTGAATGTTTTCATAAACATATATAAAAATAAGAAAAAGAAATAGAACAACTGAGGTAGCTCAGTGGATGTACTTCCACCAGGTACTGGTTTTTTATGCATTTGTGTATATATATAAGCCTGTTTTCCTTTCCAAACAGAAACAGGATATGTGTTTTGCTACTTAACTCGCTTTTTCACTTGATGCGTAGGGACTTCTTCCCATGTCAATATACAGAGTTCTCTCTCAGCTTTTCTAACCGCTGGATAATATTTGATCACACGGTCAGAATTCCAATTTAGTCAACCAACCCCTACTGGCGAATAATTAGGTTCCTTTTTGTTTTTATAAGCAACACAATCAATATCCTTGCAAATAATCTTGCATATTGATTATTTTCCCTGTTAAATTATTATTGTAAATTATAACACAATATAGGAAAAATGCATTAAAGATACATGCACTAACTGAAAAAGCAGCAATCACTAAGGCCAAGAAATGCACTGCAACCAGCACCTCAGAAGTGCCCTTATCAAAACACTCACTCTGTCTTCTAGAAGCAACCACTGTCTTGATGCTGGTATCCTTTCCAGTAGTTTTATCTCCTGCGTATGTACTCTTCAACAATGTGGTTGAATTCTCAATGTAATCACACCATATATGTGCTTGTGTATGAATGTAAACACACTACATGTATTCTTTCCTGTCTTATGTCTTTGGTCCAACATCATAATGTTTGTGAGATTCATCCTATTGCTGAGAGCTATCCTCTGCTCATTTTCACTGCAGCGCTCAGAAATTTAAAAAAAAAAAAAAAATTTACTCACCCATTTTACTGTTGAGGAACATTTGGAGTTTTCCAATTATATATAATGCTATGAACATTTACATACATGGCTTTTCATACCTAGAAGTGGGATTACTGAGCCACTGGAAACATGTATCTTAACTTTAGTAAATAATACCCATCTGTTTTCCAAACTAGAGAAACCAACTTGCGTTCCCACCGGCACTGCAGTGTATGAGAGTTCCTGTCATTCCACATCCTTGCCAGTTCTTGGAATTGTCACGTTTTAATTTTTGCAAATTTGTGAGTATATCATAATATCATCTCCTCTTCTCAGAAGTGCCTATTGAAAGCTGTAACCCATACTGAATTGCCTATTTCTGGATACTCACACCTTTGTAGGTTACAGACAGCAAACAACTTCACTGTTACAGCTGGTGCTATCTTTAGATATACAGAAGTTCTTAATTTGATGGGAATCAAATTATTAATCTTTTCCTCTTGGATTTGTACTTTTAGTTCCTTAAGAAATTCTCTCCTACATCAAGATCATGAAGATTCTCTCATATATATGTGTATACACACACACACACACACACACACACACACACGCACACGTTAGATATATGGTTTTGCCTTTCAAATTTGGTCTCTAATCCATTTGAAATTGTGTGTGTGTGTGTGTGTGTGTGTGTGTGTGTGTGTGTGTAGGGCCCAATTTCATTGTTCTCCATGTGGTTTGACCACTCTACTTACCTAATTCTGCACCAATACCTCCACTGTATTGAAGTTTTTAAAAAGGTAAATCTTAATATCTGATAATTAGAGAAAGGGCTAGCAAACTTTTCCGGTAAAGGGCCAAATGATAAATATTTCAGGCTTTGTGGGTCTGAAGACATGTAGCTGTCTTTACTTTATATACTTTTTTCTCAAGCCTTGAAAAATGTAAAAAACATTCTTATTTCATGGGTGGGCATACAAAAATAAGCTACGTGAAATTTAGCTTGCAGGCCAAAGTCTGCTAATCTCTGTGATAGAGCAAGTCCATTTTATTCTTCATCAATAACAACTTGACATCATTACTCCTCAAGGGAATGCAAATCAAAACCACAATGAGGAAAAGAAAACAAAGCTGGAAGACTCACAGTTCCCACTTTGAAAACTTACTAGAAAGCTACAGTAATCAAAGTGGTGTGTTCCTGGCATAACCATAGATGTACAGATTGCGAGAACAGAATTTGGAGTCTAGAAATAAACCCAAATATCTATGGCCAAAAGGATGCCATTAAATGGGGAAAGAAGAGACATTTAACAAATTGTGCTAGAACAACTGACTGTCCACATGTAGAAAAATGGATTTGGACCCCTACCTCAAACCGTATACAAAAATTAACTCAAAATGTACCAACAACCTAAATAGAAAATAACTTAAACATAAAAAGAAAATGTACGTATAAATCTTAATGACCATGGATTTGGCAATGAATTCTTAGCTTTGACACCAAAAGTAAAAACAAAAGAAAAAAGAGATGTTAGTCTTCATGTTATTTCTTATGTTTCAAACCTTCCATCAGAAATCACTTTCTTCCTGTTTGAAGTATAGTTCCTATGATTCCTGTTGGGAGGATTTGCTACCCATCAACTCTCTGTGATTGAAAATGTCTCTGTTCTGCGTTTGATTTTACAAAACTCTAGATTGAGAGTTAAACTCTCTTGTAGATACCACCTCGAGATATCATTCCACTCTTTCTGGCGCCTGCTGTAGCTTTTAGGAGGAAACCTGTCAAACTGTCACTCCTTGAAAGTTCATGTCTACATTTTTCTGTAGCTGCTTTTAAGATTTTCCTCTTTGTGTTTGGTTTTCTGCAGTTTTATCATGTCTACAGTGTTGTGTTTTTTTTTTTTTTTCAATCTTGCTTGGGATTCGCTGGGTTTCTTAACTCTGTGTTTGATATGATTTACCAACCACCGTCACTTCAAAGATGGTGCTACCAGGCACTTAGGTACGTTATCTGTTTGGCGTCACTTTAAACTGGATCCATCGCATAGGGGTTGCCTGGACTGCCATGGTGCTGGGTATGTGGGTGACAGGTCTCCCGGGGAGCTGGCCTATGGGTGGGATTTAGTTT
Source organism: Macaca thibetana thibetana (assembly GCF_024542745.1). Taxonomy (NCBI): domain Eukaryota; kingdom Metazoa; phylum Chordata; class Mammalia; order Primates; family Cercopithecidae; genus Macaca; species Macaca thibetana. The sequence goes on from NC_065580.1 coordinate 148,252,519, forward strand.
GTCTCCTCCCTCTCCCTGCCCTGCCTCTCTGCTGTCCCCTCTTTGTGCGTATCCTTTCCATTCATCCTCACCCTCTGAGGTTCCCACTCATGACAGGGCAGTCTCCTATCAGATCCCTCAACTCTGTTTCCACCCCCACTTCGAGACTCCCAAAAGATCTGTCAGAAACTGCAGCTCAGGCTCTGCTTCTCCCACCAGGCTCTCATAGGGTTTCGTCTGGTGGTGCTTTACAATCCTGTCAGTGCTTACAGGCTTTAACACATTCATTCATTCATTCATTCATTCATTCATTCATTCATTCAGATGAAGTATTGCTCTGTCCCCAGGCTGGAGTGCAGTGGGGCAATCTCAGCCCACTGCAACCTCTGCTTCCTGGGTTCAAGCGATTCTCTTGCCTCAGCTTCCCGAGTAGGTGGGATTACAGGCACCTGCCACCACACCCAGCTAATTTTTGTATTTTTAGTACAGACAGGGTTTCACCATGTTGGCCAGGCTGGTCTTGAACTCCTGACCTCAAGTGATCCACCTTGCTCAGCCTCCCAAAGTCCTGGGATTACAGGCGTAAGCCACCACGCCTGGCCTAATAAATTTATTTTTAACATTTTATCTAGCATTTTAAATTACTTTCAGCAGGTCCTTAGACAACTAGTCCACTATAACCAGAAACTGGAAATCATTTTACCTTGTTTTATTTTTATCTCATTTTATTTAAAATTTAACATTTATTATTTTATTTTGAGACAGGGTCTTCTTGCTTTGTCACTGAGGCTAAGGTGCAGTGGTGTGATCATGGCTCACTGCAGCCTCAACCTCCCAGGCTCATGGGATCCTCCCGCCTCAGCTTCCCAAGTAGTTGGAACTATAGGCACACACCACCAAACCTGGATAATCTTTTTGTATTTTTGGCAGAGAAGGGGTTTTGCCCCATTGCCCAGGCTAGTCTTGAATTCTGGACTCAAGCAATATGCCTGCTTCACCTACCAAAGGGCTGGGATTACAGGTATCAGCCACCATGCCCAGCCAAGCTGGAAATCTTACAATTACTGTATTAGGATAAATTCCTGGGACGATGAATTACTGCCAAAGAACAGAATAACACTTTATGTTTTGACACAAACTGTGGAACTTCATCACTGTATACTCCCACCTTTTATGTATGATAATACCTACTTCCTGAGACCCAATCAGCCCAAAGCATTATTCTTTAAAATCACTCCCAACCAAGCTGACAAAGCTATATCAGCATGACTTTGTGTTTCCACAATGAGTGGCATGGATGATGACCCTCTTCCTTCTTTCCTCCGCTTTCTCCTGGAGATGCATCCCTCGTGTACTGATTCACAAGCGCGCTCTCACGCATTTATCACACAGAAAACACCTTCGTTATAGGTTGCAATTTTCCCCGAATTTGTCATTTGACTCTTAATTTATGTTGACTTCTGCCATACAAATGTTAAAAACATTTATGTAATCAAATCCATCATTGCTTTCCTTTAGGGTTTCTGGTCTTGCTGCCACACAAAGTATTTCATTATTAACTCCATTACATCACACATTTTTACCCTGGGCCACTATGCACTGGCTTAAGGATCTGTGTTCAAATACTTAACACTTCATTTTTTTTCCCTAGAGGAGTAGATTTGTAGAGGTTTATAAGTATATAATACTCTTCATGATTAATGAGATGAAGGGGAAAGGCCAACATCACAGGCAGAAACACATTGAAGTTTCTCACCAGTGCAGGATCCAAGAATAGCAAATACCTCAGCTTCCTGCTTCTGTATCCTCAGGCAAGAGCCACCCCAGAGGAAAAGCAAGTGTCCCACCCACTCCAGAGCTGGGATCAGCACCCAAATAAGCATCAGACGACCCAGGCTACTCTAAATTCTTCTCACGCCTGTCTGGGTCATTCATTAACTTTGTCAGGTCAGGCAAATTCTTCAAGTCTCAGGCCTCAAATGGTGTCAATCTCAAATAGGATTTGGTAAGGGAATTTCTCAGGTCCTTCTGACTTTAACAGTTAAGAAAGCTCTGAATCACACTATGAAAGTTAATTTAGTGTGAAAGGTTAAAAACTGTCACATATATACACAGCACCAAACCAAAACTAAGAAAGTAAATTCTGACGGTTTAATATCTGAAATAACTCTATTTTCTCCAGAAATTATTCACTTATTTCTGACATTGTGACTTATCCTATGAGGTAAAAAATGATGCAGTCCTCATGTGTAAGTGTGTGTATTGTACCTGCGCCTGTGTGTACATATACACATATTTTTCAGATAAACAAGCTGTGGTATCTCCATACCAGGGAATACTACTCAGAGATAAAAAGGTACAATGGCTCATGCCTGTAATCCCAGCACTTTGGGAGGCTGAGGTGGGTGGATCACCTGAGTTCAGGTGATCTGTTTAAGACCAGCCTGGCCAACATGGCCAAACCCCATCTCTACTAAAAATACCGAAAAAAAAAAAAAAAAATTAGCCAAGTGTGGTGGTGGATGCCTGTAATCCCAGCTACTAGGGAGGCTGAGGCAGGAGAAACACTTGAACCCAGGAGGTGAAAGTTGCAGTGAGCTGAGATCACACCACTGCACTCCAGCCTGGTCGACAGAGTAAGATTCCGTTTAAAAAGAAGGTATACTGGAAAGGGGCAGCATGAGGGAGGCTGTGGTGGGAGATGGTTCTGTATTTCGACTGTGGTGTTACACATAATAAAGTGACAAGGAACTACATGCACACACTCACCAATGCCAGTCTCCTGGTTTTCATCCCGTGCTATAATCCTGTAAGATATCACCATTGGGGGACACCAAGTGACACCCACAAGGACTATCTGTGTAACTTCCTGTGAATCTGTAATTAGTTCAAAATGAAAAATTGCAAAAAAGAAAAGGGAGTTGGAAAAAACGGGCACCTGGCGATAGACTGGTACGAATCAAAAGATGCTTATTCCCAAAGAAGAAAAAGCAGCAAAGAATGTCAACAGCCAATTAACAAGAGAATAAATGTAAATGGCCAATAAACATATGAAAAGAACCAATGATTATGAAAAGTTCAACTTACCAAGCTGGCAAAACTTACAGAAAACTAAATATATAAACATATTATATCTCTGTCTGTCTATCTATGGAAGATTAAGCATATAGAAGTCTAAAGCCATATGGCTGGGGTATGGGGAAAATCCTCTCACATACCTGGTAGAAGCTGGTGTGATTTGCTTATTTAGTTTTCACTAATTAAACACTAATTGAATGCTTGAGAGGTTGGCTAGTCCCCGACCAGCACAGACCGGGACTGATGCTGTCCCCTGGGCGGGTGTCTCTGAGCTGCTATAACCTCTCTCTGCCCCACTCAACATGGCGACTCTGGGCATCCCCAACCCAGCATGCCCATCTTAAGACCTGAAGGAATGAGGGGTGATGGCCTTCATGGGGAGACTGGGGACTCTGGGTCTGAAACATGTCTCCTGGCAGAGAGCAAGGCCCCCGGCAAGAAAGACACCAGATGTCACTAGTGACACCATGAGCATGGGGTTCAGCTCTGTGTGCTCTACCCTCCAGAGGCAGGGTCCAGACACACAGAGGCAGCCTGGGCGTACTCACGAAGACAAGCAATGGACTCCCCAGCAAGCACCCCAAATCCACGGACAGAACGCAACAACCCTGGGGCTCGCTCTTCCTCAGGGCGGACACACAAGGAATCCTGAAGTCGTGTGAGCAACAGGTGAGGTGGCCTCTGAACCCCTCCTGGTTCTAGGGTGTCTGGAAACTGAGCACAGCTCACCACCTTCTGTCACTGTCAGCCACATTACTTTAAGAGCCTGCATGGGACCCCCACTTTTATTATCAACATGGCTGCCAGCAAAATCCTATTCAAATGTAAGTCAAACCACAGCATGCCTCTGGCCAATTCCTAAGTCCTTCTGGCAGCCCTCAGGGGCCCCTCCGCAGGCACCACGAGCTGTCGCCTGTCACCCACTGCTCTGGCCCACCTCCCGTCACCTCCCTGCTGCACTCTGGAGCACCAAGCCTGCTCCTGCCTTGGGGCCTCTGCGCTTGCCATTCTTCCAGCTACAACAACTCTTCTCCCTTCTCCCAGGGACCCACCGTCTTCTGAGCTTTCCGGAAAACACCACCCTGGGAAGCTACGTTGGTAAGAGCTAAAGCCAAGACACAGAGGCTTAAACAAGACAAGCTGAAGGCCACTTCTGTTGTGGGTCCATGCTGACCGCTCAGATTCTTGACAATGGCCAGGCATCAGGAAAAGGGAGAGGCTGGGGTAAGTGTCATTTCGCCCCTAGAGCAACGTCCAGCACTCAGTCCCATGGCTATGCTAAACCACAAGAAGGCAGAAAATGTAGTCCAGATTTGCGGTCATCTTCTCAACTCTGTTACCATGGCAGAGGGAAAACAAATGCCAGGGCTGGGCACCATGGCTCACGCCTGGAATCCCAGTGCTTTGGGAGGTCGAGGCGGGAGGATCACCTGAGGTCAGTAGTTCGAGACGAGCATGGCCAATGTAGCGAAACCCCTATCTCTACTAAAAATACAGAAAAGTAGCTGGGTGTGGTGGCAGGCACCTGTAATCCCAGCTGCTCGGGGGAGGCTGAGGGAGGAGAATAGCTTGAACCCAGGAGGCAGAGGTTACAGTCAGCTGAGATTGTGCCACTGCACTCCAGCCTGGGCAACAGGGCGAGACCGTCTCCAAAAAAACAAACAAACAAACAAATGCCAGCAAAAACAGAGAGCCAAGAATATGTGGAAGCTGCTCCCATGGCCGCCCCACGGATCCATCCAGGATCCCCCAGGCTGCTCAACAGCTCCTCCCGGGGACAGTTTGCTGGCTGAGTCCACACTACACAGCCTGCCCTGTCGCTGTGGCCAGGTGACCGTGTTCTCGTTCAGGAGACTTCTGAGGACGTGTTGGACGGCACTTCTAGGAAGTCACTCTAAAAGAAGAGGGGAGCTCTCCCTCCCCACCCTCCTCAGTCTGGCTGGAACACAGCTGAGAAAAGGAGCGCACGCCTGGACACTGGGAGAGCTCTGGACCGAGCAAGAAAACACACAGCCTATATTCACAACTTGGTTACTACATTTCACTGGCCACAATTTCAAGAGTAAGTTATGAAAAACAGTAAGTAGTTCCATTTATTCAGGCCATTCTGTACCTTGAGATGCCACTGGCCTGCTCACAGGTCATGTTTGGAGGAAAGGTAGACAGTGAGAATTATTATTAACTAGGTAAGAAGCAAAGAGCTGTGGAGCCAGGAAACAAGCAGACGGGGTGATGAACAGCAGGACATGAGGGTAAGGACCAAGACCACCACTGCCCTGCTATGATCACACAGACTCTCTATGGAGCCCGGGAGAGCTCAGCCGGCCTCGCCCTGTCTCACCTCCCCACTTCCTTTTTTTTGGAGACAGGGTCTTGTTGCACACACATGTTGCACAGGCTGGAGTGCAGTGGTGCAATCTCTGCTCACTGCAACCTCCACCCCTGGGCTCAAGCGATTCTCCTGCCTCAGCCTCCAGAGTAGCTGGGATTACAGGCGTCCCACCACCATGCATGGCTAATTTTTGTATTTTTAGTAGAAGTGGGGTTTTGCCATATTGGCCAGGGTGGTCTTGAACTGACCTCAAGTGATCCATCTGCCTTGGCCTCCCAAAGTGCTGGGATTACAGGCGTGAGCCACCGTTCCCGGACCCCTTCAGGCATCTTTTACATGAGTCACAGTGATTTCTGGAAAAACAGCAACTCAGATCTGTGATTTACTGCTCTGACACCTCAGTGGTGCCTCACTGCCCATAAGTGAGTTCAAACCGCTTGGTACATGTGGTTGCAGAGAACGCTGTGACCTCTGAGACCTGCGTGCACCCACCGAACAGCTCATAGACTGGGTGGCAGCATCCCACCACTGCTCCAGTTAGGCGGCCCCTCCTTCTCCAGTGGTGAGGACAGGGATGCAGAGCTCATCCATGCCTAAACCGACCACGCACAGCATCTCCCTGGCCACGTGTCAGGTCCCCTCCTTGCTCCTGGTGGTGATCTGTTCACGTGAGGCCTCATTCTGCTGCCATCATTTTGCAGCCATAGAGGAAGCCAGGCCAAAAACGAACCAGCACAGAGAAGCCCAGGAAAGCCCAGGAAAGGGCAGAGAAATAACTCACACTGCACATAAAGCTCCCGCCTGTGTCAGTTTTTGGCTCACAAAGCGCCTTTGGTTAAGCCAGTTTGAGCTGGGATTTCTGTGCTTGCATCCACATGTATGCACACTCTTCTTGGCTAAAGCCTGCTCGACTCTGCAGGGCAGCCCCTGGCTCAGCAACCTTCTGCCCTGCCGGCCGCTCTCCCAGTCCCTGCCTCTGTCTGCTCCCTCTGCCACCTCACTCTGCACTGTCTCCTGGGTCATCCTACCTGCCTTTAGAAAAGTCTCCTCCAAAGACCTCTGACCTCCTCCTGCCAGATAGAATCGTCTGCTTTTTTCCTTTATGCTTAACACAGCCTGATTATTTTTCAATTATATATTTTTTGAGACAGGGTCTCGCTTTGTTGCCCAGGCTGCAATCAGTGCGGTGGCGCGATCTCAGCTCACTGTAGCCTTGAACTCCTGGGCTCAAGCGAGCCTCCTACCTCAGCCACTGAATAGCTGGAACTGCAGGCACGCACCACCTTGTCTGGCCTCAATTATATTTCTTACCACATTTATAACAATTATGTGCTTGCATGTCTGTCTGTCCTACCGGCTATGTGAGAAAATGAGAGCTGACCTCAGCACAGGGCCTGGCACACAGAAAGGATTCACTGAAAGAACACGCTCCACGGCATGGAAGGAGGACTATGACATACAAATCCAGGTCACACTCACGTCAGGAGCCACACACCAAAGACACTGATATATCTATGTCATACCATTCTAATTAACTAGATCCTAAAATTCAAAGGTACACCAAGGCTGGGCCTGGTGGCATGCACCTGTAATCCCAGCACTTTCGGAGCCCAAGGCAGGAGGAATGCTAGAGCCCAGGAGTTTGAGACCAGCCTGGGCAACACAGTAAGACCTTGATGCTATGAAAAAGTAAAAATTAGCCAAGTGTGGTAGCACATGCCTGTGATCCCAACTACTTAGGAGGCTGAGGCAGGTGGTTTACCTGAGCCCAGGAGTTTGAGGCTGCAGTGAGCTATTACCACCCTACTGCACTCCAGCCTGGAAGACAGAGCAAGACTGTCTCTTAAAAAAAAAAAAAAAGTAAAGAAATAAATGGTATACTCAAAAGTAGACGATTTATGGCAATATCATCCACATAGTATAAGCACATTAGTTAATGTGCAAGCTGTATTTAAAAATGCTATATTTTGTTTTATTAAAAAAGAGGACAGACAAGAAGATAATGTTTGTATTAGTTATACTGATGACCAAAGCCTTTCTGTTGAGCATCCTGCTATGTCTTACTTAACTGTGTTTTAGAAGATGAGGTCTAACCTGGTGAGATTATCTTCCTTTCAACTGAGCCACAGGAGTGATGCTCATGGGGCGTCTGCTGTCTGTGACCGGCAGTGGACAGCAGTGGCCATGCACGGCAAGGGGCCAGTGGGGAGGGCGGCCAGGCTGCCTCCCCTCTGTGGAAAGCGAAGATTTCCACCCCCTGCCCTGGCCCACCCTGCTCCTCAGAGGAGAGAGGAGGGATTACCGTCACAAGGTAATCACCAGACACAGCCTTTTTCCTCCTCTTTTTGTTTCTACCTCTGACTGGAATGGCAAGAAAAAGCAAGACAGCAAAGGGTACAGGGAGGCGCCTAGTACCTGGCCGACAGCAATTCTCAAAGCAGCTGCAGCTCTTCACAGGAGACTGTCAAGTGCTGTCAGCTGGGGAAGAAAGAAAAGCAAAAAACAAGGTGATGAAGCATCACCCTAGAAAAGCTTTGACGCTCAGTAAGAGATTCGAAGAGAAACAAGGGTCTACAGCAGGGGTGGGGGAGGGAGCCCTGGTAATAGTGTTCAGATGGGTACGGTCTTTCAGTTTTGTTGTAACTGTGTGTTTTGACAACAATAACTATTAGGGTCCTACTATCTAGCTATTTTAATAAAATGCTCCATCATTTTTTTTGAAGAATAAAAAGAAGTGCAAATGTATAAAGCATAGGAATAACAAACAGTCATGCACCCACCAACCAATAAACAAGAATTTCACATCATCTCTGCATTTGGTTATTACAGCCTTTACAAATGCATTACTGGCTTCAACAGTATATTTTCTGTATCTTCACAAAGTCTCGTGGTCTGAAGCCAGGAGATAAGATCAAACCAAAGGGATGACTACTGACCCACCTGTGGCCACCTCACCCTAATCACCCGCCAAGTGCACATCTAGAGTAAAAGCTCGCTCGCTGGGGACAGGCTCGTGTTTGGTCTTCTTCACTGCAATATCCCCAGCATGTAGCACCATGTCTCACACAGTAGGTGATCCATGAATGCAGAATAAATGAACGAATGAGTGAAGAAAGGGAGAAATCCGGCCCAAATTTCTCACAGTGATTACCAAGATGATGTGGCCTCAGGCACACCATAACTGCTGTGGGCTTACTTCCATATTGTGACAATACGGGGGCTTGACTTCCTAAATTGGGAGGTCCCGTCCAGCACTGACACCCTGCACCGATGACCAGGGCAAAGACAAGCCTGTCAAAGCTGCTGCACCATGCCGGATCCCAGACAGAAGGCCCGCTCGATATGATCAGCCCCGATGCTTCTGTTTCCTTCTTTGGAAAATCCTCAATTTCCATCCAAGTTCTAAATGAACGAGAATCTTCTTTCTCAGACTGTGTGAGTTTATGGGGAAAAGGTGTAAACCTCAATTTCACACTGAGATATGGACATGTATTTCCCAATTGTTTCTTACATCCCTGCTCTTTAGATTAAAATTTCCTTTCTACCGCAACCACATCTTCCACTTTCTCTTGGTTCTTTTACCTTAACTGTTAAAGTTAACTTGAGAAGGAACGTGCAGATGCAAAGGGGCTAGTAAAAATGTCATCCTTAAGATGCCCTGGAGGATATTAACAGTTATAGGCAAAAGCCTGAGGAGAAACAGGCTATTTGCAGGGTCTCAATGTATCTCCCTAAGATATGCGTTAACAACACAGAGAAAATACTGACTTCCCAGTGGAGAAAGCTGGCCAACAGTGCCTCAACCAAGCGACCCAGGTTTGCAGCACCAGCCGCTGGACAATATCACACACTTCCTGATCAGATGATCTGAGCAGGGCTCAATGGCACGCCTGTGGTTTCTGTGCCAAAAAATGCATCCCCTCATCCTAATGACGAGAAAATACCACAAACCCAAACAGGAATATTCTACACAAGTCCTGTCCAGTGCTCTGAACGTGTCAAGGTCATGAAAGACAAGGAAAGATCAAGAAGCTATCATGGACTGCAGGAGACCAAGGGGACACAAAGACTAAACACAATGGGGGACTCCAGGCCAGAACCCAGCAGACAGGAGCGCTAGAGGAACCGGCAGACAGGAGCGCTAGAGGAACCGGCAGACAGGAGCGCTAGAGGAAAGATGGGTCATATTCAGACAAGGTCTACAGTTAACTGATGCTTTCATACCGATGCCAACTTCTTAGTTTTAATAGTTGTACTGTGGTTGTGTAAAACATTAACATTAGGGGGACTTGGAGGAAGAATAAGGAAATTGAACTGAGGGGACTATTAGCAGACTATATAGTACCTTTCAGATAAATTAGAAAAATAAAAATTACTCTGCAGGAAAAAGATGTGTAAAAGACATGAATAGGGCGGGGTGTGGTGGCTCATGCCTGAAATCCCAGCACTTTGGGAGGCCAAGGCAGGTGGATCACTTGAGGCCAGGAGTTCGAGACCAGCCTGGCCAACATGGTGAAACTCCATCTCTACTAAAAAATACAAAAATTAGCCGGTGTGGTGGCAGGTGCCTATAGTCCCCACTACTCGGGAGGCTGAGGTGGGAGAATCACTTGAATCTGGAGGTGGAGCTTGCAGTGAGCTGAGATGGCGCCACTGCACTCCAGCCTGGGTGACAGAGCGAGACTCCGTCTCAAAAAAAAAAAAAAAACACGACATTTCCAAGAGCAAAATATGAAAAACAATTCAAAAGTACCTCAGTGAAAGAAGGAATGGATCCTAGTATCTTTTCACAATGGAGCATCGGACAGCAGTAAAAAGGAAAGAACTGCAGCTATGTGCCTTGCGTGAAGAAATTCCAATATGAGGAGTGAAAAAGGTAAGTCACAGAAGCATATGTACTACACAGTAAGAAACGACTTATATGAAGTTTAAGAATCAGTAAAACTCAAGACTGTTGTGTTTACAAATAATAAATGGATATTATGGCAAAATCATAAGAAGGGCAAAGGATTCATGACTCCAACTTGACTCTGGGTGCTCAGGGGGCAAAGGGCTGTGAGAGTCAGAGGCATTTCTGGATACGCTGGGTGTGTATTAATATCAGCTGTGCACATTTGTGCTGGTTATCAGAAAAATGTACGTTTTATTTTATATACGGTTAATGTTGAAAGGTAGGAAAAAAAAGGCAAACAAGCAAAAGCCCCCAAATTTTCTGGTTACAGATTCAGACCCTAAATGAGTCTAAATAGCTGGGCTTTGTGAAGTTTTTAGACCTTAAAACGAAGGGAACAAATCTGAAGGGAATAACTGGGTGGGGTCGGATTTGCTTCTGAGGCGCTGATCTGAAAACGTTCGTGATTTGCCCACATCCACATGTCCAAAGCTGGGAAGCTGCTATGAGGGGATATTTCCCACTATGAACAAGATCTCTTAAAAAAAACGAAATTCCTTGGGTTGTGCCAATTCGGATGATTCTAAGAACCCTCCGTATTCCCAGAAGAAAGCTATTGATCTTGCCTGAGTGGCTCTTGCTCCCTCCCTCTTGAGCCTTTTATGTAGCATCTGCCTCCGTCCTGTGTTCTGGTTTTGATCATTACAACTTACGATGATTGAGAGCTTGCTTGGACTGTTATACAGTTTTTAAGGAAATTCAACTAATGGTCCAAAATAGTTGTGTAAAAAACACACTATCAGGTGCCCAGAAAGGTTTATTCACTCACCAGCTGAAACTCGCTCCTCCGGCTGAAAGCCTCCCTGATGCCAGAATCCCTCCAGAGTGCGCTCAGGGCCGGGACGTACAGTTGGAAGGTGGCGGGCTCCACAGGCAGCCCCGCCTTGTTCTCGAAGGCCATCAGGAACATCCCATGCTTCTCATTTTCAGAATACTGCCAGGGAATGCCAAGCTTATCTCGTGCATCAACAAGAACCCTTGAGCCCTAGAAAATAAAAGAATTAAGAGAGGATTTGATTGCGTTCCGAAGACTAAACCACACTAGAAAACCTCAAAATGGGTATCGATTGTCATAACACAGAAAACTCACAAGCTCTCAAATGTGCAGTCAGAGTCTGTCTCTTGGTTTGCTTATTGTGGCGTGAAATGTCTTAACTCCTAGGAATATAACCTCACCAAGAGAGATGCACATGGCCGAGGACGGTGGCTCACACTGTGAGCCTACCCTTTGGGAGGCCAAAGAGGGAGGACTGCTTGAACACAGGAGTCTGAGACCAGCCTGGGCAACAGAGCAAGACCCTGCTTCTACAAAAAAATAAAATTAAATTAAAAACAGCTGGGCTTGGTGGTGGCACACCTGTGCCTTGGTGGTGGCACACCAGTCTCAGCTGAGTGGGGAGGATTGCTTGAGCCCAGGAAGTCAAGGCTGCAGTTATCTATGATTATGGCAGTATATTCTAGCCTGGGCAACATAGCAAGACCCTGTTTCAAAAAAAAAAAAAAAAATAGAAAACAGATGTACATAAGCACCACAGAAAGAAGTCTACATTTTGCCATCACTCATTTGCAAAGCTACTGGAAAAGAAACAACTGAGCAGGGAGGAGGTAGCAACAAATTCAGAAAATTTCACTGGAAAATGAAGTGTATCAGTAAAAAGTCAACTTTTTTTTTTTTTTTTTTTTAGATGGAGTTTCACTCTTTTCACCCAGGCTGGAGTGCAATGGAGTGATCTCGGCTCACTACAACCTCCGCCTCCTGGGTTCAAGCAATTCTCCCGCCTCAACCTCCCAGGTAGCTGGGATTACAGGTATCTGCCACCATGCCTGACTAATTTTTTATTTTTAGCTGAGATTACAGGCACCCGCCACCATGCATGGCTAATTTTTGTATTTTTAGTAGAGACGGGGTTCCACCATGTTGTCCAGGCTGGCCTCAAACTCCTGACCTCAGCTGATTCGCCTGCCTCAGTCTCTCTGCCAAAAAAACGTTTTAACAACTATAGTAGCCCCCATCCCTTACCGTGGCATAGGTTCCAAGACCCTCAGTGGATGTCTGAAACACTGAACAGTACCAAGCCCTACCTGTATTGTTTTTAAAGTTTAATTTATGAATTAGGCACAGTAAAAGATTAATAATAATAGCTAATAATAAAATACAACAATTATAACAATATACTGTCATGAAAGTTAAGTAAATGTGGTCTCTCCTTCTCTCTCTCAAACGTGGTACTACTGTCCGTGACTATTTTCTGTTGGTGGCTGGCTGTGGAAACGAGGGATGACTGTACTGCTACGAGTACTACCAGCGCTACTACTGTCATCGTCACTGAAATCTGGCAGCTCCTCTATTCCAGAAGACACAACTGCTTCTTCCAGCTTAAAATGGGTGGGAAAACATAAAAATCCAGGCAGTCAGCAGTCACGAGACAGGAAAAGACTAAAATATGACAAGCCAAGTAGCCCGCCCACCAAAACAGGAGCCAGGGGATCATGTTCTAGATTTAACGTCACCACTGTGATGAGAAACTACTTTTCACTCTTCTGCTTATTTCCTCATTGTTAAAAATAAAGTTAATATTTTTCTGCCCCTTCTTACCTCACCAACAGGGTCAACGGGATGAAGAAATAACCTAAACTAAAATAGTATTAGGGAATGTAGTCAGCCTTTGGAAAATATTCTGTCTCAGCAAAAACAGCACCCCCTGAGCAGTCAGAAGGTCTATTTCACCATTCTTAGACTAATGCTTCGAAATCAGCAAGGCAGTGTCTATGAGAACTTCCTGTGTTCTTCTGAGGGGCACACTGCATACTCTCTGGTATGGTCCACACTGTAGGATGTACAGAGTGCTCAAGGGCCCTGAGAAGGCAATCAAATGCACATCTGTCCATCTGGAAAAGCCTTCTCATCTCAGAGCAATCTGGGGCACTCAGGCCAGCTGAGAGCAGCATCCCATCCTCCAGGACAGAGAATACCATGGTCAGCTATTCACTACGCACTTAACCTATGTTCTTTTTTTGGAGACAGGGTCTTGCTCTGTCACCCAGGCTGGAGTGCAGTGGCATGAACATGGCTCACTGCAATCTCGACCTCCTGGGCTCAAGCGATCCTCGCCCGCAGCCTCCCGAAGAGCTGGGACCACAGGCATGCCTCATTATGCCCGGCTAATTTTAAAATTTTTGTAGAGTCAGGGTCTCACTATATTGCCCAGGCTGGTCTCAAACTCCTGGGCTCAAGTGATCCTCTGGCCTTAGCCTTCCAAAGCGCTAGGAATGACAGGTGTGAGTCACTGCAGCCGGCCTTTTTTTTTTTTTTTTTTTCCCTTTTTAAGTAACAGTTTTACTGCGCTATCATCCATGTACCACAGAACTCATCAATTTAAAGTGTACAAGTCAATGATTTTTAGTTGGCACTTATCCTGAAAAGCTTCATTTCTGACATCCAGGGCAGAGTAGATGAATCCATTCTGCCTCCTTCATCTCTCTCCTGCAGCATCAATTTGGTGCCTGTAACTTCCGCTTCTGCCTTGAACCACTGAGTCAGATGTAATGATGACCAAAGAGTAGTTACACCTCTCCTCCAGACTCAGCTCACCAGGACGGTCTGGTTTCTCCTCCAGACCCAGCTCACCAGGACGGTCTGCTTAGAGATGTTCCCCAAACTTCCCCCCGCAGGACCTCGTCTGTCTGCCGTTGGAGACCATGCCTAGTCCTACCGATCCACAAACATTTGTTCAATGTGTTCGTTTGTGGGGGAAACAAACTTTAAGAAACAGTATCTGACCCCCCCAGAAACTCAGAATCTGGCTAGAAAGACAAATATATGGATTAAAAAAAACCACCCATCACGATTTTAAAAAACCTCAGCAAACTAGGAATAGAGAAATTCTTCAGCCTCATAATGGTGAAAGATTGAATGCTTTCCCTCCAACACTAGGAAAAGACAAAGATGCCTACTTCTGCGACTGCTATTCAACACGGTACTGGAAGTTCTAGCCAGTGCAATATGGTAGGAAAATGAAATAAAAGATCATACAGCTCAGGAAAAGCAGCGGGGAAAAAAAAGAGAGAACAGATTAGACAGAAAAAAAAAAAAAAAAAAAAACACACAACTAAACCTATTTGCAGATAAAAAGATGATCTATATAGAAAATCCCAAATTAATTTACCAAAAAAACTCCTAAACAAACGAATCCGGAACAGTGGCAGGATATAACACCACACAAAATTCAACTGTCTTTCTATATACTAGCAATGGACACGTGGGAAGTGAAATGAAAAATGCACTACTACCAATCACTGAAATAATGAAATAGGTATAAATCTAACAAAATATGTGTAGGACTTACGTGCTGAAAACCGCAAAATGTTGATGAAAGAAATTTTTAAAATCTAATAGAGAGATATACCACAGTCACGAATTGAAAGATTCAACACAGTATCAATATCCTTAAATTGATAAACAGGTTTAGCACAATTTCCATAAAATCCCAGCAGGATATTTTGTAGATATAAATATGATTATTTGAAAATTTGTATGAAAAAGCACTAAATTAGCTGGAGCAACTCTGAAAAAGAAAAGTGGGAACAGTCTCTCTGATTTTAAGAATTATTATATGGATATGATAATCAAGACTGTGTGGTATTGGTGAGGTGACAGACACACAGATCAATGGAACATAACAGAGAACCCAGGGATAGTCCCTGATACCGCTAGCTGATTTTTATAAAGGTGCAAAAGCAATTAACAAGAGGAAGCCTGGTCTTTTCAACAAATGCTGTTGGAGGAATTGGACTTCCATAGGCAAAGAAAATCGGAGGGAGGGGAAAGAACCTTGACCTAAACCTCACAGCTTATACAAAATCAAATCAAAATGTAAAACTATGTATCACATAGGAGAATATCTTCAGGATGTAGGGTGTGGTCAGAGTTCTTAGATGTGACTCCAAATACATGATTCATATGAGAAAAATTATCAATAAATTGAACTTTATGAAAACTAAAATATTTTGCTTTGCCAAAGACCCTCTTAAGAGGCTGAAAAGAAGCTGTGAACTGGGGGAAAATGTTTGCCAATCACACATCAAACATATCTGACAAAGGACTCATTTAGAATATACAAGGACATTCAAAACTCAACAGTTAGGCCGGGCACGGTGGCTCACGCCTGTAATCCCAACACTCTGTGAGGCTGAGGGGAGAGGATCACTTGGGGCCAGAAGTTCGAGACCAGCCTAGGCAACATAGACCTCGTCTCTAAAAGAATATCAAACAAATTAGGCAGGCATGGTGGCGCACGCAGATAGTTCCAGCTACTCAGGAGGCTGAGGCATGAAGATCGCTTGAGCCCAAGAGTTTGAGGTTACAGTGAGCTATGATAGTGCCACTGTACTCTAGCCTGGGTGACAGAGCAAGACGCTGAGATACATACACACATACTCAACAGTTTAAAAAGCAAACAATCCAGTTAGAAAATGGGCAAAATTCAGCAGGTCACAGAATGAAACGAAGAGGAAAAAAAATTTTTTTTTAAAGAAAATGAGCAAAAGACATGATGAGATATTTCACTGGAGAACATATGCAGACAGCAAATACGCAAGTGAGAAGATGTTCAACATCACCAGACGTCAGGAAAAAGCAGATGGAGACCTCAGTAAGACACCGCTATACACCTGTTAGAACAGCTAAAAAACAAACCAAAAAACCAGCGGCACCACCAAGTGGAGGTGAGGATGCAGAGACGCTGGACCTCTCCTACTACTCTGCTGGGGGAATGTCAAATGGTACAAACTAGAAAACAGTTGGGTGGATTTGTAACTACTAAAAATGCAACTCCCATACAGCCTAGCAGCTGTACTTAGGTATTTATCTCAGAAATAGGAAAGCTGAGTCCACACAAAACCCTGTAATGTTCACAGCAGCTTTGTTCATCATAGCCCCACACTGGAAACAAGCTGTGGCACGCCATACCATGGACTATTACCCAGCAATCAACAGGAATTCACTACGGGAATGCGACGACTTGGATGGAGCTCTAGGACATTGTGTTAAACGAAAAGTCAATCTCAAAAGATCACGCACTATGCGGTTCTGTTTACATAACATTCTTGAAGTGACAAAATTACAGAGATGGACAAGAGATTCATGGTTGCCAGGGGTTAGTAAAGGGAAAGATGGGGGGAGAAGTGACTAGAAAGGAGAAGCACGAGGGGATCTTTGTGGTCTGGACTGTGGTGGTGGTTACAGAAACCTACACAGGTGAGGAAAGGGTACAGAACCACACACACACTGTCCCAAAGCCCATTTCCCGACTTCAACAGCATACTGAAATCACGTGTGTCATAACCACTGGGAAAAACTGCATGCCTCTCTGTACTGTCTTT
The DNA here is from genome assembly GCF_024542745.1 of Macaca thibetana thibetana. Classification (NCBI taxonomy): domain Eukaryota; kingdom Metazoa; phylum Chordata; class Mammalia; order Primates; family Cercopithecidae; genus Macaca; species Macaca thibetana. Next base: position 148,269,240 of record NC_065580.1, read on the forward strand.
GAAACCTCCTGTGAACCTATATTTACTTCAAAATAAAAAGTTTTAAAAAGTTAACTAGCAACCACGGCAACGTAAGTTCCAACTATGTGATGTGGGGAGGGAACGTTAGCAGAGGCCAAAGGAAGAGATAGTAGGACAAGGTGAGGCTTGCTCAAATCCTAACTGGAGAAGGGTCTCAAACTGAGCTTTCAGAAGTGTGGGTTCATCTGAACGAGCAGCGGTGGTGGACTGGAATCCAAATGTGACTTGAATAAACTCTCCACTTCCCTTCCTCCCAGCTCCCCCACTGTGATTCCTCCTCTGGGTCCTCATCTCCCCACTTCCTTTGACTACACCACACCAAACTCCTGCCTTCCCAAAAGGACAAAACCAAAAAGGCTCAAGTACACAAGGAAACAAAGGCAATTCCTCTTTCCCCCACTATGCACAACAAAAACTATCTTGGCACAGAGAAGGTAGCACACAGATTTCTCTGGCGAGGTCTCGGGCAAAGGGTCTCAGTGCCTTTGTACAAATCATAAAAACGCTCTCCATCGTCCAGGCAGATGCAGCCGAGCCTGGCAACGGCGGCTTGGATGGGGTTTCAGCCTCCACTGCCCTCCCAATCGAGTTACCAACCCTCCCGCCATCCGGCAAGGCCCTGCTCAGCCAACTTAAATACAGAAATTGGGTCTGACCCACCAGGTATCTATTCAGGGGCTATTTTTACAAATGAAAAGTTTAACTTCACAAGGAGTACAAGCTCACTCAAAAGTTCAATCGATAACCCCTAGGAAGTCGCATTTTTTTATGTCAAAGACGAAGTCAGGGGGCAAAGCCGGACTTGGAAGGCCAAAGGTCACTTATGAAAACTGCAGCACTGCATAAACCAGGCCTTCCCCAACTATCGGGGTGAACATAGGCTTGGCTTAAAAACACACACAGGCAAAACCGACCCATACAACAGCAGTCTATTCCCACCACACAATCCGCCCAAGCAGGCTGGAGCCGGTCCAAATGAACTGCACCAACAACGAGAAAAGACTCCTCCTTTCTCTTTTTCAAAACCCAAGAAAGGTGGCTAAACGACGGATGAGCTTTGAATTACAACAGTTAACTACAGTCCATTTTCTATACCTTTTCCCCTTCCTTTGAAGGAAAAAAGGCATTAAAAAACAGATGTCTCTCTTTTGCCCCTTTACGTTTATTCCTGTCAAAAGCTCTCTGACAACTTTGTCCTGAAAATCCAAATCTGAGTTCCAGGAAAGCTTTCTACCTGGGGATATCTGGCTAAATTCTGAGTCCCTTTTTTTTTTCCTTTTTAGAGAGAGATGTAAGCTCCTTCTGGAGTTTAAAGCCTGTAGCAATAATATATTTACCGTACTTTTGCAGAATGGATAGTTACACATTTCACCATCATTATATAGAGTTACTAAAGTCTTAAAAGTAAACTACTAGTATAGGAGGCATATTATAATAATAAACCTCTTACTCCTATCCTTTCCCCATAAAAGACCAATTTTCTAAAACACAAAAGCCAAGAAAATCCTAAAACTCACATACACTTAAAAAAAGCAAGAAAGACAACTCACTCAAGTCTCTTTAATGGCTAAGAGAAAAATCCTTTTTTCAGTAATGGTGTTACTGAAGTATTAATTGTTTGAATAACCATATATTTTATTTGGTTACCCAAATATAAACAGTTAAAGTCTCAAACGGTTGATGACTTCATCTCAATACAATGTTACACTTCAAACTGTTCAGAGAGCATATTTTTAAGACAACTTATAAATCCAGCAACTTAAACTTCTAGTCAAAGAATAGATTCCCTCTCTGCTGGGGATGGAGATTTTTTTAGGGGGTGGGGTGGGGTTCAATTCCCCTGGATGAAGACCAAAAATTGCAAATCCTGTTATCTCATTTCAAAATAGATTATGTTAGTTTAGCCCCTCATCAAACCAAATCTTTTAAGATTAGTCATTCCTTAGTAAAATCTTCCCACAATAAATACCAAAGCTACGAGAGACATAAAATGCTGTAAGATAATATGAGCCTTCTTCTACAAGATGAAACCGTTCCATTAAGACAAATTGAAGATTTTGGATGTTCACTCGGGCAACAGCATGTGGACTTGGAAAGCTCTGCTTTTTAAAAACCCACTCGGCTGAGTTGTTTGCTTTTGGCCACCATCCAAATAAAAGAAACGCTGCCAGAAGTGTAAACAGGATGCATTTCTTTACATTGATGAATCCAGCGAGCAAAGACAGCGCCTCTTAGTTCCTCTCGAAAACTGAAGTGCAGGATACCTTTTAATGTAAAGCTCAGCGAGAAACTGATGAAGGGAGGCAGTAAACTGTCAAACCAGCCATCAGAGCCTCTGCCGTTTCACGCGCAGCCCTGGCCCCCCTAACTCCGCAGGTTTGCCTTCTGGAACAAATGCACTGTTGTACTGGATCAGGTGTATCATTTCTCTAAGAAAGCCCTCTCTTGGCTCTGCCAGTGACTATACCGAAGGCTCAACTCACGCAAAGAAAAGTGGTGGGTAATGAATGGAGAAAAGCCCAAAAGGCAGTAAACTTGGCTCCTGCTCTGGGAGAACTTTCAAAACAAGCACAGCAGCACGACAGAGCCCGAGCGGATAAGCGAGAGCCTCAGATGCAGAGTACAGAGGCCAGCCCCATAACCGGAAGGACAGGACCGTTGGAGGACAGCCCGAACCGCCACCGCTGGTGAGGCCGTGCTCACAGACAGGTTGCGGAAAGCTAAGAAATCTGTGTAAGAAACGGGACAGTCGAAGGCATTGGAAAAGGAGAATGGCAAAGTCCAAGGCTGCCTGCAGGTTCCGTGGTGGGTGGGATGGGCGGCAGGGAAAGCGCAGCTAAAGCAGGAGAGGGATCAAGAGCCCCCAAGTGCTCTCACCCCAAGTGCTCTCAACAAAAGATGGAGAGAGATCCAACACTAGGAATTCAGCAAACCTGCAGAGCAGGGAGGCAGTGAGGGCCCTGCTGTGTAAGCACAATACCCACCAGTTCTCCCAAGTCAGGTCCACAGGAGGGGATGGTTTGGAAGGGGTGACACTTAGGTAGGTTTTCCACAAATTTAGTTCAGCTGGACAGTGGGAAATCCAAGCTAAGCTTTTCAAGAGGAGATGGAACTGCAGAGAAAACTCTGGGTTTAGGAAGGGCACAGGAGAAGCAAACTATCATTAGCTGTTTTCAGCTGCCTTGAAAAGGTTTTCCTGAAAGTCCAAAAAAAAACCCCCCCCCCCCCCCAAAAAAAAAAAAAAAAAACAACTCCAAACCAATCCAGATTTCCCCAGATCTCCTGAAGTGGAAAGTGAAAATCCAGGCTCCGTTTCAAAACTCAAAAGCCAGCAGGCTGGAAACTTCTGGAATCATCTCCCCGGCCCCCGCCGCCAGCCACGGCCACGGGCAGACCAACTTCTTCCTCTCCTGTTCTTCCAGACGTCAGGATAAGCCTCGGAATCTCCCTTCACTAAAAATTTCACTACATGACAAACACCAGTAGAAGGGGAAACAAAATCATCCTGTGAAGTACAGAAAATACCAGCAAAACTTGAGTGCACACACACCAAATATCATTCTAAGGGGAAAAAGCCTGCACACACTATCAACAAGTAACAGCTTCGTGTGCCAATTCAGTGTTTTCGAAATTCAAGTCAGGATCTGCATTGTGGAATAATTTACTAGGCATTTTAAAAAGGAAAAGAAAATACTGGTAACTAAATAGACTGCAAATAATAAAGGTAAGTGTGTCACAGAATTTGTTTTAGGTAAAATTGATGTCCATATACACGGAGAGACAGCTACATATAGACGGGTGTGTGTATGCATAAACACATAAATACACATGCACGTACAGACACTGCATTCCTCTGGACTACGGTCTGAGTGCCACTGGGCCCGACTCTTGTAGATGAGTCTGCTACAAGGCTGGCGTTCCTTGGTCCCACCACTTCAAAGCCAATAGGACTGGGCTGAGTGGCAAAAGTCCAGACAGTAACAAGTTGGGTTTTGTGAAAAACTGATGAGTGCAAAGAAACTGTGTGAGGAGGTGTGAGAAAATGGTGAAATCTTTGTCCTTTGGGGGGCAGTGTCACTGGGTTGGTTTTGATTAAACATATTCTTGGCCCATTCATTGGGGTCATCTTGAATTGCATGGTGAGGTCTGGGAATCACAGAGCTACCACTCAACGTTTTCTACCACTAAGGACATTGAAGAGGGCTGGGCGAGATGGCTCACACCTATAATCCTAGCACTTTGGGAGGCCGAGGCAGGAGGATCCCTTGAGCCCAGGAGTTGGAGAACAGCCTGGACAACTTAGGGAGACCCTGTCTCTATTAAAATAAATAAATTAATTTAAAAAGACATTGAAGAGGATACAAAGCTAATGTTCAATTTAGAAAGGCTGCTTTTGATTATCAAACATGATGTGTGCAGTGCGTGGTGGTGGCGGCACCCCCATGCAGTGTTCTTTAGAACCCTCCTCCTGATCCAACCTGATCCAACTGGGGCCTCAGTGCATTGTGGTAAATAAAGGCCCAGAGACTTTCCACAAAGCCTTTAAAAATAAATGAGCAGATGCAGCCTTTAAAATACTGACCAAAAGGCTGCTTCCAAGAGGTCATAACAATCTGCATGAGGGACAGATGCATGACAACGCATAAAATGTCATTAGCTCAGTCTATCTTTATAACAACCAAATAGTATTATGCCCATTTTACAAACGAGAAAATGGAAGCTGCTATCACAGAGAGTCTACAGATTTTCTTTTTTTTTTTTTTTTTTTTTTTTTTTTTTTTTTTTTTTTTTTAACAATCTGCATCGTGCATGGGACTAGTGCCTGCCATGTGAACGACACTGTGTTAAGTACTCACTGTCCATTAGCTCATTTAGTCTTTATAACTAACTCTGCAAGGCATAGTATTATGCCCATTTTACAAACGAGAAAATGGAAGCTCAAAATCACACAGCTATCAAGCCTGACCGACTGAGTTTAAACTACAGTTTTTCTTTTTTTTTTTTTTTTTTGTAGAGACAGGGTCACACTGTGTCCTCCAGGCTGGAGTGCAGTGGTGCAATCAAAGCTCTCTGCAGCCTTGACTGCGTGGGCTCATGCTAGAGATTTTTCAGCGCTGTTCTATACTGCTATGGGAGTGTCTGGAGAGATAAGGGAGCAGAGAAACGGGCAGGAGGCAGATGTCTGGGCTGCTGCCTGCTCTCACGCAGCTTACAGCAGGCATGGAGACTAGAGCCAGAGCCGAGTTGACCTCTGAGGACCCAATACTTCTGATGTTCTCTGGAACAGTTTTTAAAAATAGTAATTAAAATCTGGAAGTATGGGATATGCTGTTAAGCCTGGCTATGTTAGGAGACATTTTGTGAATTCAGACACTACTTGAGTCTAATCTCTCCAGACACTGAAAACACTTGCTCATCTACACTATCTCAGCAGCCCAGCAAGAGACCATCTAACGGTGGCTCTGTCCCAGCCACGAGGGCCACTGAGCAGTGGACGTGCAGCCGGCTGAACTGAGAGGTATTATAAATACATACTGGATTGCAAAGACTTAGTACAAAAAGAACATGTAAACTTCTTTTAATTGTTTATACTGATTACATGTGTAATTGTAATATTTTGGATATATTGGACTCAATAAAATATATTTTTCTTTCGTTCTTTCTCCTTAATGTGGCTACTAGAAAATATGAAGTACACGTGTGCCTTACATTTGTGGCTCACATTATATCTGCTATCAGACACCACTGCTGTAGGATAACATTTCTAAAAGAATTTGTCTTGGTCAGGTGTGGTGGCTCACGCCTGTAATCCCAGCACTTTGGGAAGCCAAGGTGGGCAGATTACCTGAGGTCAGGAGTTTGAGACCAGCCTGGCCAACATGGTGAAACCCTATCTCTACTAAAAACACAAAAATTAGGTGGGTGTGGGCACAGTGGCAGGTGCCTGTAATCCCAGCTACTCAGGAGGCAGAGGTTGCAGTGAGCTGAGATTGCACCACTGCAGCACTCCAGCCTGGGGGATAGAGCAAGACTCTGTCTCAAAGAAAAAAGAATTTGTCTCTTTCTGATTATAAAAGTGTATTTTTAGTGCAAAAAATAGTGGAAATATAGAAATACATAAAGAAGAAAATTAAATCCTTAAAAATATCACTACCTAGAAATAACTTATTAACATCTAGGAATGTTATCTGTCTTATTCTTTACAGAACATTTTATAACACTGTAAAAATTTTCTAGCAAAGTATCATAAACACTTTCCTACGTCATTCAAGACTTCAAGATCTGTAATGGCTGCAGAGTAGTCCAACAGGTGGGATGTGCTAAGATTAAGGAAACCTCTATGGCTGGACATCGGAATTCTTTCCAGTGTATGGAAAGAATAAACAACAATGCAAGGAACTCCTTGACACATCCCTATCTTCACATATACGGCTATTTTCTTGTGACAAATTCCTAAATGGTGAATTACAAAACTGCTGGGTCAAAAAAGTATACACATATTTTTGAGACTTTTGATAAAGTTACTAAACTGTTTTCCAGAAAGGTTGTGCCAATTTACACATGTGTGTTTAATAACTTGGAAATTTTCCTTTATTTTCCCCCAAGTTGTTTTTCAGTTGATTTAGTTGCTTCACAAAAATTGTCCTCCAATAATATCTAAGCAGTCATATCCTCAAACCACAGCTCAAAGAGAAATCAGGATAACGAGCAACTGAAAATGAGGAAAATTTAGTGTATGTATACTGACAACCCAAAATTAGAAAAAATGGAATAGACATTTATACTTCAAATAAGCTTTTATACTGATTTTTATATATTTATTTTCCTCTAAGTCCCATTATAATACAATAGACAAAATAAAGTACCAATTAGTAATAAAAATGCTTAAATTTCACAAGCATGTTTGAATTTCTAGTCTCGTTTCCAATAAGAAAACTAGGCTCAGTCAACACTTCCAATAAAACTTTTCATGAAGGTATAAAGAACAATTTAAAACATTTAGTCTGAGTTCTAGAAGTTTCAAAATCAAGAGAGCCTTGAATTTGATGAGATTTACTATTAATTACTGTCTCCGTAAACGGAAATCTCTTTGAATTAGTGAGCAATAAAATAAGGTGTAAGAGAGAGAGAGAGAAAAAAAAAAAAACTAGCCAGGATAACACAGCAGCTTGCTCACTGTTTTCATCCCTTGCCTCTAAAACTATCTGGAGGAAAGTTCAAACTTGCGATAAGACCAACTGGAAAAAAGCTGGAAGAAGTTAATTTAAGTAGTAAATTACTACTGCAGAAAATAAACTCAATGGCAACATAAACAGCACCAAAAATGCACTTGGACATGGCAATAAATTAAATATCAGCATCAGGCAGCCTCACTAAACAAGATGCTGCAGCGTTTCAAATTCAGGGGCCAGTCTCAGGCTCACACACAACCAGAAGAGCAGCCACTGAGCTCATGAAACACTCGTTCGTGCAGAAACAGCTCTGTGCCCCGTGGAGGAGCGACGATGAATTATTAGGTGAAAGTACCAAAAGCTCTATGATCATTTTGGGCACTTCCTCCACTTGGGACTCAGGCTACTGCTTAAAGAAGTCCTGCTCTGCAGGCCTCCATCTTCTCTTCTATGGACTGGATGGGTAACCGTTTAGATAACTAAAAGGAAAACCTTAATTGATGCTTCATTTGCAATTACAGAGTTGGTCTCTGCAATTTTCATTATCTATTTCGGGAATCTGTGAACATGTTTGCCTCTCACACATACCCAACTTCCTCCTGTAAACAGTGACCATCACGAGTAGTGCTACCTGACACCTACCTAGAGCAGTGCCTTCAGAGCTTATGGCCTGCACTTGGGTTAAGCCAGAGCTGGCTGGCCTACACGGGCCCTGTGACCATGCTGCCTGGAAAAGTTGCTTCTGTACCCTCTGCAGATCAGCAAGGGTGGGGGCCGAGCTGACTGTGGCCTTGGAGCCTGTCTGTCCCTGTGGGCTGGCCACTGGCTGTAGGAGGAGAGTGCCCAGGTGCTGTGGGTTACCGTGGATCACCTGGCGGGCCTGAATTTGGATAGGATGGAGAGGGACCCGGGCTGCACAGGAGGATCTCACTCCCCACAGGTCAGAGAACAGCAGTGGCCTGCAGCTAGGGGAGATGCACCATCCCGAGCTCTGGCCCAGCCTGTCAGCCAATGCTGTGGTCCTACCTTCCAGAGACAGCTAGAATTTCCCTACTTCCTGCTGCTCCCATGGCTCTCACTTGGGTCCAGCCACCACCATCTCTCATTTGGATTATGGCAAGTCTTCTAATTGGTTGCTTTGTGTCCATACTTGTCCCCTTCAGTTTACTGTCAAAACCAGTGGCCGGTCAGCCTGCTAAGCCTAGGTTAGCTCTTGTCACCCGCTTTGTTCAAAACCCTACAAGGCTCCCATCTCATTCACAGCAAAAACCCAGGTCCTCACAGAGGCACATCTGCACTTCTGCCTCGGGCCTTTGCACCTTCTGGTTCCTGACAACTGAAACCCTTTAGCCCGGATAGCCGCACGGCTCATTTCCTCAACGCTCAGTGAGGACTGGGGCAGGGGAGCTTCTCAGGGTGGCCTGCCCTTGGCCATCTTATCCAAAACTGCACCCCAGGCCCATCCTTCCCACACTCCATGTTTGCTTTACTTCCTTGACCACTTCCGGCTGGCTATCTGCCTTCAGAGTCCACTCAGCATTTCCTGTACGAGTCTCTCCCTGCCGAGCACACACCCTACGAGGACAGGGCTCTGCTCTGTTCACACCCGTGTCCCCAGGGCTGGCACAGAGCAGAGGCTCTACCTGTTGGCAGGATGAACGAAGGGACCCCAGGCTCCTCATCCGCAAAGTAAGGGCAGCAGTCCTACCTCATACCTGCGGTGAGGAACACTGAAGTAGCAGGCGTTTTATATTAGATATTAATTCGACCTGCCTTGTACCAAAGTTGATCAAAAATACACAAACCGAACATCATTAGCATTTCAATGTATTTTTCATTCGAAATTCCACCCTATGATAACTCATTATTGATGTTAAAGACATAAATATTGGCCTATATTTTATTTGAAAAGTTAGTTGTACAATGGGTCTGAAAATTCCACTTAAAACTACCTCATTTTTGTATGTCAAAGACAAAATTAAAAGGCCGGCTACTCTGGGTACACCACCTTTGGGGTAGCCCTGCTCCCCAAGGAGCAGTAAAATAAAAATGAAAAAGCCTATTGACAGGAAAAGATCAACCAAAAAGACAGCAGTTTAATTTACTGTGGTGGGTAAATTAAAACTGCAAGTGACGGACAGAGTTTAATAGAAGCAGCAATTTTCACACATCTGTAAATATGTAAATATTTATGTAAATATTAGTAATAAATTCATAGTAAAATTATGTAAGTATTGTTGCAATAAATTCTATGTAAATATTACTTAGTAATAAATTCATAGTAAAAATTTCTATGCTTAATACAATACAGATACTCCTTTAAAAGCATTCTGAATTTGGAACAGTCTTCTAGAATCATACCTTCTCCCAGTCAACAGTTACTATCATTACAATCACCTTCTTTGAGGGAAATGGTTTGACATGAGAAAGGGGTCAACCCCAGGAGGGGAGAGGATCACTTATGAAGTACGCAGTTGAATGTTGCAGGGTTTGCTGCGTGCGTTAGCCTGGGCTGCTATAACAAAACCTCATAGGCGGGCGGCTTGAACAGCAGAGATTTCTTTCTCACAGTTCTGGAAGCTGGGGGTCTAAGACGGAGACCCTGGCAGATCTGGTGTCTGGTGAGGGCCCACTTTCTGGCGCCTAGATGGTGATTTCTCACTGTGTCCTCAGATGGTGGAAGGCGTATACAAGCTCACTAAGGTGCCTTTCACAAGGACACTAATCACATTCATGAGGGCCCTGCCCCTGTGACCGCATCACTCCCCAAAGGCCCTGCCCCCCAACACGAGCACTTTGGGGGTTAGGATTTCAGCGTAGGAATTTTGGGATGGACACATTCAGACCACAGCACCGCAAATGAGTAAAGTAACAACAGTATTAATAACACTGCTAACAAAAACCATGCTACAGCCTTTAGAAAGAACTTACTCCTGGGGTTTTGTTAATAATATTTTTTTTTAAGTTGGATTCCAAATGACGGACCCCATGGTCACTGGCAAGATAATGAGAAAAGGCCAGGCGCAGTGGCTCACGTCTGTAATCCCAGCACTTTGGGAGGCTGAGGCAGGCATATCACCTGAGGTCGAGACCAGCCTGGCCAACATGGTGAAGCCCTATCTCTGCTAAAAACACAAAAATTAGGTGGATATGGGCATGGTGGCGGGTTGCCTGTAATCCCAGCTACTTGGGAGGCTGAGGCAAGAGAATCATTTGAACCCAGGAGGCGGAGGTTGCTGTGAGCCATGATTATGCCATTGCATTCCAGCCTGGGTGACAAGAGTGAAACTCTGTCTTAAAAAAAAAAAAAGAAAAAAAGAAAAAAGATAATGAGAAAAGATGTGGAAGGAGGCCCTGGAGTGTTCTCATTCAACAGGGACACCCAGGCCTGCGGCTCAGCCTTTGGAGATGGCAAGTCCCAGGAATCAGAAGAAACAGATGCTTCCTGAGTCGAGTGAGGGGATTTCATCTCCCAACAGCAAAAAGGAGCTCAGAATTGGAAAGACAATACAAACTACAAGAAACCCTGGCCCAGAGCCCACGGGCTGGGCACAGGTGGGCTCCAGGGGAACAACTGCAGGTTCAGGGAGGACGGCTCAGCCTAACCTGGGTGGGGCTGACTTCTCCGCACGACATCTTCACCTGGCCCTCTGTGCACAACCAGAGCTCCCCGCTCCACCGGTGCCCAGAGCACAGCGACTATGCTGCAAGCGGGGTGACCTGGCTGATGTCACCGCGGCTCACATGGAAGACAAAGGAGCAACAAAGCTGCCAGAACTCTAGTTTCTCAGCCTTGGCAGAGAAAGCCCAGGACAACCAGAGTGCTCACAGGTTCCCGAGGTATAGGAGAATAAGTGTGCTGCTGCTTCTTACTCAGATAACTTTATGTCATGACCAGTGAAGTCACCTTTATCAAATTTTCGCCAACTACATAGACTTCTTAAAAAACCATTTGAGAAGATACCTCAAAGTGAAATCCATTTACCTGAAAGCACACAGCACAGATTTGATAAGGTTGTAAAGAAGTAAAGAAGGATTGCAGAACCAGAAGTGCTTCCACTGAGAGACTCTGGTTAACCCGAGCCGCCAATGCTGCCCGAGGGCTGCTGCCCAGTTTGACCCGCAGCTGTGCTGGCCTCTGCTGTCGCCACGTCTTCCCTGTGGCACGGACACTGCTGAAACTGGTGCTCCCTTCAGAGGAGTTCTGCTGACAGCTGAAAAGACAGTCCAGCAGGCCACGCAGGACACCAGTGTCTACTTCTCAAAAAGCCCCTCCCTTAAGAACCAAGAGAAAAGGCCCATGTCCCGTCCATCTTATAAAACGAAAGGAAATCTGTTTGTTTCACGCACAGAGCAGCACTTACTTGTTCCCCTAGAGAGACAGCGCCACAACTTTCCCAGGGGCAGTGGGGAGGGGCTGTAAGTACTCAAGAGAACCCGCATTTTAGGCGACTCCTCTCCAAAAACCTTAAAACCGGTAAGTCCCTGCGTTACTAATTCCATGAAAAAAAAACTAATCTGTTTCAAGAAATTCCTCCCTTAAGGACTCACATTTGCTTTTCTTCAGAATTATGGTAAATAACTCAATGTTTTTCTTGGCTTGCTTTTTCTTCTAAAGCTGCTAAGACACGGGCAGAGTCCCTAGGTCTTGGTGCTTTGCTAAAATCAGGGGCTTTGTAGGCTGGGTGCGGTGGCTCAAAACCGTAATCCTGGCACCTTGGGAGGCTGAGGCGGGCGGACCACCTGAGGTCAGGAGTTCGAGACCAGCCTGACCAACATGATGAAACCCCGTCTCTACTAAAAATACAAAATTAGCTGGATGTGGTACCGTGCACCTGTAATCCCAGCTACTCAGGAGGCTGAGGTGGGAGAAACACTTAAACCCAGGAGGCAGAGGTTGCAGTGAGCCAAGATAGTGCCACTGCATTCCAGCCTGGGCAACAAGAGTGAAACTCCATCTCAAAAATAAATAAACAAAAATAAACAAAAATAAAATAAAAAAATAAAAATAAAATATCAGGGGCTTTGTGCTCCTGTCAGTCACAGCCACTTTCTACAATGGTGCTTCACCAGGGCCACATGAAGGCATAGACATTTATCAAACTCAGCATCCGTCTAGATGCCTAGGAAACCCTACCTCTAATAAGTTGGTAAACAAAGCACAGTTATTTGGCCCTTTTTTTGTTGGGTTTAGGGATAAATACATACATAAAATCAAAAGAATCCAGCGACCTTTACTTTCTAAACTTTTTAAAAAAATTTTATGTTTAGAGACAGAGTCTCGCTCTGTCACCCAGACTGGAGTGCTGTGGTGTGATCATGGCTCACTGCAGCCTCAAACTCCCAGGCTCAGTCTCCTGCGCAGCTGGGAGCTACCGGCATTCACCAGCGTACCCAGATAATTTTATTTGTCGACACAGGATCTTGCTATGCTGCCCAGGCTGGTCTTGAACTCCTGGCCTCAAGCGATCCTCCTGCCTGGTCTCCCAAAGTATCCAGCAACCTTTAAAAGGTACTTGCTTCTCCTTCTATAACAAGAGGTTACAGTTTATATTTTCAAGTTCTAAGATGAAACAAAGTTTCAAACTGCAAATATTTATGAGCTTTGAGGAAACCGGCTTTCTCCAGAGTCCCATTTTCATTTAAATTATTTTTAAAAATAGACGAATCTATAACCATAGTACGAATTTCACTGGGTATTAAGGGCATCCAGGGGAGAGTCTCCTCCTACCTATCCTTCCCCAGAGGGAACAGAAGCTCCCAGTCAGTGGAGCTTGCATAGGGGACATCACTGAGTGATGCCAGCACAGTGCTCCTTGCAGGAAGCCACAGTATCTACTATACCTCCAGAGGGAGAGGATGGGGACAAAGTGACAGTCAGAGCTCTCAGGTGGGAAAGAAACAAACATGCTGGATGGTGAGCAGACCAATCTGTGAAGGAAATGAAGATGGAAATGGAGGCAATCGCCCCATGTGAGCGGTCAGAGTGCAGCTGGAGGAGCAGGAAACAGCACGTTCGCTGGGAGACCTGGGAATGTCGGCCACGCCTAAGTCTGCCCATCTGCAAAGACCCCTTGTCCAGAAGGTGTGGACAAGAGATTGTGATGTTAATTCCACTTAACTGGGCCACAGGGTGCCTGATGCAACACTGCTCCTGGGCATACCTGTGAGGCTGCTCAAGATGGTGTTAGGATTAGGACAGTGGGTTCAGGAAGAGGGACTGCTCTCCCCAAGTGGCTGGGCACCTTCCAATCCCTCAAGGCCCTGAATAGAACAGACGGCAGAGGGAGGAGGAATTCACCCCTCATTTCCTGCCTCACCGCTGGAGCTGGGACATCTCATCCTCTCTTGCCCGGGGACTGGATGCCCACTGTCGGCTGCCCTGGTTCTCAGGCCTCCGGACCTGAGCTGAGTTTGAGTCCCGCCTCGGGCTTCCCTGGTCTCTGGCTTGCCTCACAGATCGTAGGACTTCTCAGCCTCCAGAATCGCTTGAGTGAAATTCCCCATTGTAAATCTCCTTTTATACATCTATGGATCCTGTTGGCTGTGCTTCTTTGGAGAATCTTGACTGAGATCAGGGAGATCGGTGGCCGAGGAGCTGAACTGAGTAAGACTCACCCTGGACCCAGGGTGTGCAATGAGTATGTGCTCAAAACAGCAGCGCTTTCAGTTTTCATCTGGTATGCTTCCTGAATCCTGCAAGTCAACATTTAACAATTCCTATAACCTGAATTAAAGACAATTAACGACGTCGGAATAAAGCCCTTCTCAAGCTTCTCCAAGCTCACAAATAAAATCAGACACAAACCAAGAATCTGAGGACATTTCTTTTGCATCCATCAAGTCTTTACTCGGAAGGCCTTCTCAGTGCGGCCTTACTGGACCATACTATTTAAAGCCGCAACCCCCACCCAAAAATTCCTTTTTTCTTTTTCCTGCTTGATTTGTTTTTTCGTGGCATAGAATCTCAGACCTGAAAGGAGCTCTAAAAGGCTGGGCCAGTCACCCTCCAGATGTGAACTCCTTGTATATAACAGCCTTTCACAGAAGTTTATCAGCTTGTCCAACACACATCCTAGAAACGGTTCCCTGACCTGCCCCGCACTTCTCCCAAGCACCCTTCCTGTGCTCCCGACAGCACCAGGTGTGCACCGCTCCCCTCCATAGCACTCAAACGACTACCAAGCATCCTTGCTAGGCACGGCCTGGGACACATTCTGTTTCACTTCTAGTGCCTACAATACAGTAGGCGCTTTGCACTCAGCGTGGCTGACAAGGACATCACTGTATCCAGGTCTAATCTCGCCCCTTCCACCCAATCCAGTCCCCTGTCAAAGCCACCAAGCGCCCGTCACTGTGGCAGGCTCCAAGGTCATAACAGAGAACCAGACAGGCACGGCCATGCCTGCGTGAGGCTTCCACGCTCACTGGAGAAGCAGCAATACATAAAGCAAGTGGACAGGGACATCGGCGAGGTGCCTGCAGCCGGCACTGTGACTATGCTCTCAAGGAGGAAGCCAGTCAGCGGACAAACAGTCGAGGGGGCTGCTTAAGTGAGGGCTGTTGGGGAAGGCGGCTCAGGAGGAGGCCTTTACACTGACCTTAAGGAGGGGTTGGCTGGGCAGCAGGGGCAGGAGCAGCTTTCCTGGAAGAAGGAATCTCATGCGCGAAGGGCCTGAGCTTCGCATTTTTCAAACACTAAAGAAAACATGAGGGAGGCTGGCGCGTGTGGGAGAGATGACTCAATGCAGGTTGGAGCACAGGGCTGTATTGGGGGCCGGGCTCCACGCTGCAGGCAGCCATATGCCTCTGCCAACCACCCCAGGGCCGAGCACTAAACAACCAGGGACCACCCCGATAGCACAGAGCCTGGGGAAATTATTCAAACCAGCCAATCCTACACCGCGGTCGCCGCCTTGCCCATTTCTTTTCAGAAACCACAGTCCAGGCTCTTGCCCTCAGGTCCCCCTCTCTGCCTCCTGACTGAGCCTGGTGCTCCCCCAAGCCTGGTGCTCCCCGTGTGCTGTGCCTGTTTCTACAAATCTGTGAGCACATGCTCCTTCGTCACGACAGTCCCGTCTGTGTCTCAGCACACCTGATGACGTCCAATCCCAGAGACATTTCCCGTCACTCCTCTGCTCTTCTTCATCTACACAAACAGTGAATTTTTCATTCATCTGAAAATAAGGCAGATAGTTTTTGAGTTCATTTAACAGCCTTGCTGAGACTTTCCATGGGAAGCAACGGTTGACAGCCCCTGGCAAAGCTGGGCCTGCGTGGAACTGACCCAGCAACTCTGCGTCTAAGTACACATCCCGGAGGGACCCTGGCCGCCGCACACAGAGGTGTGGACACGGACACACAGTGCAGCACTGCTGGTCGCAGGGAAAATGGTAAACTACCTGAATATGCATTCTCAGGGAACAGATCAGCAATTACGGTAAGTGATGTGATGATGAAAAGAAGGAAACTAGATCTTCATGCACCCACATGGACAGCTCCATTTTTTCTTTTTTTTTTTTTTTTTTTTTTGAGAGATAGTCGTGATCTTGTCGCCCAGGCTGGAGTGCAGTGGTACGGTCTCGGCTCACTGCAACCTCCACCTCCCTAGTTCAAGCGATTCTCCTGCCTCAGCCTCCCGGGTAGCTGGGATTACAGGTGCCTGCCACTAGGCCCAGCTAATTTTTGTATTTTATAGTAGAGATGGGTTTCACCATGCTGGCCAGGCTGCTCTTGAACTCCTGATCTCCGGTGATCCACCCATCTCAGCCTCCCAAAGTGCTGGGATTACAGGTGTGAGCCACCGCTCCCAGCCTAGCAAATCCATTTTTTTAATGACATATTCAAAATAATGCAATTTCTATAAATTCTTAAAAACAAGTAAAATAGATATTGATTATGGACTCAAAACATGTACAGAACACGCATCAAATAAATATCCACCTCACGCCAGGGTTTCCTCGGTGGGAAGGACAGTAGTAGCAGTGACAGTAAGAATGATATTGAAGCTAACATTCACTGAACACCTACTCTATCCACGCACAAGTTTAGCACACATTAACTCATACGATTCTTAGAGCGGCCAGGAGATAGCCATGATTACCATCTCCATTTCACAGATGAGAAAATTCAGGCTAGAGAAATGATCAAGAATGTACAATACACTCCAGTGACTTCCTGCTGCCTCCTCTGCCCCCACCGAGTCAGTCTAGGTCTCTGCCGCTCTTAGCTGATGCCCCTGCTCTTATTCTCGCCCATCTCCACCTCCTACCCCCGGAGGAGGTCTACACTCCCCACTTAGCACACAGTGGCCCTTTTAAAGACACAGTTGGGTCAGTTCACTTCTCTACTTAAACCTTTCAATGGTTTCTCATCATACTCCACTTTATTTATTTATTTATGTTTGAGATGGATTCTCGCCCTACTGTCCAGGCTACAGAGCAATGGCGTGACCTCAGTTCACTGAAACCTCCACCTCCCAGGCTCAAGTGATTCTCCTGCCTCAGCCTCCTGGTACCTGAAATTACAGGCACGTGCCAACACGCCCAGCTAATTTTTTGTATTTTTAGTGGAGACGGGGTTTCACCACATTGGCCAGGCTGGTCTCGAACTCCTGACTTCAGGTGATCTGCCCGCTTCAGCCTCCCAAAGTGCTGGGATTACAGGCATGAGCCACCACACAAGGCCCATACTCCAATTTAAATGAGAATCCTTAAACAGCCTACAAGACTATATATCTTCCCCCACCTCCGCCACCCCATGTCCACCTGCTCTCTCACCCTCACTCACCCTGCTCTGCCCACACCAGCCTCTTGACTGTCTCTGCGGAGACATTATATATTTCTTCACTTACTCATTATTGGTCCCTAACCTGCCCATTACGCAGACAACAAGGACTCTGTCTGTTTTGGCCACTGCTGTTATTCCCAATGCTGAAAACAGCACCTGGCGCTCAGATGTTTGTGGAACAAATGAATGAAAGCAGCTGATCCAAGGTCACTGAGCCAGAGGAGGGTGAAGTCAGGATCCCAGTCCGAGCAGTTTGGTTCCAGTATTAGGACTGGGGAGGAGAATGGAATATAGAAGAACTATCTAAAGTAAGTTATGACAAACGTTGTCACCTATTAATTGTGAATAAGGAATTCTTTGTAAATTATCATCTCCTCCTTCCTTCCCTCCTTTTTTCTCCTTTACCTCCCTCCCTTCTTTTAGTTTTATTTTTAAGTCTCCATAAGTACACTACACATGAATTATTAGTTCTAAATGTACTAGAACACCTGCTTTCATAGTTAGGAAACTAAACAAAAAAAGAAGAAAAAGTACTAGAACACTGTAAGATTGCTCTTACTGTTTCAGATGGGACTTGAGTTCACTATAACGTATTAAAAATAATTCACTGAACACGAATGACTCTCTACACAGCTATCTAACAGGCATGTCAGGGTTTTGTAGGTTCTGGGGGGAGTTATCATGAAGAACATCAATTATTTACATAATAATGTAATTCTGCCATTAAAAAACTGACCATTTGACATAGAACGAAGTTTCATTGCCACATCAGTACTGACCTCTGGGGCTGGGGAACTCTGTTTTGGAGCGCCTCACGCACTGCAGGACGGTCAGCAGCACCTCCACCCATCAGATGCCAGCAGCGCCCATCAGTGTCACAACCAAACACGTCTGCAGACCCTGCCAAATGTCCCCCTGGGGAGCACAGTCTCCCCAACTGAGAACCACTGATTAGAGGCTAGACAAACTACAACTTGTAATAAAGAAAACACAACTTATAATAAAGAACAAGAGGTTGTGCGGTGGCTCATGCCTGTAATCCCAGCACTTTGGGAGGCCAAGGCACACGAATTGCCTGAGGTCAGGAGTTCGAGACCAGCCTGGGCAACGTGGTGAAACCCCGACTCTTATAAACACACAAAAAATATTTGGACATGGTGGCATACCCCTGTAGTCCCAGCTCCTCAAGTGGCTGACGTGTGAGAATTGCCTGAACCCAGGAGGTGGAGGTTGCAGTCAGCCGAGATCGCGCCACTACACTCTAGCGTGGGTGACAGAGTTAAGACTCTATCTCGGGAAAAAAAAAAAAAAAAAAAAAAAAAGCAAAGGACAAACAAACAAGGGAACTGGCCTCTCCCATAGGTTTTGCTGGCTGTCTCCACTTGTTCTCTCTGACCAGCCTCACAACCCTTTCGTGGTCCCCTGTGACTGGAAGGCTGTAAGGCAGGCCACGAGCCTGTGACATGGGCAGAATTCTAAAGATGGCCTGGGGTATTCATCAATCGGAAATCTAGGTGAAAGGCCTTGGCAGAGGTAATTAAGGCTACCAACCAGCTGAGCTTAAAACAGGGCGATTATTCTGGATTACTCTGCGAGCCTGACGGAGTCACCAGTCCTTACAAGCAGACACGGAAGGTGGAAAAGGCTGGCAGGTTCGTTGTGAGCTGCTAGCTGCCGGTTCTGAGATGCAGGGGCTGCAAGCAAGACTGGAGGGAGGTCAGAAAGGAAACCGGACCTCAGTCCTACAGCCGCAAGGACCTGAACTCCTGCCACAACCTGAATGACCTTGGATGCTGATGCATTCCCAGAGCCTCAAAAAGGAACACAGTCCGGCTGGAACCTTCCTGTCAGTCTCATGTCACTTAGGGCAACCAACTGAGCCATGCTGTGCCCAGACCTCTGACCCAAGCAACCAGGAGCTAACAAATGTTTTAAGTCCCTAAGCCTGTGGTAACTTGTTACAGCGGCAACAGAAAACCAAAACAGAAGTGTATGTGACTCATTACTGAGAGGTGAGTTTGTAAGTGAGAAACACAATAACCAAAAGCAGTCCCCCTAAGAAATTCCCTAGTCTGCCTAAAAGACAAAAATGGGCAAAGGATCTGTACAGCCAAATCTCCAAAGAAGATATGCAAATGCCCCATAAGCACATGAAAAGATGCTATGCCTCATTCACCATCAAGGAAAGGCAAACCCAAAACAGGATGGCTGGAATCCAAAGGACAGATCGACACGAGCGCTGTTAGACCCCAAAGATGCCACTGCTGGGAACAGAAATGGTGTGGCCAATTCAGAAAACACTTGGGTAGCTCATCAACATGTTAAACATAGAGTAACCATTTGACCCAGCAATTCCACTCCTAGGGATATACCCAAGAGAAAACATGTTCACAAAAAACCCGCACATGGATGTTTACAGCAACATCATTCATAACACACAAAAGATGGAAAGAACCGAGATGCCACTGACCGTGGCACGGAAAAACAAAACGGGGCGGAGCGAAAGGGAATGCTATTCGGCCGCTTAGAGGGATGACGATGCCACGCTACAGCACGGATGAACTTTGAAGAAACGATGCTAAGAATTCTATCACAGAAGACAACAAACCATATGATTCCATTTACATAAAATGTTCCGAAAAGGCAAATCAATGGCGTGGAGAGAAATCCACCACGTCGACAGTGGGCTGCTGGCCACCTGGGGCTGGGGCAGGAGACCAGAGGAAAATGTGCAGTGGCTACAGGGTTTCTTTCTGGGGGGATGAAAATATTGTAAAATTGACTGTGGTGATGGTTGCACAGCTCTGTAAATAGACTGAAGCCCATTGAATTGTAGGCTTTAAATGAGTGCATGGTATGATACGTGAGTTATAGCTCAATAAAGTTTTTTTTTTTTTTTTTTTTTTTTTTTTTTTTTTTTTTTTTTAAGCTGAGGCCAGGCATGGTGGCTCATGTCTGTAATCTCAGCACTTTGGGAGGCTGAGGTGAGAGGATCGCTTGAAACTAGCCCAGGAGATGTGCAAAACCCTATTGCTACAAAAAAAATCAAAAATAAAATTTAAAAAGTTAAAAAGTTGAAAAAGAAAGTCCCTGGCGCTGTAAAACACAGAGCATGGAAGCAACACACAGTGTGGCAGCTGCTTGTTGTCCAGACCTGCCCCACCGGCCAGTCACCAGCTCCTGGCTCACTGATCACCCCGGCCTCTGCTCTGTAATCTTCCAAAGAGGAAACTCCAACCGTGTCTTTTAAAACTTTTTACTTTAGAGACAGGATCTCACTCTGTCACCCAGGCTGGAATGCAGTGGTGCAATCATAGCTCTCTGCAGCCTCAAGCTCCTGGACTCAAGCCATCCTCTTGCCTCGGCCTCCCATGTAGCTGGGATTACAGGCATGCACCGCCATGTCCAGCTAATTTTTTTTTTTTTTAATTTTTAGTAGCGATGGGATCTCACTATGTTGCTCAGGCTGGTCTTGAACTGCTGGCTTCAAGAAACCTCCTGCCTTGGACGCCCAAAGTGCCGGGGTTACAGGCGTGAGCCACCACACCCAGCCTGCATCCATGTTTTCATCAACACAGACAAAACTCCACAGGAATCACTCCCATTTTACAAAAATGTTGTCTAGGTGAAAGATGCCAATCAATTATTCTCTGGTTAATGTTCTGCTTATTCTCGGCTTAAGAATTTTTGTGATGACGCTTAGATTACAGATGTTCCGCAAGACAGGCTGAGACACAGAGTCATTCCAGTCACTCCCGCTGTACCCTGAGGGCGGCTCCCCGCCTCTAACAGTGGGGACACGATGCCTCCGTGGCAAGGGACTGTCTTGCTGCTGACCCGAGCAGAAAGACCACGAGAATGAATTCACCAACCAGGGTTCCCTTCCCTCGTAAATAAGTGTGAGAAAATGGATGTCAGTGTCCAGCTGACCCCAGAGAAATCATGGCCAGGTGTTGGCACTTACAGAGAAGAATGAATACAGAACTGCTTTAATCATCTACTCAGGAAACTCCCCGATTGTATCAATGGCTCTATATAAGGAAACGAGGCTTGCAACTCCAAACTCACTCACTGGGTAGCCCCCAGCAAAACAATTCCCCTCAAACAGTGTGCCCTATGGACAAAGGAAACTCCTGCAGTTATTCTATTTTCTCAGCTCCCTGCCCCTCGTTTTCCTCCACCTTAGTAAGACAGTGATGAACAACGCTAGGTAAGCTCTTTCCCTTCCTGTGGCAAGTCTAGCAGCAAAGGGCTAGTTGCCAGGAAACACGAGGTTACACTATATTCCTGCTCAGTGGAATCCTGACCTTCATGTTACTAAAACATGAACAATACTTTGTTTACAAGATCAGTATTAAA
The DNA here is from genome assembly GCF_024542745.1 of Macaca thibetana thibetana. Classification (NCBI taxonomy): domain Eukaryota; kingdom Metazoa; phylum Chordata; class Mammalia; order Primates; family Cercopithecidae; genus Macaca; species Macaca thibetana. The sequence goes on from NC_065580.1 coordinate 148,290,581, forward strand.
ATTTGGTTTTCAAGTTCCCTAAGACCTTTTTCCTGTATTTATTACAAGAATTTATGCATCCAACAAATACTCAAATGCCTACTATGTGCTGCCATGGTGCCAGGCCCTAGGGACACGGGGGAATCGGACCAGGCCCTCGCACGCCCGCCCAGGCTGACATTCCACGATGTGATGACTAGAACTATGTAAAATGTGACATACACATCAACAAGGGTGACTCAGATTAACACCAACATTTCCTAACAAACCAAACTAAAAAATGTTAGAATGTGCTTAGCCTCCCCATTCTCTTTTTTTACCTAAACCTACAAATTCTGAAGCTTCTATGGACAATTGGAATGGTTGTTTTGTGTCTCAGGTTTCACTGGGGCAATTTCTTCAGAATTCAGAGGTCTACCTACTGGAACTAGCATCTGTAGAGACTGTCCAGTAACCAGGAGTGGTAGTTCTGAGTTACATGGGCCTGAGACCTGGCACACTCTTACCTCCCCTATCTAAGACATATCTTACGGAAGTCCCCTTCTCAAACCCTGATAAAGATTGAAGGGCCAACCGCGGTGGCTCTCGCCTGTAATCCCAGCACTTTGGGAGGCCAAGGTGGGAGGACTGCTTGAGCCCAAGAGTGTGAGACCTGCCTCAATCCATCAATAAAAAGAAAAAGGACTGCAAGCCCAGGGTGGGAGGACTGCTTGAGCCCAGGAGTTTGAGACCAGGCTGGGCAACACAGTGAGTCCTCGTTCTACAGAAATATTAGCCAGGCATGGTGGTGCGTGCCTGGGGTCCCAGATACACAGGAGGCTGGACTGAGAGGATCACCTGAGCCCAGAAAGTAAAGGCTGCGGTGAGTTATGATTGCCCCACTGCACTTCAGCCTGGACAACAGAGTGAGACTCTGTTTCAGAAAGAAAAGGAAGATTTAAAGACAATGACTTGCAAAGGAGTTGAACGAGATAAACACTCAACCCCCTCAGTCTGCTTAGCCCACTCCTAAAAGTGATAAAAAGGTGCTCCCTAGATTCACAATCAGTCCTCTGCCCATTCCCTGGCCTCCCATTACTGGAATTCAACGTGGTTTAAGAGATTAAAGACGCTGAGTCTTTCAGGGACGTTACAGTTACCAACCACTCTGATGGCCTTGAAGAAAGTAACTTTAATTCTCAGTAACTATTTGTACATTATTTGTAACTAAAAACGTGGGGTCCGAGGCATCATCTATGGCAGGCTTTGTTGGAGTGCCTTTTCCAGGCTTCCTGGTGTAGTCCAGAGCCGGCCCCACACCCTGTCTGCTTCATCCAGCGTACACACAAACCCGAGGCACCCCCGCTTTCCCCAGCTCCACAGAGACAAGAGGGAACTATTTATATAAAAAGGCTACTTATCTGACTGAAGACTGATAGCAGTAAGGGCAAAAGTGTGTTCTGACACTCCAACTTCTACTGCAGCCCCCATTCACAACTTTGATGGCATGCAGAAGAGTGCTTGGGGAAGGTAACAGGAACAGAGGGCATAAGGAAGAAAAAATTAGAATCTTCAAGAATTAGACGGCCGGGCGCGGTGGCTCAAGCCTGTAATCCCAGCACTTTGGGAGGCCGAGATGGGCGGATCACGAGGTCAGGAGATCGAGACCATCCTGGCTAACACGGTGAAACCCCGTCTCTACCTAAGAAATACAAAAAAAAAATAGCCGGGCGAGGTGGCGGGCGCCTGTAGTCCCAGCTACTCGGGAGGCTGAGGCCGGAGAATGGCGTGAACCCGGGAGGCGGAGCTTGCAGTGAGCTGAGATCCGGCCACTGCACTCCAGCCTGGGCTACAGAGCGAGAGACTCCGTCTCAAAAAAAAAAAAAAAAAAAAAAAAAAAAGAATTAGACAATCATGCTTCGGTCTTTCAAGCATGCTAATAATAACCCTCTGCAGATTTAGAAAAATAAAACTGTTCTGGAAGAGGCCAGTTGTTGCTTAAAAGAATTAGAATAATTCGTTCAATAAGCACTTAGAAAGTGTTACAAGCTGGAATACAGGAAAAATAAAAATGCAATCCTCAACGTCAAAGGATCTTGCATTCTAGTTGACTAGGCAAATTTAAAAAAAAAATTAAAAATTAAAAAAGCATGTTGTAGACATAATAAAGCACAAACTACCTATTAATATCTATAAAACCCAATGCAAATGAGTAATCTTCATAAAGAACATGCAGTAAAATTACATAGAGAAAGAAGCAAAGTCTTTTCTAAGACTCTTTTTCCTATAAAAATAATGTGCATTCTAGAAAAGAGATAAGGGTAATACAAATAAATCCCCTTTAATTAGAGAGAAATGCTCATGTTAGTGTCATAACCATATGCCACCACCATCATCTTTTTGTGTTCACATTCAAAACATGGTTCCTAAAAGATAGTTCACTCCTTTTCCAGTTCAACAGATCACATCCATGTCTGCCTGTCTCAAAAATGGTATTTTCAACATCAGCGCTTTCACATTTCTAGGATCTGACCGCTTCCCAGCATCTCCGCTCCTAACACGCTGGTCCCAGATCACTATGACAGCCTCTCACTGCCCCCACGTCCCCCTGGTCTCCCTCAGTGAGGGTGGCCAGAGCGACCCTGTGAATGTTCAAGTCCGATCCTGCCACTCCTCTGCAGAAATCCTCAGGGACAAAGATCCACACACAGAGTTAAGGCCCGCGTCTTCCCAGTGACCTGCAAGACCCACGGGGTCTGCACCAGCCTCTGCCCGTCCGGGGTCTCCTCCCTCACTGCATGGCCATCACACTGGCTCCTCTGGGTCTGCGGAGGCCTTTGCACTTGGGGTGCTCTCCCCACCACCTCTGCAGGCGGCTCCCTGCCACCCGACATGGACACGCTCTCGCCCTGCTTTCTCCTGCCCCCAGCACTTGTTGCCTTCTAACACTTCCTAAGACGTGCCTGTTTACCCTGTGGATCGTCTGTTTCCCACACTAGAATGTAAGCTCTACATAGCAAGGATTTGTTTCCAATGATGTATCCCAGGCACATGACATAGAGAAGGTGCTCGAAAATATCAGTTGATTCAACGACTTACTAAAAACTGTGCAGTGCCCACCACACATCACAGTTCAATCAATCAGGCCCCACAGGTGGCGATTAGGTCGTTCCAGGATTTTAACAATGCAAACCAAACCGCAATAAAAATCCCTGGTGCTCGAAGTATGGCTGAGGACCGGTGGCAGCACGGCCACCACTTAGGAGCTTCCAGACCTCCCAGGCTTGCCCAATAGAATCCATATTTGAACAGGATGCCCAGGTGACGACAGGCACAGGAAGTCCAGGAACCACTTTCTGATGAAGGACAAGTGAGGAGGCCCCTCTGCCTCAGGCCCCATAAGGGTGAGGTCTGTACCTGTGGGTGCACAGATGCCTGGCTTGCCTCCTCCTAGATCTCACCCTGGGTAGTACCCGCGACCCCATGACCATCTCTAAGCATCAGATTGCCACCAGAAGAGAGGTTACGACAATTTACATCCTAAATCCAGGCACCCAACAGGAAACAAGTAGCACACTCAAGTTAGGAACTAATCACAAAGGAGTGGGGGAAGCCCGAGAAACAAGACAGAAGGAATCCTGGGGGGTGGCGGGGAGAAGAAATACTGAACCTCACTCTCTTCCCTCCCTCCCTCTGAGCTCTTGCCAGGACTTCCCACCGGCCAACCAGAAGCCAGAAAGCACAACACTCGCTGCTCCAATCTATACAGGTCAGCCTGAGAGCAGAGGGCGGGCAGAAGCGGGAGAGAGGGCGCAAAGGGGCGGACAGAAGTATCCCAGCGTGTGCGGCCCAGTGGCATATGAAGACACTTTCCTCTTTTCGCGAAAGGGGTGTGTTTTCATTTGACGTCATATGAGGACTCCATGAGGAAGGTGTAAACTAGGGAAGGACGTGCTGGAGAAAAGGGAGCTATCTCAGAGAGGAGGAGAAGCGCGTTTGTGCCAGTATACAGCTACTGTGGTCATTTCTGGCTGAGAAGGTATTGAGCTGATGGGAGGCTGGGGGCCACTATAATTTTGTAAACAGGAAAGCAGCCTTACGAAAAATGCCTGAGAAAGCATGTGCTGGCGCTTGCATCCAGGACACTGAAGGAAGAAGGACTTAGGGCAGAGAAGCCAGGGAAACGGCTGTGGTGGGACCGCAGTCACAAAGCAATTGCGGCAGCTGAAAAGAACAAATCTTTAGAGTACGTTCATTCCAACGTTCATCCCAGCATTCCCACCACCCAGGGGACAATCAGCACATACAAAGACGTTCCACACCATGTATCATTAGGGCACTGCTAATTACAACACTGAGATGCCATTCCTCACCTCTTAGAGCGGCTAAAATCCAAAACAGACAATGCCACATGGTAGCCAGGAAGTGGAGCAACAGGAACTCTCATTCCCTGCTCTGGGAATGCAAACTCCAGAAGACAGCTGGGCAGTTTCTCACAAAACTAAACACACTCGGGCGGCGGGCGGTGGCTCACACCTGTAATCCTAGCACTTTGGGAGGCCCAGGTGGATGGATCACCTGAGATCAGGAGTTTGAAACCAGCCAGGCCAACATGCTGAAACCTCGTCTCCACTAAAAATACAAAAAATTAGCTAGGCTTAGTGGTGGATGCCTGTAATCCCAGCTACTTGGGAGCCTGAGACAGGAGAATCACTTGAACCTGGGAGGCGGAGGTTGCAGTGAGCCAAGGTCGCACCATTGTACTCCAGCCTGGGTGACAGAGACTCCGTCACAAAAAACGAAAAACAAAACAGAAAACATACTTGTACCATACGATCCAGCAATTAACTGCACTTCGAATGAGTTGAAAACTTATGTCTACACAAAAGCCTGCACACAGGTGTTTACCACAGCTTTATTCATAATTGCCAAAACTTAGAAGTCACCAAAATGTCAGCAGGTAAATGGATAAACAAAGTGTGGTACATCCACACGAAGGTACACAACCCCATAATGAAAAGAAAGAAACTCGCATGCCACGGAAAGACACAGAAAACTTAAATATGTACTGCTAAGTGAAAGAAGCCAATGTGAAGGCTACACATTCCCGATTCCAACTATAGAACATTCTGGAAAAGGAAAAACGATGGAGACAGTGAACGCTCAGTGGCTGCCAGGGGTTGAGGGGAGACAGGGATGGAGGGACGAACAGGTAGAACAAGGGGGATTTTTAGGGCAGTGAAATTATTTTGAATGATACCATAATGGCAGAGATATTTGTGAAAACCCATAGAACGATACGACACAATGAGTGAACCCTAACGCCAGCTATGGACTTCAGTTAATCATATGTTCATATTCACTCACAACTTTCGCAACCTTTCCACACTAATGCAAGATGTTACTCACAGGGGAAAGCCGGTGTGGGGGAGGCAGGGAGTGTGGGAAATCTGTATTTTCTGCTCCGTTTTTCTGTAAACTTTAAGTGATAAAGTATATTCATTTTAAAAAAGTGAAAGAAGCCAGACACAAAAGGTCACATATTATAGGATTCCATTTATATGAAATATTCAGAATAGGTACATTCATGGAGACAGAAAACAGATGAGTGGCTGCCGGGGCTGGGAGGAGGAGGGAATGGGGAGTCACTGCTAACGCATCCAGATCTCCTTTGGGGGCGATGAGAACGTTTTGGAACTTGATAGAGGTGGTAGGTGAATAACACAGTGAATGTACTAAATGCTACTGAATGTACGCTTCGAGGTAATTGTATGCTATGTGAATTTTACCTCGATTATTTATTTATTTATTTATTTATTTATTTATTTATTTTTGAGACGGAGTCTGGCTCTGTCGCCCAGGCTGGAGTGCAGTGGCCGGATCTCAGCCCACTGCAAGCTCCACCTTCCGGGTTCACGTCATTCTCCTGCCTCAGCCTCCCAAGTAGCTGGGACTACAGGCGCCCGCCACCTCGCCCGGCTAGTTTTTTGTATTTTTTTTTTTTTAGTAGAGACGGGGTTTCACCGTGTTAGCCAGGATGGTCTCGATCTCCTGACCTCGTGATCCACCCATCTTGGCCTCCCAAAGTGCTGGGATTACAGGCTTGAGCCACCGCGCCCGGCCTACCTCGATTATTTAAAAAAACAGAGCGAAAACAAAGAGACTGTATTAATGAAACTTCAGCTGGTCAGGTGAAGTCTGTGATGTTGCGTGGGAATTCAAACACTGTGGGCCGGACTGAAGGCACCTAAACTGAGGGAATAACCACCAAACCGACTGGGAGGGAACCACAGGGGCTTCTGCATAACCAGGTGGAGGACAGTGGGGCTGGGTGGCCCGTCCGCGGTGCAGAGGACAAAACAGGACTCCTGATTGCAGTGACACCAGGACGTGACTTAGAATAGGGCAGATGGCAGGACCAATGTCAGAACCACTCAGAAAAAGGAGGTATAATGAAGGAAACTATCACCTAATTATAAAAACATACCAAAGAAAATAAACATCCACGTGAGATATCGCTAATTAACTATAAAAACATTGGGCAAATTTTTTTTAGAAAACTCAAATCAAGATTGAAGTCTTTTAACCTACTTCGAAAACACCTACATTTGAAACATTCTGCCTACCCCCAATATTTCATTTCAATGTTTTGGTTTTTTTAAATTAATGAAAGACTAGAAAAGGGCATCTTTCTTTACCAGAAGAGTTCTAATTTGCTCCAGATAACAGGAAAGAACTCAGGCAAGTTGGTGGCTCTTTTTCTAAAGTTACCAAGAATTAAGACACAAGACACGTTTCCTATTAAAAAAGAAAACGCTGAAGATGCTGTGGTCTCCTCGGCTGATATTTACACATTCTAAAAATATTCAAGATTACAAAAACTTTAAAGCAAGATTCAAACCAGAAATTAAAACACCTACAATTCAAAATGAAAACCTCCTGAAAACTGCAGAGGAATACAGGGAGAAAAGGCTTTAAATAATCACTACTGGACAGCTAAATTATATTCCTAAGGATTTGTACTAGAAAATCACTATCAGCAATGCAGTTTCTAAACTAATGTTTGCTGTAGAAAGTATATTTAGTTTTTTAGAGACAGGGTCTCACTCTGTCGCCCAGGCTGGAGTGCAGCAGCACCATCATAGCTTACTGTAATCTTGAACTGCTGCGCTCAAGCGATCCTCCTGCCTCGGCCTTCCAAACTGCTGGGATTACAGGCATGAGCCTCCGCATCCAGCCGGGATTGTTATATGGTACCAGGGACACAGCTGGGGAAGACCGAAGTGTTGTCCACCAAGCCTGCTGCGGGTGGCTGCCCCCAGGTCTCCTAACTTCTATTACCTTAGGGCACTACATTAAACACCAGGAAAAGGAAAACAAACAGCTATTCCAGCTCTGGGGACTTCAGGTTAGCAGGTGGCCAAAGAAATACACTTCCCTCTACTCCAACGGAGTCTTCTTTAGTGGACATGCCCACATGAAAATGGCATGCTTGGCCAGGCACGGTGGCTCATGCCTGTAATCCCAGCATGTAATCCTAGCATTTTGGGAGGCCAAGCTGGGTGGGTTGCTTGAGCTCAGGAGTTTGAGACCAGCCTAGGCAACATGGCAAAATCTACAAAAATCTTAATTTTTCTCTACAAAATTTTTTAAAAAGTGAGCCAGGTGTGGTGGTGTCTGCCTGTGGTCCCAGCTACTTGGGAGGCTGAGGTGACAGGATGGCTTGGGCCCAGGAAGTGGAGGCTGCAGTGAGCCAAGATCACGTCACTGCACTCCAGCCTGGGTGACAGAGCCAGACCCTGTCACACAAAAAAAAAAAAAAGAAACTGATCTGCTCACTGTATGAAGTACAAAGGGCTCACCCCCGTGACAGCAGAGACCAGCTATTCGTACAAAAGGTCTTTTGCAGCCGTTGGCCCTGACAAACAGGTCCCTGCCCCAAGGAGTTTAAAATCAGGGACACAGGAGGAGGAGAAAGCCCAGAATTGGGAAATCCTCCACTTTTATTTCCTTCTGCGGGGAGAGAGAAGAAACACTGAGGCGTCTTTGAACATGGAGGTTTAGGTACATGTTTTTTGGGCAAATGCCTGAAGGAGTCCAGTGTCTTGACTCCTGACTCTACAGCCACGGGGGGCGCTGACAGTGGGTAGGAACCAGACACATCCCCTGGCATCACTGTCCATTACCATTCAGTTCCTTCCCGTCTCCGATGTACTTATGAGATCTATGACGATGCTATGTGAGTTTTCAATTTATCTCATTACCTCTGCCATTTCCCTTTGCGTCTCATGTTAATGCTTTCTCATATCCTGGAGCTCTTGTTTTATATTATCTATATGCTCATTATTCTAATAAAACATACAGCACTCTTGGACAGGCTACTTCTCTTTCATAGTTTCTCTTCTTACCCTGTTTTTCATCTGACTTTGGCGTGCTATTTCTCCTCTCGCCCTCTTTTCTTTTGGGACACAGTGTTTTGGAGCTGCCATGTCGTCCCTTACCAGCGTCCCTGTGGTAGCCCTCCATCAGCCTGTTCTCAGACGTGCTCCAGGTCAGTTTTTCCTGATTCTATTTCTACCTGGTTTGTCTTCTCGGATCAGAGCTAGAGTTTGACAGATGGACGCTGCTTTCAGTCCCCGTCTGAGGAAAGGGAGATGATGAAAGCTGGGAACTTGTCTGGGGCTAGTGGATTTTCTCCTGCTAGCTAGTAAGTGTCCCGGCCTCCAGTGGACTCCTGCCTTGAGCTGTAGTCAACACAGAGCTCTGGCTGCCTCCACACTTCCTGCCTCTACCAAGGGCCCTTTCGAGTATTCTCCTCGAACTTTTCCCCAGCTTCTATCCCCGACTTGGGGTCTGTTTCTCTCTACATGGGAAGGTATCAAAATGGTTAAGGTTGCAACAGCTCTTTCTTGCCTCAATACTACTTTTAGGGGCTGGGGCTAAGAAATGCACTACACACCCTAGAATCTTCTTTTTGCCTCGGGTGCTGTGTTCATGCTCATACGAATCTCAATATTTCTTCCTCTGCTCCCAGTCTAGAATCCATTTGGAAATCAAAACAGGAGTCAGATGGATGGAGATGAAAATACTGGCCTTCTGACTAAAGAGTTTGGTTTTGGGTTTGCAGCCAAGTAGGCTCCTGACCACTGCCACAGTGGGACAAACGCAGGGGAGGTGACCCTACAGCTCTGGCAGGAGAAAGGCATGCCCCCTTTGAGCAGGGCGGCTCCCAAGCTGGTGGGAATCTACAGGGCCTGAGCCCCGCCTGCTTACTGCCTTCCCCAAAACCCACCTGTCAAGCAAGTCACTCCTTCCCCGAGCAAAGGGGGACAAGGGATGGCAGGAGAAGCAAGAGAATCACGGTAGCTGACATCTCTGGACAAGGAAACATGAGGCTAGGAAAGTGAGAATCCCTCCGGTCAGAGTAAACCCCAACCTGACCTTACAGGCTTACTCGGAGGATCAAAGACATAATAGATAAGGTGCTTCAAAAACACAAGCTCCCTGCCAGGCGGGCTGTGGCGGTGTGCACCTATGTCCTAGCTACCCAGGAGGCTGAGGTCAGAAGATCACTCGAGCCCCGGAGGTCGAAGCTGCAGTGAGCTGTGATTGCACCACTGCACTCCGGCCCAGGTGACAGAGCAAGACCCCGTCTCAAAAAAAATCCAAAAAACAAAAGCTCCCAATGCACAGAGAAGGTATCAAGGTATCACTCTTTCCAGGCTGTCTTCTCATCTCCTCAGCTTCTTGCAGTACCTAGCACAGAAACACACACTTCATTGGCATTTGTTGACTCGGTGTCCCAAGATGATTACTTTTCATGAGACATCTGCTTTAACTAGTGCGTCCCGGCAGTCCTGGTATGTTTAAAAACAATCTCATTGTGTTACAGTCATACCAAATAAGTACTGATAAGAAGGTAAATGACTAGTTCTCTATTTCTCAATTCTGACCAGCTCATCTCCCAGGGAGTTTCACCTTCTGGGCTACATCACTCCACACTTTTAACAGAGTTTTCGATCCATATCTATCTAATCAAGTCATCAGAACCTTAGGGAAAACCAGTTCCTCTCCCCACCGTAACTAAAATTACAGATTTTCTTTAAAAAAAAAAAAAAGTGGTCACAAAAATATAGTTATTAGTCACCTCATGTGCGCCAAGAATTGTAGATATAAGACTGAGTATGAGTAGAAAACACGGATTAAAAGTCCTGTTAGTATTATACAAGCAAACATCTGAACCAGCTATTCCCTCTTCACTGTAATGGAAACCAGAAGGCAGGTGAGACTAAGTAATGACTCCCTTCCTTATCACAAGGGTTTTGCTTGGAATACTGTGTATCTTGTCTACAAACATATGCAAAATTTTACCTTGAAAATGAATGCAATTTGCATCCCATGGAGTTGTCAGTGACTGCCAGTATCTCACCTTGACTGAGCACGGAACTGTTTTGTTACAAATCCCTCCGCAGCCCGAATGCCTGATTTTGGCCCTGGGACATGGTTAGACCAGTGCGGGTGGATGTCTTCATCCATCTCATGGACAGTTGAATGGCCTCTTCCACTAGACAAGGGCTCCCCTGTCCTCCAAGTGACTTTCCCAGTGATGTTACAGCTCATGCCCTGTCTTCCCGTTGTGGTTCCTGTCCCCAGAGAAGCAAACTAGGAATCAGCTCCATGAGGCCAGGACTGTATCTCTTCCACTCACTACCGTACACACAGCACAAAGCCTAGCTCTGAACAACAGAGCAGGCTCTCCCGTGGCCCCAGCATCTAGCCTGGCCTTTCCCAGGTGAGACCAGGGAACCTCCACTGACTGCCCCAAACAGGCACTGGAGGACTGCGAGGAGTCCATGCCACGCACCATCACTGGAACCTCCACTATGGTGGCGAGAGAATTAACACAGATTCTTTGGTCTCAGTGCTCCTCAGGCTTAGTTTCTGCTCAGCTCAGGTTCAGTAGCTATTTGATTACTGGAGCCTGGCGCGCTAGTAATCAAATACCCACAAGGGCTGTTCTCTGCTGCTGTGGTCTCATGTAACAGGCCATGTGACAAAGCTGGTGCTGTGGACTTCAGACTAGACAGTAAAATAGATGCTGACGTTCAGAGAGAGGTGCCGTCTGCTTGGCCTCTGCTTAAGAAAGCGGGGGTCAGGGAAGTTTTCCTCCTCTTGCCGTCCAGGGCAGCTGGATGTGCTGCCCTCCAGCACCTTTCCAGCTTCTTGCAAGAGCTCCCACACTCTGCTTCTCTGTCCTCTGGATGTCGCACTTCCAAAGCAGACGTTCCAAATGCAACAGAATCAACCAGAAGCGTGGGCTTCTCTCACGGATATGCTAACACAGGATACAAGTCATGTTTTCCATTCTGCAAAACCTGGACACACCTGAGCATTTATCCTCCCCGAGAGAAAGCCTAACCCATTACGCGGTCAGCAACTAATATTCATACTCGGCTTTTAGGATTAAAAGGCAATCCGGTGGTCCTGAGCAGCTGCTCTGTCCAGCCCACTTGAAGCCTCCATTTCTTTAAGTACAGACAAACCATAATAGTTACAGCACGAAATGAGCCGGCCTGTCATTAGGGGATGGCACTGCCCTTCATGTGATGCAAGTTAAGCCCTAGGTCCATTACACCACATCAGCTTCTTTGGTTTGAACATCACCCTATAATTACATCTCTAGATAAGCCCGAAGTTTAAATCTTCAGTTCCATTTAAAACCGATACGATCCATGAACCCACTCTCAACTGAGTAAGAACAGACAATAATTATAAGCTGTCAACAGAACACTATCTCATATCAAGCACAGCCAGATTCCAAACCTCATATGACAGATGACTGAAGGTCAAACCCTGCTCCCCCTAATTGATTTCGTTAAGATAATCAACAGGTAAGCTTTAAGCTGGGGGACAAGGCCATCACTCATGTGTTCTGAATCCCCAAAAATGGCCAGAGGAGTCTCTCTGGATTTATTTAGCTGATGGAAAAAGATGTTTTTGCTTTTTTTTTTTTTTTTTTGGTATCACAAAAGGACCAACCCCATATGTCAAAGCATAAGGTAAACCTGTTAAATGCAATTTGCCAACAAGGCAATAAAAACCCAACTGTGATTCCAGATCCCAGAAGCAAATGTATGCTTCCGCCGTCACGCAAACCCGCTGCAGCATCAAGCCCACAGAGGTGCTTCTGAACTCCCGCAACAGAGACTCTTAAAGGCCAGAACAGCAGAGGAGGCTTCTTCAAAGTTCCATACGTCTTGGCAAAAAGTACATGTGATACAGCAAACAATCCTTTATATTAAAAAAAAAAAAAAAATTCCAAAATTTTTACATAATCTTTGATATTCTACAATGAACGCGGTTAATCTGCAGTCCATGGGCCACTAGTAGGCCCACTCTTGGGATTTAGGACGTCCAAACACCTTCCTGAAACTCTATGTAGACAAATGAATTTTGTAGGGAGAAGGCCCACAGCTTTCAGCCAGAGCGCTGTGACTGCAGTCCAAAGCAAGCCACATTACGACCACTCCTTGGGACTAGAAAGTTCCAGCTAGCTCCTGAGTCTTTCGCATCTCTACCTATTTGAATTTTCTGTCTTAGCTGATAGATAAATGTAGAGGCATTAAGATGGTTCTCATTTGTGTATTCTTCTCCACTTGCTGAAATCCTACGGAACCTTCAAAGGCCAGCTCAAATCACAATTCGACAAGGCTTTTGTAGATACCTCAGCCAGAATTAATCTTCCCTGCTGTCCTCCTGCAACACCTCTCTACTTCTCCAGCGGCATTTAACGTGGTATCCATTCACGCCGTATGTGAAAGTTACTTGTGCCACCGTCTCCCCAGCTTGAGAGTGCGAGTGGAGAGTAGGGGCTGGGCAAGATGCACTGACTACTGCTTCTGCACCAGCGCCTAGCACAACGCCTTGGAGATTTTGTTGAACTTGATCTTTTTGTTTCAGTGGCAACAAGAGACCACCCATTCTAATCATCCACTTCTTCAAAAAGTTTCTAAAACCAGCCAAACAGTCACGCACCGCGTAATGATGTTCTGCTAAATGATAAACTGCATATACGATGGTGGTCCCATAAAATTATAACACCAGATTTTTACGGCACGTTTTCTATGTTGAGATACATAAATGCTTGCCATTGTGCTACAATGGCCCACAGTTCAGTAACATGCTGTACAGGTTTGCGGTCTGGGAGCAACAGGCCTAGGTGTAAGGTCAGCTATATTATCTAGGTTTGTGTGACTCCACTTTAGGATGTTTTGCGTAAGAACCTCACCTAACGATGCATTTCTCAGACGGGATCTCAGTCTTTACATTGCGATGTGTGACTACACATTTGCATATAAGCAAGTCCACCTTGGGGTTGCTAAAGGCTACACCAATGCAATTATGTGGATGGTTAGGACTTCCAGTCTATGTAACAAGGAACCTTCAGACAGCTAACATTTTATCCACTTCTAACTGGATGTGAAATTTAGTCATTAAAACACTCTTGGAATTTAATGCACCACACATACATCAGGGAATGGAACCACTGTGAGATAAATCTAAGCTGGCCTGATGCCTTCCATCAGCCTGAGGCACACACCGCCAGAGGCATTACTACACAACTTCAGAAACACCAAATACACAAACTTTAAGGATAGTCCAGTCAGGAAGTGAGGGGATATCATCTGCAGAATTAGAAAAATAAAAAGAATAAACAAGGCTGTTCGCCACACCCCCGTTGATGTCAGCCCACGGGGGTTGCTGGTCCCTTTAACGGGCATGTACCAAGTCCTGCCGGGTGACATTTCCTCCCTGCATCCCAGCTTTTAGGGATCATTGGCCATAAGTCCAAGGGGAGGGAATGTGGAGACAGGGTTGTATTTGCCGGGGAATTCTGGGCCAACAGGGAGCAAGAGAGCACTTGGGGGAAAAGTGGGCCATTGCCTCATGCTGTACTCCAGTCCTGAGATGGTGGCCACCACGAAGCTGGCTGAAGAAGATGTCTATGTTACTTTCAAAGAGCAACAAAAGGTAAACAAATTTGCACAGAATACAAGTAGAATCACAGAGCTGAAGAAGAAATAGAAGTAAAACAGAAAAAACTCCAAAACGTAGAAGATGCTTGTGACAGTACCATGCTTGCAGATGCTGACTGCTTAATGATGCCTTATCGAATTGGTGATGTCTTCATTAGCCATTCTCAAAAAGAAACACAGGAAATGTTAGAAGCAGCAAATAAAAATGTGCAAGCAACTGATGCCTTAGAATCCAAAGTCGAAGCAATTCAGTGGGTGTCAGCAGATTTGACAGTTCAGTTGTATGCAAAAATTTGGGAGCAACATAAACCTTGAAGCTGATGAAAGTTAAACATTTTATAATACTTTAAAAAATTTGTTTAATAAACTTGAATACTGTTTAACAAAAAAGAATAAACTAGAGAGTCTTACAGGCAATCTTTACAAAAAAATCAAAGCAACTAGTAGATTCAAATAACGAACTGCAGAGGACAGAGTGAGGTAATGAAGTCCTCGCACTATCTAACAGAAATCCTATGTGCAAATTCAGGCACAACTGTGATCAAGATGGAAAAGCTCAACACTGAGTAAAAAGACCAGGATGATGGAGACTTCCACGAAGTAACAGCTCTGCTCCTCCCAGGTCCGCCCTCTTAGGGCTAACAAGAAAGCTCTGAATGGAACACAACCAGCAAGCGCAGAAAGAAGGTAGAAAGAAGGCGGCAGGCTACCTAGCAACCTCAGGACTTGAGGAACGGCAAGGCAGGGAGTCCTCTGGCTGTCCTTACTGCCTCCTACCTAGCCAGGATGGGTGCTGCAGAAGCCTCCAAGCTGGAACAGCCGAAAGGTACAGAGAAAAAGAACTCCAAGAAGAGCCTGTTCTTGGCCAAAGGACCCGGAAAAGGACGCTCTTATAGTAGCAGACCTTTGCAATGCCCGCCCTATTCCAAATAACAAGAGAAGGCCAGGCGCAGTGGTCCACGCCTGTAATCCCAGCACTTTGGAGGCCAAGGTGGGTGGATCTCCTGAGGTCAGGAGTTTGAGACTCCTGGACAACATGGTAAAACCCCGTCTCTACTAAAAATACAAAAATTAGCTGGGCGTGGTGGCGCGTGCCTGTAATCCCAGCTACTCGGGAGGCTGAATCAGAAGAATCGCTTGAACCTGGATGGCAGAGGTTGCAGTGAACCAAGATTGCGCCACTGCACTCTAGCCTGGGCAACAAGAGCGAAACTCCGTCTTAACAACAAAAATAAATACAAGAGAAAACATCAGCAGAGAAATCACATATACCACCCACTAAGGTTTCAGGGGAATTGAGGGGGAAACTGATCTTCTACCCCAAGGAACCAGGTGACATGCTCCAAGTGGCATGCCAAATAGTGCTGGCAGGGCCAAGCAGGGATCTCACCTTCCATTCTCTGCCTGGAAGCAGCAGGAGGTGCTCCAAATTCCATCACCAGGGTGGGGTCAGCAGGGCCCAGGGGGGAAGTGCACCCCCACCACGAGGCAGAAAGGGAGGATAGGAGGGTGGGAGGCTCCACTCGTTGTCGCTTTGCTACCCCCTCCCATTCCCTGGAATCAGCAGGGCCCAGAGGGGAGCTGATGTTACAACCTCATTCAACAAGGCCACAGGGTCTCAGGGACCCAGAGGTCAGTAACAGAAGTGCTAACAGCCCTACGTCGGAGTCCCAGAAGGAGAGGAGAGAAGGACTGAAATAGTCATTCAAGAAATAATGGCTGAAAACTTCTCAAATTTGGCAAGAGACATAAATGTACAGATTCAAGAAGCCAAACAAGCCCCAACTATAATAAACGGGATGAAGCCTGTGCCAAGACAAATCATAACGAAACTTCTGAAAACTAAAAACAAAACTCTTCCAAGCAGCCAGACAGGAGCAATGCCTTCACTCAGAGAGGAAGACCAATTCAAACGACAGCAGATTTCTCTTCTGGAACAACGTGAAGGTATCCTTCAAGGATGAAGAGGAAATACAGACATTCTTGGACAAAGGAAAGCTCAGAGAGTCTGTTGCAAGCAAACTGATTGTTAAAGAATGGCTAAAGGAAGTTCTCTAAACAGAAAGGAAATGACAACAGAAGAAGGCTTAGAGCTTCAGAAAGAAGACCATCAGAGTAGGTAAAAAGAGGGACAATTTTATTCAGTAAAAGGGAGGAAAAAGATGGTATAAATAGCCTACTCCTGAAGAGTTTTTCAAATCACAGTTGATGACTGAAGTAAACCACCTGATGTGGCATTCAAAGTCTGTTAAGAAGTGCTAAGACATTTATAGTGAAGTGGGGGGGGGGGGGGGGGTAAATGGACCCAAGCAGAATTTCCTACACTGAAAGCTGTGAAACACTGGGGCCAGGAGACTAGGATAATTTACATATGTATACTGTAAACCTAAGGCAACTACCAAGAAAATAATACAAAGCATTATACTTAAAAAAAAAAAACATATCAGCCAAGCAGGATAGCTCATGCCTGTAATCTCAGCACCGTGGCTGAGGCAGGAGGATGGCTTTGAGGCTAGTAATTCAAGAGCGGCCTGAGTAACATAGTGGAGCCCTGTCTCTACAAAACATAAAAATAGATAAAAATTAGCTGGGTGTGGTGGTGCACATCTGTAGTCCCAGCTACTGGGGAGGCTGAGGTGGGAGGATGGCTTGAGTCCAGGAGGTCAAGGCTACAGTGAGCCACGATCATGCCACTGCACTTCAGCCTAGGCAACAGCATTAAGACCCTGTCTCTAAGATAGTAACAGTCATAATAATGACTTTACCCTAAATGTAAAGAGTGGATTAAAAAATACGATGCAACAATATGCTGTCTACATGAAACTCAATTCAAAACAACAAGGGTATTAAAGGAATGGAAAAATATATATGATGAAAGCATTAATAAAAACAGAAGTGGCCATATTAAAATATCTGATAAAAGAGACTTCAGAGCAAAGAAAATTACTGGAAAAAAAAAAGAGGAGGACATTACATAATAAAAAAAGGTTAATCTATCAAGATATAATAATCCTAAACATTTATGCACCACACAACAAAACCTCAAAATACATGAAGCAAAAACTGATAGAGCTCAAGAAGAAACAGAAAAATCCACAATTATCGTTGAGGAATCTTAACAACTGACGGAACTACTGAACAATCAGCAAGGATACAGAACTCAATACCACTATCAATCAACGAGATCTGACATATGGCGCACATTCCACCAAACAAGAGCACACGCGTTTTTCACGTACTTACGGAACATTCACCAACACAAGACCACAGAACATCTGCCAAATAGACCATATCCTAGGCCACAGAACAAACCAACAAACTTAAAAGAAGTGAAACCATACGCAGTATACTCTCTGTCCATAGTGGAGTCGAACCAGAAATCAACAAAAGAGAGATAACAGGAAATATATATATATTTATATTACATATATAAATTTATATAAATATATAAATTTTTATATTTTTATATATAAAAAATATATATTTTTTAATTATATATATATATATATATTTTTTTTTTTGAGGCAGGGTCTCGCTGTGTTGCCCAAGATAAAGTACAATGGCACAATGTTGGCTCACTGCAACCTCTGCCTCCCAGGTTCAAGCGATCCTCCCACCTGCCTCTCAGGTTCCAGTGTGCATCACCACACCTAGCTAATTTGTTTGTTTTTGAAATGGAGTCTTACTCTGTTGCCCAGGCTGGGGTACAGAGGCATGCTCTCTGCAACCTGTGCCTCCTGCGTTCAAGTGATTCTCCTGCCTCAGCCTCCTGAGTAGCTGGGATTAGACGCACCCGCCACCGCACCCGGCCAATTTTTGTAGTTTTTGTAGAGACGGGGTTTCACCATGTTGCCCAGGGTCTTGAACTCCTGGGCTCAAGCAATCTGCCTGCCTTGGCCTCCCAAAGTGCTGGAATTAGAGGCATGAGCCATTGCGCCTGGCCATGACATTTATGAAATGACAGAATTATAGAATTAAAGAATAGAGGCTGGGTGCGGTGGCTCACACCTGGTGCTTTGGGAGGCTGAGGCGGGCAGATCACCAGGTCAGGAGTTAGGGATCAGCCTGGCCAACACGGTGAAACTCTGTCTCTACTAAAAATACAAAAATTAGCCGGGCGCGGTGGTGGGCGCCTGTAATCCCAGCTACCTAGGAGGCTGAGGCACGAGAATCGCTTGAAACCGGGAGGCGGAGGTTGCAGTGAGCTGAGATTGCGCCATTGCACTCCAGCCTGGGCGACAGAGCAAGACTCTGTCTCAAAACAACAAAAGAACAGATTATTCATTGTCAGGGTCTGGGACAGGAGGAGCAGACACTGGCTACAGAAAAGCAACATGAAGAGTCCTTCTCTGATGGAAATGCTCTATATCGTGACCGTATCCACGTCAACATCCTGGTTGTAAGATTGTGCTATACAGTTTTACAGGACATTATCACCAAGGGAAAGCTGGCAGAGGGTACGTGGGATCTCTAGTATTTCCTACAACTGCATAGGACTCTAGAATTATCTCAAAATCAAAAGTTTAATTTTTTAAAAAAAGCATGTTTAGTTCCTAGCTCTGCCATCTGCTAATTAGGTAGCTGGCCTTGAACAGATTTTAAAGTCTCTATCCTCAATTTCCTCATTCACTAAATGAGGTAATACCATCTGAAGCATTACGAAAATTCAACGCCGTATTTGAAAGGATCAGGCATAATGTGTATAGCACACAGTCCGTGCTCTAAAAGGAACCTGTCAACACTAAACCTCTAAATAGCCACAAATATTATTCTAAATGGTATTCAAATGTCCAGTACTAAAGGCACTGCAGAGCAATTTATTTGAAGTCTCTTCCCTGGCCGGGTGTAATGCTTCACACCTGTAATCCCAGCACTTTGGCAGGCTGAGGCAGGTGGTTCGCTTGAGTCCAAGAGCTCAAGACCAGCCTGGGCAACACAGTGAGACCCTATCTCTACAAAAATTAGCTGGGTGTGGTGGTACATGCCTGCAGTCCCAGCTATTCAGGAGGCTGAGGTGGGAGGACTGCTTGAGCCCACGAGGTGAGGCAAGGCCACAGTGAGCCCTGATCGTGCCACTGCACTCCAGCCTGGGTGACGGAATGAGGCCCTGTCTCAAAAAATAAAAATTAAAAAATAAAATAATCTCTTCCCAAAGTGATCTGTTCAAATAAAATGCGGGGGTGGGGGTTGAAGAGGAGGAAACAGTTTTTGGTTTTAAATTGAAAGATGAATTTCTAACTTGTTATTGAAATGGTCACAACACATGAAGTGAGTTTAATATGAAACTATAATTAGAAAAAACAAAGCTGGAAAGGAAGTTAAGATACTAGTTAACACATTTTGTTTCTGCTGATGAGAAAGTCAGTGGAAGTTAATGTTTCTATGCATCAGGAGGTTGAGTCGTTTTTGGTTTTTTTTTGAAAAAAGGTGTTTTATCAAATTATTTTCTTCCCTTCACAATCCTAAAGGAGCTCTATAAACTCCTTTAGGATTCTATAAAAATGAAACATTTCCATTAGAAGTATGTCAGGTGGGAATACTGGCCTGGAAGTCTGGAGGCCAAGATTTCAGCACAGAGACCCCAGGAAGGAGTCATTTCACCTCCAGGGCTGAGGCAGGTGTCCTTATGGGTGAGCGAAACGTACCCAACAGGTTTCTAGGACGCTTTGCTGAATTTAAAATCTCCCAGGCACCATAAAATCTAGTCTCTAGGCAGGTTTTCTGGCATGGCAAACTTCTCTCCGCCTCTGCTGTGAGACAATTGTCCTCGCCTCAAACTTGGTTTCCCCAAAATGGGCTTGGGAAAAAAGTGGTGAGCGGACAAGGAAAGGGGAGGAAAGGAAGGGAGGGAGGGAGTGAGGAAAGGAAGGGAGGGAGGGAGGGAGGAAAGGAAGGGAGGGAGGGAGGGAGGAAAGGAAGGGAGGGAGGAAAGGAAGGGAGGGAGGGAGGGAGGAAAGAAGGGAGGGAGGGAGGGAGGAAAGGAAGGGAGGGAGGGAGGGAGGAAAGGAAGGGAGGGAGGGAGGGAGGAAAAGGAAGGGAGGGAGGAAAGGAAGGGAGGGAGGGAGGGAGGAAAGGAAAGGAGGGAGAGGGAGGGAGGGAGGGAGGGATGGAGGGAGGGAGGGATGGAAGAATGAAAGGGAGGGAGGAAGGAAGAACAGAAAAAAGGAAGGGAGGAAGGGAGGGAGGAAGGAAGTGGGGAGGGAGGGAGGAAGGGAGGAAGAGAGGAAGGAAGGGAGGAAGGAAGGGAAGAAGGGAGGGAGGGAAGAATGAAAGGAAGGGAGGGAGGAAGGAAGGAAGGGAGGGAGGGAGGGAGGGGAGGGAGGGAAGAATGAAAGGAAGGGAGGAAGGAAGAAAAAAGGAAGGGAGAAAGAAAGGCAGGCAGGCAGGAAGGAAAGGAAGAAAAGGAAGAAAGGAAGGAAGGAAGGAAGAAAAGGAAGAAAGGAAGAAAGGAAGGAAGGAAGGAAGAAAGGAAGAAAAGGAAGAATGGAAGGAAAGAAAAGAAGGAAAGGAAGGAAAAAGGGAGGGAGGGAGAAAGGATGCTATTTAGGTGTAAGCAAGGCTCCACTGTTCCCTCATCATCAGTTTTCTCCAGATCTTCCTTGGGGCCCTTTAACACAGGCCCACAGTCCTGAGAGACCGGAACCATGACTTTATCAACTCTATGGTTCTTTTATTTTTTCACTGCCACTCAGGCTGGAGTGCAGTGGCCCAAACATGGCTCACTGCAGCCTCGACCTCCCAGGCTCAAGCAATTCTCCTACTTCAGCCTCTCAAGCAACTGGGACTGCAGGTGCACTCCCACCATGCCCAACTAATGTGTTCGTTTTTGTGGTACTGTGGTCTTGCTATGTTGCCCAGGCTGGTCTCAAACTTCTGGCCTCAAGTGATCCTCCTGCCTTAGCTTCCCAAAGTGCAGGAATTACAGGCATGAGCCATCACACCAGGCCGACTTTTACAGCTTCTTTCACAACTATGGCAAAGAGAAAAAAGGAAGCAAAAGATAGGAGAATCTGGAGATTCATTGCAATGTATGTTGATTCAAACAAAACAATAATGCCACAATGGAAGAATTCTGAACACTGGATATCTGGTGATATTGAGCTATGACTAATTTTTAGGTTTGCTAATGGTACTGCAGTTGTGTTTTTACACGGAGGCCTTATCTTTCAGCCACTCATACATCCTAAAACCTTTCCTAATGCAACTACACAAAGTTGGATCTGCTTGCAGACCATGGGGAGGGCACAGGTGAATAGGATTGGCACAGAAGTGATGACTGCTTTAGTTGGGGGTGGGTATTTTACAATCATTCTACTAGTTCCTCTACTTTCGCATATGTTTGAAGTTTTCCTATTAAGAAAATGTGGCTCAGCACTTTGGGAGGCACAGGTGGGAGGATGGCTTCAGACCAGCCTGGGCAACAGAGAGCCTTTCAAAAAACAAAACAAAACAAAACAAAACAAGAAACGTAAAAAGAGACTCATGGCTGATTCCTGTCCGGTCTCCACTGCTCTTCTTCTAAGCTCAGCCGGAGGGCAGGGCAAGCTGGGCTCCTACCCCACAGATCTTCCAGTGGGAAATGGGCAGATACCATTCTGCTAGGGCACATCCAGGAGGGGGCTAAGTGCCAAGCCCCCCACCCCCCATCTCCAGAAGCTGGCCCGAGTTTCCACTCCCACGGTCCCCAGGCACCCTAGAGAGGGCAGAGGCAGGCCAGGTGCCATGACTCATGCCTATAATCCTAGCACTTTGGGGAGGCCAAGGCAGGAGGATCACTTGAGGCCAGGAGACCAAGACTGGCCTGGGCAACATTGCAAGACCCCATCTCTAAAAAAAAAAAAAAAAAAAAAAACCTTAAAAATTAGCTGGGCTGGTGGTGCTCGCCTGTAATCCCATTACTTTGGGAGGCCAAGGAGGGGGTAGGGCTTCAGCCTGGGAGGTCGAGGCTGCAGTGAGCTGTGGGCGCGCCACTGTACTCCAGTCCGGGCAACACAGCGAGATCCTATCTCAAAAAGGGCGAGAGGGGGGTGGGACAGAGACGACGCCAGCTGGCCCCGGGGGATGGGTGGGAGGGAGTGGGGTGCAGGCGGGGCTGGATCCGGCATCCTGGCCCCAGGGGTCCCCGCCCGCGGCGGCGGACCAACGAGGGGCCAGGGGCGGGGGTCAGCGCCCCGGCCCACCTGGGTGCAGGTGCTGGGCGGGGGGCGCGCGTCACCTTGAGGATGTTGTCGAAGATGGTGTCGC
Organism: Macaca thibetana thibetana; assembly: GCF_024542745.1. Lineage (NCBI taxonomy): Eukaryota > Metazoa > Chordata > Mammalia > Primates > Cercopithecidae > Macaca > Macaca thibetana. The sequence continues at coordinate 148,312,819 of NC_065580.1, forward strand.
GGAACTCCAGCAGCGCCTTCTGGTCAAACTCGCGGCCGTGGATGATGCGCATCTGCTTAAGGAACGTGGACTTGCCGCTCTCGCCCGCGCCCAGCAGCAGGATCTTCACCAGGCGCCGGACCGCGCGCCGCTCGCGCGCCAGCAGTGCGTCGATGTCGCGGCTGCGCCTCCGGGCCTCGCGCTCCGCGTCACGCGCGCCGCCGCCCGCCCTGCGCTCGCGGGCCCCGCCGGCCTCGGCCGGCAGCAGGCAGCGGCTGAGGGTCCGCACCACCCCGGACATGGCCCCTCAGGCCGCGGCCGCGCCCCGCCGGCGCCCGGGGGCCATGGACGCTCCCGCCGGCGAGGGCGAGCCCGGGCCGAGGCACCGCCCCACGCCCCGCCGCTCGCCTCAGGCCGCGTCCGCCGCCGCCGCCGCTGCCGTCGCTCCGAGGCCCGCACTCGTCGCCCGGCCGCCACTCGGGCCCGGCGGAGGGGCGGGTCGGCGCCGCGTGAGGCCCGGCGGATTGGGCCGGCTGCCGTCCATCTGGCCGTGAGAGCCCTCCGATTGGCTCATCTCGCCAAGGGAGGCGGGCGTCCCTTCCGGCCTCGGGGCGGGGTCGACGCCGAAAGAGGCGGGATCTTTGAGGTGAAGGCGCTTCTCATTGGACGCCCAGGCTGAGGTTCTTTCTTTCAGAATGAAAGGGAGGCGGGGTCGCCCGGGAGGCGGAGCGACCGTCCGCCATGACCAATTATAATTGCTCTGAATGGACGTCAGTCATGCCCAACGGGTTTGGGATTGGGTGTTCGGGGGACGGGGCGTGACGAGAAGTGCCAGGTGTACAGAAAGATTCTCCCTTAGTTCCCAGATTGGGTCAGCCTGTGAGACCAGGACCTCGCGAAGTAGTCCAAAGGCTGGGAAATGCTGATAAGAGGTTCAGCTGCTCGTCGTATTCCCTCCGATGATCTTGTTTCTACACTATTTTCCTTCCAGAAACACTGGAGGGGGATGGGCCATAAATTTCAAACACATGCACCCTTTGAGAGTGGCATGGGCCTCTAGAAGGCTTTGCGAAAAGCTGACTGACTAACCCCTAAAATCACCAGAAGCTCCCCCAAAAGTCTTATGTCGCACAGTGGTTGAGAGAGTGGGGTCTGGAGTTGCTGGGCCTGAGTTGGAATCTCCAGTCGACCAGTTACTAGATGTACTAGTTGCATAACTTTTTTTTTAGCGGCTTTCCCCACCTCCCCACCCTTTTTGATGTTCTTAGCTTGAATTTCCTCACCTGTAAAACCGGCGGTGTTAACGACGGCATTGGTCATGGCTTGACATTGCTCAAATCGTCATGAAGATATAAACTGAGAGCACGAACTTACAAAACAGCCCGTGAGCTAGCCCCAAATCAGCTCTTGATAAAGATCAGCTGATTACAGATTCCTGCCTGTCCCAGATATACTAAATCAGAACCTCCTAGAAGGAGCTCAGGTATCCCTTAAGATTACAGGCGTGAGCCACCGCGCCTAGTCCAATGTGTATAGTCTTTTATCTCTCGTCACCCCCCACCTTTTCCCCTGAGTCCCCAAAGTCCAATCTCTGTGCGGTGTCTGTTAACTATGCTGATTATTTCTTTTGCAGTGCAGAAAATTTTTAGTTTAAGTCCCGTCTATTTATCTTTGTTTTTGTTGCATTTGCTTTTGGGTTCTTGGTCACAAAGTCTTTGCCTAAGCCAACGTCTAGAAGGGTGTTTCCGATGTTATCTTCTAGAATGTTTATGGTTTCAGGTTGTAGATTTAAGTCTTTGATCTATCCTGAGTTGATTTTTGTATAAGGTGAGAGAGGAGGATTCAGTTTTATTTTTCTACATGTGTCTTGCCAATTATCTCAGCACCATTTGTTGAATAGGCTGCCCTTTTCCCACTTTATATTTTTATTTGCTTTGTTGAAGATCAGTTGGCTGTAAGTCTTTGGCTTTATTTCTGGGTTCTCTATTCTGTTCCATTGGTCTCTGTGCCTATTTTTATACTAGTACCATGCTGTTTCTGTGACTATAGCCTTATAGTATAGTTTGAAGTCAGGTAAAGTGATGCCTTCAGATTTGTTCTTTTTGCCTAGTCACAGATCTAAACTCCCTGGAAGGCTGGGCACGGTGGCTCACAACTACAATCCCAGCACTTTGGCATGTTGAGGTGGGAGGATCACTTAAGCCCAGGAGGTCAAGGGTGCAGTGAGCTATGATCATGCCACTGTACTCCAGTCTAGGCAACAGAGCAAGACCCTGTTTCAAAACCAAAACCAAACAAAAACTCCCTGGTGACTCTGAATGCACATAATATGTATCATTTGTCATTTGCTACTAATACTACAAATCACGGCATGAATTTGTATCACTTATGAGTCAAGACTTTGTAATCCTTGAAAAATAATTAGAAAGTCTTGCTTGTTTGTGGAAATGACCTCCCATAGGAGGCCAAATACAGCTGGGTGAGGTGGCTCATGCCTGTGATCTCAGCACTTTGGGAGGCCGAGGCAGGTGGATTACCTAAGGTCAGGAGTTCAGGACCAGCTTGGCCAACATGGCGATACCCTGTCTCTACTAAAAAATACAAAACTTAGCTGGGTATGGTGGTGGGCACCTGTAATCCCAGCTACTTGGGAGGCTGAGATAGGAGAATTGATTGAACCCGGGAGGCGGAGGTTACAGTGAGCCAAGATCATGCTGTTGTACTCCAGCCTGGGCAACAAGAGCAAAACTCTGCCTCAGAAAAAAAAAAAAAAAGAGGAAGGCCAAATACTAGGCCTGGCATGGTAGCTCACACCTGTAATCCCAGCACTTTGTGAGGCTGAGGCGGGCGGATCACTTGAGGCCAGGAGTTTGAGACCAGCCTGGCCAACATGGTGACACCTCCATCTCTATTAAAAATACCAAAATTAGCCAGGCGTGGTGGTGGACGCCTGTAATTCCAGTTACTTGGGAGGCTGAGGCGTGGGAATTGCTTGATCCCAGGAGGCCGAAGTGACAGTGAGCTGAGATCACACCACTGCACTCCAGCCTGGGCAACAGAGCAAGACTCTGTCTGTCCAAAAAAAAAAAAAAAAAAAAAAAAAGGCCAAACACCAGTATTGAAATAAAAGGGAGGAGAAATTGGAGAATCCAAAGAAAGCAATGTTTCTGAGACAGAAATAGGGAATTTCGAACCACTAAAGACTGGACTGGGATTCAGAACAGGTTTTTGGCTCCTCATTCAGCTTTAAGAAATTAAGAAAAAAACTGAATCACAAAACAGTTTCAGCAAATGCTCATTCACAAATAACTTTAAATCCTTATAAATAAGGACAAGATAACATTCACAGCAAGACAACATTCACAAATAACTTTAAATCCTTATAAATAAGGACAAGATAACATTCACAGCAAGACAACATTCACAAATAACTTTAAATCCTTATAAATAAGCCAGGCATGGTGGGAGCCTGAGATGGGAGGGCTGCTTGAGTCCAGGAATTTGAGGCTGTGGTGAGATATGACTGGACCATTGCACACCAGCCTGAACAACAGAGCAAGACTCTGTCTCTATTTTTTTTAATCTTTATGAATAGCTTTATGCCTTGTGTTTATGTAATCATTAAACATTTTAAAGAGTTATTTACTTATTTTTTTTTTTTGAGATACAGCCTCGCTCTATTGCCCAGCTTGGAGTGCAGTGGTGCGATCTCGGCTCACTATAGCCTCCGCCTCCCAGGTTCAAGTGATTCTCCTGCCTCAGCTTCCTGAGTAGCTGGGATTACACGCATGTGCCACCATGCTCGGCTCATTTTTGTATTTTGGTAGAGATGGGGTTTTATCACGTGGGCCGGGCTGGTCTCAAACTTCGTACCTCAAGTAATCCACCTGCCTCAACCTCCCAAAGTGCTGGGATTACAGGCGTGAGCCACCGTGCCCGACCAAGAGTTACTTACATTTTTAAATGACATTATGGCATTTTATGGGAGAAATGATTGTGCTGTTGGCAGTATTTGAGGATTTGACCAGGTCTCTGGACATCTCCCCATGTGTAAATGGGCTAAGGTGCTTGAAATAAACAAGGTTATCTGCATACTCTACAATAATCTCTTAATTATCCCTTCTGTTTGTATGACATGCTAAAAGTCCCGAGTAGCTGGGACTACAGGCGCCCACCACCACGCCCAGCTAATTTTTTGTAGTTTTTAGTAGAGACGGGGTTTCACCGTGTTAGCCAGGATGGTCTTGATCTCCTGGCCTCGTGATCCGCCTGCCTCAGCCTCCCAAAGTGCTGGGATTACAGGCGTGAGCCACTGTGCCCGGTCCCATGCTAAAAGTTTTAAAGTGCTTACAGGTGCATGATCTCATTTGTCCTCTCTACACTGCTGGGAGGGAGAGGTGACTGCCTTAGAAGTATCTGAATCCAGGCAGCTAACCTCGCCTGGTGAGAGAAGTAGGGTTAGTACACGGCAAACCTCGAACTGGAAGCTGGCCACACAGCATTCTCTGTGTATAATGGGATGGAGAAAAACACAAGAACTTTGAAGTTTGCCTCCATTACCTACCAGCTGTGTGACCTTGAACAAGTCATACAATATCTCTGAGACTTGGTTTCCTTGTTTGTAAAATCAGGATGAAAATAAAGCTGTACTACATATTAAATAAGGTAATACATATAAGGTCCTACCACTGAGCCTTAGCACATAGCAGGCACTCAGTAAATGGTAATATTGTTACTATTATCATCGTGGAGCTTTGGGAATCGGGTATTGCAAATTTAGAATAATAATGGCAGGATGGTGAAGAATCTGTAAGGAAAGACATTGTATGGTATGATATTAAAAATTAAAACCTGGGAGGTGGTTTGGTTAAATAAATTAAGGTACTAAATATAAGTGCAATAACACATTATTCCTGGCCAGGTGTGGTGGCTCACGCCTGTAATCCTAGCACTTTGGGAGGCCGAGGCAGGCAGATCACCTGAGGTGAGGAGCTGGAGACCAGCCAGGTCAACATGGTGAAACCTTTTCTCTATTAAAAATACAAAAATTAGCTGGGCATGGTGGCACATGCTACTTGGGCGACTGAGGCAGGAGGATCGCTTGAACCTAGGAGGCAGAGGTTGCAGTGAGCTGAGATCGCACTCCAGCCTGGGCAACAGAGCGAGACTCTGTTTCAAAAAACAAACAAAATAACATATTATTCCTAAAAAGAATATGCAAGACTAAAATGTATAAACAGATGGCCCACAGACATGCTTTCTTGGTCTACCAGCTGTTAAAAAAATTGGTAGAAAGTAGGAGGAGTAGACTGAATGTTCCTCCCAACTTGTGTTCAGTTCCACCTCCTGAGCTAAGGAGCAGCCAGGAAGGGGGAGTCTGACGGCAGGGCCTGAAACCGTCATGTGACACAGTGAGCTCACCTGAAATCTCTAGGAAAGGAAGCAGCCACAGGGACTCTCACTCTCCAGCGGGCCGGCAGTGAGGGGATCAGGAACTCAGAGGCCTGGTATAGGGCCCAGGACTCTGGGAATCCCAAGAGGACAGGATCCCCTTGGGTCCCATGCATGCAGTCTCCTTATGAGGTCCCAGTAGGGCCTGTCTGGCCTGGGGAGAATGTGGGTGATATGGTTTGGCTGTGTCCCCACCCAAATCTCATCTTTAATTGTAGCTCCCATAATTCCCTCGTGTTGTGGAAGGAACCCAGTGAGAGATAATTGAATCGTGGGGGTGATTTCCCCCATGATTCCCCCAGACTGTTCTCGTGGTAGTGAATAAGTCTCATGAGATCTGATGGTTTTATAAGGGGAGACCTCTTTCATTTGGCCCTCATTCTTCTCTTGTCTGCCGCCATGTAAAAAGCGCCTTTCACCTTCCACCATGATTGCGAGGCCTCCCCAGCCATGTAGAACTGTGAGTCCATTAAACCTCTTTCTTTTGTAAATTGCCCAGTCTTGGGTATGTCTTTATCAGCAGTGTGAAAACAGACTAATACAGTGTGAGAGCTCTGTGGGGTGAGAGGACTGGGAGATTTCTCCCATCCCTGAATATGGGAGCTGCCTACAACTTCAGCTCTGAGACCTGGACACTTCCTCCTGGTGCTCATCACAGGAGTAGCATCCTGCCTATTACCTTACCTTTCTCCACTGCACAGGAGACTAAAGGCTTCCCCTGAAAGCCAAAGAGCCATGAGTGAGAATAAGAAAATGTCAATAGACTTAAGGGGACCGAGGTGCCAGAGAGAAGAAGAAAAAGTAGGATATCTCACATAATGGTAAACGGATGGAAACTATATCAGCATCATCATCAGCACCATCATTGTCACCATCACCATCATGATCATCACCATCATCACCATCACTATCACCATCACCACCATCACTATCACCATCACCATCACTATCATCACCATCATCATCACCATCACTACCATCACTATCACTATCACCAACACCATCACCACCATCACCACCATCACTATCACCATCACCATCGTCACCATCATCACCATTACCACCATCACTATCACCATCACCATCACTATCATCACCATCATCATCACCATCACCACCATCACTGTCACCATCACCATCAACACCAACACCATCATCACCATCACCACCATCACTATCACCACGATCACTATCACCATCACCATCATCACCATCACTATCAGCATCATCACCAACACCATCATCATCACCATCACCACCATCACCATCACCACCTTCACTATCACCATCACTATAATCACCGCCATCACTATCACCATCAGATAACCAGCACCACCACCACCATCACTATCACCATCACTGTAATCACCACTATCTCTATCGCTGTCACCATCATATAACCACCACCACCACCACCATCACTATCACCACATATAACTGCAATCACCACCACAATCATCACCACCACCATCACTATCATTATCACCCTCACTATCATCACCACCATCACCAACACCATCATCACCATCACTATCACCATCACTACCATCATATCACTATCATCATCACCAACACCATCAACATCACCACCGTCACTATCACCACCATCACCATCATCACCATCATCATATCACCACCATCACTATCAGCATCACTATCACCATCGTCTTCATCATCACCACCATCACTATCACCATGGTTCCACCTTAGAAGAATTGTCAATGGCATAAAAAGACATTGTATTTGGCCGGGCACAGTGGCTCGTGCCTGTAATCCCAGCACTTTGGGAGGCTGAGGCAGGTGGATCACCTGAGGTCAGGAGTTCAAGACCAGCCTGGCCAATATGGTGAAACACTGTCTCTACTAAAAATACAAAAATTAGCCGGATGTGGTGGTGTACGCCTGTAATCCCTGCTACTCCTGAGGCTGAGGCAGGAGAATTGCTTGAACCCAGGAGGTGGAGGTTGCAGTGAGCCGAGATTACACCACAGAAAGAAAAGAAAAGACATTGTACAACAACAGCAAATCATAATTTTAAAAAATTAATGGAAGAGAGAATGGTAAACATTGATAACCAAATGAGAGACCTAGAAAATAAAATGAAAAAAAAAAATCTCAAAACCCAGAGAAAAAGCATAAAGAAATGGGAATTATAAGAAGAGCAGGACAGTTAGAGGAGAGATCCAGGAGTTCTAATATGTGAACTGTGAGTTCCAGGAGGAAGGGGAAAGAGATGTAGAGGAGGAAATATTTAAAGAAATAATAGATTCCCTTTTCTGACAGTATAGTAAGCAAAACACTCAGGTCAACCCTCCTGCAGCAACAATTTAGAATGCTGTACAAACCACTCAAAAGATTTTTTTTTAAGTGTTACTGAGCTAAATAAGAAAGCCTCAGAGGCTCAAATCAAAGTGAAAGCAGAAATTCACAGTTAAACTGACACACTGTGGGGCCTCTAGCTGCCTCGGGGCATCTGCAGAACCCTTGTAAATCTGACCTTCTGGCCGGGCATGGTGGCTCACACCTGTAATCCCAGCATGTTGGGAGCCTGAGGTGGGTGGATCACCTGAGGTCAGGAGTTCGAGACCAACCTGACCAATATAGTGAAATCCTGTCTCTACTAAAAATACAAAAGTTAGTCAGGCATGGTGGCGGGTGCCTGTAGTCGCAGCTACTCAGGAGACTGAGGCAGGAGAATAGGCTGAACCAGGGAGTCGGAGGTTGCAGTGAGCCGAGATTGTGCCACTGCACTCCAGCGTCGTGACAGAGTGGGACTCTGTTTTAAAAACAAAAACAAAAACAAAACAAAACAAAAAGAGAGAGAGACACACACCCAGTAAGGACCCAGAAAAGATCAAAGTAAAAGAATGGAGAAAGATTTACCATACAAATATTAACCATAATAAGTATGGCATATCAATATTAATAGAAGGCAAAATTGATTTCAAGCCTAAAAGAATTAGAATTACTAGTGATAGAGAGGGCCATGTATGCAATAAAAGGTTTAATTCATAAGCAAGGTATAACCATTCTAAACTTGCATGCACCTAATAATATAGCCGCAAATATTTAAGGCCAGGCTGGCTGCAGTGGCTTACGCCTGTAATCCTAGCACTTTGGGAGGCCAAGGCAGGAAGATTGCTTGAGTTCAGGAGTTCCAGACCAGCCCAGGCAATATATCACCGCCATCATTATCACCATCACCATCACCATCATCATCGTATCACTATCACCATCACCAACACCATCAATATCACCACCGTCACTATCAACACCATCAACATCACCATCTTTTGTAGAGACAGACACACCCTGTCTCTACAAACATTTAAAAAATTAGCCAAGCATAGTGGTGCATGGCTGTTTCCCAGCTACTTGGGTGGCTGAGGAGGGATGATCACTTGAGTTGGGGAGGTTGAGGCTGCAGTGAGCCATGATTGTGCTGCTGAACTCCAGTACGAGAGACAGAGCAAGACCCTGTTTGAAAAGAAAGAAAGAAAAATGTAAGGCTCAAAACTAAGAGAACATAAAGGAGAAACTGAGGAATCCATCCTCATTGCTAGGGTGTGAGTGTGGGTTAAGTATATCTCTTCTAGTAATTCATAGTTCAAACAGCTGAAAAATACAATTGTAACAGTCTGTTATATGAGTAGTCTTCAAATGAACCACTTCTCCTTCCCTTGTGTAGTCCCTCCACTTAAATCTGGATTGGGCAGGAACTTATTTTGACAAATAGAATGTGGTAGAGGCAATATTCTACCAGTTCCAAGTCTAAGCCTTAAGAAAGCCTGATAGCTTCTGTTTTTGTGTTCCTGGAGCCCTGTACGCCATGTAGGAAGTCCAGCTACCCTTTTGGAGAGATCCATGGGAGAGGTACGTGGGGAGGGAGACAGTCCTACCCATCCCAACGTCCCAGCTGAGCCAAGCCTTCAGTCAATCTGCTAGCTGAATACAGTCATAGGAAAGACTAGCAGAACCGCCCAGCTGAGCCCAGCCCAGGGTGCATTCATGACGAAATAAAGTGTTTCAAGCCACTAAAATCTGTAGTGGTTTGTTACACACCAATAGATCACTGAAGCAACGGTGAACAAGTTTGGCCTCATGAATACATTTCGAACTGTGTGTCTGATATGGTTTGGCTGCATCCCCACCCAAATCTCGTCTTGAATTGTAGCTCCCACAATTCCCACCTGTTGTGGGAGGGACCCGGTGGGAGGTAATTGAATCTTGGGGGTGGGTCTTTCCTGTGCTGTTCTCCCGATAGTGAATAAGTCTCATGAGATCTGATGGTTCATGAAGGGGAGTTCCCCTCCACAAGTTCTTCTTGCCTGCCACCATGTAAGGTGTCCCTTACTCTCTCGCCATGATTGTGAGGCCTCCCCAGTCATGTGGAACAGTGAATCAGTTGAACCTCTTTCCTTTATAAATTACTCAGTCTTGGGTATGTCTTTTTTTATTTTTTTTTGAGACAGAGTTTTGCTCTGTCGCCCAGGCTGGAGTGCAGTGGCACAATCTCGGCTCACTGCAACCTCCGCCTCCTGGCTTCAAGCAATTCTCCTACCTCAGCCTCCTGAGTAGCTGGGATTACAGGTGCATGCCACCATGCCTGGCTAATTTTTGTGTTTGTGTGTGTGTGTGTGTGTGTGTGTGTACACACACACATATATATTAATTATACATATATATATATATATATATATATTTTTTTTTTTTTTTTTCCCGAGAAAGAGTCTCACTTTGTCACCCAGGCTGGAGTGCAGTGGTGTGATCTCAGCTCACTGCAGCCTCGGCCTCCTGGGTTCCAGTGATTCTCCTGGCCCAGCCTCCTGAGTAGCTGGGACTACAGGCACACACCACCACATCCAGCTAATTTTTGTATTTTTAGTAGAGACAGGGTTTCACCATGTTGGCCAGGCTGGTCTTGAACTCCTGATCTTGTGATCTGCCCACTTCAGCCTTCCAAAGTGCTGGGATTACAGGCTTGAACCACTGTGTCTGGCCCTATTTTTGTGGTTTTAGTAGAGATGGGGTTTCACCATGTTGGTTAGGCTGGTCTCGAACTCCTAACCTCTTGATTCACCTGCCCTGGCCTCCCAAAGTGCTGGGATTACAGGGACCACATCTGGCCCTAGGGTATGTCTTTATTAGCAGCATGAGAACAGACTAATACAGTGTCCAAGAATTAGAGAATACATGTTCTGCTCAAATACAAGAAACATTTTCAGAAACTGACCAAATACTAGGACACAAAGTAAGTTTCAATACATTTTTTTTTTTTTTTGAGACAGAGTCTGGCTCTGTTGCCCAGGCTGGAGTGCAGTGGCGTGATCTCGGCTCACTGCAAGCTCCACCTCCTGGGTTCACGCCATTCTCCTGCCTCAGCCTCCTGAGTAGCTGGGACTACAGGCACCCACCACCATGCCCGGCTAATTTTTTGTATTTTTTTTAGTAGAGACAGGGTTTCACCGTGTTCTCCAGGATGGTCTCGATCTCCTGACCTTGTGATCCACCTGCCTCGGCCTCCCAAAGTGCTAGGATTACAGGCGTTCCAATACATTTTAAAGGAGTGGTATCATATAGGCCACATTCTCTGACCATGCTGGAATTACATTTGAAATCATTAACAAAAAGGTATCTTCTAAAAACTCCACAGATACAGAAATTAAAAATACACTTCTAAATAAACCCACCAAGCAAAGATGAAATGTAAAGAAAATTTGATGTGTTTAAGAATGAACAACAATGAAATTACTACATATCAAAACATACATGATGCAGCTAAGGCTGAAACTAGTGGGAAATTCATAGGCTTACAGATTTATATTATAAGAAGAACAGTTGTGGCCCGGCACGGTAACTGAAGCCTGTGATCCCAGCACTTTGGGAGGCCGAGGCAGGCGGATCATGAGGTCAGGAGATCGAGACCATCCTGGCTAACATGGTGAAACCCTGTCTCTATTAAAAATACAAAAAATTAGCTGGGCATGGTGGCGGGCACCTGTAGTTCCAGCTACTCGGGAGGCTGAGGCAGGAGAATGGCATGAACCCAGGAAGTGGAGCTTGCAGTGAGCCGAGATCACGCCACTGCACTCCAGCATGGGTGACAGAGCGAGACTCCGTCTCAAAAAAAAAAAAAAAAAAAAAGAGGGACAGTTGCATATGATTGAGCTCAGCATGCAAAATAAAGAGTTAAGTTGGATATGGTGGTGCACGCCTATAGTCCCAGCTACTTGGGAGGCTGAGGTGTGAGGATCCCTTCAGCCAGGGAAGTTGAAGCTGCAGTGAGCTGTGATCATGCCACTGCACTCCAGCCTGGGCAACAGAGTGAGACAGTCTCAAAAAAAAAAAAAAAAAAAAAAAAAGAAAAGAAAAAGGAAGACTTAGAAAAAGAACAGCGAAACAAACCTTATGAAGGAAAAAGGCTAACAGGATACAAGAGACTCAAGCGTGGCCAAGTGAGTCAGGTGTGCGAAGTTTAATGATGTCAGCACCACGTAGGTGCAAACCAAACCCTTTGCGGGGTGTTGGCCAAGGCTGGCACTAACCTAGGGCAAGCAGAATCACTCATGGAAGCCACGCTACATTTCCAGCCTGCCACTCCGTGAGTGGATGGCTGGCCCTCGTTTTGCTTGGCTAGCCCAGCTCTGGAATTATCCTTAATGATCTTTTTTGGTTTTTTTGAGATGGAGTCTCACTCTGTCACCCGGGCTGGAGTGCAGGGGGGCCATCCCACCTCACTGCAACCTCTGCCTCCTGGGTTCAAGCGATTCTCCTGCCTCGGCCTCCTGAGTAGCTTGGATTACAGGCACGTACCACCACGCCTGGCTAATTATTTTGTATTTTTATTAGAGACAGGGTTTTGCCATGTTGGCCAGGATGGTCTCAAACTCCTGGCTTCAAGTGATCCTCTCACCTTGGCCTCCCAAAGTGCTGGGATTACAGGCATGAGCTGCCGTGCCTGACCATCCTTAATAATCTTAAAGATCTCTTAAAAATATTTTACCTATCTTACTGCTCAGATTGAATGTATTTCTTTTTCTTTTAGAGACAAGGTCTCACTCTGTTGCCCAGGCTGGAGCGTAGTGGTGTAATCATAGCTCACTGCAGCCTCGACCTCCCAGGCTCAAGTGATCCTTGTGCCTCAGCCTCCTGAGTAGCTGGGACTACGGGCATGTGCCACCATACCTGGATAACTTTTTATTGTTTGTAGAGATGGGAGTCTCATTATGTTGTGCAGGCTGGTCTTGAAACTCCTGGACTCAAGCAATCCTCCTGTCTCAGGCTCCCAAATGTGGAGATCACAGGCATGAGCCACTGTGCCCCTGGATTGAACATATTTCTTTCTGTCTGGGGCAGGTTGCTGTGTGACTATTACTTCCTCTGGTCTTTCTTGTTGTATCATTGAAAGAGGCTAAAATGAGAAGCCTTCAAAAACCGTAGATTGAATTACTGATACCGATTCTTCACTGTCTTGTAGCCGGATTATATGTTCACACCCTTGACACCGACACCCAGCAGGCAGAAGTGCTCTTCCTCTCCCATTGCCTTTGGGCTTGACCTTGTAATTTACCTTGGCCAATGGGATATCAGCAGATAGGATGCAAGCAGAGGCTTGAAATAGGCATGCCGTATTTGGGTTGGCTTGGCCTCTTGTGCCTTGGAGAGGAAACATCCAAGGAGAAGGAGAGACACACACAGCAGACCTAGACACACACACACACAGCAGGCCTAGAGATACACACAGCAAACCTAGACACACACACAGCAGGCCTGGACCCAACACATCCCAGCTGAGCACGGCCTAGATAGGCTGATTTGCAGTCCAACCAAAGGCATGTGAATGAGAAGAAGTGGCTACTGTTTTAAGCCATTGGATTTAGGATAGTTAGTTATTCAGTGTTACTACGGCAATAGCTGATGAATACAATTTTTTTTTTTTGAGATGGTGGCAGTCTCACTCTATCGCCCAGGCTGGAGTGCAATGGTGTGATCTTGACTCACTGCAACCTCCACCTCCCAAGTTCATGTGATTCTCCTGCCTTAGCCTCCCGAGTAGCTGGGACTACAGGTGTGCACCACCACGCCCAGCTAATTTTTGGATTTTTAGTAGAGATGGGGTTTCACTCTGTTGGCCAGGCTGGTCTCGAACTTCTAACTTCAAGTGACCTACCTGCCTCAGCCTCCCAAAGTGCCAGATGACAGACTTGAGCCACCACGCCCGGCCTGATGAAAACAAAATCTATTACCTGATTCCTTCGCAACCGTAGTCCCAGGGTGAAAGGGCTTTCCCGTGTTAACAGCAACAGCCCAGGCGTGGCTTTATTACCTAGCCTGTTCGGGGAGTGGGATGTTGTTTTTAGTCACATACCCCGGTGCTGCCTGTATTCTCCCTGGATTCACAGGTTGCAAAAATAAACAAGGTCCTGTTGACTTTACTGCCTGAGTTTTGTTGCCATGGAAACCAGCACCTGGATAATTGCAGGGCCTCAGCCCCTGCAAGGTGCCATCAGGATAGCTAAGTGTCTCCAGGGAGACCGTGCTCATAGCCAGGCCCCTTGTTGAGATCGACTGTGTTCCATGGATATTTACGGCATCCACTGATTGTCTGTGTCCCCTGTGTGTTTGCCCCTGTGGCTCTTCCATCCCTGAGCACTGCCTCTGTCTGGTTCATCCTAAAACCAAAAACCCCCCAAAGGCCGGGCATGGTGGCTCACATCTGTAATCCCAGCACTTTGGGAGGCTGAGGTGGGTGGATCACCTGAGGTCAGAAGTTTGATACCAGTCTAGTCAACATGGTGAAACCCAAATTAGCCAGGCGTGGTGGCTCACACCTGTCATCCCAGCTACTTGGGAGGCTGAGGCAGGAGAATCGCTTGAACCTGGGAGGCGGAGGTTGCAGTGAGCTGAGATTGCAGCACTGCACTCCAGCCTGGATGACAGAGGGAGACCCTGTCTCAAAACAAACAAACAAAAAACCCAAAAAAAGCCAAAAAACCCCCACAAAACCCAAAAGAGTGGATGCTATACCCTTCAGTCCTCTCAAAGCCCCATGTCAGAAACAGAGCCTCAGTTTCCTCATCTGTAACATGCAAAATCCTTGAATCTCTTTTAAGTGCCAGATCTGTGGTCAGTCCCTTTAGAAGGTACATGCATTAGTGCACGGCTGAGCTGGCATGGGGACAGGCAGGGGACAGGGACAGCTCAGAGGCACTCTGCTCTCCCCGGCGGAAGCCCTTCAACAAATGTGTGCTTCAGCTATGAAGGAAAGAGGCGTGAAGAGGCGTCTATGAACTCAGAGATAGATGCCAAGGGGGCCGGTCCCAGCTGTCGTTCTCATAGCCAGTATCTTAGTCCATTGTGCAGCTACACCAGGATACCCAAGGCTGGGGAATTTATAATGAATAGAAATTGATTTCCTCACAGTTCTGGAGGCTGGAAAGTCCAAGATTAAAATGCCAGCACCTGGCTGGGCATGGTGATTCCCACCTATAATTCCAGTGCTTTGGGAGGCCGAAGCGAGAGGATTCCTTGAGGCCAGGAGTTTCGAGACCAGCCTAGCGAACATAGTGAGACCCAGTCTCTACAAAACATTTTTTTAAAAAACAAAACAGGCATGCTAGCATGTGCCCGTAGTCCCAGCTACTCAGGAGGCTGAGGCTGGAGGATTGCTTAAACCCAGGAGCTTGAGACTGCAGTGAGCTATGGTTACATCACTGCATTCCAGCCTGGACAACAGAGTGAGACCTTGTCAATCAATCAATCAATACCAACATCTGGCCAGGGACTTCTCGCTGTAACCTCCCATGGCAGAGGGACTAAGAGAGTCAAAAGGGGCTGGGTGTGGTGGCTCACGCCTGTAATCCCAGCACTTTGGAAGGCCGAGGCGGGCAGATCACGAGGTCAGGAGATCGAAACCATCCTGGCTAACATGGTGAAACCCTGTCTCTATTAAAAATGCAAAAAATTAGCCGGGCGTGGTGGTGGGTGCCTGTAGTCCTAGCTACTGGGGAGGCTGAGGCAGGAGAATGGCATGAACCCGGGAGGCGGAGCTTGCAGTGAGCCGAGATGGCACCACTGCACTCCAGCCTGGGCGATAGAGTGAGACTCTGTCTCAAAAAAGAAAAAAAAAAAGAGTCGAAAGTGAGCTGAACTCACCCTTTTATAATCCCACCTGTGGGGTAGAGCCCTCTGGCCCAATCACCTCCTATATATATATATATTATATATATGTATGTATATATTATTTATATATAAATATTATATATTATATTTATTTTGAGATAGAGCCTTGCTGTATTGCCCAGGCTAGAGTGCAGTGCCGCAATCTCGGCCCACTGCAACCTGTCTCCTGGGTTCAAGCAATTCTCCTGCCTCCACCTCCCAAGTAGCTGTGATTTCACGTGCTCCCCTCTACCACTCCTGGCTATTTTGTATTTTTAGTAGAGACAGGGTTTTACCATGTTGCCCAGACCTCAACTGATACGCTGGCCTTGGCCTCCCAAAGTGCTGGGATTACAGATGTGAGCCACTGCACCGGGCTGTTTTCATGGCTTTTAACCCCCAAGACTTATTTCTGGTTTGGGGATTCTCTTCCATTTCATCTCACCCCAGGATCCAGGCTGACGCAGCAGCCACCATCTTGAACGTAGTCGGCCACTGAGCCAAGAGGGAAGGAAAGAGCTCAGGAAGGTTTCGTGCTGACAGGTGCACAGCCTGTAAGTGACACGTGAGTTCTGCACACAGCGTACTGGACGGACCGGTGCTGAGGAGTTTCGTGCGTCTGCTTGGCTAGGATCCTACTCAATTATTTAATCACATATAAATCGAGGCATTGTGGTGAAGGTGTCTGGGAGGTGTGGTTAATATCCACAGTCACTTGTCTTTATGTAAAGGAGGTTGCCCTCAATAACGTGGATGGGCCTCATCTGATTCATTGAAAGGCCTTGAGAGCAAACACTGAGGCTTCCTGGAGAAGAAATTTTGCCTCCAGACTCAAGACTGTGGCACCAGATCCTGCCTGGGTATCTAGCTTGCCAGCCTGCCCTGAAGACTACAGACTGGCCTGCCAATTTCTTAAAATAAATCCCGGCCAGGCACGGTGGTTCATACCTGTAATCCCAGCACTTTGGGAGGCCAAGGCAGGCAGATCACCTGAGATCAGGAGTTCAAGACCAGCCTGGCCAACATGGTGAAGCCCCATCTCTACTAAAAAAAAAAAAACACCCAAATTAGCCGGGTATGGTGGCGGGTGCCTGTAATCCCAGCTACTCGGGAGGCTGAGACAGAAGAATTGCTTAAACCGGGGAAGCAGAGGTTGCAGTGAGCTGAGATCGTGCCACTGCACTCCAGCCTGGACAACAAAGAGTGAAACTCTGTCTCAGAAAAATAAATAAATAAATAAATAATCCCTTTACCTGTGCATGTATATAATATCACATATTTGGTATTGTATTATGTTATAGAATAACTATAAATATATTACAGTTTTCTCTTAGTATTTATGGGGACTTGGTTCCAGAACCCCCCAAGGGTACCAAAATCCCTAGATGCTCAAGTCTCTAATATAAAATGGTGTAGAATTTACATATAACCTACACACATCCTCCTGTACAGTTTAAATAATCTCTAGATTACTTATAATACCTAATGAAATGTAAATGCTGTTCCAGACCAGCCTGGGCAACATAGTGAGATCCCATCTCCACTAAAGAAAAATTTACAAAAAAAAAAAAAAAACAACAGATAATGGCTGGGCACGGTGGCTCACCCCTGTAATTCCAGCACCATGGGAGGCTGAGGCAGGCAGATCACTTGAGGTCAGGAGTTTGAGACCGGGCTGGCCAACATGGCGAAACCCCGTCTCTAATAAAAAGACAAAATAATTAGCCATGTGTGCTGGCATGTGCCACCACAGAGTGATACCCTATCTTAAAAAAAAAAAAAAAAAAACAGAAAAGAAAAAGAAAAATTGAGCCAGCCATGGTGGTGCTCACCTGTAATCCCAGCTACTTGGGAGGCTGAGGTAGGAGGATCGGTTGAACCCGGGAGGCAGAGGCTGCAATGAGCTGAGATTGTGCCAATGCACTCCAGCCTGGGCAACAGAGCGAGACTCTGTCTCAAAAATAAATAAATCAAGAAATATAGTTGTTAGACTGTATTTTTAAGGTGTTCACTTTTTATTGTTTTATTGCTATTTTAAGAAATATTTTCCATCCCTGGTTGATTGAATCCGTAGATGCAGAATAAGCAGCTATGAGGGGCTGAGTGTGTGTGTGTGTGTATACATAACTTATTATATACTAAAAAAACTCCTACTGATTTTGTTTCTCTGGAGAACCCCCAACTAATACAGTACTAGTTGTGCATCTCCCAGCTAAGGTCCCAGGAAGTACAATTCTACCAATGAAGACATCACCGATAATTGGTCAGTGCTAATAAGTGCTGTAGGGCGATTGGACAGATTAGAGTTAACGTATGGAGAACAGGCAGAGTGCGAAGTGTGTCCTGATGTAGACCCCGGCTCTGCCAGGTACTAGGTCTGTGGGCTCTTGAACAACTTCCTTACCTCCCTGTGCCTTGGCTTTCTTTTCTTTCTTTTCTTTCCCCTGAGACGGAGTCTCTCTCTGTTGCCCAGGCTGGAGTGCAGCGGCGGGATCTTGGCTCACCACAACCTCTGCCTCCCGAGTTTGAGCAATTCTCCTGCCGCAGCCTCCTAAGTAGCTGGGATTACAGGTGCGCACCACCATGCCTGGCTAATTTTTGTATTTTTAGTAGACATGGGGTTTCACTATGTTGGCCAGGCTGGTCTTGAACTCCTGACCTCATGATACGTCCTCCTCAGCCTCCCAGAATGCTGGGATTATAAGTGTGAGCCACTGCGCCTGGCCCTTGGTTCATAAAATGGAAGCGAACGAGTGGAGATAAAGGGGTAAATGCACAGAATGAACTCAGAACTTGCCGGGTGCCTTGGCAGTGCTTGCTAAGTGTTTGCATTTTTTTCCCTCCCTGTAACCACTAGACCACCAGGGAACTTGCAGTTATTGCTATTGGATAACAGGTCTTCCTCCTCTCCCAGGGTGGCCGTCTGGCAGGTTTCCCCACTTCCTGCAGTCTTCTCTGCCCTGGGGGACCAGTAGCCCTGTTTCTGCCCTGACAAGTAACCTCTTTACCCTGTCCTGGCTCCCGGGAGCCCTCCTCTGGTGGTCTACACAGACCACAGCGCTCAGTGTGCAGCAGCGGCAACGTGGGCAATGGTTGCGAAACTGTGTCCTGGGGAAGGAGGTGGGTGAGGGCGCCTGACCTCAGAGACCCCCAGAAGGTATCTGTGGGGCACAGATGACCAGGAGCCCTGGAGTTGGCTCCATTCGCTGGCTGTGACCTCGGAAAGCCAGCAATGATCCCAGGACTGGCTGCATAATTTGTGCAAAATGAAAATGTGGGGCCTCTTGTCCAAAAAGTGTTATGAATTTCCAAACAGCCACAGCAGAGCAACACGCTGAGCAAGGGTCCTTCTCAGTGCAGACCCTGAGCCTCCCTGAGCGTGTGAGCGATGGGGGAATCGGCGGAAAGAGGCCAAGGCTGCCCAGAGCTGAGTCCCTCCCTGGGGACTGTGTCTGGGGCCCACAAACTCCCCAGGCAGAGGGAAGAGCCAGTCCTCTGGAGACGCTGGGCACCGAGCCTCCTCCAGGCCCGGGAACGAGCCTGTCGCTGTTTGCTGAGGGCTCTGACCTCTGTGGGAACACACAGGAAGTGGTTCATTTTCTCCCTACCGGTGACTCACTCCCATCAGCCCTGCCCTTTCCAATCTCTGCTTCCTGTCCCTTAGCCACGACTGGGGTACTTTTGGGCAATAGAAAGGCCGGTCTGGTTGAGTCTAAAACTTCCATCTCACATGCAATTTCACACTCATCTTGTGCCCCGCTGTAGGGCTGGCTGAACCTTGGCCAGAGGGCCCTGGGGAAGGAGGGGGGAGATGGGGGGGACTGGCTGCGGTCCTTCCTCTTTCTCCCTTGCTTCTGGGGTTGGGAGGGGAAGAGAAGAAAGAGGAGGAAGAGAAGGTCTGGAGTATTGGCACAATAGTAATATCAATAACAGTAGCAGCTAATATTGTTATTGCTCCAAGCACTTTTCTGACCATACATTATGGCATTAAGTTTTGTAACTAGGAGGTAGGTCCTGTTATAAGGTCCTGTTGTAATTTCCATTTTTCTCTGTTGAGGAAACAGGCCGAGACAAGGTAGGTAACGTGCCCAAGGCCACAAAATTAGGAGGTGGCAGAGTTAGGATTGGAACCCGAGGTCTTCCTGATTCCACATCCATTGATCAGTCACTCCACGGCCTCACTTTCGTAAGAGTCCGTATCACGTACCTGAGGTTGGGGCCTGGGACCTGTGGCAAGGTGAGTGTCCAGGGATTCAGCTAAGACAAGGCTTAAATTTTTTTTTTTTGATAGAGTCTCGCTCTGTCACCCAGGTGGGAGTGCAGTGGCAAGATCTCATCTCACTACAACCTCTGCCTCCTAGGTTCAAATGATTCTCCCACCTCAGCCTCCCACGCGCCACCACGCTTGGCTAATTTTTCTATTTTTTGGTAGAGACGGGGTTTCACTGTTGGCCGGGCTGGTCTCAAACTCCTGGCCTCAAGTGATCCGCCCGCCTCGGCCTCCTGAAGTGTTGAGATTACAAGTGCGAGCCACTGTGCCCGGCCTGAGATGGAGCTTATTGAGGGTGCAGAGAAAGATTTTCGACTCAATTTCTGAACTTTATGAATTCTCACAGCACTTAACAGTGAGGAATTGTCTGATATTACACGCTTGTTATCTGCCTTCCCCATTAGGATGCAAACTTCACGAAACCATTTTGTTCATCTCTCCCTTATACCTGGTATGCGCTCACTAAATGCTTGGGGACACGAATGAATGAATGAAACGTCTTCTGACATGATCCCTGTATCTACACCTCCTTGCTGCGGCCAAATCTCAGGTGCACCTTGAGCTCAGTGGTGATCTTGCGTTTGCCCGAGGTGGGATGGGGGTCCAGGTGGGGGGTCCCAAGCAGCCTGAAGAACATACCTTGAAATTCCCACCTGTGACCACAAGGTGTCGCTCTCGCCACACAAGGAAACCCATAGACGGGCTCTGCGGAATTAGGGGTGCAGGGGGTGGGGAAATCTCATCTGTGACCACAAATGAGTTCTCCAGGCTACCATTTGTTCTCATTAGGCCCTGGATTTCCTCCCGCAGAACCAGACAGATGTGGGCCGAGGGCCGGTGCCCCCCACCTCCCTGGTTATGGGCAGCTGTAGGGTGTCAGGGAGGGGATGCTGGGGCTCAGGCCCCAGATTCCATCCAGCTGCAGCTCTGTCACTGCCACTCCTCCTGCCCCGCAGCTTTGGCCGTGGCTGCCCAGGTAAGGCTGGCCTGGCACAGCCATTCATCAGCGTCAGCTGCCAGATGCCCCTCCCAGGGCTCCCATTCTCCGGGAACACTCCCAGGCCCCTAGCAGCAAACTCAGCTTCCTGCCCTCATGGCACTGGCATCTTCCCCACTCCTTTTGCCAGGGTCTAAGTTTGGGGTGCATACTTCCAGCCCCAGGGGTCCCCTCAATATCACACTGAGGTTGACTTGGCCGTTTCTGCCTTCAGCCAACATAACCGGGTTCTAGAAGCTTCCTGACCACTGTGGGAGGGTCACTTGGCCAGTAGGCATGCGTTTCTTATTCCATGTACTTGAGTGAAGCAAATCCAGGGCTGCGTTTTTTTCCTTTTTCTTTTCTTTTTTGAAACCAAGCCTCTCTCTGTCACCCAGGCTGGAGATAACAGGTGTCCGCCACCACGCTCAGCTAATGTTTGTATTTTTAGTAGAGACAGGGTTTCACCATGTTAGTCAGGCTGGTCTTGAACTGCTGATCTCAAGTGAACCACTTGCCTTGGCCTCCCAAAGTGCTGGGATTACCGGTGTGAGCCACCACGCCTGGCCCTTTTTTCTTTTATTTGAGATGGGGTCTTGCTTTGTTGCCCAGGCTGGAGTGCAGTGGTACGATCACAGCTCGCTGTAGCCTCAACCTCCAGGGCTCAAGCGATCCTCTCACCTCAGCCTCTTGAGTAGCTAGGACCACAGGTGCATGCCACCACACCGACTCATTAATTTTTCGTATTTTTTGTAGAGACGGGGTTTTGCCATATTGCTCAGGCTGGTCTCGAACTCCTGAGCTCAAAGGATTCTTCTACTTCAGCCTCCCAAAGTGCTGGAATTACAGGTGTGAGCCATGGTGCCCAGCTAGGACTATGTTTTTCTATAACCCAACCTAATAGTTATTTCCAGACCCTTTTCAGACTGATGATGAAAAATGTCATATTGGCCAATTCCAAATGAACTTGGTCATTTAAGCTGAATTCTGAGTGTTCCTTTGCTCACCTGGGGTGGCAGGTATGCTCTAGGGGGTGATATAAACTTGTGGCCCTGGGAAGGCTCCGGTTCCCTCTCTAACACAGACATCTCCTGGAGGGACACTGTCACGTGCCGTCCCCCACCCTCCATGCTGGTTATCCCAGAGGTACCTGGTTCTCTGTGGAGGGCATTTTCTCTACATCTTGCTAGCAGTCCCTGACTAATTTCCCCTGCCTCACACCCTCACGTGCTCCCGTGGGGGCCGTGGGAGACATGGGGACGGTCTTCCTTGGCCCCCCTGCCAGGTGCCTTCTGTGTTAGTGAGATGCGCCCTTGACTTGCCATTTCCCTGGGTGCCATCTGTGTGTGTTTGTTCTTGCTTTGCTATAAAGGAGTACCTGAGACTGGGTAATTGATAAAGAAAAGGGGTTTAATTGGCTCACCATTCTGCAGGCTGTACGGGAAGTAGTGCAGCTCTGCCCTCTGCTTCTGGTGAGGTCTCCAGAAGCTTCCAATCATGGCGGAAGGTACAGGCGGCAGGAGTGAGAGAGAGAAGGGGGAGGCCCCAGACTCTTAACCAGATCTCACGGAAACTGAGGAAGAACTCCCTCATCCAAGGGGATGCCGCTAAGCCACTCGTGAGGGGTCTGCACCCTGCGATCCAGTACCTCCCACCAGGCCCTGCCTCCAGCACCGGGGATCACATTTCAACATGAGATTTGGAGGGACACACATCCAAACCATATCACCACCTGTCTCCAGGTATCCAGCACATGTGGCTTCCTCCTCCCCTGCAGCCTGGGGGTGGGGTACTACATTTTCTTTCATAACATAGTGGTCACAATTTTGGGTTCTTTTCTTCCTGTTAAACGCCTCTCCCCCGCCACACCCGCCCCCACCATGCTCTCTCTCTCTCACTTTCTCTCTCTCTCTCTCTCTCTATATATATATATATATATTTTATTTTTTGAGATGGAGTCTCGCTCTGTCACCCAGGTTGGAGTACAGTGGTGCAATCTCGGCTCACTGCAATCTCTGCCTCCCAGGTTCGAGCAATTCTCCTGCCTCAGCCTCCCGAGTAGCTGGGATTATGGGCACACACCACCTGCCCTGCTAATTTTTGTATTTTTAGTAGAGATGGGGTTTCATCATGTTGGCCAGGCTGGTCTCGAACTCCTGAGCTCAGGCGATCCACCCGCCTTGGCCTCCCAAAGTGCGGGGATTAAAGGTGTGAGCCACTGTGCCTGGCCTATAAATATTCATATATATATATACACGCACATACGCACATATACATATATATATATACACACACACACATATATATGTATATACAAATAATTTTTTTTTTTTGAGATGGAATCTTGCTCTGTTGGCCAGGCTGGAGTACAGTGGTATGATCCCAGCTCACTGCAACCTCTGCTTTCCAGTTTCAAGCGATTCTCCTGCCTCAGCCTCCCGAGTAGTGGGGAATACAGGCATGCGCCACCATGCCCCGCTCATTTTTGTACTTTAGTAGAGGAGGAGTTTTGCCATGTGGGCCAGGCTGGTCTCAAACAGCTGACTTCAGTTGATCTACCTGCCTTGGCCTCCCATAGTGCTGAGATTACAGGTGTGAGCCACTGCAACCAGCCTAATTTTTATATTTTTAGCAGAGATGGGGTTTCCATATTGGCCAGGCTGGTCTCAAACTCCTGACCTCAAGTGATCTGCCCGGCTTGGCCTCCCAAAGTGCTGGGATTACAGGCGTGAGCCACTGTGCTGGCCTATTTATAATTAAAAATTTTTTTTGAAGGCAGGATCTCACTCTGTCACTCAGGGTGGAGTACAGCAGCTCAGTCATTGCTCACTGCAGCCTCCACCTCCTGGGCTTAAGTGATCCTCCCAGCTCAGCCTCCCAAGGGGCTGGGATTACAGGTGTTCACCACCACACCTGGCTAATTTTATTTTCATTCTTTTGTAGAGATGGGGGTCTCACTATGTTGCCCAGGTTGATCCTGAACTCCTGGGCTCACATGATCCTCCTGCCTTGGCTTCCCGAACTGTTGGGATTACAGGTGTGAGCCACTGTGCCCAGCTATTTATATTATTTTAAATGGACAAATAACAATTTATATGTTTATCACATACAACATGATGTTTTGAAATATGCATACCTTGTAGAATGGTTCGATCAAGCAAATTAACATATGCATTCCTCCCATGCGTATTATTTTTTGTGGTGAGAACACGTAAAACCTACTGTCTACGTAGTGAAACGTCGATTAAAAATAAAATACTTGATTGCATTTTCAAAATACAAGATGTCTCAATTTAAATAAGGGTTAAATTTTGTTTTCTCCACATTATTTCCTAGTTTGCTAGCAAAGGCTGCATTCATTAATGAATTTGGGGCAATTCTTTCTTCCTGTAATTGACAAATAATAATTATGTGTATTGAAGGGGCACCGTGTGATGCTTCGATCCACGTATACATTGTAGAATGATTAAATGCAGTGAATTAACATATCATAACTCTTAAAGCAGAGGTTTCCATTTTTCTCTGGGGGATTCTCCATGCCCCATTCCAGTTCTGGTGGGGCCTTTCCAAGCCACATGCAAACACATAGACACACATGGATGTACCACATGGAGTCACACACGCATACACATATACCACGGCCATGCATAGTCATAGGCACATGCATGCATGCATAAGCATGCACACACCCACACCCACACCCCCACACCCACACCCACACCCACACACACACACACACACACACACACACCCCACCCCCCCAGGGGCATGGTCCTGTAACTTGGACCTCTTTACATCTTTGGCAACAGTAACGTGGCCTAAGGGGTAGGTCTATGTATTAGTCCGTTTTCACTCTGCTATAAAGAACTGCCTGAGACTGGGTGATTTATAAAGAGGTTGAATTGACTCACAGTTCAGCATGGTTGGGGAGGCCTCAGGAAACTTACAATCTTGACGGAAGGTGAAGAGGAAGCAAAGAACTTCTTCGTAAAGCGGCAGGAGGGTGAAGTGCTGAGTGAAGCGGGAAGAGCCCCTTATAAAACCATCAGTTCTGGTGAAAACTCAGCCACTATCGTGAGAACAGCATGAGGGAAAAGTGCCCCCGTGACTCAATGACCTCCACCTGGTCTGTCCTATGAGTCAATGGAGACTATGGGGATTACAATTCAAGATGAGATTTGGGGCCGGGCGCGGTGGCTCAATCCCAGCACTTTGGGAGGCTGAGGCAGGCGGATCACTTGAGGTCAGGAGTTCGAGACCAGCCTGGCCAACATGGCGAAACCTTGTCTCTACTAAAAATACAAAAATTAGCCAGAAGTGATGGTGCATGCCTGTAATCCCAGCTACTTGGCAGGCTGTGGCAGGAGAATCGCTTGAACCTGAGAGGCAGAGGCTGCAGTGAGCCGAGATCGCGCCAGCCTGGGCGACAGAGCCAGACTCAGTCTCAAAGGAAAGAAAAAAAAGATGAGATTTGGGTGAGGCACAAAGCCTCACCATATCAGTCTTCACCCAGGAGAGTCTACCCTGCCTGGAGGAGAAAGAGGGTGCTGGGCTGTGATAGCCTCGTGTGTTCCAGTGGAGGGGTCTGGCTGCTGTGGGCAGGAGTGCCCCCCTCTACAGAGGGCTACAGCTCAGGGGGAGGCGAGGCAGGGTCAGACCTAGCGAAAGCTGAGCACCTGGTCTGGGCCCTGTTGGGCTCGGTGAGCCACTCCGTGGCTTTTAGCGATACTTGAGCCAGCAGACCTTACCTCTGTGGGCCAGGAGTGCTTTGTGGGGTCTGATGCTCTTTGCACCCTGCGTCCTCCCGTCCTGTCTGGCCCCCCTTTCCCACAAGCACAAGGAGTGGCTGACAGTCTCCCAGGACTCCTCCACCTTCCCCCACACACTCTGCTTCAACTCTGCAAAGGCAGCACCCCTTCCCCAGAGTGTGAGACCCTCCCTGCCTGCCCCTCTCCGCCTGGGCGGGACAGGAAGCTATGGAGCCCCTGCCAAGCCCTATGCCAGGTGCCTGGAGTCAGTGATGAGTAAGAGGAGGCAGGGCCTGCCCTGCAGAGCTTTCAGCTGTTGGAGGCCGAGGACTTTAGGGAACACTTTAGAGAGACTCATTTCGTTACCTGTGTCAGTTGGTCATCTGGGAAGCAGACATCAGGACAGAGGAAATGAGCAAGAGATTGATGAAATGCAATGCCCAAGCAGGATACAGGGAGAGGGTGCAGGGTGGGCGGGGACCACCTCCAGACCTTGACGCAGGGCTGGTGTCTGCAAGAGGAGAAGGGGAAGGAAGGAGGGTTAAGTGGGAGGAGCCCCAGGCTGCAGTGCAACTGTGAGAAAGTCGTCTCCAGGTCCACAGGGAGCTCTTGAAAGGTCCCGGGTGGGGCAGGAGCTGCCAGGCCCCAGGTGCTACTGCATTCCCATGGACGGTGACTCTGGGAGGGAAAGCAGGGCCGTGCACCTCCAGGGCCACCCCGACGGTGACACAAAGGCTGACGTGACACATGCATCAAAGCACTGACCAAAGTACCGGGTGTGGTGGCTCAGTCCTGTAATCCCAACACTTTGGGAGCCTGAGGTGGGTGGATCATTTGAGGTCAGGAGTTCGAGACCAGCCTGGCCCACATGGTGAAACCCCGTCTCTACTAAAAATACAAAAATTAGCCAGGCGTGGTGGTGCGCGCCTGCAGTCCCAGCTACGGGGGAGGCTGAGGCAGGAGGATCGCTTGGACCTGGGAGGTGGAGGTTGCAGTGAGATGAGTTTGCACCGATGCCCTTCAGCATGGGCGACAGAGCAACAGAGTGAGATTCCGCCCGAAAAAAAAAAAAAAGCACCAACCAAGGGTCTAGGGTCAGGGAGGCTTCCTGGAGAGGGCTGACACCTGAGACATTTCCAGTGTAAAGGAGATGGGGGCTGACTGTCAGAGGGCAGGGCTTAAGCAGGAGCCCCGAGGCAGATCATCTCTCGGGGACTGGACGAGGACAGCATCACAGAAGCAAGTTGAGGGCAGGAGTCATGGCTTATGGGGGCAGTGAACGTGACATGGGCCAGGTTTGCAGAGCCTGAGGGATGTATTTGGGATTTGGGTCCTGTGTACCAGCCCACTTTGATTCCAGTCAGCAGACCAGCTCAAACCAAACCCCTGCCACTGGCTGAGCACACCCCGGGGCCCTGGGTCTACCACCTGCCTTGGGAATGCTGCCTGAGGCTCTCTCTCTGGCATTCTGACCACTCCTGCCAATACAGCTTGACCTGTGCCTTTGTTCTAGCACTGATTTTTGTTCCTGCATGGAGAACAGGCTTGCCTGTCTCCACAGTTAGGCTGGGGCCGTGGTGGCAGGGGATCTGCTTGTTCATTGCCTGACTATTCATTGTGAGGTCTGGTAGAGTGGGATTCTCAGGGAATGGGTGCATGTGCCAGGATAAGGTTCAAGAACCTTCTCTCCAGTGCAAGGTTTGGAGAAGATCCAGGTGAGCAGGGGTCTGGGGTCTGAGTCCGGAGTGATCCGTAAACCAGCAGCATCCTCCGAGAGCTTATTGGAAACACAGATACTTAGGCCTCAAGCTCAGACCTGTAGAATCAAAATATACCTGGAGGTAGAGTCCAAGAATCTGCATGTTATGAACTCTCCCTGTGATTCTTTTTTTTTTTTTTTTTGAGACAGAGTCTCGCTCTGTCACCCAGGCTGGAGTGCAGTGGCACGATGTCATCTCACTGCAAGCTCCACCTCCTGGGTTCACGTCATTCTCCTGCCTCAGCCTCCCAAGTAGCTGGGACTACAGGCGCCCGCCACCACGCTTGGCTAATTTTTTGTATTTTTAGTAGAGACGGGGTTTCACCATATAATCCAGGATGGTCTCAAACTCCTGACCTCGTGATCCACCTGCCTCGGCTTCCCAAAGTGCTGGGATTACAGGTGTGAGCCACCGTGCCCGGCTTCCCAATGATTCTTACACCCACCCAAGTTTGAGGAACACCACTGGTCTAGTGCAATCTCCTCACTCCACGTGGGTGGGGACTTGGACTGAGGCTCACTCTGAGTCCCACACCCAGACGGTGACTGAGTGGAGACAGAGAGCACATCAGACCTCTAGGCTGTGAGGAACGTGGCCAGAGCCTTCAGTAAAAAACGCATATGGAAGACTAAACTTATGATTTGTGCAAAACCACCTGGGTGATTTTCATCATGAAATAGAGCTCATCCTTCTGGAAAAACAATCCACCCATCTGTTTGCAGTCAGAGGAGGATGTTCACATAACACCAGATGCCGTGTTAGGTGCCTTGGTAACGGCATGCTTCCAGCAAGATGGTCCTGCCCTGCACACAATTCCTGAAACAGACAAGCAATTAAAAAAATAAAAAAGCCATGTAAGTTGCCCATGCTCAGGCCTTGTTCTTGCTCTCCCCAGGATGTGTCCTTCGTCTCCTCTTTGTCAGACTCCTATTCACCCTTTGATACCCAGCCCAAACGTCCCCTCCTTCCCATTTGCATGCATCAACTTCCTCACAGTCCTTTTTTTTTTTTTTCCAGAGATGTTGTTTTGCTCTTGTTGCCCAGGCTGGAGTGCAATAGCACAGTCTCGGCTCACTGCACCCTCTGCCTCCCGGGTTCAAGCAATTCTCCTGCCTCAGCCTCCCAAGTAGCTGGGATTACAGGCATGTGCCACCACGCCTGGCTAATTTTGTATTTTTAGTAGAAATGAGGTTTCACCATGTTGGTCAGGCTAATCTTGAGCTCCTAATCTCAGATGACCCACCTACCTCGGCCTCCCAAAGTGCTGGGATTACAGGCATGAGCCACCACGCCCGGCCCACCCCATCCTTAAGTGTTCCGGACACTCGGCCTGTACCTTTGTTCTGATGCTTATTTTCGTTTCTGCATTGAGGGCAGGCTCACCTGTTTCCCCAGTTAGGCTCTGGCCATGGGGGGAAGAGGTCTGATTATTCATCACCTGATTATTCCTTGTGAGGTCCAGCAGAGTGAGGTTCTCAGGATGTGTCAGCAGGGACAGAGGCTGAGAGACGCCGATCACAGCTCCATCAGGGATGACCTCCTCTGTCTTGGCAAGAGGCCAGACTGGAGCAACACTTCAGTAGAGAGAAGCCAGGGCCTTCTTCCTGCAAAGTCAATCATGTCTGGTCTTAACTGTTGCAAACTCAGTCAGCAAGTTTATGCTTTGATGAGAACTGGAGCAGCAGATTCTGTGACACGCTTATGTTATGGGCAATGGCAGGTGGTATTATCATTCATGACCATTCCCTTCCCTGCACCTCGAGTTTGGGCTCTGCCGAGACACTTGCTTTGGGCAGTGGGCTGCTGAGGGGGATGTAGCAGGAGCAGAGGCTTGACATGCACTTCTTGCCCGCCTCTTTTTCGCCATGGGAAGAACAGCCCTGGGCTAGCCTGCCAGGCCACAGGGCTGAGACTTGCGTGCAGTTTGGAGCCAAACTCAGGGAGTCCAGTCTAAATCACCAGGATGCAAGTAATACATATTGTTTTCTGCAGCTGAGGTTTTCGCAGCTGTTTGTTAGGCAGCCAAAGCTGACTGATGTACTGGGTCTAGACTGGCCTATGGAATTAGAAAATCCTTTCCGTTGTCTTCCTGTTTGCTCCTCCTAGCTTTAGCCACAGGCCTTTGATTTGCGTATGGCCCAGGAGTCTCCTGGGAAGAAGTTTAAACCCCATGTCCAACAGGGCTTTAAACATGTGCAGATGTGTCAGATGGGGTGGAGAGGTATGGGCCATGGAAGACAAGTGTGCGGAGGAGCAAAAAGTCCCTCAAGAACAAAAATAACTCACCATAATTAAGAGAAGAGTTGGGCATCATGGGAAAACTCAGGAAAACACTGTGAGAGACAGAGCAATGTCTTTGACAATAGCAGCAGGCTGAAGTTTAGACCTCTCCTGCTCCATCCCTGCTTTGTCTGCCCTACCTTGTCTTGTGTGGGGGTGACTTACCAGGCATTCCCTTTCTTGGGGGAATGACACAGCCAAGGACCATCAGAGGTCAAGGGCAGATCAATGATAATACTGGGTGGGGACTTGGGAGTCCTTAAAGGGTGATGCACTGATGAGGGCAACCTGCCCAGCAATCGCCCTTTAGGGACTCAGGGGACCACAGAAGAAGGGAAGGTCAAAGTCGCTTGGCTGTGTGAGCCTTTGATACAAGTTTTCCTGGGCAGTGTGTCAACACAACTGCATGTCTGTTCAGGCCACAACACTTTCATTCATAGTGACCATTTTTTGTTTTGTTTTGTTTTGTTTTGCTTTTTGAGAAAGTCTAATTCTGATACCCAGGCTGGAGTGCAGTGGCACCATCGTAAGTGGTCTCAAGTGATCCTCTCACCTCAGCCTCCTGAGTAGCTGGGACCACAAGCTCACACCAGCACCCCTAATTTTTAACTTTTTGTAGAGATGGGGTCTCCCTATGTTGCCCAGCTGGTCTCCAACTCCTGGCCTCAAGTGATCCTCCCACTTTGACCTCCCAAAGTGCTGGATTACAGGTGTGAGCCACCACACCCGCCAACACAGTGACCTTCTCCTGTTGGAGTCCTTAATGTCCCACTTAGAGATGATGAGGCAGGGGTGGGATGTGGCGGGGGATTTGCCCACGGTGCCACACCTGGGCATGGTGATGCTGGACCTGGAGCAGGACTTTCAGATTGCGAGCCCAACGTGCTCCTTGACTCTCAGACAAGGACACAGGTTCAGGTGGTTTATTTGGGAGGTGACCCCAGGAACACCATAAAGACGTGAGAGCTGAGACAGGGTGGGAGGAAGGCTATCAAGGGTAAGACATGGAAGGCATGTGTGCTTCCTTTTACTGCTGTAACAAATCACAATGGCTGAAAACAACCATAGTTTGTTTTCTTACTGTTCTAAAGGTCAGAAGCCCAAATTCAAGGTGTCTGCAGGCCCTTGTCCTCCTGGAAGCTCTAGGGGGATCCGTCCTGCCCCTTCCTGCTTCTGGCAGCTCCCAGCGTTCCTTGGTTTGTGAATACCTCACTCCAATCTCTGCCCCCGCCATCACGTGACCATCTTCCCCATGCGTGGGTGTGCCTGTGTCTGCACAGGGCATTCTCTCTGTGTGTCTGGGTCTAAATTTTCTTTTTCGTCTTCTTCTGCTTCCTCTTCTTCCTTGACACAGTCTTACTCTGTCCCCCAGGCTGGAGTGCAGTGGTGCAATCTCAGCTCACCTCCCAGGATCACCTCACCTTCCCAGGATCAAGTGATTCTCCTGCCTCAGCCTCCTGAGTAGCTGGGATTACAGGCGCTCGCCACCACGCCTGGCTAATTTTCATACTTTTAGTAGAGACAGGGTTTCACCATGTTGGCCAGACTGGTCTCGAACTCCTGGCCTCAAGTGATCCACACGCCTTGGCCTCCCAAAGTGCTAGGATTACAGGCGTGAGCCACTGTGCCCGGTCAAGTTCCTTCTTCTGACTCCAGTCATTGGGCTACGGCCTTTCCTACTCCAGTGTATCCTCATCTTAACTAACTACGTCGGCAATGACGCTATTTCCAAATAAAGTCATGTTTGCAGTTACCAGGGGTAACTTGTGCATATCTTTACCAGGGGTAACTTGTGCATATCTTTTGGGGAACATAATTCAACTCACAAGAGAAGGTTGTAGCTGCAGGCGCTTGGGGCTCAGTCTTGGTGAGGCTGTGTGGAATGTGCTTGAGAATTGCCCCCGTGAGGGGTGAGGAGCCGCGGCATTGATCTGCCCCCTCCTGCGTGGTGGTGTCCCTGAGCCCTGGGGTTCTCCTCCCAACGTGGCATTCACAGGCATCACATCACTGTCTGTCCATCAGCCATGGTGGGATATTGACACCACAGACATCAGTGGATGTTGCAAGTCAGGCTTTTTTTTCCCCGTGAATCAGCCTCCTGTACCACTCTGGCCCCTTCCTGGTGTAGGAGCAGTGCAGTGAGCTGATTCATGGGGAGAAAGATGGGTCTGGCCTGCCCTGTGAACAGCCTGTGTGTGGTCCTGGCCCGAGGACACCCCAGCAGGCTCATGTGGGGACTGCCTGCAGGTAACCTCTAGGCTTGGCTGAGCAAGCACCAAGAGTGTTGGCCACAGGGGACCAGGCAGGTGGACGCCTGGGAGTAGCTGCTGGCTTCCCAGCGGGGCCCTGCCCGAGGCCCGGTTTGCCTATAGAAGTGCGCAGCTGGCTGTGGCCCCGCAGAGTCCCCAGCCGTGCTGACAGGTGTGGGCAAAGGGCAAAGGGTGTTATTACAAAAGAGAGCCCGTGTGATTTACGGCAGCGGCAGCTCGGGCTGGCCGAGCCTGCGGGCAGCAGGGGGATGGAGTGGGGCTGGCAGGATGCTGGCAGGATGAAGGATCTGCATTTCATTGAGACAGTGGGTTGGAGTCCACGCGGCTGAGATTAAATAGCCCGTCCCCGGAATGCGGAGAGCCGGAAATAAATCAGCCTTTACTGCAAGTGGGGTGGCAGGGAGTTAATTAGGAAAGAGAAAAAAAATACATTTCAACTCACAAAGCCCAGTGAGCCAGCAGAGAACAGCCCGGCCCCTCCAGGGGTCACTCTCGGGGACAGTCTGCCATCCCTGGTCCCACCAAGGGGCACACAGGACTGGGAAGGATGTCACCTTGGAAGTGCCAGGGCCCAGTGCCAGAGGGTGAGAATGCTGGCTACCGCGTGGAGCTGTGCCTGGGCTGTGCCCCGGCTGGTCCTGGCCTGAGCCCTGCCAGTGAGGTGAGCTGGGTCCTGAACTTCCAGGTTGGGGACCAGGTCCTAGAGTTGCATCCTGGCGCAGGAGCAGGCATCATGGGTCACATTCAGTGAGTGCTCAGAAATACGGAGGACCGGGCACGGTGGCTCACGCCTGTAATCCCAGCACTGTGGGAAGCTGAGGCAGGTGGATCACTTGAGGTCAGGAGTTTGAGACCAACCTGGCCCACACGGTGAAACCCCATCTCTACTAAAACCAGAAAAATTTTTAGTGGGTGTGGTGGTGGGCACCTGCAATCCCAGCTACTTGGGAGGCTGAGGGGAGAGGATCGCTTGAATCCAGGAGGCAGAGGTTGCAGTGAGCCAAGATCATGCCACTGCACTCCAGAGTGGGAGACAGAGCGAGACTCCATCTCAACAATAACAATAAAAAAAATTAGAAATACTCACGGAGGGAGACCTTCGCCCTAAGCCCCCCAGGTTCACCTCTTGCCATGCTCCACCCAGCCAGTTGAGCTCCAGCACCTTCTTTTTCATCTCCTTTCTGCCTCTTGCCTTTCCTTGCGAGGGGACCTCTGTATGAACATCTGCCTCACTTTCTCCTAGCCGTCGTTCAAAGTCCAGTTCTATCTATTTTCTTTCTTTCTTATTTTCTTACGAGACAGGGTATTGCTCTGTTGCCTAGACTGGAGTGCAGTGGTGCAATCATAGCTCACTGTAGCCTGGAATTCCTGAGCTCAAGTGATCCTCCCACCTCAGCCTCTTGAGTAACTGGGACTACAGGCACGTGCTACCATGCTCATCCAGAT
This sequence comes from Macaca thibetana thibetana, assembly GCF_024542745.1. NCBI lineage: Eukaryota > Metazoa > Chordata > Mammalia > Primates > Cercopithecidae > Macaca > Macaca thibetana. Next base: position 148,346,160 of record NC_065580.1, read on the forward strand.
AATCATTTTTTTTTCTCTCTCTCTTTTTGAGACAGAATTTTGCTCTGTTGCTCAGGCTGGAGTGCAGTGGCACGATCTCAGCTCACTGCAACCTCTGCCTCCCAGGTTCGAGCGATTCTCCTGCCTCAGCCTCCCAAGTTGCTGCGATTACAGGCGCATGCTACCACACCTGGCTAATTTTTTTTGTATTTTTAGTAGAGACAGGGTTTCACCATGTTGGCCAGGCTGGTCTCGAACTCCTGACCTCAAATGATCCACCCGCCTCGGCCTCCCAAAGTGCTAGGATTATAGGCGTGAGCTACCATGCCCAGCTCCGGCTAATGTTTTTGTATTTGTGTAGAGATGGGGTTTCACCATGTTGCCCAGGCTAGTCTCAAACTCCGGGCCTCAGGTGATCCTCCTGCTTTGGCCTCCCAAAGTGCTGGGATTAGAGATGTGGACCACTGCACCCGAACTCTATTTCCAACTCTTTTTTTTTTGTTGTTGAGACAGAGTCTCCCTCTGTTGCCCAGGCTGGAGTGTAGTGGTGCGATCTCAGCTCACTGCAAGCTCCGCCTCCTGGGTTCACACCATTCTCCTGCCTCAGCCTCCCTGGTAGCTGGGACTACAGGCGCCCACCACCATGCCCGGCTAATTTTTTGTAATTTTAGTAGAGACGGGGTTTCACCATGTTAGCCAGGATGGTCTCGATCTCCTGACCTTGTGATCCACACGCCTCGGCCTCCCAAAGTGCTGGGATTACAGGTGTGAGCCACCGCGCCCGGCCTCTATTTCGAACTCTTAATTAATTCATGCATTCATTCCATATCACTTACTGAACTCCTATTCTCTGCTGGGCCCTGCCGGAAGATATATGCCCAACAAGACCAGCCTCTGCTCTTCATGAATTTACAGCTTAGTGCTGTCCAGGGTGGGGGTACAGATGTATGCACAGAAGGTCCTAGGATGAGCGGGGGAGGTTGTTCATGGAGGAAGTACGGGGATTTGGGCACCCGAGGTTGGTGATCTAGCCTTTTTTTTGTGGTGGGGGTGGGTGCAGTAAAAAATGCTCTGAAGTCAAAGTCTCTTAGAACATCAAGGCTTCATATCTTGGTCACACAGCCTGGCTGTGGGTCTCTGCAATGCCCTGGGGCAGCTGTCCTTCGTTGTTTTTCCTTTTTTCCTTTTTTTTTTTTTTTTTTTTTGAGATGGAGTCTCACTCTTATCGCCTAGGTTGGAGTGCAATGGCACGATCTCGGCTCACTGCAACCTCTGCCTCCCAGGTTCAAGCTACTCTTGCCTCAGACTCCTGGGTAGCTGGGAGTACAGGTGCCTGTCACCACACCTGGCTAATTTTTGTACTTTTAGTAGAGATGGGGTTTCACCATGTTGGCCAGGCTGGTCTCGAACTCCTGACCTCAGGTGATCTGCCCACCTCAGCCTCCCAAAGTGCTGGGATTACAAGCATGAGCCACCGTGCCCGTCCTGTCCTTCGATTTTTGGTGCCTCCCTTGATGTGGACCAGTCTGTGAAAGGGGAGCCAGCACGCGGAGGGTCCCTCGTGGCCAATTCCACCTTGATCTGGGAAGCAACACAGGCTGCAACTGGCCTCTTCAAGGGGGCAGGAAGTGTAAGCTGCCTGTGTTTGCAGGAGAGGGGCCCCCAGTTAGGTGTGCACGGGCAAACGCTACCATGACTGAGTTTGAAAGGAGTAGGAACTGGCCTGACATGGGAGAGGGGTGGCCCAGCAGAAGCAGGGAAGGAGGGTAGCAAAGTGCTCACTGTAGCTGGAGTGTGTGTGTGTGTGTGTGCATGCACACGTGTGCATCTGTGTGACTTGAGTGTGCAGCACATGTGTGGCTGTGTGCATGCCAGAGTGCAGCACAGGTGTGTAGTCCATGGATATGTGTGTCATGGGAGTGTGCATGTATCTGTATGTGACTCGAGTGCATTTGCACGTGCATATGCGTGTGAATGTGTGTGTGCATGTGGACATATGTGACCATGTACATGTGTGCATGCCTGTGTGCAGCACATATGTGTGTATGCATATGTGTGCACGTGTGTATCTGTGCATGACTTGAGTGCATTTGCACGTGCATATGTGTCTATGTGTGTGTGAATGTGGGCATATGCAGTGTGTGCATGTGGACATATGTGACTATGTACATGTGTGCATGCCCGTGTGCAGCACATATGTGTATATGCACGAATGAGTGTGCATGTATCTGTGCATGACTTGAGTGCATTTGCACGTGCACATGCGTGTATGTGTGTATGTGTGTGTGCACGTGGGCATATGTGGCCATGTGCATGCATGCCTGTGGCAACACATGTGTATATGAACGTGTGTGTGAGTGTGCATGTGTGTATCTGTGCATGACTTCAGTGCATATGCATGTGCATGTGTGTGTATGTGTGTGTGCATGTGGGCATATGTGTGTGCATGTGTTCATGCCTGTGTGCAGCTCATATGTGTATATGAACATGTGTGTCTGCATATGTGTATTCGTGCATGACTCGAGTGCATTTGCATGTGCATGTGTGTGTGCATGTGGGCATATGTGGTGTGTGCATGTGTTCATGCCTGTGTGCAGCACTCATGTATATATGAACATGTGTGTGAGTGTACATGTGTCTGTGCATGAAGAGTGCATTTGCACATGCACATGCGTGAATGTGTGTGCATGTGGACATATGTGACCATGTGCATGTGTGCATGCCTGTGTGCAGCACACAAGTCTACTTGTACATGTCTACGTGTGCCTGTGAGTGTGCATGTATCTGTGCATGACTTGAGTGCATTTGCACGTGCACGTGCATGTATGTGTGTATGTGTGTGTATGTGTGGGCATATGTGGCCATGTGCATGTATGCATGCCTGTGTGCAGCACATATGTATATATGAACATGTGTGTGAGTGTGCATGACTCGAGTGCATTTGCATGTGCATATGTGTGTATGTGTGTGCATGTGGGCATATGTGGTGTGTGCATGTGTGTGCCTGTGTGCAGCACATAGGTGTATATGAACATGTGTATGTGAGTGTGCATGTGTGTATCTGTGCGTGACTCAAGTGCATTTGCATGTGCATGTGTGTATGTGTGTGTGCATGTGGTCATATGTGGTGTGTGCATGTGTTCATGTCTGTGTGTAGCACATATGTGTATATGAACATGTGTGCGAGTTTGCATGTGTGTATCTGTGCATGACTCGAGTGCATTTGCATGTGCATGTGTGTGTATGTGTGTGCATGTGGGCATATGTGGTGTGTGCATGTGTTCATGTCTGTGTGTAGCACATATGTGTATATGAACATGTGTGTGAGTTTGCGTGTGTGTAACTGTGCATGACGAGTGCATTTGCACATGCACATGCATGTGTGTGTGAATGTGTGTGCATGTGGACATGCCTGTGTGCAGCACAGAAGTCTACTTGTACATGTCTATGTGTGCCTGTGATTGTGCATGTATCTGTGCATGACAAATGCATTTGCACAAGTGCATGTTTGCGTGCATGTGCATGTCTCTCTGTGAACGCGTACATACATGCGGACATATGCATGTGTGCAGCACACGTTTTTGTACATGTATATGTGAGTGTGAGCATGTGTGCGTGTGTGTGCATGCATGCATTTGTGTGAGTGTGTGTGTAGGGATAAGGTGGTAAAGCCAGCACGGGAAGCAGAGACCAGACTGTGCAGCGTGTTGGAAACCAGGCTACAGAGGACCGATTCTGCCAGAGGGCAGCAGGGAGCCCTGGATGTTTCCTGCCCACATTTGCATATAGAAAGACCCTTCTGGGAACAGAGAGGAGAGTGGGTTAGAGGGAACCAGAGTGGACAGGAGGAGACCCTGGCTGTATCCAGTGGGAGGTGATGGTGGCCTGGACTTGGGAGCAGGGCAATGATGGAGAGAAAGGAGCTGTGAGATGCATCCAGGCAGGAGGCTGGCCAGGGTCCTCCCCAAAGTGGCCTTTGTCCCTCAGTTTCCCCAGGTGGGCCTCTGCCCAGGCTGGCATAAGCCTGCCCTGGGTCCCCCTCGGACTCTCCCACACACGTTGATCCTGCTTCTCTTCCCAGCCCACGAGGCAGGGATGGTGTCTGAAAATTGCTTGTAGCCCTCGGGGATACAAAAGAGGCTCGAATCGATACCAGTACTCAAAAAAGAAAAATGCTAAATGGGAGGGACCCGCCTTCTATTGATCCTTACAGGTGGCAGATGCTTGGTTCAGTCCCATTTCACAGAGGCTGCGGGCGGCAGTGGAGGCCCAGCCCCACCAGCTGGAGCCAGAAACAGCTCAGGATCCACAGCGTCTCCGAAAGAGGGTGGGAGGTGCTGCCTTGGGGCTGCCCTTGGAACAAGTCCCAGCTTCTCCTGGCCTTGTCCTCCTCTCCACCCCGCAGCCCCTCCCACAGGGCTGTCAAGGTGGTCAGAGGTTAGGGAGTCCGGGCTGGCTGCCTCAGCCTGTGTAGGAGGTCAGATCCTGCATGAAGCTGGGAGAGGCAGGCAGACAGCCCACCCTCCTACACCCAGACCAGAGGTAAACATCTGATGCCTAGATGGAGGGGCAGAAACTTCTAGATGCAGCCAGCTGCTCTGCAGTGGGGAGAAATATGGGTCTTGAAAAAGATCCTTATGGTTCCCAGAGGCGACAGCGTGGACCCCACATTTGCAGGCGTTTCTGTGCACACGCAGCCTGCGCAGTTAACCGTCTGAGCTTCCCACGTGGACAGTCCATACTCTTACCCTCAGCTGCCTCCTCGCGCCAGTGCGTCCTGGACATGTCGGGACCCATGGGGGCTGCTTTGCTGTTTTTCTTTTTCTTTTTTTTTTTTTTGAGATGGAGTCTTGCTCTGTTGCCCAGGCTGGAGTGCAGTGGCCTGATCCAGCTCACTGCAAGCTCCGCCTCCTGGGTTTATGCCATTCTCCTGCCTCAGCCTCCCGAGTAGCTGGGACTATAGGCACCCGCCACTATGCCCGGCTAGTTTTCTTTTTGTATTTTTAGTACAGACGGGGTTTCACCGTGTTAGCCAGGATGGTCTCCATCTCCTGACCTCATGATCCGCCCGTCTCGGCCTCCCAAAGTGCTGGGATTACAGGCTTGAGCCACCGCGCCCAGCCTGCTTTGCTGTTTTTCACAAGCCCAGAATTCCGTAGGTCCCATATCCAGCTGCTCTGTGGCCTATTGGTGGTCATTTGTCCCTTTTTTCTTTTCTTTTTTTCTTTTTTTTGACATGGAGTTTTACTCCGTTACCCAGGCTGGCGTGCAGCGACGCGATCTTGGCTTGTTGCAACCTCCACCTCCCAGATTCAAGCGATTCTCCTGCCTCAGCCTCCCAAATAAGTAGCTGAGGCCCGCCACTACACCCGGCTAATTTTTCTATTTTGAGTAAAGACAGGGTTTCAAAATACTCAAAATTCATGTTGGCCAGGCTGGTCTCGAACTCCTAACCTCAGGTAATCCACCCATCTTGGCCTCCCAAAGTGTTGGGATTACAGGTGTGAGCCACCAGGCCCCCCCCCTTTTTTTTTCTGATGTTGGACCATTATAAGCCACACTGCAGGGGGTACCCGTGGGCACCATTTGTGTGTCCTTCGGGGGAGTATTTCTAGGTGCGGAGGGTTGGTCACTCGCTGGGTCCTGAGATGGCCGCTCTGTGCCTCAGTTTGCTGATATGTGAGATGGATTCTAGCCCTTCCTCCTTTATAGGATGAAAGGAGGGAGAGTGTTTGCGAGATGTGGGATGAGTTCTCTGATTTCCACGTCTCACCTGGGTGTGGGTGGCTCAGGGCATGGGCCCAGAACCCGGCCTCCACACCCCAGCCTGGCCAACCAGAGGACAATGCCCGGCTCGGGAGAACAACAGGCCCTTCCCCGGCTGTCAAGGCGTGAGGATTAGATGCAGAATAATGCAGTCCCCGATCAAACCTGCAGCTGTAACTCAGGCCCCAGACGCTGCCAGCGCCATAAATTTGGGCGGAAAGTGCAGCTCTAGCAGTTTACGAACAACAGCGGGGGAGGCCGAGTGAATTACAGCCCGAGAGGAAGCGGAGGCCCCCTGCTCGGCATTGTTAGCCCCAGCCAGGGATTGATTGCTCACTGCCTTTAATGAAATTGAATTTTAATTTATATCCCAGCCCGAGGTGGGGGGCAAGGGTGTGCCCGGGCAGAGGTGGGCTCAGCCCCAGGATGGGGGCTCCTTCTGCAAGAGGGGCCTGCAGCCAAGTCCTACAGGAGAAAAGGATGGGCACCCAGGGGAGCTTCTCCACCCCAAAGTTTTGAGGTCCTGCCAGTGTGGGCTCTGGGCAGGGTACAGCTCCCGTTGGTCATTCCTGCCTTGCTCAGGTGCAAGCCCGTAGGGGGCTCAGTCTCAGACTCACCAGGGGAGTCCCCGTCTCTTCCTTGTGAGAACTGGGAGCTCTGCCAGGTTGCAGGGGGGAAGCCTGGGGAGAGGGGGAGCATAATGATTTGTGGGGTTCGTTGGGAGCCCTTAGCTCCTTCCTTAGAACCTCTCCAAGGTTCCCAGATGACACATGACAACCGCTGCACCCGATTTCCATATATGGCATGGGGCTTTCGAGGGCTTGCCAAGCGCCGGGTGAGGCTCCATGGGCACCTGTGTGGCCTTTGCCTCCTGTCCGCGTGCACCTGCTCTGGGTGGTCGAGGAGGGGTCACCCCTCAGGGGCAGGCTGGCCTGGCTGCCAATCCCAGCTGCACATTTCCTGGCCTCGGAAAGCCACTTTCCGCCTCTGAGCCTCAGTTTCTGCGTCTGCAAGCTGGAGATGAGCACACCTCCACCCAGAGCATCTGAAGAGAGACAGGAAGTTTGCAGGAGCTGTGGTTCCGCAGTGACGCTTTTCCAGACCCTGCTCCGAGCTCGTGCTGCAATGTCCTGGGGGCCAGCTGGGGGTGGGGGTGATGGCCACCAGGACACTACCCCTGTGGCCATGGCAGAACAGTGGTCTCCTTACGGCCCAGTGAGCACAGAGGGGCTGGGAGGCATGAGGGCATGCCGGGAGCAGAGTTCCCGTGTAAGGGTTGCGCCTGCCGGGACAGGGGCTGGGAGGGCCAGGGCCTCCCTTGCGGCTGAACGGAGGGGCTCAGGAGGCAGGCAAGTGGGGGCTGCAGGCCTGCCTCGACTTGTCTGGGAAGCTGGGAACAACATCTAGGTTTGTTCTCTGCCTTCTTCACTGTGGTGGACCCAGCAGGGCCCCTGGACGTGCATCTGGACCCTGTAGTGGCTTCCTCTGTGATCCTGGGTGCCTGGTCTCATCTGCAGGCCGCAGGTCCCCTGTTAGTTTAGTAGGGGGTTGTCCTGGCTCCTGAGGGCCTGTGGACCCCTCCCCACCCCTGTGCTTTGCCCATCATGCCACCCACAAGCACCCACAAGCCCCGGAATCCAAGTGTGGGGCCACGGCTCTCGGGGCCTCCGGGCCAGTCCTGCTCCCAGCCCTGCTAGTGTGCACCGTGGCAGGGCCTGTGGTGGGGGCGGAAGGCAGCTGCCTCCCTTAGTGACTTAGGACAGGTTGATCAGGCTGCGGCTGATGAGTGAGGCATAAATCCATCGGCTGCTGGTGGAAATTGTTTTCTGCTGGCGGATCTGTCAAGTGAAGCCATCGGTTTAGACGCAGGGCATGTGTGTAGGAGAGAGACTGGGGGAAAGAGAGACTCCCACACTGATGGTGCTGGGGGCGCCTTTAGAACCCAGGAGACGTCTTTAGCTCCTACCTTTTGATTTTCAGGTGGTGAGACTACTCAGGCCCAGAAAGGGACAGGCACTTACTTGGTTGAGGTCACACAGCAAGGGAGTCGGGGAGTTGGAAGGAGGAGGATGTGGAAGACACAGGTTGCTCCTGGCTCCTCAAAAAGGAGGCTGGGTGTCAAATTCTACCCTTACGATTTTCAGTGAGCAGGCAGTGCCTTTGTGCATAGAAAAAGATGCCCCATCCTCTGGGTGGCCCGGCCCAGCACCAGGGCGTGTGGCCAGTGAGCAGGCACAGGCCGGGCTCAGTCCACTGGGACCCCTGACTGCTTTCAAAGGGCCCCGACTGGCACCAAAATGCCATTCCTGGCCACGCCTTAAATAAACGGATTATAAAAGGAAACGTTATAGCCATAATTTATGGGCAGCCAGCACTGCTCGCCAAACATAGATGATAACACAAAAATAAGTGTGTCTCCAGTACATTTTGTACTCTTTTTTTTCCCCAGAGACAGGGTCTCTCCCCACGGCCCAGGCTGGAGTGTACTGGTGCAATTATAACTCACAGCAGCCTCCAACTCCTGGGCTCAAGCAATCCTCCCACCTCAGCCTCCTGAGTAGCTGAGACTATAGGCGTGCACCACCATGCCCCACTGATCTTTTTGTATTTTTGTAGACATGGGGTTTCACAGGCTAGTCTGGAACTCCTGGGCTCAAGCGATCCTCCCACCTCACCCTCCCGAAGTGCTGGGATTATGGGTGTGAGCCACTGCACCCAGCCCCATCTTATGTTATTATAATATTTATAACATAAATATGTATACGTGACATATATGCATAGATGGATATACATACTTTATATTTGTGTAATATTATTGTAAAAGGTTTGTAATCCCAGCACTTTGGGAGGTCAAGACAGGAGGATCGCTTGAGCCCAGGAGTTCATGACCAGACTGGGCAACATAGTGAGACCCTGTCTCAATAACAAAAAAAAAAAAAGTGCAAATCTGAAGTGCAAGCAAACCCGCTCATGAAGATTAACTGATCAGGTTGCTCTCTTGAGGTTTGGGGAAGGAATGGAGGATAGCTGAGTTTTGATGGGGACCGTGGCTGGGGGTCAGGGCTGGGCAGGTGCCATGAGGTGGGGTGCCGATAGCAGGTGGCAGGGGATGGGATGGAACCAGCTCTGACTGAGCACCAGGCACTGGGCTCAATGCCCTGCAAGCAGCTTCCCTGCAGTCCTGAAAGGGGACTGATATCCTCACTTTATTTTACATTTGTATGTTTTTTTTTTGGAGACAGTCTCACTTTGTCACCCAGGCTGGAGTGCAGTGACTCGATCTCTGCTCACTGCAGCCTCCACTTTTGGGCTGGAGCGATTCTTCTGCCTCAGCCTCCTGAGTAGCTGGGATTACAGGTGCCTGCCACGATGCCTGACTAATTTTCGTATTTTTAGTAGAAACGGGGTCTCACCATGTTGCCCAGGCTGGTCTGGAACTCCTGATCTCAGGTGATCCACCTGCCTCGGTCTCCCAAAGTGCTGGGATTACAGGTGTGAGCCACAGTGCCTGGCTGTATCTTCTTCTCTTAAAATAATTTAAACATACAGAACACTGCAGAGTAGCAGAATGAACCTGCCTTCTAGCCCCATCCGGTCCCAGTATGCAGGTATTTTCTTGGTATCTTATGAAGAAACAGACCGTGACAGATGTTACTGAAACTCCGCTCTCCACTCGCTCCAACACAGGCCTTTCCCCTTCTCTCCCTCCTGAAGAAGAGCCACATTCTCAGTTGATTATCCATTTTTCCATTGCACGAATTTATACTGTTACTGCGTGTGTACATAACCATAAATATTATATGCAGTGTTGTTTTTCAATTTCATAGATCCATGCCCATTTTATCGTTGGAAACCCTGCGGCCCAGGGGACTGAGCCACTTGCTCACGTGCGCACGGTTGCGGAGCTGGGCTCAGACCCCGGGGTCCTCCCTCCGAAGTCCCTCTCGTGGAGGAATTCAGTGACCATGGGTGGAGGTGCCCTGGAGATACATTTCTTCTGCACAAAGGCTGCCCTGGGTCAGGGATAAAGACACTTGGATTTATTGGAATGGCTTTTAGGGCCTGGGGACCTGCTGGGTGGTGCCAGGTCTCAGGGGGCCCAGGTCACACGGGGCGGGAGGGAAGAACGTACAAGGGGCTTGCCCCTTGACTCCATGTTCTTTTGCAGAAAGGAAATCAATACCTCCATACTCCAGCAGCCTGCATGAAGCTGTGGCCTGTGAGGTGACTGGAGCTGGGAGGCACCTTCTCTACAGAGCAGGGAACGGCTTAATCCTGGGACTTATGTGACCAAGGATGGCAGAACTCTGCGTGAGGGGAAGGGGGTCCTGGTCACCCCTCCTTGTTGCTCTGGTTAAAAGGTGGGGTAGTAGGCCTGAGAGGGTCTGTCAGGGGGCTGGGTTTGTCCGACTGGCTTTGGGCCTGTCTGGGGGGATGTGAAGAGGGTGGGGTGCAGCTGGGCAACATCTGGCAGTCACAGCCTGCAGGGTCAAGGCCACCAGGGGGGCCAGGGTGGAGAGGACAGTCAGGGGTGGGGTCTCCATGCATGTGCGTGGGACGACAGTGAGGGTCCAGCACCCAAGTGTGCCCCACCACGGACCTGACACCCCCTCCACCCACCGTGCGCAGACATGTGTGTGTACACACGTGTGTACACCTCTCCACATATATGCACAGACGCACACAGAGCCAAACACACACGTGCACACACAGAGCGCAGTGGAGTCTTCCCACCATTAGGGGGTGCTAGAAGTCTTCTCAGCAGAAATTCATTGGCTGAAACCGATGGACACACACAGAAAAAAAAAAGGAATAAAGAAAAAGAAAAGAAAATCCCTCTAAAAATATAGCCGTTGATGGTAATTCAAGTCGACGACACCCGTAAATCCTGGAAGCTGATAACAATAATAAAATATGAACGGAACAGTGCCAGATTAACCGAGATATTTAATGCTTTGCCATCCAGATCAATAAGCCGCACTGAGATTTTTCCCGACATTCGGACCCTGAGCTGGCCCCTGCTGTAGGTTTGTGGGCATTGTGTTCACCTCCATCCCAACTCCCTCTTCTTTTTTTTTTTGAGACGGAGTCTCACTCTGTCGCCCAGGCTGGAGTGCAGTGGCACCATCTCGGCTCACTGCAACCTCTGCCTCCTGAGTTCAAGTGATTCTCATGTCTCAGCCTCCCGAGTAGCTGGGACTGCAGGCATGCACCACCACACCTGGCTAATTACAGACACGTGCCCCCAGGCCCAGCTGATTTTTGTATTTTTAGTAGAGACGAGGTTTCATCATGTTGGCCAGGCTGGTCTTGAACTCCTGACTGCAAGTGATCTGCCCACCTCGGCCTCCCAAGGCCGAGGGATTACAGGTGTGAGCCACAGAGCCCGGACTCCAATCCCTTCTTCTAACTTCTCTGCACCACTAAGAGCTGCATAGGGGTGGGGGGTGAGAAATCACATTTCTAACGGCGATGCCCCTGGGTCTTAGCTGGTCGTTCTGTTCTCCAATGGTGACCCGAATTGCAGCAGGGAATTGAGCCTGCCAAGGTCTCTTTCTGCTGGGCCAGGAGCCCCACTGGGATCCCAGCCATGGCTGGGCTGCTGCCACCTCCCCTGCTTGGGGCCTGCTGCTCAGCTCCAGGAGGGACAACCGTAGCAAAGAGACCCCACACTATACCCCCAACCCTTGTGCATGAGGAGCCAGGACCAGCAGCAGCTGCCTTCAGATGGCCAGGACCAGCAGCAGCTGCCTTCAGATGGCTCCTGTTTGCAGTGTAGCTTCCCTCATTCTCATTCATGGCCAATGGCAAATGTGCGTGTCTGTGTAGTTGATAATTTTATGCTGTCAGGGTCTCTAAGGACAGGGAAAGATGGGCTTTTTAATTTTAACTTTTAAAAATTATTTTAGGCCAGGTGCAGTGACTCATGCCTGTCATCATTGCACTTTGGGAGGCTGAGGTAGGCGGATCACCTGAGGTCAGGAGTTCGAGACCAGCCTGGCCGAAATGGCGAAACCCCGTCTCTACTAAAAATACAAAAAATTAGCTGGGCGTGGTGATGTGCACCTATAATCCCAGCTACTTGGGAGGCTGAGGCAGAAGAATCGCTTAAATCTGCAAGGTGGAGGTTGCAGTGAGCTGAGATTGCACCTTTGCACTCCAGCCTAGGTGACAGAGGGAGACTCATCTGAAAAAAAAAATAAATTAGATTTAGGGAACACATGTCCAGGTTTGTGACTTGGGTATATTGTATAATGCTGAGGTTTGGGCTCCTACTGAACCCATCACCCAAATGGTGAACCCAATAGGTAGTTTTTCAACCCTCCCCCAACCTTTCCTCCCACCTTTGGAATCACAGTGTCTCTTGTTTCTATGTTTTTTTTTTTTTTTTTTTTTTTGAGATGGAGTCTCACTCCTTCGCCCAGGCTGGAGTGCAGTGGCGTGATCTCGGCTCACTGCAAGCTCCGCCTCCTGGGTTCATGCCATTCTCCTGCCTCAGCCTCCCCAGTAGCTGGGACTACAGGCGCACGCCACCACACCTGGCTAATTTTTTGTATTTTTAGTAGAGACGGTGTTTCACCATGTTAGCCAGGATGGTCTCGATCTCCTGACCTTGTGATCCTCCTGCCTCGGCCTCCCAAAGTGCTGGGATTACAGTATTGTTTCCATCTTTATGTCTGTGTGTACCCACTGTTTTAGGTCCCACTTATAAGTGAGAACACGAAGTATTTGCTTTTTTGTTTCTGCATTAATTCACTTAAGGATAATGCCCTCCAGCTGCATCCATGTTGCTGTGAAGGACACCAATTTCATTTGTTTTCATGGCTGCATAGTATTCCATGGTGTATATGCACCACGTTTTCTTTATACAACCCACTATTGATGGACGCTTAGGCGACTCCATGTCTTAGCTATTGTGAATAGTGCTGCAATAAACATACCATTGCAGGTATTTTTTTGATTGAACAATTTCTTTTCCCTTGGGTAGACACCCAGTAGTGGGACTGCTATGTTGAATTGTAGATCTATTATTATTATTATTTTTTGTGTATTTTTAGTAGAGACAGGGTTTCACCATGTTGACCAGGCTGGTCTCGAACTTCCGACCTCAGGTGAACCGCCAGCCTCGGCCTCCCAAAGTGCTGGGATTACAGGTATGAGCCACCGTATGAAGCCAATCTATTTTTAGTTCCTTGAGAAATCCCCAAACTATTTTCCACAGGGGCTGAATTAATTTACATTCCCCTGGCAGTGTGTAAGCGTTCCTTTTTCTCCGCCGCCTTGCCCGCATCTGTATTTTGACTTTTTAGTAGTGGTCATTCTGACTAGTGTGAGATGCTCTCTCTCATTGCAGTTTTGATTGGCATTTTTCCGATGATTCGTGACGTTGAGCATTTTCTCATATGTTTGTTCGCTGCTTGTATGTTTTCTTTGGAGACGTGTCTGTTCATTTCCTTTGCTCACTTTTTAATGGAGTTTTTTTTGAGACAGAGTCTCCCTCTGTAGCCCAGGCTGGAGTGCAGTGGTGCGCTCTCGGCTCACTGCAACCTCCACCTCCCGAGTTCAAGTGATTCTCCTGCCTCAGCTTGCTGAGTAGCTGGGATTACAGGTGCTTGCCACCACGCCTGGCTAATTTTTGTATTTTTAGTAGGGATAAGGTTTTGCCGTGTTGGCCAGGTTGGTCTCGAACTCTTGGTCTGAAGCAATCCACCTGCCTCGGCCTCCCAAAATGCTTGGATTACAGGCATGAGCCACTGCCCCCGGCCTTGTTTTTTTTTCTTGTTGATTTAAGTTCCTTATAGATCCTGGATGTTCGTCCTTTGTCTGACGCATGGCTTGCAAATACTTTCTCCAGATGGGCTTGCGGAGGTGACTTCTGGGCCAGACCTCCCAGGCTCCAGTTTTGTTTGAGGGTCTGTGTTCCTCACTGCTTTGAGCTCTGGAGCAGCCTGTATCTGGCCATTCTCAAGGTCAGGGCTGGCTGTGAGATGGCTGGAGGGGACGTGGAACCCTCAGCTGTCACCAGGCCTTTTGTCCAGAGCATGTCCACGGTGGGCCCCGGCTGCTCAGGGCTTTTCCCCACACCAGACCTTGGTCCTACTGTCTATGGTGGAGGCAGGGCTGGGCTTTCTGGCCTTGTTGTCTGCTCACCCAGGACCCTGTGTCTGCAACATTCCTTGATCAAGCACTTCCTACACGCTCCAGGCTCTGTGGATGCAGTAGATTCAGGAGAGGGTTCTGACAGAGAGGGGAGCAGCTAAGCCATCCTTGCTGGCAGACACCAATGATGAGGTGGACGGAGCAGCTGGCGGTGGTCAGCACTGAGACCCAGGAGGAGAAAAACAACGCTTCACACCTGGACACAGGTTTGCGGTTTTGAGAACACATTCATGTTTTCAACAACACTTATTAGGCACCAACTGGGTACCAGGCATGTGCATAGCAGTGTCTAGGAAGACAGGGTCCCTGCTCTTTGACATTTAAATTCTGGTAGGAGTTCCCTGTGGCTACCATAAGGAATCACTGAAAACCAGGTGGCTTAAAACAACAGAAGTGGATTCCCTCACAGTTTTGGAGGCCAGGATTCTGGGGTCAAGGTGTCTGCAGGACCTCATTCCCTACTCTATGGAGGGTCCTCCCTGCCTCTTCCAGCCTCTGGTGGCTCCTGGAGTTGCTTGGCTCATGGCTTTGTCATTCCAGCCTCTGCCTCCCTCTTCAGCCTTCTGGCTTTCTCAGTGTCTCTGTATCCAAATCTCCCTCCTTTTTTTTTCTGAGACAGGGTCTTGCTCTGTTGCCCAGGTTGGAGTACAGTGGTGCAATAACAGCTCACTGAAGCCTCCAACTCCTGGGCTTAAGTGATCCTCCTGCCTCAGCCTCCTGAGTAGCTGGGACCACAGTTGCGCACCACCACGCTCAGCTAATTTTTGTATTTTTTATTGTGGAGACGGGGTCCTGCTATGTTGCCCAGGCTGGTCTTGAACTCCTGGCCTCAAGTTATCCTCCTGCTTCAGCCTCCCAAAGTGTCAGGATTACAGGCGTGAGCCACCGTGCTCCGCCTCCCTCCTTTTTAGGTAGATACTGTCACTGGATTTGGGGGCCCACCCTAATCCTGTATGACATCTTAACCTGATCACATCGGCAAAGACCCTATTTTCAGATAAGGCCACAGTCACAGGCACTGCAGACTTGAGCATATCTTTCAGGGGGACATAGTCCAGTCAGTCCAAGAAAACCACACAGCAGCTGAGAAGGGAGAAAATGCGGAGGCCAAGGCAGGCCTGAGCCCCACACCAGGGGAGGAGGGAGCAGAAGCGGGAGAGGGGCTTAGGAGCGGGTGGGCAGGGGAAGGGGCAGCAGAGGGAACGCCGCCACAAAGGCCTTGCACAGAAAGAGTTTTGGGGATCAACAGGGGGCCAGTGTGGTTGAATGTAGCTAGTAGGAGGAAGAAGGTTCTGGAAGGGGCCAGGTCATGTAAGCAGGGCAGATTGTTCTCATTTAATTCCAGCAGCAGGGGATCAGGTGCTATAGCTGTCACCTGTTATCCCAGCACTTTGGGAGGCCCAGGTGCTCCGGAGGGTTGCCCTGGCTTAGGAGTTCAAGACCAGCCTGGGCAACATAGCGAGACCTCCTCTCTACTAAAAAATCCATAAATAATAGTAATTTCAGGCTGGGCATGGTGGCTCACACCTGTAATCCCAGCATTTTGGGAGGCCGAGGTGGGTAGATCACTTGAGGTCAGGAGTTCGAGACCCACCTGGCCAACATGGTGAAACCCCATCTCTATTAAAAAAAATATACAAACATTAGCCGGGTGTGGTGGTGCAAGCCTGTAATCCCAGCTACTTGGGAGGCTGAGGCACGGGAATCGCTTGAACCCGGGAGGCGGAGGTTGCAGTGAGCCGAGATGGCACCAGTGCGCTCCAACCTGGGTAACACAGCAAGACTCCATCTCAAAAAAAAAAAAAAAAAAAAAAGAAAAAAAAAAAATTAGTAATTCCAGTAGCTTCCAATGGGAAGGTCTCAATCATCAGAGTGACATTCCAATTTGTGTTCCAGAAAGATCCCTCCATCAGGGATAGGATCTTCATTCGAATCCATGGATAGAGAATTCAGGGAGTCTGAATGTTGAATGGAAAAAAAAATGACATCATTATTTTCCCTACCCCCAATAGAAAGTGAGCATTTCCTTGCATTATGAGTGAATGGAAGCAAGAAAATAAAAAATAAAAAATAAAAATAAAAAAATAAATAAATACAAAATAAAAAAAATAAAAAAAATTGCAGAGGCGTGGCACAGCGCCTGGGACGCATTCACCAGTAGAAACACGGGTGTCTTCCCATCCGGCTGTAGCTGCCGCAGGTAGCGTGAAACACCAAGCGTGCTTGTCACAACTCCAGAATAACGACAGCTGTTGGCCCCGCCGCCAGAGCTTGTTATTCAATCCTGTGATTTAACGCATTCACACACACAAAAAAGCATGCAAATTACCGGATTACCCATTTGCTCTTTAAATATTTTGATAAGAAAGTTGGCTTCCTTTGCAATCCTGTGTGTTTCATTTCACGCATTTGAAAATGTTATTTTGAGAAGGGGGGGTCTCTGGGCTTTCAGAGGCTCAGGGGAGTTCGTGGTTCAGATGGGGCAGAGGGTGGGGCTGGAGAGAAGTAGGGGATTTGAGGTGTCTGTTGGGGTTCAGCTGGGAACCGGGGCTGAGGCTTGGGCTTCGAGCTTGAGTGACTGGCGGGTGGGGATGTCACTGGCGGAGGGGGAAGAGGAACAGGTTTCCTCTGTCCAGGGAGAAAATGTTTGGTTTGTTTTTTAAATTTTTTTATTTAGTTTTTATTTTTTTGAGAGGGAGCCTCCCTCTGCAGCCCAGGCTGGAGTGCAGTGGCACAATCTCGGCTCACTGCAAGCTCTGCCTTCCGGGTTCAAGTGATTCTCCTGCCTCACCCTCCCAGAGTAGCTGGGATTATAGGTGCCCGCCACCACACCCAGCTGATTTTTTTTTTTTTTTGTATTTTTAGTAGAGATAGGGTTTCACCATGTTGGCCAAGCTGGTCTCAAACTCCCAACCTCAGGTGATCTGCCCGCCTTGGCATCCCAAAGTGCTGGGATTACAGGCATAAGTCACCATGCCCAGAGATTTGTTTGGATTTGTACACTGAATTTAGGGAAATTCAAGCAGAAAAACCAAGGGGATCTGGTTCTACTAGGCTGGCCACTTAACGGCTGGGCTGGAGGTGCCTATGTGGGGGTCCCCTGGCATGTGGGAGGTCCTCTTGCATGGGCTTACTGGGTCCTCACAGCCACTTCGTACAGTTCATCACCCAGGTTTTCTAGTGTCATGTTACCTCCCTGGGGTTACAGAAAGCTGTCTGAGAGCCCAAGTGTGGCCATTTCCATCCCTGGGGCTCCACATCATCCCACATTACGGGCATCTCCTGGCCAACAGACACCCTAGGACTCCTCACTGTGAAATCACACGGGATGGCACAGCTGGGGGCCCGGCTACTCCGTCACCAAGACCCCAGGCCAGTGGTGGCTCATGCCTGTCATCTCAGCACTGAGGTGGAGGATCGCTTGAGCCCAGGAGTTTGAGACCAGCTTGGGCAACATAATGAGACCCTATTTCTTACAAAAAAAAAAAAAAAAAAAAAAAAATTAGCCGGGTATGGTGGTGCACGTGTGTGATGTGTGTAGTCCTAGCTACTCAGGAGGCCGAGGCAGGAGATTGAGCTCGGGAGGTCGAGGCTGCAGTGAACTATGATCATACCACTGCCTTCCAGCCTGGATAACAGAGCAAGACCTTGTCTCAAAAAAAAAAAAAAAAAAAAAAAAAAAAACCAACAACAAGACACCTAATGTTCACCCTGAGCTGGGCTTTGGCTGGCAACAGCCAAACAGCTAGTGGTCTCAAAGGCTCTGTGTGTGTATTTCTTTCTGTTTCTCTTTTTCTCTCTGTTTTCTTTCCTCTCTCCTCTCTTCCTGTTTGTGTCTCTCTCTCCCTCCCTCTTTCCCTGCCTCTTTCTCCTTCTCTCTCCCTTCCTTCGTCCTTCCTCTCTGTGTCTCCTTCTTCCTTCCTCTCTGTGTCTCCTTCTTCATCCCTTCCTCCCTCCCTCCTCCTCTTCCTCCTCTTTCTCTCTGTCTCCCTGTCTCGCACACACAGAAGCAAACGCAATTTCACAGCCTCATACCTGCGTTCACATCCCACCCATCATACAAGCTAGGGGAGGCACATGGCGTCGGTCAAAACAAGATCAGAACCGAATGTGACATGTGATAAGAAAGAAAGACAATCCTGTATCAGAGACTCATTTCCAGTCACCCCAAGCCGCGTGGAAACTTTCAATACAATTTTTAGCCGAGCACCTGGGGTTTCAAAGCAGACCGTGCTGAGGGGAGAGGGTGCGAGCCTTTGGCCTCCTGTTCACAAACAGCTAATTTTAGTAGCCAAACAAGCCAGAAAGCCCCCAATCCTTTCTCCTCTCTCTCTTCCACGCCCCCTCCTCACCCACCTGCTTCCCGGTACAGCTGCAGCTCCTGCCCACACCGTGAACCCCAGCTTCCTGCTAAGGGCCCCGGCTGTCTTACCCGACTGTCTTGCCTTGGGGCTGCCAGGGAAAGAGGATGCCGGGGAGTTCAGGTTCAGGAGACCAGGCTGGGGTGCTCCTGTGGGCACAGGACCGTCTTGGCACCAGGGGCCTTGTTGACCCCATGGACAATGCAGGAAGTGGGCCCTGCTGGGGACCCTCAGTCAGGACCAACCTCTCCATACCTGGGTCTGCAGGGAGGAGGGGCTGGGGCTCCGAGCCAAACCCCCACATATGTACCAGTATTGGTGGCCCACCCTTCTCATTCTTTTTTTTTTTTTGAGACAATCTCACTTTGTCACCCAGGCTGGAGTACCGTGGTGAGATTTCAGCTCACTGCAACCTCTGCCTCCTGGGTTCAAGCAATTCTCCTGCCTCAGCCTCCTGAGTAGCTGGGACTATAGGCACACACCACCAAGCCCGGCTAATTTTTTGTAGTTTTAGTAGAGATGGGGTTTCATACGTTGGCCAGGCTGGTCTCAAACTCCCAACCTCAGGTATCTTCCCACCTCTACTTCCCAGAGTGCTGGGATTACAGGTGTGAGCCACCGCATCCAGCCCCCACCCCTCTCATTTTTCAGCACTGCCTCCTGAGCACCTGGGCACTCCAGTCTTCCTGAATTTTGTCTGACCTTGACCTCTGTCCTTGGACCTGATGCATACCTCAGTGAAACCTGTTCCAAGTAAGCCCAGAGGTGGCCGTGAGAAGCCCTCGAAAGTTCCCCTGTTCATTATTATAATTACTTTTAGAGACAGGGTCTCACTCTGTCTCTCAGGCTGGATTGTATCATCATGGCCTTACTGCAGCCTTGAACTCCCGGGCTCAAGTGATCCTCCCACCTCAGCCTCCTGAGTAGCAAGGACTACAGGTGTGCGTCACCATGCTGGCCAATTAAACTTTTTTTTTTTTTTTTGCAAAGACAAGGTCTCACTATGTTGCCCAGGCTGACCTTGAACGCCTGGCTTCAAGTGATCCTCCCACTTCGGCCTCCCCAAGTGCTGGGATGACAGGTGTGAGCCACCGTGCCCAGCTGGAGGTTTCTGTCTTCAAATCTCAGCTGTTCCCAGATGTGAGATCCTTCTGAGCTTCAGTTTCCCCATCTGTGGGATGACAGGTATGAGCCACCGTGCCCAGCTGGAGGTTTCTGTCTTTAAATCTCAGCTCTGTTCCTAAATGTGAGACCCCTCTGAGCCTCAGTTTCCTCATCTGTAAAGTGGGAGTAGTGATCGCCAGGGGAGCAGGTCTGTGCCGGGTTTGTAAACACCAGGCGTAAATGGGCAGGTGCATGGTAGGTACCCTTGTCTGCTGGAGGAGACTGTTCTCTTCGCCTAGTTTGGAGGTCACCTTCAAGGTTAGAAGACCCAGAGGCCTCAAGTAAAAGGAGCTGCAATCCCCAATCTGCTCCCCCGAAGCGGGAGCTTAGAGGCATGTGTGTGGTAGTGACGGTAATGGAATGTGATGGGAGATCAATGGGAACACGGGCAGCTGCCTGAGCCAGGGCTGTGGCTGCCCCAGCCCTGGGGTTACTGCTCCAGTTCATAAACAGAGATCTGATAACAAGAGGCCAGGCCAGGTGCTGGGGCAGGAGGGGAGCTGCCGACGGCAAAGGGACCCAGGCCCGTGGGAACGGGAAGCCCTTTGACCTCTTAGGTGAAGCACCGCCAGACCCAGCTCCCCAGAGCTCCGCCATGAGCTGGCCATGGGCAAAAGAGACCTCTGCTTTCAGTTTCTGATTATTATTATTATTTTTTTGAGACAGAGTTTGGCTCTTGTTACCCAGGCTGGAGTGCAATGGTGCGATCTCAGCTCGCTGCAACCTCCGCCTCCCGGGTTCAAGTGATTCTCCTGCCTCAGTCTCCCTAGTAGCTGGGATGATAGGCGCCCGCCACCACGCCCGGATAATGTTTGCATTTTTAGTAGAGACGGGGTTTCACCATGTTGGCCAGGCCTGGTCTCAAACTCCTGACCTCAGGTCAAAAACCTGCCTCGGTCTCCCAAAGTGCTGGGATTACAGGCGTGAGCCACTGCACCCTGCCAATTATTTTTAACACATAAAAATTCAATGAAATATGTGGATCGAGAGAAAAGTTAGGCATGACCTGAGGAACGGCTGCCCAGGGAGCCGTCCACATGCCCTCTCGGCCCCTCCTCTCTCTCTGAATTGTGTCTCCAACCTGCCAAAAGGTCCCTCTAATCCCTCTGGTGTTTTTCTGAAATTTTATTTTATTTTCCTCCTCAGCGTACTGGTCAATGAAGGCCTGGGGGAATGAAAGGGGCCTTGAGATAAGCCTGGGTCACAGATTAGGGTGGGCCTCATGGGCTCTCGGGAGTGGATGTCCCTAGTGTGCTGTCCACTGATGACCTCTTCCCTGAGGATGGCCAGTCCCCACAACCCCGCTGAACGCACAGGCCTGGGCAGCCACCTTCCCGCCATGTGACCCTGCCCGGTCCCACAGTGAGTCGAACCAGAAGCTGGCTGGTCCAGTCAGATTCCTCCTGCAGTACTGGGCTGGAAGCCATATGGATATGGGGCTGAATATAAAAAATGGTCATTTGAAGCAGACTGAGAGAGAAGGAGAGAGAGGATCCCATTGCGCGAAAGGCAGAGATGAGAAGAACCAGGTGTCCCCTGTCTGGGAGACAGGTGTAGACAGATGTGCTAGGAAAGGTTCCCTGCTGGCCCGGTGCGGTGGTTCATGCCTGTAACCCTAGCACTTTGGGAAGCCGAGGCAGGCGGATTGCCTGAGCTCAGGAGTTCAAGGCCAGCATGGGCAACATGGTGAAACCCCATCTCTACTAAAATACAAAAAATTAGCCGGGCGTGGCGGCATGCACCTGTAGTCTCAGCTACTCAGGAGGCTGAGGTAGGAGAATTGTTCAAATCTAGGAGGCAGAGGCTGCAGTGAGCCGAGATCACACCATTGCACTCCAGCCTGGGTAACAGAATGAGACTCCATTTTCATAGGAAAAAAAAAAAAAAGGTTCCCTGCTCTTTGGGGAAAAATCCTCATGGCTCATGGCTCTTGCCAACTCCCTGCTGTAAACACCCATATCATGCCAATATTAGCTGCCCCTGTAAAGTCACTGAATAGGGACTTGGGAAGAGGTATCCATAGTTGGCTCTTGCTGGTCTGGGCTGGGTGTGGCCTCGGTTTCTGATGGTTTCACCATCCTCATGGGGCCTGGCGGCTGTCTATTTTTGGCCATGAATATTCTCTGCCCCTCCAAAGGTGTGACCCAAAGGCAGTCTCTCAGAAGTGTCTGAAGCCAAGAAACACAGCCCAGCAACCAAGTAAAGGAACTGAAGACTTTTGCTTCTTGGCCAGGCATGGTGGCTCATACCGGTAATCCCAGCACTTTGGGAGGCCGAGGCAGGAGGATCATTTGAGGCCAGGAGTTTGAGACCAGCCTGGGCAGCATAGTGAGAATCTGTCTGTATAAAATATTTTTTAAGAATTAGCCAGGTGTGGTGGCATGTGCCTGTAGTCCCAGCTACTCTGGAGACTGAAGTGGGAGGATTGCTTGAGCCCAGGAGTTGGAGGCTGCAGTGAGCTGTGATTGTGTCCACTGCACTCCAGCCTGGGTGACAGAGTAAGATCCTGTCTCTGGAAAAAAAAAAAAAAAAAAAAAAAAAAAGGAGAAACCCCACCTAAGGAGGAGGCCCTCCATTTTTGCTTTGGGCACCAGCATGTGAGGATGTGATAGCTGGATCGGTGGCAGCTATTTTGGGATAATGAGGCAACCTACCTGACAAAGAAAACCAACAGTTTTCTTGAACAATCAGTTCTGGCCAGAAAGTGTGTTGTGCTTCCTGCATGACACCAAGCAATTGAGGCTGAGTACCAGCTGCCCCTTTTAGCTGGATTATGTGCTCTCCAATTTACCATGGTCCCCACCCGTCCCTATTGCATTACTCTAGTCCACTTCACTCATTTTCATCCTTGCTGGCACCTGCAGCCTCCAGTGGCAATGTAATAACTTGTTTAATTGTGTGCCTATCCCAACAAGCTGCCAGCCCCTTAAGAATAGGGACTGAGGCTGATAAATCTCTGGACTTTTCGACTCACCCCTGTGGTTCCAGGGACATGGTAGGAACTCAGCAACTGTCCAAGGCAGGGCAAGCCCAAAGAATTATGTGCAAAGATGGAAATGTTCTATAATCTGCTCTGCCCCATACAGTAGCCACTAGCCCCATGAGGCTCTTCAACCTTTGAGATGTGGCTTATGTGACTGAGGAACTGGATTTTTATTGACTTTTAATTGATTTAAATTTAAATGCCATTGTGGCTAATGGCTACCATTAGTGTAGTAGAGAATCAAGCCCATCTCTCTGTAGCTTCCAGAGCTGTTTTCTGCTCCTCTGTTTTCCGAGCTGTTTGGTTGGTGAGGTGGTGGATAGAAGTGCTCCTGGACACCCTGGGCATTTTCTCTTCCCACCTCCGCTGGTCTTTACTGTTTGAGCAAAAGGAGACTTCTTGTCATCTAGGTAAAATTTTACCCTGAGCAACTACAGCAGGGGCCAGGGAAAGAGGTTTGTAGAGGACATTCTCTTGGCTTTGTAACTGGCTGAGGACATTTTCTGTTGTTTTAGCCCATGAGTTCCCAGAGTATGGGGTTTGGGGATGAGGCTGCAAATTCTTTGGGACTCCTCCACTGGAGGCAGAATTTATTTCCCTTTTTCTTGAATCTGGGCTGGCCCTCATGATTCACTGGTTCTGGGACTCCCAAAGCTAGGCCATAGGTAGCTTATTGGGATGCTGTTTTTGGAAGCCTGAGCTGCCATGTAAGAAATCTAATACCCTGAAACCACCATGCTGGAGGGACCATTTATGGGTACCCCCATCCACAGCCCCCACTGAGCCCAGCCTCTCAGCCATCCCCATGGCAGCACCATAGAGAAGCACCCGGGGACCTCTGTAGACACAAGAAGTAGAAGAGTCAACCAGCTGAGCCCTGCCTGCATACCTGAGTTACTAAATAGGGAGATTCTATAAAATGGATGCTGTTTTAAGCCACTAGCTTTGGGGGTAGTTTGTTATGCAGTGTATTAGTTCATCCTCATGCTGCTGATAAAGATATACCTGAAACTGGGTAATTTATAAAGGAAAGAGGCTTAATTGACTCACAGTTCCACATGGCTGGGGAGGCCTCACAATCATGGCAGAAGACGAATGAGGAGCAAAGTCATATCTTATATAGTGGCAGGCAAGAGAGTGTGGGCAGGGGAACTCCCATTTGTAAATCCATCGGATCTTGTGAGACTTATTCACTACCACGAGAACAGTATGGCGGAAACTTGCCCCATGATTCAGTTATCTCCACCTGACCCCTCCGTTGACACATGGAGATTATTATGATTCAAGGTGAGATTTGGGTGGGGACACAGTCACACCATATCATGCAGGAACTGATAACCAGACAGGAGTCATATGGGACCTCTCCCTATGCCCACCCTTACCCTCTGCTTCAGCAGCCCCTGACTCACGGCTGGACACAGTCAAATTGGAGGTCACCCCACAGAGACACTCACAGGCAATTCATCAGGTTGTTTCTGGGGCAATGTACAGAAAGTTTACAACAGGTGTTTACCAGGCTTCTACTGGCCAGAAGGGACACTTACCCAGGGTTTCACCCTTCAGTTGCTGGATCGTGGGGGGGCAAAGCTGAAACCAATCCTGTAGGGTTGACAAGAATTGCATGCTGGGTTCTGGGGAGAAATATAGATATAATTAAGCAAGAGTCAGGCTGAACTCTGGCCCATTTTCTTGTTGCTAAAGGTCATATGCCACTAGATGCTGACAACTGCCTCTCCAGTGATCCTACAGATGGGGTTTCTGACATCAGGATCAAAGACTGTTTAAGAATTGACTTGCATCCCCCCATTGTTCCCATAGGCAGGATCTGTGACATTAGAATCAGAAGGCTTTTGTTTAAGAATTGCTTCAGACGGCCGGGCGCGGTGGCTCACACCTGTAATCCCAGTACTTTGGGAGGCCGAGGTGGGCAGATCACCTGAGGTCAGAAGTTTGAGACCAACCTGGCCAACATGGTGAAACCCTGTCTCTACTAAAAATAGACAAATTAGCCGGGTGTGGTGGCAGGTGCCTATAATCCCAGCTACTCAGGAGGCTGAGGCAGGAAGAATTGCTTGAACCTGGGAGGTGGAGGTTGCAGTGAGCCGAGATGGTGCCACTGCACTATAGCTTGGGTGACAGAGCAAGACTCCATCTAAAATTTAAAAAAAAAAAAATGGCCTAAGGTGTTTATAAGAATTCCAGCAACTAGTAGATAGGACCCTCACAAGGGCCGGGATCAGCAATAATACAGCTTCTTCCCCTCCCCACCCCAGAACTTCACCCCGCACTCTTCAACCAATCAGCGATCTCCACAATTCAGCCCCTCCAAAACCCTTAAAAACCCAAACCCCAAATTCCTTGGGGAGATGGAGTTGAGGTTTGGCGACCCTGTGATTAAACCCCTTTCTCTGCTGCAACCTGATGTCTTGGTGTATTGACCTGCCATGTGCAACAGGCAACAAACCCATTAGGGTTACAGAGCCAGGGAGGCAGACGGCGGGGCTTGGAATGGTAACTGCTTATCAACTGAGAAGGAAGAATCCAGTATTTTTCCCAATGGATCAGCTCTGCCAACGCCATGCATGACCAGCTGAATCCCTGATTGGTCCCTGACAACTCTTTCCAGGCTTCGTACCTCAGCTTCCACTTTTCCTCTATGCACAGTCTATGAGGACGCACTCAGCGAGGCCCAACTCATCCTTCAGGCCTCGCCTCTCACCCTCTCAACTGGAGCCCCTGGCAGAATTGATCGTTCTTCTCCTACCCTTTCACCAGAACCCCTTCCCCTTGGGCATGTCCACCCCTGAAATTGGTTGTTGAGTGAATGTTAGAACAAGCGAAGGAAAGTTGGTGGGGGCCCTGCAGGCTGCCCCTCCTGACGGCCTTTCTCCTCCTGCAACCAGAGGGAGAGGAAAGATTCGCTCTTGCTCACGCTTTATCTTTTCTTTTGCTTTTTTTTTGAGACAGAGTCTCGCTCTGTTGCCCAGGCTGGAGTGCAGTGACGTAGTCTCGGCTCACTGCAAGCTCTGCCTCTCGGGTTCACGCCATTCTTCTGCCTCAGCCTCCCAAGTAGCTGGGACTACAGGCGCCGCCACCACACCCAGCTAATTTTTTGTATTTTTTAGTAGAGATGGGGTTTTACCGTGTTAGCCAGGATGGTCTTGATCTCCTGACCTTGTGATCCGCCCGCCTCGGCCTCCCAAAGTGCTGGGATTACGGGCGTGAGCCACCGCGCCTGGCCCATGCTTTTTCTTTTTTTAAAAAAATGGTGCAATAGTACATATGACATAAGCCTCCCCATTTTAACCATTTTAAAGTATACAACTCAGTACATTCACAATGCCATGCAATCAGTATCACTGTCTAGTTCCAAACAATTTCATCACCCTAAAAAGAAACCCTGCACTTATTAAGCAGTCACTCCCCATTCCTCTCTCCCTGACACCTGGTAACTGCTAATCTTTTTTTTTTTTTTTTTTTTTTTTTTTTTTTTTTTTTTTTTTTTTTGCCTCTAGGGATTTGCCTATTCTGGACATTTCATATAAATGGAATCCTACAATATTTGTCTTTTAGTGGCTGGCTTGTTTCACTGAGCATAGTGTTTTCAAGGTTCATCTAGGTTGCCATGCATATCAGCATTTCATTCCTTTTTTTTTTTTTTGAGACGGGGTCTCACTTGGATGCCCAGGCTGGAGTGCAGTGACACAGTTAAAGCTCACTGCAGCCTCGAGCTCCTGGGCTCAAGCAATCCTCCTGCCTCAGCCTCTCAGGTAGCTGGAACAATAGGTGTGCACCCCCAAACCCAGTTAGATCTTTTTTATTTTTATTTTTATTTATTTATTTTTGAGACAGAGTCTTGTTCTATCACCCAGGCTGGAGTGCAGTGGTGCAATCTCGGCTCACTGCAACCTCCGCCTCCCAGGTTCAAGCCATTCTCCTCCTTCAGCCTCCTGAGTAGCTAGGATTACAGACACACGCCATCCCACCCAGCTAATTTTTGTATTTTTAGTGGAGACAGGGTTTCACCATATTGGTCAGGTTGGTCTCAAACTCCTGACCTCAGGTGGTCTGCCTGCCTCAGCCTCCCAAAGTGCTGGGATTACACACATGAGCCACCATGCCCGGCCTGTTTTTTATTTTTAGTGGAAATGGGGTCTTGTTATGTTACCCAGGCTGGTCTCGAATGCCTGGGCTCAAGCCATCTCCCATCTCAGCTTCCCAAAGTATTCGGCTTACAGGCATGAGCCACCATGCCTAGCCTCGTTCCTTTTCATGGCTGAGCAATATTCCATTGTATGGATGGACTATATTTTGCGTATCCACTCGCCACTTGATGGACACTTGGCTGGCTTCCACCTTTTGGCTGGTGTGAACAGTGCTGCTGTGAATGCGGGTGGACAGCTGCCTGTACGTACAGAGAGGAGAGGAGAGGGCAGAGAGAGAATGCCCGTGTTACCCAGGTTTCTGGCTGAGTGACTAAGTTAGGGGTGGGCTGGGGAGGAGAGGGGCAGGTTTGGGGGTAAGAAGGCGAGTGGGTTTTAGGCCTGTGTGGACTGGATTAGTGCCCCCACAGGATGGGGGACAGGGATCTGTCTGTATCTCGTAGAGGTGGTGGGGTCCCAGCACCCAGCGTCTCCCCAGATTCTCCTGGGGAAGAACCACTACGGTTTACAAACCATACCCCTTGCTCTGCAGTAAAGAACAGCGGCCCTGGGGCCTGGTTCCCAGAGCTTAGGGTGTAACTGAGATAGGTGAGTCCACCATCCACACTGACCCCTGTCCAACATGGTTGGACAGGCCGAAATGGAAACGTCCCAGGCCAGGGTTGCCAGCCTGCTGTGGGCATCACAAAGCCCCGTCTGTGTGCATGCGCCCTCTGGGGAGGGCCGTGAGGCTCCTTCCAAGGAAACCAGTACATGGCCCCTCTTGGGGGATTTTATCCTGCAGAGAAGAACTGTGCAAAATGATGCTCAACAGTGATTCCCTGGAAATGACCGGCTGTCTACCGGCAAGGACTGGTGACGGAAGGACAGGCCAGCCCTGCAGAGTGCCACATGGTTGTCAAAAGGAATGCGAGAGGCTACGTGGTGGCTCGCTCCTGGAATCCCAGTGCTTTGGGAGTCTGAGGTGGGATGATGTCTTGAGGTCAGGAGTTCCAGGCCAGCCTGAGCAAGGTAGTGAGACCTCGTCTCTACAAAGAACGTTTAAAAATTAGCTGAGCGTGGTGATGCAGGCCTCTAGTCCCAGCTACTAGGGAGGATGAGGCTGGAGGATTGAGCCCAGAAGGTCGAGGCTGTAGTGGGCCATGTTCATACCACTGCACTCCAGCCTGGGTGCTAGCTTAAGAGATATACCTACCTTGGCCTTCCAAATTGCTGGGATTACAGGTGTGAGCCCCCACACCCAGACTGTGATAGCTTTTGAGAACAGCATGGTGGCACGATGCCAGGGCTCAAAGACGTCTCACTCCTGCATTCACCTCATCCCCAAAACAGCCCCCTTCCTGGGTTGGGTGAGTAAACCACCATTTCTCAGAATTGTGACCTGGTTACATAGAAGCCCAGGGCCAGCTGGGCTGGCACTACCAGGCGGTGAGCAGACTGCCTCTTCCAAGAGAGGAAATCCTGTAATCCCAGCGCTGTAGCTGGGACTACAGGCAAGCATCACCACGCTCAGCTAATTTTTAAACATGCTTTGTAGAGATGAGGTCTCCCTACATTGCCCAGGCTGGTCTGGAACTCCTGACCTCAAGTGATCACAGCACTTTGGGAGGCCGAGACAGGTGGATCAACTGAGGTCGGGAGTTCGATACCAGCCTGGCCAACATGCTAAAACCTCATCTCTACTAAAAATACAAAAATTAGCCGGGCGTGGTGGTGGTGCGCACCTGTAGTCCCAGCTACTCAGGAGGCTGAGGCACGAGAATCATTTGAACCTGGGAGGTGGAGTTTGCAGTGAACCGAGATCATGCCACTGCGCTACAGTCTGGGTGACAGAGTGAGACTCTGTCTCAAAAAAAAAAACCCAAAACCAAAAACAAAAACAAAAAACCCAACCAGACAAAAAACCACAAACAAGAGAGGAAATTTATATCCTCTCAGTGTGGTCATTAGGTCACCCAACCCCCAGCCAGCCACTGCCTGGAATGCCAACCACTTCCTTGGTCCCTAGAAGAGCAGAGGGGACACATGACCAAAGGCCCCAGAATCCCAAATAGCACATCAGAATCGGAAAATCCAGCCCCGAGCTTACAGTTGCCAATCACCAGACCTGGGTGAAGTTCCAGCTTACCAGCTGTGTGACCTTGGTCAAGCCACTTAACCTTTCTGAGCCTCAGTTTTCTCCTGTATAACGTGGAGAAGAGTTTGGGGATAAGTAAAATAACATTTACAAGGTGCTTGGCACAGAGCAGGAGCTCAAAAAACATTTGCTCTTATTTGCCGAATCCCAGAGCAATGGTTCTTCATCTTTTTGGGACTGCAGGACCCTTTGGGAATCAGAGAAAGCTTGGACTTTCTCCGCAGAAAAGTGTGTTGTCTACACGTACGACACAATTTCCGGTGCTCGCCTCTCATGGTGGCTCTGAGCTGCATGGCTGGTGCCCGTGGTGTGAACCAAGCATCGTCGTGGCATTATTGGCTTAGCACAGGCATCCAGAGCCTTGGGCTCCAGGCTTTGCTGTGCCGGGAGCTTCCCTGAGCCCTGGGATGTCTCTGCAGTCAAAACTCAGCTCGCAGGCCCTCGTGTAATACTTGGACCTGCAGGCAGACGGTGCCAAGAGCTCTGTGCCTCCCTCCCCTGCCTCCCAGACCCAGGGCTCTCCAGGCAGACACAGGGGTTGCTGTCAGCTGACAGGCAGGACCCGGGGGCAGAAGGCGATGATGCTGGAGGTTTCCTTGGAAATCCTCATGTGAACCAGTCCTCGGGGTGCCAACCCCACTCCTCTGCTGCCTTCACTGTTTCATCAGAGAAGGGAACAGGGAACCTCATTCCAGCCCTCGGCCCCTGTCTCCTCTCACCCGCTTATTAGCAAGTATCTACCCCGCAGCCCTGCACTCTTGATCGTGGTTAAAATCACTTGGGCAAGGCAAGGGGGAGAATAAATCCCACCACAGCTTCTTTTCAGGTATCTTTCCCTATGCACAGCTCATCTTCACCCCACCTGTCCTCCCACGTGACACGCAAGCCACCTGTTTGCTTATTCTGTTCAGCCACCTGAGAGTTCTGAAGTCAAATAAATAGATGTAAATCACTCAACTGGCTTTTTATCCGAGACGCCTTTCCTGTCTTGTCTGTCCACTCAGCACAGAGCACTTAGCAAAGAAGCACAGCTTCCAGGCCGAAACACGAAGGCCTCGGCTTGGGGGGAGATTTACGGTTTAACTTAAGGCTTTCACAAGATGGAAGCAGGAGGCCTTCTGGCCCTAGCATTACCTCGCGTGGTGGTTTATTTGGCCCTAAATAACAGCAGCTGCACCTCAGAGTCACCGCCTCTCTACACCCAGCACATCTAGCTTGTTTCTGGGGGCTGTCTTGGAAAAGGAAGCATTGCTCATGGGCTCTTGGAGGGAGACATTTTATTTTTCAAGGTATCACACTCCCGGCAGACCCGGAGCTGGTGGTGCAGAGATGGATTGCCAGGGAGGAGGCAGGAACGAGGTGTCTCCTAGGACCCCCATCCATCCACTCCCACCTCCCAGAGATTTCTGCTGCTAATTTGTCTTCTGCAGGTCAAAATGTCAGAAAATGCTACAGGCCACACAGTATTGGTTTTTTTTTTTTTTTTTTTTTGGAAGAGATCTTTATTAATAGAGTTCTTTTATTAATAATTCATACCTTGTCTAGGTGGTAAAAACCTAGCAGAGGATTAACCCATGCCCGTGGTATTTGAAACTATAAAGAATAAAGTTTTCTCCTGTATGTGTTAGGAATTGCTCTTGGCTGCAAGTAACAGAGAACTGAAATAACAGCCATTTAACACAAGACGCAAATTTCTTTCTGTGCCATATAAAAGAAACTCAAGCAGCGGTCCTGGGCCCCCAAGTGTCATCAGTGACTGTGGCTTCTTCTCTCTTTCTGATCTACCATCCTGCAAGCAGGGTTTCCATCCTCATAGTCACCTCAAGATGCAAGAACACTGCTGGTGCTCCAGCCATTGCATCTGCATCCCTGGCACAAAACTGGAGGAAGCACCATTTGTCTCTCCCCCAAACCTCCCCTTACATTTCCCTAATTGCAAGGGAGGCTGGGATATATGTTCTTTGAGTTGTGCACGTAGATTCTCAGGATACGTCAGGATTTTCTTAGGAAGGAAGGGGAGTCTGGGAATTAGGCTGTTAGTGAGCAGTTGCTCCCACGGTTCCCACAGACAGACAGACCTGGGTTTGAATCCGAGGCTGCCACCCAGCAGCTTCCTGCATATGCAGCATGGCGCCCTGTGAGGGTGCAACCTGGCCTCGTTTGGCTGTGCCTGTCAGGTCCACCCTCTGCAAATTTGCATCAAGGGGGTGAAGGAGAAGAATGGTTCTAGAACTCCTAGGACTTTTGTTACCTGCTGGGGAGTGGGCACGACTTTCCTGCACCCCTCAAGCTCCTGGGCAGTGCGGTATGAATCCCATAGAGGGCTGTACCCCACATGCTTGCTCCTGACCTGCAGGAGGAAGCTGGGCTGCCCTCTAGGGACACTGAATGCAGGGCAGAGGCAATTATGTGCAGAGAAGAGCTGAGTGACGGGGGCCTGGCCTCAGGGCTGGAATTATGGGGCAGGCCAGGCACAGACTGCAAGGACTCCCCAGGGTCTGTGAGAGGACGGGCCCTCCCCAGGGTGACAAGATAATTTGTTGATCTTCCAAATCAGATGCATTTGACTCTACGGGATGCAATTAGCAAGTATCGCCCTAAGCCCAGGGATAAATTAGGCCTGTCCTGGGACCCTGGGGTGTGTCCAGGCACCCTACACAGGAACGTGGGGCCTGAGTCCCCCAGCCTAAGCTCCCTGGGCGTGGTTTTCAGGTTAGGAGGGTGGCAAGGGCTCAAGGCCTTGCAAGCTGTTCACAAACAAAGGGTCGAAACAAAGAAATAATAATACATTTTAATGCAAGAGAAATCATAGCCTGGTACACACCCCCTTCCCCGATCTGTCCTGCCTGGGGATGTGTTTACGGCAAGAGTGTCCCCAGGGCTAGTGGTCACCTGGCTGTCCGGGTCCCTGCCCTACTGGTGGCAGCACGCCTGTCCCCAGCATTACATTCAGCTGCTGCTCTGACTCTCGAGAGGCCGGCTGGCCTCGGGCCTCCAGCTTGGCGTCCTTTGCTCCCCTGTCTCCCTGCTCAGGCCAGCAGGGCCAAACCGCTGGGCCAGGTCAGCCGGGGCTGGGGGAATGGGTTGCGCCCTGCTCCTCCCCAGGCGCACCTGTGCCCCCCAGGCTCCATCACCGGGTGGGGCAGAGCGTCTGCTGGGGCAGCTCCGTGGGCCACAGGATCCCTCCGCACCCACCGCATCTCTCTGCCCGGGGCGCCTGCCTCATAGGATGCCCCGCACCGCAGCATCTCTCTGCCTGGGGCGCCCGCCTCACAGCTGGTCCTCGTCCACCCAGATGGTCTTGCGCTGCTCCTCGCCGATCTTGTCCTTGACAACGCGGAGCAGCTCCTCTACGCTGCCCCACATGTCGGGTTCTACCGTGGCGTACAGGCACGGCAGGGCCTCCAGCTCCTTCTCCTTCAGCCGGCACACGCGCAGGAACTCCTCCTCGGTCTCAGGCCGGGGCAGCAGCTTTCTGGGAGGAGACATGCAGGGGCTGTGGGGAGGCTGCCAATCCGCGGCACTGGTGTGGCACCATCTGCCCGGACACCCCTGACTGCCGCGGTCCCCACCCCTTCCCTGCCTTGCTTCTCCCTATAGTGTCCCTGCCTCTTAATGCTAGGGACCGTGCTCCTTAAGCTGTTTATCGGAAATTCCAAACACATCCTTATTGATTGATTGATTGAGATGGAGTCTCGCTCTGTCACCCAGGCCGAAGTGCAGTGGCACAATCTCGGCTCACTGCAACCTCCACCTCCCGGGTTCAAGCGATTCTCCTGCCTCAGCCTCCTGAGTAGCTGGGATTACAGGCACGTGCTACCATGAGCGGCTAATTTTTATGTTTGTAGTAGAGGTGGGGTTTCACCATGTTGGCCAGGCTGGTCTTGAACTCTCCACCTCAAATGACCTGCCTGCCTCGGCCTCCCAATGTGCTGGGATTATAGGTGTGAGCCACCGGGCCCGGTCACATCCTTTTTATTTTTAATCGTGCTAAGATACGCATAAAAGAAAATCAACCATTTCACCTATTCTTTAAGTGAGTAATTCAGTAGCATGAGGTATATTCACACGGCTGTGGAACCAATCTCCAGAACTTTCTCATCTTCCCAAACTGCAACTCTAGGCCCATTAAATACTCCCCATCTTCCCTCCCGCAGCCCCCAGGAACCACCCTTCTGCTTCCTGTCTCTGGGAATCTGACTGCTCTAGAGACCTCATAGAAGTGGAATCACGTACAGCACGTGTGTTTTTGTAATCGGCTTATTTAACTGAGAATAACATCCTCAAGGTTCATCTCACACCCACGGAGTGGGTGTGAGAATCTCCTTCCTTTTGAAGGCTGAATAATACTCCACTGTATGGGCTGGGTGTGATGCCTCACACCTGTCATCCCAGCACTCTGGGAGGCCGAGGCGGGAGGATCACTTGAAGTCAGGAGTTCAAGACCAGCCTGGCCAACATGGTGAAACCCAATCTCTAGTAAAAATACACAAATTAGCCAGGCATGGTGGTGGGCACCTGTAATCCCAGCTACTTGGGAGGCTGAGGTAGGAGAATTTCTTGAACCCTGGAGGTGGAGGCTGCAGTGGGCCGAGATTGTGCCACTGCACTCCAGCCTGGGTGACAGAGTGAGACTCTGTCTCAAAACAAACAAACAAACAAACAAACAAACAAATTCCATACAGTATTTTTGGTGCAATACACACTGCATCGCAAACACATTCCAAGGCAGGGCAGATCAGGGAAGGGGGTGTGTACCGTGCTATTATTTCTCTTGCATTAAATGTATTATTATTTCTTTGTTTCAACTATTTTTTGTTAACAGTTTGCAAGGTTTTCAGCTCTTGCCACCTTCCTAGCCTGTATGGGTGGGCCCTGTTGTGTATATTCATCCCCCACGGACCAACCCTTGGGTGAAGTCCATGTTTTGGCTATTGGGAGTAACGCTGCTGTGAACACAGGCGTGTAAATGTCTCTTACAGACCCTGCTCTCACTTCTCTTGGGGACATGCCCACAGGTGGGGCTGCTGGATTATATGGTATTCTATTTTTAATTTTTTGGGGCATCGCCATGCTGTCCTCCACAGTGGCCACTCTCTTTTGCATTTCCAGCAGCTGCCCTTGGGGTTTCGATGTCTATCCTCCTCGCCAACTCTTGTCAGTTTCTGTGCTTTTGGTCCTGGCCAGCCTAACGGGTGTGAGGTGTTGAGGGGGAATGCCGGTCTCTTTTGCTCACTGCTGGGTTCCCCAGAGCCTAACCCTTCCCAGGGGCTCAGTGAGTATCTGGTGAAAAGGAATGAAGGGGCCTAAACTCTGTTATTCCCTCTGTAAAATGGCTGCAGGACATTTATTTTGCAGGTGCGTGCGAGGAGGCGCGGGGATCCGAGATGAAGCCACTTAAGGGCCAGTCTGTCCTCATCACCCAGGCCCCAAACCTCAGCGCCATCCTTTCGTTCTTTTTTGTTTGTTTGTTTGTTTTTTTTGAGGCGGAGTCTCACTCTGTCGACCAGGCTGGAGGGCAGTGGCTCGATCTCACCTCACTGCAACCTCCACCTTCCACGTTCAAGCGATTCTCCTGCCTCTGCCTCCTGAGTAGCTAGAACTGCAGGTGCATGTCACTACACCCGGTTAATTTTTTGTATTTTTAGTAGAGACTATGGGGTTTCACCATGTTGGCCAAGCTGGTCTCAAACTCCCAACTTCAGCTGATCCACCCACCTCAGCCTCCCAAAGTGTGGGGATTACAGGCGTGAGCCACCATGCCCGGCCTCTCCTTCTCTGGAATCCCAGAGTGAACCCTTTCCCGAATCCTGCAGGCTCGACCCTGAGCACGGATCCAAAGTCACACTGCCTCTCATCGCCTCCCAGACAGGATCCCGGCCCGCACCGCCACCCTGCCCCTGTCCACACAGAGGTGAGAGGTGCGTTTATACCCTAAAGTGGACCATGCCATGCCTCCGCTCAGAACCTTCAGCGGCCTCCAGATGCACTCGGAACAAGACGCTGCATCCTCCCGTGGCTCCCGTGGCCCCACAGGGCCTGTACCAGCTGCCCCTCACCCCTCCGCCCCTCACCCCCCGCCCCTCACCCCCTGCCCCTCACCGCTCTGCCCCTCACCCCTCCACCTCTTACCTCTCCAGCCCTCACCCCTCCACTCCTCACCCCTCCGCCCCCACCCTCTGCTTCTCACTGCTCTGCCCCCACCCCTCCACCCCTCACCCCCTGCCCCTTACTGCTCTGCCCCTCACCCCCCACCCCTCACCCCTTCGCCCCTCCGCCCCTCACCCCTCTGCCTCTCACCTCTCCAGTCCTCACCCCTCCGCCCCTCACCCTCCACCTCTCACCCCTCCGCCCCTTATCCTCGGCCCCTCACCCCTCTGCCCCTCACCCCTCCACCTCTCGCCTCTCCAGCCCTCACCCCTTCTCCCCTCACCCTCACCCTTCACCCCTCCGCCCCCACCCGTCCACCTCTCATCCGTCCACCCCCACCCTCTGCCTCCCACTGCTCCACCCCTCACCCCTCCGCCCCTCACCACTTGGCCCAAACACCTGTCTCAGGGTCTGAGCACCAGCTGTTCCCCCGCTGCCCAGATTGCGTCTTCTTTCTCATCTCCTAGGCCCCCCTCACTGCCATGGATCTCGCTGACAGATCCCCCAGGCCTTCCCTGACCACCCCGGGTGATGGGCACTCTGCCTCGACCCTCCTAGCTCTTGTCCCCTGGGATGCGCCCCATTTGTGAGTCATCATCTCGGCCGCTGCCTTCGGCGTCAGCTCTGCAAGGTCAGTCCCGTACTTGGTGAGGGTTTACTAAAGGGGGTGCGTGAAGTGGGGGCACACAGGCCTCCTGCGATCCATGGAGACTTGGTGGGGTGCTAGGGACAGGAGGGGGCAGCCCGTAGGGTCTGGAAGCCCTACCTGAACCTCTTGATGTTCTTCTCACACACCCGGATGAAAAGCACGATGGGGTAGATGTTGGACTTGATCAAGTCTCTCGTGCAGCCGATCCCAGCCTCCAGCAGGCAGTGCTTGTTCTGTGGGCACAGTGGTTTCGGTCAGCAGCAGCCCGCCCACCTCTCGCTCTTGTGAAGGTGCCTGCGGCAGGGCCTGGATGTAGGGTTGGGGTCTATAGCCGGGTGGGAGCCCCGAAAGCCATTTGCCACTGATCCAGGAGATGAGACCTCCCAGGAGTCTGGACACTCCAGGACTCTGCTGACCACAGTGATGTTCATGGGCAGAGACGAGGCCTTGGCCGGGGTGAACCAGGTGGCGTGAATGAGTTTGAATGAAACACCTGCTACCAACCGGGCGTGGTGGCTCATGCCTGTAATCCCGGCACTTTGGGAGGCCAAGGTGGGCTGATGACTTGGGGTCAGGAGTTCGAGACCAGCCTGGCCAACATGGCAAAACCCTGTCTCTACTAAAAGTACAAAAATTAGCCGGGTGTGGTGGCAGGTGCCTGTAATCCCAGCTACTCGGGAGGTTGAGGCAGGAGAATCGCTTGAACCCGGAAGGTGGAGGTTGCAGTGAGTCAAGATGGTGCCACTGCATTCCAGCCTGGCTGACAGAGTGAGACACTGTCTCAAACACTCAAACACACACACACACACACCTCCCCCCAAAACACCTGCTACCCTAGCCCGCCTTCAATTAAGAGAGTAGGGAACACATGAAGGGTGAGTCAGCCAGGCTGGCAGGTCCCAGGAGTATCTGCAAGGGTTCTCAACCATGAGCTCATCATTTTGAGAAAGGACAATCTCTGCTTTGCTGAAGGCATCACTTAAAAAAAAATTTCCACCAAATGTTGGCTGGGCATGGTGGCTCATGCCAGCAATCCCAGCACTTTGGGAGGTGGGAGGATTGCTTGATGCTAGGAGTTTGAAACCAGCCTGGGCAATATGACAAGACCCTATCTCTAAAAAAATTAGAAAAATCATTACTGGGCATGGTGGTGCATAACCATAGTCCCAGCTACTCGGGAGGCAGAGGCGGGAGAGTTGCTTGAGCCTACGAAGGCGTGGCTGCAGTAAGCCGGGATCACGCCCTGCACTCCAGCCTGGGCAACACGGCGAGACCCAGTCTCTAAATAAATAAATAAAACATCAAACTTTGCACTGGAATAGAACATAAACACAGCATTCTAAGTGTGCAGCTCAGTGAATTTCACAAACTGAACACAGCCTGGAACTAGCACCCGGGTCTGGAAGTGGGAATGTCCCACCTTGCTCAGGGTCCCCTTGGGCCTCCTGCAGGCCACTGCTCCCCCTTCCCCGTGAGCAGGGCCATGGCCCACATTTCTAACAGCACAGATCTGCTGGACGGCTTCTTCTTTTCAGCTAAAAACAATCTCGGCTCCAACCCTGTCCGCTTACTTTCTATCCGCGCCAGCTGTCAGAATTTCCTAAAGCTGTGGCCCAGACTTAAAAAAAAAAACAAAAACACCACCATCTGCTCTTGCCATCCCCAAGGTCAGCGTCCACCACAGAGCCAGCCCCCGGCAGCTGGGGGAGCCCTCCCCTGGTGCAGACCGAGAGCCCGCCACGGAGCCAGCCCCTGGCCCTCCACTGACGTGGACAGAGAGCCTTTCCTTCATCCAGTGCTGGGACGAGGAAGAGCTCAATGCTTAGGTCACGTTTTCTGGCTCCAAAGACTCCACATTGCACACAGACAACCTTTTCGCATGGTTGCCAACAACCCTCATGATGTCCTGTTTTCCCCTCGTTTGGTGAATGCAATCCCTGTCACCTTCACGTTCATCCTGTCTCTCGCCCTGATGAGCTGGTTCTCTATCTCTGGCCCTTGTTATCACAACCAGACACACACCCCTAAATAATGCGAACATACACCAGCTCCAGGAAGCCATCACAAATAGAAAGCAGCTCCAAAATAAAAACTCACGTCGGAGCCCAGGGAACAAGGGCGCAGAGAGGACGTTAACACAGGGCAGCTGCTGGGACAAGGGGAAAAGGAGAGGTCTGGCCACGGGGAGGTGAAAGCAACTCTTCATCCCACCCTTGTCCCTGGCCCAGGTGGCCTCATGAGGATCATCACGGAGGATCCCGGCCTCGTCCAACCTCCCAGCCCCCCCCTCACCTTGGCGGACACAGCTTCAATGTTGGCAGGGGCGATGCATTCGAACGTGTTGGGGTTCTTCTCTCGGGAGTAGATGATGGTCTCCGTCTTCTGCCTTCTGAGGAACTCATCTCTTGTGACGATATCTGCAGAGAGAGGGGCCAGTCCTGAGGGCAGCACCAGGTGGCCTTGGGTTGATCATCCCACCCAGGCCCTGCCTGCCACCTTCTGGGCTCTACAGAACTCGATGTCCAATCTCCTTCCAGCCATGTTTAAATGAATCTTATCTCCTTTCTACTAGACCATGAAGCTCCTTGAGAGCAGGGCTAAGGTTAACCTTCTTCATACTCCCCATGGCAGCCCATGGAGCAGGTGCTTGGCAAATACTCACGGTTTGGCTTCTCAGCAATACACTTCACTGGACAAAGCAGCTCAGGCACTGTGGTGCAAGGCTGATCACCAGTCTAAATAAATCTCCTGTTCCACCCACCCATCTACCGACCCCTCACCTACCCACCCATCCGTCCACCCACCCATCCACTTATCCATCCATCCATCCATCCACCCACCCACCTATCTATCTATCCATCCATCCACCCACCCACCCACCTACTGACCCCTTACACACCCACCCATCCGTCCACCCACCCATCCACTTATCCATCCATCCAACCATCCATCCATCCATCCACCCACCCCCACCCACCATCCATCCATCCATCCATCCATCCATCCATCCATCCATCCATCCATCCACCCACCCACCTATCCATCCATCCATCCATCCATCCATCCATCCATCCATCCATCCACCCACCCATCCACCCACCCATCCTTCCATCCATCCATCTACCCACCCACCCATTTATCTATAAATCTGTCCACCCACCCAGTCACCCATCATCCATTCATCCATCCATCCATTTATCCACTCATCCAGGGGGAGGAGGGGTGATGGAGAGGAGGAGGAGGGAAGAAGAGGGAGGAGGGAGGGGAGGATGAGGAAGAGGAAAAGGAGGGGAGGAGGGAGATGAGGGAAATAAGGGGAGGAGAGGAGTGAGAAGGTGGAGGAGGGAGAAGGGAGGAGGAAGGAAAGGAAAAAGCGAAGAAGGGGAAAGGGAGGAGGGGAGGAGGGAAGAGAAGAGGGGAATTCGTCCTTGTCCGTGGCTCCCGCGGGGCTCCCCAGGTGGCCGTGGCTCGCCGATCACCTGACTTGCAGATGGTGAACTCCATGGCACCTCCCGAGTTGAGCAGCCTCTGAACCAGCGTCTTGGCCAGCACGGTGGGTGTGAAGAGCACGGGCCGGCGGCGCTCGCAGTAGAAGGCGCGTACTAGGCTGTAGGGGATGAGGCTGAGGTTCTTGCCCAGCTCGCTCTCGGGGTCCAGCTCTGGCAGGGGCAGGAGAGGGCGGTGGTCAGAGCCCTGGGGCTCTGAAGACCTTCCAGGGAGGATGGGGCCCCTGGGCTGGGTCCTGGGGGCCACCATTAGTGTGGAGACCTGGCGGCTGCCCTGGGCATCGAATGTCCGAGGTCACCTTAGGCTGGCACTGCTTGGGGCTCGTGTGCCGGGGAGGGGAGGTGTGGTGGGGGACAGGCGGAGTGTGTGACAAATGCAGGAACCTTGGCTGAGCTCTGGAGGAAAAGTTTGCCTTGGCAGATGATCAAGGAGGGCTTCTTGGAGGAAGGGCATGGACTGGGTACAGCCCAGCGGAGGGGAGGGTGAGGGCAAGGAAAGCAAGTGCTGGCGGGCGCCCACGAGACACCAGGACCAGCGGGCAAGGCCTTGGGTGTCTCCCAGGAGCACTGGGAGGGACGACTTGGCCTCAGTTCTGCCTTCTCAGTCCCTTTCTGGCTGGGGTGGGGGAGCCATGCAGAAGCCCGGGGTTCTGATGAAATCACCCCAGGCACCCAGAGGAAACGGTTCCCAGAAACAGGCAGCCTGTCCCTTGTCCCTTGTCCCTTGTGCCTTTTCTTGTCCCTGGCCTGGCCACTCCAACTTCCAAAGGGCCAGCCTGGGGAGCTGCCCCAGGGCCTCCTCTGAGATCCAGCCAGGGCTGAGGCCTCCCTTTCCCTGAGCAGGGCCAGCCAGGGCCAGCGGGGTGGGGGACGGTGGACCGGGAGGCCCCTTGCCGGGTTGATAAATGACAAGAGGCACTCAGTGGGTAGAGAAATCAATAAAATGAACACTTCACAGCAAACAGCCCCAATTAACACAGGTACCCGGGCGCGAAGCAACCACAACGAGAGCGTCGTTATCCGGTGAGCTTGGCGGGACGTCACCCCGAGGCAGCATGGCCCTCACAGCCAAGGCCAGGCTTCCTTACCCTTAATTTATTTTTGTCTTTTATTTTTATTTTTAGAGCTAGGGGTCTTGCTGTATGGACCAAGCCAGAGTGACTGCAGTGGTGTGATCTTGGTTCACTGCAGCCTCAACCTCCTGCTCAAGTGATCCTCCCACCTCAGCCTCCCAAGTAGCTGGGACTATAGACATGTGATACCATGCCTAGCTATTTATTTACATCTTTTAAGATTTATTTTTAATGTTTTATGTTTTTATTTTTAATGTTTTTATATATTTTATAGTTATATTTTTTGTAGAGATGGGGAGTCTTACTATGTTGCCCAGGCTGGTCTTGAACTCCTGGCCACAAGCGATCCTCCTGCCTTGGCCTCCCAAAGCACTGCGATTACAGGCATGAGCCACCTATGTCCTCCCTCCCCTCCGTTTTGAGGACTTCTAGGCCCCCTCACGAGGACCAATGTGCCCCCAGGTGAGGGTGAGGCATGTATGATTGTGGATGGGAGTGGTGGGAGGGGCCAGGCGGTCCCCACGTACCTTCCTGCCTCTCAGTCAAGAGCTTGGTGGCGTCCAGCGAGGACCGGGCCAGGCTCCCGAGTGGGCTTCCCGAGATGATGCGGACCCTCTCGTTGCTGTTCATTCGCTTATACTTGTTCTCGGACCTGCTGACGAACTGGAGGAGCAGAGGGAGGACTGGGGGAGGACTGTTTTGCTTCCGCTTCTAAACAGACAGGGCGCTGCCCTCAACTAGCCAAAGTCAGACCTTTGTTCACATCCCTCCTCTGCCCGGGGGGTTCCTGGGCCAGTCATTTCCCCTATAAAAACAGGAGACTCCCAGCAGGCGGCTCGAGCCCTTTAGCCACTGGAGAGATGTCCTGAGTAGGCAAATGAATGAATCAGTGCCCACAGTCTTCCCCAGCTGGATGAGTCTCAGGTCAAGCCCATCTGCATCCCTGTGGGAGCCTCAGGTGCAGCTCTGCAGGCACTGTGGGACCTGAGCCGCCCCAGCCGTGAAGACCCCTGGCTGGAAACCCCTGTGGGCAGGGACTGCCCCCCTGCTGGGCATGTGCTGGACAATGTCACCTCCCTCTGACACTGTGCTCACCATGCCTTTCTGCCTCGGTATCCCCAAGTTTAATGGGGGGAACCCACTTTTTTCTACAGTTCACAGAGTTGAGTCCTGGAAGGCAGAAACAGATGCCCCGGCAGTGGGCACAGAAGCAGGTTCACACCATATTCTATAGGCTACTTTGAGTCACTCCACACTCTTCCTTCTGCAGGAAGGAAAACACATGGTATCTGGGATGTCAGCTGTCTCTCTGTTAACTGGCTGCAGGGCTCTGGATGAGACTCCCAAGGTTTCACTATTTTTTTTTTTTTTTTTTCTGAGATGGAGTCTCGCACTCTCGCCCAGGCTGGAGTACAGTGGTGCGATCTTGGCTCACCGCAACCTCCGCCTCCCGGGTTCAAGCGATTCTTCTGTTTCAGCCTCCTGAGTAGCTGGGATTACAGGCACCCGCCACTGCACCCGGCTACTTTTTGTATTTTTAGTAGAGACGGGGTTTCGCCGTGTTAGCCAGACTAGTCTCGATCTCCTGACTTCAAGTGATCCACCCGCCTCAGCCTCCCAAAGTGTTGGGATTACAGGCATGAGCCACCGCGCCTGGCCCCAAGGTTCCACTCTTGCATGACACGCGGGTGTAAAAATGCATCATCTCAAATGGTCCTGACCTTGTAAACCCCTCAGGCTTGGCCAGGGTTCCTTTCCACCTGGGTGGCTCTCTGACACTTGTTTGTGTCTTCCTGGGTTTTACGGTCACATTGCTCATACTTTCCCTGGGTTTCCCCGTTCCAACATCAAGATGGAGCAGCGGAATGAAACACTGTCTCCACTGGGGTCTAATGAGTGAGGCAGCTACACAGGAACACGCTCATGGGGCCACATTTTCATATTACACCCTTGGTTTTCATCCACGGGCGATAAAAGAAACGATCCCAAAGAGTGTTTCTGCATTTATGAGAAACCATTTCTGAAGATACCACAAACAATGCTAGTCAATGTTCTTTCTATAATGATCCATGCCAAAAAAAAAAAAAAAAAAAAAAAAAAAAAATCCCTTTTAGAATTAAGTAGAAGGGAAAAGTCCTTTCTGGTCCCGATTGCTAAAATGTTTCCCTAGACAGATAAGATTGAAAGAATCTGCTGGGTTCCCTTTTTACCTTAGCTGCCAGGATGCTCAGATAAGTTGAATGCTCGATTAATGAGGACCTAAACTGGCCTAGATATTTAGGATGTTTGTTTTTCATCTCCTGATACACTGCTTCTGATCTTTCTATTAGTATCTGAACAGCTAACTTCAGTTTCTTTTCACCATAAGGTTCCTCAATCTTTTATGAAAGTGGGATTTGCTTCCCGCAGGCACAGAGACTGTCTACCAACCTGTCGCTGAGAGGATAAAATGGGACAGGAGATGTGAGGCACTGTGAAGAGATGCAAGTGGTGTACAAACACAAAGCACGATTATTTTGATTCGGGTGTCTCTTCTCAGTGGGGGGAGGGCAGGGCCACAGCAGAATATGATTGAAAAGTTGGTAGGCACTCCGGAGAGCCTTACCTGAAGGAGCTGGCCAAAAAGGAAGCTTGCTCGGGAGAGACGGGGACTGACCCGGGGGTCGCTTGTTGAAAGCGCTTCTTCCGGCTGCAGGGTGTTCTGAAATGAATTTATCCATCAGTCAGGCCCTGCTGGGCTTGGCAGGAGGCAAGAACACAATGATGCTGGTGAGAATCGGAGACCTGTCCTCAAGTCCCCTCCGTGCTAAAGCTTCCTTAGGGAAATCAAAAGCCTGCAGGGAAGGGGTGGGGGCAGGCGGGGTAGGGGAGAGGAGTCCTGGAGACTTGGGAGAGAGGTGATTCGCTTCAACAGAGACCACGGATGGTAGAGCAAAGGCCTGCAGTCCAGCTCGAGCCAGACATCTAGGCTCACCTTTTTTTTTTTTGAGAGGGAGTCTCGCTCTGTCACCAGGCTGGAGTTCAGTGGCGTGATCTCTGCTCACTGCAACCTCCACCTCCCGGGTTCAAGCAATTCTCCTGCCTCAGCCTTCTGAGTAGCTGGGACTATAGGCGCACCACCATACCCAGCTAATTTTTGTATTTTTAGTAGAGATGGGGTTTCACCATGTTGGCAAGGATGGTCTCGATCTCTTGACCTCATGATCCTCCCACCTCTGCCTCCCAAAGTGCTAGGATTATAACTGTGAGCCACTGCGCCCAGCCCTGTTTTTGTTTTGAGACAGGGTCTTGCTCTGCTGCCCAGGCTGGAGTGCAGTGGCATGATCTCTGCTCACTGCAACCTCTGCCTCCCAGGTTCAAGCGATTCTCCTGCCTCAGCCTCCCGAGTAGCTGGGATTATAGGCGCCCATCACCAGGCCTGGCTACTTTTTGTATTTTTAGTAGAGACAAAGTTTCACCATGTTGGCCTGGCTGGTCTCAAACTCCTGACCTCAAGTGATCTGCTCACCTTGGTCTCCCAAAATGCTGGGATTATAGGCATGAGCCACTGTGCCTGGCCAGACACCAACCCCTTGTCCTGGAAAGTCAGGACCTGTGGGAGGGCATGAGAGGACGGGTCTCCTTCTACAGAGAGCGTCTCATTCCTAAGGAACTAAGTCCCCTAGAATTCATCATCCCAATATGGATGGATTGCATTTGTTACTGCCTCTAAAAAAGACCCGGGAGTTAGGTTTGAAGCTGGCAAGGTCCCTGGCCCTGCTACTCCCACAGGGTGCTTGGCAGACCTACCCGGAGTGCCCGCAGGGTGTGGTGGGTGCCGTCCACCTCCTCCCGGCTGCCCCGGTGCATCAGGCGTTGCAGTTTGACCAGGAGGAGCTGCTGGGCTCTGCGGAGCGAAGAGAGGAGCTTCAGGGGCTGAAATTCAAGGGTCAAGCACCGGGAAGCCAGCGGGGCCGCAGCACCGCACTGGCATGGGTGGGGTGCGTGTCTGACTCTGCATAGGGATGGCCCTGTGGCTGGTGTGTGCTCTGAGCCCAAGGGCCACCCGGGGTGATGATGT
This sequence comes from Macaca thibetana thibetana, assembly GCF_024542745.1. Taxonomy (NCBI): domain Eukaryota; kingdom Metazoa; phylum Chordata; class Mammalia; order Primates; family Cercopithecidae; genus Macaca; species Macaca thibetana. The sequence goes on from NC_065580.1 coordinate 148,390,311, forward strand.
GGCTCCTTGTATCTGTGTTTGGATCCCACCTCCAGCACTGGCTCGCTGTGGGGCTGCAGAAAAGTGACTGAACCCCTCTGAGCCACCGTCTCCTCTTCTGTAAATCTAGTGTGATGATGCTTTCCTTGGAGGACTGGCCTGAGGTGTGTTGTCATGGTCTTACAGATGTTGTGGTATGGATGTGTAGTGTTACAGTCTTATAGATGCTTCCAGATGCCTGCTGTGTGCCTGACACACTACCTGTGCTCAGTCCCCGGGGGCTAGTGCTGTTATAATGACAACGTTGTTATTGGGATGTGGTCTATGGAAAAGAAATGACTAATGAACCCAGCAGGAGAGCATAGAATTGAGTACCAGGTGGTCTGGTCACCACCAGATGGAAGAGGGTTCTGCAGGATTCTAGTGAAGGTTGAGAGAGACATCCCTGAGGAGGCAGGAAGTCCTGGAGGAAGAGGGCCTGGGGGACCTCGCTGTGAAACGGAAAGCAGTAGCCTTCTTTGGCCTGGGCTTCTCTATAAGCCCCTCTGCTGATGTTCATGGCATCCTGCCTGGTCCTCCACAGACTCAGGGAAACGGAGGCCCTGCCCTGGTTCTGGCCTCACCGGCTGTAGCTGGGAATGGTGCCCATGTCCAGGTCGTGATCTGTGAAAGGGTCGACGCGCGCACACAGCCACTCGTGCCTGTCCTGGTACATGGTGTCACGGACGTGCACAACATCGTCACACTTTAGGGACATGGTGCAGGCGTCCAGCTGGCTGGAGATGTTCAGGTTCAGCCGGATGTAGAATGAGTCCCCCGATGTGATCAGGCCATCCTCCATGTCCTTCACCAGCTTCCGGTACCCTGTGGAGGGAAAGATGCACCAGCTGTCTATCGATATGGGGTCCCCCGACCATCAGAGCAGCTCCTAGAGCAGCTTCCCTCACCACCAACTTAAAGCTTATAGCTAGGGGAAAGTTCTACCTCCCCAGTGAAGGGTAGCCATGTTGTTTACCAGTTTCCCTTTTTGTCTTGGCTGCCAGGAAGCTCAGAGCTGAAAGTTTTGCCAAGTTGCAATGATCACCTTTACTAGCATTCCTGCTACACTCTTCATATTTCCCCACCCTTATACAGCACTTGTTTGTTTTTTATTTTTTTCATTGCTGCACAACTCACATATAGCATAAATTAAGTACTCAGCTCAATGAATTTCCACAAATATATATGTGTGGGCAGCAACAACCAGAGCCCTGTCTGTCAGTACCTTTCCCAAGGGGAACCATCATCCTAACCAACATTGCTATAAATAGGCTGAATCTCACTTCATATAAGTGGAACCAAACAGCATATGTTCTCTTCACTTCCAGCTTCCACTGTTCAACATTACGCCTGTGAGATTTGTCTGTGATGCTGCAACGTAGCTGGAGGGGGCTCTTTTTCACTGGTGTATAGTATTCCATGGTATGTAGATGTATCCATTCTCCCATGTGCAACTTGCATTGTCTGCAGTTTTGGGTATTGTGAACAACTCTGCTAAGAGTTATTCATATACACTGCTGTCTGTGGATATATGTGCCCATTTCTCTTGGGTATATACACAGAAGTGGAATTACTTGGTCATAGAATATCTATCTATTCATCTATCTATTATCTATCTACCTATTATCTGTCTGTCTATGGAGATGTGTGCCCATTTCTCTTGGGTACATACACAGAAGTGGAATTACTTGGTCATAGAATATCTATCTATCTACCTATCATCTATCTACCTATCTATCATCTATCTATTCATCTATTATCTATATGGTGGGGGGGGGGTGGTTGGGGGGGGGGGGGGGGGGGGGGGGGGGGGGGGGGGGGGGGGGGGGGGGGGGGGGGGGGGGGGGGGTGGGGGTGTTGTGTGGTTTGTTTGTTGTTGTTTGGTGTTGGTGGGGGGGGGGGGGGGGGGGGGGGGGGGGGGGGGGGGGGGGGGGGGGGGTGGGGGGGGGGGGGGGGGGGGGGGGGGGGGGGGGGGGGGGGGGGGGGGGGGGGGGGGGGGGGGGGGGGGGGGGGGTTGTGTGGGGGGGGGGTGGGTTGGGGGGGGGGTGGGGTGGGTTTGTGGGGGGGGGGGGGTGGTTTTTGGTTGTGTGGGGGGGGGGGGGTGTGTGGGGGGGGGGGTGGGGTGGGGGGGTGGTGGGGGGGGGTGGGGGGGGGGGGGGGGGGGGGGGGGGGTGTGTTGTGTTGGGGGGGGTGTGGGGGTGGGTTGTGTGGGTGTGGTGTGGGGGGGGGGGGGTGTGGTGTGGGTGGGGGGGGGGGGGGGGGGTGGGGGGGGGGGGTGGGGGGGGGGGGGGGGGGGGGTGGGGGGGGGGGGGGGGGGGGGGGGGGGGGGGGGGGGGGGGGGTGGGGGGGGGGGGGGGGGGGGGGGGGGGGGGGGGGTGGGTGGGGTGGGGGGGGGGGGGGGGGGGGGGGGGGGGGGGGGGGGGGGGGGGGGGGGTGTGGGGGGGGGGTGGTGGGGGGTGGGGTGGGGGGGGGGGGGGGTGGGGGTGGTGTGTGGGGGGGTTTTTTGTGTGTGTGTTTTTTTTTTGTTGTGGGGTGGGGGGGGGGGGGGGGGGGGGGGGGGGGGGGGGGGGGGGGGTGGGGGGGGGGGGGGGGGGGGGGGGGGGGGGGGTTTGGGGGTGGTGGGGGGGGGGGGGGGGGGGGGGGGGGGGGGGGGGGGGGGGGTGGGGGGGGGGGGGGGGGGTGTGGGGTGTGGTGGTGGGTGGTTGGGGTGTCTATCTACCTATCATCTATCAATCATCTATCTATCAGTCAATCAATCATCTATCTGTGGATATGTGTGCTCATTTCTCTTGGGTATATAGACAGAAGTGGAATTACTTGGTCATAGAATATCTATCTATCTATCTATCTATCTATCTATCTATCTATCTATCAATCATCCACTTATCCATCCATCATCCATTTACGTATCCAGTATCTAACATCTATCATCTATCTATCTATCTATCTATCTATCTATCTATCTATCTATCTATCTATCTACTTATCCATCCATCATCCATCTACGTATCCATTATCTAACATCTATCATCTATCTATCTATCTATCTATCTATCTATCTATCTATCTATCTATCTTCTATCTATCAATCATCTATCTACTTATCCATCCATCATCCATCTATGTATCCATTATCTAACATCTATCATCTATCTATCTATCTATCTTCTATCAATCAATCAATCAATCAATCATCTATCTACTTATCCATCCATCGTCCATCTACATATCCATTATCTAACATCTATCATCTATCTATCTATCTATCTATCTATCTATCTATCTATCTATCTATCTATCATCTACTTATCCATCCATCATCCATCTACGTATCCATTATCTAACATCTATCATCTATCTAACATCTATCTATCTATTATCTATCTATCTATCTTCTATCTATCAATCAATCATCTATCTACTTATCCATCCATCATCCATCTATGTATCCATTATCTAACATCTATCATCTATCTATCTATCTATCTATCTTCTATCAATCAATCAATCATCTATCTACTTATCCATCCATCGTCCATCTACATATCCATTATCTAACATCTATCATCTATCTATCTATCTATCTATCTATCTATCTATCTATCTATCTATCTATCTGTCTATCTATCAATCATCTACTTATCCATCATCCATCTACATATCCATTATCTAACATCTATCATCTATCTATCTATCTATCTATCTATCTATCTATCTATCTATCTTCTATCAGTCATCTATCTACTTATCCATCCATTATCCATCTATGTATCCATTATCTAACATCTATCATCTATCTATCTATCTATCTATCTATCTATCTATCTATCTATCTATCATCAATCAATCATCTATCTACTTATCCATCCATCATCCATCTACGTATCCATTATCTAACATCTATCATCTATCTATCTATCTATCTATCTATCTATCTATCTATCTTCTATCAATCAATCATCTATCTATCTTTAGAAGACACTGCCAAATGGTTTCCCAAAGAGACCATGGCACATGTCGTTTGAATCTTATTTAAATGTCATCAGCCTCCCAAGTAGTTTTGCAAATACTTTGTGAGGAAGCGGGGCATAAACCATGAACATGATAAACGCAGCAAGCTCTGCTATGATATAAAACCATAATATAAACCCCCAAATCAACCCCACATGCTGAGGGCTGCATAACACTGCGGGAGCTAAAATGGTTCTAATAACCAGACTAGCTCCTCAACTGTCCACGCCCACATTCCAGGGCCAAGCCAGCCAGCTGGATTAACTGATGAATGTTCCCGCCCACTGTGCATGGAGAAATAGGGATTCCCTGTCAGGTCTGTCCGGGGGATCCTGGCTTTGTCCAGCACATCTCAGAATCCTGCCCATCCACTTGGCCAGGGGCCATTGTGATCGCTGTCTGAGTTCTCTGCCTCCTATGAAAACAGAACCTGCACACAGTACCCTGCTGGAGTGAACTTTCTTTCCCTGGAATTCCAGACTTGCAGGGCTGTGCTGCTACACAACTCTGGGGTTGGGGGTCGGGGGTCGGGGGTCAGGGGTCGGGGGTTGGGGGTCGGGGGTCGGGGGTCGGGGGGTGGCGCTGCTCACATCATATTCTGCAGGCCCACCGATTTTCTGCTGGGCTGGAAGATCAGGGTGCAGGACTGGGGAGAGGCCTGCCCTGCATGTAGGGATAAAGCATCGTTATTGTCTTTGCACGGGTAGGGCACTGCCGGGAAGGAGCTCGAGCAGGCGGCTCTGGAGAGCGGATAGAGAGAAACTGGCTATTTATGCTCTGCTGAAACATTCATGAGCCCTCGCGGTTAAAAATAAGATCCAGCTGCAGAGATAATCATGTAGAAAAACCCAGAGGTGAGAACGAGAACTCAGACTCGTTCAGAGCAGAAAACAAAGCTCAGAGCTCACCGCCCAGGAGTCTTGGCTGAGAAACAGGAGATCCCATTCAAAGGATGCTGGGGCCCTGTGAAAAGGCACCATACTCAGCTGCAGCCGGGGAGGCCAGAACCAGGGCAGGGCCTCCGTTTCCCTGAGTCTATGAAGGGTGAGGCCCACCTGCCCCGGAGCCGGGGGATCTCAGAGCAAGAATCCTGAGTCGCGGGATGTGGTTCGGTGGTCTTGGTCCTGGGTAGAGAAATCTCTGGGCCTCCTGACCAGCAGTGCCACAGAATACGATGTGAACAGCGCCCCCCAGGGTTGTGCAGCAGCACCATCCTGCAGTCTGGAATTCCAGGGAAAGAAAGTTCACTCCAGTAGGGTCCTGTGTGTAGGTTCTGTTCTTACAGTAGTTAGAGAGCTCAGGTAGCCATTGCTGTGGCCCCCGGCCTGGGGGGTGAGCAGGCTTCTGAGATATGCTGAACAAAGCCAGGAATCCCCCAGCAGGACCTGACAGGGAACCTCTGTTTCTCCATGCCCAGTCCGTGGGGAGACTGACCCCAGAGCTGCTGCCTGTGTACATCAGGGACGGGAAGCCCGAGAGAGGAAGCAACTTCCACTTGCCAGGGAGAAAGGGCTGAGCTGGGCCAGCCAGGGCTCCAACAGGTGTGCCTGAGTCTGGGGATGCCGTGTCCACTGTGACCTGGCGGGCAGCCTGAGTCACCCGGGCAGGTGCGTGCAGACATGTCCAAAGAGCCGGTGCGAGACAGCAAAGCCCTGCTCACAGCCGTCGCCATCCCTGTGTGCTCTCTCAGACCTGCCCCTGAGCCTCGTGATGCTGCCAGGAAGTGCCCGTGCCTTCCACTGAACAGAAGAGCAAGCGGAGGCTCTGGGCAGCGAGGTCACTTGTCCAGGTCAGAGACTTGCCTCCCTGGCCAAGGGTCGCTCCAGATGGCGGAGGGAGGTCTCACCTTCGTGGTTGACCTTGTAGTGCAGCGTGACGGGGCCGCTGCACCTCTGGATGGTCCAGTGGGCTTCCTCTTTGGTGCATGTGTCCAAGGGGACACTCTGCCTCTCGCCTCGGATACAGCCTTCTAGCTGGAGAGAAGAGACTGCGTTTGTCTCCCGGCTCCACAGGCAGCAGAGCCGCAGGGGTGAGGCCGCTGTCTGTACATTGGGAAGAAAACCATTTCTCCCCGAACAACGACTAGCTCAGTGCCAACAGGGGGAAAAAGCGTCTCGCTCAGGGAGGTGCACCTGCCTCCTGCCTGCACCCTGGGAGCTTGCAGGAGCCGGTGGCTGGACACAGACTGCAGAAGCACAGGCGGGGAGCTGGGGAGAGAAGGGCCCCGTGATGCGGATGGTCTGACCACCTTCCAGCTCCCTCCTCCTGCCCAGGGATCCGGGGCTGAATGCAAGGCTTAGGGGCCCTAAATGTCAGCACTGACACTACGGTTGCAGCCACCTCCCCTGTCGCCAGCCCCTCACCAGCAGCAGCTGGTGGCCCTCGCGGAGGCCGGCTTTCTCGGCCAGGGAGCCAGGCTTGACCGAGTGCACGAAGCTCCCTCGCGCGTTGCCCCCCAGCAGGGTGAGCTGGGAGGTGAGGCTGTCGCCGTTCAACGTCGTGTGCTGCACGGAGGGCCCTGGGCCCCGCACGTGCCCCACGGAGGTGACCGAAGGCCGGAAGGGTCTGCAGCAGGAAACAGAATGGCAGTTAGGCAGCTGGGCTGAAAAGAGAAAAGCCCTACTGGGACACACCGGGGGTTGGTGGCGGGTGCTGGGACCCCGGTGGCATGGCCTCCTGTGGTCATCAGGCGCCTCGGTGTCCTGGCTCTGAGAATGGCCCTTAATGGCTAAGGGAAGTGAGAGCTCACAAGCGGCTCCTGCTGAGAGAAATGCAGATGAGGAGGGGAGCTGAGGCGCCCTCCCTGACCTGCAGCGGCTGTACTGGGACAGGCAAGGGCCATGTTAGGAGGGGGCCCTCGAGCACGGCCCACCAGGCTCCAATGTGTCATGGACGGGGCCTGCTGGGTATCTGGGTCCCACTTCTTTGCCTCTGCCACGCTGCATGGCCTTGGGGAAGCCCTTCCCTCTGTGGGCCTCGGTTTCTGCGCCTGGACACTTGGGAGGTCAGAGGAAGTCATTTCATTTTTTTTGAGACAGGATCTCGTTCTGTCACCCAGGCTGGAGTGCAGTGGTGCAATCATAGCTTACTGCAGCCTCAACCTCCAGGCTCAAGTGATCCTCCTGCCTCAGCCTCCTGCGTAGTTGACACTACAGGTGTGTGCCACCACACCTGGCGAATGTTTAAATTATTTTGTAGAGACGGGGTCTTGCATGTTGCCCAGGCTGGTCTGGAACTCCTGGGCTCAAGCAATCCTCCCGCCTTGGCCTCCCAAAGTGCAGGGATTATAGGTGTGAGCAACGCACCCGGCCAGGAAGTGATTTCTGACTCGGGAATGCTACGATTCTGGTGCTGGCTCTAGGAGAACAAGGCCCACATGAATGGTCCCCTTTGCAGGGGAGTGAGGGGGTGAGGGGTCTTTATCCCATCCCCACCCTCAACCCCGGCTTCCCCTTCACCAGGATACCTTTCCAGAGAGAACTTCCTGAACATGAGGTTGACCTGCTCCAGGTCATAGGCATCCAGGCCCTCGGATTGGTGGGAGGAGGAGGAGGAGTGAACGGAGGAGGGTCCGAAGGAGTAGCGTTCGTGACTGTCATCTGCAGAGGGACGAGGGCCCATCAGTACCGGGGTGGCGGGGAGCTCCGCAGACAGTGCTGGGACCTGCTGGGGTGGCCCTGGCACTGGGGCAGGCCCGGAGCCTCTTGCCCTGCTCCTCCTGGGGAGCCTCCTGGGAGATGGGTCTCTGAGGTTCCCTAGCACAGAAGGCTGAGTCCCACACTGAATGTCTCCAACACAGACCTTCCTCAGCCTCCAGGAGCTTCCTCTTAGTGGGAAGCCTTGTCAGGTATCTGGTTTTTTTTTTGTTTTTTGTTTTTTGAGATGGAGTCTCGCTCTGTCACCCAGGCTGGAGTGCAGTGGCCAGATCTCAGCTCACTGCAAGCTCCGCCTCCTGGGTTCATGCCATTCTCCTGCCTCAGCCTCCCGAGTAGCTGGGACTACAGGCGCCCGCCACCTCGCCCGGCTAGTTTTTTGTATTTTTTAGTAGAGACGGGGTTTCACCGTGTTAGCCAGGATGGTCTCGATCTCCTGACCTCGTGATCCACCCGTCTTGGCCTCCCAAAGTGATGGTATTACAGGCTTGAGCCACCGCACCCGGCCCAGGTATCTGGTTTTTAAGATTCCTTTTTTTTTTTTTTTTTGGTATCTGGAAAAGGGGGACTTCCCATTAGCAGTTGCTTGTTCTAGTTTTTTTTTTTTTTTTTTTTTTTTTTTTTTTTTTTTTTTTTAGAGGGGGTCTTGCTCTGTTGCCCAGGTTGCAGTGCGGTGATCATAGCTCACTGTAGCTTCAACCTCCTGGGCTCAAGTGATCCTCCCACCTCAGTCTCTGGAGTAGCTGGGACTACAGGTGCACACCACCATGTCCAGATAATTAAACATTTTTTTTTAATAGAGATGGGGTCTCACTATGCTGTCCAGGCTGGTTTTGAATTTCTGGGCTCAAGCTATCCTCCTATCATGGCTTCCCAAGGAGCTGGGACTATAGGGGTATGCCACCATGCCTGGCTAATTTTTTTTTTTTGTAGAGGCAGGGTCTTGCTATGTCACTCTTAATGGTCTCAAGTGATCCACCTGCCTTGGCCTCTCAAAGTGCTGAGATTACAGGCATGAGGCACCGTGGCTGGCTTCATTCTGTTTTTGAGTTGGGCCCCCAGATTTCATTTTGGTACCCTAAGGCCTCACCATTGTCCATCAGCTTCCCGGCCTGCAGGGGCCTGAAGCAGGGCGGGAAGAGGAGGGTCTGGCCCCCGTAGGAGGCCCCCCCTATCTTCTCACCCCAGGTGGACCCGGAACACCTGGGGGAAAGACATCTGCTGCATAGAACTCCGGGTGGCTGGGATGGAGGGAACTGCAAACCTGCTCGGGACTGATAACAAAGGCTTCTCTGCAAATGGAATTTTTCCCGACACTGCAAAATACTTTGGACGGTTGCCCGGGATTCTCTCCCCTTTCCAAAACTCTTTCAATTCTTCTCGTTACCCAGCCTCGATTAGGTGCTAACCTCTCTTTAACACTTGATAGCGTTGATGCTTCCCCCATTAAAGAGGACCACTCATCTTTTGTTTCATCGGTTGGCAGCCTTAGCTGGCAAAGGCTGGGGGAGCCCTGGAAGAGAGGGGGCTGGCAGGGCACACCCGGAGGATTCTGAGCCACGGTCTCCCCTGCTGCCAGCTCTGTCGGGCCAGGGGATGCTGCCACCCTCCCTTGGTGCTGAGACAGGCTTGAAGGCGGTGACCCTGCAAGCCCGCCTTCACCCTCCCTATTTCTCCCCATCCCGCCTTCACCCTCCCTACTTCTCCCCATCCTGCCTTCACCCTCCCTACTTCTCCCCATCCCGCCTCGCCCCTCCCTACTTCTCCCCATCCCGCCTTCACCCTCCCTACTTCTCCCCATCCCACCTTCACCCTCCCTACTTCTCCCCATCCCGCCTTCACTCTCCCTACTTCTCCCCATCCCGCCTCGCCCCTCCCTACTTCTCCCCATCCCACCTCGCCCCTCCCTACTTCTCCCCATCCCGCCTTCACCCTCCCTACTTCTCCCCATCCCACCTTCACCCTCCCTACTTCTCCCTATCCTGCCTTCACCCTCCCTACTTCTCCCCATCCTGCCTTGCCCCTCCAGTGTCGGCCTGTTCCCCTAGCCTTGCCCCTCCAGTGTCGGCCTCTCCCCGCAGCCTTGCATCTCCAAGGTCTGCCTCTCCCCATGGCCTTGTCCCTCCAAGGTCTGCCTCTCCCCACAGCCTTGCACCTCCAAGCTTGGCCTCTCCCCCTGGCCTTGCCCCTCCAATATCGGCCTCTCCATCTGCATTCTGTACTCCTTTTGCACAGACTGGTTAACAGCTCCATACATGAATTTCTTACGAGAACGCCCTGCTCCCAGCCCACCCTCTGCCCTCCTGTTCTTTCCTGTCTCTGAGGCTCCTTTCTTTATCTATAAAATGAGGGTAACGATAGCATTTCTGAGAGCGGTTGTTGAGATTAAACTGGATCAGGTATGCAGGTCGAGCCCCTCCATGGTGCCTGGCTACAGTACGTGAGAGCTACGCTTTTTAAAAGCCCAGACCTAGCTCGAGCCCTCTGCACAACAGCTGGATGGGCCCCCATTACCTACAAGATAAAGAACAAACTCACAGGGCGTCTCTCGGCCACGAGCAAGCCCCCTGGGGGACAGAGGCTTATCTTCTGTGTTCAAGAGTGACTTGAGTCCATTCCACATAGTAGGTCTTAAAGACCTGTGACCCTCCACCTGTGACCCTCTACGACCCGTCCTATCCAGGACCCTCCCGGATCTGAGAGGCACGTACCGTCCAGGTCTAAGGCGTCAAACCCGCCGCTGTCATTGTCTTCTTCGACTGTGCTGCAAGACACAAGGGAGGGCAGGGAAAGCATGCGTGTGAGTGTGTGTGTGCGCGCGCGTGCGCGTGTGTGCAAGTGAGGGAGAGGGAAGCTTCTGGAAAGTTCCAGGCTTCTGAGTGGCCTTGCCTCTGAGAGGGCAGTGTGGGTGGAGGAGTTTGGGACAAGGAGGGGTGGAGGAGGCAGGAGCCTCCCCGGAAGGGTGGGTGGCCCAGAGGCCTTGGAGGTTGCGTCCTCCAGTGGGGGAGGAGGGAAGCCAGGGCAGGTGAACAGAGGCCCCACCGGCCCCACTGGCCCCACCTGCTGTTTACGTCTCTCTCATTCTTCTCTGACATGGTACAGGACAGAGATCCATCTGCCCTGTGTGATGGGTCTGGGAGCAGAGCGCCCCTCAGCAGGAGTGGACAGAGCAGGCTTGCTGTGCTCTGGAGTTCTCAATTGTCTGCATGTGGTTTTTGCAATAGTGCTTCAAGGCGCAGGTGGCTTTGGTGCAGACGCCACATGTGGCTTCTGAAAGCTGCTTTCAACACCTGCCCCCGGCTGGCCAGAGGGAGCCCCCACAACACAGCTGCTGGTGGAGGGGCTGGCGTGGGTCTGTTTTTTATTTTTATTTTTTTAATTTTTGAGATGGAGTTTTGCTCCTGTCACCCAGGCTGGAGTGCAATGGTGCGATCTTGGCTCACTGCAACCTCTGCCTCTTGGGTTCAAGCGATTCTCCTGCCTCAGCCTCCCCAGTAGCTAGGATTACAGGTACATGCCACCGTGCCCAGCTATTTTTATTTTTTATTTTTTAATTTTTAGTGGAGATGGGGTTTTGCCATGTTGGCGAGTCTGGTCTTGAACTCCTGACCTCAGGTGATCCACCCACCTCAGCCTCCCAAAGTGTTGGGATTACAGGTGTGAGCCACTGTGCCTGGCCTAAGCAGATCTTTGCTGCTGATCTCTGGAGCCAACCAGGGAAGGCCATGCTGAGAGGCCCAAACCCAGGCCCCAGCAGGACCCGGGGTGTGGATCTAGCCTCCTCGGCCACTGCTTGCTCTCTGCCCTTCGGGAAACCGCCCAACAACCTCTGACTTTGTAGGTGACATGCCAAATCCTGGCAGGCTGGAAACACCCATAGCGCAGGCATACTTCTACTGTAGTTCTCCTTGTGAGGACACTAATGGTTTTCGGGAAGTAAGGAAGGTGGGAGAGGAGATTGGAGAAGCCATTCATGAGTTTCTTTCTTTTTTTTTTTTGAGATGGAGTCTCACCTTGTCGCCCAGGCTGGAGTGCAGGGGCATGATCTCGGCTCACTGCAACCTCTACCTGCCGGGTTCAAGTGATTCTCCTGTCTCAGCCTCCCAAGTAGCTGGGACTACAGGCGCCCGCCACCATACCCAGCTAATTTTTGTAATGTTAGTAGAGATGGAGTTTCACCATATTGGTCAGGCTGGTCTTGAACTCCTGACCTCAGGTGATCCACCCGCCTTGGCCTTGTAATCCCAAAGTGCTGGGATTACAGGCATGAGCCACCGTGCCCAGCCTTGAGTTTCTTATTCTTTGGCAGAAAATGCCAAACCCTGGGGCCATGGGGCCCTAGAACCTGATTTCTGGTCAGCATGGAGCCATGGGTCATGGGTTTCGTCCTTGGATAGGCAGCTCGGTGAACCTGGGGTGGCCACTTCCCTCCTCCGAGCCTCAGCCTCCTCATCTGTACGATGAGCAGCACCCTGCCTTTTAGGGTAGCTTTGAGGATGGCTGGGTCAGCAAGCATGGACTGGCCCAGAGACGGGGTAAGGAGGCTTGGCATGGTGGCATGGGGCAAACGCCCAGTCCTCCCTCACCTGCCACCCACCTGCGATGGGGCGCGTCCTCCTTGTAGCGTCTGACGATGGAGTCGTTTCCCGGGGGCTCGGCGGTGATTGACATGATGCTGCTGCGGCTCCGGGGGGGCTGCTTCAGACACAGACACACACACATTACGGGTGCGTAAATATGACACACACAGGGACTAAATTCAACACAAAATCATGCCCGCCTTCTACTCAGGCGGCGTGGGGGCAGCGAGCTGGCTCTCAGGGGCGACCTTGGCTGGAGCAGGCTCGTGCTCAGCCCGGCGCGGCCACAGCCGCCGAGCTTGGAACACATCTGCTTGCACATCTGCTCACAGGGAGGACGCAGGCAGGAGCTGGCCGACTGGGGGACTGGGGCACTGCCTTGCCACGGTGCACAGGCTGAGCTCGAGGCTCCCGGGCTGCACCTGCTCTAAACACGGTGAACAGTGTGGGCCTGGGGCGTGGGGAGGGCAGTGGTGTCCCCGGACGGCACAGCTGCTGGAGGGCGACCTTTGAAAGCAGGCCTGCTGGCTCCTGGCCAGAGCCGCTCTTAGTAAGAGCCTGGGATTCTGCCACCCAGGGCCGCCATCAGACAGGAATCATTATAAAATCTCTGCCTCCCCCAGGGCCTGATTTTGGAAGCTGAGCTGACAAGCTTCTCAGGGCTTCCCCTCAGGGTTAGAATTTCTAATCCTGGGCCTTCTGCTGCCTGGTGGGGAGTGGGCAATGCTGGATGCAGTGGTTGGGACCCTGCCCGGCTCTGCCCGGGTAGGGGTTCTGGGCTGGTGAGGGGGCCCTGAGCCTCAGCTCTGTAGTGGCTCTAGCTGCTCCCAGCTCTGTGCCCTGCCTGCCACCGGCTCCCCAGGCTGCTGGAGTTGCCAGGGGCTGAGAAGTTGCGGCAGAATTTTCACCGCCTGTGCCATGCGTGACAGCCCCTGGGAGGCCCAGCTCCTCCTCCCACCAAGTGTTAAATTGGGAAAGGAGGCGGCAAGAAGGTGTAAATACATTGCGAGGCTGTGGAAACCTCTCTAAATAAACATAAAGGAGGCTGGGGCTGCAGCCCAGAGCATGCAGCAGCGCCGTTCAGAGGCTGGGACTTGGGGAGGAAGGCGAGGTGGGTCGGGGCTGGTGGGGTGGACGAGGCTGGGGCCCCAGGATGGTGTTCCGCAGCAGGAGAAGGTGTTGGGGGATGAGCTGGGGCCCCGGATGGCACTCTGGAGGGAGAGAGGGTGGTGGGGACCAGCTGGGGCCCTGGATGGCACTCTGGAGGGAGAGAGGGTGGTGGGGACCAGCTGGGGCCCTGGATGGCACTCTGGAGGGAGAGAGGGTGGTGGGGATAAGCTGCGGCCCTGGATGGCATTCTGCAGGGGGAGTGGGTGGTGGGGACCAGCTGGGGCCCTGGATGGCATTCTGCAGGGGGAGTGGGTGGTGGGGACCAGCTGGGGCCCTGGATGGCATTCTGCAGTGGGAGAGGGCGGTGGGATGAGCTCTGGAGGGAGAGTGGGTGGTGGGCATGAGCTGGGGCCCCGGACAGTGTTCTGCAGGGAAAGACAACGGAGTGGACCCGCAGGTCGGGCAGAGGCCGCAGCTCACCATCTTGGTGAAGGAGTTGGTGATGGGCAGAGATCCACAGGAGCTGGGGCTGGCGTCCGTGCCTTCTTCCTCGTGCCCCTTGGCTGTCCTCATGGAAGACAAGGTGGGAGAGACAGAGAAAGGAGAAGGGGGCCGGGGAGGGTTTGAGGTGGAAGAGAGATGGAAGGGAGAGAAAAGGCAGGGAAAGGGAAGTCAGAGCCCCATAGCCAATAGACACGTGGGGCTGTCTGGTGTCATCCCAAACCTCCTTCTAACGAGGTGGGTCCGGGGCCTCTTCTCGCCCTTGGGGGCTCCCTCCCCTCTCTGTGGCATCTGCTGGAGAAAGAGCCCTCAGAAACCTCCTCTTGTTTTTTATTCAGTTTTTTGTAGAGATGGCGTCTTGCTATGTTGCCCAGGTTGGTCTTGAACTCTTGGCCTCAAGCTATCCTCCTGCCTTGGCCTCCCAAAGCACTGATATCCCAGGCATAAAATTATCTCTTCTTTTCCCGTCTCCCCCCACCACAGTAGGCTCCTGGCGGGGGGGCGGTCTCGTTTGCCAACATATCCCAGCTCCCAGCAAGGGCCACCCCTGGGCAGCCTGGGTCAAAGCTGGACAATGCCATGTGTCTCTGAGGACTTGTGTGGGGTCCCTGGCTGGCATTTTCTGTGAACAATGGACAACCGGGGCCTGAGTCTTCCCGTCCAATTCTCTGCCATCACCATGGACTCTGCCTCTCCCTGACAAGCAGGGCTGGCTGATGGGGATGAGGACAAACTGGGGGCCAAGTCTGTGGAAACCTCTCTACATAAACATACGGGAGGCTGGGGCTGCAGCCCAGAGCACGCAGCAGCACTGTTCAGAGGCTGGGACTTGGGGAGGAAGGTGAGGTGGGTCGGGGCTGGTGGGGTGGACGAGGCTGTGGCCCCGCGACGGTGTTCCGCAGCAGGAGAGGGTGTTGGGGGATGAGCTGGGGCCCCGGATGGCACTCTAGAGGGAGAGAGGGTGAAGCCTCCCTTGATGTCCCTGCCCCAACCCCTGGCTCTGCTGCAGGTTGCCTGGGGACCATGTGCACGTCCTCTCAGCCCTCGTCTGACGGCTTTGCTGTCTGTGTCCCCTCCTTGCTCCCACCCTTGCTGTGTGTGCCCGTGTTGTGTGCACAGACAGATATACGTACATCCACCCCCATCAGCGGATGTCTTGTAGGGAGGAACCATATGCTGTCCTTCCCTGGGCCCCCAGCACCTGGCACTGGGCAGCCTAAGGTCTGATGAGGAGCGAAGAAGCCCCATGGCCACGACATCCTGTCCCTTCCCTTTGGTGCAACCCCCTTCTCTGCTTCCTGCAGGCCCCAGGCCCTTTGCACCTCCCTTCTGATAAAGAAGGCCGTTGAGACACCGGATATGGCCGTGAGGGAGCTGGACGGGGCCCCCTGCCCTGGCCTCCCTCCTCTACCTCCATGCCCAGAGAGAACAGCCTTAAGCATGGGTCTGCACTCTTCACTCTCCTGCTCACCCCAAAGCCACCTGGGGGAGGCTTCATCCTTGCGGTGCGGGATGAAGTCCATCTCTTCAGCGAGGCACCCACAGTCTCAGCCCAGTGCTTTCCTGCTTTGCGCTCTGGGGCGGCAGGGCAGCTTCTGCCCCGTGCACCTCCTGGTCTCCACACCTCTGTTTACGGGCCCCTCTCTGACCTGACACTGTGTCCCTCCACCAAAAGGCTCCCTTTTCCAGCCCCAGTTTAAACGTACACCCTACCCTCACTTTTTTTTTTCTTTCTTTTCTTTCTTTCCTTCCTTCCTTCCTTCCTTCCTTCCTTCTTTCCTTCCTTCCTTCCTTCCTTCCTTCTTTCCTTTTTCTTTCTTTCTTTTTTTTTTTTGAGACAGCACCTCACTCTTTTGCTTAGGCTGGAGTGCAGTGGTGCCATCTTGGCTCACTGCAACCTCCACCTTCTGGGCTCAAGTGATTCTCCTGCCTCAGCCTCCCCAGTAGCTGGGATTACAGGCGTCCGCCACCACGCCCAGCTACTTTTTGTATTTTTAGTAGAGACAGGGTTTCACCATGTTGACCAGGCTGGTCTTAAACTCCTGACCTCAGGTGATCTGCCTGCCTTGGCCTTCCAAAGTGCTGGGATTACAGGTGTGAGCCACCATGCCCGGCCAAATGTACCCTTTTTGACAGATCCTTCTCTGACCTTTGTCCAACCACTCTCTGGACCCATGCACTTTCCGCCTCCTGGCTGTGGCCCTGCCTCCGTGTGTGGGGTCTATGGGCATCTACTTGGGCCTTCCAGCACCTGGCACATAATAGGTGCTTGATTTGCTTAGGCAAACCCTTCTAGCCGATCTGTCACTCCCAGAGACATGGTGAGGACAAAAGAGAAGATTCTGAAGGCGGTGTGTCTCGAAGAACCAGGGACTGACGAACGAACCAGCCTCCTGTGAGGTCCTGTGGGGGACCACCCAGCGAAGTCTTGGAAGAGGGTCAAAGATTCCTCTCACTGAGAAGCCACAGGCAAAACGCACAGTTCGGCTAATGCACCAGGGGTTCCGGACAGACCCACTGGGAAAGGCGGGAGGTGTGGAGGGAACCACAGAGGGAACCTTGCAGCGCTCGGGGCTCCTGCCCGCTTTGAATGACGACGAACATTAACTGCTATTTGGATGGACCCCCACCACCCTGAGACCCCCGAAAGCCCGCCATGTTTACCCTGCAGGATTGATCGCTACAGTGGGAGAAACAGATGGACTGAGAGAGACAGAGTGACAGATGAGACAGGCCGAGAGAGATCCGGGCATCTCACTAACCTTGAAAATCTGATGTTCGCTTCAGGCTGATGGGGGATTTGGCTCTCTGCAGCTAAAAGGGAGGGGAGGGGAAGAAACAAGACACGAGACACAAATCAAACAGGGCCCTAGACACATGTCACTGGGGCTTAGAAAAAAAATAAAGCGAGGCCAGCCATCCTGTCCCTCGTCATACAGCCGCCTGGGTTGGCCCAGAACGCACACGGACTGATGCTCATCTCCCGTGGCTGGGACGACAAGACACAGCGGCTCCCCTGGGCTTGAATCAGGCAGCTGCTGGTACAGACAAGCTTTCCTCCCAGGGCAGCCGTGCAATATGGCTCATGGCAGAAGACAGGACAAAAGCCAAGAGCAGCGGAGGGGACCAAGTGATGTGCGGGGAGTGTGAGGCTGAGCAGAGCTGGCTACACAACGCAGAGGGGGTTTCAGAAGAGGGTGAGGCTGCCGGGCAGGTGCCCTGGCCACCCCCGGCCCGGAGTGCTAACGGGGTCTCAGTCAGCTCGGATGTGCTGCCTCAGCCTTCTGGCTCGGCGTGTGCAAGGCTGGGAGAGGCGGAGGCACTGTCAGGCCCTGCTGTGGCATCTCATTCATTCACTCCACTCCCCTTCGAGAGCCAGCCATAGGCTTCAGGTTGCATGAGATTCTGAGCAAAGCGACAGGATTACTGCTAACTCCAGCTCCCAGGATGGTGCCTGACATGTGACGGGCATGTGATTGGCACTCAATACATTTGTGAAGAATAAACAGATTAATTATTATTTTTTTTTTGAGACAGAGTCTTGCTCTATCGCCCAGGCTGGAGTGCAGTGGTATGATCTTGGCTCACTGCAACCTCTGCCCGGCTGGGTTCAAGTGATTCTCCTGCCTCAGCCTCCCAAGTAGCTGGGACTACGGGTGTCCACCACCACGCCCAGCTAATTTTTGTTTTTTTTTAGTAGATGGGATTTCGCCATGTTGGCCAGGCTGGCATCGAACTCCTAACCTCAGATGATCCATCCACCTCAGCTTCCCAAAGTGCTGGGATTACAGGCTTGAGTGACTGTGCCCAGCCTGAATTTGGAAATGATGCTCATTTCGTTCTCTTTCCCTCCCTCTGTCTCTTTTTCTCTTCCCTTCCCTTTTCCTTCCTTCCTTCCTTCCTTCCTTCCTTCCTTCCTTCCTTCCTTCCTTCCTTCCTTCCTTCCTTCCTTCTCTCTCTCTCTCTCTCTCTCCCCCTCTCTCCCTCCTCTCTCTCTTTTCTTTCTTTCTTTTTCTTTCTCCTTCCTTCCTTCCTTCCCTCCTTCCTTCCTTCTTTCTTTTCTCTCTCTCTCTCTCATTATTGAGACAGGGTCTTGCTCTCACTCAGGCTGGAGTATAGTAGTGCAATCATAGCTCACGGCAGCCTCCAACTCTTGGGCTCAGGAGATCCTCCTGCCTCAGCCTCCTGAGTAGCTGGAACTACAGGTAGGTACCACGATGCCTGGCTAATTTCTTTTCTTTCCTTTTTCCTTTTCCTTCCTTCCTTCCTTCCTTCCTTCCTTCCTTCCTTCCTTCCTTCCTTCCTTCCTTCCTTCCCTCCCTCCCTCCCTCCCTCCCTCCCTCCCTCCCTCCTTCCTTCCTTCCTTCCTCTCTCTCTTTCTCTCTTTCTTTCTCTCTTTCTTTCTTTCTTTCTTTTTTGACACTGGATCTTCCTATGTTGCCCAGCCTGGTCTGGAACTCCTGATCTCAAGCGATCCTCCCACATTGGGCTCCCAAAGTGCTGGGATTACAGACGTGAGCTACCATGCCCAGCCTGTCTTTCTTTCTCTCTCTCTTAACGTCTATTACATTTATAAGAGTGAAGGAATCAGTAAAAATGTACAAATGAGTAAAAAGCGAGTTGGCAGGATTTCAAGCTTACAGGGTTGAAATAGGTTGAATCACAGTCTGGGCACCCAAAACCCACCCAGAAGCAGGCGTGACTGTGCTGCCCCATTGTTGCCTGCAGGGGCCCGCGGCTCCCAGACCCTCCGCCCTACACCTGCGCCCCTCCCTCCACCCCCATGCACCTGGATGCCCTTCAGGTTCATCCTGCGCTGGGGTGGGTGGTAGGGCAGGAAGTACTTGCTGTCTTCAGGTGACTCCTCCGAGGTGGAGGAATCGTCGGCTTCTTGACCATTGGTCCTGGGGCTGGCGTCCCCAAAGTCCTGAGAGATGATGGTTACTGGCAGGTTCCTGGGCAGACTCTGGGGACAGAGAAAACCTGGCGTTAGTGATGGGGGTTGGCAATGTGCCACCAGTAGGCAAAGTGGCTGGGCTGACGGCGTCATCATTCCCTCAGCCACCCGAGCTTGAAGCTCACTTCGGCCATTCTTCTTTCCTGACCCCAACCGTAACCCCAGACACTGAGCCCCACCATTCCAGCCTAACGATGCCTCCTCCTCCCGGGCTTCTGGTCCGGTCTCCCAAGCAAGCCCCGGTCTTCCTGTACAATGTAAAGGCATTGCCTCCTGACCGGCCTCAACCCCTTACATCTCATCTGCCCCCATTACATTTCCAATTTCTAGCCATTCCCATTTCTAGCCAATTCTAGCTCTAGTGCCTGAGCTAACAATATAAAAAATATTCAGAATGACTGAATGATGTTAAGAACAAAAACAGTGCTAGGTACTGTCTGGAGTGCTTCATAGCTGCCACTTCATTGAATCCCTTCCTGACAAGTGGAGGTTGTTGTTGATCACCACCTTTTACAAAATAGGGAGCGGAGTGCTGTGGCATGAAGGAACTACGTGGCCCGCGAAGCCACACGGCACCCTCATGCTGCGCTGCCTCCAAACTCAAAGCGTCTTGTCCCACTCCCTGTGCAAAATCCTTCAGGGACTCAGAATAGCAGCGGAACACTCCTGGGTATGCACAGCCCACCTTGGTGCATCTCGTTACCCGCCTGCTGCTCCTTGACTCCCACTCTGCAGACGGGTGGAAGCGCCGGACACGGCCTGCTGGCAGCATGGTGGGCTACGTGTCAGGCCTGTGTTCACGCTGTAACACAGCTGGGAATGCAGGAATGCAGCTGGGAATGCGGGTCCTCCCAAAGTGCTGGGATTACAGGCCTCAGCCACCGCACCCAGTCAGGGTCCCTTCCTTTGTAAATGAGGACACTGAGCATGTGCTTTCCATGCAGGACAGTTCTGTGGGGTAAATGAGGTAATGCGCAGAGGGCACGTTGCGTGGCACCTGCACGTGACCTCGCTCAGTAAACCCAGAGCTATAAAAGTGATAACATCTACCCTGGAGGAGGCATTCCTTCACTTCTCAGTGCCTGGGGCGCTGCTGGGAAATGCACTCTGCAATTCACATTGTCGATAAATGAGGGTTTACTCACAGGCACTAGGAACCCTAATGACCGCAGGGTGTCTTAAACCCAGTGACAGTTCAGGTGTGCGGGGGAACCCTAGTAGGAGGCCAGCAGCTGGCTGTGGTCAACTGAGAGGGCACTGAGGCTCCTAAGCGGGGAGGCTGCTCAGCCAGGAAGTGGCTGGGTCAGGCTTGACCCTGCATCTTCTTCTTTTTGTTTTTTGAGACGAAGGTTTGCTCTGTCACCAGGCTGGAGTGCAGTGGCAAGATCTCGGCTCACTGCAACCTCTGCCTCCCAGGTTCAAGCAATTCTCCTGCCTCAGCCTCCCGAGGAGCTGGGAGTACAGGCACACACCACCACATCTAGCTAATTTTTTTTGTATTTTTAGTAAAGACGGGGTTTCACTATGTTGGTCAGGCTGGTCTCGAACTCCTGACCTCATGATCCACCCGCCTCAGCCTCCCAAAGTGCTGGGATTACAGGCATGAGCCATCGCGTCCAGCCCCCTGCATCTTATTTATGTTTTTAATTTTAATTTTTTAAATTAAAAAAAATTTTCACTCTGTTGCCCAGACTGGTCTTGAACTCCTGTCCTAAAGCGATCCTCCCACCTCAGCCTCCCAAAATGCTGAGATTAGAGGCATGAACCACTGTGCCCAGCCCTACCCTGCATCTTCTAACTGCAAAATGAGTGGCTTCTACTCATCACTAAACAGACACAAACACAAGACTAAAAGATGTGGATTATGCTGGGTGTGGGAGGGAACTTCTGGCTTCAAAAATATGAAGGGCCGACCGGGCACAGTGGCTCATGGCTGTAAGTCTAGCACTTTGGGAGGCTGAGGCGGGAGGATCACTTGAGGATAGGAGTTTAAGACCAGCCTGGGAAACAGTGAGACCTTGTCTGTATAAAAAAATACAAAATTAGTCAGGCATGGTGGTGTGTGCCTTTAGTCCCGTTACCCGGGAGGCTGAAGTGGGAGGATGGCTTGAGCCCAGGAGTTTGAAGCTGCAGTGAGCTGTGATGGTGCCACTGCATTCCAGCCTGGGCAACAGAGCAAGACCCCGTCTCAAAAACAAAACAAAACTAAACAAAGGACAAGGAGCCATTCATTGCACTGGGAGGTGGCAACTGGCCACAGCCCTCAGTGGGCGCCAGGGGGCACCTGGCTTCAGATGTGGGGCCCCACGGGGAGGCGGCGACTGGCCGCAGCCCTCAGTGGGCGCCAGGGGGCACCTGGCTTCAGATGTGGGGCCCCACAGGGAGGCGGCGACTGGCCACAGCCCTCAGTGGGCACCAGGGGGCACCTGGCTTCAGATGTGGGGCCCCACGGGGAGGCGGCGACTGGCCACAGCCCTCAGTGGGCGCCATGGGGCACCTGGCTTCAGACGTGGGCCCTGCCTGTCCCAGCCCACCTGGTCCAGGTTGTTGCTGTCCTTGGAGAGGCGCCGGAGCTTGCTTTCCAGGTTGACGATGCAGGCCTCCCGCCGCACCATCTCGATCCTCATCTCGTCGTTCTTCTCCTCCAGCTCACGGATCTGCTTCCTGTACTTGTCCTTTTCGATTAAGCACTGCGAGTACTGTGTCTGGGCTTCGTCTCGGGAGTGGAAGGCCTGCCGGGGAGAAGCAGGACAAAGGCCGCTTTGGGGGCCGCACCCCAGTCAACTCCAGCTGGGCCCAGGGACAGGCATCATCCCCAACCCAGGGGCCAGCCACATCGTCTGTGACTCTCATCTGCAGCCTGACTCCTGGGCGTGTCAGTCACTGCCTTCTTCAATAACACGATCACAGAGCCGATGGTTCGACCCTTGCTAGTGGCAGGCTCCGTGTTGAGAGATTTGATGCAGTATCCCTGGAAGGCCACGGCCTGTCCCTATGAGGTGGTGCTACCGTAATTTTCCTCATTTTACAGATGAGGGCACTGAGGTCAGGGTGGCATACACCTTATGAATGACAGGGCTGGATCTGAACCCATCCTCTCACCTGAGAGAACAGACAACATTTAAGAACCATGCTTGGTTGTGGGAGCTGCTGGAGCTCAGCTCAGAGCCCCCTGATACCCAAATGCCTGTGACTTCCAAAAGCCTTTTGGGATAGAATTCATCGTTGGAACAGAAATGGGAAAGATGGATTCAGGAGTGATCCCTGCATTGTCAGTGACATTGCACTGGACAAAACACTCTGAAGGACCCCGTGGCCTGGGGTGTGGGCCCCGCTGTGCAGTCTTGCCGCCTTGCATGCTGCAGGTGGTGCCTGTACCTGGTCCCGCTCCCGCTCCACCTCCTCCAGCTGCAGCATGACCGTATTCATCCGGTGCTTGTACATTTCACAGTCCTTCCCCAGGGTCGAGCACTTGAGCTCCAGGTCCTCCTTCTCCTCCAGGTACTGTGAACAACACAGAGAAATCAATACGTGCATCAAGGAATCAATAGGTCAGGGTTGAAAGCTGTTCTCCGCTCGTGCCTTCCCGCCGGCTGGCTGGAGCTGGCCTGTCCCTCCCTAAGCTGGCATGGTCAGGACATGGCCTGCCCTTCTGAGAACCGGCTATCTGACCACTGGGGCTCAAGGTAGGGGACCAATGAACTTGGCATTGTCATGAACCCACTACAGACCAGGTAACGTATGGGAGGATAGTGTGGTCTCAATCAGGAGGGGGACACTGGTGCTCAGCTGGTGCAATAGCTTATAAATGCCCAAGGGTGGCCGACACATCTGGGATCCTGCAATCTGCAAGGTGTGGGTGAGGCTCTGAGACTCACACATTGGCAAGTATGTTGGTTCCCCCAATCCCAAGCCCTCACCGTCTCCTCTGCCCACATTGCTCCTGCCCCCAGGCCCTCATCAGGTTGATAAACTGCAGCTCCTGCCAGGGGCTGAATACTGGGAAGTACAGGGGATTTATGCCAGGGGTCTGACCTAGTCCCCGGAAAGGAGTGTGGGGTCAGGGAGGTCCTGCTGACACACACCACTGCCCCCTGGTGTGAAGGGGGCGGGCCAAGGGCACTGCTGGGCAGGCGGTCCCCGCTCCCACCTTGTCCCGCAGCTCCTCCGCCTGGCGGGCCTCCTCCTGCAGGTTGTAGATCCTGTTGACCAGCTCCTGCCGGTCCTCCAGGGCCTCCTTGCGGTCGTGTTCCAGGATGTCCAGGATGGCCTTGTCGGAGTCTGGCAGGCTGCGCTTTCCAGCCTGGGTGGGAGGGAGGAGGTTTAACAGGGTCAGGGTCGGGGTGGGGAGCCAGGTGGTCCTGGAAGGTGGGGGACAGAAGAGCCAGCAACAGACACGGACAGGGCAGAAGGTTTTGTGTCTGGAAGGTAGAGGCAAGAAGAGATGTATGTCCCTTGAGGTCTCTAAGAAGCTTATCATTTAAGAAGTTTATTGCCTGGAAAGAAGCAGAAAACTGGCTTCTGCTTGGGAGTATCCTGGGCCTTTTGTTCTCCCTGGCACTTATTAGAGCGCAGAGAAGCAACTGGTGCACCTAGAACACTTCACAGGTGACAGCAAAGGGAAGCTGGATCGGCTTTTTAGATGCTGTCCCTGAAATACTGAGGAATCTGTTCTGGTGAAGCTGGGTTCATCCTCGGCTCCGAAAGAGAGCCTTAAATACCAGGCAGCCGCTCCTGGTGGGGACTGTTCTGGAGGGAGCCAGAGGATGCATGTTTTTTTTCTTGCCCTGCAGATATGTTTTGGGATGTCACTCCTCAGCAGCTTCCTCCTCCATGCCCACAAGTGATTCCACTTTGACAAGTGCGGGGAGGCATTTGAGGTTGGAACAAGTGGCACAGAGCTTAGAGTTGAGTTTTCTGAAATCTTTTTTTTTTTTTTTTTTTTTTTGAGACGGAGTCTCGCTCTGTCGCCCAGGCTGGAGTGCAGTGGCCGGATCTCAGCTCACTGCAAGCTCCGCCGCCCGAGTGTACGCCATTCTCCTGCCTCAGCCTCCCGAGTAGCTGGGACTACAGGCGCCTGCCACCTCGCCTGGCTAGTTTTTTGTATTTTTTAGTAGAGACGGGGTTTCACCATGTTAGCCAGGATGGTCTTGATCTCCTGACCTCGTGATCCGCCCGTCTCGGCCTCCCAAAGTGCTGGGATTACAGGCTTGAGCCACCGCGCCCAGCCTGAGTTTTCTGAAATCTTTAAGGGCGTGTAGGTTTCCCAGAAGTCCTTGTCTCTTCCCACAGTGCCCAGGGCATTGATTTCCACATGGATGGTGATTTTCCTGGAGTGCTTCAAACAAGGACATGTTTTCCCAAGTATGATCTCCTGTCTCTGACAAATGCGTGGTGGGGTGGTCACCGCTTTACAGAGGAGAAGACAAAGGTGCCCAAGGATGGCATGCATGTCTGTGATCCTGCAGTCAGCGTGGTGTGAGTGAGGCTCTGGGACTCACACCCTGGCAGGTGCATCGTCTCCCCCAACCCCAAGCCCTCACCCTCCCGCTGCCTGCGCTGGCCCCGCCCCCAGGCCCTCACCTGGATGATGGACTGCAGTTCCTGGTTTTTGGTCTTCAGCATTTCATTCTCCCGCTCCAGTTCCAGAACCTGCTCCTTCTTGGGCCGATTTTCAATGTCATTCTTCAGTTTCAGAGACTGATTTCTCTCCAGCTTACATTCCTCCTCCATCTTATTCAACCGGTGCTTTAGCTGATCGATCTGAAACACCCCAAGGGTGCCGAGGGGAGAAGGCAGGTGGCAAGAAACACTCAGAAAAGGCAACGCTACCCCAGATTCCACTGGGCTGGCAGCATAACCTGAGTTATGCCCCTCCTTCTTTCAGGGGCAGAGAAGGGCTTCAAGAAACCTTCTCCAGTAAAACAAACCATCATCTCCCTATTGATGGAGAGTTCCTGATAAGTCTATTTAGAAATAGCTCTAAAGGGGCTACAGACCTCAGAGAAAATTCCCTCAACGTTTGTCGGGTGGAACAGGTTATGGATTTTGGGATAAAAGAGATCCAAGTTGGTGTTTCTCACGTCAACACCCTTCTCTGATGGGTTTTTCAAATTCTGATCCTCAGAACTCAAGGATTCCCCTGAAGAATCCTAGGGTTATCCAGGGGGAAGGAGGAGATGGTTGAGAAATCGGGGTTCTCGGCGTCCACCCTGACTTCACGTCCCAGAACAGCTCTGCTTGTGTGGTTTGTTCTTTGAGGTTTCATACAGATTTTATTTGGATAAATAGCACTGTTGCTAAAAAGGAAGAGGAGGAGGAGGAGGAAGAGGAAAAAGAAAGAAAAAGCAGGAGAAGGAGGAGAAGAAGAAAAGTAGAGGAAGAAGAGGAAGAAGAAGAGGAAGCAGAAGAAGAGAAAGGAGAAGAAGAGGAAGAGGAGGAAGGAGAGGAAGAGGAAGAAGAGGAAGAAGAGGGGGAGGAGAAGAAAGAAGAGGAGGATGAGAGGAGGAGGAGGAAGGAGCAGAGGAAGAGGAAGAGAAAGAGAAAGAAGATGAAGGAGGAGGAGAAGGAGGAGGAGACGGAGAAGAAGAAGAAATAAGAAGGTGGAGGAGAAGAAAGAAGAGGAGGAAGAAGAAGGAGAATAAGGGGGAGTAGGGGAGGAGGAGGAGAAGGAGAAGAGAAAGAAGAAGGAGAAGGAGGAGAAGGAGAAGAAGGAGAAGGAGAAGAAGAAGGAGGAGGAGGAGGAGGACAGCCTGAAATCAACTGAATTGTAATTTAAGAGGATCTCCGGCCTAAAGAACTTCCCTAGACCTAGTGGCAGAAAGAGTGACTGAAGAAGAAGATAGCCTGAAATCCACTTAATTGTAATTTCACAGGATCTCCGGCCTAAAGAACTTCCCTAGACTTAGTGGCAGAAAGAGTGGCTTCCTGGAGGAGGCAGCTATTGCATCTAGAAATGAGACAAGTGGAGATGTGCTGATTTTCACACTCAAGAGTTTAGTGTCAGGAACTGGGACCAGCAGAAGACTTCTTCAACTTGTGAGACTAAACTGTGTGCCAAACACACTGGCTTGGCTAAAATATCCCAAATAAGAAGGTTGCATTCAAGGGCTATAAAGAAAGGAGGCACCAAAGCGGAGAGTGTCATTTTTTCAAACCTAGTCTTGGAGGGAGAATCGTCTCAAGGAATCTGGCAGGTAGAGAGCAGTGGCTTTAGTGAGAAAAGTCCAGCTCCTGCACCCCAGTGATTAACCTGAGACGATGAAGAAATGGGCGTGCAGGAAGCAGCCTGAGGCCAAGAAAACCAGCCAGGGACTCTGCTGGCCATATGTTCTTCCAAATTCTACTTATACTTTCCCACTATTAATATATCTCCAGGGAAACATAACACAGGAGAAAGTTCCAGGAGAGAAACTTGTAAGTCCCTGCTACAGGGACTAACTTCCTCAAATCCTAGGTAAAAACAGCATAGAAATCTCTCCTGCTTATGCAAAAAAAAAAAAAAAAAAAAAAAAAAAAAAAGAAAAAGGAAAAAAAGCTCCTCAGCATCTTCAAAGCTCAACTCAAGCGTCCCATGCTAAGTCCCAAGTCCCACACGAGCAGGCATGGGGTGCTAGCATTGCGGGGTGCTTACAGGGTCAGCCACTCTGCCCCAAGGCTTACGGTTCAGTATCCCAGCAATCCTAGGGCACAGCTATTACTTTCATTATTGCCATCTGCAAATGAGGAAACTGAAGCCAATAGCTAAGTAAGTAGTAAAGCATAAAGCCAGAATTTGAACTCAAAACTACAGGACTTACAAAGCTCATGCTCCTAACCAAAACACTATTGCCAGCTATGCCACTGACTCCATTCACCTGAATCCCGGTGGATTGTTTACAGATCTGTCTGCTTCACTAAACTGTAAGTGACCTAAGCACAGCTCACGTGATTTATCCCCGTGTCTCCCACAGCGCTTAGCACAGTGCCTCACACGTGGCAGGTGCTTAATAAATATTCTGTGAGTCTATTTCCCACCCAGCAGCCAGAGTGATCCTTCTCAGATATAAATCGTCACTCCTCAGCTCTCAATCCTTCAGAGGCTTCTCATCACAACTAGAATAAATCCCAAAGTTCTTACCATGGCCCCATGATCTGGACCCCGCCATCCCTTCCACTCCCTTCTGCACCATTTGTTTATTTGGCTCTGGCCCCACTGACTCTCCTGCTATTTCTTTTCTCTTTCATTTCCTTTCCTTCCTTCCTTCCTTCCTTCCTTCCTTCCTTCCTTCCTTCCTTCCTCCCTCCCTTCCTTCCTTCCTTCCCTCCTTCCTTCCTCCATCTCCTTCCTTCTTTCCTTCCTCCCTCCCTCCTTCCCTCCCTCCCTCTCCTTCCTTTCTTCCTTCCTTCCTCTCTCCCTTCCACTCTCCCTCTCCTTCCTTCCTTCCTCCCTCCCTCTCTCCCTGCCTCTCCTTCCTTCCTTCCTTCCTCTCTCCCTTCTTCTCTCCCTTCCTCTCTCCCTTTCCTTCCTTCCTTCCTTCCTCCCTCCCTCTCCTTCCTTCCTCCCTCCCTCTCCTTCTTTCCTCCCTCCCTCCCCTTCCTTCCTCCCTCCCTCCCTCTCCTTCCTTCCTTCCTCCCTCCCTCCCTCCCTCCCTCCCTCCCTCCCTCCCTCCCTCCCTTCCCCTCCTTCCTTCCTTCCTTCCTTCCTTCCTTCCTTCCTTCCTTCCTTCCTTCCCTCCCTCCCTGTCTCCCTCCCTCCCTCCCTCCTTCTTCTTCTCTCTCTCTCTTTCTCTCTCTCTCTTTCTCTCTCTCTCTCTTTTTCGACAGGCATGGCTCATTGCAGCTCGACCTTCTGGACTCAGGCAATCATCCTGCCTTATCCCCCTGAACTACAGGCACATACCACCATGCCTGGCTTATTTCTGTAGAGATGCGGTTTTTGTCAGGTTACCCGTGCTGGTCTCAAACTCCTGGACTGAAGCAATCCTCCCACCTTGGCCTCCCAAAATGCTGGGATTACAGGTGTGAGCCACCAAGCCCAGCCTTCCTGCTATTTCTTCGAAAACAAAAACAGAAACAAAAAAACATGCCTCCTGCTTGTGGCCTTTGCAAGTGCTTTCCCCCTGAGACTTGCATGGATGGCTCCTTTCATCCCTTCAGATCTCTGTTCATGTGTCTCCTTCTCAGAGACCTTTCCTGGCCACCCTATTTAAAGTAGCAACCCTCATGTTCTGTCCTCACGCCCTGTCTTCTCTTCTTGAGAACACTCATTTCTACCAAGTATTTATGCATTTGTTTTCTGATTACAATGTTAGTTCCACCACAGCAGGGTTTTAGTCTTGAGCTATGTATCCCTGGAAAAGAGCCTGGGGGCCAGGCGTGGTGGCTTACACCTGTAATCCCAGCACTTTGGGAGGCCAAGGTGGGCAGGTTGCCTGAGTCCAGCCTGGGCAACATGGCAAAAAGCTGTCTCTACTAAAAATAGAAAAAGGGAGGCGGGTAGGAAAAAAATAGAAAAAAGGTAGCTGGCATAGCACGTACCTATAGTCCCAGCTACTTGGGAGGCTAAGTCGGGAGGATCACCTGAGCCTGCAAGGCCAAAGCTACAGTGAGCTGTGATCACACCACTACACTCCAGCTTGGGTGACAGAGTGAGACTCTGTCCAAAAAAACCCCAAAAAACAAAAAACAAAAAGCCTGGTACCTGGTGGCACTCAATAAACAGAAAGAATGAATGAGGCTGGGTGCAGTGGCTCATACCTGTAATCCCACCACTTTGGAAGGCCAAGGCAGGTGGATCACTTGAGCCCAGGAGTTGCAGACCAGCCTGGGCAAAATAGCGAGACCCCTTTTCTACAAAAAAAAATTGAAAGAATAGCCTGGTGTGATGGCGGGCACCTGTAGTCCCAGCTACTTTGGAGGCTGAGACAGGAGGATCGCTTGAGTCTAGGAGGTCAAGGGTGCAGTGAGCCAAGCCATGATCGCACCACTGCAGCCTGGGCAGTGGAAGACCCTGTCTCAAAAAAAAAAAAAGAAAGAAAAGAAAGAAAGAAAAGAAAGGAAGGAAGGAAGAAGGAAGAAAAGAGAGGAAGAGGAGGGAAAGAGGAAGGAAGGAAGGTGGGAAGAAGGAAGGAAAAGGAAAGGAAAGAAGGAAAAGAAAAAAAAGAAAGGAAAAGAAAAGAAAAAAGACAAAAGAAAGATGTAAATCTCCTTAATTCATTTGCGCAGTGCGCCATTCCAGGAGCCCCACCGGGTCTGAGTGCGCATGCACAAGGCGACTCTGGACCCAGAGGTGGAAAGCCGTACTGGGTCCGTCCTTGTGCGCATGTCTGCCCATGCGCATAGGGGATGTAGGCGCTGACCCGGTAGCTCTAAGCACTATGGGTACCGGCGCAGGCGCATGGTGGACGCAGGACCCCCAGAGGCTCTGTGTCCTCCATTCCCTCTCACCTGGCTGGCACGAAGTTCTGGGAGACCATGTGCATGTGCTTGTACCTGCTTTATGGGGGACCTGAGCCCTGGTGACATTTGTTTCCCCCAGAGTAGCCCTTGGACACCCCTCACCTCGAGTTGAAGGTCTCGGCTCCTCATGACCGCCATGTTCTTCTCCTCACTGAGCTGTGCGTAGCGCATGGCTAAGTTGTAGTTGTCGTCCTTCACCTTGACCAGCTCGTCATTGTAGCTGTCCCGCTCTTCCTTCATCTTGTAGTACCGCTCCTGGAAGGTCAGCAACTCCACGCGCGTCAGCGTCATCTGCTTTTTCTCATCCTCCAGCTGCCGCAACCTGGCCAGCAGCTCGCAGCGTTGCAGATCCTTGGCCTTCATCTGCTGCTGCAGCTTGATGACCTCGTTCATCAGGAAGTGCGTGAGGCCCTCGTGGCCCTCCTCCACTGTGGAGAGGGGGCACCCAGTCAGGCCTGAGGACTGGGAAGTGGAAAAAGGAGGTTCCAGACGCAGGGCAGGTGCCATTCATTCACTCACTCACTCACCAACGTTGTGCCGAGCTCTTTACTCACTCTGCCCACGAGCTACTGGGGATTCAGAGTGAGCAAGACTTACAGCTTTGGCCCCGGGAGAGCTTATGGTGTAATAAGAGAAACGCATTTTTAAAAAATCAAATGATCACCACAAACAGAATTACAGACCGTGAGGATTTCACAAAGTAAAGGTAGATGGAGCTATGAGAGTGTGTGGCAGAGGCCCAGATCCAGCCTCGTGGGCAGAGGGGGTTGGAGAAGGCTCCTGATGGTTGAGGTACAATGTTAAGTTCGGGAGGGAAGAGGCATTCTAGGAAAGGGGAACAACATTGCCAAGGCCATATGGGGAGAAGGGAGGAACCTGGCATATTTCAGGAACTGAACAAAGACCAAAGTGGCTTAAGGAGAGAGATAGAAGAGAAAGGTGAGGCTGGGGGTGTCAGCAGGGACTGGATCATGAAGGGTCCTTGTGGGCTGCATTAAAGACCTGGGTCTTTTTTATATTTTAAAACAGGGTCTCACTCTGTCACCCAGGCTGGAATGCAGGGGCATGATCATAGCTTATTGCAGCCTAAAACTCCTGGGTTCAAGCAATTCTGTGGCTGCAGCCTCCAAAAGTGTAGGAATTTCAGGCATGAGGCACTGTGCTTGGACAAGACCTGGGTCTTTACAAAGAAACAATGAAAAACCACCAGAGGGTTTTAAATAAGGGAGGAAGAATGGAGAAAGCACTGAAACAGATCGGGAATTGATATAGAGAGTTGATGGGGTTGTGAGAGTCTGGACTGTGGGAAGTGTTGGGGAGGGAGAGAAGACTGATTCAAGAATGTTATAGAAAGGAAGATTAAGAAAGCAAGATGCTCAAGGGCTCTGGCCTGTGAGACACTCCAAAGAATGCAGTCAAGGCAAGGACAAGATCTACTGGGTAGAATGAACTTGAGTTCCACTCGGCGCCATTCGTGGGGGATGGTCCGTGAACACCCACTTCTCTTGGCTCCTGCTTCACTTTGCCCCTGTTAACCTATCTTTCATCATCAAGCAAAATAAGTGGTTGACAGACCCCAGTTCTATATGTCATAGATTCACAGCTTTAGAACCATGCCACTACTGAGGACACACACACACACTCATACGCCCCTCCTATTAGAGTCCAGATGTTCCCAATGGCAAAAGCACTTACCCACAATAGTGGAGAATCTCCGGGTGGGCTCTTTCCCAGTCACCAGTTTGTACAGCTCGGGGTAATAAAATTCCAGGCTCTCCAAGAAGACCACATAGCCCCTTTGCCCCTTGGTATGTAGAATGTCCAACAGCCGGCCTAGGGGAAAGACCAGATCACTCTGTGAGAATACATACCTGATGGAACACAAGTCCCTGTGGCTGGTCTCATCCTGGACTTGTGTCCTTCAGTCAACTCTAAGAAGACAGTCTCCCCACATTCTATCACTTCTGAGTTGTATCTTGGAGCCCAGATGACGTAAATCAAAGTGCCAGGCCCCCCGCAGGGATTCATTGAGCATTCGTTTTCTTTTTCTAATAAATTGGTAGAACCAGGATAAATGGAATTGCCACCCCAGTTTTGAAGTTTCCCAACTGACCAGGGCCAAAATGAACCATGTAGGCACCAGGTCTTCTATGACTGAAGGAGGTTGGAAGCACGATAAAAATTATGGAATGATATATGGTTCTCTGGGATTGAGAGCAGGAAGATAAATATTTGGGTGAGGGGCTAGGAAAAATCATAGGAAGCAGGGATAGTTCTAGGCTTTTCTTTGGGATTATGACACAACCTGGAAACACCTTAAGTGTAATTTCCCCAGCAGGTCCCAGTTTCTATACTATTGATTCCGCTTATTGCTTACATTTCTGGGCCCTTCCTTCAACATTTTATTTTCAGATATTTCTTCTGAGATATAGAAGAAGAAAGGTAGGTCTTAAAACTCGACCTTTTCCTTAGGACGGATGGAAGAAATACATTTGATGTGATGTCAACCCCGATGGTTTGGTGAAGCTGCCTGCAGTACTGTTTTGAGAAATATTCCAAAGTTACATCCAAGCTCAGTGGGAAAACATGCTGATTAGTGATGTCTGCCATGGATGCCAGAGAGTCGCAGCTGATGAGCCATTTACCACCAGCCACGCTGGGGGACAGTGATTATCAAACCTTCTAAACTGATCCGTAGAAAGAAAAACATTTAACATTGTGGTCTAGTGACCACAAAGATAACTCTACAAATACATGTGTATACACATGTACATAATATACAATTAAAACAAGCTTCATAAACCATATTTATTACCTTTACTGAATATGATAAAGTGTCCTACCCACCCCCCCCCCGGAAGTCAGGCTAGAAAAGCCTGTGGCACCCTTCTTGGAATAATATTTTTAAACAGATAAAGTACATCAGATTACAAAAGAAACCAATTATAATAAAATCCAGTTATCAAATATTAAATAAATTTGTGTTTCAGTAACGTACTTCTTTATTAATGCACTAAATAACAAGACCTCTTGGCAGATCTAATCACTACTGTAATTTTGAAAGAGAGATGAGTGTAAGTGGCATTTTGAGAGATTTGCAGTAGCTGTAGTGATAGGAAGAGATCTGTAATTTTCATTGTTGCCTAAGTCACAGGAGTTATTAATCACTACTGTAATTCGTGGCCTCCTGACATTTGCAATTGAGGGCAATGCTAAATTGCTGTTGAGGTTAGTAAAATAAAGACGGCATTTCTTCCCCACTCCCCGCTTACGTATTCTTTGCGTTCTATACACAGACAGCTTGAGTTCTATACACAGATGAGTGGGTGGTGGTCTGTGGACCCCAGTTTAAAAATCCCTGACCTACAGCAACCTCATTTTGGTACAGCTACCAAAGGGTATGTCTGGAAGTTGCCTTGTGCTGTAGCCCTCCCTCTCCCACAAAGAGGTCCTAAGGTTACCTGCCCGGTTGATCTTGGACGGCAGCATAGGAGCATTAAGCACTTCATCTTCATCCTGCTCATCAATGACCTTACACTGACGCAGGTAGGGCGTGAGCTTGGCGGGGTTGATGTAGCGGCTGAGCATGTGCCGGTTACACTCCACATTCTCCCACAAGGCGTCCTCTTCATCCTTCAGTGTCTCCATGTAGTCATCCATCTCTGGCCCTCCTCCTTTTAGACATAAACCCCAACAAGCTTAATAAAAGAGTCTCACCGGAACAGCTGTATAAACTCCTCTGGAGTGATCTCTAGAATATATTAAGTTAAAAAAAAGTCCCGTACAGTAAAGTATATATGGCATTTTACCTTTTATCTAAGAAAGGGGGTATGAATATAAAAATATGTATTTCCTTATATACTAAACATAAACAATGGAAGTTTAAGCCATAAAATTTTTAAAAGATTATTTATAGGGCAGAGAGGGAAAATCCTGCGGTTGCAGTCTACCCTTTCCATCCAAGTTTTTATGTCTTACTAAAAATGTATAGTTCCCTAAACAATATATGCTATTGGTTTTTGTTTTAAAATTTCACATAAATGGTGTCATACTGTATATTTCCTTTTTCAACATGTTTTTCTCCCTCTACATTTTTTTTTTGAGATTTATCTAGGTGGATACATACAGATCTAAGTCATTCATTTTTAAAAACAGCTTTATTGTGATATAATTCACATACTATACAAGTTAACTTTTTAATATGTTCAATTCAGTGATTTTAGTATATTCATAGAATTGTGCAACCACCACCACAATCAATTTAAAAACATTTCCATCATTTCAAAAAGAAGCTCCTCACCCTTTATTAGCCACTCTCAATTTCCCTCTAATCCCTGCCCCTCCATCCCGTGTAACTACTCATTCACCTTCTGTCTGTATAGATTTGCCTTTTCTGTACATTTTATACAAGTGAAATCCTACAATTTATGGTCTTTCATGGCTGGCTTCTTTCGCTTAGCAACTTTTCAAGGTTTGTTCCTGTTGTAGCATGTATCAGGACTTCATTTATTTGAAATTGCTCAGTGATTTTTTCATTGCATGGACACACCACATTTTGCTTGTCTGTTCATTCACTAATGGACATTTGAGTTTCTGCCTTTTGTCTATTATGAACAATGCTGCTATGAACGTTCATATACCAGTTTTTGTGTGACTGTATGTTTTTATTTCCCTTGGGTAGATACATAGGAGTGGATTGTTAGGCCATATGGCAACTCTATATTTAACATTTTGAGGAACTGCCAAACTGTTTTCCAAAGCAGCTGCATCATTTTACATTGCCACCAGCAAGCCATGAGGGTTTTAATTCCTCCATATTCTTGCTAACACTTGTTATTGTCTGCCTTTTTTTATTACAGCTCTCCTACTGAGTGTGAAGTAGCATCTCATTGTGGTTTTGATTTGCATTTCCCTAATGACTAACGATGTTGAACATCTTTTCATGTGCATATTGGCCATTTGTGCATTGAGAAATGTCTATTCAAATCCTTTGCCCATTTTAAAATTGTGTTGTTTGTCTTTTTATTATTGAGTTGTAGGATTTTGTTATGTATTCTGGATGCAAGCCACTTATCAGATATATGACTTGCAAATATTTCTCTCATTCTGTCAGTTGTCTTCCCTTTCTTAAAAGCATTGTTTGTAGCATAAAACTTTTAAATTTTGAGGTAATTTATTTTTTTCTTTTTTTCACTTGTGCTCTTGGCATGTATCTAAAACACCATTGTCTAATTCAAGATGATGAAGGTTTACTCCTGTTTTTTTCCTTTGAATATTATACCTTAGTTCTTACGTTGAGGATGATCCATTTTGAGTTAATTTTTGTGTATGGTGTGAGGTAGGGGTCCAACTGCATTCTTTTGTGTGTGGATGTCCAGTTGTCCAAGCACAGTTTGTTTGAAAAGACTATTCTTTCCCCATTGAATGATTTTGCTACCCTTGTTGACAATCAACTGACCATAAAAGTAAACATTTGTTTTTGCACTATTGATTCTATTCCATTGATCTATATGTGTATCCTTATGATAGTACTACATTGTCTTGATTATTGAAGATTTGTAGATTTGTAGTAGGCCTTGAAATTGGGAAGTATGAGTCTCCCAAACTTGTTCTTTTTCAAGATTGTTTTGGCTATTAGGTGCCTTTTACAACTCTTACGGATTTTGGGATTAGGATGTCAATTTGTGCAAAAAAATGCAGTTGGTATTTTGGTAGTGAATCTGCTGAATATCTAGATCAATTTGGGGAGTACTGCTACCTAACAATATTGAATCTTCTGATCTGTGAACATGGGGATGTCTTTCTTTAAATCTTCTTTAATTTCTTTCAGCAATGTTTCATAGTT
Source organism: Macaca thibetana thibetana (assembly GCF_024542745.1). NCBI lineage: Eukaryota > Metazoa > Chordata > Mammalia > Primates > Cercopithecidae > Macaca > Macaca thibetana. Next base: position 148,425,426 of record NC_065580.1, read on the forward strand.
CTCAGTGTACAAATCTTGCACTTCTTTTGTTAAATATATTCCTAAGTACTTCATTATGTTTGATGACATTATAAATGGGAGTTTTTTTCTTAATTTCATTTGTGGAATATTCATTGCTGGTCTATAGATATATAATTTATTTTTGTATATTGACCTCGTATTCTGCAACCTTGTGAAATCATTTATTAGTTCTCATAATTTGTTAGAGACACCTTATGATATCCTATATATAAGATCATGTCATTTGCAGATAAAGATAGTTTTACTTCTGTTTTTCCAATCTGGGTGCCTTTTATTTTTCTTCCTTGCCTAATTGCTCTGGCTAAAATACCTCCAGTACTATGTTAGATAGAAGTGTTGACAGCAGGAATCCTTGTTTTGTTACTGATGTTAGCAGACAGCATCCAGTCTTTCACTGTCAAGTATGACATTAGCTGTAGGCTTTTGCTTTTGTTTTTAGAATAGATGTCCTTTATCAGGTTGAGGAAGTTTTCTTACCTTCTTGGTTTATTGAATGTTTTTACCCCGAAAGTGTTCTTAATTTTGTCAGATGCTTTTTCTGCATTTATTGAGGCTGCCGTGTGGTTTTTGTTTTTTATTCTATCGATATGGTTACACTACCTGACTTTCAGCTGTTAAACCAACCTTATATTCCTGGCATAAATCCCATGTGGTCATGGTATATAATTCTTTTTATATGTTGCTGGATTTAATTAGCCAGTTTTTAAAAATAGGATTTTTGCATTCATATTCATAGGAGATATTGGTCTGTAGTTTTCTTTTCCTGTGATGTCATTGTCTGGTTTTGATATCAGGGTATATCAGGGTATTTCTATTCCTGTGATGTCATTGTCTGGTTTTGATATTGGCCTCAGAATGATTTAGGAAGTGTTGCTTCCTCTCCTGCTTTTTGGAAGCGGCTTTTAAGAATTGGTATTAATTTTTCTTTTGTTTGGTAGAACTTACAAGTGAAGACAGCTGGGCATGGGTTTTTCTTTGTAGATTATTTTTACAAATTCAGCCTCCTTACTTATTACAGGTCTGTTCATATTTTCTGTTTGTCTTGAGCCAGTTTCAGTAGTTTGTGTCTTTCTAGGAATTTGTCCACTATATTTAAGTTATCCAATTTATTGGCAGCAATTGCTCACAGTTCCCTTCATAATTCTTTTTATCTCTGTAAGTTCAGTTATAATTTCCCCCCTTTCATTTCTGATTCTAGTAATTTGCATCTTCTCTTATTTTGTTGATATATCAAAGAACCAACTTTTGGTTTCATTAATTCTCTGTATTCCTTTTCTATTCTCAGGTTCATTTTCTTCTACTCTAGTCTTGATTATTTCCTTTCTTTTCATTGCTTTAGGTTTAGTTAGCACTTCTTTTTCTACTTTTGTAAGAGAGGAGGTAAAATTGCCTTTGCAAAATTTGTAACAAAAATTCTGACAGTGAAAGAGATCTGACGTAACCAATTCCATCTTGCTTCTAACCTCCAAGCTGTCCTTGTTCATTCCTGGGCAGAGGCCAAACTGATTTTGGGAGGAACTTAGTTCATAGATTAATGTATTATTCTGCTGCTATCAGATGGAGTGTACTACAGATGTCTGTTAGGTCTGATTTTTTTTTTTTTTGAGACAGAGCCTCTCTCTGTCACCCAGGCTGGAGTGCAGTGGTGCAGTCGTTACTCACTCCAGGTTCCGCTTCCTGGCTTCCCGCCAGCGCGTCTGGCTAATTTTTGTATTTTTAGTAGAGACAGGGTTTCATCATGTTGGCCAGGATGGTCTCGAATTCCTGATCTCAAGTAATCCACCTGCGTTGGCCTCCCCCAATGCTGGGATTACAGGTGTGAGCCACCAAGCCCGGCCAGGTCTGGTTTGTTTATAGTGTTGTGCAAGTCTCTTATTTGTTGATCTTCTGCCTAGTTGTTCTATCCATTATTGAAAGTAGAGTAATAACGTCTTCAACTCTTTTTTTTTTTTGTGAGACAGAGTCTCACTCTGTCACCCAGGCTGGAGTGCAATGGCGTGATCTCAGCTCACTGCAACGTCTGCCTCCCGGGTTCAAGTGATTCTCCTGCCTCAGCCTCCCGAGTAGCTAGGATTACAGGCGCCTGTCACCACACCTGGCTAATTTTGTATTTTTAGTGGAGACTGGGTTTATCCATTTTGGCCAGGCTGGTCTCGAACTCCTGACCTCAGGTGATCCACCTGCCTCGGCCTCCCAAAGTGCTGGGACTACAGGCATGAGCCACTGCGCCCAGCCAACGTCTTCAACTCTTATTGTTGAATTGTGTATCTCTCCCTCCAGCTCTGTCTGTCTTTGCTTCATGTATCTGGGGCTCTGATAGGTGCACATGCGTATAACTCTTATAGCTTCCCAGTGGATTGACCATTTTATCATTATGAGATGTTCTTTAGCCACAGCCAAATTTCTGGACCTGGGGATTTCATATGTGGTGGGATGGGTGAGTGTGCTGGGGGCAACTGAGCTAGAAGGTGGCATTGGTGTAGCCATGGAGGTTGGAGCTCAGCCAGGGTGAAGAGACATGCAGGCAGGTCAAGGCTATCAGGGCAGAGAAGAGACAAGCAGAGGAAGCTGGTCTGCCAAGTGGCACCATGGCGAGACCACGAGGTTCCATGAGAAGCGGATGGCCGAGGTCATCTCTCTTGGTGCATAACTCAGTTCCCAACCTCATGAGCCTTGGCCTTCTGTGGTGTCTGGTCCTTGTTGTAGGCCTTCTATATCCCTCCACCTTCCCCATTAATTTGAGCCATTAAATTTTTTTAAAAAATTATTTTTAGAGACAGAGTTTCGCTCTGCCACCCAGGCTGGAATGCAGTGGGGCAATCCTAGCTCATGGCAGCCTCAAACTCTTGGGCTCAAGCAATCCTCCCATCTCAGCCTCCTGAGTGGCTAGGACTACAGGTGTATACCTCCACCCCTGGCTATTTTGAACCTTTTTGGTAGAGACAGGGTCTCACTACAGGCATGCACCACCATGCTGTAGTTTGCCCAGACTAGTCTCAAACTCCTGGCCTCAAATGATCCTCCTATCTCAGCCTCCCAAAGTGCTGAGATTACAAGCATGAGCCACCACTCTTGGTCAATTTGAGATATTTCAGGGGTGATTTTGTTCCCTGCAACCCAAGTGCCTTGAGTAAAAATGTCTATTTGCTGTCATGAGCAAAAGTTATATTTAAAGTAATTAAAAATGAGGATTCGGTCTGCATTCAATCCAATGAACTTTGCACAGATGACAACCTCCTTAGTTCACTGCCTTAAGTCCTGACCTCTATAAGCCTTTTGCTAACACATGGCACTGGCCACCTGAGTCATAGCCAGCAACATCATAGACATGCCCACAACAATGGCTCATTCTGACAACATGACCATGTGATCATTTGCATTCACAAAGGAAAATGTACTTGCTTTTATTATTTTCAAGAAGTGGACAGCCTAAGAATTTTATTCAACGAATTATTTATTGACTAGGTGGCAGGCACTGCTGGTGTCTCTCCACACTACCCCTTGACTTCCTGCTAACGGAACCCCCCTTTTTTTCCCCCCAAAAACCAGGCAGTCTGATGCTTCAGGGAGGCTGAATATCTTTTGAGCCGCAAAGAGCGGCCGTCGTTTGGTCTCTACCAGTAGTGTAGAAACAAGCCGGTGAAGTGCTTTTGGCCATGCAACCTGCAGGAACACGCACTGGGGGCGGCTCTGAAGGCTTTCCTTTATCTTTAACAGGGATACCTTGTCCTTGGGCTTTTGGCTGTGTGAGTGTGTAAAGATGGATGTGATAGTTTGGGTCACTGCACCTCAGCCCGTATCCCTCGGGTGACATCAAGGACCGAGGGTCTTTCCAGCTCTCTGCTCTGCCGTCCTGAGGATTCACCCTGAGGTGAGGACTGGAAAGATCCTCGGTCCTTGATGTCATCTCCTGGGCACTGAATGAACCAGCACTGGGCTCCTCCCACCTCTGGACTCCTGTAAAACATAAATGCTCTTTGTTCCAAGCCTTGTGAAGTTGAGTCAACTGTGATTTGCAAGCCCAAAGCCTCCTAACTAGTAAATACATCTACTTAGCACAAAGACTTGCTCAGCGCCATGAATGCACAAGAGAGCTGAAAGTCAGGTGTTAAGAAGCTTACACCTTTTGCGGGGTCAGAAGGCACGTGCCTAGGAATTAAACAGCAGTTCAAGGCAAGAAGACGGGCAGGTCTGGATGGACCAAGAAGCATTACTTATCAGCCTTCATGAACAAGGAGGTTGTAGTTGACACATGCCAACCACCTGTTACAAGAGTGCTCAGTGACATAGAAAGCCTTCCTCCCGGGACTGGGGTGACCCGGTGCAGCCACCTCAGCAGCCTGTCAGCTAAGCAGGAAATAACTAGGGCAAAATCTTTCTGAAGCAGAGATGAAAGGGACGCTCCTACCTCATCATAGCTCTCTGCAGCCTCGACCTCCCAGGCTCCAGCAATCCTCCTACCTCAGCCTCCTAAGTAGCTGGGACTATAGGCGCACACCACCATGCCCGGCTAAGAGACCCTCCTACCTCAGATGCAGTGAAATCACAGACCCTGGATCTCGTTGAAACCTGTCCCATCGTTAATGCCCCTGTGCAGCACAGTTGCTTAGCAACCAGGGTGAAGAGGAACTTAGGAAAGCTGACCAGTTTGTGAGTGCCTGGAGTGAAAGGGCCTCTTCATCCTCAGCCGACTTGAGTGAGAAGTGGCTCTGTGCTGAGCACTGTGCTGGGAACAGAGGGTGCAAAGACATTTCCCACACAGCTCCTGAGCTGCAAGCTGCTCAGAGGTTGGTGGTAAGTGTCAGCCACCCACACAAGCCCCAGTGGGAGGAACAGCATCCTCTGGAACCCTGCAGAGAGGGCAGCCGCACGCCCTGCTGGCGGAACAGGAAGTGCTTCCCCTCTGGGCTGCACGTGTGCCAGGCATCGGGCCCGACCCTTTATAGAAATTATCTCATTTGGCCGGGTGTGGTGATTACACCTGTAATCTCACCACTTTGGGAGGCCAAGGTGGGTAGATCACTTGAGATCAGGAGTTCAAGTCCAGCCTGGCCAACATGGCGAAACCCAGTCTCTACTAAAAATACAAAACATCAGCTGAGCATGGTGGCGGGCGCCTGTAGTCCCAGCTACTCAGGAGGCAGAGGCAAGAGAATCACTTGAACCTGGGAGGCAGAGCTTGCAGTGAACCCAGATCGTTCCACTGCACTCCAGCCCTGGCAACACAGCAAGATGCTGTCTCAAAATTAAAAAAAAAAAAAAGGAAAGAAATCATCTCTTTTAATGACCACAGCGGCTCTGAGAGGTGGACGTGCTCACCCTTGTTTTGTAGACAAGGAAACCAAGAAGCAGAGAACCCTAGCGACTTGCTGAGGGTCATACAGCAAGTCTAACTGGGATTCCAGCCCAGGCCTCCTCCACGTGAAGACCTCCCTGAGGTTCCCCTCCTTAGAGAGGTGGGAGCATTTCGAGTGGGAGTTTGCTAGGCAGAGGGAGAGGCAAGATAAAGCAGCCCGGTGAAGGGTGAGCTCATATCACAAAGACCCGGAGCCATGATCTGGGAGCATCTGTTCTCACTTGGAGTGACAGAGTAAAGATGCTCTTGCACCTCTGTCCCCAGCAGGGGCTTACCTGCAGACATTTGTTACTGGATGGAAAAAACCCACAAGGACTGGAAAACAAGTCAGTTTCACCTAGTAGGGTTGAACATGCAGACCACACATGCCAGGAGTCCCTTTTAGATATCATCCCTAGAGAAATTCTCCCCGTGTACATCCAGAGACCTGCGCAAGAATGTTCCACAGCAGCACCCTGTACCCAAAACCAGAAACCACACACAGACCTCGTGCAACAGCGTGGATAAATAAACTGTGTATTCAATGCTGGCGCACTCCCCAGCAGTGAAAATGGAAAGAAATATGACCATGTGCATTAGCACAGGTGGACCTCAGGAACATGACGTTGAGTGAAAAAGCAAGCCACAGAAGATGCATGGCATAAAATTGTCTATAAATACTTCAAAAACAGGCCGGGCACAGTGGCTCACGCCTATAATCTCAGCACTTTGGGAGGCCCAGGTGGGAGGATTGTTTGAGGCCAGAAGTTTGAGACCAGCCTGGAAAACACAGCGAGACCCCATCTCTACAAAAAATAAAAACAAATTAGCCGGGCATGGTGGCACACGCCTGTAGTCCCAGCTACTTGGGAGGCAGGAGGATCTCTTGGGCCTAGGAGGTGGAGGCTGCAATTAACTATGATCGTACCACTGCATTCCGGCCTGGGAAACAGTGAGACCCTGTCTCTAAAAAATTAAAAAAAAAAAAAAGTAAAACAAGGTTGAGTGAGATGGCTCATGCCTGAAATCCCGGTACTTTGGAAGGCCGAGATGGAGACTGGGAGTTTGAGGCCAGGAGTTTGAGGCCAGCCTGGGCGATATAGCAAGACCTCATCTCTACAGAAAAATAAAAACTTAGCTGGGTGTGGGGTTGCATGCTTGTAGTTAGTCCCAGCTACCCAGAAGGCTGAGACGGAAGGATTGCTTAAGACCCGGAGGTCGAGGCTGCAGGGAACTATCGCCATACCACTGCACTCCAGCCTGGGAGACAGAGCGAAACCCTGTCTCAAAAATCATTTTTTTTGGTAAACATACAAAAGGAAACCCTACTGTTAAAGATATACGGCAAAACTATACCAAGAAACAAGGGACTGATGAAAATCAGAATGGTGGCTTCCCCTGGGGAGGGGCAGCCAGGCAGATGTGATGTTGGAAGGGCCCTGGGGGACACTGGTGATACAAGGAATTATTGTTATGCTTCAACTGGGGACACGAGTGTCCATGTCATTGTTCTCTGTCTCGTGGATACACATTATGTATACATATTTATATGTATGAAATATCTCATGGAAAATAAATCTATGGAGAGTATAGCCAGCCTCAAAAGAAAAAAAAATGTCTCAGACACAATTCGAAATGAATTTTACCTTCCAGCACTTCTCTCTAACTCAGCCTGACTCAGCCTCATCACCGGGACGAACCCGGCGGCTCTGTCAAGCTCTGGGCAGTTTCTTTGAAGGCAGTTTTCTCAGAAATGCTCCCGGAGGCCCCGAGGCTCTGAACTTTAACAGCCTTGCAGGTTGGATGGCCCGTCCCTACCTAAGTCTTAGCCAGAGCTTGTCACAACCCGCAGCTCGGACCCAACCTTCGGCAGGGTTTGACTTCCAGTGTGAGACAGGTCCTAGGCCACACGAGTCTCTCTGCAAACGGATGAACAGCAAGTGCCAGGCCCCCAGGCCAGGCTCCACAGGAAGGGCTGTGTCGCTCACCTTCCCTGGGAACCAAAGGATCTGGAGGTGACCCACCGGAGGATGAATTCCATGAGAGCTGGTGGCCTCACGTCCTGACTCACTCATTCAAGACCTCTATTGTGGCTTCCTCTTGCTGTTATGATAAAGTTCCAATCATTTTTTATTTTTATTTTTTGAGATAGGGTCTTACTCTGTTGTCCAGGCTGGAGTGCAGTGGCGTGATCTCAGCTCACAGCAGCCTCTGCCTCCTGAGCTCAAGCAATCCTCCTGCCTCCGCCTACTGAGTAGCTGGGACCACAGGCAAAACCACCATGCCCAGCTAATAATTTAAAAATTGTTTTTGTAGAGATGGGGTCTTCCTATGTTGTCGAGGCTGGTCTCAAACTTCTGGGCTCGAGTGATCTTCCCGCCCTGGACTCCCAAAGTGCTGGGATTACAGGCATGACCACCATGCCAAGCCACGATCAACCTTTTTTTTGAGAGAGAGTCTTGCTCTTTTGCCCAGGCTGGAGTGCAGTGGCACCATCTCGGCTCACTGCAGCCTCGGCCTCCTGGGTTCAAGTGATTCTCCTGCCTCAGCCTCCTGAGTAGCTGGGATTACAGATGCCCACCACCATGCCTGGCTAATTTTTGTATTTTTTGTAGAGACGGGGTTTCACCATGTTGGCCAGGCTGGTCTCGAACTCTCAACCTCAGATTATCCACCCGCCTCGGCCTCCCAAAGTGCTGGGATTTACAGGTGTGAGCCACCATGCCTGGCCCATGTTCAACATCTTGATCTTGATCTTGAGGCCCTGCGACGTTTGCCTTCTGCCAGCCCCACAATCTTATCACAACTGCATCCCGGGCCCGCCAGCCTTTTCTCTGATTGTCTCCCAAGCTCCAGCTAGTGTCAGAGCCTGATCCCTGCCCCTCCCTCCCTTTACTACCCGAGCCCCTCCGCCAAGTCTTAGGTTACCCTCACTTGCCTTTTTTCCAATATAAAGGAACGGCCAGGCACAGTGTCTCCTGCCTGTAATCTCAGTGCTTTGGGAGGCAGAGGCAGGGGGATCGCTTGAGGCCAGGAGTTTGAGACCAGTCTGGGCAACATAGCAAGGCCCTATCTCTACAACAAATTTAAGAATTCACCACATTTGGTTGTGTGTGCCTGTGGTCCCAGCTACTCGGGAGGCTAAAATGGGAGGATCACTTGAGCCAAGGAGGTGGAGGGCTACAGAGTGTTATGATCACGTCGCTGCACTCCAGCCCCGGTGACAGAACATGACCCTGTCTCTCCATGATGTAGAGAGGTATAGAGGGGATAACAGATGCTGAGTACCTGGCATGGAGGGGTGCTCACACACAGGGGCTGCTATCCCGTCATTGGGGTGTGACTTTCACACTTTCCGGCCGGATCTTGTCTTCCCTTGAGCCAGGCTCCCGTTGCATCTGGACTTGCAGTGCTCGGGATCTGAAAAGGAAGAGATAATCAGCCTTGGAGCGGGAGGCAGAGGATGGAGGGAAAGGGAACCGTTCTGGGATCAAAGCGATGCTCTGCTTGGGAGGAAAAGGCCAGGAAGTCCTGAGGGGTGCGTCACCCTCGATGACATTGGCAGAGTGGACCCCACACCAGGGGCTACAGGGGGAGAAAGGCTTCTGTCCCACCCCGTGGAGTGGACAGCCTGGGAGGCCACTGAGACAGGCCCCAAGAGCCGTGGGGATGGGGAGGAGGGAAGATGGCAGCCTTGGGCATGCTCATGACCAGTGTGGAAGATCTTTGATGAAAAGGCTTTGATGGAAACCTCTGTAGACTGGAGCCGCTCTAATCAGTGCTAATTCATCAGGTCAAAAGCAGCAAACCCTGTTCCCAGACCCCGAAGAGTTCCCGTCACTGTGAATTATGTCTTTAACCTCCAGCCTGCCGTGGATTTGGGCAGGAACACGCGGGGGCCCACACACGCTGTATTTCCCAAGGGCGGTGTTCCTTACGGTGACTGACGAGGCCACTGCTAATGTCCCACTCAGCCATCTAGGAGCCCAGCTGGGGGTTTGGGTTTTTTGGGGAAGGGTCAGTTCTCCTTCTAGAGAAAGGAGGGCAGGATCTCACTCTGTTGCTCAGGCTGGAGTGCTGTGGCACAATCATGGTAAGAGGGAAAGGTGGGGTTCAAACCCTGGTATGGTGGAAAGAGCCTTATGCCAGTCCCCAAAGCTGCTTGGAACCTGGTGGGCGGCGGGCCTCAGGCTGCTGCTCTAGGACGGCTGCATTCAGGAGTGACAGGGACCCTGAGCCGCTGATGTTTAATCAGGGACTTGCTTGGTTTTGGCTATGAAGACTAATCGGAGGTGACATGAGATCTCCCAGGGCTGACAGAAGCTGTTCCTGTTGGGCATCGGCTGGGGTTGGAGTGAACTGTCAGAAGCCCTCAGCCCCGGGGAGGTGGTGGCGACAGGCATCTCTGGAGGACACCATCTCCCTGGTCTCCTCACGGCCTCCCTGCCCTGTGGCTGGGACAGGGCTGGGGGCTGGGGCTGAGTGGGGAAGGGAATCACAGAACCAAGGGCCTCTGCAAAGGCAGCAGAGCAGTGCACAGGCCAGTCAGCAAACGCAAAGGGAAATTATACCGTCTGCATTTTTAAAAAAAGAGAATGTGTTTATCATCAGAAAAAAAAAAGGCTTTAAAAAAATTATAAGGAAGGCTTCAATTGTGGCCAGGCATGGTGGCTCATGCCTATAATCCCAGCACTTTGAAAAGTTGAAGTGGGAGGATTGCTTGAAGTCAGGAGTTCAAGACCAGCTTGGGGCAACATAGCGAGACCCCATCTCTTAAAAAAACAAAAAGTTATCTGGCCTGATGGCATACACCTGTAGTCTCAGCTACTCAAGAGGCTGAGGTGGGAGGATCGCTTGAGCCCAGGAGGTTGAGGCTACAGTGAGCCATGATTGTGCCACTGTACTCCAGCCTGGGTGACAGAGCAAGATCATGTCTCAAAGAGAAAAAGAAGAAAGGTTTTAATTACAAGAAAGGAGAAACAGGGCTGGGCGCAGTGGCTCACACCTGTAATCCCAGCACTTTGGGATGCCGAGGTGGGCAGATCAGCTGAGGTCGGGAGATCGAGACCAGCCTGACCAACATGGAGAAACCCTGTCTCTACTAAAAATACAAAAATTAGCTGGGCATGGTGGCGCATGCCTGTAGTCCCAACTACTTGGGAGGTTAAGGCAGGAGAGCCGCTTGAACCCGGGCGGCGGCGGTTGCAGTGAGCCGAGATCGCGCCAATTGCACTCCAGCCTGGGCTGCAAGAGCGAAACTCTGTCTCAAAAAAAAAAGGAGAAACAGGCTTGAACAACTCCCCTTGCTATTCTACCCCTACCCCCTACCCACTATGTCAATGTAGGTTGGGGAAACTGAGGCACAAGAAAACCAATACTGAGGCTGGGCTGTTTCTGCCCTTAGAATTTTGATGACAGCATTTGGGAACTTGGTCCTCAGGTCAGGGAAGGTTTCTAGGATTAAAAGTCAATCTCTTGACCACTTGCAAGACTGGCTCAGAGGTATAACATGCAACTGACCAAACATCATCCCTCGTGCTTACAGACTATCTGAGGTGTGCCAGACACTTTGTTAGACGTCACTGACGAACCTCCAGAACTCTTTGAGGTAGGCAGTATTATCATCACCACCACCACCTTACAACCAAGAAAACAAAAGCTTAGAGAGGGCTAGGCACGGTGGGTCATGCCTGTAATGCCAGCACTTTGGGAGGCTGAGGTGGGCGGATCACTTGAGCTCAGGAGTTCAAGACCAGCCTGGGTAACATGGCAAAACCCCGTCTTTACAAAAAATTAGCTGGGCATGGTGGCACGCACCTGTGGTCCCAGCTATTTGGGAGGCTGAGGCAGGAGGATCACTTAAGCCTGGGAGGTCGAGGCTACAGTGAGCCAAGATGGTACCACTGCACTCTAACCTGGGTGACAGAGGGAGATCTCTGTCTGAAAACAAAACAAAACAAAACAAATGCTTAGAGAGGTTCAAGTTCATATACTTAGCATAAAGTTGGGATTTGGACCCAAGGTTTTCTGACTTCCCCTTGATTACTACTATATAGCATCTAGAATTGCTTTTTATTTTTTTAAGTTTACCTTTTTAAAGGGTTGTAACCAGAAAGTATATGTGCAAAAGCTCTCTGAAATGTCACTTTTACATATAAGCTTAAGACAGAGTGAAAACCGTGCTCTGAGATGGCAGATACTGGCTCAAGGTTAAAAAGAACAACTATTGCTTCTCAAAAGAGGAATCAATTGCTTAGTGCACTGTAGATTCCTCATGGTGGTGTTTTCCAAGTACAATCAATGCCCATTCACCACACAATGAAGCCTGCTAGTTGACAAACAAAATGCTAGTTTTTCTTCTTTTCCTTTTTTTTTTTTTTTTTTTTTTTTTTTCCTTTTTGAGACGGAGTCTTGCTCTCATTGCCCAGGCTGGAGTGCAGTGACACGATCTCCACTCACTGCAACCTCTGCCTCCTCGGTTCAAGTGATTCTCCTGCCTCAGCCTCCCAAGTAGCTGGGATTACAGGCATGCACCACCATGCCCGGCTAATCTTTGTATTTTTAGTAGAGATGGGGTTTCATCATGTTGGCCAGGCTGGTCTCGAACTCCTGACCTCAGGTGATCCAATAGCCTTGGCTTCCCAAAATGCTGGGATTGCAGGCATGAGCCACCGTATCTGGCTGGAAAATGTTGGTTTTTGTTGCCTCTCACTTAAGAATAAATAGATAGACAAGGATCACTTGATGGTTGAGGAAAGTCTCCACATGAAAGGCAGAGATCAAAAGGGTCACAGGGACACAAGGAACCTACTAGAAGCAGACAATGCACAGAACAAGAGAAAATTTTAAAAAACATAACCTGGCTAGCGCAGTGGCTCACACCTGTAATCCCAGTACTTTGGGAGGCTGAGGTGGGAGGATTGCTTGAGCCCAGGGATTCGAGGCCAGTTTAGACAGTATAACGAGACACTGTCTCTACAAAAAAATCAAAAAATTAGCTGGGCATGGTGATATGTACCTGTAGTCCCGGCTACACAGGAGGCTGAGGCAGGAGGATTGCTCAACCCCAGGAGATTGAGGCTGCAGTGAGCCATGTTTGCACCACTGCACTCCAGCCTGAGGCAACACAGTGAGACCCTGTCTCAAAAGAAATCCTCAAAACATAACCTGATAATTAAGAATCATTTAGAGATGAGATGAAGCATTGTATCCATAAAGCAATGGTGCTAAGAAGAGGAACAATCAAAGAACAAGGTATTAGCAATTAAAAATAAGGCAGCAGAAATTTAAACTCAATGGAAGGCTTGGAAGATAAAGTTGGGGAAATTTCCTGAAAAGTTAAATAAAAAGTTAAAGAGAAGGAAGATAAGAGGGGAGGGAATGAGATCAATTTAGAAGGTCTAATATCCAATAAATAGAAATCCTAAAAAGAGATGACAATGACTGTGTCTTCTTGTTATATATCTTCTGGGGATAGAATATAAATCAAGGGATGAAATTATCAGAGAAATAATATTAGAGAATTCTCTGAATTTAAGAGCATGAGACTTCAGACTTAATAGGCCCTTTGAATATTAGTACAATCAGTGGAAAAGAACCTTCTCAGTGCACATTGTTCCAAAAATTCTGGCCACCAGGGAATAAGAAAAGACCCTACAAGCTTCCAGAGAGAAAACCTCAGGTCACATGAAGAAGAATGGAAGCAAATATACCATCAAACTCCTCAATACAAATACTGGAAGCTGGGAGAAAATGAGGCAACGCCTTCAAGTTTTTGATGGAAAATACTTTCTTTCCTAGGATCCTGTATCCACCCAAACTATTGTGTGTGAAAATACAATAAAATTATTTTCAGAAAAGCAGGAACTCCAAATATTTGTCTCCTATGCACCTTTTCATTGGAAGCTACTAGAGGATATGATGCAGCAAAAAGAGGAAGTAAGCAATAAAGAGGAAGGTATGGAGCTCACAAAGCAAGGAATCTACTTGGGGAGGCAGCAAGGAAAGTCCCAGGATGAAAGCAAAGCGGCCAGGAGCGATCAGCCAAGATTGCAACAGGATCATGGAGGGTCCACAAGGGAGAGGTTGCCAGGGGAAAAACAGAATGATTTTCTGATATATTTGATAACTCAGGAAATCATATTGTTAGGCAAATGACAGATCTGAGAGTCAGATGGGAAAAAATTAAGAATAAGTATATTTAAAAGAAACCCTGAGCAAATGCAAAGGAAAAAAAAAAAGAGGCAATATTAACTCCAGGAAAAAACAAAAGTGCAGACAAGAAAGAACATCATAGCACACAACTTGCCTTAACATGAACAATATTTACCTAGTTATAATAATATAACCACCACAGATAAATCAACGCAACAGATTGTGACCTAATGTAATGAGAGAATGGAGGAAGGGGAAGTGCTTTGAATGGGTTGTTAGTAAAAGAGAGCTAAATTCTCATCAGTATGTCAATCGATAATGTCTTAAAACTAATATATCAACAAATAGCAAGGCAAACATTATTTAGACCTAGTGAAAAAGAACAGAAGAAATAACAGAAGAAAACAAGGTGAAAAAGAGGTGGTTTTGTTTGTTTTGTTTTTTTGTCTAGTTTTTTTTTTTTTTGAGATGGAGTCTTACTCACTCTGTCGCCCAGGATGGAGTACAGTGGCACGATTTCGGCTCACTGCAACCTCCACCTCCCAGGTTCAAGCGATTCTCCTGCCTCAGCCTCCCGAGTAGTTGGGATTACAGGTATGCTCCATGTCTGGCTAATTTTTGTATATTTAGTAGAGATGGGGTTTCACTATGTTGGCCAGGCTGGTCTCAAACTCCTGACCTTAAGTGATTCACCTGCCTGGGCCTCCCAAAGTGCTGGGATTATAGGTGTGAGCCACTGCACTTGGCCTGAAGAAGAGTTTGAAGTGACTGCCTCTGGGTATCAGGACTAAGGGATGATGATGGCTGGGTTGAGGAGCGATGTTTTTCTTACAAGCCTATTTTACTTTCTTATTTTTAATTTTTTAATTAAAAAATATAATAGAGATGGGGTTTTGTCATGTTGCCCAGTCTGGTCTTGAATTCCTGGACTCAAGCGATCCACCTGCCTTGGCCTCCCAAAGTGCTGGAATTACGGACATGAGCCACCATGCCTGGTGTATTTTGCTCCTTTGCATGACTCATGCATTACTTTGATAAAAAATAAAACTAACTAAAAAAAAAAAAACAAAACACATGTCAGTCATTGGAAATATGGATAATGCATTTAAGTATGAAGAACAAAATAGTTATCTTCAGTCTTTGCACACACACCACGTTCCATCTTTTGCAATGCTTGTGAGTCAGCTCACCCCTTCCTAAACTGAAACTGCTGACTGTGTACCTGGCTCTTCATGGATATCACCTTGATTAATCTTCACAGAAGCTCAATTAGGTGGTTTTATTACTCCCATTTTATGGATGAGAAGGTAGGATCAGAGCGTTCAATAATGGAGTGAGATCTCACAGCCAATAAGTGGAAGAGCAGAGATTCCTACTCAGCCTCCCTGAACTCCACATCATCTGATCTTAATTAAACTAGCAATCATCCCAGCTAACGTTTATTAAGCATAGCATCTAATCGAACCAATTATATTCCTTGCTTCCCGAGCTCCAAATCTTCCTCTTTATTACTCTGTGTCTGTGTGTGTGTGTGTGTGTGTGTGTGTGTGTGTGTGGAGAGACAGGGCCTCACTATGCTCTGGAATTACAGATGTGAGCCACCGTGCCCAGCCTCTTTATTAATTTAAGCCATCATTTTGCTGGAACTTATACTCGAATAGCTGCCTCTGAAAAGGCATATGGAGTTGCTATTTGCCAGATATTGTGCTAAATGCTCCATGTGGATTATCTCATTAAATACACAAAACAACACTATGAGGTAAATACTCCTACCCTCCTCATTTTATAGAAGAGGAAACTGAGGCACTCACAGAGAGTTCCAGCAACTTGCCACATGTCTGTCTCATCTCTGTATCCCCAGGAGAACTTAGCATGGAGCTATACTCTTAGTAGGTGTTCAATATATATATTTGTAGAGTGGATAAATACAAATAAATATCAAATCTTGAATAAAATAAACATTAAGATTCCCATTGCTTCAAACCCAGGGAGTCCTCTGGAAATGAGCTGTCTTTGGGGGGCAGAAACCTCTTTTTGCCAAGAGCTGCCCCAGTGCAAAAGCTCTGCAACCAGGAGGAGATAAACAGTCAGTTAGATAAATGCATCTCTGGTTAATTGATTTGCCTGCATGATTGGAGTGAATGGCTTGATATGCAGGGTTTAATTATTCCAATGAAACCTCCACTTAATTGAAAGGGCTTCTAGCAAAAAAAGGGAAAGAGATTATTTAAAAGGACAATCTACTGCCCATGAGAAAGGACTGAGGAGACATGGATACATGCCCGGACTCCAGCTATACTCAGTGTTTACAGCCCTGAAATGAAAGCTTGATGGAAAAGAGCCAGAATCATCCCTTCATGTACCACCTGCCCCATCCCCTTCATTCCTACAAAGAGGGCACTTGCAGAAGCAGCTAGAAAATTCCCCCTGCAAGACGATTCCCTGGTATCCCAGTTAACTTTTTAACCTCTGTCTATCTCAGCTCATTCAACCAAAATTCTGAGATGATATTATTTCCCATCAATTAACATGTGTTGAACAATCAGCAGAGCTTCACTGGTACATATTTTGAAAGTAGCAATTATTTTAAATTTGCTGTGGTGTGGCAGGCATTGCCAGCTGCTGGCCCAATAGCCATTCTCTCTTACTTATTAACAGATCACCAATTTTGTCTGGGGGCATTACTGTACCCATCCAAAAACCTGTATTTCCAGCATCCCTTGCAGCTAGGTGGCTATTTGACACCACTCTGGCCAGTGAGATGTAGGTGGAAGTTTCTGGATGAGACATACAGGAAGGCTCTTTAAAAGGAGGCAGATTTCAGATGAGAAGAGCCCTTTACTTGTTCTTCTCTTCCTACCTGGAATGTGGGTGTGATGCCTGGAGGCATAGCAGCTATTTTGTGACCATGAAGATAAGGCCATGCTCTAAGGATGACTGACTAGGATGCTACAAGAACCTCAGGTCATTGATGGCAGCTCTGGACAGCTAACCTTTGAGTTCTTGGTCCATAAGAAGAGTAAAATCCCTAGCAGGCAGAAAATCTGATTCAGTTTCTATTATTTGCAGCTGCAAACAGTCCTAACAGATACAAGTGCCACACACAACCCACACTTTCTAAGTCATATTGGTCCTGGCCACAGATCTCTGAGCACTGAAATCAGAGCAACTCTCTTATCGATCTATTCCTTCCCATTCCTTTCTCCTAGAGACAAAACCAGAGTTGGCAAGTGGTCAACAAGAACTAAGTATTTAATACCATCCATGTCTAAAGTGCTGCGGCAGACAGACACAAATGGTGCGGCTCTGAGGGGTGAGCAGTACCACGAGGAGATAAGGATCGCCCAGGAAATTGTAACTCAGGGACGACACCCTCAGCCATTGGTTTAGCCATTCCCAGCTTTCAGCGTGTAAGCAGGACGATTTATCTCACCTGCCTGCTGTGGCACTTTGAATCCCCAGAACGCCCCTCACTGTGCAGTCAATGCCGTCACTTCTCCAGCCTCTGCCTTATCCCCTGGGCTGCATCTCCCCCCGCATCAGCTCTCACTCTTCCGTATACACCCAACCTCCTCCCCATGTCACGTCACAGCCGAGCTTCCTGGTCACCGTCCCCGGCAAGGCCTAGCCCCTCAATCCAGAGCACTGCCCGCCACCCCAAGCATCCCCTTGGGCACCAGCCTGCCTCTAATATTCACACCTGAAGCTCCCCAAGGGGCAACATCATTTTTAGCTGACTCAGGCAAAGGGCCAATGGTTCCTGAAGATGAAAATGTCTCATCTTGATAGCTTTTTAGGAAAGGCGAGAGCATCAGTAGGAAGTTAGAAGGGGCTCGTGTGCCCTGAACCCAGAGACCAAGGGCACCACCACACATCATCCCCCAGCCCCCCGGAATAAATCCACGCTTATTCTGCAGTGGCTTCAGATCTGTACCAAGACCATGAAATGTGGAAGGGCACACACCCCTTGTATTCCCAAAGGACACTGCTTCCTGGGTCTCCTTTTTTCTAACATCACTGCAGAAAAGCTTTTGATAGAAGCCCAATTAGGAGTGACAGATTTAAATTGTTCTGAAATGCACATCAATTCATCACGTCTACTTTTTATGAGCATTGGCCCCATCTGGATTTCAGGTCTGTGCACAGGGCTGATTGACAGCTCTGATGGCCACCAGGAACCATGACGGGACCACTCAGCCAGACCCAAATCCCAGAGTGAGGTCACCCTCTTGGACTCCTGTCAAGTCAGGCTTGCTATAGGACTGGCTGGGGGGAAACCCTGGCCTTGATAATGAAATACGCTTCTCTCCTGCTGTTGCCTTTGAAGCCTGGTCAGCAAATCTGCCCTCCCCACAGGAGACTGATAAGCAGTTGCGACCACCAGCTGATTCCAATTCAAGACCTCTCTGTGCTTTCAAGGATGGGCTCTTGGCTTCACCTGTGCACTGGATGGAATTTGTTTCATTGCTGTGTTCTTCAGTGTCCTGGCTGTCATTTTATTGTCTGGGTTGGAAGCAACTCGGGGAGCCCATTGTCCCTCTTTGGGTTCTCCATGTCAGTGTCATGACTTGTTTGGGCCATGCTATCCAGTGTGGAGTAGGTTTTTAATAAATATTTGCTGAATTGAGTGCTCTGAAATTTTATGATAAAAACATTCCATGGTCACAGAATTACATTCAGTATCAGTCCACCAAGAAGAATGCAGTGAGCTTAAGTGCTGTGATGGGCCCGGACGGCCACTCTGCAGTTTCGTCTAACTGCTCCAGCGGAGTGAAGACCCTCCCTTCATGTCACCTGTGTGCTGGGCACAGAACAAAATTCTGTACCACGTCTTTTTTAAATTTTTAATTGTTTTTACAGATGGGGTCTTGCTCTGTTATCCAGGCTGGAGTGCAGTGGCATGATCATAGCTCACTGCAGCCTCCAACTCCTGGGCTCAAGTGATCCTCCCAGCATCGCCTCCCAGAGCACTGGTATTACAGGGGCACACCACCACCCCTGGATAACTTTGTTTTTTAAGAGATGGAGGTCTCCCTATGTTGCCCAGGCTGGTCTTGAACTCCTGGCTTCAAGGAATCCTCCTGCCTCGGCCTCCCAAAGTGCTGGGATTTCAGGCATGAGGCAGCCTTCTGGGCCCAGTTTGTGCTTCTTACCCTCTTTTGCCCTTGCTGGTTCCTACACCTGTTGTGAATTCCCTGGAGGAGGCCTCATGTGTACCCATCGGCGCCTTTCCAGCACGGCGCCTGGCCCTCCTTTGTAGAGTGACTGAATAAACAAGTCTTCTTCCAGCGTTTAGCAAGGAGACTTGACACAAAAGCAACGGCAAGGTGGGATACAGAGCCTGTGTTTTTGTGCATCCATTAAATTCGGGAGGAGGAGAGGTGGGAGGAAATTGTGTTACTCTTTGGTTTTGGGAATTCAAGAGACAGTTTGGAAGGCGCAAAATCAGACACGGGACAGGCACTGCCGCAGACTTGGCCATTAGCAAGCAAAACCCTGCCCCTGGGAGCCCTTGGGGCTGGCATGTGAATGTGTGGGGTGGGTCCAGCGCCCCGAGAATCTTCTCAATGAGAGTTGGGCCCTTGAGTTTTATAGAAAAGGTCACCAGGATCATCAAATGAGTCCCACTCGGAGAGTGGCCAAGAACCAGAGGTGGAAGAGTCTGTGGGAGTCACAGTCAGACCTTACATCTTCCTCATTATCTTCTCATCTCACTCGGCTGGCACTAGAACCCCCAAGGAGCCTGCGACAGGGTTAGGCCAGGCCGAGCCGGATGCTTTTGGATGTCAACCCCGGGTAAGTCCGCAAAGCATGGTAATGAGGATATTCCAGAGAGACTGCGAGGGGTCCCACTCACTCACTCACTTGCACATTCTGACTCGCGCATTCACTCCCACTCACTAGTTCCCTCATTCATTCACTCATTCATTTACTCACTCACCCATCCACTCACTCACTCATTCATTTACTGATCCACTCGCTCACTCACCCATGCACTCATTCACTCACTCATTCATCCACTCACACATCCACTTGCTTGCACATTTACTCACTCATTCACTCACTCATCCACTCATTCACTCACTCACTAACTCATTTACTCGCTCATCCACTCACTCATTCACTCACACATCCATTCACTCATTCATCCATTCACTCATTCATCCATTCACTCACTGACTCACTCATCCATTCACTCACTCACTCACTCATTCACTCACTCACTCACTCATTCACTCACTCATTCACCCACTCACTCACTTGTCCATTCACTCATGCATCTACTCACTTATCCACTGACTCATGCATTCACTCACCCATTCACTCATTCACTCACTCACTCATCCACTCACTCATCCATTCACTCACTCTCATTCATTCACTCACTCATCCACTCATTCACTCATGCATTCACTCATTCACTCACTCATTCACTCACTCACCCATTCACTCACTCATCCACTCATTCATTCACTCACTTATCCATTCGCTGATTCACTCACTCTTGCACTCACTCATGCATTCACTCATCCATTTGCTCACTCATTCATCCCTCACTCACTCATTCTCTCACTCACACATTCACTCACTCATTCATTCACTCAATCATTTACTCATTAATCCACACACTCACTCATCCATTCACTCAATCACTCATCCATTCATTCATTCACTCATCTGCTCATTCATTAATTCATTTACTCATTCATTCATTTGCTCACTCACTCACTGACTCACTCACTAGATTCAAAAAGCATTCCTAGATGCAGAAGGCAAAAAAATGGAAGAAACTTTGACTGTGAGAAGATTTGGGGAACGAAAAATGGTAAGTAAGAATATGCCACACATGACAAATACAGGAGGTTCAGAGCTGAGAAAAAGAGGCAGGGAAAGAGAAACTCGGAAGAAAGATGGTGAAAACGGCCCCCAGACTCATTGGAAGAAGAAAGAAGTGGCAAGAAAGACTGGGGCTGAGGAGCAGTGAGAAGGAGATTGGAGGAAAGAAGGCAACCTGGATCCCAGCCCAGTCTGGACTGCATTTTAAAGTCAAGCATTAGCTCAGAGAATGCAAATCAGAACTACAGCAGAGTGATTTACCAAGGGAATGCAGCGTGATCACTCGGGTCACTACCTGCAGCTCAAATGAAGTTATCTCCAGGGCCCAGAGCTGGCCCTGGCCGCATCACAAGCTTCCTTTGAGAGTCAGCAGGCAGCGGGACACACACCAGGCACCCGCCGCTGCCTTCTGCATTTATAAGACACTCAGGAAATACACTTAGAATCGACGCAGTGATCAATTTAAAATGCATTTCTAGTTGTGGGGCCATCTATTTTATGAAATACCCTGCAAACGGATAAATGCAGCAATGCTTCGAAACACATGCCCAGGTGTTTGAAAGTACCTTTGCCAACTTTTTCCATCAGCTAGAAGCTTGGTATTTTTTTTTAAAACGCAGATTTCAGGTTTTCTTCCATCGTGACAGGGATGTGGTGGTGGAGGCTTCTGCCTCTAGCTTTCTAATCCTCCCATTCTCATCCCAGGATCCACCAAGAGGTGCAGTCAGGGCAAGTCGCCTCAACCACAGCAGAAGAGCCCAGGGTGGGGTTTGCATGTCTTTCCCTGGAGCTTCACAGGGCTCCCAGCTCTTCCTTCTAGAAAGGTCTTCAGGTCTGGTCAGCCCAAGTTTCAGGAAGCAGCTTTTTTTTTTTTTTTTTTTTTTTTTGGCATGGTGGCTCATGCCTGTAATCTCAGCACTCTGGGAGGCCGAGGCGGGCGGATCACCTGAGGTCAGGAGTTCATGACCAGCCTGGCTAACATGGTGAAACCCCATTTCTACTAAAAATGCAAAATACTAGCTGGGCATGGTGGCAGGTGCCTGTAATCCCAGCTACTAGGGAGGCCGAGGCAGAATTGCTTGAACCCGAGAGGTGGAGGTTGCAGTGAGCCGAAATTGTACCATTGCACTCCAGCTCGGGCAACAAGAGCGAAACTCCTTTTCCAAAAAAAAAGACACTTTAAATTTTGTGTGTGTGTGTGTGTGTGGCAGGGTCTTACTCTGCCACCCAGGCTGGAGTGCAGTGGTGCAATCAGAGCTCACTGCAGCCTTGACCTCCTGGGCCCAAGTCATCCTCCCACCTCAAGCCTCCCCCAGGAGCTGGGACTGCAGATGTACACCACCACACCCAGCTACTTCTTAAATTTTTGTATTTTAAAGATGGGGGTCTTACTACGTTGTCCAGGTTGGTGTTGAACTCCTGGTCTCAAGCCTCAGCTTCCCCAAATGCTGGGATTGCAGGCATGAGCCACCATGCCCTGCCAGATCTGGGTTTTATTTAGGTCTTGGACTTCCTTATTTTAACCCAAGGTGTTCAAGGCTTGAGGTCAACATGCACTTTCTCATCTATCAGGCTCAGTGGGCAGATTTCCAGGCAGCAGAAGAAAAAGAAGTGGGGTGGTTTTTGAGGGCTAGGCTTGAGTGACTTTGTTAAAATGAGAGTCTCTGAGGATGCCTTCTGTTGTAGATTTAGAGACTTGGGTGGCCAGGGTTCCACAGGCTGGGAACCCACAAATAAGGAAGCCATAACTCCTGCACTCGGGAGGTTCAAATATTGTATGTTGTACTTGTTGGTGTGAAGTGACATTGTTCCCTCCAAAAAGGGGTGTAGAGGAAAGGATTGCAGGAATTCTAATCAAACAAAAAGGAAGTCAAACAAACAAACAAACAAACAAAAAAACCAAAATCTTTGCATAAAGAGATAAAAACGGCAGTTCCCCTCTGTGTTCTAGTAGGAAGGATGTGGTCCTGCAGTTAGAGAGCCCTGGGTTTAAACTTCAGTTCTGCCATTTGTTGCTGTGTGGCCTGGGGCATGTTACTTACCCTCTCTGAGCCCCCTTTTATTGGATGAGTAGCACTAACATCTTTCTTTTTTTTTTTTTTTTTTTTTTTTTTGAGATGGAGTCTGGTTCTGTCGCCCAGGCTGGAGTGCAGTGGCACTATCTTGGTTTATTGTAACCTCTTCCTCCTGAGCTCAAGTGATCCTCCCACTTCAGCCTCTGGAGTAGCTGGGATGACAGGCATGTGCCACTGTGCCTGGCTATTTATTTATTTATTTATTTATTTATTTTTGTATTTTTCGTAGAGAATGGGTTTCGCCATGATGGCCAGGCTGGTCTTGAACTCTTGGCTGCAAGTGATCCACTGGCCTCAGCCTCCTAAAGTGCTGGGATTCCAGGCATGAGCCACCGCTCCTGGCCACGAGTAGCACTAACATCTTAAGGCTACTGTGGCACGTACAGTGGACAATGCTACTTAGCTACTCAGCCCACCCCTGTCAGAAGCTAGCAGCAAACTCAGGATAGAAACAAGAAGTTACAACCTACTCTTCCTGTCAATTACCTCCATTCCAAGCAGAATTTAGAGAAAAAGTTCAAAGATTTACCCTCAGACCTTCTGTCTGGGCTTCCGATTGGAAACTCATCCAGCCGGTGGTGTTGGCATCTTTCTGTGTCTTCCAGGTTCCTCTGGGCAGGGACACACCTCATATTTCCTTGTATACCCTGGCTTAGCAAGTGTCTTCTATAAATCGGCATTTCATACTCATCAAGTGATTGGTGTCCAGCGGCCAAACGCTGGCTTTCTTTCAGTCATTACAGCTTCTTCTCTTCAGCTGATCAGTCCTCTACCTCCCCACGTGTGGGGAGAGCTTTCACCGTGACTGCTTCCCGGTGCCTGCTGTTCCCACCTAGATGGTTCCGCTGTGCCTGCAGTTTGGAGGTACGTGCCAATCCATCTTGCACTCCCTATCACTTATGGGTTAGAAGCCTAGCATAGATGGCCCTCTGATTTCTAACCTGCAGGGTGCAAACTGTCTTTACCCGGTGAAATGCCGACAGGCCAGCTGGCCGTATGTCCCACCAGGAGAGCTCTTCATTTGCCAGTGTCCCCAAACATCAGTGTTATGGCAGCAACAAACATATCTGCCACCTGCTCCCACCCTGGGCAATTTCCAGACTCCGAAGGGCCTTCTTCACCATCAAAGCCAGTCTATTCTACTGGGCACCATGGCTCGTGCTTGTAATCCCAGCACTTTGGGAGGCTGAGGCGGGAGGATTGCTTGAGCCCAGGAGTTCAAGACCAGCTTGGGCAACATAGTGAGGCCCTATCTCTACAAAAAAAATAAAAAAATTAGCTGGGTGTGGTGGCATGTGCCTGTAGTTCTAGCTATTTGGGAGGCTGAGGCAGGAGGATCACTTGAGACTGGGAGTTTGAGACCAGTCTGGGCAACATAGTGAGACCTTGTCTCTACAAAAAAAAAAAAAAAAGTAGGCAGGCATGGTGGTATGCACCTGTGGTCTCAGCTACTCAGGAGACTGAGGTGGGAGGATCACTTGTGTCCAGGAGGTGGAGGCTGCAGTGAGCCGTGATTGCATCACTAGACTTCAGCCTGGGTGACAGAGCCAGATCCTGTCTCAAAAACAAGAAAGTCCATTCTGTCCACCGGGGTGTTTCTGGAGTTCAGTCATGTTTGTGGGATATTGATAACCCCATACCAGTCATCATTTTTTGGGATGATACTCGTCACTCTCTCATTGTGTAAGGGAATGAAGGGTGTATGGTAACTTCTTTACCAGTTGACCTTCAGAGGACACATTCCCGGACAACCAGGGTACAATATCTCTGTGCAGTGGGTGTCTGCACGCAGTGGGCACTCAGTCAACCTGAGAGCAGGACGACAGAATGTCTCAGTAACCAAACCCACTTGCTAGACATGCAGGCGGACATTGACAGCCTCGGAGGGGAGACCGCCATGGTGCAGGAGAGCTGGGAAGCCCCCATCTCATGTTTTAGACGGTCATGCTTGGGCAGTCTGTGACCTCACCAGGATTACTCTAGGCTGTGGCTGGGCTTCCGGGAAGGAAAATGAATAATTAAGACGCTGGAGATGGAAAACTTCAGAACACAATAGAGATTTTTAGTCTTAACCAGACAGGAAAATAAGTGTCTCAGGCTAGGTACAGTGGCTCACACCTCTAATCCCAGCACTTTGGGAGGCCAAGGCGGGTGGATAGCTTGAGTCCAGGAGTTTGAGACCAGCCTGAGCAGCACAGGGAGACCCTGTCTCTTCCAAAAATACAAAAACAAGTTGGGTGTGGTGGTGCACACCTGTAGTCCCAGCTACTTGAGGAGGCTGAGGCGGGAGGATCGCTTGAGCCCGGGTGGTTAAAGCTGCAGCAAACCATGATTGCACCACTGCACTCCAGCCTCGGTGACAGAGCAAGATCTTGTCTCAATAAAATACAATAAAAATACAATAAAAGCAGCTTCTCAATATTGAAGCACATTTGCCCATTCCGGAAAGGGTTCTCGAGAGACCTCCAAAGAGTAGCCCCACCACCTCTCAATCCCCAGGAACTGACGACCCAGTGGGGCCGGTTCCAGATTCCTGGTTTGTCTGATTTCGCCTTTTACTACGTGTCTTTTGTTTTTGATTTTTTGTTGAGATGAAGTTCGCCCAAGCTGCAATGCAGTGGCGCCATCTCGGTTCACTGTAACCTCTGCCTCCTGGGTTCAAGTGATTCTCCTGCCTCAGCCTCCTGAGTAGCTGGGATTACAGGTGCACGCCACCACGCCCAGCTAATTTTTGTATTTTTAGTAGAGACAGGGTTTCACCATGTTGGCCAGGCTGGTCTTGAACTCCTGACCTCAAGTGATCCACCTGCCTTGGCCTCCCAAAGTGCTGGGATTATAGGCGTGAGCCACCACGCCCGGCCTCTGCTGTGTGTCTTATGGTAACATCACCATTTACAGGAGGCATTTCTAGAAGAATAAAGCATGAAGCCTATATCCGGCGCTCTTATTATTACAATTATTATAACAATGAGTGTCTCCATCTGAGGTTAGGCAGGCACAGAAATGGAATTCAAACCAGTCGGATTTCCTATCTCGGAGAATTCTGCCAAAGAGATGCCAGGGGAGCCCCTGTGTTAGAGCGCATTAATTGAGCACCACTATGTTGGGAGCAAAATAGGTTTGTGCATCCAATTAAATGTGGGGCATCTGAGAGGGAGAAAGATGGAGAGACAGCAGGATTCAGAAAGGGTCTCTTTACTTATAATTAACTACAAAATAAATAGCTCTCTCATGGAATGGGGCCCTCTCTGTTCCCGCCACCCCTGCAGCCCACGTTTCAATTAGCTCTGTGTTATTCGGGTCCCCTATTACTCCAGATAACTCAGGACTGGCTCTAATTAATTGTTACAATGTACTCAGGAGCAGAGCCAAGCTGCAGCTCGGGAAGGCTGGTTGAAGCTGCTCTTTTCCTCTAACCGGCCTCCTGGAAGGGCTGCTCCTGGCTTGGAGCTCCACCTTCACCAATAAGACAGAGCTGCCCTGTGGGATGATGAGGGAGAGGGGCTGAGATACTTGGAGTCTGCTTTGTTTGCTGCATTTGGTGCTGAGTAAGGTATCCCCTTTTCTCTCTGCCCCGCTCCCTTCTCAGTCCCTGAAGCCCTGAACCCTTCGTGCCAGTGACATTTAAAAAAGACATCAGGCCAGGCGCAGTGGCTCATGCCTGTAATCCCAGAACTTTGGGAGATGGAGATGGGTGTATCACTTGAGGTCAGGAGTTCGAGACCAGCCTGGCCAACACGGTGAAACCCCATCTCTGTTAAAAATAAAAAAAATTAGCCAGGCGTGGTGGCGGGCGCCTGTTGTCCCAGCTACTCGGGAGGCTGAGGCAGGAGAATGGAGTGAACCCAGGAGGCGGAGTTTGCAGTGAGCCGAGATCGTGCCATTGCACTCCAGCCTGGGTGAGAGAGTGAGACTCCGTCTAAAAAAAAAACAAAAAACACCAATAACAAATATTAGCCAGTCGCGGTGGCATGTGCCTGCAATCCCAGTTACCGGGAGGCTGAGGCAGGAGAATCACTTGAACCCAGGAGGCAGAGGTTGCAGTGAGCCGAGATGGCACTACTGCACTCCAGCCTGGGCGACAAGAGCAAAACTCCGTCTCAAACAAACAAACAAACAAACAAGCAAACAAAAACCCCATAGAAATTAGCTGGGCGTTGTGGCGGGCCCCTGTAATCCCAGTTACTTGGGAGGCTGAGGCAGGAGAATCACTTGAACCCGGGAGGCAGAGGTTGTAGTGAGCTGAGATTGCGCCACTGCACTCCATCCTGGGCAGCAGAGTAAAACTGTCTAAAAAAAAAAAAAAAAAAAAAGACATCTTATCCATAGAATGGAATATTATTCATCCATACAAAGGCATGAAGAAGCACTGCTGCTTGCTACGGCACAGATGAGCTCAGTGAAGGAAGCCAGACACAAAACGCCACACATCATAAGATGCCATTTAGATGAAATGCCCAGAATAGGCAAATCCATAGAGACAGAAGGCAGGCTGGCGGGTACCAGGGGCTGTGGGGAGGCAGGGATGGAGAAGGGAGTGAGTGTCAATGAGGACAAGGTTTCCTTTTGTGGTGATGAAAGTGTCTTAGAGCTGGATAGAAGTGGGTGTTGCATAGCATTGTGAATGTACTAGACACCACCA
Organism: Macaca thibetana thibetana; assembly: GCF_024542745.1. Classification (NCBI taxonomy): domain Eukaryota; kingdom Metazoa; phylum Chordata; class Mammalia; order Primates; family Cercopithecidae; genus Macaca; species Macaca thibetana. The sequence continues at coordinate 148,452,490 of NC_065580.1, forward strand.
GATTATTGATTTTTAAAATGGTGACTTTTATGTTATATGAATCTTACCTCAATAAATAAATAGAAACAGGCTGGGTGCAGTGGCTCACACCTGTAGTCCCAGCACTTTGGGAGGCTGAGGCAGGAGGATTACTTGAGCCCAGGAGTCTGAGACCAGTCTGGGCAACATAGCAAGACCCCATCTCGGGAAAAAGTAAAAAGATTAGGCAGGCATGTGGGGCACGTCTATAGTCTCAGCTACTCAGGAGACTGAGGCGGGAGGATTGCTTGACCCAGGAGTCTCAGGCTGCAGTGAGCTACGATCGCACCATTGCACTCTAGCCTGGGCGACAGAGAAAGACCCTGTCTCAAAACCAAACTAAACTAAAATAAAAACAGCTACAATTTTTTGAGCCTAGGTGAGCAGGGGCCAGGCCCCAAACCCTCAGTGACTCGAAGCCCCAAACAGCCTGGGCAGAAAGCTACGATCATCTCTGGTGAAGACCTGAGACTTCCCAGTCTGGGGGAGGGGACACCAAGGGATGAGACAGGTTATGGGGAAGCTGGGACTTGAGCCCTGCGGGGAGGCCATGTGCTTGTCATGGGAGACGACAGTTCACGGGGGAATTGCAGGAATGACTTTTTTTATTTTTATTTTTTTTGAGACAGAGTCTCGCTCTGTCACCAGGCTAGAGTGCAGTGGCATGATCTTGGCTCACTACAACCTCTGCCTCCTGGGCTCAAGTGATCCTCCTGCCTCAGCCTCCCGAGTAGCTGGGATTACAGGTTCATGCCACCACGCCCGGCTAATTTTTTTTTGTATTTTTAGTAGAGACAGGGTTTCATCGTGTTGGCCAGGATGGTCTCGATCTCCTGACCTTGTGATCCACCCACTTCGGCCTCCCAAAGTGCTGGGATTACAGGCATAAGCCACCGTGCCCAGCCCTGCATTCTTTTTTTTTTTTTTGAGACAGAGTCTTACTCTGTCGCCAGGCTGGAGTGCAATGGTGCGATCTCGGCTCACTGCAAGTGTAATGGTGTGATCTCGGCTCACTGCAAGCTCCGCCTCCTGGGCTCAAGTGATTCTCCTGCCTCAGCCTCCCGAGTAGCTGGGACTACAGGCACCCGCCACCATGTCCTAATTTTTGTATTTTTAGCAGAGATGGGGTTTCACCATGTTGGCCAGGATGGTCTCGATCTCCTGACCTTGTGATCTGCACTTACAGGACGCTGGGTCAAGGAAAAGACAAGATAGAAGCAGAGGCGGAGAAAGATGGTGAGGTGAGTGGGAGAAGAGGGGACGGCGGGACCGGGGCCTTGTGACAGAAAAGGGAACAAGAAGTCAGGGTTTTACGTTGTACCCACAGGTGCAGAGCTGAGAAAAGGAAAGAGAAATGAAGAACGGCAACTCGGAGGAAGGAGATGGTGGGGGTGGCGCAGGCACCGGGTACAGGGTGAGAAAGTGAGAGGGCGGTCCGGCCAGGGGGTGGGGGTGCTGCAACCATCTCAGGTCACGTTCCTTCTCCTGAGAGCTCCCGGGACTGCAGGCAACTTGTTCAAGAATTTGAGTAATTTCCCGGAGGCCGGCTCACCTGTTTCCAACCCACCAGTGATCTTGAAACTTAAAAATACTCAGATTCACACTTTCCGCCTATCCATGCAAGGTAAGATGAGCCAAACACATCTCGAAATGCACCGATTTTTCTTCTTCTAAGGGGGCAGACTCCTGTGGTGTGCCCCCACCCTCTCTTTTAATGCCTCTATTGTGTAAAAATGTCTTTAAATAAATTTGTCAGGCTTGGAGCCTGGGGTGGCCATTTCTTTTCACTCTCTCTACTATAATCCAAGACCAGCAAACGTGAGACCACGTTTTTCCAATGGCTTATGCCTCCCCCACCCCAGCGGTGACGGAAATACGTTCCCCAGCAACAGCGAGACGACCCTGGGATTCTGCAGGCGCAGACATCCTCTGTACCCTCCCGTCATGTAAGTGCGAGATGACAAATGAGATGCAAACAGGGAAGTCTTTCTTACGTTTGCGCCAAAGGATACAACCCCCAATAACGAAATAAGGCACCCGTCAAAACTGCACCCAGAAACGGTCGATCGGTATGGACGTGAGGCTGTTACGAATGTGTTTCCTTAGCAGCGGAGAGGGGGCGACTGGCTGCTCTCTGATCATTGGTCTCTTCTTCCCTGTATGCAGGGAGCTCTGAAGGAGCCCACTTAGGAAGGCAGGCTTTAAGGTGACAGGACAGTGTTGCAGGTGAGGCTCCACTCGCCAGTCAGTGGCGGCTGGGGGTCACCCCCAAATCTCCGCACCCATGGCTGTTAGAGGGACATTACACAGTGCATGAACTAGAGACACCAAGAGCCTATCATTCTGTTTCACGTTTTAAAGGAGGCCTCTGAGGACCAGCTAACATTTTCAAACCACTTAAGTCAGCGAAGCCCCCAAAAGGCCATAGTCTCCCGTAAGCAAAAGTTACTAAGGGGCTGCCGAGGGTCTTCAAACCCGCAGGACTTAAGAAATTCCCGACGTGTTTCACCAGGAATTGAGGAATCTACTCGGATCCCTTTCAGGGATCCCAGAGGGAGGGGAACTTCCCCTTTGGGGTCCTCAGTCCTACTGTCTCTTTGGGAAGCTCCTTGCCCCATAATCGCCTGGTTTGTCCTCCAGTGTTTGTGGGCAGGGCCTGGGCCTTGGGTGCCCTGGTGGACACCAGCGAGCCACAGGCTCATTTCTTAGCATTTGCAATCTCAAGAGATCCCAGAGGAACCATCTGGAAGGTGCTTGCGGGGTTGACGTTGGGAAACACGAACCCTTCCCAGACCCAGAGAGGGCCAGGCTGCAAGGCCCCACGTTTTGGAAACAGACCCTGTACACATTTCCTCTCCACCCGGCTGGGGCCACGGGCATCTCAGGCCTCGAGGCACACTCTGTACACTGAACCCCACTCCTCGGCCCCTGGCACCGTTCCAGTCAGAAGAAAATAAGACCCAGTGCCACATGACAACGGGAGCATCCTGACCCGTGTGGGTCACCGGGCACGTGTGGAGAGCGTCTGGGAGCTGAATCCACGGAACTCTGTGCAATCCAAGCCACGGCATGAGACGGTCGCCCTAGCACCTGCTGCTGGGATTGCACATCCGGTTTAGGAAATTAGGAGATGCAAAGAGGCGTGCATGAAGCCATGAAAACAAATGGGCATGGACAGGACAAGGGGGCCAGGTGCTGGGGAGAGGGGGTCCCACGGCAGCCGCCCAGGGACAGGGCTTCACCAGTGCTGCACCCGCGGGCCTCAGTCAGGGGACCTGCCCGTTGGGAAACGTACTCACGCGGTGGTGAGCTAGCTGGGTCCTGGGGGTCCCTCGTGTTCCTCTCAAATTCTCTCCTGTTGATTCCCCAGAAAACACCAAGGCTGCGGGAGAGCAGCCACCTCCCCCGGAAGCCCACACTGACGCCCCACTCAGATGCCACCTCTATTTTTAGCAGGGGCAGAAGTTGGGGCTGGGGGGGGGCTGCCTTACTTCCCTCTTTTTTTTTTGTTCTGAGCAGAATCTGTGGGTGACTTTCCACTCATGGGAGCGGGGGAGGCTGGGAGAGCAGAAAGGGACCCATGCCGTGCAGGGCAGGCAGGAATTGCAGGGAACAGGGTGCGTCTGTCATCAGGGCCAGGAGGGCGGTGGGGCGGGGGGACAGGGCGGGAACCCGGCATCGTCAGTCATTGTTCGTACCTCTGCTCTGCTCTCCCCACTGGGCCCCGGGCCACCCCAGACCTCACCCAGGGGACCCCTCTGGCTTCCTCCACAGAGGAGGAAGACTGGCCATCAGGAAGTGCGGAGCCTCGGACATGCCAGGGAACACTCTTCTATGAGCGTGCATCCGTGATACATACCCTTTCCTCCTCTGTCTCTCTGAAGTTTGTTAGTGGGTGTGGAGCCCAAAGTACTTTGGACTCCCCCATCTGCTGCCCCTACCCGGGATCCACTTTGAACCCTAACCCCCTCTGACAACCTGTGTCTTGTCTTTGCATGGCAGGCTGCCTGCAGAGCTCTGACCACTTCATTCCCCTGGGAGGCCCTGTGGTATAGATGCCTGGGGGGGCAGATGGACTGGAACATTGTGTCTTCACCAGGGAATGGGGGCAACCAGAGTTGTGGGAATGAATGGAGGCAATGTGTGAACATCGCCCACCCCAGCGTCCTGTGGAGGCAGGTGACCAATTCCTTCCCCAAAGCTGTCAACATCCCCTCCACTCCTATACAAGCGAACACCAGTTTCTCGGCCATTGCTTCCTGGCCCTGTGCAACAGCACCCAAATCTGCTATCAGAGCCGGCTTCCCCCCTATTTCCCAGCCTATACCGATCGCAAGAATACTCGCTGTTCCCCTTTTCTTCCAGAAAATTGAAGTGCAATCAGTGAGCTGCACGGATCTTCAGTACACAATTCAATGAGTTAGGAAGATGCCCACGCAACTAAATTCAATGAGTTAGGAAGACGACCATGCAACTAAGACCTCAATTGTGATACAGAGTACGGTGGCCGCCACTAAGAAGTTCTCCATGGCCCTTTCCATCCCCCTGTGGCCCCAAAGGCAAACGCTCCTGTGATTTCCATCAGCTTTGCCTTTTCTTGAACCTTAGGAGAATAGAATAATGTGCGGTTCTACTCAGACGTCCCCTCCTTAGGTATCCAGGAAGCTCTGGGCACCGCAGCTGCGTACTCTGCGCGATGCTTAATTTCCTTTGTCAACTTGACTGGGCTAAGGGATGCCCAGATAGCTGGTAAAACATTTCTGAGTGTGTTGGTGAGGCTGTTTCTCAGCCTTTGAATCAGTGGACTGAATCAAGAAGACCCATCCTCCCCAGTGTGGGCGGGTGTCATCCAATCTGCCGAGGACCCCTGAGAGAACAGAAAGTCGGAGGAAGGAAGAATTTGCCCTCTTGACCTGGGGCATCCATCTTCTTTAGGGTCTGGATCCTTTCACGCAGCGTTGTGAGGCCGGGTCAGTCTCGCGTTCCTGTTTGTCACTGGGCAGTGTCCCATCGATGCATGTCCCACATTTTCTTGACTTGTGTTATCTTTCGCTGGACATGTGGGTTGTTTCCTGTTTGACTGGGACCTTCCCGTACAGATCTTCATGTGGACGTGTTGTCATTTCTTTTGAGTAAACACCCTGGAGAAGGACTGTCTAGGGGAGGAAGACATAGTGTCCCCACCCCAGGGCTGCCATGGAGAATTAGGGGAGCAGCAGGGACTGACCCTGATCTCCTCACACCTCTGCTCTCTGATCATTCCAGCACTAGCCTTTCTGGGAAGGCTGGGAAGATCCGTGCAGCTCACTGATTACACCTCAAGTTTTTGGAAGAAAAGAAGGGGAACAGCAAGAATTCTTGCGATGGGTATAGGCTGGGAAATAGGGAGGAAGCAGGCTAAGATAGTAGATTTGGGTGCTGTTGCACAGGGCCGGGACGCAAGGACTGAGAAAGCGGTGTTCACTTGCGTAGGAGCGGAGGGGATGTTGACCTCATCCTTCCCGGCTTAGGCAGGAGAGACAGTGATAATGATATCGGGAGGCTGAAACCCACCAAAGAGTTGGAAGAAAGCTGATTCAATATGGAGTTGGCAATTTCGGGGGGGAAAAGATGTCAGCACCTTCAAAGGTGGGGCCAGACCCCTTGGAGGTAAAAGTCCCTTCCAACTTTGGATTCTGGAACACACCCCATCGGAGAGACCAAAACATGGCTAGTGGAATTCAGGCTTGATTCCCATTTCCCCGTGAGAGGGTGAGAAGGTTCCTACTGGGCTGCTCCAGGGAGCACAGCAAGGATCACCAGCGCCATGGGCAGAAGGAGCTGAGTCCCCCCACGGGCAACACGGAGAAGAGGGGTCACCTGAGGCCACAGAGGAAAGGGACTCCTCGGAGGAGGTGGCAGTAACTAAGTCACACACAAAAAGGAAGTGGCATCTGAGAGCTTCCGGTACGCACGCCAAGGGAGGTGGGAGCCTGAGCTTGTGGGTGAGGGGTGATTTTTTCTAGCATGGCAAGAAACAGAAAATACAAAACAGGTGGTTCTGCCAATAAGTTTGCCCCAGAGGAACCTGGTGACCCTGGAGATGGGGCCGACCTGATATGGACTTAGGGGTTTTGAGGTTTGAGCCCCAGCCTGGACTCTTGAGCCTTAACAAGGGGGCTGGGAGGCAGCCCTCTTTCCTTTTTTTTTTTTGGAGACAGAGTCTCACTTTGTTGCCCAGGCTGGAGTGCAGTGGTACAATCTTGGCTCACTGCAACCTCTGCCTCCTGGGTTCAAGCAATTTCTCCCACCTCAGCCTCCTGAGTAGCTGAGATGACAGGTGTGCACCACCACGCTCAGCTAATTTTTGTATTTTTAGTAGAGATGGGGTTTCACCATGTTGGCCAGGCTGGTCTCAAACTCCCAACCTCAGGTGATCCACCCGCCTCAGCCTCCCAAATGCTGGGATAACAGGCGTGAGCCACCGCGCCTGGCCAGGAGCCCTCTTTCCTAATGCTGCTTCTCCAGTGGAGCCAGGTCTGTCCTTCCGAGGACCCCAAAGCAGTTCAGACCTAGGCCTGTCCAAGCACTCAGGATCCCACCTCCTCCCTGGCACTATTTGTTTTCTTTATCTCCGCCTTGAAGCTGTAGTTCCAAACAGGCAGGCCCTTCACTGCTGATTCAGCTGCCTGAGCCAACACTCATAAAATCCTATTTCAAAAAGGTCCAGTGATTTTATTTTCTGATCATAAATATGAAATTTAATTAGCAGCCTGCTGCTAATGAAGTCGCCGTGGAAGTCAGCCTGGAGAGGCGGAGGGAACGTGAACACCTGCAGGTTAACCCACTGCCGGGTTAACCCTTCCTCTCCTGCTGCCCCTCACTGGGCCCTTTCTAGGGCCACATGGGCCCCGCTGCAGAGGGGCAGCCTCTGGCCTGGAAGGACAAGGAGGGGCTGCTCGTTCAGGCAGAGTTGGATGTGGCTCAGATGTCCCCTCCTTGGGTCTCCAGGAAGCTCTGGGCACAGCAGCTGCGCACTCCATGTGATGGTTAATTTTATGTGTCCACCTGACTGGGCTACGGGATGTCCAGAGAGCTGGTAAAACATCTGGGTGTGGCAGTGAGGATGCTTCTGGAGGAGCTCAGCATTTGAATCAGTACACTGAGTTAAGAAGATCTGCCCTCCCCAGTGTGAGGGGGCGCCATCCAATCTGTCAAGGACCCTGATAGAACCGCCAGTCCCAGGAAGGAAAAATTCTCCTCTTGAGCTGGGACATCTGTCTTCTCCTGCCCTCTGACACTGGAGCTCTTGGTTCTGGGCCTTCGAACTCTGGGACTTACACCATGGACTCCCTTGTTTTCGGACCTTCAAACTCGGACTTTTTTTTTTCCTCTCCTTTTTCTCTCCTTTTTTTCTCTCCTTTTTTTCTCCTTTATCACTATCATATAGTGATATGATATAATGGACTCTGGGGATTCGGGGGAGGAGGGTGGCAGGGGGTGAGTGATACAAGGTTACACATTGGGTAGGGTATATGCTGCTCAGGTGACAGGTGCACCAAAATCTCAAAATTTCCTACTATAGAATTCGTCCATGTAACTAAAAACAACTAGTATCCCAAACGTGATAGAAAATTTTAAAAAATCTTTAAAAAACCCAAACAAGTTAAATATTTAAAAATCAAATAATATTTCATACAAGTTTTTATCGGTGTACTTGAAGTCTTCTTTGGGGACAGGATGCCCAGTGAATCTGACCCTCCACATATCCCACCTCATGGCCAACCTTGTGTAACACCCACTTCCTAATAAATTCAGATCAGTCGTGAGCAGTATGGAAAGGAACAGGTTACTAGTCACGGTGGGAGTATTTCATGGTTATAAAATGGGACAGGCATTTGAAACACCTGTTGGCAGGCATTGCCTGACAGCTAGCTCAGGACAGACCCTGAAGGAAGATGTAATAAATCCATGTGGTAAGCCCTGCCAACACTGCGGCATCTCATCTGATCCGCTTTGTTGTTGGTGGTTTTTTTTTTGAGATGGAGTCTCGCTCTGTTGCCCAGCCTGGAGTGCAGTGGCGCAATCTTGGTCCACTGCAACCTCTGCCTCCCAGGTTCACGTGATTCTCATGCCTCAGCCTCCTGAGCAGCTGGGATTACAGGCACCCACCACCATGCCTGGCTGATTTTTAAAGAACTGAACACTTCAATGAAAATAAAGAGGTGATCGGGGTGGATTAAAGATGATACAATTCTATGCCGTCGATAACAGACACACTTTGAATATAAAGACATAGAGAAGGTAACAGTAAAAAGATGGAAACGCTATTCATAAAAACTGAAATGGCAAAAGATATTAATATCAGAAGAGTAGATTTCAGGAAGAGGTGTATTTCTAGGGATAAAGAGGGACATTTCATAATGAAAATAGAGTCAATTCATCAAGAAGATACAACACTCTTAAATGTGTATGCACCAATTCTAAAGCTTCAAAACATGTGAGGCCAAAAGAAATAAAACTGAAAGGGGACTTGGACAAAATCCACAATGATGGTTGTTGATTTCAACACTCCTTTTTTCACTAATTGTTGGAGCCAATAGATAAAAACGAAGGCTACAGAAGATTTGAATAATACTATCAACCAACCTGACCTAATTGATGTTTATAAAACACTACAGTTAACAGCTGCAGAATACATACTCTTCTTTTTTTTGGAGACTGAGTGTCGCACTGTCACCCGGGCTGGAGTGCAGTGGCACGATCTCAGCTCACTGCAACCTCCGCCTTCCGGGTTCAAGTGATTCTCATGTTTCAGCCTCCTAAGTAGCTGGGATTACAGGTGCCCGCCACCACACCCAGCTAATTTTTTGTATTTTTAGTAGAGACAGGGTTTCACCATGTTGGCCAGGCTGGTCTCGAACTCCTGACCTCATGATTCGCCCGCCTCGGCCTCCCAAAGTCCTGGGATTACAGGTGCGAGCTACTGCACTCAGCCATACATACTCCTTTCAAGTGTATGTGGAACATTCACCAAGATCTTTTATCAGTCTATAAAACAAGTCACAACTTTAAAAGGACTAAAATTATATAGAATGTGTTCTCTGTCACAATGGAACTAAAGTAGAAACTTACGATAAAAAGGAACCTAGAAATTTTCTAGACGTTTGGAAATGAAATGGCACAGTCCTAAATAACCCATTGATTAAAGAAGAAACCAAAAGAAACATTTGAAGATGTTCTGAACTGAATGGAAATAAAAACAAAACATCAAAATGTGTGGAATGCTGCTAAAGCAATGCTTAGGAGGGATGTTATAACTTTAAATGATCATATCAGAAAAGAAGAATAATTTAAAATTAATGTTCTAAGTTTCTGCATTAAGAAGCCAGGCTGGGAGTGGTGGTTCATGCCTGTAATCTCAGCACCTTGGGAGGCTGAGGCAGGAGGATCACTTGATGCCAGGAGTTCAAGATAAAAAAATCAACCAGTGTAAATCTGTGAGATTTACACTGTGAGACCTCATTGCTATAAAAATAAAAATAAAAAATTAGCCAGGCATGGTGGTGTGCACCTGTGGGCCCAGGTACTTCAGAGAATGAGGTGGGAGGATCACTTGAGTCCAGGAGCTTGAGGCTGGAGTGAGCTATGATTGCACCACTGCAATCCAGCCTGGGTGACAGTGAGACCTTGTCTCAAAACAAAACAAAACAAAACAAAATAACAACAATGACAACAACAAAACCCCCAGAACAACAACAACAACAACAACAAAAAAAAAAAAAAAAAAAAAAAAAAGAAAGAAAGAAGAGGAAAGAAGATAATGAAAATAAAGATAAGAACAGAAAAATAAAGCTTAAAAACAGTCTAGAAAACCAAAAGCTGGGTCTTTAAAAAGAGCAACGAAATGGATAAACCTCTAGTTATACACTAACAAAAAAAGAGAAAAAACAAAATGACCAATATCAGAAATGAAAGAGGAGCTATCACTACCAATGCAACAGACATTAAAAATATATTAGGAATATTATTTTTAAAACATTATGCCCACAATTCTATAATATAAATGATAAGAACATAAATTACTCGAAAGATATACATTCCTAAAATTGACTTAAGAAGAAATAGACAGTCTGAATTAGCCCTATATCTATTGGAAAAGTTGAAGTCATCATCAGAAACTCTCCCACAAAGAAAATTCCAGACTCATACAGCTTCACTGGTGAATTCTGTCAAACATTTAAGGAAGAAATAACACCAATCTTACATAAACACTTTCAGAAAACAGAGGAAGAAGCAACACTTCCCACCTCATTTTATGTGGCCAATATTATGCTGATTCCAGAATCAGACAAAAGCATTACAGGAATAGAAAACTAGGCACGAGCATCCTTCATGAACATAGACATAAAAATCCTTAATGGAATTAGCAACAACTTCAAAAATATATAGAGAGGATAACACATCATGAACAAGTGAGGTTTATTCCAGGAATGCTAGTCCATTCAACATTCAAAAATCAACCAATGTGGCTGGGTGTGGTGGCTCACGCCTATAATCCCAGTACTTTGGGAGGCAGAGATGGGTGGATCACGAGGTCAGGAGTTCAAGATCAGCCTGACCAACATGGTGAAACCCCGTCTCTACTAAAAATACAAAAATCAGCCAGGTGTGGTGGTGTGTGCCTGTAATCCCAGTTACTCAGGGGGCTAAGGCAGGAGAATTGCTTGAACCTGGGAGGCAGAGGTTGCAGTGAGCCGAGATTGTGCCACTGCACTTCAGCCTGGGTGACAGGGTGAGACTGCATCTCAAAGAAAAAAAAAAATCAACGAATGTAAATCACCATATTAAGAGAATAAAGAAGGGAAAAATCATCTGATTACTTCAATCTATGCAGAAAAGTCACTGGGCAAATTTCAGCATCCATTTATATTAAAAACTCCTCCAAATTAGAAGAGGCTGTTCCCCAAAGACTGGGACCAAAGCAAGGATATTCATACTGAACACTTCTATTCAACATTGTGCTGAAGTTTCTAGTTAATCCAACGAGACAGAAAATAAAAGGGACGGCCGGGCACAGTGGCTCACGCCTGTAATCCCAGCACTTTGGGAGGCTGAGGCGGGTGGATCACGAGGTCAGGAGATTGAGACCATCCTGGCTAACACGGTGAAACCCCGTCTCTACTGAAAATACAAAAAATATTAGCCGGGCGTAGTGGCGGGCGCCTGTAGTCCCAGCTACTCGGGAGGCTGAGGCAGGAGAATGGCGTGAACCCGGGAGGCGGAGCTTGCAGTGAGCTGAGATCCGGCCACTGCACTCCAACCTGGGTGACAGAGCGAGACTCCGTCTCAAAAAAAAAAAAAAAAAAAAAAAAAAAAAAAAAGGGACGAAGACTGGAAAGGAAGAGGTAAAGCTGCCATTATTTGCAGAAAACATGATTGTCTGAAAGAAATCCAAAGTAATCTACAGAAAAATCTGCTAGAATTGGCCGGGCGCGGTGGCTCAAGCCTGTAATCCCAGCACTTTGGGAGGCCGAGACGGGCGGATCACGAGGTCAGGAGATCGAGACCATCCTGGCTAACACGGTGAAACCCCGTCTCTACTAAAAAAATACAAAAAACTAGCCGGGCGACCTGGCGGGCGCCTGTAGTCCCAGCTACTCCGGAGGCTGAGGCAGGAGAATGGCGTAAACCCGGGAGGCGGAGCTTGCAGTGAGCTGAGATCCGGCCACTGCACTCCAGCCTGGGCAACACAGCGAGACTCTGTCTCAAAAAAAAAAAAAAAAAAAAAAGAAAAATCTGCTAGAATTAATAATAATCAATGAACAACGATTAATAATTATTTGCTACATTAGCAAAGTCACAGAAGGTCAATATACGAAAATCAAAAACCCTAATACCCAGAAACATAACACACTTAGGATTTAAGATAAGGAAAGCTTTGTAAAGTGTCTGAACCGAAAACTACAAAGCATTGCTAAGAAAAATTAAGGAAGCCCTAAGTCGAACAGAGAGATATATCATGTTCATTGACTGGAAGATTCTTTAATATTGGTTTTTGGTGTTTTTATTTTATTTTATTTTTTTTCTGAGACAGGGTTTTGCAGTGTTGCCCAGGCTGGAGTGAAGTGGTGCAATTATAGTTCACTACAGCCTCAAATTCTTGGCTCAAGTGATATTCCTGCCTCGGCCTCCCAAGTAGCTGGGAATACAGGCACATATCACCACATTCAGCTAATTTTTGTATATTTTTGTACAGACAGGGTTTCACCATGTTGACCAGGCTGAGCTCAGGCAATCCTCCTGCCTCAACCTCTCAAAAAGTGCTAGGATTACAGTCATAAGCCACCATGCCTGGCCTGGAACTCTCATCCATATCTGGTGGGGGTGTAAAATAGGACAACCGCTTTAGAAAATGGTTTAACATATACCTATTCTGATGACTTAGCAAATACCTAAGGATCTAGGACCCAGGGCCCTATGTATTTACTCAAGGAATACGAAAATACGTCCACACAAAGATTTGTATGTGGGTAGACTGATAACAACTCCATTCACAATAGCCTCGAGTTGAAAACCACCCCAGTTACCCAACAGGAGGAAGGATAAACCAGTTGTGGTAATAAAAACAAAATAAAATAAACAGGAAAGAGACATGCAACAACATAGGAGATTCCAAAGACATGAAGAGTGAAAGAAGTCAGACACAAACAGGTACATACTGTATGATTCCAGGTATGTGAAGCCCCCGGACAGACAAAGCTACCCAAAGTGAGAGAAACCAGAACGGTGATTATCCCAACAGCTTCTGGTGGGGAGGATGGAAACTGAGCAGGAGGGGCACGAGGAGCCTCTTGAGAGCACTGAAGATGTTCTGTATCTTGAAGGATTATGGGTTACGTTTATCAAAAATGGTTAACCTGTCTACCGTGCACTTAAGATTTGTGCATTTCTTTTTTTTTTTTTTTTTTTTTTTGTTGAGATGGAGTCTCACTCTGTCGCCCAGGCTGGAGTGCAGTGGCCAGATCTCAGCTCACTGCAAGCTCCGCCTCCCGGGTTTACGCCATTCTCCTGCCTCAGCCTCCCAAGTAGCTGGGACTACAGGCGTCCGCCACCTCGGCCAGCTAGTTTTTTGTATTTTTTTTTAAGTAGAGATGGGGTTTCACTGTGTTAGCCAGGATGGTCTCGATCTCCTGACCTCATGATCTGCCCGCCTCGGCCTCCCAAAGTGCTGGGATTACAGGCTTGAGCCACTGCGCCCGGCCAGATTTGTGCATTTCATGGCATACAAATTATATCCCAATTTAGAAAAAAATGAGAATGGATTTGAAGTGATCCCTCCAATACAATATTGTGCTTACATACCCCTGAAATCTTTTATTTTATTTTTAATTTTAATTTTTTATGTCCATGGGTTTTTGGGGGTACAGGTGGTATTGGGTTACATGAGTAAGTTCTTTAGTGGTGATTTGTGAGATTTTGGTGCACCCATCACCCAAGCAGTATACACTGAACCCAATATGTTACCCTTTATCCCTCTCCTCCTCCCACCTTTTCCCCACTAAGTCCCCAGAATCCACTGTGTCCATTTGCAAAAATCCACTTGCATCCTCTTAGCTTAACTCCCACCAGAACATATGATGTTTGGTTTTCCATTCCTGAGTTACTTCACGTAGAATAATAGTCTCCAATCTCATCCAGGGCCCTGCGAATGCCATTAATTCATATCCTTTTATGGCTGAGTAGTATTCCATCATATATATATACACACACACATATACACAAACCACAGATTCTTATCCACTTGTTGACTGATGGACATTTGGGCTGGTTCCATATTTTTGCAATTTCGAATTGTGCTGCTATACACATGCACACACTCTTGAAATCTGAAATCATAGCTCGGTGGGTTGGGGAGGGGGTAGAATTCCAGCAGATGCTCTGGGAATAAACCAGGTCCCACTGGGCCCTTGGTATTGTTTGCGCCTGTGATCCCCATGCACACGGGTGATGGGGGATGGCTAAGTTAGACAACATCTGTGTCTGTTTCCTAGAGCTGCAGTAAAAAATTAACACAAAATGAGCAGCTTAAAACAATGGAAATGTATTCTCTCACAGTTCTGGAGGCCAGAAGTTCAAAATCAGGGTGTCGGCCAGATGGGCTCCTTCTGGAAGCTCAGAGGGAGAGTCTGTTCCAAGCCTCTTTCCCGGATTCTAGTGATTTCTGATGATCCCTGGCATTTCTTGACTTGTAGATACCTCACTCCAGTCTCTGCCTCTGTTGTCACACGGCTTTCCCTGTGCATCTCTGCACAGCCTCTCTTCTTTTTATTTCTTTTTTTTTTTTTTTTGAGACGGAGTCTCGCTCTGTCACCCAGGCTGGAGTGCAGTGGCCGTATCTCAGCTCACTGCAAGCGCTGCCCCCCGGGTTCACGCCATTCTCCTGCCTCAGCCTCCCGAGTAGCTGGGACTACAGGCGGCCACCAACACACCCAGATAACTTTTTGTATTTTCAGTAGAGACGGGGTTTCACCATGTTAGACAGGATGGTCTCAATCTCCTGACCTCGTGATCTGCCCGCCTCGGCCTCCCAAAGTGCTGGGATTACAGGCATGAGCCACCGGGCCCGGCCAAGGTCCTTATATTTTAAAAAATCTTGTCCCATCAAACTCTGCTTTCAGGAATGGCACAAACAGCTGACACACACGGTGAGCAGCTGCCTTCTCCAGGTGGAACGCATCCACACCTCACCTGGGATGCAGGCGTTCCTGTTCACAGTCAGGCCCTGAGCCCTGGATTCCTGCCCAAGGTCACATAGCAGGGACTGGCCCAGCCCCGTTCACTCACGCATGTCTGACCCCGAGGCAGGGCTGGTGGCCTCTAAATCCTCCTGCTAGGGTTTCAGTGCCTGGCTGTGTTGAAGGTGTCACCTTTTCTATGAACACCTGTTCCGAACAGTGGAAATCGCTATTTCTAATAGAGGAGTTGCGAGCTCCAGGGATCTGTGTGTGTGTGTTGCGGAGCGTGGAGTAGATCGTTTCCGGAAAACGAGGTCTCAATACGTAGCGCCGTTTACAGATGAGAAAAGATGCTTTTAGAAGCTTGAACTGGAATGGGCTGTACATAGGACTGCCTTGCCAGACAGCGGCTCAGAAGTCTTCAAAAACGTTTAAAGATGCCCCATTAAAAGCGTTTGGTTATCTGTTGGTAACGGTGCTGGTCTGTTCAGCCTGTCTTAACAAAATACCACAGACTGGGTGGCCAAAGCAACAGAAATTCACTTTCTCACAGTGCCAGACACTGGAAGTCTGAGATCAAGGTGCCAGGAGGGTTGGTTTCTGGTGAGGCCCTTCTCGCTGCCTTGTAGGTGGCCACCTCCTGGCTGTGTCCTCAAATGGCCTTTACTTCCATGCATGTGAACCTGGTGTCTCTTCTTCCTCTTACAAGGACCCCAGTGCTGTGGGATTAGGTTCCCACCCTTATGATCTTATTTAAAATTGCCTCCTTAAGATTCCTCAAATAAATAAAAATTGAACTACCACTTGATGCAGCAATCCCACAAGTAAGTGTCTACACAAAGGAAAACGAATCGTTCTACCAAAAGACACCCATGCCCTTATGTTCATGGCAGTGCTAGTCACAAAGCAAAGACATAGAATCAACCTATGTGCCCATCAACGGTGGACTAGATATAGAAAATGTGGCATATATATACCATGGATTACTATACAGCCATAAAAAGGAACAAAATCATGTCCACTGCAGCAACATGGATGCAGTTGGAGGCCATAATCCTAAGTGAATTAACAGAGGAACAGAAAACCAAATACCGCAATTTCTCACTTATAAGTGGGAGCTAAATGAGAACACATGGACATACAGATGGGAACAACACACACTGGGGTCTCCAAAATCAAGGAGTGAAGGAAAAGGGCAAGGGTTGAAAAACTACTGATTGATATGGTTTGGCTCTGTGTCCCCACCCAAATCTCACCTTGAATTGTAATAATCCCCATGTGTCAAGGGCGGGACCAGGGGGAGGTAACTGAATTACAGGGGCAGTTTCTACCATGCTGTTCTCATGACAGTGAGTTCTCATGAGATCTGATGGTTTATAAGCATCTGGCATTTCCCCTGTTTGCACCCATTCTCTCTCCTGCCGCCTTGTGAAGAGGTGCCTTCTGCCATGACTGTAAGTTTCCTGAGGCCTCCCCAGCCATTTGACCTGTGAGTCAATTAAACCTCTTTTCTTTATAAAGTACCAGTCTCTGGTATTTCTTCCTAGCAGCATGAGAACAGACTAATACAACTACCTATTCGATGTTCACTATTTGGGTGATGGGTTCAATAGAATTCCAAACCTGAGCATTGCACAATATCCCCATATCATAAGCCTGCATATATATCCCCCTGAATCTAAAATTTCCAAAAAGAGAAACAATAATTAAAAGAAAAACAATCGCTCCCCACTTAAAGGCCCCATCTCCAAAGACAATCACACTGGGAGTTAGGGTTTCAACACGTGAATTTGGGGGACACCATTCAGTCCATCACAGTAACCAAGCCTGCTGTCCCTCCCCGTCCTGATGGAATGTGTGAACCAAAGTGGACTTTTTTAAGAAAGGAGACTTGACCTGACAACACCCAAATGAACAGTCCTTTAAGACAGTGTTTCCGACAGTTTGACAATCGCTCCTCACGTTTTCTGGAATGTCCTCCTCTGAACTGCTGTAATTCTAAAGCTTGAGGAACAGTAGTAGAGGGTGAGAATCCACATTCTTCCCTGCACAGTGACACCGTCGCTGGGATAGGCACAGAGATCAAAGAGCGGCCACATCGAATGACCTCACATTTCCCAGCCTCTGCACACGCGTTCATGCTGTTCCCTGCACTGGGAATGCCGTTCCCATCATGTCCATTTACACGGTACACCCCCTGGGGCTCTGGACCACTGTTGCCCGAACTTGATGGCAGCTCCATGTCTCCTTCCTCCACCCCTCCCAAGCTGTGACTTTCAGACTGGCACTTGTGGGTTTCTGCTTTTTGGCTTCCTTTGCTTGGCAATTTGCCCTGGAAACCAGCAGACCTGTCTTGTCACCAGGAGGGCCTCAGTCACCAAGGCACTCTGCAGATGTCTGTCTAATCTTGTGGAGGTGATGTTCTAGCCAGCTCCCCCCAACCCCACCCACACCCAAAGCTGCCACTGCCTGGTTTTGTCACAAAGAAAAACAGGGAATAAAGTGACACCAGCAGACCTTCTGCCACTATTCCCAGCTCTGTGCCCGAGGCCTTTCTTTCAAGACTTTTTTTTTTTTTTGAGGCAGAGTCTTGTTCTCTTGCCCAGGCTGGAGTGCAGTGGCATGATCTCGGCTCACTGCAACCTCCATCTCCTGGGTTCAAACAATTCTCCTGCCTCAGTCTCCCAAGTAACTGGGATTACAGGTGTGTGCCATCACGCCTAGCTAATTTTTACATTTTTAGTATAGATGGGGTTTCACTGTATTGGCCAGGCTGGTCTTGAACTCCTGACCTCAAGTGATCTGCCCACCTCAGCCTCCCAAGTGTTGGGATTACGGGCGTGAGCCACTGTGCCTGGCCTTTTGGGACTATCTTAGACCACCAAACCCAGAGTGTAACAATTAAGGGTGTTTTGGGTTGAATAACACCCCAGGTACCTCGGTCTCAGGGGGAATCCCTGGGCGTGAGTTTTGCCCGTCTGCCCAGCCTCCCCATGGGATGGAGTCCCTGTCATTCACCGTGGCGACAGGCTCCATAACATACCCTTTACCAGCTGCCCCTCAACCCTGTGCCACTTCCCCACCCCAAGATCCTCGTCCCCAGCAACTCCCAGATGAACTAGTTGCATTCAAATGCTCATCTCAGAGACTGCTTTGGGGGGCACGCAAATGATGACACAGTCTGGGATGGCAGACGTGGCTCTGGACAGGTGGCATGGAGCTCAGATCCCAGCTCCGATAAAGGCTCGTTGGAGCTGGCCGGATTCACAGCAAACCACAAGCAAAACGGCCTCCCTTACCCACCCCACACACCCCAGCAAATCTCAAATGAGAACCTCAGATGGTGCAGATGGACAAGGCACCATTTCTCAGGAGAGGGAAAGCCAGGGTCATCCTGAAACTCCCTTCATCTCAGCCCACGGGGGAGGCGGGGTGAGGATGGAGGCTGGTGCTTGTGGGTGAGCGGTCCTAGGCATGGCTCAGTTCTAAGTCTTATTGTAGGCTTGACTTAGCTGAGAGGCAGTCCTGAGATGCTCAGGCCCACAGCAGGGACAGCAGCAGCTGCCACCACCTCCGTGCTGAGAAAAACCAAGCTGCCCAGAACTGAGACATCCCACCCGGCAGCTCCCAGGGGCTCTGGGGACAGGATGCTGGTCTGGGCCCTGGGCTCTCAGCTCACATTTTACAGTGAAAAGATGGATGTCTTTTTATTTTTATGCAGAATCAAGCTGACAGGATCTAATTCTTTCCCCAAGGGAAGATTAAGGGGGGAGGTTGAACTTGGGATGGCAGAACGAGCTCTGTGCTGGAAAATCTATGTTTAGATCCCAGTTCTCTTAAAGTCTATCTGTGGCAATTTTAAAACATGACCCCCAAATTCTCTGCCACTCTTCCCACTGATAGGTGGGGCTTGTGTCCCCACCCCTTGAACCCGGGCTCTGTAACTGCTTGACCTACAGAAAAAGCTGGAAGTGATACTGTAACAGTGTCTGGACTCAGGCTCTAAGAAACTGCAGCTTCCTTGTCAGGCACGATGGCTCACATCTATAATCCCAGCACTTTGGGAGGCCGAGGCGGGTGGATCACCTGAGGTCACGAGTTCGAGACCAGCCTGGCCAACATGGTGAAACCCCATCTCTCCTAAAAATACAAAAATTAGCAGTGTGTGGTGGCTCACACCTGTAATCCCAGCTACTCAGGAGGCTGAGGCAGGAGAATTACTTGAAGCCGGGAGGCGGAGGTTGCAGTGAACCAAGATTGTGCCACCACACTCCAGTCTGGGTGACAGAGTGAGATTCTGTCTCAAAACAAAAACAAAAACAAAAACATATATATATATATATATATATATATATATATATATGCTTTCCTTGTCTGTGTCCTGGGTCACTCACTCTTAAAGCCCAGACATGCCCGGGCATGGTGACTCATGCCTGTAATCTCAGCACTTTGGGAGGCTAAGGTGGGAGGATCACTTGAGCTCAGGAGTTTGTGACCAGCCTGGGCAACATAGCAAGACCCAATCTCTAAAAACAAAAACAAACAAACAAACAAAAAATTATCTGGGTAGAGTGATACACATCTGCAGTCCCAGCTACTTAGGAGGCTGAGGCAGGGGATCACTTGAGCCTGGGAGGTTGAGGCTGCAGTAAGCCATGATGGTACCACTGCACTCCAGCCTGGGCAACACAGCAAGACCCTGTCTCTAAAAAAAAGAAGCCCAGACACCATGCAGCCCGTGTTGTCTCTAAAAAAAGAAGCCGAGACACCAAGCAGCCCATGCAGAGGCCATATGGACAAGGATCAAGGTTCCCAGCCCTCCCTGGCTGAGATCCCAGCAAATAGCCGGCAGCACTTTGCAGTCACGTGAGAGCACTGTCTGGGAAGTGGATCCCGCGGCCCCAGCTGAGCTGCCCCAGTTGACCCTGCAAGGAGCAGAGACAAGCTTTCCCTGCCAGGCTCTGCCTGAACTGCAGAATCCGTGAGCTCAATAAAGTGTTGTTGTTTGAAGTCATTAAGTTTTGGGGTGGCTTTTACACAACACACAACCAGAACACCGTCTCTGTGGCCGGGGGCAAATGCTTAACGTCTCCGGACCTCAGTTTTCCTCGTCTGTAAAGGGAATAGGATTCAAAGGCTTCCAAAGTGCATTTCAGGATGTGAGGGCGATCTGGCTGCAACAGCTGTCACCCCCATTGGTCACCAGCGTTGATTTGGCTGATCCGGCTGGCTGGGCAGGTGGCCCCTTCCTCCCTCACCACTCCACGTGTGTACCTCCTGAGGCTGCGTACTCGTTCAAAGAGCATGACCATCCCCGAGAGAGGAAGACCGGTCTTCCGTCAAGGGTACACAAGTAGCCGTGCTTCCCCTGCTAGAACCTCCAAACAAACTCTCAAGGTGCAAAGTGCATTTCTTTTTTTTTTTGAGACGGAGTCTCGCTCTGTAGCCCAGGCTGGAGTGCAGTGGCCAGATCTCAGCTCACTGCAAGCTCCGCCTCCCGGGTCCACGCCATTCTCCTGCCTCAGCCTCCCGAGTAGCTGGGACTACAGGTGCCCGCCACCTCGCCCGGCTAGTTTTTTTTTTTTTGTATTTTTTAGTAGAGATGGGGTTTCACCATGTTAGCCAGGATGGTCTCGATCTCCTGACCTCATGATCCACCCGTCTCGGCCTCCCAAAGTGCTGGGATTACAGGCTTGAGCCACCGCACCCGGCGCAAAGTGCATTTCAACTCAAATACTCAATGCATTCTTTCAATGTTAGTGAATCACTTTCCTGGTTTTATTGTAACACATAACGCCCTTTCTCCAGATCATCAAAACATTCCCTAAAAGGACCAGAACGCTTTGTCAGTCCTTCTTAAACATCGACGTCTACATGACTCAGCCGGAGACCCTGTTCAATGCAGATTCTAATGCAGGAGGTCAGAGGCAGGGCCTGGAAATCTGCATTTTAATGTGATTTCTCTTTTTTCTTTGACTCAGGACAGAGTCTCACTCTGTTCCCCAGGTTAGAGTGCTGCAGAGGTGCCATGATAGCTCACGGCAGCCTCAACCTCCCTGGGCTCAAGTGACCTCCCACCTCAGCCCCCTGAGTAGCTGGGACTACAGGTGCACACCTACCATACCTAGCTAATTAAAAAAAAATTATTTGTAGAGACGAGGGCTCGCTATGCTACTGAGGCTGTTCTTGAATTCCTAGGCTCAAGCAGTCTTCTTGCCTCAGCCTCCCAAAGTTCTGGGATTACGGGTGTGCGCCACCAGCCCAGATTTTTTTTTTTTTTTTTTTTTTAACAAGATGTGGTCTCACTTGTTTGTCCAGGCTGGAATGCAGTGGTGCAATCATATCTCCCTGCAGCCTCGAACACCAGAGCTCAAGTGATCCTCCTGTCTCAGCCTCCTTAGTAGCTAGGACTACAGGTGAGCGCCACCACAACCAGCTAAGTTTTTTTCAATGAAGAGATGAGGTCTCACTGTTGCCCAGGCTGGTCCTGAACTGGCCTCAAGCAATCCTTCTGCTTGGGCCTCTCAGAGTGCTGGGATTCCAGACATGAGCCACTGCAAGCAGCCACTGATTGCTTTTTTTTTTCTTCCCGAGACAGAGTCTCACACTGTCGCCCAGCTGGAGTGCAGTGATGTGGTCTCCGCTCACTGCAGCCTCTGCCTCCAGGGTTCAAGCAATTCTCCTGCCTCAGCCTCCAGAGTAGCACTGATAGCGTTTTGAGTAGCAAGGCCCCTTTGTTTGTCTGTTACCAATAGCCACCCTTACCCACAGGATTAAAAGGGAAGGCAGTATCTTTTTTTTTTTTTTTTTTTTTTTTGAGACAGGGTCTCATTCTATCACCCAGGCTGGAGTGCAGTGGTGTGATCATGGCTCACTGCAATCTCAACCTCCCGGGTTCAAGCGATCCTCCTGCTTCGGCCTCCTGAGTAGCTGGGACTACAGTCACATACCACCATGCCTAGCTAATTTTTTGCATTTTTAGTAGAGATGGGGTTTCACCATGTTGCCCAGGCTGGTCTGGAACTCCTGAGCTTGCTCAAGTGATCCGCCCACCTTGGCCTCCCAAGGTGCTGGGACTACCATTGTGAGCCACTGCACCCAGCCGGCAGTATCTCATTTAATCTTAGAACAACTCCCAAGGAAGGCTCTAGAATCATGTGCACTTTACAGATGGGAGACACAGCATCTGGAGAGGTCCGGGGATGTGCCCACGGCCACAGCTGGTGGGTGGTAATGGCCAGGACTTGCACTGAAGTCAGCTCCTCCACACCCAATCCCTTGCGGCCCTCTTTCGAGCACCAGGTGACGTGAGGTCAACCATGTTTTAAAAAATCTCACCCCTTCGTGCCTGCAGCAAGGCAGCTGGGGATGAAAGTCTATCACAGAAGGACAGAAATGGGGACTCAGTGACACGCAGGAATAACAAACCAGAGTTAACAAAGATAGAGGTGACTTTTTCAGGTTCCCCAGCTCTAGTCGTGATTAATTTACAGCTTTTTACATGCTAATGTTTTCCTGCCTTCTGCTCGTAATAAATAACCAATATGCTTTAATACCTAGTTATTATTCATCCCTTTCAGATACTTGGGTTTTGATTCTTCGCTGCAGCTCAATCATATTGAATTCCTTTAACCAGGACAGCTCCATTAAGAGTCCCTTGCAAGGACACCCTGGCGGGGCAGTGACAGTAACAGATAACGGGTGACAAGAGAGTGAGGAGCTGCCACTCGAAATATTGGCAGCCATAGGGAAAGAAAGGGGAGGCTGTAATAAAAAACACCACCAAACTACATTTAAGGAACGCCGAGGTGATGACACAGACCAATAAAACCAGAGAACGCTCAGTGAAGGTTGACACGCCATCCTTAACGCACCTCCCTGGCTTGCTTCTGCAATAGAAACTCGCATTCATTTAATCACCTTTCTGACATCGAGCGTTCCCTTCTTACGTAGGGATAAGAATGGCTCGTCACCCCTCCCACCCCCTCCACCTGCCCGGCAGTGTATTTCAGAAAGTTCCTTGGAACTGTCTCCATCTTCTCTCCCTCCCAGTGCTTTTCAAGCAGAGAAGCCTAGCTCATCAAGAGACATGCATGAGGGTTAACAGAACTGCTTCCTTCTAAAGAAGCTGTTCCTTCTGAAATCAAGAACTCTCTGGCCATCCTGTCCCCCATTTGACACATGGCGACTCACGTTCCTCCGGGCCCGCTGAGGACTGAACATGACAATCATCCTGCTGTGTGGCTGCCCCGAGAACAGCAGCCTCACTCCTGGGGCCTCTGGGCAGCCACTTTCCTTGGCTACCTGGACCCTTGTGGGTCAGTCCTCTGCCTCCTAGGCTGGACCACTCTTTCCACTGCAGGAACCACCCAAAGTGTTTCCAGTACAGGAAGCCTTTCGTCAGGGACAGCACTTCGTATCTTTCTTGAACTCATCTGGGACTACTTCCAGAATAATGTGGTGCTTTTTTGTTTTTAAGAGAGGGGTCTTGCTACATTGCCCAGGCTGAAGGGCACTGGCTATTCACAGGCGTGATCATAGCACACTACGGCCTCAAACTCCTAGGCTCAAGCAATCCTCCTGCCTCAGTCTCCTGAATAGCTGGGACAATGGGTGTGTGCCACTGTGCCCAGCTCAGAACAATGTTTTTAAACACATAAAATAACATACAGGCCGGGTAGGATGGCTCACGCCTGTAATCCCAGCACTCTGGGAGGCTGAGGTGGATGGATCACTTGAGGTCAAGAGTTCGAGACCAGCCTGGCCAACATGGTGAAACCCTGTCTACTAAAAATACAAAAATGAGCCAGGCATGGTGGTGCAGGCCTGTAGTCCCAGCTACTCAGGAGGCTGAGGCAGGAGAATCACTTGAACCCAGGAGGTGGAAGTTGCAGTGAGCCGAGATCGTGACATTGCACTCTAGCCTGTAAACAAGAGTGAAACTCCATCTCAAAAACACACAAACAAACAAACAAAAACCTTCTGTGGAGGCCTCAGGAAACTTACAATCATGGTGGAAGGGCGAAGGGGAAACCAGCACATTTATTCGGGAGCAGGAGGAAGAGAGAGAGAAGGGGAAGGTGCCATATCCTTTTAAACAACCAGATCTCGTGAGAGTTCACTCACTGTCAGGAAAACAGCAAGGGGGATGTCCCTCCCCATGACCCAGTCGCCTCCCACCACGACCCTCCTCCAACACTGAGAGTCACAACTCAACATGAGATTTGGGTGGGGACACAGAGTTAAACCGTATCCCTCTCAAAATGCGAGGATTACAGATATAAGCCACCACACCTGGCAAATTGGGTCATTCTTATCACACCCACCTAAAACAGAGTTGGGAGGGGAGGAGGTAAAAAGCACCCGGGACACACATGGCTCCGAAGATGAAATTCTCTGCAAGCTGGGCTGCGGACACTACAGACACTGCTGGCTGTAACCCGAAACCAGTTTTCTCTAATAGCTACTGAAACAACCTGCTACCACTCTAAGGCTAGTTTTACCCACCGCTGTCACTCACCGACTGGGGCTTGCCAGTTCCCCAAAACTTCACTGGTGACAGTGAACTTAAAGAACAATACGTAACACTTCTGTTTTTAAAATAAAACCTCTAACCTTTGTTCTTTGGACATAACGAAGACCACCCAGGTCTGTGTATACGTCCAAAATTGCAATTCTTTTTTTTTGAGACGGGGTCTCCCTCTGTTGCCCAGGCTGGAGTGCAGTGGCCCCATCATAGCTCACTGCAGCCTTGACCTCCCAGGCTCAAGAGAGCCTCCCACCTCCGCCTCCTGAGAACTAGGACGACAGGTGTGTGCCACCACGCTCGGCTAATTTTTTTTATTTTTTATTTTTTTTTAGAGATATGGTTTCACTATGTTGCCCAAGCTGCTCTCAAATTCCTGGGCTCAGGCAATCCTCCCCCCGTCGGTCTCCCAAAGTGCTGGGATTACAGGTGTGAGCCACCATGCCCAGCCCAAATTGCAGTTTTTACTTCTCAAATAAAACTGAATTTCAGAGATGCATCTCTGTAATCTGTTTGATGTCGACAACTCTTATATCCCCAGTGGCTGGCCCAGAGCTCAATAAACAACCACAGACCATGTGGAA
This sequence comes from Macaca thibetana thibetana, assembly GCF_024542745.1. NCBI lineage: Eukaryota > Metazoa > Chordata > Mammalia > Primates > Cercopithecidae > Macaca > Macaca thibetana. The sequence continues at coordinate 148,477,335 of NC_065580.1, forward strand.
GAGTCCAGTCTGATTCTAACCCTACAGTAAAGGAGCCACCCACAGTCATCTGGAGGCCGTGAACACCGCAGCAGATGGCACAAAGTGGTCTGCTAGTCTCCTGCCTAACTAATCATCACAGCTTGGCTTTTTAAGAACAATTCCTTGCCAGAAGGGCCTCTCTCTAGCCTTACCCCATTGCAGCATCAGCTTCCTGGTAGGTTTTGGCAAGAACCTGAAGTCAAGAAGGGCACGGGAATGATGCCTCCATGTCCGATCAGCCCCAGAAGGTGCTGCTGCGACCTCTTCTTCTCCGCACCCCTCAGTCACTTCCCCGCCTGGACTCACTCTGTGGGAAGCGACGGTATCTGAGGACTGCAATATGCTCCACGTCAGGACCCCATCCATCACCAGCTTCCTACCGGTTACCATGGAGATGGAATGTGGGGTCCCCACTGGGATGGGACATTCAGAGTCCCTAGGCTAGGGAGTATTCGTGGGCAAAGGGACACTGTGAGATCCAGGATCACCCAGAGCAGGGCCATGCAGAGGTCCACGCAGGCAAGAGAGGCCAAGGGGGAAGGAGGCGGCTGAGAAAAACTGCTGAATGTGCACAGAACTAAGGGCAGCATCCGTGAGCGTCTGAAGGACCAGACCAACCGTGCGCGGAACTCTGGTGAACTAAAGAAACCAGACCCTGACTATGGCACAGAGGTCTGGGCCAGCCAAGAGGTCGGCAGCTCCTTAAGTCCACAGCCCACCACAAAGACCCCACATGCCTTCCCAGGTAGGGAAACAGAAACACTGGATAATCTCAACAGTCACTTCTGCAGCTATCTAAGACATGCTATCATATATATATATATATATATCACATATTATATATATATCATGACAATATATAAATTTCATAGGGTTGCTTTAAGGAGCAAATGATAGTATCCATAGAAAAGCTTAGTTCAGGGCCTGCCACATAGAGAAAAAATATATGTATCTATATATATACATATCAATGTCAATATATAGCTATATGTCATATATAACTACATATACACATATAACTATATATCATATATAACTACATATACACATATATAACTATAACAATACATATCATATTGATATATGATATATTATTGGTATCAATTGACATTGATATCAATAATATATATCATACATCATATATTATATATGATAAATTAAATATGTATGTATAATAAATATATTAATATATGTTAATAACAATGGATTATTATAAATTATTATTATTTAAATTTATTATTATAAATTATATAATAAATTAATAACAATAGATTAGATACATATTTAATGTATTTTTTTATGAGACAGGGTCTCGCTGTGTTGCCCAGGCTGGTCTTGAACGCCTAGGCTCAACTATCCTCCTGCCTCAGCCTCCCAAGTAGCTGGGGTTACAGGAAGGTGCTGCTGCCCCTGGCTTAACACAGGCCTCTAATGAGCCTAGCAAGCATGCTGGATTTCTTTTGACAATAGAGGCTGGCCATAGGAAGGTAAGGAAAGTGTCCAGGAAGAGACCAGGAACCTGGCCACACCTTAGTGGGGTCACCCTACACTCAGGATATGGGGCTCTGTTTTGTAAGCTCAAGGAATTTACCATTTCCTCCTTCATTCTGGTCACTGAATGCTTAACAGGCTGACTCATAAACCATAATGCTCATTTATTTGGGACAGGGTCTTCCTCTGTCACCCAAGCTGGAGTGCAGTGGTATAATCACAGCTCACTGCAGCCTTGACCTCCTGGGCTCAAGTGATCCTCCCACCTCAGCCTCCTGAGTAGCTACTACTACAGGATCTCACCACCATGCCTGGCTAATTTAAAAAAATTATTATTATTATTTTTTGTAGAGATGGGGTCTCGTTATGTTGCCTAGGCTGGCCTTGAACTCCTGAGCTCAAGTGATCCTCCTGCCTTGGTCTCCCAAAGCACTGGGATTACAGGCATGAGCCACTGCACCTGGCCCTCATTTACCTTTCTATTATAAGTGGCCATTGTCTTCTGGGGAAGCATGATAAAGTGGACTTTGGAGGGAGGCAGGCCTGGATTTGAACCTGGCACTACCACTATTGGCTGAGTAAGGAGGGAAAGTGGTTTGAACTCTCCAAGTCTCGAATGCTCTACCTATCGAATGGGAATGATGACAATATATAAACTTCACAGGGTTGCCTTAAGGAGCAAATGAAATCATACATAAGAAAGCTTAGTTCAGCGCCTGCCACATAGAAACTCAGTAAATAGTTCCTGTTCACGACACAGAACTCTGTCCCTAGTAGATAGTGTGTTCCGCCAAAAAAACCAGTGAGGAGTGGGGTGTGTGACGTGGCAAAATGGATTGGTAAGGCTGGGTATCGCAGGACTTCTCAGAGCCTTTGTACATGAATCTCGCCAAGAGAGGTGCAGCAGGCAGCATTTCCCAGCTTATCTGACCATGGCACCCTCGGTTGATGGAGCAACTCACGATCTAGCGTTCTGTGTGGCGTACACTTTGAGAAACATCATCACAGGCCATATGTCCATCAACCTGGAGAAGCCTGATGAACTCACATGCATGCTGGGGATACATCTGTTCAGAGAATGAGGATGGATTGGCAGCATCAGGCCATTCCCTCCCATGCAGAGTGGAGGGGAAAAGCACATGCACAAGTCTTACTCTTGGACAAGAACACCCCCTTCAGTCATGGCACCAATATCCATGATGGATAAGCTCAATAAATGAGATCACTTTGCATTCAGTTACATTCTGGCTTGGAGTCTACTGATGAGGTGTGGGAAGGACCCAGGCACTGTGGAAACTCGGCTCCATTCATCTTTTAGGGCAAGTGATCCCTGCTGGGAACATGCATTTCTCTTCAATTCCTACCAGGTGGAATTTCAGGGCATGGCATTTTCTGAGCCTGTTCCCAAATTCTGGAAAGGGGAGGGAGTAGGTGGAAATGCAGAGGGCTTGGGAGGAGATAGTCAAACAAGCTCTACTGCAACCAGCAGGGTGGCCTGGCCCAGAGCACAATAAACCATCAAGCCACTTCCCTGCCTATGAAATCAAAACCACAACAGCTCCTCCACTGTGGGTGGTGAGCTCATATTTATATATTTTATAGTTTTATTCTAGAAGAGGAAACTGAGGAACTCTCCTAGAATCCAGTGGAAAAAGTGGTGGTGGGAGGAGCCGGACAGGATGAAAGAAAAGTTAAGAGAAGTGGAAGATAGATTGAGAAGTTGCAATGGTTGTCTTACAGGTGATACAGATGGAGAAAATTAAAAGAATGGAGAGGAAGAGAAATTCAAAGACACTCTGGAAAAAAATTCCCAGATCTGAAAAAATACAGGAATCCTGAGCTCAAATAATGCAACAGTTTCCACGCCAGGGAGTGCATGTGCACAGCTGTACGATAAGTCCTCAATTGGCATTGCCTGTTGGTTCTTAGGAACTGCGACTTTAAGCAAAATGACCTGTAATGAAACGAATTTTACCACAGGCTAATGAATACAAACAGGAATTAAGTTCCTACTCCAAAAACATCACCAAACAACAACTACTACTACCACTTCTTCTCCTCCTCTTCCTCCTCCTCTTCTTCTTCCTCTTCCTCTTCCTCCTCCACCTCTCCTTCTCCTTCTCCTTCTACTTCTACTTCTCCTTCTTCTCCTTCTATAGGGTCTCACTCTATTACCCACACTGGAATGCGGTGGTGGAATCATTGCTCCCTCACTGTAGCTTCGACCTCCCAGGTTCAAGCGATCTTCCTGCCTTAGCCTCACAACGTGCTGGGATGTCAGGCATCAGTCATTGTACCTGGCCTACCAAACTACTCAAGACCAGAACACTTCTAGTATTAAACATGGAAATAAATGTGTGCTATACATACAATAACTGTGAGCTTAAGAAACATTCATTAAGAATAGCAAATAATTATCTATTTATTGCAGTTCAGGCTCTCGGGTGGTCAGAGCCCATCCCAGCAGCTCAGGACACAAGATGGGCACCAGCCCAGGATAGGACACCATTGCAGGGCAACTCTCACACTCCACACTCATTCAGACTGGAGCCATGTAGACACACCAATGAACCTAATATGCACACGTTTGGGATACGAGAGGAAACCGCAATACCCGGAGAAAACTCACACAGACACAGGGAGACTCGCCGACTCCACACAGGCAGTGGTCCCAGCCAGGAATCAACTTTTTTTCTCATTGACATTACAATGAAACAACATTGAATGAAATGACATTAATATGCTCCTCCAAAAAACTCATACTTCAGCTTGGAAGACAAACCAATACACCAGAGAATCAAAAAACAAGAAGACAATTATACATCTTGATTTTAGCTTCTGACCAATTTTCTATGATAACCTTGAGAACAAGATGATAGAATTGGGACTGGTTTTCCTGATAAGTGAACTCACAGGTGGTTGAACAGCATTACCTAAATAGTATCGATAATAGTGTTATCTTTGTGCTGAATGCATTTTAAAAGCCTTGGAGAAGGTCTAAGGGGTTAGACGAAAGAGCTCATTTCTGGACCCTGTTTTGTTCAACACCTTTGGCCATGATGTGTGTGATGACATAACGGAGGACCTTATCAGATTTGCAGGTCACATAAAGTTGGGAAAAATGGTTAACATGATAAATGCACTCATCAATATTCAAAAAGACTTGACAGGCAAGAAGATAGGGCCCAAACCACAAGATGGAATTCAACAGAAATTAATGTAAAGTGCTGAATTTTGCCTTAAAATTTTGCCCAAGGGCAGGATGGGGGAGAATTGGCATGGCAGAGGCTTGTGAAGGAAGGAAGGAAGGAAGGAAAGAAGGAAGGAAGGAAGGAGGAAAGGAAGGAGGGAAGGAAGAAGGAAGGAAGGAAGGACCGACTATCAGATTTTAGCAGGTCACACAAAGTTGGGAAAGATGGTTAATACAGTAAAGAAGGAAGGAAAACAGGAAGGAAAAGAAAGAAAGAAAAAGGAAGGAAAGACGGAAAGGGAAGAAAAACACTGTGGGCTTTTAATTAACTAAATGTTCAGTGTGACCCGGTAATGTAATAATGACACTTAAACCACAAGGCGAGATTATATGAAGAAGGCAAACTGTAGATGCTGTAATTTCTCCCTTCTCTTCCACTCCCAACCCAGTGGATACGAAATTACGAGAAATCATTTTATGGCGAGCAGACAGAATCGAGCTAAAAGAGAAAACCCGAGTCCAAGAGGCTGCAGGAAAGACCAACAGCAAGACTGGAGATGCCAGACACAAAGGATAGCTCTAGGGTGACGAGTTAGAGCTCTGCCTGAGACAGGGACAGCCGCCCAGGTTGAACCTTCTGCCAACTCTCCTCACCCCATTCCATTGCCAGGCAGCACCCCAGAGAGGTGTCTTCCCTCTTGCAGACAGACTGTGGGCCTGGTGGTCAGAGAGGCAGGACAGTGCTTGTGGGGAGGGCTGGGCTGTGCAGGTGAGACCCAGGAGGAACAGGAAGCCTCAGATCCTAGAAAAGGAGTCCCTGAAGTCCCTACAACACAGCAGGGATCATCTCATACTCGCAAAAAGGCTGCAGGCACAGATGCAGTCAGAGCATACCGTTTAGAGAGGATGTCCAATGTGAATATGGTCCTCTCACCAGGAAACACTAGACACTGGAGGAAAGTCAATGCTATGAAAGAAACAACCAAGCACAGTCAAAGAAAGCATTCACAGGGTCAGCAGAACAAGCCTTTAGAATGTGCATGTTTCATGTCCTCAGAAAGAGAGCATTGGCTCCACTAATAGAAATTAAAACAAAACATCACCAAAACAACAACAACAAAACCAGACAGTAGATGGACTGAATTTACAGAATGGACACAGCTCATGACCAAATCACTGAGTTAGGAGATGGAATTGAGGAATTGTCCCACAATCCAGAGAAAAAAGGCATTGAGGGTGGCCTGGATAGGATAAAAGAAAAGTTAAGAGATGTGGAAGATAGATCCGGAAGTTCCCACATTTGTCTTACAGGTGATCCAGCAGGAGAAAATGAAGAGAACAGAGAGGAAGATAAACTCAACACAACTCTAGAAGAAAAGTTCCCAGAATTGAAAAAAGATAGGAATCCTGAGCTCAAAAAGATGTACAAAGTGCCCGGAAGAAGGAAGAGGGAAAAAGAACACAGCAATTCACGTGATGCTGAAGTCTAGATGCCAGGCTTGCCAGAAAAAGTCTTGAAAGCTTGTAGGGATCTGTTACCTGCAAAGCTGTAGAATCAGATGGATCAACTGGCAATGCCAGGTCCGAGAAGACAGTATCTTTAACATTCTAAGGAAAAACAATTTTGAAACTAGAATTCTATATTCAGCTTGACAATGACTTCAAGTATAAACATAGAAAAAAAATTTCACAGATGCAAGGACTGAAAAAGTTTCCCATCCATAGACATTCAATGAAACAATCACCAAAAGTAGTACATTGGCAGGGAGGAAGAAAGACTCCAAGGGGAAGAAATAGGATATAAGGAACAATGGTAGTTGCCTGTTACGGGCTGCACAGCATCCACCCAAAAGCACATGTTGAAGTCCAAACCTTCCGTAGCTCAGAATGTGACTGTATTTGGAGATAAGTTCTCTAAAGAGGTAACTAAGCTAAAATGAGAGTTAAGTGGAGCCCTAATCCAATATGCCTACTGTCCATATGAGAATACATTAGGTTTGTGCAAAAGTAATTCCAATCCTTGCCATTATATAATGGTAAGAACCACAATTACTTTTGCACCAACCTAATAGAATTTGAGGAAAAAAAGCATGAAAAGTAACAAGTAAGATTTTTATGCTGTTTTTGAGACAGGGTCTTGCTCTGTTGCCCAGGCTGCAGTGCAGTGGTACAACCATGGTTCACTGCAGCCTTGACTTCCTGGGCTCAATCAATCCCCCCGCCTCACCCTCCTGAGTAGCTGAGACTACATGTGTGCACCACCATGCCCAGCTAATTTTTTAATCTTTTGTAGAGACAGGCAGGGTCTTACTATGTTGCCCAGGCCAGTCTCCAACTCCTGGGTTTAAGCGATCCTCCTGCCTCAGCTTCCGAAAGTGCTGGGATTACAGATGTGAGCCACTGTGCCTGGCCACTTTTCATGCTATTAAGAGGAGTCTGTTAACAACCATGAATGCTTGCATGCCTCACAATCTGGCTTCGAAGCACATAATGCAAAACTGATAGAAATACAGGAAGAAATCGGTAAAGACAGTGCCACAGTAAAGAGACTTCCTGCAGTCCTCTGAGACGGGGACGGCAAGTACAGGGAGAGATGATTCAAATAATGAGTACGTTTGCTCTAACAGAGCTACAGAACTCTGTACCCAACAAATGAGAGAAAAAAACTCTTTTCAATTACACATGGAAATTCTACAAAAATTCAACACGGATTAGCCACAAAGGAAATTTCAAGTAATCATGAAAAGCAGAAATAGCATATGGCATATTTGCTGACAAAGACACACTAAAATTTTTAAAGTGACAAAAGAATACCCCCTCTAATCTATAAACCAGAATATTTAAAATTATTTACAAATGAACCATAATGACAGCAGAAACTGCTAGAACCAATATGAGAGTGCAATAAGGTGGTTAAATCCAAAGTCAACTTGCATCTCTCCAGAAATTAAAACATATTATAAGACTACAGGCCACAGTGGTACAGAAACAGATAATTAGATCAATGAACAAAAGTCTAGCAGACAGTCAGTGTAGGTGTAAAAATTTAGTGTATGATTAGGGTGACATTTCAAACTAAGGTAGAAAATGGGAGTATTCAAGTGCTGATGGATAATTTGCTAACGATTCAGAAAAAATTATGTTCCTACCTGCCCCTTTGCATAATTTGCAGATGGATGAATGACTTACAAATGAAATAATAAATTCGAAAGTATTAGAAGAAAAAAAAACCTGTTAAATACTCCAATAACCTTGGTATAGGAAAGGCCTTTCTAAAGAAGGCATCGTATGCTAATGTCATTGAGGAAAAGATTGATGCCTTCGTGTACATTGTAATTTATCACTTCTATGTGGTGAAAAACAGCACAACAAAGTTAAAGTGTAAGTTATGGTCCAGGAAAACATCTGTAATATATGAAATAGAGATTAATGTGCAGACTGTCGATAAGAAAGAGACAAGGCACGTGGTGAGAAAGAAAAGAAGGAAACAGAGCAGGAGTTCACAGAACTTTACACAACCAATGAACATGGCAGTGATGATCAGGCTCGCTAATAAGGAAAAGGATTGGAACATTGAGATTCCATTCTGCACTTGAGTTGGAGGTGCAAAACAGGAATGAGAAAAGAGCTCACTCCACCAGGCACCGTGGCTCATGCCTGTAATCCCAGCACTTTGGGAGGCCGAGGCAGAGGATCGCTTGAGCCCAGGAGTTCGAGACCAGCCTGGGCAACATAGTGAGACCCCCGTCTCTACAAAAAAAAGTCAAAAAATGAGGCGAGAAGATGGCTTGAGACCGGGAGGTTGAGGCTGCAATGAGCTGTGATATCCATTCACTTAATCCCACAACAACCCTGTGAAGTGAATTTTTTTTTTTTTTTTTTTTGAGACGAGTCTCACTCCCATCACCCAGGCAGGCTGGAGTGCAATGGTGCAATCACTGCTCATTGGTTCTAGCAGTTTCTGCTCTCATTATGGTACAGCACCTGGGACAGGATTGGCGGCCGGTAAGCACAGGCAGTTGCTATCGTTATCATCAGCATGTTTCCGCCATCTGAGTGGCAAACGTTTTCAAGCCGGATCATATAAAGTTTTGGCAAGGGTGCAGGGAAATAAAGGACTCTCCCACTGTCTTCAGGGGAATCTAAATGGGTCCAGCCAGTTTTTGAGGGCAATTTGGCAATATCCATGAACACACGCCACCACACATCTCACACCAGGTGCTGCTGTGTGATTGTGTCTCCCCAAAATCCTATGTTGAGATCCTAACCCCAAGGAGATGGTATTAGGAGATGAGGGAGAGTACCTCACCTTTGGGAGTCAGTTAGGTCAGGGGGGCTGCACCCTCTGGGATGGGATTAGGACACTTATAAGAGAGGCCCCAGAGAGACATCCTACAGAGACTCCCTGCCCGTTTCACCACGGGAGGACATGGCCAGAAGACACCATCTAGGATGAAGCAGGCCCTCACCAGACACTAAATCTACTGGTGCCTTGTTCTTGGACTTCTCATCCTCCAGAACCATAAGAAATAAATGTTTGTTGTTTGTAAGCTGCCCAGTCTATAATATTCTGTTATAGCAACCTGAATGGACAAGATGCCCAGCAATTCCTATTTGGCGCCCAACCTAGAGAAACATTCATTCCTCTGCACGTCCATAGACACACAAAGGACAGCAAAAGGTTGGAAGTCATCTTAAATGCCCATCAATAGGAGACACCACACTTTTTTTTTTTTTTTTTTGAGACAGAGTCTCGCTCTGTCACCTAGGCTGGAGTGCAGTCACTCAATCTCGGCTCACTGCAAACTCCGCCTCCTGGATTCCAGTGATTCTCCTGCCTCAGCCTCAGCCTCCCAAGTAGCTGGGACTACAGGCGCCCACCACCATGCCTGGCTAATTTTTGTGTTTTTAATAGACCCGCAGTTTCACCATTTTGGCCAGGCTGGTCTCGAACTCCTGACCTCAGGTGATTCACCTGTCTCGGCCTCCCAAAGAGCTGGGATTACAGGCCTGAGCCACCGCGCCCAGCCTCATATGGTAATTTTGTGTTAAACTTTTGCCGAAACAGCCCAGCTGTTTTCCACGGCAGCTGCACCGTATCACATTCACACCATGATTTCTTCTTTAATCACAAAATGCAAAAGAAATTCCGGGAAGGGAGTGGGAATGCCAGAGGGAGCAGCAGGAAAGGAAAGTTTGTCGGGCATCAGTGAGTGTGCAGGAGGGTGGAATCTGCCCCGGCCAAGAGGAAGGCAGGCAGGTCAGTGTTCAGACAGGAGCAGAGCCAGACATGGCCTGGGGAGAGAGTGAGCTGGGCCTATGTCTGGGCAAAGAGCTGGGCTTGAGTGCATACAGTCATGGGGAAGTCTACTTAACAGCGGCTGGGGAGGGGTGTTGAAGTTTTTTATGCAGAGGCTGACCTCGGGCACGGGCCCAGCCCACCATCTGGTCACCTGCAGAAGGACCCCTTGCCCCTTCCCTTTTAGGTGCATCCTGGAATCTATTGGAAGATGCAGGAGAGTGAGAGGGCAGTGGCAGGCCGGGTAATGAGGTCTCTGGTCCTCCTGACCCTGCGGTGCAGAGGCAGGGCGCCTGGAACTGTCATCATCTGCTTCCAACTGTCATAAAAGAGATGTGGTGAGTGGGGAGGACATCAAACTAGGTTTAACATGCAATTGAACCAGGGACTGAGCTGGCTCCTGCGTCTTCTCTCTCTGACTTTAAAAAGAACTCCCGGAAGCTCCAGCGGTGGGTCGGGCAGAGCCAATTAAAAAAAAAATTAACTCAGCACCGTGCCCACAGAGGAGCTGAATAATAGGGGGGATGACAGCGGCGGTGGCGAGGGCACAGGATGGAATGGCAGGCCCTTCCGTGCTGCCCTGGAGACCCGCGGGCTGCACGCACATCAGAAACATCTGCGGAGCCCCCGAAGCCTGCATTGCAGCAAGCGGGAAAACGGATTGTTGCACCAGCACTTCTGGTGGCCAGTGACAGGGTCCGCTTCCCTGACCCTGTGGACGGAAGCCCAGGAGTTGGAGGCTCCAGACGTGGAGGCAGGAGTCACTCCAGAGCAGGGAGGGGCCAGCAAGCACCTGTATGAGTTTCCCGGGATTCATGTGTTAATAACAAAGTGCCATAGACAAGGCGGCTTCAACAACAGACATTTATCATCTCGGAGTCCTGGAGGCTGGTGTCCGAGATCAAGGTGACAGCAGGGTAGGCGTCTCCTGAGGCCTCTCTCCCAGGCCTGTAGACGGCATCTTTTCCCCATGACCTCACGAGGTAGTTGTTCTGTGAGCATCTCTCTCTGATCTCTTTTTTTTTTTTTTTTGGAGACAGAGTCTCACTCTGTCACCCAGGCTGGAGTGCAGTGGTGCGATCTCAGCTCACTGCAAGCTCTGCCTCCTGGGTTCACGCCATTCTCCTGCCTCAGCCTCCCGAGTAGCTGGGATTACAGGCATGAGCCACCACGCCTGGCTAATTTTTGTATTTTTGGTAGAGACGGGGTTTCACCATGTTGGCCAGGCTGGTCTCGAACTCCTGACCTCAGGTGATCTGCCCGCCTCCGCCTCCACCTCCCAAAGTGCTGAGATTACAGGCGTGAGCCACCGGGTCAGACCTCATTTCCTCCTCTTATAAGGACACCAGTCACATGGGATTAGGGCTCACCCCCATGACCTCATTTAACTTAATCACCTCTTAAAAGACCCTGTCTCCAAATACAGTCACACCGTGAGGTCCTGGGGGTTAGACCTGCAACATATGGACCTGGGGGGACACACCAGCCCATGATCCCCACCTGGGGGCTTTGGCACTGGAGTGGCCCCAGGTCTGCCTTCCCCTCACCTGGCTGCGTCAGGTAACTCTGGCTGGCAACACTTCCAGACTCTCATTCCAGAACCACCCCAGGGAAATAACAGAATGTGCTGAGACTCTTACTGATGATAGCAGCCAGCTGGGTACGGTGGCCCACACCTGTGAACTTTGGGAGGCTAAGGAAGGAGGATTGCTTAGGCCAGGAGTTCGAGACCAGCTTGGGCAACAAAGTGAGACCTCATCTCTACCAAACATTTTAAAATTAGCCAGGGGTGGTGGCACACACTTGTAGTCCCAGCTACTTAGGAGGCTGAGGCGGGAGGATGGCTTGAGCCCAGGAGTTCGAGACTGCAGTGGGCTGTGATCGAGCCATTGCACTCTAGCCTGGGTGACAGAGCAAGACCCTGTCTCTAATAAAAGAAAAGATAGCAGTATTAGGCACTCAACCCTTCCCCTGGGACTGTGTCCAGGAATCACACACTCTCAGAGGCATCTGAACAAGAGCAACTCCATCTTGAATAGGAGCTGGGTAAAATAAGGCTGAAACCTACTGGGCTGCATTCCCAGATGGTCAGGCATTCTAAGTCACAGGTGAGATGGGAGGTTGGCAGAAAGACCTTGCTGATAAAACAGGTTGCAGTAAAGAAGCTGGCTAAACCCCACTGAAACCAGCATGGCCATAAGAGTGACCTGTGGTCATCCTCATTGCTATACTCTCCCCAGTGCCATGGCACTTTACAAACGCTATGGCAATGTCAAGAAGTTACCCCGTATGGTCTAAAAAGGGGAGGCATGAATAATCCACCCCTTGTTTAGCATATCATCAAGAGATAACCATAAAAATGGGCAACCAGCAGCCCTTGGGGCTGCTCTGTCTATGGACTAGCCATTCTTTTATTCCTCTACTTTTTTTTTTTTTTTTTTTGAGATGGAGTTTCACTCTTGTTGTCCAGGCTGGAGTGCAGTGGTGTGATCTCAGCTCACTGCAACCTCTGCCTCCTGGATTCAAGCGATTCTCCTGCTTCAGCCTCCTGAGTATTACAGGTGCCCACCATCACATCCAGCTAATTTTTTGTATTTTTAGTAGAGAGAGGGTTTCACCGTGTTGGACAGGCTGGTCTCGATCTCCTGACTTCAAGTGATCCACCCACCTTGGCCTCCCAAAGTGCTGGGATTAAAGGTGTGAGCCCCCGCACCCGCCTGGCCTATTCCTCTACTTTCTTAATAAACTTGCTTTAACTTTATTCTATGGACTCACCCTGAATTCCTTCTTGCACGAGATTCAAGAACCCTCTCTTGGAGTCTGGATCCGGGTCCCTTTCCAGTAACAAAATCACCCTCACCGCACCCTCCATGAAATCTCACAGCATCTCAGTGGAAACTTAGGTGAGCCTCCAATTGGCAGGTAAGAAACGGTCCTGGAGAACCGGACTCAGAGCATCCCTCATCTTCCACCTCTTTATTGGATGCCACAAGGTTCACAGAAAAAGGTAGAAATCGGATGCACAGCCAGCAGGATGGGCAGGGCGGGCAGTGGAGTCCTGCTTTACCTCCGAGGGGGACGGGCTGCCCGGCTCAGGCTGCCCGGGATGGAGGGTGTGGACAACCTGGCCCCTGTAGATCAAACAGGATGCCGGAGGTGCCAAGCCTTGAGTGTCTGGGAGAAACATCAGGAGGAAACAGGGCTGTTGCATTTCTTTCCACATCAGTGCTGGGTCCCACTAAGGCTCTTGGAATGATTGACTTTTGGTTTGACAGTATTGTTGTCTGAGGCGTTCGAACCACAGCGACTCCATCTTGAGTGAGGCTGAGGAAAATGAGGCTGGGACTTGGTGGGCTGCATTCCCAGAAAGTTAGGCATTCCTGGTTTCTAGATGTTAACGGTTAAGAGAACAGAGTGATAGTGTTTAAGAAACAGACCCAGACTTGGGAGTGTCCTGATATTCTGATATCTTTTTTTTTTTTTTGAGATGGACTTTCGCTTTGCTGCCCTGGCTGGAGTGCAGTGGTGCGATCTCAGTTCCCTGCAACCTCCATCTCCCGGATTCAAGTGATTCTCCTGCCTCAACCTCCTGAGTAGCTGGGACTACAGCACATGTCACCATGCCTGGCTAATTTTTATGTTTTTAGCAGAGATGGGGTTTCACCATGTTGGCCAGGCTGATCTCGATCTCCTGGGCTCAGGTGATCCTCCTGCCTTGGCCTCCCAAAGTGCTGGGATTACAGGCTTGAGCCACCCCACCTGGCCCTCCGATATCTTTAGAACAAAAGCATTCCTAATTTTGCTTTAAAGATAGTAATATCAATTCTTGCAAAATACAGTAATTAAGAAAATTAATCCTTTATCATAAGCCCTTGTAGCACAGCACATTTCCCCATGATTCTTTTTTTATCCTATATATAAACAAGTATTGTACCTAGGTAGACGCATCCCTCCTCTTACTTTCAGGACCACCCTACTGTCTATGGAGGTAGCTGTTCTTTCACCTCTTTTTTTTTTTTGAGACGGAGTTTCGCTCTGTCACCAGGCTAGAGTGCAGTGGCGCGATCTCGGCTCACTGCAACCTCCACCTTCTGGGTTCAAGTGATTCTCCTGCCTCAGCCTTCCAAGTAGCTGGAACTACAGGCACATGCCACCATGCCCAGTTAATTTTTGTATTTTTAGGAGAGACGGGATTTCACCATGTTGGTCAGGCTGATCTCGAACTCCTGACCTCAGGTGATCCGCTCACTTCAGCCTCCCAAAGTGCTGAGGGTGGCTCATGGGATTGCAGGCATGAGCCACCATGCCCAGCCCACTTCACTTTCTTAATAAACTGGATTTTACTTTGCAATGCGGACTCGCCCTGTATTCTTTCTTGCACAAGATCCACGAACCCTCTCTGGGGGTCTGGATCGAGACCCCTTTCCTATAACATCATCACCCTGGGCCTGAGCTTGCCAGCAATCATGGCGGTGTGGGAGGAAATGGACATTGTGACCAGTGCGGGCTCCTGGCTGAGAACACAGCCCGGCCCTCCTCAGACACTTTGACTCAGGTGCACACGAAACACAGGGGGAGAACTGATGGGGGTCACAGCGGAGACCCTTTGTCTCTGAGCATCATGAAATCGTGGTACACCTGGAAACTTCTGGCAACCCATCAGATGATGCAAAGAGAGCTTCAACTGAATCCAAGGTCCCAGGAAAACAAGGTTCTGGGACATTTACCAGAAGTCCAAGTATTTGAATGCAAAATAATTCTGTGCGGCCAGATGTGGTGGCTCACACCTGTAATCCCAGTACTTTGAGAGGCCGAGGCAGGCGGATGACCTGAGGTCAGAAGTTTGAGACCAGCCTGGCCAACATGGTGAAACCCTGTCTCTACTGAAAATACAAAAATTAGCCAGGCAAGGTGGCGGGCGCCTGTAATTCCAGCCAGCCTGGGCAACAAGCCCGAAACTCCGTCTGAAAAAAAAAAATCTGTGCTCTTGGAACTACATGTCATTTATGTTAAATGTGCAGAAATCTACTCTTTTCTCTCAAGGGCTGTTTCCTAATCTCCAGAATGTTCTCCCACGTTCAGGCTGGGAACTTTTTAAGGGCAGGGCCTGTTTTGTGCTCTCTTTGTTTCTCCTTGGCATGTGTCAGAATCACTTGTGGAGTTTTTAAAACTCCATTACCCCAGATAATGAAGCAATTAGTTGTGGTAGGGCCTAGGCAATGGCAATTTTAAAAGAGGATTCTAACCAGCAGCCAGGGCTGGGAACCATTGCACCAGAGCTCCTGGCTTTAACAAGGACCCACATGAAGGGTGAGAGGAGAGGCAGCAGAGGAGATAGGGGGCCCAGGTGAAGCTTGTGGACTGAGCAGAGCTTCTCCAGGTTTACTGTGTGTAGGAACCCTCTGGGCTCTTGTTGAAGTCATTCACAAGGTCTGGGGTGGGGCCTGGGAGTCTGCATTTCCAACACAGGCCCAAGAGACGTCAGTGCTGCTGGTCTGAGGACCACACTTGGAGAAGTAAGAGAAAGAGGCACCAGGAGAAAATGCTTCCAGCTGGATTTCCAGTGAAATGCATATATATTTCTCTCTGCTCCCTCCTGAAAATGGAGCAATTCACTGGTTAAGATATGAAATATGTGTGTGTTTTCATATGAACATAAAGAACAGAGATGATCACAGTAGATGAGAGATGTTGACAAAATTTTGGAAGAAGGAAAGCAGATAGAGACTACCATTTCTGGGAGACTATTGCTGTGGTCTCAATGTGTGTGTCTTCCCCCAAATTCATAGGCTTGAATTCCTCTCCCCGAAGGTGATGGTGTTAGGTGGTGAAGCCTTTGAGAGGTGATTAGGTCATGAGGGTGGGGCCCTTGCAAATGAGATTAGTGCCTTTATAGAAGGTATTCCAGAGAGTTCTTTCACCCCTTCCACCATGTGAGGACACAGCTCTGAAACACAGGCCCATTAAAAGAATTACATGTAATCACAGATTATAGAACATTTCCCCTCCCCCACACTTTACCAGTACACTGACAGGGCTCCAGTATAATCACAGTGGATTAGAGCTGAAAGAGCTGCAAATCACAGACTTGATCTAAGGAGGAATATATAGGGAAGCCCAAAGTCAAGAGACTAGACAAAAGCAAGGACATTTGAGGAGTCTGAAGCTCCTAGTACCTTGAAATACAACAAACATTAAACAGAACCTGAATCTTAGCAAGATTCAAAGAATCTTCACACTAACGGCTCATTTTTCTCAGTTGCTATTACCCAATACAGGATGTATGGCTGTCAACAAAAAAGTACAAGGTATACCAAAAGGCAAGAGAAAACACCCTCTGAAAAGACAAATTGATGATCAGAACCAGACTCAGATAGGACACAGATAGGGAATTTAAAATAATTATGACTAATAAGTTGAGGGCTCAAATGGAAAAAAAATTAGACAGTATCTAAGAACAGATGGATAAAGTAAGCAGACAAATGGAAACTCTATGAAGGAATCAGAAGGATATGCTAGAAATAAAAATCACAGAATAGAAAGGAAGAATGCCTTCAATTAGTTCATCAGTAGACTGCACATGGCCAAAGAGAGAATCAGTGATCTTGAATACAGATGAATATAATGTCCCATACTGAAATGCAAAGAGAAAAAGGAATTTTAAAAAATCAGAATCCAGAATATACAGGGAACTTAAACAAATTCACAACAAGAAAAAAACAAACAACCCCATTAAAAAGTGGGCAAAGAACATGAACAGATACTTCTCCAAAGATGACATTGATGCAGCCAACAAACATGAAACAAAGCTCAACATCATTGATCATTAGAGAAATGCAAATCAAAACCACAGTGAGATACCATCTCACACCAGTCAGAATGGCCATTATTAAAAAGTCAAGAAACAACAGACGCTGGCAAGGTTGCGGAGAAATAGGAACGCTTTTACACTGTTGGTGGGAATGTAAATTAGTTCACCCGTCGTGGAGACGGTGTGGCGATTCCTCAAAGACATAGAACCAGAATACCATTTGACCCAGCAATCCCATTACTGGGTATATACCCAAAGGAATGTAAATCATTCTATTACAAAGATACATGCATGCGTATGTTCATTGCAGCACTGTTTACATTCACAAAGACATAGAATCAACCTAAATGCCCATCAGTGATAGACTGGATAAAAAAATGTGGTACATATATACCATGGAATATTATGCAGCCATAAAAAGGAACGAGATCACATCCTTTGCAGGGACATGGATGAAGATGGAGTGGAAGTTGAACAATGAAAATGCATGGACACAGGGAGGGGAACAACACACACTAGGGCCTGTTGGGTGGTGGGGTAGGGGGAGGGAGAACATTAGAAAAAATAGCTAATGCATGCCAGGCTTAATACCTAGGTGATGGGTTGACAGGTGCAGCAAATCACCATGGCACACGTTTACCTATGTAACAAACCTACACATCCTGCACATGTACCCCAGAGCTAAAAATAAAAATTAAGGCCGGGCGCAGTGGCTCAAGCCTGTAATCCCAGCACTTTGGGAGGCCGAGACGGGCGGATCACGAGGTCAGGAGATCGAGACCATCCTGGCTAACACGGTCAAACCCTGTCTCTACTAAAAAATACAAAAAATAAACTAGCTGGGCGAGGTGGCGGGCGCCTGTAGTCCCAGCTACTCAGCAGGCTGAGGCGGGAGAATGGCGTAAACCCGGGAGGCAGAGCTTGCAGTGAGCTGAGATCCGGCCACTGCACTCCAGCCTGGGCGACAGAGCGAGACTCTGTCTCAAAAAAAAAAAAAAAAAAAATTAAAACAAAATCAGGGCAGAACATCCAAGAAGTATCACATAATATCAAAAGTGTGTAAGGCATACTTGGATAAGCAGAGGGAGAAGAAAAGAGAAGGAAGCAAAAGAAATACTACAAGTAGTAACGACCAAAAATTTTGCAAAATGAATGACACAAATCCAGGAAGTTCAGAGAACACCAAGCAGGACAAATAACAAAACACCCCAAGGCATATCCTGTCCAGCTGCAGAAAACCAAAGATAAGGAGAAAAATCTCAAAAGGAGTCAAAGAGGGGAAAAAATCCTACCTTATCTGTAAGTGAATAATGATAAGAATTACTGCAGACATCTCATCAGAAACCATGTGAGCAAGAAGGAAGTGGAGTAAAATATTGACAGAAAAAAACACTGACTTAGAATAGAATTCTGTGAAGTAGTCCTTGAATGTGAAGGAGAAATAAAGACTCTCAGATGAGCAAAAACAGAGAGAATTCATAGCAGACTTGCTCTGCGAGAAATGTTAAAAGAAGGTCTTCAGGAGAAGAAAAATGATATAAAGAAAGGAAGAACAACTGAGAAGAAATAAGTAAAAGTAAAAATAAGATCTTTTTAAAAATTCTTAATCTAGAAGATGACTGTTTTTTTTTTTTTTTTGGAGACAGAGTCTCGCTCTGTCACCCAGGCTGGAGTGCAGTGGTGCGATCTCGGCTCACTGCAAGCTCTGCCTCCCGGGTTCACGCCATTCTCCTGCCTCAGCCTCCCGAGTAGCTGGGACTACAGGCGCCCGCCACCATGCCTGGCTAATGTTTTGTATTTTTGGTAAAGATGGGGTTTCACCGTGTTAGCCAGGATGGTCTCGATCTCCTGACCTCGTGATCTGCCCGCCTCGGCCTCCCAAAGTGCTGGGATTACAGGTGTGAGCCACCGTGCCCGGCCTAGAAGATAACTGTTTTTAAAGTAATAACAGTAATGATGTATCGGGTAATTCTAGCAAATGGATCAGTGAAGTGATTGACAGCCATCTCGTAGAGTCAGGAAGAAGGAATTGGGAATTCTGTTACAAGTTATCTTCACCACATGTGAAACAGTATAGTGTTATTTGAAGGTGAATTTGGATTAGCTAAAAATGCATTTTCTAAATTCTAGGACAACCACTAAAAATATTTAAAAAGAAGTATAGTTGATATACTAAGACAGAACATAAAATGCTCAATTAAAACCTGAGAAGTCGGCCAGGCACAGTAGCTCACAGCTGTAATGCCAGCGTTTTAGAAGGCTGAGGTGGGAGTATCACTTGAGGCCAGGAGTTTGAGACCAGGCTGGGTACCATACTGAGACTGTGTCGCTACAAAAAAATACAAAAATTAGGTGGGTGTGGTGTTGTGTGCCTGTAGTCCCAGTTACCTGGAAGGCTAAGGTGGTAGGATGGCTTGAGTCCGGGAGGTTGAGGCTACAGTGAGCTATGATGGCACCACTGCACTCCCGCCTGGGTGACAAAGCGAGACCCTGTCTCAAAAAAAAAAAAAAAAAAAAAAGAAAGAAAGAAGAAAAAACAAGAAGAAAACACCTGAGAAGTCAGAAAACAAGGCCAGGGGGAAGAGAGCTTGGTATTTGTTCAGAGAAGGACAAGTAGATCTAAGGAACAAAACAGAATTTGGGTTCAGATTTGAAGCCATGATTATTTGAAAATTCTGATATATAAGAAACTTGGCATTGCAAATCAGTGGGGAAAAGATGTTGCAAAAACAACTGGATATTCCTTTGGAAATAAATTTAACTGGATTTCTCCCATAAGCCATTCACATAAATAAATACCATATATTTAGTGTGAAATCTTATTGCTAGCATTTCTTATATATGGATCTATACAGATCATCCCTGATTTATGATGGCTCGACTTACAATTTTTTGACTTTACAATGGTGTGAAAGTGATAGGCATTTAGTAAAAACTCTATCTTGAGTGCCCAAACAACCATTTTGTTTTTCACTTTCAGTATGGTATTCAATAAACGCCATGAAATATTAAACACTTTATTAGAAAATAGGCTTTGCGTGAGAGGATTTTGCCCGATTGTAGGCTAATGTAAGTGTTTTGAGCATATTTAAGGTATCCCAGGCAAACCTAGGATATTCAGCAGGTTTGCACTAAATGCATTTTTTTTTTTTTTTTTTTTTTTGAGATGAAGCTTCGCTCTTGTCATCCATGCTGGAGTACAGTGGTGCGATCTCAGCTCACTGCAACCTCTGCCTCCCGGGTTCAAGCGATTCTCCTGTCTCAACCTCCTGAGTAGCTGGGATTACAGGCACCTGCCACCATACCCAGCTAATTTTTGTATTTTTTAGTAGAGATGGGGTTTCACCATGTTGACCAGGCTGGTCCTGAACTCCTGACTTCAGGTGATCCACCTGCCTCGGTCTCCCAAAGTGCTGGGATTACAGGTGTGAGCCACTGCGCCCAGCCTACTAAATGCACTTTCGACTCACATATTTTCAACTTAAGATGGGTTCATCGGGATGTAGCCCTATCATAAGTCAAGGAGTATCTGTATATCCTTTTGTCTGAAATTTTCAAGAAATCTAACTTATAATTTCAAAACGTTTACAGACTTCACATTAGAGAAGGATGAAGCCTGACTGCCTCATGATGGAAGAGCTGGCAAGGGGAGAGACAGTTTTCTCTGCAGAACCCCAGAAGGGCTCAGAAAATGGAAGCACCTTGTACTGCGAGAGGTGGTGTGCAGGGCAGGGCTGAGACCAGCAGATGAGTGGAGGACATGTAAAAAGAGCAGGTGAGCCCCCAGATTCCCTCCCCAACTGATAGGAGAAGGTAGGTTTACTCACTGGAAAATTATAGGGACAACAGGTGTGGGGATAAGGTGCCATCTGGAAGGGTAGATGATTAAAATGTTGGAAGAATGTGATTTGGAAGTGGGGAGGGGCAGGTTAGAGGACTGCTATTTTTTATTTTAAGTCATGTGATAGTATTTGATGTTTTATTTCTGTTTCTATTTTTAGACAAGGTCTCACTCTGTTGCTTAGGCTGGAGTACAGTGGCATGATCATGGCTCACTGCAGCCTCGACTTTCTGGGCTCAGGTGATCCTCTCACTTCAGCCTCTCGAGTAACTGGGACCACAGGTGCGTGCCACCATGCCTGGATAATTTTTTGTATTTTTTTTTTGGTAGAAACAGGGTTTTGCCATGTTGCCCAGGCTGGTCTCAAACTCCTGGGCTCAGGTAATCCACCTGCCTTGGCCTCGCAAAGTGCTGGGATTACAGGCAGGAACCACCACACCTGGCTGTGTCTGACTTTTGTAAACCAAGTACATATATTGTTTAGATAAAAATAGAAAGCAAGCTCAAAAACAAAGAAAACAACTGTAACCTAAAACTAAGCTCTCTTCTGGATGTGGTCACTGGAGTGGCTTTCTCCATTGTGGTCCAGAATGAAGACCAGGAAGCAGCTTCCCTGGGAGCCCACAGTCTCTCCAGTGGAAAATTCTGCCCCTCAGTCTGCAGGTGTCATGCCCTGCCATAATGTCAGTGGGGCCAGGCCTCAGGGAGAATAGGTGTTTGCTCCAGGAAAATAAAGGGTGTTTTTGTAATGACTTTGCAATTTCTTCCCAACTTGGTTCTTCTCTCATTTTTCTCTCTAAACTCCATCATCTATCATTTACCTTGGACTTGCTTCAGGCTACACTATTTATAACAATAGAAGCAGCATTTTTGGCTTGTCACCTTTCTCCAAAGGAGCCCAGATTGTCTCTAAACCTCTAATGGGCATACAGAGTACCTGGGAACCTTGTTAAAATGCAGTTGGTCTGGGGTAGAGCCTGAGAGTCTGCCTCAGGGGAGCAGCTCCAAGGGGAGGCTGATGCTGGTCCCTGGAACACACTCTGAGTAGCAAAAGGACTTGAGGCAACTTTTTGGGGGTGATGGAAATGCTCTAAATCTTGATTGTGGTTATATGGAGTATATACATTGATCAAAACTCACTGAGTTTATTGTATGTAAATTATACCTCCATAAAGTTGATTTTAATGGAAAAAACCCATTCTAGATGCATTACAGACATAAATGTGAAAGATGAAACAATAAGGCTTTTAGAAGGAAACATAAGCCTTAGGATAGGTGAATGCTTCTTAAACAGGACTCAAATTAACTATAAGAAAGAAATACACACATTAATCGGACTGCATTAAAATTAAAAACTTCTGTTCATCAGCAGACTATTAAGAGAGTAAAAAGGTGAGCCACAAACTGAAAAAAAAATCCACAATACATATATCTGACAAAGAACTCATGTCTATTATATATAAAGAACTACTACAATTCAATAAGTAAAAGACAACTCAAGAGAAAAGTGGACAAAACACTTAAACAGGCACTTTGCAAAAGAGGCTATCTGAAATGAACAATAAACACATGACAACATATGCTAATTAGTCATAAGCAAAATGCACATTAAAGCCACAAAATTATTTGTTTTGCCTAAACACCCACAAGAGTGGCTAAAATGAAGACACAGACAATACCATGTGTGAGTAAGAGTGTGGAGCAACTGGAACTCTCATACACTACTTATGGGAGTGTAGATTGAAACAACACCCTTAAAATCTATTTGGTAGTATTTATTAGAGCAGAACATAAACATATTCTAGGATAAAGAAAATCCACTCTTGAGTGGCCAAACACATGTTCCCAAAAGACACATAAGAATGAATGCCTGGCTGGGCATGGTGGCTCATACCTTTAATCTCAGCACTTTGGGAGGCCAAGGCAGGAGGATCACCTGAGCCCAGGAGATTGAGACCAGCCTGGGCAACATAGTGAGACCTCCCAACTCTACAAAAAAAAAAAAAAAAAAGAATACTTCTAGTAGCATTATTCAATGTAGCCAAAAATTGGAAACAAGTCAAATATCCATCAATAGTAGTATAAATAAAATGTTATACTACTCATTTGCAATAAAAAATGAATTACTGGCAATAAAAAATGAATGAGCAACTGCAGTAAGCAACAACATGGATTAAGCTAGGGTTGCCAGATAAAATAGAGGACACTCAATTACATTTAAATTTTGAATTAAAAACAAATGATTTTTTGAGACAGAATCTCATTCTGTTGCCCAGGCCAGGCTGGAGTGCAATGGCGGGATCTCGGCTCACTGCAACCTCTGCCTCCCAGGGTCAAGTGATTCTCCTGCCTCAGCCTCCCAAGTAGCTGGGATTACAGGCACCCGCCACCACACCTGGCTAATTTTTGTATTTTCAGTAGAGATGGGGTTTCACTGTGCTGGCCAGGCTGGTCTCAGACACCCAACCTCAGGTGATCTGCCCGCCTTGGCCTCCCAAAGCCCTGGGATAACAGGTGTGAGCCACTGCGCCCAGCCCAAATGAATATTTTTTTTTTTTTTTTTTTTTTTTTTTTTAGCACAAGAATATCCTATGCGATATTTGGGATATACTTACACTAAAAAATTCTTATCCTATTAAATGTTGTTATTATATTACAATGTTATTTTTTAGCTGGTCATGTTCTGTTTCTCGATCTGGGTGTCACTGGGCAACATGGATGCGTTCACTTTGTGAAAATCCACCGAGCTCCACACTTAGGATGAGTGCAGGTCTCTTGTGTGCATTCGCTACTTCAATACAAAGTTTATCTAAAATCACAATCAAACTATCCCTGGCCCGTGGCCCATTCAATGAGGGCCTGCCTCTTGCCTTGAGGGTTCCATCTGTTGTCGTCTCTGCTGTCTGTGATCTCTGTAACCCGTGCATCCATCCTGGCTTGCAGCCGCTGCTCAGAACGCCCCAGCAACGCACCCTTGCCCACAGGATGGCATCTGCCCTCCTTGGCACAGCACCCCAGGGCTCCTGTGGCCTCCCCTGCCCCATTTCCACATCCTCACATCTTTTTTCCAGCACTGACACTAACCACACCACCACAGTTCTGTGCCTGCCGCTTCGCCTACTGCTCTGCCAGGCAAAAACCTATTTATTTTCCCAGTCTCATTTCAGCTTCTGTCGGCTCTGGGAGGTCCTTCCTGACTCCTTCAGGCAGACCTGTCTGTTCCTCTCCCCAAGGTCTGTCTTCATTTCAGCATCCGTTATAGCAACTCCATTACTTCGCAACTGACTGTTTATACATCTGTCTCCTCCCCGGATGACAGGCTTGCTGGGGCAGGGACCCTGTCTTTTTGTCTTTTTATCCCTAGCAACTCAGAGTGTCTGTGCGTGGTAGGCTCTGGGTATGGTGTTAAGTGGTCACGACAGTAACGGGTGCTAATGAATGGGGACCAGCAGAGAGATCGAAGGGCTCTGTAAAGGGTTCACACTTCATTTTAGAATCAGAGATGGCAAAACCCTGACTCTACAAAACAAAACAAAAACCAAAAATTAGCTGGGCAGTGGTGGTGCATGCCTGTAGTCCCAGCTACTCAGGAGGCTATATTGGGAGGATCACTTGAGACCGGGAGGTGGAGGCTGTAGTGATCCTATCACTGCACTCCAGCCTGGGAGACAGAGCAAGATGCTGTCTCAGAAAGAAAAGATAAGAAAAGAAAAGAAAAGAAAAGAAAAGAAGGAAGGAAGGAAGGGAGGAAAGAAAGAAAAGAGAGAGAAAGACAGAGAGAGAAAGAAAGGAAGGAAGGAAGTAAGGAAGGAAGGAAGGAAAAAGGAAGGAAGGAAATGGAAAATGATGCTCTAAGTCACTCTGCTAATGAGTGGCTAGTGTCTCATTTAACTTCCCAGGAGAAAGGTGCTGGCCTTATCCCCGTGTCACAGATAGGAAGACAAGTGCTGAGCAGTTCAATGGTTTACCCAAGGTCACATGGCCGGCACGTAGCAGACCACACACTCATGGCCCTGGCTGCTGTTCCGTGAATCACAGCAGACGCTGAATCACTAAAATGTCCTCCTGGGACAGGCAAGTCAACAGAGGAAGTGCCCAGTCTGCCCCGGGCCACCTTTTGACTCAAGCAAGCTTTCTGGTACCTCTCAAATCAGTCCCCGTGGGTGGCCACCCCCTCTCCCATGGAATGGCTCGTCGGGAACGGGGTAACACCTCTAACACCTAAACACAGCGTTCAGCTCCGTCCAGACACTGTCAACTCCCGCTTGAGATTTTCAGGTTTTAAACAAAACAAAAATCTGATTCACTGTTTCCAGTCCTACAGGAAACTCAGGTCCTTTATTTATCTGCCACTAAAAAAAAAAAAAAAGAAGAAGAAGAGAGGAGGAAAAAAAAAATCAAACCAGAAAAAAAGCCCTTTATGTCTTACAAGGGTTTTGAATGCATCTCATTTCATACAGCACCAAACATTGTTCATGACAGAGGCTCCAGAATGAAGCCCAGACTAAAAGACAGAAGGAAATGAAACGCATTACAATAAAACACACACGCTAATAAATAAGGGCCTGGGCAATGAATCCAGCTCGGAATATACCACTGGCAAGAAGAAATGCCCCAAAGCTTTACTTAAACCAAATAATAGAAGAACAGATGGCTCCCCCGGCTCTCTGAGAAAAGTTAATAGATACAGGAGGCTGCAGATAGAGGCTCTGTTTGGGATTTGGGCAGAAAACACAGGGCATTCGCAAGATTCAAGGTGAAAGAAAGAGGGCTTGTAGATTTAGGAATAGGGACATTTTCATCAGATAACAAAAATAGATATGTCTGGATATCTCCTCTGGGTTCCCACAGACTGCAGGGCACGTGTCCTCTCCAGAAATTAACCAGGGCTGCACTAGGCAGCATGCCAGGGAGACCAACTGCTCCTAGCTGCCCGACTGGAGAATTAATTTAACTCCAGAGATTTGGATAACAAGAAAGAACCCTTAAGGGAGATAAAAATTTACTTTGGGAAGATTTTTGTCCCCACCCGTTGTACAGGAGCATTGTTAAGTGGTGGGAACAGTGGGTGGGAACTGGAAGCTGTGCGTTCTATGATGCAAGACCTCCCTGGTCACTGATTAGCTGAGTGACCTCCAGGCTGCCACTTGCCCAGGGGCTGTTAAGAATACTGAGATCTGGCCGGGCGTGGTGGCTCATGCTTGTAATCCCAGCACTTTGGGAGGCCGAGGCGGTGGGCAGATCACGAGGTCAGGAGATCTAAGACCTTCCTGACCAACACGGTGAAACCTCGTCTCTACTAAAAAAAGAATACAAAAAAATTAGCCGGGCGTGGCGGCGGGTGCCTATAGTTCCAGCTACTCCGGAGGCTGAGGCAGGAGAATCGTTTGAACCCAGGAGGTGGAGCTTGCAGTGAGCAAGATCACGCCTCTGCACTCCAGCCTGAGCGACAGAGCAAGACTCTGTCTCCAAAAAAAAAAAAAATGCTGAGATCCATGGACACAAGGAGGGGAACATCACACACTGGACCCTGTCGTGGGTTGAGGGGCAAGGGGAGGGAGAGCATTAGAACAAATACCTAATGCATGCAGGGCTTAAAACCTAGATGACAGCTTGATGGGTGCAGCAAACCACCATGGTACACGTATACCTATGTAACAAACCTGCACATTCTGTACATGTATCCCAGAACTTATAGTAAAAAAAAAAAAAAAAAAAAAAAAAAAAGAATGCTGAGATCTTCCAAGCACGGAAGGATCACATCCCGTATCCAACACCCAGAGTAATCCCCTTTCTCCTCTGCACCAGGGAAATCCAAATGACATTTTCTTCCCAGATTGGGCGGCAGCAAACGGAATCCATTAACAGGGAAAGCAAGGGCTTTCAACCTACCCGGTCAGATGGTTCAGAGGAGTGCGTGTGCAACAGGAATCCACAACTGGGGAGGTCGATTAATAAAAACAAAACTTTCCCTTTATATAACGGTGCATATACACCTCCAGCGCCATGTTTCATCTACTTACATTGTCCTGAGAGCAATTTTGTGTAGTGGCAAAAGGCAGGAATGATTTATCTCCCTCTTATTTGTGACGAAACAAAATCTTGGGACAGCGAAGTGATTTGTTCCAGGTCACCAGGACATCGTGCATTCTTTTTTCACTTTTATTTTAGGCTCTGGGGTATACCTGCAGGTTTGCTATATAGGTAAACTAGTGTCATGGGGGTTTGTTTTTATAGATTATTTCATCACTCAGGTACTAAGCCTAGTACTAGTGTCATGGGGGTTTGTTCTATAGATTATTTCATCACTCAGGTACTAAGCCTAGTACCCAGTAGTTACTTTTTTTTTTTCTCAAGATGGAGTCTTGCTCTGTCACCCAGGCTGAAGTACAGTGGCACGATCTTGGTTCACTGCAACCTCCACCTCCCGGGTTCAAGTGATTCTCCTGCCTCAGCCTCCCGAGTAGCTGGGATTACAGGCACCTGCCACCACACCTGGCTAATTTTTGTATTTTTAGTAGAGATGAATTTTTGCCATGTTGGCCAGGCTGGTCTTGAACTCTTGACCTCAAGTGATCTGCCTGCCTTGGCCACCCAAAGTGCTGGGATTACAGGTGTGAGTCACCATGCCCAGCCTCCAGTAGTTACTTTTTTTCTGATTCTCTCTCTTCCCACCCTCTGCCCTCAAGGAGGCCCCAGTGTGTGTTGTTCCTGTCTTTGCATCCATGTCCTCTCAGCATTTAACTCCCACTTATAAGTGAGAACATGTAGTATTTGGTTTTCTGTACCTGTATTAATTCACTTAGGATAATGGTCTCCAGTTGTGTCTGTGTTCCTGCAGAAGACATGATCTCATCCTTTTTCATGGCTGCATAGTATTCCATGGTGTATATGTACCACACTTTCTGTATCCAGTCTGTCATTGATGGGCATTTAGGTTGATTCCATGTCTTTGCTATTGTGAATATAGTGCTGCAGTGAACATTCACGTGCATGCATCTTTATATCGTGGATTTGCAAGACTGGAAGGGCTCCGGGTCGTGCAGAGCAAGTGCAGATGACTGACAGGGCAGCCCAGCTTCCACGTTCAGATTCACACCCATGGGCAAACATCGGTGATTGATCCCTGAGCCTGGGTCCTCAACGTGGCCCTCCAGCAAGCCATTACTAGTTGATTGGAACTGGCTTGCCAAATGCAACGCATTTACCACCCCAAGTCCTGTCCAGTCTTCTCATTTGACTTACGAGGAAACTGAGCCCCAGAGGTGAAGGGGAACTTGGCCCAGACTGCTCAATGGGTCAGTGGCCGAAAACCAAATCCCTCTTTCTGAGCCCAGTAGCCTCTCCAGTGCACTGTGTGGTGTCCCATCTACTGCAGAAAGAATTCCCCCGTCAAGGCAGGGCAAGGTGGCTCATGCCTATAATCCCAGTACTTTTGGGAGGCCGAGGCAGGCAGATCACTTGAATCCAGGAGTTCGAGACCAGCCTGGGTGACATGGCAAAACCCTGTCTCTACAAAAAATACCAAAATTAGCTGGGCATGATGGTGCACGCCTACAGTCTCAGCTACTTGGGAAGCTGAGGCAGGAGGATCGCTTGAGCCCAGGAGGCGGAAGTTGCAGTGAGCTGAGATCATGCTACTGCATTCCAGCCTGAGACGTGCCTAAAAAAAAAGGCCGAGACGGGCGGATCACGAGGTCAGGAGATCGAAAGAAAGAAAAAAAAAAATACAAAAAACTAGATTTCCCTGTCAAAAATGATGCCTGAGAAGCTGACATTCTTCATGACGGAGCAGAGCGAGACTCCGTCAAAAAAAAAAAAAAAAAAAAAAAAAAAAAAAAAAAGAAAAGATTTCTTATCAAAAGATGCCTGAGAATGACATTCTTCATGACCGAGCCAGAGCAAATTTTCTTTTCTATGCCCAGCGAGCGGACAAACTACCAACAGAGAAGTGAAGGACAGTTCCAAGGATCTTAAGCCCGAGCCCCATGCAGGATGGAAGACAGACTTCAGAAAATCACAAGTTTGATTTTGGATTCACTCCATGTCCAGGCAGACACGTGAAGACAGTTGGATATTAAAGTCTAAAGTTCAAGAGGAGAGCCTGGGCAGAAGACATAAATTTGGGAGTCGTTGGCATATAGATGACTTTTAAAGCAAGAGGTGGGAGGTCTCAGACCACCTGGGGGAAGAGGCCCACAGACTGAGCTCCCGGCAGTTTGACCTCAGAGGTGAGGGAGACAGAGGAGTCAGAAAAGGGAGGCCAGGAAGGAGTAGCTAGCAAAGAGGGGGCAAAAAAAACAAGAGGGAGAAGCCCCAAAGCTAAAGGAATGTGTGTTTCAAAGAGGAGAGAAGAATGGGTCTTATGAGATCCTGCTGATATCAAAATCTATGAAGACTGAGGATGGACCATCAGATAAGGGCATTGGTGACTTCGTGTTTTTGTTTTATTTTTATTTATTTATTTATTTTTTTGAGACAGAGTCTTACTCTATCATCCAGGCCAGAATGCAGTGGTGTGATCATAGCTCACTATAGCCTCGACCTCCTGGGTTCAAGTGATCCTCCCACTTCAGCCTCCCAAGTAGCTGGGACCACAGGTGCACACCACAATACATGGCTTTTTTTTTTTTTTTCCTGTAGAGACGGCATCTCCTATGTTGCTGAGACTGGTCTCAAATTCATAGCCTCAAGGGATCCTCCTGGCTTGGTCTCCCAAAGTGCTGAGATTACAGGTGTGAGCCCACACCTGGCCACACGGGTGGTTTTGACTAGAGCTGTTTAAATTGAGTACTGGGGACAAAAGCCTGACTAAAGTGGGCTCAAGATGGAAGGGGAGGAGAAGAATTAGGACAGGGAGTACAGACACCACTTTACTATAAAGGTGTTACGGGCTGAATCCTGTCCCTCCAAATTCCTATTATGGACGTCCTAACCCCCAGGACCTCAGAATGGGACTGTATTTGAAGACAAGGTCTTTAAAGAGGTGATGAAATTAAAGTGGAGTGATTGGAGTGGACCCTAATCCAATCTGACCTGTGTCTTTATACCAAGAGGAAATTGGAGGCACAGAGACCCAGAGGACACACACCCAAGAGAAAAGGCCAGGCGAGGACACAGGGAGAAGACGGCACCTGGCAGCTGCAGAGACAGGCCTCCGAAGGAACCAGCCCGGCCAGCACCTTCCTAGGACTTCCAGCCTCCAAAAATGCAAGGCAATAAATGTCCCAGTCTGTGGGATTTTGTTATGACAACCCGAGCAAATGAATACAAAGGGGGTGCAGAGAAATGCAGCGAAGGCTGGAGGGGAATGTAAAATCAAGACAGGTTTGTCGTTTGTTTGTTTTAAAGTGGGTGAAACTGCAGTAGATCCGCATTCAGATAGGAATGGTCCCCGGAGAGAGGGAATACAGAATGGAAGATGCAGCAGAGAGAGAAGACAGTTGCTCGAGAAGCATCTTTGATTGGAGAGAGGTGGGCTCTGGTGCCTGTGCAGAGCGGGCCTTGGCAGGTGGCCGGATCACCATCTCAGGCACAGGGCAGGGCGAGGTGCCAGGCGCAGAGGCAGGAGGCACCAGGCAGGTGGGAGGAGGAAGTAGGGCCACCAGTGCAGTGGCAGGAGGGCCTCTGAGGCCCATTAGTCTGACTCAGCCACAAGACATAAGGTTGGGTTTTAAAATTACAGCTGGACACAGTGGCTCATGCCTGTAATCCCAGCACTTTGGGAGGCTGAGGTGGGCAGATCACCTGAGGTCAGGGGTTCGAGACCAGCCTGGCCAACATGGTGAAATGCTGTCTCTACTAAAAATACAAAATTTAGCTGGGCATAGTGGTGCATACCTGTAATTCCAGCTACTCAGGAGGCTGAGGCAGGAGAATTGCCTGAACGCAGGAGGTGGAGATTGCAGTGAGCTGAGATTGTGCCACTGCACTCCAGCCTGGGCAACAAGAGTGAGACTCTATCTCAAAGAAAATAAAAGTGTACATATAAAATTATTAAATTATATATATAAATTATATAAATATAATTATTTATTATACAAATATAATTATATGTAATTATATAATTAAACACACAATTACATATATAATTTTTTAAAAATAATATGTACATATATGTAAATTAGTTAAGAAAGATACAGGACTGGGCACGGTGGCTCACGTCTGTAATCCCAGAACTTTGGGAGGCTGAGGCGGGAGGATAGTTGGAGCCTAGGAGTTCGAGACCAGCCTGGGCAACATAGCAAGACCCTCATCTCTACAAAAAATTAAAAAATTAGCCGTCATGGTGTCACGTGCCTTTAGTTGCAGCTACTTGGGAGGCTGAGGTGAGAGGATTGCTTGAACCCAGGAGGTTGAGGTTGCAGTGAGCTATGATGGCACCATTGCACTCCAGCCTGGGCAACAGAGCAAGACAAAATTATATCGAACTTCCACATAAAATGAGTGAGGAGACAGGGTGACCCCGTCCCAGGCGCACAGATGGCCTTCTGCTTGTACCACAGCTGGATCCTTTCTCCACTAGGTCATGCTCTTCGCCAGTCTAAGACCTCCCCGAGCTCCGAAAACTCGGAACAGGGCCCGGTAAAAGGCCGTCTGTTAAGAAGCGGGAGAAACATTTTTCAAAGATCGAGAACTCTCCTACAGAGAGCCAAGAACCTCTGCGTACCTCAGGGACTCAAACAGGGATCACGGTGCCTGTTCGTCGGCAAACAGGGATCACCGTGTCAGCTCCCAGAGGCTCTCTGCTGGTTAACACGTTGGTTTCTGAAACGCATCTGAGAACTGAAGTCAGGAGTGTTGGAAGGCAGTGTGAGGTATCGTTATTATTCTGCTGAACGTTTCCCCCGGAACCAGCGATACTTGAATCCCTTTAAAAATAGGCCATTTCTTCTTAGAAGACTTCCATGAGTCACATAATCCTTACACAGAGGCAGGCAACGAAGCACTGATGTCAATAACGTTACAGTTTTACTTCATACCAACATTTACCCACCGACATAGCAATGTACTAAACCGCAGAAAACGCCGGCACAGGGCCTCTGTTTACCCTTAGATTTTTTATATTTCAGAGACAGGGTCTCCCTCTGTCGCCCAGGCTGGAGTGCAGTGGTGCAATCACAGCTCACTGCAGCCTCTACCTCCTGAGCTCAAGTGATCCTCCCACCTCAGCCTCCCAAGTATCCAGGCCCACAGGCATGGCCACCACACCCAGCTAACTTTTACCTTTTTTGTAGAGATGAGGTCTCGCTATGTTGCCCAGGCTGGTCTCAAACAAGTAGGCTTAAGTGATCCTCCTGCCTCAGCCTCCCAAAGTGCTGGGATGATAGGCATGAACCATTGTGCCCAGGCTGCTTCCAGATTTTTTTTTTTCTAAAATGGCCATCACCACCAAGACATGTATAAGAATGTTCACAGTGGTTTCATCATGATAGCCCCGAACTGCAAGCAACAGAAATGTTTATCAACTGTCAGGTGGATAAGTAAATTGTGGTAAATTTTTGTTTTTTTTTTTTTTTTTTGAGACAGGTCTCACTCTGTCACCCAGGCTGGAGTGCAGTGGCACGATCTTGGCTCACTGCAACCTCCTCTTTCTTGGGCTCAAGCAATTCTCCAGCCTCGGCCTCCCGAGGAGCTGGAATTATAGGCACAAGCCACCAACACTTGGCTAATTTTTGAATTTTTGTAGAGATGGTTTCACCATGTTGCCCAGGCCGGTCTTGAATTCCTGAGCTCAAAGCAATCTGCCTGCCTTGGCCTCCGAAAGTGCTGGGATTACAGGCATGAGCCACAGCGCCTGCCCCTATTGCGGTAAATTTGTACCATGAAATACTGTGTAGCAATGAAAAAGAAACATTGAATGTGTCTCTGTCCATGCGAAGTTCAAGGACAGGGATGGTGATAGAGGTTGGAAGGGGACGGGGAGGGGTAACGACTGGGAGGGGATATGGGACTTCCCCAGAACCTAGAAGGGACCCAAATCTTGATTTGGGTGATTGGCTCCAGAAAGGCATTTAAAAGCCCATTAAGTTGTATGTATGCTTAAGACTGTACTGTGTGTATGTTACACCTTAATTTTTAAAAGCTATTATTATTACTGATGGGCAATCAGTTTTACCCTTTTTTAAATTTTATTTTTAGAGATAGGGTCTTGCTGTACTGCCCAGGCTGGAGTGCAGTGGTGCAATCCCAGCTCAGTGCAGCCTTGAACTCCTGGGCTCCCATGATCCTCCCATCTTAGCCTCTGGAGAAGCTGGGACTACTACAGGTGCATGTCACCATGCCTGGCTAATTTTTAAAGTTTTTTGGAGAAGTGGGATCTCACTATGTTGCCCAGGCTGATCTCAAACTCCTAGGCTGAAGTGATCCTCCCACCTGGGCTTCCCAAAGTGTTGGGATCACGTGTGTGGTGTGAGCTGCCACGTCCGGCCTATCAAACTTTTTGATGTTTGCCAGTCTGACAAGTGGAAAACGCTATGTCCCTGTTGTATTACTTCACATGGATTTAATTGTAAACGAAGCATGCTGACTGACCAGCTGATATTCTGTGTGTGTGTACCCCTTCACCATTTTTTCTATTGGTTGAATTCTCTAATTTTGGGGTCTGGACACTCCCACTGAGGGTCCAGTCCTGTGCCGTCCACTGGGCCAAAGGTGGCCACACTTACTCCCATCTACAGCCGCCTCCACCCCGCAAGGACAGCGTTGGTAGCTTCGACGGAGACCCTCTGGCTCACAAGGCCTAAAATATTTACTATTTGGAGCTTTCAAGAAAAAGTGTGCCAGTTCCCGTGTCTAATTGGTTTACAAGAGTTCTTAGTAAATTAAGGAAATAGCTCTTTGCTGCATATATTCTGTTTTGCATTTCATCTCTCTCTGTTCTCCCTCCTGGCCTCTGAATGAGCAAGTCAGAAGTAAAACTTAAAAGCAGAAGCTGCAGAACCCCTTGACACATTTGGTGCGTTTGGAAACACTTTGGTCTATGCTAACCTAGGGGTGGCATCATCCTTATTATTATATTGTGATGGAGTCTCGCTCTGTTACCCAGGCTGGAGTGCAGTGGTACAATCTTGGCTCACTGCAACCTCTGCCTCCCGGGTTCAAGTGATTCTCCTGCCTCAGCTTCCCAAGTAGCTGGGATAACAGGCGCCCGCCACCACGCCAGGCTAATTTTTGTACTTTTCGTAGAGACAGGGTTTTGCCACGTTGGCCAGGCTGGTCTCAAACTCCTGACCTCAGGTGATCCGCCTGCCTCGGCCTCCCAAAGTGCTGGGATTGCAGGTGTGAGCCACTGCGCCCCGCTAGGGGTGGTAATTTTATACCCATTTTACACGTGCAGCAGTTGAGGCTCAAAATCATCGTGTGGGCCAGGCACGGTGGCTCAAGCCTGTAATCCCAGCACTTTGGGAGGCCGAGACGGGCGGATCACGAGGTCAGGAGATCGAGACCATCCTGGCTAACACGGTGAAACCCCGTCTCTACTAAAAAATACAAAAAGCTAGCCGGGCGAGGTGGTGGGCGCCTGTAATCCCAGCTACTCGGGAGGCTGAGGCAGGAGAATGGCATAAACCCGGGAGGCGGAGCTTGCAGTGAGCTGAGATCCGGCCAGTGCACTCCAGCCTGGGCGACAGAGTGAGACTCCATCTCAAAAAAAAAAAAAAAAAAAAAAAAAAAAAAAAAAAAAAAAAAATCATCGTGTGACTTTGTTGGGGTCACAGAGAGTGCAGGTAGTGGAGCCGGAATGGACACCTTGTCTGCCAGGCTCTAAGTCTGTAGATCTCTCCAGAAAGCAGCTTTTCCTTTTTTTTTTTTTTTTTTTTGAGACGGTCTTACTCTGTTGCCCATGCTGGAGTGCAGTGGTGCAATTGCGGCTCCCTGCAGCCTCAGCTTCCTGAGCTCTAGCAGTCCTCCCACCTCAGTCTCCTGAGTAGCTGGAACCACAGGCGCATACCACCATACCTGGCTCATTTTTTAATTTTTTATAGAGATGGGGTCTTGCTATGTTGCCCAGGCTGGTCTCCAACTCCTGAGTTTGAAGCAATCCTCCTGCTTTGGCCTCCCAAAGTGCTGGAGTGCTGGGATTACAGGCGTGAGCCCTCGTGCCTGGCTTTTTTTTTTTTTTTTTTTTTTTTTTTTTCATCTTGCCTCTTAATGAATGAGGCCAGTCCCAGGGGGATGGCAGCGATCATAATCAGCACTATCCTGGCAGGTGTTGCCTTTGACACCACCAGGACCAAGGACATGGCACATGGCAGCCCCTACTCTGCTGCTGTCATACTTGGGGATAAAGACAGCAAATTCCTGAGTTGCAGAGAGGCAGGAAGGAAGATGACACGCTAGACACAGAAACCACACAGAGGAGGACGGAGCCCTGTTTGCGAGCATGGATACTGCACATGCCCCTTTCTGGCTCCCAGACTTGCAAGGAATAATGTCCACTGAGGAATGGCCCCGGCTGGGCCAGGAGGAACCCGGCACTTTGGAGGAACGAGTGTGCTTCGAGGAGCAGGAGAGGGGAAGAAGAAGTGACAGCCACACAGACGGGACTGGAAGGACTTTATCACCCTCTGGCTCTCAGCCACCAACACCTATTACACAAATGTGACAGCGACCATTATAATCTCCGAGCCCTTGAACAAATCACAACCCAAAAGGTTACCCTCCCGAAAATAATCACCCCATCAAAACCACTGACCCAGAGAGCGGCAGTCCCTCAAGGAGAGAGTACGGACAAGGCATGGGGCCTGCTCTTTGTATGGAGTGTGCGGTGCCCTGGCTGTGCTTTTCTTATGTGGCCTGCCACAGGAAGAGGCTGGCATCTGGAATCTGTGCCTTCTAATTCTTCTTCTTTTCTTTTCTTTTTTTTTTTTGAGACTGAGTCTCACTCCGTCACCCAGGCTGGAGTGCAGTGGTGCGATCTCAGCTCACGGCAACTCCAACTCCCTGGTTCAAGCAATACCCCTGCCTCAGCCTCCCGAATAGCTGGGATTACAGGCGCCCACCACCACGCTTGCGTAATTTTTTCTGTATTTTTAGTAGAGATGGGGTTTCACCATGTTGGCCAGACTGGTCTCGAACTCCTGACCGCAGGCAATCTGCCCACCTCGGCCTCCCAAAGTGCTGGGATTACAGGCGTGAGCCACCGCGCCCGGTTGCCTTCTAATTTTTCTTTAGCAGAAGAGCATGTTTAAGGCGCTTCCTCGAAGGTTGCCTTTTCCTTCTCTTTTTGTTTCTGTATTTCAATCAATCGATCAAAATATTTTCTTTCTTTCTTTCTTTTTTTTGTTTGAGGCAGGGTCTTGCTCTGTCGCCCAAGCTGGAGTGCAGTGGTGTGATATCGGCTCACTGCAACTTCTGCATCCCAGGCCCAAATGATCCTCCTGCCTCAGCCTCCCAAGTAAGGAGGGACCACTATGCCTGGCTAATTTTTTAGTATTTTTTTTTTTTTTGTAGAGACATGGTCTCACCATGTTGCCCAGGCTGGCTGGTCTGGAGCTCCTGGACTCAAGGGATCCACCCACCTTGGCCTCCCAAAGTGCTGGGATTACAGCCATGAGCCACCATGCCCAGCCAAACAAGATATTTATCAAGATATTTTCTAGACTGATTTGGGTACTGCAACCACCCAGAGTGAGAGTTTTTTTACAGGGTAGATTGATGGAGCATCAGCTTGGTCTGTGATTTCCTTGGGCCTCATAATTCCCCTGTAAGACTGAGATTGCAGACAAGGAATTGGAGGTTGCACCAGAAAAAAGTAAGGAGGTCCATCCAGCTGGTGTTTGCGGGGAGGCTGGTACTATAGCCCTGGGTCTGGACTCCAGAGTCCAGCCTCTGATCTGCTGCAGACCTTAGTCATCACGGCAAAGGTAATCCTATGTCATATGCCGTATTTTCTCATTTTATGCTTGGTGTAACTGACAACACTGAAAATAACCAGTATTGATATCCTGATTTCATTAGAGAAATGACTCTCGGAGAGCTTAGGTGATGGGAAGGCTGTCCAAGGTCACACAGCTAGCCAAGGTCACATGGCAAGCCAAGGTCACAGGGCTAGCACTGATCAGTAGTCATGCCACGAACCCATGCCTTCATGGGCTCCAACCCAAAAGATGGAATGCCTCTGGGAGCACGGCCTGCAAAGCAGAGAGTGTAGGGGCTGGGCAAGAGGAAATGGAAAGTGGTTTTTTGTTTTTTGTTTTTTTCTTTTTTTGGAGACAGAGTCTCACTCTGTTGCCCAGGCTAGAGTGCAGTGGGGCAATCTCGGCTCACTGCAACCTCTGCCTCCTAGGTTCCAGCGATTCCCCTGCTTCAGCTTCCCGAGTAGCTGGAATTACAGGTGCCCACCTCATTTTTGTATTTTTAGTAGAGACGGGGTTTCACCATGTTGCCCAGGCTGGTCTCAAACTCCTGACCTCAAGCGATCCTCCCACCTCTGCCTCCCAAAGTGCTGGGATTACAGGCGTGAGCCACCATGCCTAAAGGCAGTTTTAAAAATGGATTCAAGAGGCTCCATTTTTCACCACTTGACATGCCTTTTCATCATCACCATCTGAAAATCAGGACCCCATTTGGCCTTTCCTGCATGACATGCTATGAGGAGCTATGATCACAAGTGCATCTTCATCTCCATGGCCCCTGCCAGCCACCACCAAACCACAGTCACACAGCCCCTCAGTCCCAAGAAGCAAGTCTTTTATCGGAAGGGCCCAGAATCACTGCATAGGATAAAGAAGTCTAGACACTGCCCCTGGTTTTTTTTTTTTTTTTTTTTTTTTGATACATTGCCTTGCTTTGTAGCCCAAACTGGAGTGCAGTGGCACCATCTCAGCTCACTGCAACTTCCACATCCCAGTCTCAAATGATCCTCCTGCCTCAGCCTCCCAAGTAGCTGGGACTACAGATGCACACCACCATGTCTGGCTAATTTTTTGGTATTTTTTGTAAAGACAAGGTCTTGCCATGTTGCCCAGGCTGGTCTCGAATTTCTGGACTCCTAGAACCTGGACCCCCTCCTGTGACCCTGCCACCCCTTTCCTAGTACAGTGTCCACAGGGGGCTGTCCTGTCCCATCTCCCAACTCTGCACCCCCTTTCGGGGGGACTGCCCTTCCTCCCTGAGATTTTCAGCACCATCTCAGCCTGGAACCTTCCAGGGATCCCTGGACCTTCTGAGTCCTACCATCTCCCAAGTTCACTCCCTGCTTCCCTCCCCACTCCTCCTAATTCTTTTCCATCTCATGTGCGTCTCAGCCACACTCTGACCACGGCATACACAGACTGTGTGATGAACCTACTCAGGTTGGAGCACTGCTTCTCACATCCCTCCTGCGTCCCCTGTGCCACCAAGTACAAAGCCACCCACACACGCCCACTGATGGATTCAAACAAGCGTCGTCATCTTTAGAAGACTTAGGTTTAGAAGTCTTTTTTTTGAGACAGCGTCTTGCTCTGTCGCCCAGGCTGGAGTGCAGTGGTGCGATCTCAGCTCTCTGCAACCTCCGCCTCCCCAGTTCAAAGCGATTCTCCTGCCTCAGCCTCCTAAGTAGCTGGGACTACAGGCATGCACCACCACGTCAGGCTAATTTTTTGTGTGTATTTTTAGTAGAGATCGTGTTTCACCACTTTGGCCAGGCTGGTCTCGAACTCCTGACCTCAGGTGATCCACCCGCCTTGGCCTCCCAAAGTGCTGGGATTACAGGCGTGAGCCACTGCGCCCGGCCAGAAGTCATTTTTAAAAATCACATAAAGGATGAGCAGATATACGAAATATGGTCTATCTGCACGACAGAATATTATTCATCCTGAAAAAGGAAGGAGATTCGGTCACAGGTGACAACACAGATGAACCTTGAGGACATGAGGCTCAGAGAAATAAGCCAGGCACGGGAAGGACACAGGTTGTATGAGCCCCCTTATACGGGGTCCGGAAAATCATCAGATTTCTAGAGACAGAATGGAGAAGGGTGACTGCCAGGGACTGAGGAGGGAGCCAGGAAGATGTTCTTTAATGGGGGACACAGTTTCAGTTTGGGAAGAGCTGGACGGTGGTGACCACTGCAAGACAATGCGAATGGGCTTAACGCCAGTCCACTGTGCGCTTCAAAGCGGTTCAGTGAGCTACTTTTATGTCATGTGTATTTCACCACGATTTTTAAAAAAATCACATCAAGGACCATTCATGCATTAACTGAAGACTGCTGGGGCCAGGGGAGCCACGGCCTGCCTATCTGATACCCAGGCAAGTAACATCTACACGGGTCCAAGCAGTCCCTGGCCTTGGCTATGCTTCAGAGTCCCGGTCACTGTTACTCTCCTCAGGGCAGCCCCGGCCGGAGGCAGGAGTATCATCTCTTTACAGATGCCTCGCTGGGGAAAGAACGGGAGATTCCGCGAAAGCACAGAAATGGACACTTAACGGATTCCTGTCCTCATATTAAGCACAAAAACGTACACTGACGGAGAAATTCCTGTCCTCATATTAATTCCTGGCTCCTGGGATTTCTGGCACGTATTATGCACAGGCTGAGCACTTAATAAACGTGGAATGAACGATCGACTGTTTCTCTCCCCTTTCTGGCAGGTTGGTAACCTTATACCTTCAAGACGAGTCATAAACGTCAGGAGAAACATTTTTGAACTACAAATCAAAGGCTTTGAGAGCAGGCGGGACAGACAGAGGTCAGTTTGGTCCAAGACGGAGTTTGTGTGGGCAGCCCTGAAGCTCACAGCTGAGACCACTGTCCATGAACCTGGGTCCCCGTGACAGCCTCCAGCGGTGCTCAGAGCCCCCGAGGGACAGAAACACCCTCTCTGCCCCTATCTTGAGGGGGCTCAGCAGAAGGCCTGGTGGCCCCATCGGGCCTGGAGCGGCCTCCTGGGGGTGGGTGGCTTTCAGGCCTGAGGCCGCTGGGGACTGGTCCGGGTTTCAGTGGGGAACCTGGGCCCCCTCCTGTGCCCCCACCACTCCCTTTCTAGTAGAGTCCCTGCGGGAGGCTGTCCTCTCCCATCTCCCAGCTCCATACCCTCTTTTGGTGGGGCTGCCCTTCCTCCCTGAGCCAGGCCCCACCTTCCCAGGAGCCTCTGAGTCAGGCTGGGCTGTGGTCTGCAAACTTCCGGGCCCTTCAGGTGTCAGAAAAGTTTCTCTTCCTCCCTCTGGGCAGGTGCACCAAGGGGCTGCAGCCTCCTGACCCCCGATTTTTTCCTGTCCAGTAGGAGGAGGTGGGGGTTTTGCTGGGCAGAGATACTCAGAGACGCTCAGAGAGACACGGGGGAGAGGTACACGAGGTGGAAAGTGAGGGAGAAAAAGGGTTGGAAGGGAAAAGGAGATAAGAGTGAGAGAGAGAAGTGGGGCAGGGGGACAGAGATGGAAGGATACCCCCATCATCGCGGGGCCAGCAGGAGCCACTCCCATCCCCCCCACGCCCCACTACCATCTCATCTCACTAATGCCCCCCATCTCCTCCCCATGTCCTCCTCTCTTTCCCCAGCTCCCCGCCTCGTGCTCCCCCTCCACCAGCTCCCCCATCCCGGCTGCGCCTACCTGGGTCGCTCATGCTCCGCCAGCTGCGCGGGGCGCCTCCTCCACGCAGGCCTCCGGCTTCCTCCAGGCGACCGGGCCCTCCGTCCCCGCGGGCCCGGACCCGTCCTCCGAGGGGCGCCGCCCGCCCAGGGGCTGCAGGGCCAGGAGGGGGCTGCGGGCGGCGCGGGCAGGAGTCCGAAGGCCAGAGGAGGCAGGAGAGAAAAAAGGAGAGAAAGTATGTCATAGGCTAGGAGGGGCGGGGGAGGGAAATGCAAAACCCGACAGGAAATGAGACTAAAAAATGCGAAAGGTTAGAAAAAGATAAGGAAGAGAGGGAGGGGGCGGAGTCGGTGCTTCGGGAGGAGGGCGGTAAGGAGGTGGGGGTGGGAGTGGGGACAGGGCCTGGGGTGGGGGTGCTTGGGGACAGATCAGGGAGCCGGGGATGGGGAGACCAAGGCGAGTCTCGGGGTCCAGGCCACCTGCATCAGTCGGGGTGAGGCTGGACCAGCCTGGTTGTCAGTCCTCACCCAGCTGTGACCCCAGGCAGAGTCCAGGTGGGGCCTTGGAAGGGGCTATCCCCTTTCTAGGTTCTTCAGGCCTTTGGCTCCCCAGGTCTAGCCGAATTTCTCAAGAAATTCCAGAGCCTGTCACTGCAATGTGTGTGTGCGCGGGAGAACGGGGTGTCCCACATAAAATCCTGCAGCCTCCTACACCCCAAGCCTCTTTCCTCCCTCAGCCCCTGTTCTGGAAGCTTCCTGGGCATGCTGGCTGGTCAGCACCCCTGCAAAGGCCTTCCTCACCCCAAAAGCTTTGGGGTCCAAGATATCCATCATCAGCTTGCACCCTCAACGTTCTGGTGAACTATGCTTGTGAGAGAAATTGTGATTTGGATGTCATCATTTTACTTTATTTTTATTTTTTGAGACGGAGTCTCGCTGTGTCACCCAGGCTGGAATGCAGTGGTGTGATCTCAGCTCACTGCAAGCTCCACCTCCTGGGTTCAAGCAATTCTCCCACCTCAGCCTCCCAAGTAGCTGGGACTACAGGCGTGCGCCACCAAACCTATCTAATGTTTGTATTTTTAGTAGAAATGGGGTTTCAACATGATGGCCTGGCTGGCCTCGAACTCCTGACCTCAAGTGATCTGCCCACCTCAGCCTCCCAAAGTGCTGGGACTACAGGTGTGAGCCACCGTGTCCGGCTGGATGTCAGCATTTTGATAATTTACTCCAAATGGCCAGCGTCGTGGGTGGGATGGTCCCAAGGGTTTACAGGGATTGTGGACTCAAAAATCTGGATGAAAGAAAATGTGATACACACAAACACACACACACACACACACACACACACACACACACACACACATACACGCACCATGGAATACTACTCAGCCATGAAAAAGAACGAAATAAAGTCTTTTGCAGTAACTTGCACTTGGATGGAACTGGAGGCCATTATCTAAAGTGAAGTAACTCAGGAGTGGAAAACCAAATACTCCATGTTCTTACTTAAAAGCGAGAGCTAAGCTATGGGTAGGCAAAGGCAGGCAGAGTGGGATCATGGACATTGGAGACTCGGAAGGGGGAAGAATGGGAGGGGGTAGGGGGTGGCAAATCACCTGCTGGGTACAATGTACACTGTACGACGTGTACTATTCCAGGGACAGGAACACTAAAAGCCCAGACTTCACCACTACACACTTCATCCACGTAACCCAAAATCGCATGTACCCCTAAAGCTATTGAAATAAAAATCTGGATGAACCGTGCCTACCCAGAAAACCTTAGTTTCTATTTTCTTGCTGCAATTGACCGATGCCTCCCGCGCCGCCCCCCCCCGCCTGTTTCCCCAGCTTCTGCACCTCTCATTCTACTCTGCCTCAGTTTACCACTCTCCTCTCATCTCTCTCCCTCTCTTTTGATCCCCTCATTACGGCTAGAGAATGTAGGCTTCTGTTTCATGTTTTAAGCGTTCTGAGAAAAGTTCCTCGAGGTGCTAGAAGGAAAGGCCTTCAGTAAATTAAACTTTCAGCAAGACGATAAATAAAAAATGGGATTTTGGTCCAAGCACGGAAGAATCTGAAATACCAGTGAGGAATGTGTTTGCACTGATGTGCATGTGCTAGGGATGAAGGAAGACACCGGTTTGCTTCCTGTAAAGCATGCAGAAATGCAAGCAAGGGCTGTAAAGAAAGTTTCTAAAATGAACACCAAGACCCACAGCCTTCTAGGCCTTCGTCCCTAAGGACACATCTCACTGCCTACCCAGCACCGGGGAAGCTGCTTATACTCTATGAAAACTCTAAATCAGGCAGTGGCATTTATTTATTTATTTATTTATTTATTTATTTATTTATTTATTATGGAGTCTTGCTCTGTTGCCCAGGCTGGAGTGCAGTGGCACGATCTCGGCTCACGGCAACCTCCACCTCCCAGGGTTCAAGCGATTGTCCTGCCTCAGTCTCCTGAGTAGCTGGGACTACAGGCATGCACCACCACGCCTGGCTAAGTTTTGTATTTTTAGTAGAGACGGGGTTTTACCAGGTTGGTCAGGCTGGTCTTGAACTCCTGACCTTGTGATCCGCCCGCCTCGACCTCCCAAAGTGTTGGGATTACAGGCTTGAGCCAATGCACCTGGCCAGCATTTTATTTTACTTTATTTTATTTTACTTTATTTTATTATTTTTGAGACAGGGTCTCGCTCTGCCGCCCAGGTTGGAGTACAGTGACTTGATCACAGCTCACTGCAGCTTTGATCTCCTGGGCTCAAGCCATCCTGCTGCCTTGGCCTCTCTAGAAGCTGGGACTACAAGTACACGCCACCACGCCTGGCTAATTTTTTAATCTTTTGTAGAGATGAGGTCTCACTATGTTGCCCAGGCTGGTCTTGAACTCCTGACCTCAAGCGATCCTCTTGCTTGAGCCTCCTAAAGTGTCAGGATTACAGACGTGAGCCACGGCATCTGGCCTGTCATTTTAAAGAAGAGCTCAGATTTCCCTCCTGCAAGATATGAAATGAGGGCAATACCTTAAAACAGCGAAACATGTCTCTAGAGATATGTATAAAGTCAAGTCCACAAATGCTGCAAAGTCTGATGAATTTTTGCAGCAACTTGGATGGAACTGGAGGCCATTAGCCTAAATGCGAGTGTAACCCACACTCACACTTCATTCTATCAAAACATGGAACTTCATCTGTGCCCCAGAAACCCCCTTGTGTCTCATTCCTATCACTCTCCCACCAAGCGTAGCCACATTCCTGCCTCTGACAGCATCGGTCAGTTTGCCTGTTTGTGAACTGTATGTAAACAGCAGCATGCGTGGGTTCTTTTCACAGCCTGGACCCTTTCACTCAGTGTTATGTTTCTGAGTTTTATAGACGGGACTGCATGTGGGTCTAGTTCCGTAAGACAAGCCTCTGTCTCCCCCAACATCTTATTAAAAATTTTAAATGTTCAGAAAAGTTAGAAGAATCATCTAATGAATTTCCATAGAATCCCCATATACCCCACCACTTGATTCTACAACTAGCATTTTGCTCTATTGGCTTTATCACAGATCTATCTGTCTATCTCGCCATCAGTCCTCCTGTCTCTTTTTTTTTTTTTTGAGATGGAGTCTCGCTCTGTCCCCCAAGCTGGAGTACAGTGGCGCGATCTCAGCTCACTGCAAGCTCCGCCTCCCAGATTCACGTGATTCTCCTGCCTCAGCCTCCCGAGTAGCTGGGACTACAGATGCCTGACACCATTCCTGGCTAATTTTTTGCATTTTTAATAGAGACGAGGTTTCACCGTGTTAGTAGGATGGTCTCGATCTCCTGATCTCGTGATCCATCCGCCTCAGCCTCCCAACCTCCTGTCTTTTTTTTGGGGGTGTGTTTCAAAGTAAGTTGCAGACATCATCAGTATATGTCACTGTTAAACACTCCATCTTGCATATCATTCACTAGAGAGGTTTGTTTAGGTGAAATTTACAAACAGATTTTAACCATACGATGCAATGAAGCTGGGCACAGTGGCAGGTGCTTGTAGTCTCAGCTACTCCAGAGGCTGAAGCAGGAGAATTACTTGAGCCCAAGAGTTCGAGGCTGCAGTGAGCTGTGATTGCACCACTGCACTCCAGCCTGGGTGACAGAGCGAAACCCCATCTCAAATAAATACGTACATACATAAATAAATGATTTAAAAACTATATGATGTAATGAGTTTTGACAAATGTACATATTATGTAAGCCACGTCCTTATGAGGACATAGAACAGTGTGGTCCAGTGTGACGGCCACTAGTCACATTTGACTGTTGAGCACTTTGACAGGAGGCTGGTGAGATTAGGAAGCAAAGTTTTAATTCTCTTCTATTATTATTATTATTATTTGAGAAGGAGTCTTACTCTGTAGCCCAGGCTGGAGTGCAGTGGTGTGATCTCGGCTCAATGC
Source organism: Macaca thibetana thibetana (assembly GCF_024542745.1). NCBI lineage: Eukaryota > Metazoa > Chordata > Mammalia > Primates > Cercopithecidae > Macaca > Macaca thibetana. Next base: position 148,521,939 of record NC_065580.1, read on the forward strand.
AACCTCCACCTCCTGAGTTCAAGCAATTCTCCTGCCTCTGCCTCCTGAGTGGCTGGGTTTACAGGCGCCCGCCACCACATCCAGCTAATTTTTGTATTTTTAGTAGAGACGGGGTTTCACCATGATGGCCAGGCTGGTCTCGAACTCCTGACCTCCAGTGATCTGCCCGCCTCGGCTTCCCAAAGTGCTGGGATTGCAGGCATGAGCCACTGCGCCTGGCCAATTTTAATTATTTTTCATCTAAATCCAAAAACTAACACTTGATTCTGTTATTGAAAAGCTTTTAAGTACGTCTGGAGCCATTTGAACATGTTCATCTACTTTTTCAACTGTAAAGTTAATGAAATCTAAATACAGGTCAAGTATCTCCGAGGAAAATATGGTGTCTGCATTGATGTTCTGTGAGTGTAACAGAAACCAGATTTTGAAGACTTCGTGTGTAAAAAAGAATACAAAACGTCTCGTTAATAATGTTTATATTGACTGCATGCTGAAATAATATTTTTGATAAGTTGGGTTAAATAAAATATATTAGTAACATGCATTTCCTTGGTTTCTTTTTGGTATTGCCAGTAGGAAATTTTAAATTACACATTTTATTTCTATTGGGTGGTGCTGTATTATATAGAACATTACCATCACCCCCACTGAGTTCCTCATGCCTAGATACACCATTTTGTATCTTGATTCCTCTGTGATCCCAGAGAGAAGTGGATTCCAAAGTCTTTGAATCATAGACACAAAGATGGCAACAATCTGCTGAGTACAGTGGCTCAGGCCTATGATCTCAGCACTTTGTGAGGCCAAGGCGGGCAGGTCACTTGAGGTCAGGTGTTCAAGACCAGCTTGGGCAACATAGGGAGACCCTGACTCTACCACAAATCCAAAAAAAATTAGCTGGACATGCTGGCGGGTGCCTATAGTCCCAGCTACTCAGGAGGCTGAGGTGGGAGGACTCCTTGAGCCCAGGAGGTTGGGGCTGCAGTGAACCATGATCGTACCCACTGCACTCCAGCCTGAGTGACGGAGTGAGACCCTGTCTCTAAAAAAGTAATAGTGAACTAAACACAAAATTTACCTGCCAAGAACAGTGGGGGATAGGTTATAAAAAGGTGCCTGGAAAGAATGCAGATAACAGGTGAGAAGCGTTTCTGGAAGGCAGGAGGCAGTGGACAGAAAACCCCGGCCCAGAGCCTGCAGCAGGGAGTTGGCAGCAAAGCTGAGAGTGGCTCTCCTACTGTAGAATCCCTCAAATCTGTCAAGATTGAACTGAAGGCAGGCTCAGAGGAAGGGCAGACACAGAGTGACTGATGGGAGCATCATCGGTAGGACTGTTAGGGCAGGTACAGTCATCCCACTTCCCTCCCACAACCCCCCACGGTGCCACTTCAGCTTCTCCCACAGGCCGAAGCCAGAGAGAGCTTTCCAGTGAAAACTCTGGCTTGATGGGTACGGATATGCAGTTAAACAGAAGGTACAAGTTCTAATGCTGGGCAGCAGAGTAGGGTGATTGCAGCTAGCAACAATGTATTGTATATCTCAAATTAGCTAGAAGAGAAAATCTGAATTATTCCCAACACAGAGAAATGATGAACACTCAAGGTGATGGATGCCTCAAATACCCTGACCTGATCATTCCACATTCTATGCATGTAACAAAAGGCTGAGCACAGTGGCTCATGCCTATAATCCCAGCATTTTGGGAGGCCAAGGTGGGAGGATTGCTCAAGCCCAGGAGTTTGAGCCCAGCCGGGGCAGCAAGCAAGACCCCATCTCTACAGAAAATTTAAAAAGCTAGCTGGATGTGGTGGCATGTGCCTGTGGTTCCAGCTACTCAGGAGGCTGAGGTGGGAGGATCGCTTGAGCCCAGGAGTTCAAGGCCAGGCTGGGCAGCATAACAAGACCCCATCTCTAGAAAAAATAAAAAAAGTTAGCTGGGTGTGGTGGCACACACCTGTGGCTCCTGCTTCTCAGAAGGTTGATGGGGGTGATCGCTTGAGCCCAGAAAGTTGAGGCTGCAGTGAGTCATGATCACATCATTGCACTCCAGCCTAGGCAACAAGAATGAGATCCTGTCTCAAAAAAAAAAAAAAAAAAATCACACATACACCCTAAATATATAAAATATTATGAATCAATTTTTGAAAAGCTGCTCAGAGGGGTAAGTGCTCTTAGAATGGGGGCATGGGCCCAAAAGCCCTTCCTCATGTGATAACAGAGGGGTAGCCGGGGTAGCCTCTCCCTGCCTGGGTTCCCAAAAGCAGGGCTTCTGGAACCATCTGCAGCGAAAGACACCCCCACTCCCACCTGCCTTTAAAAAAAAAATTCTAATCTGTTACGGGCTGATACTTTTGTGAAATATAATAAAAATTAATTGCTAGAAAATAGAATTTTTAAAAAGATACTAAGACACAAGCTGGGCGGTCACGCTTCGTTATTGTGTCAATGTCAAAAGTGCTATAAAAGTTTCCAAATGCTTCGTCTCCATTTCTGCTCTTATCTCGCCGCGGACCAGTGCACTGAAGGACGCGGGTCCCCAGGCCAGATTTCTCAGAGCATAGCCCCGAGTCAAGGCTGCCCGTTGACACAGCACTCCTGCTCCCGATACCCCAGCTGGCCTCTCCTCCATACAGAGGTTGGAAAAGGCAAAGGAAACTCCACACGAGTCAACACGGACCTTCCCAAACATGGACAGAGATCAGCAGCTTGAAAGGGTGGGCCTTAGATGAACAAATTGGACAATCATCTCCCAAGGGCAGGAAGGGAACAAACAATGATGAGAAGGGAATGAAGCATAATGATCCAAAAAGATCCTCTAATGAGAACCCGCAGAGAGATTCAAGCAGAGATCACATCCATCAAATAAGAACAAATGACTATGAAACAGGCTGCCTGAATAAAGGAACAGATTGTGGAAATTAAAAATAGGGTTGTCCAAATAATAAAATAAAATTTAAAATACAATAGAAGGGCTGGAAGAAGATGTCTATGAAGTCTATCCCCTGGGCTGGAAAATAAGAACAAAATAAAACCCGAAAAGAAAGAAAAAGTTTGAGAGAAAAGTTGAGACATAAGTGATGAATTTAGAAAGACCAATGTCTACTTAGTAAGAGTTCCGGCAGGAAGAGAGAAGGTGGAGGGAGGAATTAATCATCAGATAACGATAATATTTGTCAGAGCTGAAGAATGACATGATTCTTCATGAGGAGAGAGGCCACAGAGGGCCAAGTAGGATGAATGAAAAAGATCTGTACCTGCATATAGCCTCATGAAATTTCAGGAAAGAAAAAAAAAAAAAAAGATGGATAATGAGAAGTCTCTAAAATCTTTGAGAGAGAAAAATCATGCACACTGATGCCAAGTTCCCAGTGGGATTCAGAATTCTCATCAGCAACATTAGCTGCTAGCAGACAAGGAAGTCATGCATCAGTGTTCTCAGGGACATTTACTTTAAACTTAGAGTTCTGTATTCAACTAAATTATCAATTAAGTGTGAGAGCAAAATAAACACATTCCTCAACATGCAGAGAACTTTGGAAATTTACTTCCCAAGCATTCCTCAAGAAAAAAGTTCCTTGAGAATGGATGACAATAAAATGAAAAAGAAATCTAGGGGCCAAGTGCGGTGGCTCATACCTATAATCCCAGCACTTTGGGAGGCTGAGGCAAGAGGATCGATTGCTTGAGGCCAGGAGTTCGAGAGCAGCCTGGGAAACATAGCAAGATCCCATCTCTTAAAAACAAACACAAAAACAAAAACAAACCTAAAAGTTGGCTGTGTATACATCTATGGTCCTAGCTACTCATGAGGCTGAGGTGTGAGGATTCCTTGAGCCCTGGAGTTGGAGGCTGCCATGAGCCATGATTGAACTACTGCATTCCAGCCTGAACAACAGAGCCAAGTCTCAAAAAAAAAATCTAGGAAAAAGGATCTCAGAAAGACTGAAATAAATAAGTGAAAATAATTCTTTTAAATATAAATAAATAAGACAATTTTAAAAAATAGTAATTGTGCAAGAGACCTACAAAAATGTCAGTATACAAGGAGACTTCAAAAAATTCATTGAGAAATGAAATTAAAAGATAAAAATAAAAAATATAAATGCTATTTCCCAACATAAGCTCCATGAAGGTCAACACTTTGGAAAATTATGATACCAGCCATTGAGTTCATGCCTAAAGAACTGAGGGTCCTTGGAATTTCATCATGTCAATGCAATCTTTTTTGCATTATTAACTGAAGGAGAATGAGTGCCCTTTATAGATTTTTTTAAGCTTAGGAAACAAAGAGAAGTCAGAAGGAGTCAAATCAGGACTGTATGGTAGATGCCTGAGGATTTCCCACTGAAACTCTCACAAAATCACCCTTCTTTGATGAGAGGAATGAGCAGGAGCATTGTCATGGAGGAGAAGGACTGTCTGATGAAGTTTTCCCTAGTGTATTTCTGCTAAAGCTCTGGCTTTCTCAAAATACTCTCACAATAAGCAGATATTATTGTACTTTGGCCATCCAGAAATAGAACAAGTAACATGCCTTGAGCATCCCCTAAAACTCTTGCCATGGCCTTTGGTCTTAACTGGTTCACTCTTGCTTTGCTTTGACTAGACTCCTTCTACCTCTTGGTAGCCCTTACTTTGATTGTGCTTTATCTTCAGGATGGTACCAGTGAAGCCATGTTTCATTTCTTGTTACAATTCTTTGAAGACAAGCTTCAGGATCTTGATCCCACTTGTTTAAAATTTCCCCCGAAAGCTCTGCTGTTTTCTGTAGCTGATGTGGGTGCAATGGTTTTGGCACCCATTGAGTGGAAAGTTTGATCAATTTTAATTTTTCAGCCAGAATGGGTGTGAGCTGAACCAGGTGAGATGTCTGTGGTGTTGGCCCTTGTTTCTGCTGTTAATCATCAGTCCTCTTCAATTAGGGTGTGGACAAGATGAGTTTTTTTCTCACGACTTGATGTGGGGGCTTCATCTTCAACATTGTCTTGTCCCTTCTTAAAATGAGCTGTCCATTTCTAAACTGCTTTCTTTGGGGGCACTGTCCCCATAAACTTTTTACAAAGCATCAATGATTTCACCATTTTCCCACTCAAGTTTCACCATAATTTTGATGTTGCTTCTTGCTTCAATTTTAGCAGAATTCATGTTACTCCAATAGGGACTTTTCATAAACTGATTCCTTAGCCTTCTTAGTGCAGCAAACTGGATCCTATTCAGACATGTTATAACCAGTTCACATGCATTCATTTTGGTGCAAATAAATAAATAAATAAATAAATCCATGCATAGCGTTTTCAAAATATACATTTTCCATGAACTTTTTGAAATCCCTTCCAATATCTGAGCTTTCAATAAAAACCCTGGCTAGCTAGTAGAAAGATCCTAGCTGCTAAAACAACTGAAAAGAATTGTTGAAGTACTGGCTGGGACTGATTTTTAAGCCAGATCCTTCTGGAAGTCTTATTTGATCAAAAATGGTCATTTCTAAGGAGCTCAACTAGGAAGAGGGTGAGCAGGGGCTACATGGGTGTGCTTAATTTTCAGTGTGTGCCTGTCTATTCTGGCAAATGTCTATGCCACAACAGTGCAATTCTTTCATAATAAAAATAAAATCATTTCTATAAGAAGCATGTGCATGTGCATATGTGCATGCGTGCATGCATGTGTTCGTGCATGTGTCTGTGCATGTGTGTGTGTGCATATGTGTGTGTGCATTTGTGTGCGTGCATGCGTGTGCGTGCATGTGTGTGTGCATGTGTGTGTGCATTTGTGTGCGTGCATATGTGTGTACGTGCATGTGTGTGTGTGCACTGCTGAATAATAAATACCAGGGCAGAGCAGATCAGTTCTCTTACCTCCCCATATTCAAGCAGTCAAGTGATCGTAGCATGGATCTGTGGTGTGGTCACAGGTCACATACTCAAACCCTTCTTGTGTTTAGAGAAAACCCCTCTTTTATCTGGAAAACATCTCGTCTTTCTTCTGGGCCCCTCCTCCCTGATAGTAGGAAAAGTAAAACTTTTAGCTCTCTCTGGCTTAAAATCCAGTAATTGATTAGTCCTTTTAGACGGTGCTCAGTCTTTCTGGATTTACATGTTGAGTCTCTCTTGCAGCTGTGCCCTCCCTCAGCTTCCCCCCCTCGGATGCTTTCTGAGTGTGCAGGAGAGTGGCTCATAGGGTCTGGAGGGTCCCAGAGGAAGTTTTGGGGTCCCAAGCCTCTGTCCTCTGGTTCTTGGGTCTCTAAGACAATGCCTCTTCCTTGCCTGATTGTGCTGGCCCTGCTGGAATTCATGCTGATTTCCAGCTTAGGTATAACTCACGGTCTGCTTTCTCCTAGCTCGGCTGAGTGTCTGCCATATTGCTATGCAGCCTGGAAGTCCACCTGCCGCCTCTGCGAAGGGGTCATGTCGCAGCATCTCAGTTCACCGTCACTGCACCCGGAACTTAAAAGCAGCTTGGGAAAGCCCGTGTTTCAGGCCTCTCTGCAGGACACGGAGTGGCACTCGGTTTTTGCAAGGGCAGCCCAAGACGCAGGTCTGGCCCTGCTCCACTATCCCCTCTCTGTCTGCTCTGTGCACCCTCTGGGAGGAGGCAGTACACCCACCTCTCCCCCTGGGGAAGCTGAGAAAGCAAAGTGGTATCTGCCCCTAGTGCATGCATCTATGTGTGGACAGACATGTGCACGCTCTTTTTCCATCTGAACACAGACAACTGGACTAGCCCCTGAGAGGGGGATTCTCGTGTGAGTGGTTAATTGAGGGGTGCTCTCAGGAGCAGGAAAGTGAGAGGAGGGGAAGAGCAGAGAGGGACAGCTGGACGGGGAGGTGATGCCAGCTGGTGTTGAGCCTTGACCCCTTCTCCCGGGAGCTCTGGAGCATGAATTGCCTGTTAGGCTGATGGGCTTCAGCGTCCGTCAGTCACTGGCTGTGGGCTGCCTGGAGGTGGTGTGTGTAACATGTCTTCTCTCAAAACGGGATCATTTTGAGCTGAGATCATCTTAGAAACAGGAAGGACAGAGGCTGGGAGTGGTGGCTCACGCCTGTAATCCCAGCACTTTGGGAGGCCAAGGCAGGTGGATCACGGGGTCAGGAGATCGAGACCATCCTGGCTAACACGGTGAAACCCCATATCTACTAAAAATACAAAAAAATTAGCTGGGCGTGGTGGCGGGCGCCTGTAGTCCCAGCTACTCGGGAGGCTGAGGCAGGAGAATGGCGTGAACCTGGGAGGTGGAGATTGCAGTGAGCCGAGATTGCGCCACTGCACTCCACACTCCAGCTTGGGCGACAGAGCAGGACTCCGTCTCAAACAAAACAAAACAAAACAAAACAAAAAACAGTGAGGGCAGCAGCAGGGGTCCGTGCTGCAGCTGCAGGATCAGACGCGGTTCGTTAAATCAGTTCAATTTTTGAAACTGTCAGCTTGGCTTGCTTCACTGTCCTTTCCTCACTACTGTCCCCCATACGCCTCCATATGTCTCCCAATGTTCTCCATCTTCCGTGGTTCTTCCCCCTACAAACTTTAGCCATTTACAGTAGCTTAAGAGTTGTCTGCATTTCCCCACACAAGAGATTAAAAAAAACGGGGAGAACAGAGAGGCTGAGGCCGTACCTTGGTCTCAACGCTGTGTTAGGAGCCATTGCTGGATTGTGTGGAGAGTGAAATGGAATGAGAGAGGGAACCCAGGGGAGGATGTGGTTCTGTCTCTTAAATGACCCCTCCTTTGCTAGGGCAGTCCCCCTTCCTTCCCTCCCCTCTAGTCAGCAATCTCAGCCAGTGGCAGCTGCCTTTAACTCCAGGAAAATCATTCCTTATCAGTGAAATAGTCACACGCTTGGGACGGCAAGAAAGCATTTCACAAACGATTGATCTGAGAATTAATATATTGCTTTTTTTCCCAGATGCCACACCTCACTGCCGTGGTATATATCAATATCCCCCAAAATGGCATCAAGAGCAAAACAGAACCTTACAGGCCTTTAATTATGTTTTACGTACTTTATACTTCTACGTGGTTATTGCTCTCTCTGCCTCTGCAAGCTCATGCCTCTTAATTTCAGCTTGTTTCCACGCCATCTCCCTATGCAGAGATGATTCCAGAAAGGCATCAGTGTGTCTACATTACCCCACACCGATAAAAAAATAACCCACTGAGAGGTCCATTTACTTTCCTGTCTGCTGAACACCTTCAACGACCCCTGACGTGTTGGTTGTTTTTTTTTTTTTTTTTTAAATATTCTTGCAGAAAGCACGGCTCGTATCCAGGAGGAAAATACTTTCCATCTGTAGGCTGGTAATACACATTCAACAGTTTTCAATTGCTTGAGCTATGAAATATGATGATAGCCATCTATATATCTCATGGGGAAAAAGGAGACCTTGGAATTCACTCCACCACGGTGCTGGGATGGAGGCATTTCTGCACCAAATGTGCAAAACGATTGTACGCTCATGAGAATACCACGACTAAAATGAAGTCAGGGCTTTCTGATCTAAGCCTTGAGGACAGCTCCAGGTGGTCCCCTAGAGGCTCTGTTTTCTGCACGAGGCAGATAGATGTTGGAGAAATGTGGCAACATCCGATTCACCGCTCACGGCTGGGTACTGTCTGGTTTTCCTTTCCAAGGGGAGAGATGACAGTCCCTGAAACTTGACCACCATTTTCTTTCCCAGTTAATCAACATTAGGGTAATTGGCACGCTACATCCATTTACAGTGTGGCATATGTGCTTGCGGCTCTCTATAAATAATGAAAAAATCACAGTAATGACCAGAAATGTGTGTGAGACGTCACGGCGAGCGTGTAATGGATGCTTTGTTTGTCTTCAGGGACTGTATTACCAGCATGTAACTGATTAGGCTTTAAAACGCTCTAGGTTACCTGAGGCCTGGAAGGTGCTCCATCACCTCTGAGTCTGTTCTCCTCTGCCGAGAATTTAACAGTGGTCTAATATTTGCTTTTGGTTCCCCCTGTTTAAAGATGGAAAATATTTAGCCCTGCTCATCCATCACCACGCCTGCCGGTTGCTTTCTCCCCTCCCTTTGCTTTTAGAGGAAGAAACTGGAAACACTCCAGCCGTATAAACAGCTTTGAGTTATGTCTGTTTTTCAGCACACAATGTTTGAGTACGCAAGTCAGGGCTCATTAAAAACACGAATGTTGCAGCTTATAGAACTGGCCACTTTAAACACAGTCGTCCACACACCAGCGGTTCTCAAACTGTTTTATAGTAGTCTGGGTTTTTTTTATGAGGTATCTCTCAGTATCGACGTGCATAACACACTCCAGCGTATTTCCCTAAGGTTCTGCTGGGCACAGCAGTACTCACACAATCACTCCAGCCAAGGAAGAAGTAAACATCCCGTGATTAAACTGAAAACCAACTGTCACTTTATCAATGTGGACACCAAGGTGGGACAGTTACGATGCAACTATTTAGAAGAATTTCATGAACCTCTGAGCTCACACACACTTACACTTTTTAACTTTAGCCTTAGCATATTTTGCATCCTGTAAAATCAAATGCATTGTTAGCTGCTTGGACCCAAACCATGCATAGCATGTTTGAAAATCGACGTGTTTCTGACCTTTGATTTTCTCAATCAAAGAATTGTGTCTATTTGAAATGTTTCTGCTAAAATGGCTGAGTTCAGAGTGTAAGAACACAGAGAGAAATGGCAGGGCTTCGAGGAAAGGATTAGCCGAGGGAGGAAAACAGGAGGAAGAGAAACTTTGCAAGGTCAGACAGGGAGCGCTGGAGAAAGAAAAGAATGATTAGAAGTGAGAGGAATGGCCAGGCATGGTGGCTCACGCCTGTAATCCCAGCACTTTGGGAGGCCGAGGCAGGCAGATCACTTGAGGCCAGGAGTTCGAGACCAGCCTGGCCAATATGGTAAAACCCCGTCTCTACTAAAAATACAAAAAAATTTATCCAGGTGTGGTGGCACACACCTGTAATTCCAGCTACTCAGGAGGCTGACATATGAGAATCACTTGAGCCCAGGAAGTGGAGGTTGCAGTGAGCCAACATGATGCCACTGTACTCCAGCCTGGGTGACAGAGCGAGACTCCATCTCCAAATAAATAAATAGAAAAGAAGTGAGAGGTAGAACAAATCGCTCTGATCAGAGAGAAGCCAATGCTGGGGACATCAATAAGGTTCAATAATATTCAGCACGAAATACAAGAGGCAAATACACTGAATAAATAGGCAAACCACTGTGGAGGTGGAAGGATTTCATTTGGCAAACAGTCCAAGACCCCCATTCTGTGCACTGCCAATGGGCGGAGCTGGGGGGACGCACGGAGCAAAATTAAACCAAAATAAAACAAGAGCAGCCAAACACACCCTCTCTCCCTCTCTCTCTTCACACACACACACACACACACACACACACACACACACACACATCCCATTGGTTTTCAGCACCAGTTTTTGTATCAGGGGATGCTGAGATAAAATTACTGTGTGGAAATGGCCCATACAATTTTAAAGCACTTGACAAGATAAATGAAAGATATCGATATTTTATTAATAACTGTGAAGATCTCTGGGCCCGCACACATGACTGTGGATACAGCTAGTTCCTTTAAAGTGTAGTGTTCTACTCCTTCATGACCTGGCCTGTCCTGGTAACACCACTACATATTTGAGCCCCAGAACAAAGCATTCTGAACAACTTCCTTTGTATTTCAAAATTATATTTAGTAATAATTATATCATAATCTGTAGCAATCATTATTTTAATCTGTTCTATGGCTTTAAAACAATGATCGGTTACAAAAAGAATGGATTTTTCAATTTGATTTTATTTAATTAATTCATTTAGAGACAGAGTCTTGCTCTGTTACCCAGGCTAGAGTGCAGTGGTGTGATCATGGCTCACTGCAGCCTCAACCTCCTGGGCTCAAGCAATCCTCCTGCCTTAGCCTTTGGAGTTGCTAGTACTACAGGGGAATGGCACCATGCCCAGCTAATTTTTTTGTTTTTATGGAGCCGAGGTCTCGCAATCTTGCCTAGGCTGGTCTTGAACTCCTGAGCTCAAGCAATCCTCTTGCTTCTGTCTCCCAAAGCGCTGGGATTACAGGCATGTGCCACTGTACCCAGCTGATTTTTCAGTTTTAAAGGTGTTATGCAAATTCAGGAAAAGATTCTGGGTAAATACTGAAATTTGTACCCACCCAACAAAAATATTGCAATTTGGGATTCACTGCCTGTTTCAGTGTTTTAAAAGTTAAACATGAACTACAAGTGATCACAAAAACGGCAGCAATTAAGTAACTCAAACTCTGTTTTGTTGTCCTTTTCATTGTTCTTATTCTGATTTATTTGGAATCTACCTTTTAAATGCAGGAACCTGTAGAACCACAGGGGTTACAGATAAAAATTACGTGAATCTCTGAGCGTGCTCACACTTAGGCTTTTCAACTTTAGACTTAGAATATTTTGCACCCTGTTATCTAATTTTAGAACATTTTCTTCATCCCCCAAACAAACCTCATACCCATCAGCAGTCATTCTCCGTTCTCCACCTCCTCTTCCCACATCTCCTCCATCACCCCTCTCTACTTCTCACCAATGATCACTCTTCTCTTTATTTCTATGGAGTCACCTGTTCTGGGAATTTTCTATAAACAGAATCATACAATAGCCAGACTTCTGAGTCTGGCTTCTTTCCCTTAGTGTAATGTTTTCAGAGTTCACCCACGTGGTAGCAGGTATCAGTATTTCTTTCCTTTTGTTGCCAAAAATGATCTGTTTCTAGAAATAGATGACAACTTGTTTATCTGTTTATCAGCGGATGAACTTATATTGTTTCTACTTGTTGGCTGTTGTGAATAACACTACAAACACCCATGTGCAGGCTTTGTGTTGACAGATGTTTTCGTTTCTCTCAGGTAGATACCTAAGAGTGGAATTGCTAGGTCATATGGTAACTGCGTGTTTAATGTTCTCAGGAGCTGCTAAACCGTTTTCCAAAGCAGCTGCACCATTTTATATCCACTCCCACAGTGCCCAGGCATTCTAATTTCCCCAACACTTTTCTTTATAGTAGTCATTTAAATGATGTAAGGTGGTATCTCATTGTGGTTTTGACTTGCATTTGTCTAATGACTAATGATGTTAAGAACCTTTTATGTGTTTACCAGTCATTTGTATACCTTCTTTAGAGAAACGTCTGTTCAAATCCTTTGCCCATTTAAAAAATGGGGTTGTCTTTTTATTATTGAGTTAGAAGAGTTCTTTATATATGCTGGCTACAAGTCCCACATCAGATTTGTGATTTGCATGTGTTTTCCCCCACTCTGTGGGCTTTTTCACTTTCTAGATGGTATCGTTTGTAACACAGAAATTTTAATTTGTTTTAATCGCTTGTGCATTGGGTGAAATAGCTAAGAAATCACTGGTGAACCCAATGTCACAAATATTTATTCCCATGGTTTCTTCTGAAACTTTTACAGTTTTAACCTTTACATTTAGGTCTATGATCCACTTTCTTTTTTTTTTCTTTTTTGAGACAAAGTCTCACTCTGTGGCTCAGGCTGGAGTGCAGTGGTGTGATCTCAGCTCACTGCAATCTCTACCTCCCGAGGTCAAGCGATTCTCCCACCTCAGCCTCCTGAGTTGCTGGAATTATAGGTGCCCATGACCATGGCCAGCTAATGGAGTTTCACCATGTTGGCCAGGCTGGTCTTGAATTCCTGACCTCAAGTGATCCACCTGCCTCAGCCTTCCAAAGTGCTGGGATTACAGGCGTGAGCCACTTCACCTGGCCACTATCATCCACTTTGATGGAATATTTATGTATGGTGTGAGGTAGAGATCCAAATTCATTCTTTTGCATGTAGATATCCATGAGTCCATCATCCATCCATTATCATCCATTACCATAATTGAAACGATTCTTTGCTCATTGAAGTGTCTTGACACGCTTGTCAAAAATCCATTATTTTTGGAATGTCGGTTTTATTCAATTTTGTCTATGTCTATCTTTATGCTAGTAGCACACTATCTTGATTACTGTCATTTCGTATTAAGTTTTGAAATTAGGAGGTGTGAGTCCTTCAACTTTGTTCTTCATTTTCAAGACTGTCTTGAATATTCTGGGGTCCTTGAATTTCCATATGAATTTTAGGATAAGCTTGTTCAACTTCTGCAAAGAAAAAAAAAACAGCTGGGATTTTTATAGGAAATTGTGTTGAACCCGTAAATCAGCTTGAGGAGTATGAACATGGGCTGTCTTCCTATTTATTTAGATTATCTTTAATTGCTTTCAACAATGTGTTGTAGTTTTCAGTGTACAAGTCTTATACTTCTTAGTTATTCCTAAGTATCGTATTCTTTTTAATGCTATTGTACATGAATTGTTTTCTTTATTTTTGAATGGTTTATTGTTATCATCTAGAAACACAATTGATTTTTGCATATTGATTTTGTATTCTTCAACTTTACAGGACTCATATTTAGCTTCAATAGTTTTAGCGGGTTCCTTGAGATTTTCTACAAACTCATGTCATCTGAGGATAAGGATCGTTTTACTTCTTCTTTTCCAATCCAGAAGTCTTTCATTTCTTTTTCTTTCCTAACTGCCCTGGCTAGAGGCTCCAGCAGTGGCCAGAGTGGACAACCTTGTCTTGTTGCCATGGGAACTCACTCTTGGGGAGCAACTGAGTTGGGGGGATGTTGGGGGCTGATGGTAGGACCAGGAGTTCTTGAAATTAACTCCCAGGTAGTATACAATACATATTAAAGCTCGAGTAGTAAAAACTGCGCTAATCCAGAGTGCACATAGCTATTATTAAAACCCAACAGTCGCCACAGCAATTGTTTAGAACTGAGACCAAACAAAGGCTTTTTTCTTTTTCGATGAGGAATACTTGATCACGGGCATTGTGCAGAATTGCTGGTGAGTGGTGATGATAGAAACAGTCTGACTCTTCATTGGTTTTATTGTAAATTTTAAATTCTCCACAGGCAACGGACCCTTTTCTGCAGGAGCTTGGAGTAGGTGGCTCCCTGTGTGGTCCACCCTTGGGGTGCCAGTGACCACCCCACTTTTCTGACACCCTCTGAAGCCTACTTGGACACAAACCTTTCTCTGATGTGCACACCAGTTCAGTCATGAGCATGACGTGGGTCTTACCCCTTCCCGCCTCCCTTCTGACACTGTGCACACATGCTTCAGAGTGGAATTGAGATGGCCTGGGCCCCGTTGATTGGCACTCTCTGCTCTATCCCAGCACTGCTCTTTGGGGCCCATGTGCAGACAGCCCAGGATGGCAATCACAGGGCTGCAGTGTTTCAGTCCAAAAACCTTTAGGCAGAGCAAACACAGGCTAGAAGGACCCAGTCTGAGTCACTTAGTTCCACTGTGAGTGCATCGTGGGATCTGGGGCCCATGGTGCAGCTCTTTCAGTTTCTCTTCTGTGAAATGAGGACAGTGGTGCAGTCTCAACCTGTTGCCACCGCCCCGCCTCCTCCCCTTTCTCCTCCACCTCCTTCCCTGCCCACCTCAGAGTGGAAAGTTTTGTTAAGGTGGCTGTATTATTGAGCCTTTGGGAGGAGTGAGGTGTCAGGAATGAAAAGGGGGAGAAACAGCCTGCTTACATCATTCCTACCCCCTAGGGGCTCACATTCTTCTTCTCTTCTTCTTCTTCTTCCTCCTCCTCTTTCTTCTGCTTCTCCTCCTCCTCCTCTTCCTCCTTCTTCTTCTCCTTCTTCTTCTCCTCCTTTTTCTCCTCCTCCTCCTCCTTCTCCTCCTCCTCCTTCTTCTTCTCCTCCTCCTCCTCCTTCTCCTCCTCCTCCTCCTTCTTCTCCTCCTCCTCCTCCTTCTCCTTCTCCTTCTCCTTCTTCTCTTCTTCTTCTCCTCCTCCTCCTCCTTCTTCTTCTCCTCCTCCTCCTTCTTCTTCCTTCTCCTTCTCCTCCTTCTCCTTCTCCTTTTTCTTCTTTTTTTATTTTTTTACTTTTTTAGAGGCAGGCTCTTGCTCTGCTGCCTAGGCTGGAGTGCAGGGGTGTGATCCTAGCTTACTGTAGCCTTGAACTCCTGGGCTCAAGCAATCCTCCTGCCTCAGCCTCCTGAGCAGCAGGACTACAGGTGCGCGCCATCACACCCAGATAACTTTTTAATTTTTATTTTTGTGGAGATGAGGTCTTGCTACATTGCCCAAGCTGGTTTCAAACTCCTGGGCTCAGGCAATCCTCCTGCCACGGACTTCCAAAGTGCTGGGATTACAGGCATGAGCCACTGCGCCTGGCTGGGGCTCACATTCTTGAGCCTGTGACACACCTATTTTAAAATGTGTTTTATTTTTTACATGGATTAGGGGAAAGTGGAGAGGATATGGCTTTCTTACATAAGCCCACTGAGATCAGTGATTTCTAGAAAAAGAGAGCGAATTGTTTTGAATGAGGAAGTGTGTGCCCCTGAGGGAGCTTTAAAGGAGGTGAGGCTGCCAGGCTCTACCCAAGTGCCCCCACGCTTATCACTTCTGGGTGCAAAGACCCCACTAGCACCAGCTGTAACCACCTGGGACTTTCTGCCTAAAGGCGTTCTCTGTTTTATATGAGTGACCCTAGGAGCAGCTCTTAGCCCATAACTGATGGAGTTGGAGGATCAATAACCCAGTTATCTCGCCTCTCTGGAAGGGTAACTCCAAGGTGCGTTCTGTCCTGTCTCCTGGAGGTTCCCAGTAGGACTGTGTTCCGGTTGCCTACCATAGGGACTGGATCCAGAATGAACACGTGATCCATTGCCTTGCCTTTCTCATCTCACTTCCTTACTCCCCTGCTGGGGATTTCTGGAACCACCTCCCATAAAAATGACTTACCCTTGAATCTTTGTCTAGGGACCTACTTCTGGGTTTCCTGACCCAAAAAAAGAATAAAAGGCAAAGGGAAGAGGTCTGCGAGAGGCTCTCTTGAGAATTCCAGGAGCCAGGGACACCTTTTTTTTTTTTTTTAAAATAATGGGATTTTTTTCAAGAGATGGGGTCTTGCTATGTTGTCCAGTCTGGTCTCAAACTCCTGGACTCAAGCACTCCTCCAGTCTTGGCCTCTCCAATAGCTGGGACTATAGGCTCACATCACCATGCCTGGCTAATTTTATTTAATGTTATTTTATTTTTTGTGGAGATGGGGTCTCACTATGTTGCCCAGGCTGGTCTCAAACTTCTGGGCTCAAGCAATCCTCCTGCCTCAGCCTCCCAAAGCACTAGGATTACAGGCATGAGCCACCTCACCTGGCCTTCAGCTCTGTTTTTTAAAGATCCTTGCAATTCTTAACATGGGACAACATGCTAAAAATAGTTACAATGCTGCATATATTTAAAGTATTTTCCTGAAATAATTTACTCTTTTAACACACAATGCAATATAATTGTGCTTTTCACAAGTTGACTAGAGGATTTATTTTTTAAATGCTTTGATTCATTTTGCAGGATGGGTGGCATGGGCCGATATGGAGGCATCATCTACAGTTGCATGAAGAAAGTTGTCTCCTTTTAAAACTGTCAGAGTAGCTCTGTGACTGTGTGTATGACCTTATTTGGAGATAATGTCATAAATCCATGTGGGAAACCCTCTGGGGATGTAGGGTCTGGGTCAAATGGCCTTGCATTGAGAAACCAGGAAATTCACTTTTCAGCTCTTTTCCATATCTGTAAAGTGGGAATTACAGTCCCTATCTCACTGGTTTGCTGTGAGAAGTCAGTGAAACGATATTGGTAAAATGCTTAACTCAGAATCTGGCACTGGGGGTGGTGAGTGCGTGTGTGTGTGTGTGTGTGTGTGTGTCCCCGTTTCCTCTGAGCCCCAACGCTTGCCTTTGAGATTAGAGGAGCTTGTTGTGTGGCTTCTTCAAAGTTCCCAGACTCTGGTGAGTGTCAGATCAGTGTCTGATGAAAGGCAGCTTGTAAATATAAAATGCTGCTTTGATTGCAATAAAGCTTTATGCACAAAGTAAGAGAAATAACAGGAACAAAAATAAAGAAAAGAAAACAGTTCAGGCTAGGTGAGTAAGTCCACGTTTCCTACCCGAACTGTGGGCTCTGGGATGGGTTGCTGGGGACAGACCTTGAGGCAGAGAGGACCACAGAGCTAGGGACCAGGGCCACAGGGCTTGAGGAATTAAGTCTATTCCTGCTGGGGGTGGGGAGTTCAGGAGACCAAAGATTTCTGTTTCTTGTTGATGACCTTGGGCAACTCTTCGGCTCCGCTGGCTGCTCTTCTTCCTGCCCCCAGGTGGCGCTCTTTCCTCCTTCCTTCCCCCCCCCTCCTTTGGTGACTTCATCCACCATAGTGGTGCAGCCCTAGCTTCTACCTGGACAACTCCCACCTTTCCCTCCCATGCTGATCTCAATGACGTCTCCATGAAGCCCTTCTAAGTTTCACAGAGGTGGAAATGCATGATTGCACTTGTTATTTAAGGAGGCTTCCTGTGTGCCATGCAGAGTCCTCGATATAGAATCTCAGTTATTCCTCAGGAAATCTTCACATGCAAGTGGTTTGTTTGGGAAATGATCCCAGGAAACACTGGTAGGAGAGATGGGAAGTGAGACAGGAAGGGAAGGCGGCCAGCAAAGGGGGCATGGATGGATGCACAGGTCATAAAATGCTTGGAGAGACACAGCTTAGGAAGGAAACTCATTTGAATTGTTTTTTTTTTTTTTGACTTTGGACCTGTGCTTTCCAATGTTTTCTCCCTTGCCTGGCACAGTGGCTCATCCTGTAACCCAGTACTTTGGAAGGCCGTGCAGGAGGATTGCTTGAGGCCAGGAGTTTGAGAGTAGCCTGGGCAACATAGTGAGACCTTGTCTCTATTAAAAAATTTAAAAAATTAGTGAGGCATGGTGGTGTGGACTTGTAGTCCCAGCTAGTTGGGAGGCTGAGGAGGGAGGATTGCTTGAGCACAGGAGTTTGAGGCTGCAGTGAGCTGTGATTGTGCCGCTGTACTGACACAGTGACAGTAAGCCTGGTGACAGAGTAAGGCCCTCTCTAAAAAAAGAAAGAGAGAGAGAGAGAAGGGAGAAAGAAAAGAAGGAAGGAAGGAAGGAAGGAAAGAAGGAAGGAAGGAAAGAGAAAGAAAGAAAGAGAAAGAAAAGAAAGAAAGAAAAAGAAAGAAAGAAAGAAAGAAAGAAAGAAAGAAAGAAAGAAAGAAAGAAAAAGAAAAGCTCACTGTTAGAAAAAGAAGGTTGATATGGATAAAATAATGATAAATTCCAGGGGGGTGAGCCTCCTAGCTCAGTCTCTCCTGGAAAAAAATATTTAACAGCACAGGTCCACCATGAAAAGAAATTAAAACGAATTTCATTCTTAAGCCAAACATATTCCAGAGAATCCATTTTAAGCCCTCTTGAACATTTATTGAAACCCCCTTCCTCTGTCTCCAACCCCAAAAGCTCCAAAGGACCTCACTTCTTGCTCCCCTTCCCAACCCCTGGTTCTCAGGCTCCTCTTCCCTCTTCCCCATCTGTCCCATAAATATGATCCCAGCAAACAAGAATCCCTTCTTTTTATGAGCTAGAAAACTGACCAGTGACAGAAGATTTTTATTAACAGGAAGAGAGACAGGACACTTTATTAATTTCAGCCCTGTCTGTTGCATATATGTGTGTCCTGTAATAAATCATTTGTCTGACCCTTGTTTCTGGTTCCTAGGAGGAAGCTTCTAATCCTTGGAATTTCCCGAGTGATGGGATTGCCTGAGTTTATGCTAACAAGGTGACTCAGGACAGTGGCCAGCCACACCAGAAAGACAAACCATGTGATTAGAGGGTTGGGACTTTGGGCCAGTGACATCAGCCTGATGATGTCTGGGGAGTGGAGGGGTTGCTGGAGATTGAGTTCAATCACGTAGCCGATTATCTAGTCAATCTTGCCTACATGATGAAACCACAAAAAGACCTCTGAATGCTGAGACCCAGTTGAGCTCCCTGGGATGGGAGTCATACTTCTGAGTGCTCAGAGGGTGACACAGAAGCTTTGTGAATTGGGCCCTCTCATGGGTTTTTTTTGAGATGGTTCCTCCTTTATAATAAACAATTATAGAAAGTACAGTGCTTTTTTAGTGCTTTGAGTTGGTCTATGAGTTATTGAACCTGAGAGAGTAATGGGAGCCCCTGGATGTGTAGCCAGTTGGTCAGAAGTGTGGGTGGCCTGGGAGCCCTGGAGCTTGCAGTGGGTGCCTGAAGGGAGGACAGTTTTGTGGAAGACTGCGCCCTTAACTTGTGAAATGTGACCCAAGTCCAGGTGGCTGGTGTCAAAACTGCATTGCCTTATACTGTGGCTCAGAGCGTGTGACAGAGATGAGAATTTGTCATTTCTGCTTGGAGAAGTCAGTTTTTGGGGTGTGACTAATTTTTGCTCTGGGACCCAGATTTCACCCCCCTAGAGTTGAGAGTTCTGCCCTTGTGTTTTATTTTCTGCTTTTGGCTAGAGATATGAATGAGGGCGAGAAAACTATTGCCTGGGGATTGAAAACCAGGCCACAATGAAGTGGGTCCCCCAAAGCCAAAAGTCTTGTCTGTGTTTTCCTCTTGTAGGGAGATTGGCAGGTGGGGTCAGAGGCTACGTGCATAAAGTATCTCAATTTTCCTCCAGAGTTTGTGCTACTTAATGGCCCTGCATAAATACTTCTACAAGAGCCAACAAATTAATGACTCATAAGACCCTTTAAAGCATTGGAAGCAGCAAAGAAACTGAAAAGGAGATCTAATTTGTTTGGTTCAGAGTTATTGGTATCAAGCTGGGTTTGGTGTCTTTTGTTTACTCATTTGTTTCCAAAAATAAATTTTGGGAAAACAAACCATTAAGGATAAAAGATGCTCCAGTGTCCTTGACACTGTTTGAGAAACAGGTAAAAAGGCGATAAAATATAAAATGTATTATGGCTGAGGGTTTTTCTAATGCCAAGCACAACAGCAGTAGACAGAAGCACAAACTGTGGACAATTGACCTTGGCTGGATCATGCCTTCCTCCCAATTTCCCAGGGCGGAGTGTCCCATTATGTAGAAATAAAAAAGAAATGCATTGTGTCCAGAGCCTGGAATGTGGGGTCCCCTGGGAATATTCATTTCAGTTATACAACAAATATTTATTAAGCCTAGATTGTGCCTGGCCTATCTTGAGCTACTTTTATTAGAAGCCTTCTCTCAGAGACTTTAAATATCTCTACAACCCACATATAGCAGCTCCAATGTTTTGATGTCATACAAAATTAGGCCAGAGTCATACTTCCATCACCCACCAGCTCTGTGACCATGGGCAACCTCAGCTTCCTCATTTGTAAAAAATGAGTTGTAGTGGGTTAAACAGTTTCCTCCAAAAATTCATGTCTACTGGAAACTCAGAACGTGAGTGTATTTGGAAATAGGGTCTTTGTAGATGAAATTAGTTAAGGATCTCAAGGTGAAATCATTCTGGATTTAGGGTTGGCTGTAAATCTAATGATGGGTTTCTATATAAGAAGGGGAGAGGATACAGAGAGACATACAGAGAGAAAGACCATGTGATTATGGAGGCAGAGATTGCAGTGATGCATCTACAAGTCCGTGAACAGCAAGAACCGGCAATGACCATCAGGAGCTAGAAGAGTCACGGAACAGATTCTCCTCCAGAACCAGAAGGAACTAACCCTCCCAACACCTAGATCTGAGACTTCTGGCCTCCAGAACTCTGCAAGAATACATTTCTGTTGTTTTGAGCCACACAGCTTGTGGTCATTTTTTTTTTTTTTTTTTTTTTTTACAGCAGCCCTAGGAAACTAATGCACTACTCCAAATAGAATTATGGCCCAGTAAATGAAAAGATGGATGCCAGCATTTGATGGATTTAGACATTCAACCAGTGCTAATTCTTCTTTCCTTTCTAGGCTGATTGAATAGGTAACATTGGAGCTATGGGTTAGTTTTCAACTTCATCTATCATCTTCCTGATTTATTCATTGAAAAAGGTTTGAATGTAGTAGGCTCAACCTTTTTGCCCCAGTTTGGGTATCCGCTTTTGAGCTTTCCCATTTATTTTTGTGTGTGTAGCAGACATCATTGGTGCCCTGCCCACAGGCCCTCAGCTCTCCTCATTTTTATGCACGTGGACTCATGCAGTGGTGTAACTGCAGCAGCTGCAGTCCTTCCTGAGAGCTCTCTCTGACTGTTGGCACCTGCTTGACTCACACATGGGACAGAAAGTTGAACACCCCCTCCTCCCACAGGAACATCCTTCAACCAATGACCGATGGGAATCAGTGCAGACATTTCCCAGCTCCCTTGCTCGCAGCTGGGATGAGTCTGAGCCACGTGTCACACTGTTTTCCGGAGTCCCCAGCAGGACCGAGCTTCACTCTCCCACAGCAGTGAGCTGCTTGGTAACCCACACATTACTAGGTTTCTTCCTGTGTTAGCTTCCTGTGGCTGCCATAATGTAAGACCACAAACTTGGTGGCTTGAAACAGTAGCTATTATTCCCTCCTCATTCTGGAGGCCAGAAGTCTAAAAATCAATATCGCTGAGCTGAAATAAGTGTCTACAGAGCCATGCTCCCTCAATAGTCTCTAGAGGTGAAGCTATTCCTGGCCTTTTCCGGTTTCTGGTGGCTGTTGGCTAATCCTTGGAGTTTCTTGGTTTGTGGCTGCATCACTCCAGTCTCTGCCTCCTTCTTCACCTTGCCTTCTCTTCTGTTATGCAACAAATATTTGTTAAGCCTAGATTGTGCCTGGCCTACCTTGAGCTACTTTTACTAGCTCAAGCGATCTTCCTGTCTCAGCCTCCCAAAGTGCTGGGGTTACAGGTGTGAGCCAACCACACCTGGCCCCCTGGTAGGTCCTTCATCACGGTGGAGAAGGGTGAAGATTTCTGTAGTCAAATCTCTATTTCCCTTTTATAAGGATACACGTGATCGTATTAAGGACTCATCCAGATAATCCAAGATAATCTCCCTGCCCCAAGGACTTCAATTTAATAATATCTGCAAAGTCCCCTTTTTTTCCACCTAAAGTGTATTAGGTCATTCTTGTATTGCTATAAAGAAATACCTGACACTGAGTAATTTATAAGAAAAGAGGTTTAATTGGCTCATGGTTCTGCAGGCTGTACAGGAAGCACAGCGGCATCTGCTTTTGGGGAGGCCTCAGAAAGCTTCCAATCATGGTGGAAGGTGAAGGGGGAGGAGGCGTCTCACATGGTGAAAGCAAAAGAGAGTTGGGGGAGGTGCCACCCACTTTTAAATGACCAGATCTCACAAGAAACCGCTCACTATGTGTATTAGTCTGTTCTCATGCTGCTAATAAAGACATACCCAAGACTAGGTAACTTATAAAGAAAAAGAGGTTCAATGGACTTACAGTTCTACGTGGCTGGGGAGGCCTCACAATTATAGCGGAGGGTGAAGGGGAAGAAAAACACATCTTATAATGAGGCAGGCAAGAGAGTGTGTGCAAGGGAACTCCCCTTTATAAAACCATCAGGTCAAAAAAAAATTGTGTGCTATAAAATAATTGTGCAGTATCCATACAATGGAATATTACTCAGCCATCAAAAGGAGAGATGCACTGACACACGCTACAATGTGGACCGTGAGACTTATTCACTATCACCAGAACAGCATAGGAAAGACCCACCCCGATGATTCAATTACTTCCACCAGGTCCCTCACATGACACATGGGAATTATGGGAGCTATAATTGAAGATGAGATTTGGGTGGGGACAGAGTCAAACCATATCGCTATGGCAAAGACAGCACCAAGGGGATGGTGCAAAACCATTCATGAGACATCCACCCCTGTGATCCAGTCACCTCCCGCCAGGCCTCACCTCCAATACTGGGGATTACATTTCAACCTGAGATTTGGGTAGGGACAAATATCCAAACTATATCATATGGTAACATTCATAGGTTTCAGGAATTAAGATGTGAACATCTGACCCACCACACTCCCCTTTCTCTCCTTACTTCCTATTCATCTATCAATGCTTCCTGGGGATCAATTTCCCAATAAACTCCTTACTCTCAACTCTTTGCCCTCAGCATGCGCATCTGGAGGGATCTCACCTCGGATCATTTCATAGGGAATGAGAGCCAACCTTTCAAGGAATCATTTATTAATTTATTGTACTCACATTCCACTAGCAATTGTACTTACATGAGTCTGAACAAGGTTGTCAAATTCTATGAGGGTTGTTAATTAGCTCACAACCATAATGCCAAGTTGGAGGGGGTGATTGGCTTGAATAGGCTTTTGAGTGGTAATAACCCAAGAAAAAGAAACGAGGGAGAAGCCTACTGGGGACTCTCACTGCTACTTGAAACATCTCTCAGCCTCACTCTGTGATTTATGATTTGATAGATCTAGCAAGAGAGAAGTTGGGGTGGGAGAATCACAGACCCTCATAGCTGTGGATGGTCACTTGCAGTGGGTTGGGAGGGTAGGTGGTGAAATCTTAGGAACAGATGACACAGGTGAACTCTTCCTGGTAGGTACCTTTTTTGTTTGTTTGTTTCTGTTTTTTCCTTAAGAGACAGGGTCTTCCTGTTTTCCAGACTGGAGTACAGCAGTGCAATCATAGCTCCCTGCAGCCTCTACCTCCTGGGCTCAAGCAATCCTCCTGCCACAGCCTCCTGAGTAGCAGGGACTACAGGTGTTCACCACCATGCCTGGCTTATTTTTTATTTTTGTAGAGATGGGGTCTCACTACATTGCCCTGGCTGGTCTTGAACTCCTGGGCTCAAGCAATCTTCCCACCTCAGTCCCCACCCCCAAAATGCTGGGATTATAGGTGTGAGCCATTGTGCCCAGCCCCCGATAGGTCTTTCATCAGGGTGGAGAAGAATGAGAGCAACTCGGGTTTCCAGGAGCTCTGTAATCTGTGCACCAACGTCAAGGTCAAGACTCCCTGGTTAAGGCTTTCAACTTTCACCGGAGGGGCTGAAAGGCAATGCACTCTGCTTGGAGATATTTACTTGTTTATTCACTTGATTGTTCATTCATTGATTCATTCATTCATTCCTTTTCCCTTCTGTTGAGCAAGTACCTATTGAATACCTGCCCTGTGCCCGGCAGTGGGGGCTCCTGTAGATCAGAGGAGAGAGAACCAGGGAAGGCTGTCCTGAGGAAGTGACATTCAAGTAAAGACCCCAAGGAGTGAGTTAGCCAGACCAGGAGCAGAGGGAGCCAGAGAGCATCTCCCGAAGACCTCCATGAAATACCTTGAGGCAGAAGAGGAAAGACCTTGGAGGGCTGGGAGGGGCAGGGAAAACAAAGAGTCCAGTTTTCTTGAGCACCACGATGATTGCAGGTCAGAGCTGGAGATCCAGGCAGGGGCCAGCTCTGGAGCTCTGTTGAGGGGTTTGCATCATTCAAAACTCAGTGCAAAGTCACAGGAGGTCTGGGAGAGAGAGACAAGAGCTGATGGATGTTTTAAGAACATCACTCAGCTGGGCACGGTGGCTTATGCCTGTAATACCAGCACTTTGGGAGGCTGAGGTGGGCGGATCACAAGGTCAAGAGATGGAGACCATCCTGGCCAACATGGCGAAACCCCGTCTCTACTAAAAATACAAAAATTAGCTGGGTGTGGTGGCACATGCCTGTAATCCCAGCTACTCGGGAGGCTGAGGCAGGAGAATCGCTTGAACCTGGGAGGTAGAGGTTGCAGTGAGCCGAGATCGCGCCACTGTACTCCAGCCTGGTGACAGAGTGAGACTCCATCTCAAAAAAAAAAAAAAAAAATCACTCATCACTCACCCTGGTCACTACCTCCTGAGTGCTCCAGGAAGGGTGAGGGCAGGAACTGGTGAGGCTGCTGTGGGCCTCTGGGTGTGATGTGGTGGGAGCTGGATGCATGGCACTTTGGCTGCATTATCTGTGATGGGCTGAATGCTGTCCCCTGCAAATTCCTCTACCGAAGCCCTAACTCTCAGTACCACAGAATGTGACTGCATTTGAAGAGAGGGTCTTTAAAGAGGGGATTAAGGTAAAATGAGGTCATCGGGGTGGGCTTTAATCCAATCTGCCTGGTGTCCTTATGAGAAGAGGAGATTAATAGCCATTTATGCCTAGTGTTCCATTACTGGAACACTAAGCATGTGAGAATTATTTATATCCTACTGCTCAAGGTCATCGCAGGGGTCTGATTGCAAAAATTCAAAAAATTGCAACCTCAGGTATAAATGGGTTAAGACACAGACCCACACAAAGGGATGCCCATAGGAGGATGTGGGGAGAAGACGGCTGTTGGCAAGCCAAGGAAGGAGGCCTCAGGAGAAACCAACCCTAGTGATAGATACCTTGATCTTGGATTTCCAGCCTCCAGAACTGTGAGAAAATAAACGTCTGTTGTTGAAACCACCCTGTTCATGGTGCTTGTTAGGGCAGCCTGAGTTGACTCATGCACCCTGTGTGAGCTAAAATTGGGCCAGCCCAGGTGATCCAGCCTCTCTCCTTCTCCTCCTGCTTTGTCCAAATGTCCCAGCACCTCTCTATTGTTCACAGCAGCCTCTTAGCCATAAAGGACATATCTCCCATGGACTTGCCTGCTGGAGCATCCTCCCACCAGCAGACAAGTCCTGGTCTCTGGAAAGCCTGTTGGCTCTCTGTCCTCTGCCGCCTGCCTCCCAGAATTATCATGCACTGACTCTTTCCAGATGAACTCACTGAAAAATTCTGAACTACCCCTCTGCTGCCCCAACTCGCCTACACACTTATGGCAATTCCCCAACCAAACAAATGTCACTTTTACATTATGCAGACAGACCAAATTAGCATTTAGCAGAGAAAGGGACTTCTTCTTCTTCTTCTTCTTTTTTTTTTTTTTTGCAAATCATATAATTCTAAATTACCTTCAATTTCCTAAATGGAATTTGGCTCGAGATTCACTCTGGTATGGAGTAGTCTGTAATGAGATTATATTATGTTTGGGGGAAAACATTCAAATGACCAAGATAATTAATTTTGCATAACAACCAACATATAGCAAGCTCCAGAGCCTGGAACTCAAAGCCTGCAACCTGCAGGGGCCCCTAGGGGTGATCAGGCTTCTTTCAAAATACAGCAACAAAGGCCATTCTGGGGACCCGTGCAATGCCCGGGTTTTAAAGCTGGAGATGTCAGGTTCTTTCTCTTCTGGCTACTGTCTTCATATTTTCTCAGCAGCTGTCATTTGCTGTAGGAGCTGTCCTAGGTTTGGAAAGACAAAAGAAGCCCCATGGCTCAATAGAGCATTCTGGAAGAGCTTCACTGTGAGGAATTTTTTGAGAACCGTCCCTAAGATTTCAAAACATTTGGTGCTGTTTCAGGGCCCAGCTGACGCGAGGGTGGGGTGTGTGTGTGTGTGTGTGTGTGTGTGTGTATGTTTATCTTGAAAAGGAAAGAATAAGATCAAACGCTCCTCTCATCTTTGAATCTTCATTGTCAGGTGGCTTTATTTGTATATTCGACTTGTCTGAATATCTGGGAAGAATCTGACACAGTGACGATTTTCTGGTTCTGATTCACTGTGAAAATCACCTCGGAAATAGCCAGGACCTGGCATCTCCCCACCTCCACCCCTTGCACCTCTTGGCTGTGTCTAATTCTAACACAGTTTAGAATATGCATCAGCCTGGGAGCCAGAGAACCTACCTTTTCACTTAGGATCTGCCTCTAGCTGTCTGCATGGTCTCAAAAATAAATTCCTGCACCCAAACAAATCCTTGTCCATGAATGTTCATAGAAGCACTATTTGCAACAACCAAAAGGTGGGAGCAACCCCCATGTCCACCAATGAATGAGTGGATAAATAATTGTGTAGTATACATACAATGGAATGTTACTCAGCCATCAAAAGGAGAGATGCACTGACACACGCTACAATGTGGATGAGACTCGAGGACATTATGCAGAGTGAAAGAAGCCAGAGACAAAAGATCACATATTGTATAATTCCATTTATATGAAATACTCAGAATAGGTAAATCCATAGAGATAGAAAACAGATTTGTGCATGCCAGGGGCTGCAAAGAGGGAGTGCAGAATGACGGCTTAATGAATGTGGGGCTTTATTTTGTGGTGATGAAATGTTTTGGAACTAGATAGTGGTGTCGGTTGCCCAACATTGTGAATGTACTAAATGCCACTGAGTCATAAACTTTAAATTTCAAAGTGAATTGTGCAATTAAAATGCTTACTTTTATATTATCTGAATTTCACCTCAATTAAAAAAAAAGTTCCTGCCATCCTCGATCTTGCACTGGATCTTGGGGTCTTCACCTGGGAAAATTAAGGTGTTGGACTAGAAACAGGGATTGCAAACTCTTAGTCTATAGACCACATTTGGCCAGCAGATATTTAATTGGGCCTTAACAGTATTTTTTTTTAACACATTCTAAACCTGAATTCCCATTTTTGATGGTCAGTTTGCAAAGATGAGCCTCCCAGCCCAACGAGCTACCCCTCCTGGTATCCATGCAATGGGGCGGTCACCTCCAACCCTGAATCCAGGCTGGCCTTTTGACCAACAGAATGCAGCAGGAGTGACACTACACAATTCCAAAGCTGGACCTCAAGGTATCTGCAGCTTCTGCCTTTACCTCATGGGATGCTCCCTCTCCGAACCCAGACACCATGCTGTGAGCAAGCCCTCACTGCATGGGGAACCACACGGAGAAGCCCCCACAGAGCAGTCCATGCCTACTGCCAGCCATGTCAACGAGCAATCTTGGACGTTACAGCCCAGCTGAGCCTCCCAGTGATACAGCCCTAGCTGATATGTATTCATAGAGAGAGAGCAGAAGAACCACCCAGCTAAGCCCAGGTAACACACAAAATCATGAGAAATAATATGATGATTATTGTTTAAGCCACGAAGTTTTGGGGTGGTTTCTCACACACCAATGGATGACAAGAACAGCTTTGACTGCTTCTTTGGTTTGTCACAGTCCTCATCTTATCTCCTACACCTGCCCACTTCATACATCTGAGCTACCTGCCTGGGCCCTGCAGGCAGCTGGCTCTGCAGACCCAGATGTGACAATGATCTCTAGGTTCCCATCCAGGTTTGCCACGTGCATATTCTCCGTGTTCCAATCTGAGCACATTGAGCGTTCATGGCCAAGATCTTTTAGGGGGTGGATAAGTCTGGATTCTCCAAAGACACAGGACCAACATTATATACATATGTATGTGTGTATGTGTGTCTCTCTCTCTCTATATATATGTAGGTATATACATGTGTATGATATATTATGTGAGAGACAGAGAGATACACACACAGAGTGAAAGACAGTGAGATTTATTCTAGGAAATTGGCTCATGCAATTGTGGAGACCAGTAAGTCCAAAGTCTGCAGGGCAGACCAGCAATCTTGAGGCCTAAGGAAGAGGTGACGCTGCATCAATAGCCTGAACAGTTTGAAGGGAGTCTGCAGGCAGAATTCCATGTCAGTCTTTTTTTTCCCTGTCTCTCTCTTTTTTGAGAGTCTCGCTCTGTCACCCGGGCTGGAGTGCAGTGGCACGATCTCGGTTCACTGCAACCTCCGCCTCCCAGCTTCAAGTGATTCTTGTGCCTCAGCCTCCCGAGTAGCTGGGACCACAGGCGCACGCCACCACGTCCAGCTAATTTTTATATTTTTAGTAGAGACGGGGTTTCACCTTGTTGGCCAGGCTGGACTTGAACTCCTGGCCTCAAGTGATCTGCCTGTCTCGGCCTCCCAATATGCTGGGATGACAGGAATGGGCCACCACGCCCGACCTCTTTTATCTCTTAAAACCTTCAGTTAGTAGGATGAGCCCCTACCCACATTATGGAGTGGGGTAGTAATTTGCTTGACTCAAAATCTACTGACTTAAATATTCATCTCATCTAAAAATTCTCTTTACAGCCACAGCTAGGCTGCTGTTTACCATATATCTGTGTACCATGGCCTGGCCCAGTTGACACATAAAATTAACCATGCTGGAGGGTAATGAACCAACTCACTGACTCCCATTTGGCTTTCAGGTTCCCAAATTAAACTTCTCCCTGGGGTCCCGTGGATCCCTTCTGCATTTCCGGGTGCACCTGTCCCCACTTTAGCATGCTTTGGCTCCCAAGGGGCCTGCACCTCACCTCTCCCTTGGGCTCCTGGAGATGATGGCCTGGAAGGCACGGGTGGCTGGAGCACTTGAGGGTTTATGTTCCCCAGAGGGACACTGGCCAATAAGTGAAGAGGTCGGGGGTGGGAGGGCAACTTGGAGCCCTAATTCTCCCTCCAGTGCTCCCTCTCCATGGGCCCAGGCTGAAGCCACACTCCACAGAGCCTTCCCGGGCTCCACCCCTTCCCTGCTAGCTCCCCACTCTCCCTCACTCCCTCCCCAGTTTCTTCTGGGGTACCCCAATCCTCATCTCAGATTCATGTCTGCAGAACGCAACCCAGGACAGACCCTCACGTGAAGAGAGGAAAAACATTCATTAAGGAAAAAATCATCAAGCAACTTATTCTGTGCCAAGTATGATCTCTAGACATGGAAGACAAGGAAGTGAACTAAGCCGACAAAATTCCTTCAACTCCCAAAGCTGACATCCTTCCATTCAGCTGGGACTCCAAGGTTTTTCCAAGCGAGAGGTAGAATATATACGTCTATGCTGAGAGCGCTGGCCTCACTTTGTTACTGTCAGTCCGGCCTTATACCTACAAGGCCTTGGTGAGAA
The DNA here is from genome assembly GCF_024542745.1 of Macaca thibetana thibetana. Lineage (NCBI taxonomy): Eukaryota > Metazoa > Chordata > Mammalia > Primates > Cercopithecidae > Macaca > Macaca thibetana. The sequence goes on from NC_065580.1 coordinate 148,551,597, forward strand.
GGTGGCCCTCTGTTTTGACTCGATTTGTGCGTTTTGTGTTCCCCATTACCATTTCAGTTTCTTGCTCTTACAAATAAAGGAATAAAGTGTACATTACATGCAGCCGCCAGTGCCATGCGGGTCTCACTATTTATGCAGCAAAACCAAGCCCCGAAGGCTCTCTATGCTCCCCGTGCTGCTAGCGAGGGTGGATTCGAGGCTGCCAGCATGTCCAGACCCCCCTTGTCTCCGCATGCCTTCTCCCTGCAGCCTCACCCCAACCTTACCGAAGCAAGATCAAAGCACAAATAACTCCCAATGTGGGCTTTACTGTTCCTTCCCACGATCAGAGGTCATGCATGACCCAGAGTGACACAGTGTGATCGCTGACATTATAGATACACGTAGAGATGCGTTAGTGTTTGGTGACGAATATGGAAATTCAATAAAAGGCAAGTTAATTAAAACAGAACAAGCTGTGGCCTGGGGCAGGGAAATGTAACTGCCGATTGTATGACCGAGATTTCAGCTACAAGGGGAGTGGGAGGTTTTCTCTTTCTTCCTGTGTTTCTTTGGGGTCTGTTTGGCAAACACAGATTCTGAGTTTGAGGGGTAGGGAGTGAAGGGTCTAGGCTGGGATGCGTGTGTGTGGTGCACACGTATGTGGCTGGTCCCGGCGTGGGTTCCTGATGAAGAAGTACTCACAGCCCATGAGCTCCTTGACAACCAGGAGGACAATCCTGGTTTGTCCTTGCTTAGAATCCCAGTGTAGACGCGGTGCCTGGTACTGACTAAGAGTATTTCTTACTCAAGCCAACAGTGATGTTTTGAAACAAAACACCCTGGTTTGGGTTGAATTGTGTCTTGCCCCTTCCCAGTTCATATGTTGACATCTTAACCCTCAGGACCTCAGAACGTAACTACATTTGGATATAGGGTCTTTACAGAGGTAATGAAGGTGAAGCGAGGTCGTTAGATTGGGTCCTAACCCAATAGGACTGGTGTCCTTATAAGAAGAGAAGATCAGGCTGGGCGCGGTGGCTCACACCTGTAATCCCAACACTTTGGGAGGCCGAAGTGGGTCCATCACTTGAGGTCAGGAGTTTAAAACCTGCCTGGGCAATATGGTGAAACCCTGTCTCTACTAAAAATTTAAAAATTAGCTAGCTGTGGTGGCACAAGCCTGTAATCCCAGCCACTGGGGAGGCTGAGGCAGGAGAAGCACTTGAACCTCGGAGATGGAGGTTGCAGAGAGTAGAGATTGCACCATTGCACTCCAGCCTGGGTGACAGTGAGAGTCTGTCTCAAAAAAAAAAAAAAAAAGGAGAAGAAGAAAGAAGAAGAAGAAGGAAGAAGAAGGAGGAGGAGGAGGAGGAGGAGGAGAAAGAAGAAAGAAGAAAGAAGGAAGAAAGAAGAAGGAAGAAGGAAGAAGAAGAAGAAGAAGATCAAGCCAGGCACAGTGGCTCATGCCTGTAATTCCAGAACTTTGGGAGGCTGAGGAGAGAGGATTGCTGGAGGCCAGGAGTTCGAGACCAGCCTAGGTAACATAGCAAGGCTTCTCTAATAAAAATAAAATAAATTAGCAAGGCATGGTACCATGTGCCTGTAGTCCCAGCTACTCAGGAGGCCGAGGCTGGAGGAAGCTTGAGCTCAAGAGGTTGAGCAGCAGTGAGCCATGATCATGCCACTACACTCCAGTCTGGGCAATGGTACATGACTCAAAAGATTAAAAACAAACAAACAAACAAAAAAGGAGATCATGACACAGACATGCACAGAGGGACAACCATGTGAAGACACGGGGAGAGGATGGCTTCTACAAGTCAAGGAGAGAGGGCTCAGGAGAAACCAACCCTGCAGACACCTTGATCTTGGACTTCCAGCCTCCAGAATTGTGAGAAAATGAATTTCTATCATTTAAGGGGCCCAGTCTGTGGTACGTTGTTTTGGTGGCTCCAGTAAATGAATATACACCCCAACCATTTATCATTGCTCAGGGGTCTATGGGTGGGCTGGGTGGCTCTGCTGAACTGGGCTGAGCTCACCTATGCCAGAGCTTGGGTGGCCATTGGCAGGTCCTTGATGGGCTATGATCCACATGGCCTCCCATGCTCCAGCAGAGAGCCTGGGCTTGTTGTCATGGCAATGGCAGGGTTGCAAGACAGAGGGCACTAGTGCACAGACTTCTTGAGACTTAGATTCCCAATGGGGATGTCATAACTTCTGCTGCCTCCTATTGGCCAAAGCAAATCACATGATCAGCTTAGATTCAGGAGGCGGGAAACAGACCCCACCTCTTAGTGGGAGATGCTACAGAGTCAGAAAGCAAAGGGATTTGAAGGCCTGGATTTAGAGAGGGGTCTAGAGAAACAGGGTCATGTTTGCCATCAGTCTAGAGGATTACTGAGCATTTCCTTTTGAATGTAAAAATCTGAACTTAAAATGTTTGAGTAAACTGGGCCCAGCGCTGTGGCTCACGCCTGTAATCCCAGTACTTTGGGAGGCTGAGGTGGGCAGATCACGAGGTCAAGAGATTGAGACCATCCTGGCCAACACAGTGAAACCCCTCTCTACTAAAAATACAAAAATTAGCTGGGCGTGGTGGCAGGCACCTGTAGTCCCAGCTGTTCGGGAGGCTGAGGCATGAGATTCACTGGAACCCGGGAGGTGGAAGTTGCAGTGAGCCAAGATCGTGTCACTGCACTCCAGCCTGGTGACAGAGCGAGACTCCATCTCAAAAAAAAAAAAAAAAAAAAAAAAAAAGTTTGAGTAATCTGGAAGCCAATTATCCACACTAAAAAATTATCCACATTAATCGGGAAGCCAATTATCCACATTAAAAACATTAAAAATTCTCACTGGAGCCCAAAAGTTCGAGGCTGCAGTGAGCTGTGATTGCACTCTAGCCTGGGTGCAAGAGCAAGACCCTGTCCCCAAAATACTAAATAAATAAGTAAGTAAATAAATAAATAAATAAAATGATTCTTGGCTTTACAGCAGGATTCACCATAGGATCTCCCAGTTCCAGAAGCATCCCAGCATGTCTAAGGGATCACTGGCAGGGCATTCACTCCTGGCTGGGATCGAGGAGCTCGGAGGTACTTACGAGGGACAGAAATGCTTAGACACAGAGTTAGGAGGCCCTGCCAAGCAGTCATCGATCAGAGAGGAAGATACGGCTCCCTGAAATTAAGTCCAAAGGAAAACCCAGAATCGACCCACAACATTTCCAGTGACAGGGCTTTTAAGGTTTATGGTACAACCCAGGAAATCTATACATGTTAAATAACAGAGGTGGGATAAGCCCTGGTTTGAGACCAACAAGAAAAGCTCTATCTCGGCTGCAAGAGTCAAGATTTCAGGCCAGTCACAGTGGCTCACACCTGTAATCCCAATACTTTGGGAGCCTGAGGTGGGAGGATCACTTAAGCCCAGGAGTTCAAGACCAGCCTGGACAACATAGTGAGATCCTATCTCTACAAAAAATTTTAAAAATGAGCCTGGTGTGGTGGCACGTTTGACCTGTACTCAAAGCTACCTGGGAGGCTGAAGCAAGAGGATCGCTTGAGCCTAGGAGTTCAAGGCTGCAGTGAGCTATGACTGCACCACTGCACCCCTGCCTGAGTAACAAAGCAAAACTCTGTCTCCAAAAAATAAAAAGAGTTCAGGCTGCAGCTGAAGTGCCACTTCCTCCCAAAGTCCTTGTCTGGGTCTTCAGCTAAAAGCAAGCGGCTATGCTCTGGTTTCTCAGACTCCTGAACTCTTCTCCAAGGTAGCACTTCTCACATGTGGCCACTGCACCTGCCCCTGTAGGCTTTGCCGTTTGCCGATTGCAAACTGCATGAGGGCAGGAAGCTTACTGGGATCATTTTCCCAGCAAGTGGGAAGCCCACCATAGACATCTGTCCATTGACTCTCCCATGCCCCCTTACTTCTAAATCCCTTTGCTTTCTGACTTGGTAGCATCTCCCACCAAGAGGTGGGGTCTGTTTCCTGCCTCTTGAATCTAAGCTGATCATGTGATTTGCTTTGGCCAATAGGAGGCAGCAGAAGTTATGACATCCCCATTGGGAGTCTAAGTCTCAAGAAGTCTGTGTGCTAGTGCCCTCTGTCTTGCAACCCTGGCATTGCCATGACAACAAGGGGGAAGAGCTCCATTGTTTTGGGGGAAGAAACTGAGAGTAGCCGCATTGAGCAACGTACAACATCCCTCCTCGGCAGCCCCATTCCTTTAGGACAGCCTTGGAAAGAAGCAGATATCTATTTACAAGGAAATAAAAAGGTTTGCATTTCTAATGGGCTAGGTACCATTAAGTGGAAGCTGTCCTCAGCCTGCGTGCCAGGGGTGTGGGAGAGGCAGACGGTGAAACTGTGATCGGCTCTGGAAGCTAAAACTAATACAACACTCCCCACCCACCCTGTCAGCTGAGGTGCAGCACCAAGGAACTCACTGTCTGGAGGGAGGTACTAAACCAAACCCTGGTTGGGTTTATAGCTTTGTTTGAACTCGGCTTTGTCCAGCCAAATGTGTCTCAACAGCTCTGAAATATGTGAGCACATTCCTTGAACGCTGGTAATTTAGTCCCAATTGCTACTTGCTGGTGGAACACAGCAACCGAAAATAAACAAGATTCATACTTATTTTCAAGCACGTTGCAATATGAGCAAAATTAACTTTGGTAAATAAGACCCTCCTGAAAAAAGATCGAGTTGGTAGAAACTGCTCTGTACCCTGAAAACTAATTCTGAGGCTGAAAAGACCCAGTAATCAAAGGCAAGAATAGCAATTTTCAGGATGGTAATATAGCGGGCAGATCGGAGCCTGGCCAGGGAGCGTGCCACTCTCTCAGGAGTACAATACAATACGATGCAATTAATTTTCCTCCACCATCTTTCATGTAGAAGTTTAACAAAATGCTGTGCAGCTAATTACCAACTTCCTATGCAAATATAAGCAGAGTGTGTAGTTTGCAATTCATCAAATGGATAGAGTAAGAAGACACCCTAGAAGACATAGAGATAGGGAGATGGCCCAAGGAGAGTGGTGACGGCACCATTAACCAGGAGCTGTTGGTCTCCTGGAAGGGGCAATGTAGGAACCAGGGGGGTCTGGGTATCACCAGGAAGCTGAGCACAGACAGGCCAGAACGCCCTGGTGAGAATGAGGAATCAGGCATCTTACGGACACAGGGAAGGAGTCAGAAGCAAGGAAGAGATACCAGTCCTGGTAGGGGGGTGTGTGAGATGCTGAGCTAGTTCTGGAGGGGGTTGCTTGAAATTCTGACGTGGACAAGATGCCACCAAGATTTGTGGTGACAGCAGATGGAATAGGCATGCCTGTCTGACTGAAGGGGGGAATGGGTGTGGGTGTCCCGAGATAGGGGGCCTGCAGTGGGACAGTGAAGAGATGGGGACAATGGTGGGCCCTAGAGAGTCCCTGGAGGTGGTGATATGGAAGTAGGGGCGGGGAAGTGCTGTGGTGTCCCTGGCAAGAGCTCCACCCTTGAACCTGTGCCTATGGACCTGAATGAGGACAGGTATTTCTGTTTTCACACCCAAAAAGGTGCCTTTTGGCCCACCTCATTCCCCATCCTGTGCCCATGAAAACCCCAGACCCTAGTGGGCACAGACACAAGTGGCTGGACGTTAAGAGGAGCAGAAGAGCACACCAACAGACATCAGCAGATGCTGGCAGCCAGCAATGGCAGAACTATGCTGATGCCAAGGGGAATTTGGCCGGGGGTGGTTGGAGAAGAGTCTGGCCGCTGGGTGGCCCCACTCCAGGAAAAGACCACCTTCCCACTCCATTCCCCTTGTCTTTCCCCATCTATCTTGCTAGGAGCCACCTCTGCCACTTGATAAAACCTTGCACCCGGCCAGGTGCAGTGGCTCACACCTGTAATCCCAGCACTTTGGGAGGCTGAGGTGGGTGGATCACGAGGTCAGGAGTTCAAGATCAGCCTGGCCAAGATGGTGAAACCCCATCTCTTTAAAAATACAAAAATTAGCCAGTCGTGGTGGTGAGTGCCTGTAATCCCAGCTACTCAGGAGGCTGAGGCAGAAAATTGCTTGAACCCAGGAGGTGGAGGTTGCAGTGAGCCGAGATCGTGCCACTGTACTCCAGCCTGGGCGACAGAGTGAGACTACGTCTCAAAAACAAATCAACAAACAAACGAAAAAAACAAAAAACCTTACACCCATTCTCCAAGCCCATGTGTGATCTGATTTTTCTGGTACTCTAGGGCAAGAACCCGGGATACAGAAAGTAGCACTCTGTCCTTGAGATAAGGCAGAGGGTCTAATTGGGTTGATGACCGCAAGCTGCCTGCAGACAGCAAAGCTGAAAGAGTGCACCATAACACACGCCCACTGGGGCTTCGGGAGCTGTAAGCCCTCAATGCTAGATGCTGCTGGGGGTCAGAGCCTCAAAACGCTCCCCACAAACTGTCCGTCTGTATGCTCCCCCAGGGGTTTGAGCAGCAGGGCACCAAAGAATCAAACCATACCCCTTGCAGTGAGCCGAGATTGCGCCACTGCACTCCAGCCTGGGTGACAGAGCGAGACTCTGTCTCAAAAAAAAAAAAAAAAAAAAAAGAATCGAGCCATACCCCTGTTGCATGCCCTGAGAGGGGGATAAGGGAGGTTCTCCCATTTCTGTATCATCAGTGACCCTGCCCCATCCAACACCCCTTCATGTTCCTGACATCAGAGGAAGACACGATCCCGGAGTTGGAGGACCAAGATTGAGCTGGGAGTTTTAGGTGACAACATTCTAATGACATGTCAGGGGTGACACTGGTAGGATCCTGAAGTCACTAAGTGATAGACAGGAGCCGTGACCAGAGCTTTACAGCCTACAAAGGACTCTTAGTGGTCGGGAGGCAGGCAGGTATGAAGGGCCCTTGTCCCCTGTCTCATCTCCAGGTGACAAAATCAGGTCTCAGAATAGAAAACTCATTGGGAAAAACATGTAGAAGCCTGATTCAGGAATCTAGATCCCTGATTTTAAATCCAGGGTTCTTAGGATGAAAACAACTTCCAGCTTAAACCTGATAAATTGCTCTGAAATGAACCCAATGAAAGCAAAAATAGAAATGAATATATGAAAACCCCAGTGTGTGCAGAATGCTAAGCATTCTGGAAATAATAGAGGAAATCAGTCAAATCAGTTGTTGGCATCTTATAGATCAAAAAGAAAAAAAAAAAAAAAGAAACAAGAAAGAAACCAACCCAAATAGAAACCCGACGAATGAAGTGATATTTTCCCTCTGCGTCGGCTGTTTTGGTGTTTTTGTTTGTTTGTTTTTTTCAGAGCCCATTGTTGGGAGAGCATTAGTTCTGACTAATGTAGGTTTAGCACATTTTTGTTTCAGAAATTATAAAGAGGCTCTCAGAGATTCACAGACGCAAGCCTGCTTACCTGCAAACCGGCAAAGAGGTGATACAGGCTCCTGCCTCAACACTTCAAAGTCCTTCTTTGAAATAGTTGAAACATGGAGTTAAAACCACGTGAGAGTCAAGGTCAGATTCAGCTAATCTCCTGCAGGTAATGCCTTTCACCTTCATAAAGAATTACGACACTCTTTTCCTGCATGTCCTCAACTGATGGCCAGAGAAGAGGAAGATAATATTTACTATTTTGTCCTTACAAAATGCACACAGAGATGCCGACCGTATATTTGAAAAGCAGGGGCTTAATATTTTGAGATGAGGTGTGGGGCCAGGAAAATGTGGACGATCTCACCTTATTCATTTATCTAAGTGTGACAGTGGAAACTTCTCCCACAGAACTCAATGTCACGCCCGCAGAATGCTGGGGCGTGAAACAAGGCCACGGTTAACACGAGGAAGAATTAGCTATGATGTATTAACAAGACAAAAAAGTCAGGAGAAGTGGAAGAAAATGATGAGACATCAGCATTAGTTCCTCGCCGGCTGAGTTTAGTCCAAAATGACAGCTTTGCCCACAGGCTACGAAGCAAGCATTCAGAGAGATTCAGCAGTGGTCTTGCTTTCATATTTTGCTGAGCTGAAGAGTGTCATTTTTCATTTTCGTGTTTTAGAAGCCCATGTCCACACCTTCTCATTAGCCTCGCCTGCCTCTCTCCCTGAGAAAACTCTAGGCTTCTTAGACTGCAGCGGCAAATCAAGGTGGGCTCCTCTTACCTGGGGGAGAAAGCCTAGACTCTAGCCCCAGTGGAAGCAACCTCTGTGCCATCGGGGTGCCACCTAACAGGGCTGCTGGCTGCAGGAGACGTGGGTTCTCTCTTTTCACCTTGAGGAAGAGCTGCCCAGCTCCACACCTTCCCCCGTGGAGTTCTCTTGGCCGATGCTGTCATCGTCCTGCCCTGGCAGAGCCTCCTTGGAACAGGTGTGTGCTTTCAGCCACCGACTTTTGCCAGAAGCTCAGGAAACCTGGATCTTCACTTGCTGGCATTGATGGATGATCCTATCGGTGGGGGGAGAATGCTTTGGTCACACACTGATGATGTGTTAGGAAAGAATTTACTGCATAACATTTACTTTCTGTGCAGGGCGGGGAACGGAAGGCCACAGGGGCGAGGGGGGTTTCTTCTCCCTGTCAGCCGGCTCTTGGCTTGACCTGCCATTTAGGGCTTGGACACAAAAAAACAAAACAAAACAAAACACTCAGAGGCTCTGGAGGCCTTTGTCTCATGTCCATGGCCATGCCCAGAGCCAGGAGCAGGAGCAGGCTTGTCGTTCTGACCCCATACCCCGCATGAGCCAAAATTCCTTCAAAGGGCTGGTGAAAGCTTTGTCTTGGTGTGGCAGGAACTAAGAAGGCAAAAAAGAAGGCAAGTAAGGCCAGATGTGGTGGCTTACGCAGGTAATCCCAGCACTTTGGGAGGCTGAGGTGGGTGGATCATGAGGTCAGGAGTTCAAGACCAGCCTGACCAACATGGTGAAACTCCATCTCTACTAAAAAAAAAAAAAAAATACAAAATTAGCCGGGCATGGTGGCAGGTGCCTGTAATCCCAGCTACTCAGGAGGCTGAGGCAGGAGAATCCATTGAACCTGGGAGGCAGAGATTGCAGTGAGCCAAGATCAAGCCATTGCACTCCAGCCTGGGTGACAGAGTGAGACTCTGTCTCAAAAAAAAAAAAAAAAAAAAATAGAGAGTGAGTGTGAGTGGTTGCTGTTGGCGGGATGGAACCACCAGAGGTTTCTGGCAGAGATGGCCAGAGACCTGGTGTGTCCTCCCCTGGGGCTCCTCAGGCCCTGGCTCTACAGAAAGACCAGCATCGAGTGCTCCTTCGCCCCAGTTGGAGGCTTTAGAAAGTGGGTGGTTGATAAGGGCAGAAGTCAATCACTAATACTTGCTGTCCCGCCTTCTTAACAGACCACCCTCAAACCCTTTCATTTTTTACAAGACTCCTGCCTGTTGCAGTTCCCATGTCGGGAAGCCAGTACTCGTGGGAGACTTTTTCTTTTAATCTTATTTTTAATTTTTGTGGGTACATAGTTTGTGTATATATTTATGCATATTTATGCGTTACATGAGATGTTGTGATCCAGGCATGCAATTCATAATAATCACATCAGGGTAAATGGGGTCTCCATCCTCTCAAACACTTATCTTTTGTGTTACAACCAACCAATTTTACTGTTTTGATTACTTTTTTTTTTTTTTTTGAGACAGATTCTCCCTCTGTTGCCCAGGCTGGATACAATGGTGTGATCTCGGCTTACTGCAACCTCCGCCTCCCAGGTTCAAGTGATTCTCCTGCCTCAGCCTCCTGAGTAGCTGGGATTACAGGCACCTGTCACCATGCCTGGCTAACTTTTGTATTTTTAGTAGAGATGGGTTTTCGCTATGTTGGCCAGGCTGGTCTCGAACTGCTGACCGCAGGTGATCTGCCTACCTCTGCTTCCCAAAGTGCAGGGATTACACGCATGAGCCACCATGCCCGGCTTCTTTTGGTTACTTTGAAATGTACGATTGAATTATTTTTGACTACAATCACCCTGTTTTGCCAGCAAATACTAGGTCTTATTCATTCTTTCTAATTATTTTTTGTGCCCATTAGTCCTCCCCACTCCCCCCTCACGTCCTCTCCCACTCCCCTTCCCAGTCTTTGGTAACCATCCTTCTACTTCTCTATCTCCACAGGTTCCATTGTTTTAAATTTCAGCTCCCCGGTGGGAGGCTTTCAAGAAGACCACTAACTGAGTAGAGTTCAAGCTGGGGCAAGTCACTTGGCCTCAGTTTCCCCATCTGTACAATGGGAGTGACAGAGCCTACCTCATTGGGCAGCTGCAAATGTCAGAAGATACTGCACGCTGGAGCTCAGTGCCCACGCACAGGGACCGGTGACGGGTGCCGACAGTGTCAGCGAAGGGTCTGGGGACCAGCAGGAATCAGGAATGATGGGATGTGGTGGGAAGGGAATGAGTCTGCTGAAAGTGGGGAGGCACCAGAGGGTACCTCATTGTCAGCTTGACCGGGATCACGGCCAGCTCCAATTAGGCTACACGAATGGGACTGAGGGTCATTTGTCATGCAAGTAACTCCTGCCCTCCCTCCTTCTGGCTCTTAATATATTAGCCCGGGACATGCATGGCAGGAATGCGAACCGCTGGAAAAGATCTCTGGGTTGCATTCCAGGCAGATGGCAGTGGTACCCGCACCCCCCCTCCACCAGGAGACCCCTCCGGAGGGAGGTGGCCGGGTCAGGCCCAGCTTGGGGCAGCGCATTCTTTCTTGGTCCACTAGGGGGACATTTACTAAATCCCCACAACCTGTGAATTCCATCCTCGCTGGGACAAATGGCTCCCTCGCGTCTCTCAAGACCCACTGCTGTTTGTTAACCTGCTGGACAGCTAATCTCTTACAGCTTTCAGGGGACAGGAACACATCAACTTCTTTCCTATTTTTTTAAACAGTGAATGTGAATGCACTGCCGATTTCCCATGAAATGCTCCATCGTGAAAGTTACTGATGAGTGCATTCATTCATTCATTCATTCATTCATTCATTCATTTCTTCATTCATTCATGCGTTGGGTACCTACTATGGGCCAGGCCCGTACAACGCTCTGGGAGGACAATCGGGGAGAAAAATCAGATGTGGCCCTATTCTCATGGCACTTATGATGTAGTGGGAAGCTAGACAATAACCAAATAGTTGCATAAACAAATGTAAAAAATCAAACATTTAGGCCGCGCACTGTGACTCACGTCTATAATCCCAGTGCTTTAGGAGGCTGAGGTGGGTGGATCACCTGAGCTCAGGAGTTTGAGACCAGCCTGGGCAACATGGCAAAACCCTGTCTCTACAAAAAAAAAAAAAAAAAAAAAATGCCGGGCATGGTGACTCACACCTGTAATCCCAGCACTTTGGGAGGCCGAGGCGGGCGGATCACCAGGTCAGGAGACCAAGACCATCCTGGCTAACACGGTGAAACCCTCTCTCTACTAAAAATAGAAAAAATTAGCTGGGCATGGTGGCAGGCGCCTGTAGTCCCAGCTACTCGGGAGGCTGAGGCAGGAGAATGGCATGAACCTGGGAGGTGGAGTTCGCTATGAGCCAAGATTGCACCACTGCACTCCAGCCTGGGCGACAGAGCGAGACTCCGTCTTAAAAAAAAAAAAAAAAAAAAAAAAAATTATCCAGGTGTAGTGGTGTGGCCCTGTAGTCTCAGAGTCTTGGGAGTCTGGGGTGGGAGGATCCCTTGAGCCCAAGAGGTTGAGGCTGCAGTGAGCTATGATGGTGCCATTGCACTTCAGTCTGGGAAACAGAGAAGGAACTTGCTTCAAAAAAAAAAAAACCTCATAAATGTATTTATCTTTTGAGACAGGGTCTCACTCTGTTGCCCAGGCTGCAGTGCAGTGATTTGATCAGAGCTTATTGCAGCTTCTAACTCCTGGACCAGGTGATGCTCCCATTTCAGCCTTTTGAATAGCTGGAACCACAGGTGTGTGCCATTAAAAGATTGTTTTTTGTAGAGAAGGAGTCTCCCTGTGTTATCCAGGCTGGTCTTGGACTCAAGCGATCCTCCCACCTCAGCCTCCCAAAGTACTGGGATTACAGATGTGAGCCACCATACCCAGCCACAAATTTCTACAAAGAAGAGTTACACAGCGTTCTCACAGTCTACAGTAGGAGGGTTTGACTTGGTCAAAAGGAGGGGAGCTTCTCTGAGAAGTGGCCCAAAAGATGAGACAGAGTCAATTAGGTTTAAAAAAAAAAAAAAAAAGTCATCCAGGCTGGGGAATGAGCATTTGCAAAGGCCCTGTAGCAGGGGGCTCACAGCAAGCAGGAAGTCAGAGTGGAAAGGGAGGGGTGCAGGGCAAGAGGAGGTGTGGAGGGGGCAAGGGCCAGGCTCAGGGGGTCAAGCTAAGATACTTTAGTCTTTATCCTAAGAGCAATGGGAAGCCCTGAAGGATGTAAAGGGAGTAACTTGCTCAAATTTGTCTTTTAGAAGGACCACCTGGGGCCATGCACGGTGGCTCATGCCTGTAATCCCAGCACTTTGGGAAGCTGAGTCAGGAGAATCACTTGAGGTCATGAGTTCGAGACCAGCCTGAGCAACAAAGTGAGAACCCCCCCCCCAACTCTACAAAAAATAATTGGCCAGGCGTGGTGGTGCACACCTGTAGTCCCAGCTACTCAGGAGGCCGAGGTGGGAGGATTGCTTGAATCCAGGAGTTCAAGGCTTCAGTGAGCTACAATCATGCCCCTGCACTCTAGCCTGGGTGACAGAGAGCGACCCTATCTTAAAAAATAAAAATAAAAATAAAGACCACCCTGGCTGCTCACAGGGGCCTGGACTGCCCCTACCACATGGCCCTGCAGAAATGAAGGCCTAGTCCCCGGATGGTGGGGGCGCTGCTGTCAGAAAGCCTTGGTTCCCCATCCCTCAGGGACAGTGGCTGTGGGGAACGTGCTGGCTCTGAGGCATACGCCATTTCAGGACAGCCAGCAGCTGATGCATGATCAACATGGGATAAAAAGGCCCAGACTCAGCTCTGAAGGTCCCCCCACCCCATTTCCAGATTCCCTTCAGGGCTGTCTGAAGCCTTCATAGAGGCTGCCTCAAAGCTCAATATCCTTCCTGCCTAATTCTGTACTTTTCCCTTCCCCGGATGCCAGTCCTAAGAGAACCCCTTGACAGATCTCCTGCGCAGTCTCCTCCCTCTCTGAGTCAGCTTCCTGGGGCACCCGCCACTCCACCCTCCGGCAGGAGAAGGAATCAGAGACAGTACAGAGTGGAGGAGGGGACGGGCTCTTTAAGTCAGATAGAGCGAGCTCGTGGCCTGCACCGGGGTGGTGACGGAAGAGACCCAGGCAAGGAGGGTGCCTTAGGGCTAAATCATATCCCCCCCAAACAATGTTAAACCCTCAAAAGATGATGTCTTAACCACCAATGCCTGCAAATGCCATCTGATTTGGAAATAGGGTCTTTGCAGATGACCAAGTCAAGATGAGGTCCTTGGGGACCAAGGTGACTGGTGTCTTCATGAAAGGGGAAATGTGGACACGGAGACAGACACGCAGGAGAGGACCATATGAGGACAAAGGTGGAGATCACAGGGATGCGTCCACAAGGCGAGGATCACTGCAGATTGTGGAGGATCACCGGGAGCTGGGGAGAGGCCTGGGGCAGGTTCTCCGCCCCCAGAAGGAACCAACCCTGCCGGAACCTTGATCTTGGCCCTCTGGCCTCCAGCCCCGTGAGGCCATCCATTTCTGTTAAGTTGCCCAGTTTGTGGTACTTTGTCACGGCAGGCCCAGCACACTAATATAGGACCCAAGAGGTAGCTGGGGAAAGATTGGGCAAACTGTGTGCATAGCATCATTACTCAGGTCAAAAATTTGAAACAAAGCGCAAACTTAAAAATATTGGTAAGTATGAAAAAAAAAAAAGCGTGATGCAAAAAAAAAAAAGCTATTGCTGCTAAAGGAAGAAGGGTAGGGTTTCCCCACCTCCATCAGCTTGCAAAAATGAGGCTGGTGACGTGGCTGTGGGTCTCATTTCCTGCACGGCCTGTTGGGGTTTGTGTAGTTTCCGGGCACTCAGCTTGAGAGGCTGACCTCCCAAAGGCATTGGGAGCCTGCGGGAGCCAGCCAGGGGGAGCATGGCTGTGCAGCCATGCCTGCTTGTCCTGACCCTACTTCGGAGGCAGGTGCACCACCACCCAGAACCCCAGAACCGGATGTAGGAGGTGGTGAGAGCTGTATTGGTTGATTTCCTATTTTCTTCCTTCCTTTTTTTTTTTTTTTTTTTTTTTAATTTTTTACTTTTTTAGAGTAAGGCCTTGCTCTGTTGCCCAGGCTGGAGTGCAGTGTTTCAATCATAGCTCACCGTAGCCTCTACCTCCTGGGCTCAAGTGATCCTCCTGCTTTAACCTCCTGAGTTTTTGCTGAGACCACAGATGCATGCCACCACACTCAGCTAATTTTTAATTTTTTTTTTTTTTTTGTAGATAAGGGGGACTTGCTATGCGGCTCAGGCTGGTCTCAAACTCCGAGGCTCAAGTGATCCTCCCATGTTGGCTACCCAAAGTGTTGGGATTATAGGCGTGAGGCACCACAGCTGGCCTGATCTCCTATTTCAGTAACACATCACCTCCTGTGCAAAGAAGGAAGATTGTTGCAAATTAAACATAAAAACATGAAAGCTTTTCAAGCTGGGTATCTAAGTAGCCTTTTCATTCCCACCAACTCCCTGACAGATTCCTGTATGTGTTGTGCATAGCCATTATTAAAGTAACAATATATCCCTGTTGGAAGAATTCAGAATGTCACTAGAACATTCTAAAGATAAAGGCCAAAAAGAAAAAAAAAAACACACACAACCAAGCTTTATCTTTGGAACAGAATAAGGTTAAAAAAAGATTAAAATAATCACAAAGGTATGATTTAATCTTTACAATGTTATAAATATGAATATGAAAAAGACTTTATATTGGGAAACATTATTATACAGTATAATGCTAATTTTATGAAAATCAATTCATTTAGCGCTCATACATTTTTTACTGCTCTTTGGCTTTTGTTGACAATTTAAGTCTTATCATTCTCTACTTCAACACCTACCACCTTGCATTGATAGTGCAGGATTTGGACATCACAATTATTTCTTCAGTAATGCTCCAAGGTTTCCCACAGATAAGAGGAGGAGGTTGGCCAGATGTGGTGGCTCACGCCTGTAATCACAGCACTTTGGGAGGCTGAGGTGGGAGGATCACTTGAGCCTAGGTGTTTGAAATCAGTCCGGGTAACATAGTGAGACCTCATCTCTAATAAAAATTTTAAAACTAGCCAGGCATGGTGGTGCACACCTATAGTCCTAGCTACTCGGGAGGCTGAGGCAAGATGATCCCTTGAACCCAGGAGGTCGAGGCTGCAGTGAGCCATGATTATACCACTGCCTTCCAGTCTGGGCCCTAGAGCAAGACCCTCTCTCAAAAACATCAACAACAAAAGGACAGGATGTTGCCGAAATAGGACAAACAACTGAGCTGAACGTTGGATTTTTTTTTTTTAAGATTTTTTTTTCTTGATGTATACACTTTTATTATTATTATTATACTTTAAGTTCTAGGGTACATGTGCACAATGTGAAGGTTTGGTACATATGTATACATGTGCCATGTTCGTGTGCTGTACCCATTAACTCGTCATTTACATTAGGTGTATCTCCTGATGCCAGCCCTCCCCTCTCCTGCCACCCCAGGACAGACCCCAGTGTGTGATGTTCCCCACCCTGTGTCCAAGTGTTCTCATTGTTCAATTCCTGTTTTTAATCTTAAGCGTGGCTTGATTTACATCACTCCCTTCAGAAATGCGAAGGCTTCAAACATCCAGTCAAAGGCAAAACCACCGCAGGTAGGTGAGGCTGGGAGAGCCCCAGCAAAGTCAGCCTGGTGCCCACACCAGGCAGGCACAGGGCCGCCCCACTATGCTCCTTATCTCCTTTAATCCCCTAGCAACCCCAGAAAGTAGGTTTGCGATGATCCGCACTCCGCAGACGAGGAAACCGAGGTTCAAGAGAGTTACTAACTTGCCCTGCGAAGTGGCCAGCATGAGTTGCAAACCCATATCTACTTAGCTCCATGGTCCAGCTCTGTGTGCACTAAGATATCAGCTACCACCCAGGACTGGAAACCAGAAGGAGGCGGGCAATACGTTGTGTTTGCTGACGGATCCCCTCAGAAGTGATCCTACTGGATCCCACCCAGAACTGATCCTACTGGGTCTCCTTTAGGTACATGCACAATTTTGGTGGCCAGAGAGGCATTTAGATGATGGCTATAGGAGTACTTTTTTGAAAACTTCATTAACTGTACGTGTCAACATCCTATTGCAATTTCCATGAAATGGGTAATTGGGTGAAGTTCTTCTTGAACGAAATGTCGCATCGATGAGGGAATTCAGGGAGGGAGATCAAACAGGAAGTTCGATTTGGAACCAATTTCAACCCACATGGAAAGATCCGGAAGCCTCGCCACGAGACCATCACAGTAATCCGGCGTGAGAGTGCCAAGGCGTAGCTGCTGGAATCATCGCCCATTTTGCTAATTTGCAGGCTAAGAGCTGATCGTGCAGCCTTGCTAGGGAGCTAATATAGGATGAAGATGGGACAAGCTGGTGTCGAGAGTAACATGCCGGCGCCTTAGTGGAGGTCTGAAAAACGATCGAGTTGAATTAATTTCTAAGAGACCCCATGACAGATTCTTGATGATGATCCCCAATTAGGGAAACCTCGGTTTCGTTTTTGTTTAATGTCAGGAAGTTAAGAGGCTGCGGGCGGATGACTGTGAAAGACACCGAGTGTGAAAGCCTTGCCTCTCTTGAAACCTATGGGGCCGTGGCTGCAGGTTCTTTCATGCCTTCTCCAAAGAGGAAGTCGTGAAATCTGCGTGTCTCAGCCCATGTCCAAAGAGGGAAACGCTGTAATGAGAAGATACAGCGGTTCAACTCATTCTGGAGCCCACAGAGGCTTAAAAGAGGGGGGGAAATCTGTTTCATGAAAAAGGGAAAGATTCGGTCTTCAACCAGATGGATGTGCCTGGCTGAAAATGGGTCAGCGGTACCGGAAAATCCAAAAAGCATCCTTCCTCTGGGTTTTTCCCAAATCAACAAGTGTCTTTGGTTGCTGGGACCCAGGGAGAGAGCTGTTCATGGAGGAGCGCAGGAGGTCACATTCTTGAGGTCTGTTTAGTTTATTCTGTTAAAAGGAGGGGATGTGAGGCCAGGCACGGTGGCTCACACTGTAATTCCAGCACTTTGGGAGGCCAAGGAAGGTGGATCACTTGAGGTCAGAGGATCGAGACCAGCCTGGCCAACACGGTGAAATCCTGTCTCTACTAAAAATACAAAAAAAAAAAAAAAAAAAAAAAAAAAAAAAAAAAGAAAGGCTGTGCATGGTGACTCATGCCTGTAATCCCAGCACTTTGGGAGGCTGAGGCAGCGGATCACCTGAGGTCAGGAGTTCAAGACCAGCCTGACGAACATGGAGAAACTCCATCTCTGCTAAAAATACAACATTAGCCGGGCGTGGTGGCGCATGCCTGTGATCCCAGGTACTCAGGAGGCTAAAGCAGGAGAATCGCTTGAACCCAGGAGGCGGAGGTTGCAGTGAGCTGAGATGGTGCCATTGCACTCCATCCTGGGCAACAGAGACTCCATCTCAGAAAAACAAAGAAAAAACAAACAAACAAACAAAAAAACCCCAGAACACCATATATTAGGGAAGAGGTTTTTTGTTTGTTTGTTTGTTTGTTTTTTTACCACTTTCAGTCTCTTGGTGTCTCATTGCAAATAAATAACCAAAGTGCAGCCTGGTCTAGACAGGAGATCACCTCAATCTGGGGCAGCTCACACAATAAATCCAAAATGTGGATGTTGCTGGGAGCGACCTCATTAGTCAGGCAGTCACCCCTGTGAGAGGGCAATGTGTCCCACTGCTAAGACGCTCAAGTACCAACATGGAATGCCAGTCCCTGAAAAGATTCTCCCTCCCCACCTCCCTGCAAAAGAGAGGCTGCCTGGATAATAGTCTTTCAATGTGTTGTGAAAACAAAAATAGTGTTTCTAGCAAAAGTGTTAAAGTTTTAAACACTTTTTTTTTAAAAAGTGTTAAAGTGTTAAAGTTTTACGTAATTTACGGAAAAGTAAATTACGGTCTACCTGGTATAGACGCTTTTTGCGAGGTAGCAGGCATTAATTACACATCTGAATGTGACAAGATCAGTCTTTGGTTTACTGAATCGAAGATAGTCTGCTCACCAGGAGTGGGTTTTCCTGAATATTATCAGGGTTCCTCCTCCTACTCCATGTCCTGTTTTACTGTGTACTCCTGGGATGGGATCTGAAGCTGGAAAGAGTTAGAAAACCCCGCCGAGGCCGGGCACGGTGGCTCACGCCTGTAATCCCAGCACTTTGGGAGGCTGAGGCGGGCGGACCACGAGGTCAGGAGATCGAGACCATCCTGGCTAACACGGTGAAACCCCGTCTCTACTAAAAATGCAAAAAATTAGCTGGGCGTGGCAGCGGGCACCTATAGTCGGGAGGCTGAGGCAGGAGAATGGCGTGAACCCGGGAGGCAGAGCTTGCAGTGAGCCGAGATCACGCCACTGCACTCCAGCCAGCCTGGATGACAGAGTGAGACTCCATCTGAAAAAAAAAAAAAAAAAAAAAAAAAAAAAAAAAAAATCCCCTCAGAGTCCCCCCAAAGAGATGGTAGGCTGTATACCCAGGTGGATTTTGGTTGCTGAGAGAATCAGTCTTCTTTTTTTCTCATCTTAAAATATCTAGACAAGGAAGTGGCTAAGATTATTGTGGGAGAAACTAGCTCAGTGGTGGTTCTGGGATTTGAACCCAGGATTCTCAGCCAGCGTTCCAGCAACAGGGACTGATATGTTTGGGCTGTGTCCCCACCCAAATCTCATCTTGAATTGTAGCTCCCATAATTCTCACATGTTCTGGGAGGAGCTGGTGGGAGATAATTGAATCATGGGGGCGGTTTCCCCCATACTCTTCTCATGGTAGTGAATAAGTGTCATGAGATCTGATGATTTTATAAAGGGAAACTTCTTTTGCTTGGTTCTCATTCTCTCTTGTCTGCTGCCATGCAAGATGTGCCTTTTGCCTTCTGCCATGATTGTGAGGCCTCCCCAGCCATGTGGAACTGAGTCCATTAAACCTCTTTTCCTTTATGAATCACCCAGTCTCAGGGATGTCTTTATCAGCAGCGTGAAAATGAACTAATACAAGAACCTTCCCACCCTACACTCCACAAACACCTTTCAGCGGGCTTTTGTGACTACCAATTTGAAAGTGCTGTATTCATTCCTGATGTGAAATGATTTGCTTGTCAAGGTAACACAACTCTGAACATGGCTTTTTTTGTGTCTCATGGAAGCAGAAACATTCTTCTAGAAGAACATGCAATGGCAGAGGATAAAAATGAGTGACCTTTTGAGTCTTTCAGTCATGAAAAGATCTCCCCCCCAAAAATGTGGGAGATCCCTTACCCTAGAACAGTGTTTCCCAAAGCAGGTTCCGTGCTGGTCACCTGTAGGCAGGTCGGCTTCCAATACCCTGGCTCTTGACCCTGGAATTCTCCCGGATCACATGGCTGTGGAATGCATCAGTTGTAAGCATGCCTTGGTGCCTGTCTTCCCTGATACATGCAAGATCTCTAAGAATAGGGGCTGTATCTATTTCGTTCATTATCATCATTCCCAGGATCCACCATGGTGCCTGGCACAAAGGAGATATATAATATTTTGGGATTGAAGGAAGGAGATTCTGCATGGAAAAAAAGGCTCCATGGTCAAGTACGTTTGGAACTAGATAAAAAGCCTTCCTTTGGGGGACTCACAAAACACCACTGTTTAAGACACAGATGGAAAAATTAAAGCAGGTGTTTGCTCTGGCTTTTTGTCATTCTTGCTGCAGGACTTATTAGAACCTTGAATGTGCCAACGTGTATGGTATCATCTCCAAGATGAGGCTGTAATGTGCAGTGGCCCCTGAAGTCATTTGATTGTGTAGCCTCCTCTCCTGGGATACTTAGTAAATTCTAATGGAGCAGCTGGTAGGAAGTCCTGGAGAAACCCACCTAACTGACCCCTGAATTACAGGGACAGCCAAGGCAGCCCTAGAGAGGCCAGGCTGCTGGGAAGGGCACCAGATAGATGCAATCTATGGACAGCCCAGAAAGCTGTCATCCCCTCACTCAATCAGCAGAGGTTTCTATTTCTGTTAAAACAGGATCAATTGATTTTCCAATCATAAAAATAACAAGTGTGTACAGAAGCCCCATGCCTGTCTTGTTAAGCATTGAATCCTCAGTTTGACAAATATTTGCTGAATGAATAAACACATAATAAATTAAATGGTAAAGTAGTATTACAAAGAGAACACATTCCACTATCAAACCACCCTGAGCACTTTCTTCTGTGACTATTTACCATAAATAAAAATTCCTTGGGGAAGCTTATTAAAAATATATAGGGGCCGGGTGCGGTGGCTCACATCTGTAATCCCAGCACTTTGGGAGGCCAAGGCAGGTAGATCACTTGAGGTCAGGAGTTCGAGACCAGCCTGGCCAACATGGTGAAACCCTGTCTCTACTAAAAATACAAAAAATTAGCCAGGCATGGTGGTGTGCGCCTGTAATCCCAGCTACTCAGGAGGCTGAGGCAGGAGAATCCTTTGAACCCAGTGAGCCGCGATCGCACCATTGCACTCCAGCCTGGGCAACAAGAGCAAAACTCTGTCTCAAAAGAAAAAAAAGTATGTTATGGCAGGTGTCCCCAATGCCTGGGCCATGGACTGGAACCGGTCCATGGCCTGTTAGGAACCAGGCCGTAAAGCAGGAGGTGACCGGCGGGTGAGTGAGTGAAGCGTCATCTGTAGTTACAGCCACTCCCCGTCCCTCGCATTACCACCTGAACTCTGCCTCCTGTCAGATCGACGGCAGCATTAGAGTCTCATAGAAGCGCAAACCCTACTGTGAACTGCGCATGCGAGTTCTAGGTTGTGCGCTCCTTATGAGACTCTAATGCCGGTTTATCTGTCACTGTCGCCCATCACCCCCAGATGGGACTGTCTAGTTGCAGGAAAATAAGCTCAGGGTTCCCGCTGATTCTATATGGTGTTGAGTATAACTATTTCATTGTATATTACAGTGTAATAATAATAGAAAGTGCACAATAAACGTAATGCGTTTGAATCATCCCCAAAGCATCCCCCCTAAAACCCCTCCAGTCCGTGGGAAAATTGTCTTCCATGAAACCAGACCCTGGTGCCAAAAAGGTTGGGGACCACTGGATTTTGGATTCATGGGCCTCACTGCGGAGCTATTGAAGCAGAATCTGACTTTTAAAGGCCCCCAGTGATAGTGCTTCCAGAGTCCTTGGTCTGAGAGCCAGAGAGATCTGAGTTCAAAACCAGGCTCTGGCATTCACAGGTCCTGGAGTTTGGTTGGGGAACAATGAGGTGGCTGGCTACCAGGATAAGCATCTTCCAGGAGAGGGTTGAGCTCAGACGTGAAGGAGAAGAAGGAACCAGGCAAGGGAAGGTGGGGGTATGTTGGTTTCGGTTCCCCTAGAAGCAGACTTCGACACAGAAGTGGAAGTGTCAATAAGCTTATTTGGGAGGTGATCCCAAGAAACACCATTGGAGGAGAGGGAAATGAAGCGGGGAAGAGGAGCAGTCATTGAAGGGTACCGGGTAAAACATGATCTTAGACTTCCCCCACCCTAGGGGCCACGGTGTTGGGGCTTTTCTTCACCAGTCCCTGTGAACCTTTGCTAAGGGATTATGGGTGTGGTTGGGGGTGGGGGGTGCCTCCATTCCTGTCACTCTGGTACCAAATGGTGGCCTGAGAATGTTCTCTAGTATAAATGTGGTCCTGGCAGTTGGACTTTGGAAGCCTGTGTTCACTGAAGGTCATGGAGAGTGGGCAGCTTCTATTACAGGGGGCAGGAGTGATCTATGCTAAAGGACTCGAAGACACAAACGTCCTCATTGGCCAGGCATGGTGGCTCACACCTGTAATCCCACCACTTTGGGAGACTGAGGCAGGTGGATCACCTAAGGTCAGGAGTTTGAGACCAGCCTGACCAATATGGTGAAACCTCATCTCTACTAAAAAATACAAAAATTAGCCAGGCATAGTGGCATAAGCCTGGAGTTCCAGCTACTCGGGTGGCTGAGACAGCAGAATCGCTTGAACTCGGGAAGTGGAGCTGGCAGTGAGTCGAGATCACGCCACTGCACTCCAGCCTGGGCGACAGAGCAAGACTCTGTCTCCAAAAAAAAAAAAAAAAAGAAGCCCTAATTAAGAGTTTGATGTGTTCAAGGAACAAAAAGAAGGTCAGTGTGACTAGACCGTGGAGAGTGATGGGGAGAATGGTAGGAGTTAAGGCAGTGGTGTGCTGGGAAATACAACCAGCTCTAAAAAAAGAAGGAGCACTGATTTGTCATGTTTGCCAGTTTCCATGATGTAAATATTCCCATCATGGCCGACTTCAAGCTGCCAGTGTCAACCCTGAACACAGAGCTGGGAAGAGATGTGCACGTTCACGTTCAGCTCTTTAAAAACCAGGCAAGCTGACTCCAGCACACACTGAAGGAGGAGTTCGGAAAGGAAAATGGAAAAGTCAGCCTGGGCAACACAGCAAGACTCTGACTCTATAAAAAATTTTAAAAATTAGCCAGGCACGGGGGTGCTCACCTGTAGTCCCAGCTACTTGGAAGGGGACCCCTGTGCCTTCCCTGTCTCCAGGATTTACTGCATGGATTGGACGTTCCAAAGCCTTGCAGAGTGGCTACCCCATCCCAGGACTTGGCCGTACAGCAGTGAGCAGGAGACACAAAGCTGGCCTCTGGGAATTCACAGGTCCAAGCCAAGATAAAAGCCCCACAGGAAGTGGTGAGATGGAACAGAGACCCTGGCACTGGAGGAAGTGACCTTTCCACTGAGTCCTGAAAAGTGGCAAGGAGAAACCAGGGGAGTGGCCCGGGGAAAGAGGCTCCCTTGAACCCAGGAGTTCAGGGCTGCAGTGAACTATGACTGCACCATCGCACTCCAGCCTGGGTGACAGAGCAAGACCCTGTCTCAAAAAAAAAAAAAAAAAAAAAAAAAAAGGAAAAGAAAATGGAAAGCCATTACAAGGGTTTTAAGCAGAGGATAGAAAGGATGATCTAATTTATATCTGTCAATGAGCTCTGAGGTTGGAAAATAATGGGCTGACTTGGAGCATTTTGGCATAGACCAATCTCTAGAACTTTGGTGGTGAGTACCCCAGACACACCCTACTTCTGAAGAGAGCCCAGTTTCCAAGCAAAGAGAGAGAAAATCCCTCGTCAGACCTTCTCATGCTGGGCCGAGATCCATGCTTCCATTTAGATAGCATTAAAGGTCTTCTATAAATTAACAAAACAGGAAGAGCTGCAAATAAAAATGGACATGCCACACTGCCATGAGCATGTGAATTTCCCAGTGGTTTCCATTCGCTGGAGTAAGTTAAAGACCGTGTCAACCTGAACACAAGCTTTGGTGACTTTTGCCAGTTTAAGTAAGACCTTTGATACTCCTTAAACATATTTTTCTGTAAGTAATAGAATCGTGGCAGAGAAATGAAGCTATCTGTCATGGAAACGCCAGCAAAGGAGGAACAGGCGTATAATAACGGGGGGCCTGACGACCAGAATACCTGTGCAAATGAAAATTGATTTTCTTGAGAATTCTTCGCCTGATGAAATAAATTAAATCTACATTTACTTCTATTTGTTTAAAAACCTCTTTGTTAAAATAAGTACAGCAGTATATAGACATAATCTAATAAATTAGAGGAGGATAAATTATACCCAAGAACGTTCTGCACAGAGAATACACACACAGAGAGGACCCACAGAAGGAAGGCTGGTGAAAAACCACTTAAATGTTTGGCTTAATTCCATTTGTAATGGTAAAACTGAAAACAGATACGTTTGGGTCTCCTCGAGCTTGTTTTCTTTTATTTTTTCCAAATCAGTTTTATTATGATTTTAATTTGGAAAAAATAATCTACCGAGTTTCCACTTAGCCTGAAGAAATACAAGTTTAACTAGGTCTTAAAATTTAACACAGCTTGGAAAACGCGCCAGTAGCAACAAAAGCAATCCCTAACGAGAGGAAACAACATTACAGGCCTTACATGAAAAGACATTATCTGAGGCCTCATCTTCCTGCCTGAGCCTGTCATCCTGCCTCTGAGATTCTCACTTTCCCCCAACAAAAAGGAAATGTTAAAAGCACGGAGGAGGCCAGGCACGGTGGCTCAAGCCTGTAATCCCAGCACTTTGGGAAGCCGAGGCTGGTGGATCACGAGGTCAGGAGATCGAGACCATCCTGGCTAACACGGTGAAACCCCATCTCTACTAAAAATACAAAAAATTAGCCGGGCGCAGTGGCGGGCACCTGTAGTCCCAGCTACTCAGGAGACTGAGGCAGGAGAAAGGCATGAGCCTGGGAGGCGGAGCTTGCAGTGAGCCGAGATCGTGCCACTGCACTCCAGCCTGGGCGACAGAGCGAGACTCCGACTTGGAACGAAACAAAACAAACAAACAAACAAACAAAGCACAGAGGGTTTACTGAGCATCATGTAAGCGCTTGGCACTTGTTTGTTTGAGAAGGAGTTTTGCTCTTGTTGCCCAGGCTGGAGTGCAATGGCGTGATCTCAGCTCACTGCAACCTCCACCTACCAGGTTCAAGCAATTCTCCTGCCTCAGCCTCCCAAGTAGCTGGGATTACGGGCACCTGCCACCACGCCTGGCTAATTTATGTATTTTTAGGAGAGACGGGGTTTCACCATGTTGGCCAGGCTGGTCTCGAACTCCTGACCTCAGGTGATCCACCTGCCTCGGCCTCCCAAAGTGCTGGGATTACAGGTGTCAGCCACGGGGCCTGGCCCTGGCACTTGTTATATTAGGTGTGCCTCCCAGGGTGGTGCTGGGACAGGTGAGGTGGAAGCCTTTTGGTAATTGGCTACATTTATTTGTTTACTTTTTTGAATTTAGTTTTTTGGTTTTTTTTTTTTTTTTTTTTGAGATGGGGTTTTGCTCTCTTGCCCAGGATGGAGTGCAGTGGCATGAACTCATCTCACTGTAGTCTCCATCTCCTGGGCTCAAGCAATTCTCCTGCCTCAGCCTCCTGAGTAGCTGGGACCACAGGCAGGCATTACCACACATAGCTAATTAAATTTTTTTGTTATTACTTATTTTGTAGAGACATGGGTCTCACTCTGTTGCACAGGCTGGTCTTGAACTCCTGGACTGAAACGATCCTCCCACCTCGGGCTCCCAAAGTGCTGAGATTACAGGCATGAGCCGGCATGCTTGTAAATTGGCTGCATTTATTCACACACTATTGTCCCATGGCAGGGTACAGGTGGGTGCATGGAAAAATGAAACTGTTGTCCCTGTGGTTACTCTGAAGTCACTGAAGACTGTGAGAACCACATAGCAAGGGCAGCTCATGTTGCATTCAAACGCGTCAAGGCAGGTGCATCACCCCAGGCTCTGAGCACACACCTCATTTCATCCCGAGCCAACACTGTTCCCATATGAGAGATGAGGACGTTGAGGATTAAAGTGGAAAATTACAGCCAGCAAGTCTGACTCCAAAGCCCGTGTGCCCACGAGGCCCTTCTGTCCCATTGCTGGGAGGATCTGCTGAAGAAACCATGTGATCTTTTTTCTAAGGATTTTCTTGTTGTTTTAAAGGGATGATAAAAAGTGAACAGCTTGAGTTCTGTTTCTACCAAGTATGGGTGCTTACTTCCCAATCCCTGTTTTTGACTTCTGCTTTTTAGATTCCTTCTTAGCTGTTCATAGAAATGGGAACATTATGTACTCTTAACTTCCAAGTCGAGCCACAGTCAGATTGGGCCAGCCAGAAACCTACCATTGCCCAGCAGCATCTGAAGAACCTGCAACTTTTGAGTTTTTGGAACTGAAAGTGGACTAGCAGCTGCGCAGAGCTAATGGCCTCCTGCGGAAGCCAAACGACTTGGTCACTTTGGGTGTCTCCACACTCTGACCCCAATCCCTCACCCTTCTCCTCTAGTACCTCTGTGTCTTCCCCGTCTCCTGGATTTACTGCACTGATTGGACGTTCCAAAGCGTTGCGGAGTGGCTACCCCATCCCAGGACCTGGCCGTACAGCAGTGGGCAGGAGACACAAAGCTGGGATCTGGGAACTCACAGGTCCAAGCCAAGATAAAAGCCCCACAGGAAGTGGTGAGATGGGACAGAAACCCTGGCACTGGAGGAAGTGACCTTTCTACTGAGTCCTGAAAAGTGGCAAGGAGAAGACCAGGGGAGCGGCCTGGCAAAGACATGGATTTGAGAGAGAGAGAGAGAGGAATTGCTGGGTGTTCCGGAGTCATTCTGTAGCGTTGGAGGAGTGGGAAGAAGGGATCCCAAGGAATCAGGAGGATGCTTTGATGGGCCAGGTTAGGGAAACTGAGTAGCCTTTCTCTGCAGGGCAAAGGGGACTCACAGAGGCTTCCAAGCAGGGGAGGACTTGGATGGATTTGCGTTTTACAAAGACTTTAGAAAGATGCCTCTTCCATTATTAACAAGCTGCTTCAGGAGAGCCCCTTGCGAAGGGCCTGTCCACTGTATCAGCCCCCACCAGGTGCTCAGGCTCAAACTCAGGGTTCATCTTTCCTTCCTGTCTCCTCTCCCTCTGCAAGTGCAATTCAGGGAATTAGCAAGTCCTGAGAGCTCACCTTAAAACTTCATCCCCATCCTGGTCTGCTTCTCCCCACCCCACACCGATGCCTTTTCAATTCCTATGGCAGCCTCCTCCCCATCACCCCACCTTCATGTGTCCGCGCTCCACTCCTCCCACTGCGGGCTGTGGTCCTCCTAACATGAACATCCATCCCTTTGCTCCTCTGCAGGAAACCCCACCCTGATCTCCTCCTGCTCCCGGGATGAAGCACAAGCCCCTTTTCTGGCCCCAGGGGTCAGTGTGGCTTGGCTTCTGCCCACCTGCTAAGCCACATTTTCTTGCCCACTCCACCCGACCTTCCCACTCTGGCCACAGGAACCTCCATTTCTCCAGTGGCCACGCCCTTCCCTGCCTCATGACCTGGCACATCTGTTTTTTTGTTTTGTTTTTGTTTTTTGTTTTGAGACAGAGTCTCACCCTGTTGCCCAGGCTGGAGGGCAGTGGCGTGATCTCAGCTCACTGCAATGTCTGCCTCCCAGGTTCAAGTGATTCTCGTGTCTCAGCCTCCTGAGTAGCTGGGATTACAGGTGCGTGCCACCAGGCCCGGCTATTTTTTTTTTTTTTTTTTTTTTGTAGAGACAAGGTTTTGTCATGTTGCCCAGGCTGGTCTCAAACTCCTGAGCTCAAGCAATCTGCCCAACTCAGCCTCCCAAAGTGCTAGGATTACAGGTGTGAGCCACTGCACCCGGCCACTTTTTTTTTTTCTTTTCTTTTGAAACGGAGTCTTACTTTGTCACCCAGGCTGGAGTGCAGTGGCAGGATCTTGGCTCACTGCAAATTATGGCTCCTAGGTTCAAGTGATTCTTGTGCTCAGCCTCCTGAGTAGCTGGGACTACAGGCATGCACCACAACGCCTGGCTAATTTTTGTATTTTTGGTAGGTACAGGGTTTCTCCATGCCGCCCAGGTTGGTCTCGAACTCCTGGGCTCAAGTGATTCACCCACCTCAGCCTCCCAAAATGCTGGGATTACAGGTGTGAGCCACCATGCCTGGCTGGCACACCCTTTGTCTACCACAGGTGACCTTTGACCACCCTCTTTCCACTGGCTCATTCCTATTTGTTCATCAGTTTTCACCTTAGACAATGATTCCTCTCAAGGCTTCCCTAAAGCCCCACATCCTGCTCGGGTGCCTGTGATCAACACTACTGGATTTTATTTCCCAAGGACGATCTCAGCAATAGCTGTCCTTTTCCTTGTACTTCCATAATGTACAATAGAAGGACAGCTGTTGCTGAGGTCATCCTTGGAAAATAACATCCACTTGACCACTCCCCCATCAAGATGTAGAGTCAAATTCCTTTCCCTTTGAACTTGGCTGAGTCTTAAGGACTTGCTTGTAAGCAATAGAATATGGTGGAAGTGATGCTGTATGACTCTAAGACTAGATCAGCCGCGGCCATGCAGTGCCCACCTGGTTTCTCGGAATGCACACTCTCAGGACACCCATCTCAGTAGCCCCTGCTGGGCTCTCAGCCGCCATATTGTGAGGAAGCTCAAGCCACATGGAGGGGCCAGTCTTCAAGACTTTCCAGCCCAGGAGCCAGACCTGAGGAGAGAAACCTCTCAATGATTCCAACCCTAGGCATTTAAGCCACCCAAATCATTTCCCCAACTGAACGCCCATACTTCAGGGAGAGAGACAAGCCATCCCTGCTGTGCCCTGTCCAAATTTCTGGCCCACACAGTCTCTGAGCATACACAATTGTTTTATATCCTTATGTTTGGGGGTGGTTTCTTACATAGCAGTAGATAACTGGAACAGCTGGCTATGAAATACCCATTCCCCACATTCCCTCTCCCTTGCTAAAAGAATTCTGGTTTTGTTTGAGGTGGCCATATGCCTAGCTAAATACTCGCTCTCCCAACCTGTCTTGCAGCTGGGCTGGCCCTGGGACACAGTGGAAGGCTCTGAGAAAATGCTTTCTTTCCTGTGAAGAGGGAACAGTGCAGCTTGTATGCTCTGTCCCTCCCTTTTCTGCTTAGAATGAGAACACAGTGGCCGGAGCTGCAACCATCACTCTGTGATCTTGAGGGAAATGTGGGTTTCGATGTTACCACGTGGCTGATTCAACACAGGGAGCTAGGACTTGACCTTTCTGGGTAGGTGAGAAAAATAAATCAACTTTGGTTTGAGCCTCTGTGCCAGGATTCTTGTTGATCAGTTCCATGTTTCTTGCATATGCTACACTCGTATTCTCAGAGGCCATCTCCCCTCCAGACCACAAGGACTGTGAGATTAGAGACGGGGTCTGTTATGTTCACCATCACGTGCCCTTACCCTGAGGCTGGTACATTGGAGGTTTTCACATATTTGTTGAATGCTATCAAATCAAGGAAGGAAGGACACTGAAGGTTTTCTAGGTGGTTAGACGCAGAGTCTCAGAGACATTTCCAGCCTGACAATTTCATGGATGAGGAATCTCCAGGAGGAAGGGTTGGGTCAGGGTTTCTCAGTCTCATTCTGGCACCTGTTCCCAAGGTCGCCAAGGTCCCCGGAATCCTTACTTCTCTGTGCACTCAGACTGGGCTGAGGTGGAGAAAGCATCTGCTGTTGGAGGCTTCCTCTGTGGCATTTCTTTCTCTGGTATTAACAAATGTTAATTTGAGGCAATGATCACTGGCCTTTCATGTGCCCTTTATGCTACCGTAATTTTGTGACTTCACTGAAGAAAAAAAAAAAAAAAAAAAACCCAACCTTGTAATTTTACTTGGCCTTACCGAAAAATCCTTAGAGGATGCGTTCTAAGACAAGAGGAAGTCCAGACAATTTTTTTTTTTTTTCTCTTTTGCTTGTGGGGTTGATTCCGCTTTGCATACAGATTTAGGTCGCACATGTGTGAAATCGTGTACTTATTTTAAAATGGAATAAACCTGCAGCCGGCTTTTATGGCCATCTTCCCCCACTGCACTTCATTCTGACATCCTTTGGTTACAAATGACCAGTCACATAACTGGTCTCACACTCACACTCTTTCCTGTGAAGAGGGAACAGTGTGGCTTGCACCCTCTGTCCCTCCCTTTTCTGCTTAGAATGAGAACACAGTGGCTGGAGCTGCAGCCATCACTCTGTGATGCTGAGGGCTTTTAGGGCTTGATGTACTTGTGACTTTACAATAGTCGGTAAAAAGCTACTCGTTTACCTTCCTTTGCCTTGTGGCCTCCAAACTGTCTGTGTTCATTCCCGGGCGTAGGTCGAACTACCTTTGGGAGGAACTTAGTTTATAGTTTGAAATAAAGATGATAACAGCCCTTTCCCAAACCAAATCCTCTTCCTGCCTGGGGACTAGAGTGCCTTCGCAGGACGAACAAATTAGCCATAAGATTACAAATTAGGGTTTAGGAGTCACACAGCTGGAGGCTGCAAGATTCTAAACCTCCCCAAATTGCTTTTGGGGATAACATCACTATTGTAAAACCAAGATCAGCACTTGAGATATTTTGCAGACCCTGCGCTCTGGCTGGATGGATCAGCTGACACCACCCAGATCAATAAACTGGCTCATCTGGTCTTGTGGGCCCCACCCAGGAACTGACTTGGTACAGGAAGTCAGCTTCAACTCCCTATGATTTCATCTCCTTCCTGAACAGTCAGAACTCCCGATTCACTGGCCACCTACCCACCAAATTATCCTTAAAAACTCTGATCTCTGAATCCTTGGGGAGACTGATTTGAGTCACGATAAAACTCTGGTCTCCCACACAGCTGGCTGTGCGTGAATTACTCTTTCTCTATTGCAATTCCCCTGTCTTGATAAATTGGGTCTGTCTAGGCAGCAGGCAAGGAGAACCTGTTGGGCAGTTACAGCTTTGTGCCCTTGGGCTATGTTCTTAGCCTTTCTGTGACTCGTTTTATCCACTGGTACACAGGGATGTAACTAAACTGAGGATGAACCTTGATTTTTTTTTTTTTTTTTTCTTTGAGACAGAGTCTTGCTGTTGCCCAGGCTGGAATGCAGTGGTTCGATCTTGGCTCACTATAACCTCTGTCTCCCGGGTTCAAGCAATTCTCCTGCCTCAGCCTCCTGAGTAGCTGGGATTACAGGCATGTGCCACCACGCCCAGCTAATTTTTGTATTTTTAAGAGAGACAGGGTTTCACCATGTTGGCCAGGCTGGTGTCGAACTCCTGACCTCGTGATCCACCCGCCTCAGCCTCCCAAAGTGCTGGGATTACAGGTGTGAGCCACCGCACCTGGCCAAGGATGAACTTTGTTAATGTGTGAAAGGCTCTGAGAGCAACATCTGACATGCGTTATGTGAAAACAACAAATGCTGGGTGTGATTGCATCCATCTGAGCAGAAAGACCGCTGTGCCTGGAGCAAGCCCAGGGAGGCGGAGGCACTCCCTGACATGACATCTCACCAGTGTCTTCCAGCCTTGGTTTCTCCACTTGTAAAATGAAAGAGGTCATATAATAGTTTGTGAAACGTTTGGCAACCTCAGATGAAATGTGTGATGAGGATGCAGAGTGTTACCGTAATTACACGATTACGATCTCAGCAGAGCCGGGAGGCAGAAGGCTGGCGGGATACCGCTGCCCACACGCATACCTGAGGAGATTTCTGTGTGTCTGTGAGGTTTCTATTGAAAACAAGGTTCACAAAGGGAAAATCACCACCAGTCCTGGTCCCACATGAAAGATAACAAGGAGAAGATGGAGCTTGAAATACCAGGGAGGCAAGACACAGCGTCGGTTAATAAATCCTTCGAAAGCCCGTCCCCAAACACCAAAGTCAAATTTCATCTCAGAACACTTTGCATAACAAGCAATTTAAGGTAAGGCAGACCCTTGAGAGCTACAGAATGTTTAAATGATGGGCAAATATTTCTGTTTGGTTAGGAGAAATGACTTTTTGAACTCCAGTCTTTGAGTGAAACAAGTTTGAGCAGCTACAAACAGATTCGAACTAATTATTTGCTTTTGCAGGGCTCCCATTTCATTTTCATGAGGTTAGGGAGTGGCAGGAGATTGCTTTGTGGGACAATAGGTTGTAAAAGTTGAAGCCGGTAGCTACGGTACAGAATTGACTGAAAAATACACCACAATCCACGCTGGTGTTGAGCCTGTTCCGTTGGATGGCAGAGGCCTTGCAATAGGGGTGCTGGCTTCGATCCCTGTCTGCAGGGAATGTTGGCAACGGAGATGAACAGTGGGTTGTTGTGAATAGAGAATTGTAATTTTTTAAAGAGATAAGATCTTGCTCTGTTACCCAGGCATTTGAAAATGCTCATCAAAAGACATCATGAAGATAAGCCACAGAAGCTGTCATCCCAGAACTTTGGGAGGCCGAGGCAGGAGGATGGCTTGTGCTCAGGAGTTCGAGACCAGCCCAGGCAACATAGTGAAACCCCATCTCTACAAAAAACAAAAAAAATTATCTGGGCATGGTGGCACATGCCTGTCGTCCCAGCTACTCTGAAGGCTGAGGTGGGAGGATTGCTTGAGCTCAGGAGTTTGAGACCAGCCTGTGCAACAGAGTGAGACCCCATCACTAGAAAAAATACAAAAATTAGCTGGGCGTGGTGGCACATACCTGTAGTCCCAGCTACTCTGAAGGTTGAGGTGGGAGGATCGCTTGAGCTCAGGTGGTTGTGGCTACCGTGAGCTGTGATCACACCACTGCACTCCAGCCTAGGTAGGGGACAGAGTGAGACCCTGTTTCAAAAAAATTAAAATCAAGATAAGCCACAGAGTGGAAAGAATATTGGCAGCACATGTCTCTGATAAAGGATTTGTGCAGAATATGTAGAGAACGCCTACAAATTAACCCTGAAGAGAACAACTCCTAAAAAATGAACAAAAGATTTGATGAGGTCCCTTCACAGAAGATCGAAGAATGGCCAATGAATATATAAAAGATTCCCGGCCGGGCGTGGTGACTCACGCCTATAATCCCAGCACTTTGGGAGGCCAAGGCGGTTGGATCACGAGGTCAGGAGATTGAGACCATCCTAACACGGTGAAACCTCATCTCTACTAAAAATACAAAAATTAGCTGGGTGTGGTGGTGGGCGCCTGTAATCCCAGCTACTCGGGAGGCTGAGGCAGGAGAATTGCTTGAACCTGGGAGGCGGAGGTTGCAGTGAGCCGAGATCACGCCACTGCACTCCAGCCTGGGTGAAAGAGTGAGATTCTGTCTCAAAAAAAAAAAAAAAGATTCCCAATGTCTTGAGTCATCAAGGAAACGAACGTGATCACCATGGTGGACACAGTGGCTAAATTTTAAACGATCAACAGTCCCAAAGGCTGGCGAAGATGTGGGGAACATGGACAGCTCCATGCTGCTGTTTGGAAGGTGGAACGGCACCGTCTCTCTGGAGTGCTGCTGATTACAAAGTGAAACACGTACCTACCCTATGACTCGGCAATTCCCCTTTGGTGTTTACACAAGAGAAATGAAAAAAAATACGTTCACAAAATGACATGTAGTAGGATGTAGATAGCAGCCTTGTTCAGAAGAACCCCAGACTGAAAACAGCCCAAATGGGTATCACGCGTCTGGGTCCATCTTGGTGTGTTTATGCAGTGAATACGATGCAGCAATAAAAAAAAGAACTACTGATATGAGTAATGATGTGGATGGTTCTTAAAAACTATACTGAGACTGGGCACAGTGGCTCATGCCTGTAATCTCAGCACTTTGGGAGGCTGAGGGAGCAGATCACATGAAACTAGGAGATCAAGACCAGCCTGGGCAACATAGTGAAACCTCGTCTCTACAAAAAAAAAAAAATACAAAAATTAACCAGGCATTGTGGTGCATGCCTGTAATCCCAGCTACCTGGGAGGCTGAGGTGGGAGGATCTCTTGAGCCCGGGAAGTTGAGGCTGCAATGAGCTATGATTGTACTACTGCACTCCAGCCTGGGTGACAAATTGAGATCTTGTCTCAAAGAAACCAAACAAAAACTATACTGAACAAACAAAGCAGGAGACAAGAGTATAGGCTGTATAAACCCATTTATATGAAGCCCAGAGCAAACAAAGCAATCTGTAATGATAGAAAGTGGTCATCTGGGGGAGAGGAAGGAAATTGACGGAAAGAGAACTTTCTGGGTTGATGGTGGCATCTAATCTTTGCTATCTGATATGGTGGCCACTAACCTCATAAAATGTGACTTGAATTGTGGCCAGTATGACTGAGAGACTAAATTTTTAATTTTACTTAATTTTTTCTTAGAGGCAGGGTCTCGTTCTGTCATACTGGCTGGAGTGCAGTGGCATGATCACAGCTCACCGCAGCCTCGAACTCCTGGGCTCAATCAATCCTCCCGCCTCGGCCTCTGGAGTAGCTGGGACTATAGGTGTGCATCACCATGCCCAGCTCATTTTAAACTTTCTTTTGTAGAGAAGAGGTCTCACTGTAGTGTTCAGGCTGGTCTTGAACTCCCGGCCTCAACCAACCCTCCCACCTCAGCCTCCCAAACTGCTAGAATTACAGGCACTAGCCACAGCACTAACTTGAACTCTTAAAAATTAGCCTCCAAATTGAGATGTGCTGTAAGCATAAAACATGCACATAGTTTCAAAGACTTGTTGCCAAAAAAAGATAAAAAGTTATTATCATTTTGTATTAAAAATCATAATGTTTTAAATACACTGGGTTAAAAAGACAGTATTAAAGTAATTTCCACTTGTTTCTTTTTACTTTTCCAAATGTGGCTCCTAGAAACTTTAAAATTACATGTATGGCTGTTGTTCCACTGCTATCAGACAGAGTCGGTCTCTGTTTTGTTTGGGTGGCGGCTACCTGGGAGTATGTAATTATCAAAACTCGCTGAACGGAATGCCTAAAATCCGTGCATTTTATAGTGTGTTAATTATAGTTCAATTAGAAAATGACACACACATGACCCCTGCTTGACTCAGGCATGGTATTAGAAATTGGGAGGCAGAAGGGCACTGATTGGGAGAATAAGGGGGGCTGGAATGCTCTATTCCTTTCTGGGAGTTTAACTCTAAAATTGAACCTGGCTTTATGATACGTTCAAGGAGTGTGAGTCTCTTGAATTTAAGAGGCAAATTTATGCAGAACAACTGGCTAATTAGTGTGCTGCCCTGGGAGCCATTGTGTTTTACAAGTGAGAAGGTTCCAAAGCCCCAGGACTGGTTTCTCTAAGCCCTAATCTCCCCTTGAGGGGTTGGACTTGCCCCTGCTGGAGAGGGCTTGGCTTACTCCTTCCCTGAAGCAGCTCACACACTCCGCTGTCTCCCCTTCCCTCAGACGTTGTCCTCAAAGAAAAACCCCAGTGCCAACCTGCTTAGGCTCAAGCATATTTTCAGGGGAGCAAAATCTCTTAACCAAGAAGAGACCTTTCCATCTGCTACAGCGAGGCCAGGAGCCTGGTGGCATGAGGGATGTTGACTTCTTGAACCCAAGTGGCAACAGGGCAAAGGGTGGGGTTAACCGCTCCATCGACCAGGGTGACCACAGCTTTGGGTTGGTTCAGGCAGGAAGCACAGATGCATGGTAAGAGTTTCCACTGTGGGTATGGAGAGGCAGGAAGTCAGGAGTAGTGGGTGAGGAGGGGGAGAGGACCCGGAAAACAGGATTGGATGGCTGGCCGTGCAAGAAATTGTGGTCAACATCAGCTCCATCCGCATCTGACTCTGTCCTTGCGGGGGTCAGACCTGCAGACACAGCTTGGCAGCAGGTGGAGAGAATGACCAGAAAGCAAACACAATGGAGGTGAAGGTCATGAGCTCTGGACCTTCCAGACGTGGGTTCAAGTCATGGCTCTGGTGCTAGCAATGCAAACTTGTACATGTTACTTAATTTGTCTAAATCTCAGTTTCCTCTCCTGTAGAATAAAGACAATAGTAGCTGCTATAAAGGATAAGTTGGAAGTTATGTTAAATGGGGTGATATCAGCTGAGGGTTTGGTAAAGGATATCATTGGTTCTGAGTGGTGGCTCTATTCTAATAGGGCCCTAGCCAACGACTGTTGAGACAAAGGAGAGAATGAAGCTGTGGGTCAGGGCCACAGCCAAGGAGGGTGAGGCTCACAGCGTGCTCCCATCCCAGCAGAAAGCCAGAGGCTAATCAAAAAATGGACGGGCTGCCCATCTATGTTGCATGTCTTAGGCTGTGTTCTGTAGAAGCAGATCTTTGGGGGAGAATCCATGTAAAAGTGAAAATCCCCTGGTAGAAATTGCTCCTAGGAAAAACTAGTTGCAAAGTAGGGAGGCAGGACCAGGAAGAGAAGGTGGCCAAGGGAGGGCACGATATCAAGCAAAGTCTCACAGAGAACCAGAGTATCCACCCCAAGATAGTACCCAAGGATCCTCCCCTCATGGTATTTCTGCCTTTGCATAGCCCTGCTCTCACTTCAAATAGGATGGACCTGTTTAACAATAGGGTGTTGTGAAACAGACGGAGTGTGGCTTCCAAGGCTAGGTCACAAAAGACTACAGTGTCTCCCTTGCTGTCTTGGTTCACTCACTCTGGACAAAGCCAGCCACCATGTTGTGAGGATGCTCAAGTAGTCTGTGGAGAGACTGATGTGATGAGGAACTGAGGCCTCTTGCCAACAACCACTCCAACTTGCTGGCCTTGTGAGGGAGCTTTCTTGGAGGCAGATCCTCCTGTTTCAGTTGAGTCTTCAGGTGATGCAGCCCAGCTGGCATCTTGACTGCAACCTCATGAGAGACATGAGCCCGAATCACCCAGCTAAGCCACCCATGAATTCCTGACCCACAAAAACTGTGCTATGGATTGAATATGTCCCCCAAAATCTATGTGCTGGAAACTTAATACTCAATGCAACAGTGTTGAGAGGTAGGACCTCTAAGAGGTGATTATGTCATGAGGGCTCTGCCTTCACAAATAAATTAATGTTATTATCATGGGAGTGGGATTTTTATGAAAGCAATTTCACCTCCCTCTCCCCCTCTCTCTCATCCTCTTTTGCCATGTGATGCCTTCTGCCATGTTATGGTGCAGCAAGGAAGTCCTCATCAGATGCAGACCTTTGATCTTGGACTTCCCGGCCTCTAGAATCATGAGCCAATAGATTTATGTTCTTTATAAATTTTCAAGTCTCAGGTATTCTGTAGAAGCAGCACAAAATGGATTAAGGCACCCTCTTAGCGGCATTAATGTCCAAAGCACATGCATACATTTCCAGAGGTCAGAGCCCCCTAGAACTTTGGTGCTTAGAAACAGGAATGGATTTCTGAATTCAGAGGTAACACGCTGCCTCGTATCACACACTTGCAGCTTCCTTTATGTAACGTGCCTTATTGATTTCTATTTAATAATGACTGATGCAGCTCTTGGGCCCTTTCTCTGATGAATCCAAGCTGTCTGTCAAATAGGAGAGACAGAGCAGGAGTGAAGCATTATTATTCCAAAGCACAGTCATTAGATTAATAGTAAGCTCCAGCAACACCATTAACGTGGGGAGAATCGATGAAATAACAGAGGCACGGCTGCCTCCAGATAAGATCACTGCTTCTCAAGTATGTGTCCTATTTATAGATCATATGTGTTCATTCTACCGTTGGATCTTTCTTCCCTCGAGGGCTCCCAAGTGAGCTGATTATAATCTTTAAGACTACGTGTCAGCAGCATAAACCACCATCACCATCACTCCTTATCCTTGACCCATCATCTTCCACCTGCCCACCAGGAAAATTAGAGAACACTCTGTTGCTTCGCATTGGAACAAAGACATTTTTCACAACTTTCCCACAAGAAATTTTTGTCTCACCATGATCAATCCTTTCCTATAATTTGGGAAAATAAAAACTTTAAGGCCATAAGTAGACAGTAAACTTTGAAAATCATTTCCCCAAATGGATTTCCCTATGCCCTTCTGTTCACAAACAGTTAGCTCTCCCAAGTCATAGCCTGTCAGCAAAGTGACTTTATTTTAATGTCTTTAGTTTTTATCTTCTCGATTTATTATTCAGGATAGGTGGAGGGGGAGGGGATGAAACTCTTTCTCTGGAAGATACTCCTTTCTGAATCTAAGGAAATGATTCTCTAGTTCTGTACTAGAATGTTGAGTGAGACTAAAGCTGGTGGTGTTAGGAAGGTGGGCAAGGTCGTCACTGACAGCTCTCTTAAGAATCTTAAGCATAGTATGAAGGGATGGACAAAGAAAGAAGACCAGTGATGAAATGTACAGAGTCTCAGTGCCATATGAAAGGTGGCCAGCCTTGAGAGATCCTTTTTAGCCATCACATCCATCCCTGCAACCTGGACAGCACCTCCTCCACTCAGGAGGACCTCTGAGATCCCCTCACTGTCCATGGGCTCATTCTGAACCACAGGCTTCTTCCATGCCTCACTCTGGCTGCCATCTTGGCTTGAACCCTCCCAGCCTCTGAGCTCATTGATCATCCATTGATTATTTTTCTGTGTCTGGCCTCGTCTTGCCCTTTGGACTTAATGCTTTGATAGGATTTCAGTTTTTAT
Source organism: Macaca thibetana thibetana (assembly GCF_024542745.1). NCBI lineage: Eukaryota > Metazoa > Chordata > Mammalia > Primates > Cercopithecidae > Macaca > Macaca thibetana. The sequence continues at coordinate 148,589,763 of NC_065580.1, forward strand.
CTTGAGCTATTATCGACTTAGTTCAACTTCCCCCTTGGTTCAACTAAGCCACAGCACGTTTCCTCTGCCCTCAGTGTCTGCCCCTATCCCAAGAAGAATCATCTTGCCTTTCCCTTGCACCATGAACAGGACCTTAATAGAGAGATATGGGACCTGGAGAGAGACATCTAGAGTCAAGTCAGAACAGATTAGAGCCACCTGTGGCCCGAGCTGGCATCTCTCTCAGATGTTCTCTTTGTACCGCTTTCCCTCGATAACTTTACGCGTGTGAAGGTAACATTTAAGAAAATAATTTTCCCCCACATCCCGCTCTGTGTATCGCCAGTGGTTTCTAATCAGATGGCTTGTGGTCTCCCCTCCACCCCCAATTTTCCTTTATGTTTCAGATTAGAACTATGGACTGTCTACTGATGGCCTAACTAAAATGTATCTTTTGATTAAAATCATACAGCTCATCACCAAACATGCCAAGTCATGATAATACATGAAAGGTAAAACTTGGGCACTCAACTCATAAATTCTAAATGATGACTCCATTCTTCTCTCCCTTTGAAAATTTAAGATCAAAATCCTGTAAAAGTGGAAATAATCTAAATGCTCAAGAATAGGGATGGATAAAGAAATGGCCTCGCCCTAGTAAACAATTAATGATGGAGTTTGCAAAGACCGCTTGGTGACCGCTGCATGAAAAAGATGGGGTACAAAGACCTGTCTTTCGGGTAAGCCCCATTCTGCTGTGCCCTGCAGCCTCACCTGGCGCACTGGCTTGCAGGGCTGGGACCATTTCTATCTTCCTTCCAAGTCTTGCTGGGGAGGGCAGGCCAAGTCAGTTGTGAGATTGCAGCCTCAATGATGTTAGAAGGGTACGGTCCTTAGCAGGACATCAACTAAGGTTGCAGTGAAGGGCTGCAATTTTAAACAAGGTGCTGAGGTGGAAAAAGCCTGTGGTGCTGGTGGGTGTGAGAGGGCTGGTGGTGAGGAGTGGGGCAGGGCTGGGGAGGATGAGAGGAGAGTGGGGAACCGCAGGGATGGAGTTGGGGAGGAGTGGTCGTCCACAATCACCGTAATGAGAACCTGAACTACCAATGGCAAGTCTCTTCAGGAGAGGGTGTTCAAGCCTTATCTTTACTCTTTGGAGCCTATCTTGATTGTTTTTTAAATGTGATTTTTATGGAGGCACAGAATGAATAGAATCCGTGCCATGCTGGCAGTTTACGGGGCTGAGTTCCTGTCTGTTCCATCTTGGGTTCTGCCGTGTCCTCAGCAGGAACACACATCCACCCCACAGAGACCAAGGAGTGGCCACGGAAATGGGAGGTGGGGTGTTTGTGGCAGGCCGTAGCTCCCTGGGCTGAGGTTCACTGGATTAAATCAAATAAACAACAGATACCTTTTCTTAGTATAAATATTTGTATTGACTGTTTCTGGCAACCATACCTGGACCCTTGATTTATCAGAAGAAAAGCTTAGGTTAGAATTTACTACTTTCATGGAAGGAGGGGGAGAAGGGAGGTGAGAAAGGGGAGGGGAGAGAGGAGAGAGAACAGGAGGGAGGGAAGAATGTTGAGAGATTGAGAGAGAAAGAGGGGAGGAAGAGAGAGAGGGAGAGGGAAGAACGAGGTGGGGAGAAGAGACAGAAGGAGGGAGCGGGAGAGGAGAGAGAAAGAGGGAAGGAGAGAGAGGAAGGCAGGGAGGGAGGCAGAGAGGTTAAAAGAGAGATTGAGAGAGGATAGGCTTCCTAGCACTTCTCTCCTCCGAGCGCAGAGCCCTGTTAGCACAGCCTGTCTCCTTTCATGAAGCTTCTCTGCCACCTTCTCTCCCACCCCTCCCGTGTTTGGAGACAGCTCACCCCTCTCTCCTACTGGACTGGAATTTACCCAGGATGAGCCTCTGGTCCCCTCACACCTGGGCTGGCTGCCAGCAGCTTTCTCCACCAGCCTCGGACAGAAACCCTGCAGAGCTTCCATTCTAAGTTCAGCCACCATCGCCTCCCACCCAGTGGTTTCTAAACAGTCTCTGAGCAAGATTTTGGTTTTATCACCCTGTTAACGTCTCCCTTTTTCATTTTGGGGGAAGGGGTCCACCAATGTTCATCTTGTGCTGAACAGGAGCTGTTTTCTGCTCAGCTCTTGTTCTTGGGTGAACTGGCACGGAGGGATATCTCTAGACCTTGGGGAGTCGTCAAACAAGCCTGGATCTGAGAACTGAGGGATGCTAGGGGTGACATCCACACTTAGGAGGTGTGAGGTAAATGCCCCTTCGTTGTGTTCTCATGAATCTGGTTCTTCCAAATATTTTGTTTACTAAGTTGCATTTATTAAGAAATAATGCTTTCTTTAAAAAATATTATAATTTTTAAGACAGGGTCTTGCTCTGTTGCCCAGGCTGGAGTACAGTGGTGCAATCATGGCTCACTGCAGCCTCGACCTCCTGGGCTCAAGCAATCCTCCTGTCTCAGCCTCCTGAGTAGATGAGACCACAGGTATATACCACCATGCCTGGCTAATTTTTTTTTTTTTTTTTTTTTTTGGTAGAAATAGGGTCTTGCTATGTTGCCAAGGCTGGTCTCAAGTTCCTGGGCTCAAGTGATCCACCTGCCTCGGCGCCCCCTAAGTGCTGGTATTACAGGCATGGGCTACTGCACCCAACCAAAATTATTCTTATTCATCAAACATGTACATCAGACAATTGGCTTTTCCACTAATCAGAGCTAAGCAGTGTTTTTCATGGAGTGGATCTGATTCCAGTTGAAGGCATCTAATTAGGCTCTGTATTCTAATTAGGCTGAGTGGCATCATGCTCTGTAAAAACACAGGGTCTTCCATTAGACTTTTGGAAATAAGGGGCAAGACTAAAGGCCCCATTGCTGTCTGTGTGGATGCTGAGGTGGAGCCCAGCTTGGGATAGAAGATGTTAGTGACCCTGAAGGAGAAAACTCCAGAAGAAAGGCTTAAAAGCTAGAGTTATTTTGGGGTTGAGGACTTGAAACTTCCACCAGTAAGCACACTATTTTCGTACAACTGAGTGATTAAGTTCTAAGGTTTAACATCCAACTTCCTGGGTGCAAATCTCAGGCTTGCCCCTTATTAGTTATGTACCCCTGACTTCCCTGAACCTCAGTTTTCCCCTCTGTAAAATGAGGCTGTTAATAGTGGCGACTTGAACCAGATGGGGTGCAGGCGGATGCAAAGAACATAAACCCCGACGCAAACAGAGACAATACCTTGTACATTTCCATTTCTACGCAGTATTGGCTTCATCATGACATCAAATTATTATTATTATTATTTGAGAGGGAGTCTTGCTGTCACCCAGGCTGGAGTGCAGTGGCCTGATCTCAGTCACTGCAACCTCTGCCTCCTAGGTTCAAGTAATTCTCCTGCCTCAACCTCCCAAGTAGCTGGGATTACAGGTGCCCACCACCACGCCCAGCTAATTTTTGTATTTTTAGTAGAGACAGGGTTTCACTGTGTTGGCCAGGCTGGTCTGAAACTCCTGACCCCACGATCTGCCCGCCTTGGCCTCCCCAAGGGCTGGAATTACAACCATGAGCCACCATGCCTGGCTGACATCAAATTATAATGTGGTTGTCAACTAGTACTGAAGCTATACATGTCCTCATAGCGAGAAGGCAAGCATGTATCACTTCTGTAAACCCATACAGAAGATTTTTAAAACTCCTTTCCTAGAAGCTTCCGTTAAAACCCTCCTCTGGGTTCATTGGTTCGATTTGCAAAGCTGATGTGGTCATTTCTGAATCCATCACAGTCTAGGGGATGAGACTACATTGGTCAGATTAGGCCTGAGCTATCTATCCCTTCTCTAGAGCCAGAGGTGGAGTTAGTCCCAAAGAATGTGCCTGAATGAATGTTGGGAGACTCACAAAGATTTAGGAATACTTGCAAAGCATTAGGCACGCAGGGAGCACTCCGTAAGTGTGAGCTAATTACTGGTCATTATTGTCATCCTGGTGAAATCTGGTTAATCAAGAGTCCTATTCTACTGAAAATGTTTATGTCCATATGCCTCCATCATCCTCACCATCACCATCATCAACCTCAGCATCATCTTCACCATTCTGTTCATCATCATCCTCATCATCATAACCACTATCATCATGTCATCATATCATCATATGATCATATCATCATATCACTATCATCTTCATCATCATCCTCACCATCAGGATCATCATTATCATCATTGTCATCTTCACTGGCACCATCATTGGCCAAGTGCCTACTATGTGCTGCTGGCACCATTTCAGACACTTTGCAAACCTATATCTAATCCTTGGGACAACTTGTGAAACAGAATCTCGCTAGTTGCCTACCCCCAATGCATTCTCCCCCTTGTTCCTTGCCATATAAAATCCTGAGATTTTGTTTAATGTGGCATGATACCAAAGATTTAAAATCTACACTAATAAAAACAAACAAAATCCACTCCTCCAGTTGGGTGTGATGATGCAAAATTGTGAAACAGTTAGAAATAGATGTAAAATGTCCTATGCAACGAACAGACAAAGAAGAAAACCCCATACAGTACCAGCTTCCTTTGCAGTTAGGTATGGTCATGTGGCATAATCTAGCCAATGAGATAAGAGAAGTCTGCCAGAGACTTCTGAGAAAATCTCACCTCCCTCTGCTGCAGGCACCATCCGTTCCTCAGTGCTATTTTCCTCTTCTTCCTGCTCGCAACATGGACTCTCAAAGCTGCGGAAGAGAAACTCTCTCATGATCATGAAGATGAAAGTCACTCACTAAAGGACAAAAAGGGGAAGTCTGGGACATTGAGGCTATTGTGGACCAATTCACCAGCCCTGGGATGCATCCTCCAGACACCTTGTTATGTGTTGAGGAGAAGAAAAACACCCTCTTTGCTGAAGTCACTGAAGTTGGGTTTTTGCTGCAGACAAGTTAACATAGCTTCTAACAGGAGATTGCTGGACAAAATGAGCCCTGTCATAGATGAAGAAACCGAGGCACACAGAGGGAAAGCATTTACCCCAAGTGTGAAATTCAGGCTCCCAACCCAATGATCTCACCTTAACAAGGAGGGAAATTCTGACACAGGCTGCCAAATGGATGGATCTTGAGAACATCCATCTTGAGATGGTGCAAAGTGAAACAAGCCAGTCAGAAAAGGACATATAACGTATGAGTCCACTTACATGAAGGACTTGGAGTTGTCATATTCATGGAGACAGAAAGTGGAATGGTAGTTACCAGGGGTGGGTGGAGGGAGACCAGGAGTGGGTGTCTAATGGGTGCAGAATTTCAGTTTGGGAAGATGAGAAGGTTCTGGAGATGGATGGTAGTGATGGTTGCAGAACACCGTGAATGTGCTTAGTGCCTCTGAACTATGCCCTTAGAAATGGTTAAGATTGTAAGGCTTTTGTTATATGTATTTTACTGCAATAAAAACATATGATGTGGGAAATTTTTACTAAAAACAAAAATAAAAACAAAAATCAATTCTTCCTTCAGTAATGACTCAGAAAAATTATGTTTTGTTCTGTCTTGCCAAGGGTTTGAAACTCTTGTTTCTATTCCTATCCTCTCCTCCTAGGCTCTCTGGGATCCAGTCAACACTCAGGGTGGCTGAATGAGTGTAGTTGAAGTGGCTTCCTCTACCGGGGCATGCACCTCTCTGCCTATGGCAATGACTCGGGACAGATATGACTTCTGCTCATGGCAGTTGAGATAAAGGCTGAATTTCCAGAGTCTCAGGGGTTAACAGTTACAGGGCCCGAGTCATAAGCTCAGAAGTGAAGATAAGTAGCAGCTCCAGACCGGGAGGACCAGGTCTAACATTTCTCTGGGAATAAACTATTTCCAGAGTGCATATATTAACATTGAAGACTCCTCAAAAATACTCACAGTACTACCAAGGTCCTGACTGGGGAGATTCTCTCCCTTCTCCTATGCGAAAATGTCACTGCTCAGCTTCCTGAGCGGAGTTCGCAGCTCACATCTCCTTTGCCCCAGTATCACTGAGCATCTTAATTAGGTGAAAGGGTCTACACATCTTTCCTTCTGGACTTGAGGTTGTCCTCTGTGTTGTTGTGTGTGAGGGTTCAAGTGTGAGTCATTTACTTCCTTCTTAGCGGGAGGGGGAGTTTTGTGTAGAAGGCTAAACAAAGACAGTTTCTCTCCCTGGTGTTTAAAACAAATCTCTCTAGTATGGGGACAGGTAGAGAAACAGACCCAGGCTCGTTTAGGACAGTGGTTCTCAACCCTCGCTACCTGTCCCTTAAGTCCCCAAAGAACTTTGACAAATGCTGATGTCCAGGCCAAACCCATGACCAATTAAAGGACAATCACTGGGGACGGAACCTAGGCATGCGCATTTTTTTAAGCTCCTCAGGGGATTCCAACAAGCAGTCCAATGTGAGCACCAGTGTTTTGCAATCTGTGTCATTCCACTTGTGTTCTATGGAGCAGCAGCGAAAGTGTTACCTGGGAGCTGCCCAGGAAAACAGAGTCTTAGGTCCTGCTCCAGGGTTCCTGGGTCACCCAGATCACCTGGATCAGAATCTGCATGTCAGCAAGCTTCTCAGTAGAGCTGTGTGCACCTTAGAGCTTGGAAGCCCTGGGTTAAGTCCCCATTGGAAGGAATCTTGATGACTGCTGACCGTTCCAAGTCTTCTCACCCTCCACTCTTGTGAGTTGCTTTCTGACTCCTCCCACATTTAGGGAGACATGGACCAGTGATATTGTCCATCCCAGGAGTGGCGTGGTAACCAAAAGTCAACTCTGACTTCTTCACCATTACATGACACAAAAGGGTTGATTGTATGCAGAGCTTTACAACCATTCTAGTACCAAATACTGCCCATCAGGCTAGCTAATGACAAGATAGTAATGATTAGTAATAATCGTCACATTTATTGATAACCTACTATATTAGACAGGGTTCTCCAGAGGGACAGAACTAATAGGTTAGATGTATATATAAAAGGGAGTTTCTTAAGGGGCGACTCATACGATCACAAGGTGAGGTCCCATGATAGGCCATCTGCAAGCCAGAGAGCAAGAAAGCCAGTCTGAATCCCAACACCTCAAAAGTAGGGAAGCCGACAGTGCAGCCTTCAATCTGTGGTCGAAGGTCCAAGAGTCCTAAAGCTGAAGACCTTGGGGTCTGATGGTCAAGGGCAAGAAGCATCCAGCACGGAAGAAAGATAGAGGCCAAAAGACTCAGGCAGTCTAGTCTTTTCCCATTCTTCTGCCTGCTTTGATTCTGGCCATGCTGGCAGCTGATTAGACGGTGCCCACCCAGATGGAGGATGGGTCCATCTTTCCCAGTTCACTGACTCAAATATTAATCTTCTTTGGCAATACCCTCACAGACACACCCAGGAACAATACTTTGACTCCTTTCATCCAATCAAGTTGACACTCAACATTAACCATCACACCTACTGTGTGCCAGGCACTTGGCATAGAGTGCTTCATTTAATTCTTCCGGTAAATGTGTAAATAGTATTGTCCCCAACTTACAGATGAGGTAGCAGAGACTCAAAGAATGAAGTCACTTGTCCAACAAGTTCACACAGCTGGAAAGTAGTGGGTGGTAAGTGGTTGGTTTCCTTTTCTTCACCCCATTGTTCTTAGAAGGCTAATGGTAGGGTGGTAAGGAAGGAGAGAAGGGAAAATAGCAGAGGAAGTGAGGGGAAGGAGGAGGGAGGAGGAGAAGTGCACTTAGATTAATTAGAAATAGTGAGAGAGGGCCGGTTGCAGTGGCTCATGCCTGTAATCCCAGCACTTTGGGAGGCCAAGTTGGGTGAATCACATGAAACCAGGAGTTCAAGACCAGCCTGGCCAACATGGTGAAACCCCGTCCCTACTAAAAAAATATATATATAAAAATACAAAAATTAGCAGGGCATGATGGTGCATTTCTGTAATCCCAGACACTTGAAAGGCTAAGGCATGAGAATCACTTGAGCCTGGGAGGCGGAGGTTGCAGTGAGCTGAGATCATGCCACTGAGTTAGGACTTGTGGTTGCAAGTGATGGACACCTAACATACTCTAATGCAATCACAAAGAGGTATTGGCTCATTGAACATGTCCATGGGCAGGTGGACTTCAGTTTCTTCCTATCTTTTCTCCATCTTTCAGTTCTCCTTTTCTCTGTGATGACTATTTCCCAACAGGCTCTTTCTCGTAATGGCGAAGACATTCTCTGTCAGTATCAGTCCTATGCTGTATTAGTCAATTCTCATGCAGCTATGAAGAAACACCTGAGACTGGGTAATTTATAAAGAAAAGAGGTTTAATAGACTCACAGTTCCACATGGCTGGGGAGGCCTCAGGCAACTTACAATCATGGTGGAAGGCACCTCTTCACAGGACGGCAGGAGAGAGAATGAGTGCAAGCAGGGGAAATGCCAGACACTTATAAAACCATTAGATCTCATGAGACTCACTCATTATCATGAGAACAGCATGAGGGAAACTGCCCCCATGATTTATTTACCTCCACTTGGTCCTGCCCTTGACATGTAGGGATTATGGAACTACAATTGAAGATGAGATTTGGGTGGGGATGCAGAGCCAAACCATATCATATGCTTTGTCAGCTTAGCAACCTAGAGCAGTAACTCCCTAAAACTCTCCTAAAATCCTTCAGATTGACAGTGGTTGGCCAGGCCCTGGTCATCCATTTCTGAAAGCAAGAGGTGATGAATCATATGCCTTGAGAGAGTTGGAGGAGCAGTTCCCCCAAGGACGATTGCAGTACTGTTACCAAAATGGGGGAAAGAATGCAGGCCAGACAGGAATCCTTAAACTGGACATTCAGTGCTTTCCCCTCCAGATCTGCTCTCCACCTGTCTCCTCCCTTCTCTCTGTGCCAAGATTGATTTCTATGGCTAACATATGGCTATTTGATATGGTTTGGCTGTGTCCCCACCCAAATCGCACCTTGAATTGTAATAATTCCTTTGTATCAAGGGCAGGGCTAGGTGGAAATAATTGAATCATAGGGATGGTTTCCCCTGTACTGTTCTCATGGTAGTGAACAAGTCTCACAAGATCTGATGGTTTTAAAAATGGGAGTTCCCCTGCACAAGCTCTCTTGCCTGCCACCATGTAAGATGTACCTTTGCTCTTCCCTCATCCTCTGCTATGATTGTGAGGCCTCCCCAGCCATGTGGAACTGGGAGTCCATTAAACCTCTGTTTTTAAATAAATTACTCAGTCTCAGGTATGTCTTTATAGAGGCATGAGAACAAACTAATACACTATTCTTTTCTTAGCTTTAAGGTATAATTTGCATACCTTAAATTCCATCCTTTACAAGTTTACAATTCAACAATTTTTAGTAATTTTATAACGTGCTGCAACTATCACCACAATCCAGTTTCAGAACATTTCTATCAACCCCTAAAATTCACTTCAGCCTGCTTGCCATAGCTCCTGGCAATGTGCAGAATTTGCCTTTTCTGGACATTTCATAAACATGGAATCACACACTATATAGTACGTGTCTGGTTTCTTTCACTCAGCATAATATTTTTGAGGTTTGTCTCTACTGGAACGTGTGTCAGTATTTCAGTCCTTTTCATTGCTGCATTATATTTCATTGTATGGATGGACCACATTTTGTTTATCCATTCACCAGCTGATGGGCATCTGGGTTGTTTGCAGTTTGGGGCTATTACGAATAAAACTGTTATGAACATTTGTTTACAAGTCTGTGTGGACATGTGTTTTGAATTCTCTCAGATAGCTTCCTAGGAGTGGAATTGCTGGATCATATGGTAAGTTTATGTTTCAACTCTTGTCCAGTGCTGGTGAAAATGTAAAATGGTAGGATAGGTTTGTAAAATAGTTTTAAGAAACTGCCAAACTGTTTTCCAAACCTATGGCACCATTTTACATTTTCACCAGCAATGGACAAGGGTTCTGAGTCCTCCACATCCTCACCTATGTTTAGTTATTGTCTGATTTTCAAAAATTATAGCCACTTACTAGTACATAATAATATCTCACTGTGGCTTTAATTTGCATTTCCCCAATGACTAATAATGGTGAGTGCTTTTTTTTTTTTTTTTTTTTTTTTTGAGACAAAATCTCACTCTATCCCCAGGCTGGAGTTCTATGGTGCAATCTTGGCTCACTGCAACCTCTGCCTCCCAGGTTCAAGTGATTCTCCTGCCTCAGCCTCCCAAGTAGCTGGGATTACAGTTGCCCGCCACCATGCCTGGCTAATTTTTGTATTTTTAGCAGAGATGGGGTTTTGCCTTGTTGGGCAGGCTGGTGCTTTTCAGTCATTTGTATAGATTGGATATCATATACACACACGAAAAAGTTAGGCCCTTAACTGACACCAAAAATAAAAGTTATCTCAAAGTGAATCACAGACCTAAATGTATGAGCTACAGTTATAAAACTTGTAGGAGAAACTTTAGTGAAATGTTTGTTCAAGTCTTTTGCTTATTTTTTATTTGGGTTGTCTTATCATCAGTTGCAAGAGTTCTTATATATTTTGGGTACAAGTTCTGCATCAGATACATGACTGGTGAATATTTTCTCCCAGTCTGTAGCTTGTTCTTTCATTTTCTTCATGGCATCTTTTGAAGTTTTTAATTTTAAATTAAAATGACATCCAACTTATAATAGGCTCATACTTTTGGTGTAATGTCTAAGAACTCTTTGCTTAACCCAAAGCCATGAAGATTTTCTCTTGTTGGCTTCTCCTAAAAATTTTATAATTGTAGCTCTTACATTTAGGTCTGTGATTCATTTTGAGATAATTTTTATTTTTGTTGTGAGTTAAGGGCCTAACATTGTTTTGTGGGTTTTTCTTTTTTTTTTTTTTTTTTTTTTTTTTTGGTATATGACATCCAATTGTTACAATGCCATATTTGAAAAGACTATCCTGCCCCATTGAATTGTCTTGACATCATTGTCAAAAATCCATTGGCCATATACACAAGTGCTTATTTCTGTGCTCTCACTTCTATACCATTATCAATATCCCTATCCTTACTTCAGTGCCACACTGTCTTGATTACCGTAGCTTTAGAGTAAACTTTAGAGTAAGCTTTGAAATTGGGTAGGATAAGTCTTCCAGCTTTGTTTTTTTTCCCCCCAAATTGTTTCAGCAATTGTATGTCTTTTGCATTTCTGCATTCATTTTAGAATCAGCTTGTCACTTTCTTCAAAAAATCCTGCTGGGATTTTAACAGGGATTGCATTGCATCTACAGATCAATTTGATCTATGGATTGACATCTTAATAATATTTAATCTTCCAATCCATTAACGTGGAATATCTCTCCATTTATATTTTCTCTCATTTCTCTGAGCAATCCTTTATAATGCTCGGTGTACCAGTTTTTCACTTTTTTCTTGTTAAATTCATTCCAAACTATTTTTGATGCTATTGTGAATGAACTTTAAAAAGATTAATTCTCAAATTGTTCATGACGAGTATAGAAAATTCCATTCATTTCTATATATTGATTTTGTATCCTGCAAAGTTGCTAAATTTATTCATTGTAGGAGGATTTTTGGTGGATTCCTTAAGATTCTCTACATATAGGATGACGCCATCTGTGAATAAAAAGTTTTCCTTCTTTCTTTCCAATCTGGATATCTTTATTTTATTTATTTTTTTTATATATATATAGGCCTTATTTTACTGGCTCCAATCTTCAGTAAATTCCGAAATGGAAGTGGTGAGAATGAATGTCTTTGCTTCATTTCCAAGCTTTGGGAACCGCATTCAGTCTTTCACCATCAAGTATAATGTTAGCTGTGGGTTTTCCATGGTGCACTTCATCAAGTTGAGGAAGTTCCTTCATATTCCTAGTTTGTAGATGGTTTTTGTCATGAATGGGTGTTGGATTTTGTCAATTGCTTTTTCTGTGTCTACTGAGATAATTCACTACCTGAACATGCCATCTGTTTCCTGCCAGGACCCTAAAAAATAAAAAATGCTCGCTGCAAAGTGAAAACGTACGGGGTGAAGTTGGGTTCTCTAGTCCCTACTCAATGAATTATTGCACTGACTTGATGCCCATTCTCTCAGCTTTTTGGCTTCAAGAGATTTGGTTTTAAAATATATCCACTAGGCTGGACGTGGTGGCTCATGCCTCTAATCCTAGCACTTTGGGAGACTGAGGTGGGTGGATTGCCTGAGTTCAGGAGTTCAAGACCAGCCTGGGCAACACGGTGAAACCCCGTCTCTACTAAAATACAAAAAAAATTAGCTGGATGTGGCGGTGCCTGCCTGTAATTCCAGCTACTCTGGTGACTGAGGCAACAGAATCCCTTGAACCCGGGAGGCAGAAGTTGCAGTGAGCCGGTATCATGCCACTGCACTCCAGCCTGGGCATCTCCAAAAATATATATTTATATATCTTTATCTATATCTATCTCCACTAGTAATTTGATACTGCTTCCTTCCAAAATGGAGGCTTGTTCTCTTCCCTCTGAGTGTGAACTAGACTTAGTGACTTGCTTCTAGTGAACAGAGTATGGCAGAAATGATGGCGTATGGTTTCTGAGACTAGGCCATAGGAGGCGTTGTGGTTTCCATCTGTAACTCTCTCTACCCAATCATTCACTCTGAGAGAAACCAGCCGCCATGTTGTAAGGTCACTCAAGGAGCTCTATGGAAAGTTCCACCGAGTGAAGCCTCTGTGACTGAGCCACTTTGGAAGAGAATCCTCAAGTCTTCCGACCGCAGCCCCAGCCAACATCTGACCGCAAACTCATGATACACCTCGAACCAGAACCACCCACTTAACCTGCTCCTGAATTCCTGACCCCCGAAACCACAAGGTAATAAACGACGATTGTTTTAAGCCACTGTGTGTCAGAGTGATTTGTTATGCAGCATTTGACAACACAAGAGACATTGTCACCTTCTCTCAGAATTTGTTAAGCTCTAAAAATGACAAAGATGGGTCTGAAGGAACAAGGATTTCTGGACCTGGAGGCTCTTTCAGAAGTTAGATCCCATGAGGATGGGGTATTGCTCTAAGAAGAGGTTGGTCAGCATTGTATGTGAAAACACTTCATAGGTGATAAGTGCAGTATAAACGTATTATTGTTACTGGAAGGTTTGTTATAGCCTTCAAACTGACACTCAATGTCATCTTAGCCGGCATCCTTCTTTCTATCCCAACACATCAGGTCTTTGATCATTTGTGTTCTAAGAAAGGACCCCCAGGGTCCTGCCCTCCCAGGACTGACATACTGACCAAGCACTTGATGTGGACACATCAGCCCGCCCACATTCTACTTCCATCAGCTGTTTTTTCTAGAATTCCAGCCAGGAGGGATGGTTACACTCTGAATTTTGATCTCATGTGGGTGGGTGATCTGCTTTCTAATTAGAGTTCCCTGCCCAGCCCCTTCTGCGGAACGTTTCACCCAGGAGAAAAGACCTGAAGCAATTGTGTCAAAGGGTAGGAAAGCATTTACGCAGCAAGGGAGGTCTTGCTTAGCAATTGAGGGGGAAAAAAGAGAGAAAGATTTGCCTCCAGCTGCCATTCTGAACTGTACCATTTGTACAAAGTGGAATGTAAGTTTCTGTTTTCTGAAAAGGGGACAAGTTGCTGTTGATAAGCAGGAGGTCACATCCATCTCCATTTGCATACAAATTACTTTCTCATCTTCTTTCCAAGGGGGAGAAAGAGCTGCTTTATCATTCTCAGAAGGAGCAAACTCTCCTCGGGTGGCCTTGTATATTTGTCAGAACTTTTTGGATGCAAGTGACAGACACCCAACCCAACTCTGAGTAGCTTATGCAAAACTGGTAACTTTTTTTGGGGTTTCACTCTTGTTGCCCAGGATGGAGTGCAATGGCGCCATCTCGACTCACTGCAACCTCCGTCTCCCAGGTTCAAGCGATTCTCCTGCCTCAGTTTCCAGAGTAGCTGGTACTACAGGCGCGTACCACCACGCCCAGCTAATTTTTGTATTTTTAGTACAAACGGGGTTTCACCATATTGGCCAAGAAGTTCTCGAGCTCTTGACCTTGTGATCCGCCCACCTCAGCCTCCCAAAATGCTAGGATTACAGGCGAGTCACCATGCCTGTAAAACTGGTCATTTTTGATGTATGTCATCAAATCACAAAAGTAGAAAAGTCTTTCACTTAACAGGGGATGCAAATGCCGTCTTCCACCTTCTCTTTTATCTAATCAACTGCCTTTATTCTCTCCCCAAGAGGCTAAACCCATGGCCACATGGATATCTCCAAACTTGAATTCGAGCCTGCTATATCTGGCTCTCTACGTGCTGTGGCTATTGGGATATCTGGTAGAGCTGTCAAGCTGAGTGTGTTGAAGCTCAGTTTAGGATCTTGCTCTTGTGACCTGCTCCCCCTCCTCCAGTGTTTTCCTATCAGAGTAGATGGCTCCACTTGCCACCTCCTTGGGCAGCTGATAAGCCCCAAACCTGAGCATCACCTCTGACCCCTCTCTCCCTCCCTCATCACCACACAGCCAATCAGTAAATATGACTGGGGTCCAGGTGCCTCTTTCTTACCACAATTTTTATATTTTATCTTTTTTTTTTTTTTTTTTTTTTTTTTTTTGGAGACAGGGTCTCACTCTGTTGCCCAGGCTGGTGTGCAGTGGTGTGATCCCGGCTCACTGTAACCTCCACCTCGCAGGCTGAAGCAATTTTCATGCCTCAGCCTCTCAAGTAGCTGGGATTACTGGAGCACACCACCATGCCCTGCTAATTTCTTTTCTTTCTTTTTTTTTTTTTTTTTTAGAGGTGGAGTCTCACTCTGTTGCCCAGGCTGGAGTGCAGTGGTGCCATCTCGGCTCACTGCAAGCTCTGCCTCTCAGGTTCACGCCATTCTTCTGCCTCAGCCTCCCGAGTAGCTGGGACTACAGGCGCCTGCCACCATGCCTGGCTAATTTTTTGTGTGTATTTTTAGTAGAGATAGAGTTTCACCATGTTAGCCAGGATGGTCTCGATCTCCTGACCTCGTGATCCGCCCACCTCAGCCTCCCAAAGTGCTGGATTACAAGCGTGAGCCACCGCGCCCGGCCGCCCTGCTAATTTCTATATTTTTAGTAGAGACAGGGTCTCACCATGTTGGCCAGGCTGGTCTGGAACTCCTGACCTCAAGTGATCCACCCGTCTCAGCCTCCCAAAGTGCTGGGATTATATAAGCCACTGCGCCTAGCCCAGGCGGCTATTTCTAGTCCCCCTGCCACTCCCTAGTCCAGGCCATCATCCCTGCGGTGTGGACTAGGGTAACTGTGTTCCAATGAGTTCTTTTCCCATCTATTCCTGCCTCCCTCTGATTTGTTCTCCATGGGATTGCCATAGATGTCCGGAATAATGCAAATTAGATCCTGGCAAGCCCCTGCTGCACGCACTCCTCTCACCATTAGGATAAAACCCCGACTCCTCCCCATGACATGATCCCAGCCCTGCCTGTCTGAGTCGGTGGCCACTTTCCTCTCCGCTGTCTGCACTGCAGCAGCTCTACTCCTGTCCACTCCATGGCCTTGAAGCATACCGTTTCCCCTGCCCAAAATGTTCTTTACTCCTCCTTTACCTGCCTAGTTCCCCTTCACACGTCAGAGCTAGAATCCCCTAGGACACTTAGGTGTAAGGATTGCTTGAAACCAGGAGTTCAAGATCAGCCTGGGCAACATAGTGAGAGCCCTGTCCCTAAAAAAAAAAAAAAAAAAAAAAAAATTCACTGGGTGTGGTGGCACAGGCCTGTGGTCCCAGCTACTCAGGAGGCTGAGGCAGAAGGATCCCTTGAGCCTGCAAGTTGGAGGCTGCTTTGAGCTGTGATTGCGCCACTGCATTCCAGCCTGGGTGACAGAGCAAGACCCCCATCTCTTAAAAAAAAAAAAGTGTTAGTGATGGCCAGGCATGGTGGCTCATGCCTATAATCCCAGCACTTTGGGAGGCTGAGGTGGGCAGATCATTTGAGCCCAGGAGTTTGAGACCAGCCTGGACAACATGGCAAAACCTCATCTCTACAAAATATACAAAAAGTAGCCAGGTGTAGTGGTGCATGCCTGTAGTCCCAGCTACTTGGGAGGCTGAGGTGGAAAAATGACTTGAATCCAGGAGGTGGAGGTTGCAGTGAGCCAATATTGCACCATATACTCTAGCCTGGGTGACAGAGCCAGACCTTATCTCAAATAAATCTACAGATAGGCAATACATTTAAAATTACATGAATTTGTTGACATTCCTATCTCCAAAATGGAACCCAATTCACCTCTCCTTACATGGGGCTGGACTTAGGAACTTCTAATAAATAGAATACTTCTAATAAACTTCTAATAAATAGAAGTGACAAGGTGTGTCTTCTGAAGCTAGATCATAAAAGGCATTGTGTGACTTCCTCCTTGTGTTCTCCCTTGGATTACTTGCTCTGGGAGAAGCCGGCCGCCATGTTGTGAGGACACTCAAGCAGTCCTTTGGGGAAACCTCCATGGTGAGGAGCTGAGGCCTCCTACCAACAGCCATGTGAGGGAGTTTGGAAGTGGATCCTCCAGTCTCAGTTGAGCTCTGGATGATGCAGCCCTGGCCAGCATCTTGATTGTATCCTCATGAGAGTCCCTGAGCCAGAACCACTCAGCTAAATCACTTGCAAATTCCTGGCTCAAAGAAACTGACATAATAAACGTGTATTTTTTTTAAGCCATTAAGTTTTCTAGCAATTTGTTATACAGAAATAGACAATATAGCAACTTCCTACATTATTCTTATAGCATTTATGACATTTATATTCAAATAATTAACTGTGGAACACACGGTTTGAAAATGTCTGTTGCAGTCCCTGCTGTGCCCTCAGGGTCCTGACCTGGTAAATGCTTATAGAACTGAACGTCATGCTGGGAGACAGTGATACGCCAGGCAAAATAGACACCTGAAGCCCATCATTTCTAATATGCCTCTCCTCGATAGACAAAATTATTTTCTGTCACCATCATGCAACAGTTACTGTTTGAATTCAGTAAAATATCTCTTGTATACACTAATATTTGCACGTATGGAACAAAACATGACATGTCTCAGTTCGTTTTGCTGTTTTAATTATAAAATTAAAACTCCAAATGGTCACAAGGAAAGGCAGAATTAAAGCAATTCAAATTCTCTTTGTCTTCATAATGACTGTGCTATTGTTTATTCTGAATCTACTAAACACAGTTAATATGTAATATGCAATGCCACAGGGGATGAGGACCTGAACTCCACACCAAGTGAGCCCTAGTGATTCAGAATCTTGGCAGACTTCCTCTTCACATGAGCACGTGCTGCTGGCTCCCTGAGTGCTAGGGGTGACTCTACAATGGGGACTTCTCCAAATTAACCTCCACATCGAAGACTATTTGTTTAGAGGACAAGTCATTCAATGTGCTAATCTGAAGCGATATTATTAAAACTCAACAGTAACTGTGGCAATTGTCTAGAAATTAGACCAACAAAGAGACTGAGGGGGAGACATATGTTATCCCTGGCATTGTGTAGAATCGCACGTGGCGAGAATGAAGAGCAGATTGACTTTGAGTTGGGGTGTTATTGTTTTAAAATTCTCTACAGACGGCATACTCCCGATCACACCCTGTCCGACCCCGAAGGTAGACGGGCTCCTGCCCTTTGGGAGGACCAAGGAAAGATGGATCCATTTGTGAGCTATGAGCAAGACACTGTGTTGGGCACCTACTTTTTTTTTTTTTTTTTTTTTTTTTTTTGAGACGGAGTCTTGCTCTGTCCCCCAGACTGGAGTGCAGTGGCGTGATCTCAGCTCACTGCAACCTCCGCCTCCCAGGTTCCCGCCATTCTCCTGCCTCAGCCTTCTGAGTAGCTGCGACTACAAGCACCTGCCACCACACCTGGCTTTTATTTTTAGTAGAGATGGGGTGGGCACCTGCTTTTAATGAACAGGGCTGGCATCAGCCACATCTAGTGATTTTTGTGGCATTCTTGCAGACATACTCAAGGACAGTGGTCCGGGTAGCAGTTCCTCTGGGATAACACTGGGCCCCCCCAGTGACAGCCCAGGGTGGGGCAGGTCCATCCTCCGATCCAGCTGTAGTTCTGCAGCTCCTGCTGCTCTGATGGAGCCTGGGCCCCGAACGGCGGAACCCTCCCGGAGCAGAGCACGGGCTTGTGAAAGACACTTTGGATCTTGTAGGTTATAGCTCCATTTCCCACGCACAGGTTTTAAAATGTATTTAAATATTTCAAATAGTCTCTAAATTTTTCAGAATTCATAAATCTGGAATAGTAACAAGATCATAAAAGAAAAAGCCCGCTCCCAGCCAATAGGAAACAGAACTGAGGTATTTGTATGTTTATCATTTATTTCCATTTCCCACCTGGATAGTCCCCGGAGATTTGATTTCTCGTTTCCTGGAGAATCTAAAGACAGAAAGCAGAACTCCGTGTTAAATAATCTTTACCCTACACCTGTTCAAACTACTGGCAAGACACTAGTCATTTGTCCTGATGCACAAACATCAATCCAGGGGACATGAAATTTTAACTATCAATAAATATTCCGACATCCGCACACATGAAGCATCTAATTCCAGCATCAAAACGCAGATAAGCACGAACAGATATTTGGATTTATGGCAAAAGGAGTCTCATCTGGAAACTTCTCCCAGGAAGGTCTGGCAGGTTGGATGTAAGGAATTTGGGACGATGCCTGCATTTCCTCTGCCCATTTCTACCAAGTCGGTCCTGTAATCCTGTTTAATTAATAATAAACATTGCAGGATTTTTTCCCCCGCATTTGAATTATGTTTGAAATGTGACGGCTGGATGCTTCTTCTAAAAATGCTTTGAAAAATCAACCGTGTCAGAAATGAGTGATTTATCATCACTCAGAATGCTGGCAGGGGTTATCTCAGAAGAGGGGAGAATTCATGTTGCTTCCTGCCGGCATTTCTGCTACAGAGCCGGTCCGATTTGTTTTCTTCCTGTGCTCATGCATGGGGCAGCTTCTGCATGAGGCACTCCCGTCACTCGTTTTGTGTCTTTTTTTTTTTTTTTCTTTCTCCCAGGATCTGGCCAGGCCTTTGGAGGCCAGACCTCCCTAATAGCACAGCAGCAGGCAGGGGGAGGAAGGAGAGCCTCTGGGTCCTCGGGGCACTCCCTACGGTGCGCACCAGCCACCAGCCAACATCAAAGGTCAGGAGAAAGGAGCTCTTGTGGTCTGGATGACTTCAAATAAGCTGCATCACACTGTGAAACGTTCAGTCTGCTGAGCTTCCAGGCCAAGGTTCCTGATCAGATTCTGTTCAATCACAAGGTACAGCTCTGCCATCCATAGTCTGCTCTGTTAGGAATATAAGCAATTGAGCACTTGCTATGGATCATACTTTTTTTTTTTTTTGAGACAGAGTCTCGCTCTGTCGCCCAGGCTGGAGTGCAGTGGCGCAATCTCGGCTCACTGCAAGCTCCGCCTCCTGGGTTCACGCCATTCTCCTGCCTCAGCCTCCCGAGCTGGGACTACAGGCGCCCACCACCACGCCCGGCTAATTTTTTTTTTTTTTTTTTTTTTTTTTTGGAGACGGAGTCTCGCTCTGTCTCCCAGGCTGGAGTGCAGTGGCCAGATCTCAGCTCACTGCAAGCTCCGCCTCCCGGGTTTACACCATTCTCCTGCCTCAGCCTCCAAGTAGTAGCTGGGATTACAGGCGCCCGCCACCTTGCCCGGCTAGTTTTTTTTGTATTTTTTAGTAGAGACGGGGTTTCACTGTGTTAGCCAGGATGGTCTCGATCTCCTGACCTTGTGATCCACCCGTCTCGGCCTCCCAAAGTGCTGGGATTACAGGCTTGAGCCAACGCGCCCAGCCAATTTTTTGTATTTTTAGTAGAGACAGGGTTTCACCGTGTTAGCCAGGATGGTCTTGATCTCCTGACCTCGTGATCCACCTGCCTCGGCCTCCCAAAGTGCTGGGATTACAGGCGTGACCCACCCCGCCCGGCCCTGGATAATGCCTTGTTCTAAGACCTTTATATGCACAATCGCACTTGATTTTCACAAAAGTTGGTATTCGTTGCATCCCCATTTTGCAGATGAGACAACTAAGATACACACACAACAAGCAAGAGGCCAAAGCCAGGAAAGTAACCCAAACAGTCCGATTCCGGAACCCAGACTCTGAGTCATTTCACTGTATTATTTATCATTATTAATAAAACTGGGTGTGGTAGCTCATGCCTGTAATTGCAGCACTTTGGGAGGCTGACACAGGAGGATCTCTTGAGTCCAGGAGCTCACGTCCAGCCTGGGCAACGTAGTGAAACCCCATTGCTACAAAAAATAAAAACATGTAGCCAAGGATCTCCATGCCTGTGGTCCCAGCCTTGGGAGGCTGAGGTTGGAGGATCACCTGAGTCCAGGAGGTTGAGGCTGCAGTGAGCCATGATTGTGCCACTGTACTACAGCCTGGGCAGCAGAGGAAGGGCCTGTCTCAAAAATAATAGTCTTTCTCAGCACTCTATACCAAGTGATGTGCCGAGCCCTGCATAGATAACTGCAGCTTTTACTCTTATATGATTGAGATCATTGTCCTTCTTTGACTGCTGAGGGAACTGAGGTTACCAGAGTGAAGTCAGTTGTCTAAGGAAAGTCTTGAACCAACACAAGGACCCAGGTCCTCCCAGACCCATAGCTCATTTTCAAAGTACTTACTTAGTGTCACTCTGCTCGAGTGACATGACAGATGGGTGGTGGGGGCTGCAGTCTTGGTGGTGAGTTCTCTGGAGATCCACCCTTTGGAACAACATAGATGCTCCAGTTTCAGATTTCTCACGTCCAGTGTCTGTTCTGGGTTTTGTCCCCTTTGCTGCATTTAAGTAGCCCCAGCAGAGAAAGCCACAGAATGGTGATGTGAAAACAGCCATGTGCACCGTTCCTCTTCATCACCCGTCAGATGGTTTCCAATCAGGAAGAAAAGCTGGCCCGTAGTAAATGCTGGAGAGTATGTGGGGCAGAGGGCGCGCTCATGACCTGCTGATGCAAATGCAGGTTGATCCCGCCTTGGAGCAACTGGGCAGTACCCGGTGAAGTTGAACCTGTGTGACCCCATGACCCAGAAAGTCCATGGGAACATGTAGACCAGGAGACACACATGGCAGACTCATGGTTTGAAAATGGGAAACAGTGGGAGACAATTCCATGTCCATCAATGGGGGAAGGTGGACCAGACGCGGTGCATTCATAAGATAGACTTCTACAGGTAATTGAAATGGATAGACTAGATGTGCATCGATAACACAGGTAATTATAAAAAAATTCAATGTCGAGTGACACAAAACAAGTTCTAGGAACCTCAAAGCAGCCCAAATTATATTATAACAATATTATAGATTGTTCATGGGTACACCTATAAGAGGGTAGAGACACATCCCCGACTCAAGAGAGGGGAGAGGGGCTGACCTTGCATGTGGGGCTGAAAGGGACTTCATTTGATCTGTGATGTTTTGTTCACTATATATATATTATTTATTTATTTTCTATTTATTTTGAGATGGAGTCTCGCCGTGTTGCCAGGCTGGAGTGCAGTGGTGCAATCTCAGCTCACTGCAACCTCCACCTCTTCAGTTCCAGCGATTCTCCTGCGTCAGCCTCCCAAGTAGCTGGGATTACAGGCACGCACCACCACGCCCACCTAATTTTTGTATTTTTAGTAGAGATGGGATTTCACCATATTGGCCAGGATGGTCTCGATCTCTTGACCTCGTGATCCACCTGCCTCGGCCTCCCAAAGTGTTGGGTGTGAGCCACCGAGTCTGGCCCACTTCATATTTTTGTAAATATAAATATATGAAATGCTGGGTGTGGTGGCTCCTGCCTGTAATCTCAGCACTTTGGGAGGCTGAGGCAGGAGGACCACTTGAGCCCTGGAGTTTAAGACCAGCCTGAGCAATAAAGAAGATCCTATCTCTACAAAGGAAAAAAAAAAAAAAAAACCACCAAAACAGAAACTCAGCTGGGCATGGTGGTGTGCACCTGTGGTCCCAGCTACTTGGGAGGATTGCTTGAGCCCAGGAGACCCATGTTGCCATGAGCTGTGATCGCACCGCTGCACTCCAGCCTGAGTGACAGAACGAGACCCTGTTTCAAAAACAAAAACCCAAAGACAGAAAATGTTGGCATTTGTCAGTTTTGGGTGGTGCGAACCTGGGAACGTGTTCTGTTATTCTCTGCACTTTTTGTGTTTTGAATATTTCTAAAAAAAATAAAATAACCCATGTGAAACTACATACTGAATTTCTATGGTCCTTTTCTCCCGTGAATAGGGAATCTGTTTTGGAGTGGGTCTGGTGGCAGAAGGGGGCTGAAGCCAGCTCCTTGAACAAGTGAATTTCCTGCCAACACGCTTTCCTCGGCTGTGGCACAGAGGGAAAGCAGAGAACTGGCTGTGTTTGCAGTTGCATCTAGACCTTTTAAAAAAAATCTGGACATTGTAGGCAATATTAACATATACACAGAGGCATGGGCGGGGCGGGGTTGGGGCGCGGAGAAAGCAAATCAATCAATAAATGCATTTCTTCTGTTCCTGACCTTAGATAATGTACACGGATTAAGGGGCATGTCACTTGTTTTTAAAACCAGTGTTAAATATTAATTACGAATCATATGGCTTGACCCCAGCAGAGGCCACTGTCCCCCCTCCCTCGGGGCTCTCCCGGAGCTCTGAAAGCAGCCCAACCTCCTCTGCCACCGAGAAGCCAGGCAGATTTACATTAGGAATCACCATGATTCTTGTTCTTTCTATGGTGGTTACCGTGGACAAGACAATTATGGAAACAGAATTCATTGTTCGAACAGGCTGAGCTCATAATATTAGTGTGGATTTATAAAAACTCTTTTCTTGGCCAGGAATTAAAAATAGTTCATTCTCTCCCCACACTCCCGTCTCTTTCTCTTGCCAGATTTAGAATCGAGGAACCTTGATAGTTTTCCTCCTAGTTAATATTCCTGAGGCAACTCGCATTTGCAACACTGTTGAGAATCATTTTATTTTAAACATCAGTTCTTTCCACTATTCCTGTGAGGGAGTTCCAAGTTATTAGCTCGGTTTTAAATACAAGGAGAGGGGAGTGGAGAGGCTTGGGGCCTCTCCCAGGGACCAGGTCAGAGAAGTCTGCATGCTCAAGGAGAGTGGAATTTCAGTCCCTTCTCATCAGCTGCCTTTTCATCTGTCCTCAGTGTGTTCTCTGCCACTTTAGCATGTAAAAGATTTCAATGACCGGCCAGGCACGGTGGCTCATGCCTGTAATCCCAGCACTTTGGGGGGCCGAGGTGGGTGGATCACAAGGTCAGGAGTTCGAGACTAGCCTGACCAACATGGTGAAACACCATCTCTACTAAATACACAAAAATTAGCCAGACACAGAACACACCTGTAATTTCAGCTACTCTGGAGGCTGAGGCAGGAGAATCGCTCGAACCCGGGAGGTAGAGATTGCAGTGAGCCGAGATCATGCCACTGCACTCTAGCCTGGGTGACAAAGCAAGACTCTGTCTCAAAAAAAAGGATTTCAATGACCATTTTTTAAAAATGCACACGGAAACAGAAGCCCCTGGAGTAGCCCCAGCCAGGAGCTGAACTCAGGAGTCCCAGTGCCCTGTCTGTGGTTCTTGCAAGTCTTCTCCTCTGCACTGGGTTAAATGCTGTCCTCTCCCAAGTTCATATCTACTTGGAACCTCAGAATAAGATCTTGTTTGGACAAAAGGTTTAATTGCAGGTACTATGAGCTGAGACAAGGTCATGCTGGTCACAGCCTCACATTCCAGGGCCACTTCTTGCAATTCCTACCCCTCTCTTGGTTTGATTTCTCCCAAAGCTGTTTCCTAAACCTCTGCTTCTCAAACATTAATGAGCACATGGGTCACCTGTGCATTGGCAGTTTTGTTTTTTTTTTTGAGATGGAGTCTTACTCTGGCACCAAGGCTGGAGTTCAGTGGTGCCATCTTGGCTCACTGAAACCTCTGCCTCTCGGGTTCAAGCGATTCTCCTGTTTCAGCCTCCTAAGTAGCTAGAACTACAAGTGTGTGCCACCACACCTGGCTGCTTTTTGTATTTTTAGTAGAGATGGGGTTTCACCATGTTGGCCAGGCTGGTCTCGAACTCCTGACCTCAAGTGATCTGCCCACCCTGGCCTCCCAAAGTGCTGGGATTACAGATGTGAACTGCTGTACCCTTAGCAGTTTCTGATACTACAGGTCTGGGTGGCCTCATTCTGCACCTCTCACAAGCTCCCAGGTGACGCCAGGCACCTGGTCTGGGGACCATACTTTGAGTAGCCTGGGTCTCACCATCACCTGTGACTCTAGCCCTGGCCCATCAGTGACTTCCTGGCTTCTGGGCTCCCCTCCATCAAATCCACAGGTTGCTAACACCACCTGATGTCCTCAGAGCAAAGTACCTATTGATGGCCGGTGATGGAGTAGGCAAGCACTTCGGGCTCGGGGAATTTAAGCTCTTTTATTGCCATGACTTTTATGTCCTCTCTGCATTTGAGAGCTTTGCAACTTCATTAGTGTACAGAGCACTGCTGAAAGAGTTTCTTGGTGGCCCCTCAGACCTTTTGATAAACAAACATTGTGAATGTAATCATCAGGTTGCCACCATTAAAAATTATATTATAATTAGAGATGATACAAGCTGCCTGAACCTTTGATGAACACACTGCTTTTGTTTGGAAC
Organism: Macaca thibetana thibetana; assembly: GCF_024542745.1. NCBI lineage: Eukaryota > Metazoa > Chordata > Mammalia > Primates > Cercopithecidae > Macaca > Macaca thibetana. The sequence goes on from NC_065580.1 coordinate 148,614,437, forward strand.
TGTTGTTAAATGAATAAGTAGGCATTTTTCTTGCAAAGCAATGTTCTTCCTGCTTAGATGATTTTCTTTTTTTTTGAGACGGAGTCTCGCTCCGTTGCCAGGCTGGAATGCAGTGGCGTGATCTCTGCTCACTGCAACCTCCGCCTCCCAGGTTCCAGCGATTCTCCTCCCTCAGCCTCCTGAGTAGCTGGGACTACAGGCGCGCGACCACGACCAGCTAAATTTTTGTATTTTTAAGAGAGACGGGTTTCGCCATGATGGCTAGGATGGTCTTGATCTCCTGACCTTGTGATCCGCCCGTCTCAGCCCTTAGCTGATCTTTCTATAAGCTTTTCCTATGATCATCTTATTTGCTTTCTTCCTAGAAGATCTTTCTACAAGTTTATTCTATTCTGCTGATGTCATTCATTTTGCATGGAACATTGCTAGTGGCGTCCAGGGGAAATCTTTATGTTTAAGGGCTGGGGGACGATGTTAGAAGCTATGATACAACTCAGAAATTATAAGAGGAAATAATTATTACAAGAGAAGAAATATCACACTTGTCTACACTAATGCACTTGACTGTCAAACAAAGAGATCTTTAAGATGATGCAGCACGCACCACGCAGGAGAAAAATGAGCAGAAAAAACGCGGCTACAATTTGTTCTGAGTCATATCTCTTATAGAAGGGATTGCATTCTGCTCTGTAATCATTTACTAAGAAAGTTGTTTGCAAATTAGAGAGGAAGGATTCAGGCTATGGAAACCAGCTCGAGGTCAGGTGTTGTGGGGTTGCCAGGGTTTGAGTTTTACAAAAAGAGTCTCACCCAGTTCGCACCTAGCGCGAAACAGATTCAAGGCACAATTTAGACAGAAGGTGAAAAGAAGATCCTCACTCTGGCATGGGCTGAATATTTGATACCTCCAAAGTCAAAAATAAGAACGGCTATAAGAAGAAAGGCAATAATAGCCCTATCAGAGTAATTTCATTGGGCCCTAATACACGCCGCGGGATAGTTTGTATTGTATTTTAGAGCTGGGAAAACAAGCTCAGAAAGGATATCTTCATGAGGTTGCTCAACTCATATGGGCAGACTTTTTTTTTTTTTTTTGCGATAGGGTCCTGCTCTGTTGCCCAGGCTGGAGTGCAGTGGCACGATCTCGGCTCACTACAACCTCTGCCTCCTGGCCTCAAGCAATTCTCCTGCCTCACCTTCCCAAGTAGCTGAGACTACAGGTGCATGTGTCCACACCTGGCTAATTTTTGCTTTCTAATTTTTTTTTTTTTTTTTTTTTTTTGGTAGAGACTGGGTTTGGCCATCTTTCCCAGGCTGGTCTCAAACTCCTGGGCTTAAGTGATCCTCCCACCTCGGCCTCCCAAAGTGCTGGAATTACAGGCATGAGCCACTGCGCCCAGCCTAGAGCTTTCTGTCTCACATGTGCCTCTATTCAGGATTCCACCCTAGTTTTGGAGAAATAGATTCACATTCTGAGTAGTAAAGTTAAAACCAAGGATCTCATTCATGAATGTTACGTCACCTACAATTATTGCCAGGTTCTCCTTAATGTCATGTGTAGGCTGCCCAATACCTGATGCTCAAAACATATCTTAAGGAGGAGAAAAGGAGAAAAAAGAAGACAGGGAGACAGAACTGGAGAGACAGGAAGTGAGTTTTTTGATGAGGTTGACCTACATTGGTGAGAATACAGCACGGGTGATTTCAAGCTTTCCCTTCACTAATTTCAGCTTTTGCTGAGATGGAGTTTTGCTCTTGTCACCCAGGCTGGAGTACAATGGCACAATCTTGGCTCACTGCAACCTGTGCCTCCTGGGTTCAAGCAATTCTCCTGCCTCAGCCTCCCAAGTAGCTGGGATTATAGGCGCCCGCCACCATGCGCGGGTAATTTTTGTATTTTTAATAGAGACGTGGTTTCACCATGTTGACCAGGCTGGTCTCCAACTCCTGACCTCAGGTGATCCACCCACCTCGGCCTCCCAAAGTGCTGGGATTACAGGTATGTGCCACCATGCCTGGCATTTTTTTTTTTTTTTTGAGACAGTCTCACTTTGTTGCCCAGGCTGGAATACAGTGGCACAATCTCAGCTCACTGCAACCTCTGCCACCCAGGTTCAAGCCATTCTCCTTCCTCAGCCTCCCGGGTAGCTGAGATTATAGTTCCCTGCCACCAAGCCCAGCTGATTTTTGTATTATTAGTGGAGACAGGGTTTCACTATGTTGGTCAGGCTGGTCTTGAACTCCTGACCTCAGGTGATCTGCCCACCTCGGCCTCCCAAAGTGCTGGGATTCCAGGCATGAGCCACCGCACCTGGCCTTTTTGTTGTTTTGAGACAGGGTCTCACTCTGTCACCCAGGCTGGAGTGCAGTGGCTCAATTATAGCTCACTGCAGCCTTAACCCCTGGGCTCAAGCAATCCTCCTGCCTCAGCCTCCTGAGTAGCTGGAACTACAGGCATGCACCACCATGCCCAGCTAATTTTTTGTTGTTGGTGGTGTTAGTTTGTAGAGATGTAGCGGTCTTGCTATGTTTCCTAGTGTATTAGTCTGTTCTTGCATTGCTATAAAGAACTACCTGAGATTGGGTAATTTATAAATAAAAGAGGTTTAATTGACTCACCGTTCCACAGACTATACAGGAAGCATGGCTGGGGAAGGCCTCAGGAAACTCACAATCATGGTGGAAGGCAAGGGTGAAGCAAACACGCCTTACACGGCCGGAGGAGGAGGAAGAGAAAGAGTGGGGAGATGCTACATAAACAACCAGATCTCGTGAGAACTCACTCAGTATCACGAGAACAGCAAGGGAGAAGTCCTCTCCCATGATCCAATCACCTCCCATCAGGCCCCACCTGCAGCACTGGGGCTAACAATTCAACATGAGATTTGGGTGGGAACACAGATGCAAACCATATCACCCAGGCTGAAGTTGAACCCGTGGGCTCAAGCAATTCTCGTGCCTTGGCCTCCCAAAGTGTTGGGATTACAGGCGTGAGCCACTGCACCGGGCCAGGCTGCCTTCTTCTCACAAGGAGTGTCTACTCCCAAACCCAGTGCTGACCTTGTGGCCCTGCTCATGAAATGCTCCAACACCCACCCACCTTCCAAGCCAGGACCAGGGGAGCTTCCTGGCTCATTGCTCTCCCAACACACACACATTTCGGCCACCAAGCCCTGGCTCCAAACTTGTCCCTTCACTTTATCCCAGATGCAACATCTGCAAGCAGCAGCCATCCATTGATCCCGACAAAAAAACTGAGGCATTGATTTCTCCCAATCTGCCCCCAGCCACAGACCAGATTGAGCTGAAACTGGCATCAGCTGGGCGGGATCTTCTTGAGTGGCTCCTTTTGCCTAATGGGCAGGGTCCAGACAGCCTAGCAGGTTTCATCAGGATTGCCACAACCAGGCCCTGTGGATGTCAGAAGCCTTTCGTATTCTCACTGGCCAGTCTCTGGACCAGCCCTGGTCTCCAGCCACAACGCTTCCTCCTGCATCACCTTTGTGGGTGCCCTTGACAGACGTCTGCACTTTCCCCACCATGTACTTGCAACCTCCCTCCTCCGAGAAGCCCTCAGACCTCACTCTGGCCTGCAGCGAGGGGCTGTGGCTCCTCTAGGCCCCCAGGGCTCCTGCAGCTGCCCCTCCCCTGTTGCAGTCCCCACCTCACCGTGCTCCACTTGCTCCTTTCCAAGCCTCTTGTTCCCACGGCCCTGTGAGTGCCAGGAAGGATGACACGCATCTCCCGTCTCTCCCCACCCCGGCCAAGACTCTGCCCCACAGACAGGCCTGATGTTTTCACACACCTGGGAATTGCTTTAATCTGAGATGCTAAGACTTTGCAGACACGGGAATGACTGCCAGGAAGAAAGGAGTTTACACTCACTGACTTCTGAAAACCGGAGGCAGCCCACGCAGGGCTGCAGGGGGAAGCACCTGGGTGGGCCAGGAGTCAGAGAGATGGGGGACTAGTGGGGCTGTCCCCTCATTCAGATAATGCTCCCATCAGGAAACCACCATTATTAAAAGTCCCCTTGTTTATTTCACTTTGCTAAGCCTTCCTTGCATGCATCGTGTATCTTTCAGATAACATTTCCCCATTTGCTTATGTCACAGAGTTCGCTAATTCCAGGCGAGGAAGAAAACATTCCCAATGAATGCAGACACACGTGCCCTCTATTGTGTTCATCCCGGGCTATTTAGTTATTTACTCTAAATCATTAATTTATTATATTTATCAATTTATTATGCATTCATTATTAATTATTACTAGATATTATTAATTATTATTGCTAATTAATTATTAATAACATAATCATTTAATTAGGTTATCGGGGTTCTCTGTTTTTGTCTTTGCTTTTTTTTTTTTTTTTTTTAGAGACAGGGTCTCACTCTGTCACCCAGGCTGGAGTGCAGTGGCACAATCACAGCTCACTGCAGCCTTGACCTCCCTGGTCTCAAGGATCCTCCCACCTCAGCCTCCCAAGTAGCTGGGACTACAGGTGTGCACCACCACACCCAGCTAATTATTTTGTTTTGTTTTGTTTTGTTTTTGTAGAGACAGGGTTTCGCCACGTTTCCCAGTCTTCTGGTCTCGAACTCCTGAGCTCAAGCAATCTGCCCCACTCGGTATTGGTGTTTTAAATGCTCAATGTTATGCAAAAATGCTTGGTGGATTGTCATACGGGGGTTGGAGACAACTTTAGTACTTTTTGGAAATTGCTGAGGGTGTTTGAATGGGTTGGGAATGTAGTTTGGTATTTCCCCCCCAATACAATGAAACATGGTATCTCATTATTCAAAAGCGTTGTCTACTTGTGACACGTTTCAAGGAGTAGGTTGGATTGATTTTTCACTCAGCAATCCAGCAGTAGAGTTTCAATTCATTATTTTAAACTGCTACATAGTATTCTATAATATGGATATGTCTAAATGAATCCAGCTACTCTATAGATGAAAATTTACTTTATTTGTTTCTATTTTCCCCCACTCCAAACAATACTATACCATCCTTGGTTGTTGCTTTTTCCTCCACTACAAACCATGCAGTAAAATTCATTCATTTGCCGGCCAGGCACAATGGCTCACGCCTGTAATCCCAGCACTTTGGGAGGCTGAGGTGGGAGGATCACCTGAGGTCAGGAGTTCAAGACCAGCCTGGCCATGGTAAAACCCTGTCTCTATTAAAAATACAAAAATTAGCCAGGTGTAGTGGCGTGCGCCTATAATCCCAGCTACTCGGGAGATAGAGGCAGGAGAATTGTTTGAATTTGGGAGGCAGAGGTTGCAGTGAGCTGAAATCGTGCCACTGCACTCCAGCCTGTGCAACAGAGCGAGACTCTGTCTCAAAAAAGAAAAAAAAAAAAAAAGAATCATTCATTTTCCTTGTCCCAAACAGTGCTACAATAAACATCCTCCTCTATGTTTTTCATGCGTCGTTGGTTTTACTTGCGTAGGATAGATTCCCAAAAGTGAGGTTTCTTGCTCAAAGAGCATGCATTTTAAATTTTAATAGACATTGTAAGGTTAATTTGTGTAAAGTTTAAAGCAGTTCACACTCATGAACAAGGAATTTGAGTACCCGGTTTCGCATTTTCTTGTGCCATTCCAAGTTACCTATTGTTCTTTTCATTTTCTAGACTAACAGATGAAAAATAGTATCCCATAATTAATTCGCACTTCCTTGACTGTTTGTGAGGCTGAGTAACTCTCTCTAAGCCCAAAAGGCAATGTTGATGTCCCCTTCTGTGAATTGTCTGTTTATATCTTCTTGGACTACTTTTCTCTAAAGTCTCGGTTTTCTCATCCATAAAATGGGGAAATGAGAGTATGTATCTCGCGGGAGTCATGAAGATTTAATGAGTCATTGGCCATAAAGAGCTCTGCAAAGCAGCTTGCAACAGAGAAAACATTATCATTGTCATTACGTGCTGGGTGCCAGACACATGGTGGCTATCAAATCTTTTATCTTTTTTCTCCTTCCTCCCTTCTGTGTGTGTGTGTGTGGTGTGTGTGTGTGTGTGGGGTGTGTGTGTGTGGTGTGTGTGTGTGGTGTGTGTGTGTGTGTGTATATGTGTGTGTGTGTGTGGTGTGTGTGTGTGTGTTCTCCATGCAGAGGGTTGGGCTTGGGAAAGAAAAAGGCCCACTTAAGATAAGAGAAAGACCGTATCTTGGGCTGGCTGGAGGCCGGAGCCAGACAGGACCACAGGGGCAGTGGAAATTGTCAGGAGCTAAGGTTGGGGAACGCAAAGCGGGAGTCACTTTGGCAGGAGCGGTTTTGGGGGTTGAGAAAAGAGGGTCTGGGCTGGGCACAGTGGCTCCTGTCTGTAATCCCAGCAATTTGGGAGGCCGAGGCAGGCGGAGAGTTTGAGCTTACCAGTTCAAGACCAGCCTGGCCAACAGGGCGAAACCCCATCTCTACTAAAGAAAAAAAAAATACAAAAATTAGCTGGGTGTAGTGGCACGTGCCTGTAGTCCCAGCTACTTGGGAGGCTGAGGCAGAATTGCTTGAATCTGGGAGGTGGAGGCTGCAGTGAGCCGAGATCACACCTCGCACCACTGCACTCAAGCCTGGGCGATAGAGCGAGACTCCATTGAAAGAAAGGAAGGAAGGGAGGAACGGAGGGAGGAAGGAAGGAAGGAAGGAAGGAAGGAAGGAAGGAAGGGAATGGAGGGAGGAAGGAAGGAAGGAAGGAAGGGAGGAACGGAGGGAGGAAGGAAGGAAGGAAGGGAGGAACGGAGGGAGGAAGGAAGGAAGGAAGGAAGGGAGGAAGGGAGGAAGGGAGGGAGGAAGGAAGGAAGGAAGGAAGAGAGGGAGGGAGGGAGGGAGGGAAGGAAAGTCAGTCTGATCTTGAGTCTTAACCATGGGAATAGTGAGGATGGACCACTTCCCGTGTTCCCAGCACTTTGCCTGGACAACATCCCAGTGATACGGGACGCGTCATTTCTCTCCATCTTATGGCTCAGAGGGGCTAAGCGATTTGTTCAAGGTTGCACAGCATGTGAATGGCAGAGCAGAAATGCAAACGTAGGATTTTCTAACCCCCAACCCCCGCACGCTCCACTACCCCATCTTAAGAGATTACCTGGCTTCTAAGTAGCCCTGCCCTTTGGCGGAGGAACCTCTGAACACCTAGGTCAGGCCGTGAAGCCCGACCGTTGGCATTTCTAGATTTCTGCTAGAATTTTAGGAAGAAAGTTGGAAGCCCCCAGAGTCATTGTGCAGCCTTCTGTATTTCTATATCAAGTAGGAGATGCATTTGTTACCACACTAATTAGAGCAGAAATTAACTGAAATGCTGAGTTTTAGCAGAGAGTGAATCGGCTGCAGGTGTCAGTAATTAGCAAAAAATGAGTCATTTGATGTTTGTAGACACACAGCCTTCTCAACTTTGATTCAAAAATAAACTTCGTGGGCACATTGTTCTGAATCACTCCTGCTAATGCATGTGTCTATCTTAATGTGGCAATTCAGTATAAATATTTTAAATAAATCAGTAACGTTGCTTTTCAGTGGCAGTACACACATGACATTTTCTGTACAAAAATGGAGTAAGGATAAAATATTTTTAGTAAGATCGGCAGAAACCTGAAAAACAGCCATACAGAAAGTACTGTTTCCTTGCTCTTGCTTTTTTTCCCTCTCTCTTTCTTTTGGTTTCTTGGAGTATAAATAATTCACCTTCAATATCCTGTCCTGAGCAGGGAATGAGCAAATAAAATAAACAGAATACTGGTGAGTACCTGTAGGGTTTGGGAATGGCATTAAAAATCTCCCTTAAACTAGACATTCTCCTGTTAGTTCACTGCTTGGGAACAGCGTGAGTTCTGAGGTGGGTGGAGTAAAAAGGAAACTTACACAGAGGTAGACGGAGCTGTGTCCTCTAAAGCAAAATCTATTTACTTATCAAACTAGATAAGTTGGCCAATTATGAGATACGAGAGCATCTGTGTGTAGAGCAGGTGGGAACAGAAGCCTGGAAATTATTTTTCCTCATGAACAGCAGTTGTGTGCATGTTAGGGTGTGTGTGTGTGTGTGTGCGTGTGATCTGTATGTTTGTGTGTGTGCATTTTAAGGCTTAGGATCAGTGCTTGCATTAACTGTAGCCCAACAGGGGACGTCCCCACCATGAAAAATGGAATACAAGTGTCTCACTCTCTCCTTTTTTTTAGAGACAGGGTCTCACTCTGTTTCCCAGGCTAGAGTGCAGTGGTGCAATCAATCACAGCTCTCTGCAGCCTCAAATTCCTGGGCTCAAATTATTCTCCTGCCTCAGCCTCCCAAGTAGCTGGGACTATAGGGGCACACCACCATGCCCTGCTGATTTTTAAAATTTTTTGTAGAGATGAGGTCTTGCCTGTGGTGCCCAGGCTGGAGTGCAGTGGTGCGATCATGGCTCACTGCAGCCTCAAACCCCTGGCCTCAAGTGATCCTCCTGCCTCAGCCTCCTAAAGGGCTGGGATTACAGATATGAGCCCCTGCATCCTGCCTGGTGTCTCACTCTTGAGCAAGAGAGATGTCTGGCCCCTCCCACCCCCTGGCTTGGTTCTAGAGCATCCTGCTGCTCTGTCTCTGAAGCATGCATCTGCACATGAGCAGGTCTTGGGTTGACCAGGGTGGGGCGTAGGAGGAGACTCTCCTATGGCCTGTGAAAAGGTGAGGAGACTCTGGCCCCAGCCAGCCTGACAGCTTTTGTGCTTAGAAGTTGGCTGGTCAGTGATGTAGGAAGAGTTGACTCAACACATTCTCTTCCACACCTTGGCATCCTTGAGGTTGACTAGTTGAATGGATTGAAACAAAGTGAATGGGTTTAAGTCCATGAATTCATGATTCGTAAAAAAAGAAGAAAAAAAATCCCTCATTGGTCACCTTTGGAGGATAGTAGGATACCCCCTCATTATTTTGAAAACTGGTCAGTAAAAGGGAAAAAAATTTAAGCATTTATCCTATCTTTCTTACGGCAATGATACATCAGCGTGACCAAATGGTTGATAAGGGGAAGGTCCTTGTTATAGAAGTATTCTAGCTAATTAAGGAAGAGGAATGTAGAATTTGAATATCAGCATTTTACATGTCCTAATGAATTAACGGATCTAAGCAATAACCATTAAAGAACGTGAACAACCTCTAAAAACGACACAAACCAAGCACTCTGTGCCCCCCAGTGGAAGGACAGGACACTACACTATGAAATATTCTTGCCAAACCCCAAAAACTGAATGTGATCAACACTAGATCCAACTACTGAGCTACAGAAAATGAAGAGGACAGAAGAACCTGTCAAATGACACCATGGAGATGTCATTATCGAAATCCAGACTGTGGCCTATAATCCCAGCTCTTTGGGAAGCCAAGGTGGGTGGATCACTTGAGGCCAGGAGTTGGAGACCAGCCTGAGCAACATGGCAAAATTCCATCTGTACAAAAAATATAAAAATTATCTGTGTGTTGGCATATGCCTGCAGTCCCAATTACTCTGGAGGCTGAGGTGGGAGGATCACTTGAGCCCAAAAGGTTGAGGCTGTATTGATCTGTGACTGTGATACTGCACTCTAGCCTGGGGCACAGGGCAAGACCCTGTCTCAATAATAATAATAATCGCAGACCGTGCAGGCTGTGGCTAGCTCTATAGGACAAATAATCCAATTTTTTCATTAAGTGAATTGTAAGGAAAAAGAGGGAGAGGGTAATAGGTTAAAGAAGGCAAAGAGATCCAACTGCCCATCACAACACATGGATCTGATTTAGATCCCAAAGCAGATTTTAAAATAATACAAGAAAAAATATCTATGAGACAAATTAGAGAACTTTGAACACTGCACATTTGATTAAGGAATTATTGTGAATATCTTTAGCTGTGATACTGGTATCGTGCTTATGTTTTTGAGAGATGCATACTGAAATATTTACATATTAAGTGACAGAATGACTGAAATCTGCTTCAAAAGAATCGAGGGCTCATCTAAAGTGGGTAGAGGAACAGATGAAATGAGATTGGCCCTGAATTGAAAATTATTAGGGCTGGGCATGGTGGCTGATGTTTGTAATCCCAGTACTTTGGGAGACCGAGACCGGAGGATCACCTGAGCCCAGGAATTCCAGACCAGCCTGGGCAACATAGTGAGACCCTCTGCCTGTACTAAAAATTTTTTAAAAATTAACCAGGTGTGATGGCTCATGCCTGTTGTAGTCTCAGCTACTGGTGGGGCTGAGGCAAAAGGATCACTTGAGTATGGAAATCTCGGAGGTCAAGGCTGCAGTGAGCCTCAATCACATCACTGCACTCCAGCCAGGGGAAGAGAGTGAGACCCTGTCTCAAAAATAAAAAAATGAAGAACTACATTTCCTTTCTGGAAACACACACACAGGTAGATGTGTTCCATGAATCCCAATACCTGGGACAGGGAGAGGCGGGATCTCTGCAGTGTGGGATGATTCTGGGCCTCTGAATGACACTGAGTGGTCTGGGTGGAACTCTGGAGATTTTCCGTCTTCCAGAGCGGAAGTCGGCATGCTTTCCGTAAAGGACCCGACAGTGAATATTTTAGGTCTTTCGGGCCTTATCATCTCGGTCACAGCTACTCAGATCTGCGCTGGTTGCCTGACAGGGGCCAAAGACAATATATAAATAAATGGGTGTGTCCCTGTTCCCACGAAACTTTATTTACAAAAACAGGCAGCAGACTGCATTTGCCCTGAGGCTGCAGTTTGACCAGCCCTGTCCCGTTGCTGGACAACAGAACGTTCTGTGATGACGGAAATGTTATTTCTGTGCCATCCAATATGGGAGCCATTAGTCACATGCAGTTACTGAGCACTTTGGATGGGGTTAGTCCGACTGAGGAACCAGTTTTTAATTTTTATTTAGTTTAAATTACTTTAACTTCAAAAAGTCACATGGAGTTAGTTGCTACCACGTTAGACAGCACAGTTCTAGAGAGCCCAGCCCAGCCATTAAAAAAGAGGAGAGGCGGGGTGCACTGGCTCACGCTTGTAATCTCAGAACTTTGAGAGGGTGAGGCAGGAGGATTGCTTGAGGACGGGAGTTTTAGACCAGCCTGGGCAATATAGCGAGACTCCGACTCTATAAACAAATTTAAAAATCGGCCAAGTGTAGTGGTGTGAGCCTGTAGTCCCAGCTACTCAGGAAGCTGAGGTAGGAGGACTGCTTGAGCCTAGGAGTTCCAGATCAGCCTGGGCAACACAGTGAGACCCTATCTCTACAAAAAGTATAAAAATTAGCCGTGTGTGGTAGCATGCAACTGTAGTCCTAGCTACACCCCACCACAGCCCCCTGCCCAGCCCCATCTGCCCTCCCTGCGGCTGAGCCTGACTGAGAGTGAAGTCCATTAAATCAGTGGCCACGTCGTCCTGCGAAGGGAGGTCATTCTCATCCTGGCTACTCTGGAGGGTGAGACGGGAGGATCACTTGAGCCTGAGAGGCGGAGGTTGCAGTGAGCCAAGATCGTGCCACTGCCACCGCCCAGTGAGCCTGGACAACAGAGTGAGACCATCTCAAAAAAAAAAAAAAAAAAAAAAAAAAAGAGGAAGAGGAGACACAGCCCAGGGGAAAGAAGTGATTTGTCTAAGACATGGCTCCAACCTTTGGGTTCACGCTTCTCCCTACACCACGGTGTGAAGTTGCCTGAACTCCAGAACCACCGAGGAATGAGGCGGGAGACCTGGGCTCTGATCCTCAGGCTGGGACCTGGGGAAAGTCATTCACCTTTAGTGTTCTGCTGTGTCTCCATTTGTATGAGGACCACACCCCAACCTCCTCTCCCCGTTCACCTGTGGGGGCTGCCAGGGGGATCACAGGAGACAAAGTAGGCAGAGGCCCTTTGAAAACTTCAAAGGGTCCCGGGAGTTTCCGGATGTTCTGCATTAATTTATCTAATCCAAGGTAGGAAAGCGAAACGTGGGCTGCGAAAGACGAAAGACGGGAGGGAAGTCGGGTGATTCATTGTTTGGCTGGAACTCTCGCGGGTTAAATCTCTCTTTCAGTGAATTTCCTGGGGAGAATTCAGGGCCTTGTTCCAGCTAACAAATTCATCCCTTTGCTTTGACTCTGAACCAGATTCTGGGATGGTATCAAAGCCAGCCTCCCAGGAGTCGCCTGAGAACTGTCTGGTTCCCGAGCTCTTCGACCCTCCTGCCTCCACTCTGCAGATGCTCCTGCTCCCATCTCCCCGGAGCAAACCCCACCACACACCCCTGCTCAGCCCCATCTGCCCTGCTTGCAGCTGAGCCCGATTGAGAGTGAAATCCTTCATTAAATCCGTGCCCACCTCGTCCTGCAGAGGGAGGTCATTCTCATCCTCATTCTCCTTTCCAGAGAAGGATGTGGGGGAAGGCAGGGAGGGCAAACGCAGGGAGGCATCCTCCTGTCCAGAACTGATTCCCCTTCTGAAAGAAAGAAAGGCAAAGATGTCCCTGAAGGGGACATTAAAACTCTCAACAAGACCCTCAGCCTGGGAGTCTTCTTCCCAAGGCCACGGTCAGGCCTGAGAGGTGTTCTCAAAGACTCGGCGTGAAATCCTTTTCCTAGACAAAGATGATTCCAAGCGGGAAGGGGAGCGGGGGGCCTTGCACAAGGCAAGTAACTAGGCCTGTGGGATCAAGTTCATACCGTCTACCCTCCGTCAAACGCTGTGCTTGAAACGGTTCATGTTTTTTAAAAGGATGGCACTCTGACTCCCTCCATTCTGCTCTGCCCCATGATGTAATTTAGAAATCACGAGAGCTCCCCCCCCCAAAAAAAAAAAAACAACGAAAAAAACCAACAACAAAAATCCCCAGCAAGATGTGCTCAGAGACCTTGGTCTGCAAATGTTTTTGCCAGATGCTGAGAACCTAGGCAGAATCCGGAGCAGTTTTTATACGGATTTGATGTTTTGTTGTTGTTGTTGTTGTTTTGAGACAGAGTCTCGCTCTGTCGCCCAGGCTGGAGTGCAGTGGCCAGATCTCAGCTCACTGCAAGCTCCGCCTCCCGGGTTCACGCCATTCTCCTGCCTCAGCCTCCCGAGTAGCTGGGACTACAGGCGCCCACCACGTTGCCTGGCTAGTTTTTTTTTTGTATTTTTTTTTTTTTTAGTAGAGATGGGATGTTTAACTCACCACGGAGAGGTCCCTGAACTCTCCCTGGAGAAAAAGGAAGTCGATGGAGTTGTTTGTAGGGAGAAAACTACAGCATGATGCTGGAGGGATCGGGGATCCTCCTTCAGGGGTTTAGGGGGCTCTGGGTGAGGGCCTTTCTGGACGGTTTCTTCCCTTGGCAACAGGAAGCCAGGATCACAGAGGAAAAGGGTCCAGCCCAGACTTGGAGCTGGCCCCTTCGGAGGAGCCCTAGGGGGTATCTGTTAAACAGGAGCAGGTGAGCCTGTGTTACAGGACCCGATCCGGACCCCAAGAGGGGGTTCTTGGATCTCTTGCAAGAAAGAATTCGGGGCGAGTCCACGGAGTAAAGCGAAATCAACTTTATGAGGAAAGTAAAGGAATAAAAGAATGGCTACTCCGCAGACAGAGCAGCCCCGAGGGCTGCTGGTTGCCCGTTTTTATGGTTATTTCTTGATGATATGCTAAAGGAGGGGTGGATTATTCATGCCTCTCCCTTTTAGATCACATAGGGGAACTTCCTGACGTTGCCATGGCATCTGTAAACTGTCACGGCGCTGGTGGGAGTGTAGCCGTGAGGGTGACCAGAGGTCACTCTGGTGGCCATGTTGGGTTTGCTGGGGTATTGCCAGCTTCTTTATTGCAACCTGTTTTATCAGCAAGGTCTTTAGCACCTGTATCTATCGCCGACCTCCTATCTCATCCTGTGACTTAGAATACCTTAACCGTCTGGGAATGTTGCCCAGAAGGTCTCGGCCTCATTCTACCCAGCTCCTCTTCAAGATGGAGTTGCTCTGGTTCAAATGCCTCTGACATCGGGGTGGCGGGGTTGCCCTGCCTGGCTTCTTAACTTCCTGGCTCAGAACCCAAACCTGTTGCCTCTGGCTACCCAGCCAGTGGGACTGTGACAGCTGGGACAGGAGAGCCACTCAGCTTATAAACACCTGTGAGCAGGTATCCAGTAGCTAGGGGGAGAAGCGGTGGGTAGCCACGGGGCTTCCCCGCTTAGGCAGGAAAGGACTGGCTTCCCCACCCACCCCACCCCCACCACCACTTTCTGGAACTTTCCTTAAACAACTGCTGGGCTGTTGCTATTTGCTGCTTCCCTTCTTTTCTTGTTAAAACATTTTATATTTTAAATTTGTTTGCAGACCATTTCCAGAAAAAAAAATAATATGTGTGTGGGCCACATTTGTCATCTTGCAAATCGTATTTATTTTTTATGATCAGAGATTGCAACGTGTGCCTCACCGTGCCTTTTTCTTCTTAGTAAAACTAAACAGTTTAGTTTAATTTGGCTACTTAAAAAACACATAACTCACATATCTGAGGCACTTAGAGTTACCAAAGTCATAGAGATGGAAAGTAGAAAATAGGTTACCAGGAGCTGGGAGGAGGGTGCCATGGTTCATACTGAGTGTCAACTTGATTGGATTGAAGGATACAAAGTATCGACCCTTGTGTGTCTGTGAGGATGTTGCCAAAAGAGATGAACATTTGAGTCAGTGGCTGGGAAAGGCCGACCCACTCTTAATCTGGGTGGGCACCATCTAATCAGCTGCCAGCATGGCTAGAATAAGAGCAGGCAGAAAAATGTGAAAGGAGAGACTGGCCTAGCCTCCCAGCCTCCATCTTTCTCCTGTGCTGGATTCTTCCTGCCCGCCAAGTTCTTCAGTTTTGGAACTCGGACTGACTCTTCTTGTTCCTCAGCCTGCAGACAGCCTATTGTGGGACCCTGGGATTGTGTGAGTTAACACTTAATAAACTCCCCTTATATATATTCCATTAGCTCTCTCCCTCTAGAGAACCCTGGCTAATACAGAAGGGGAGATGAGAGGTGGCTGAATGGGGACAGAGTTTCAGTTTGGGAAGATGAAAACATTCTGGAGGTGGATGGTGGTGATGGTTGCCCAACACTGAATGAGTTTAATGCCACTCAAATGTGCACTTAGAAATGGTTACAATGGGCCAGGCACAGTGGCTTATGCCTGTAGTCCCAGCTACTCAGGAAGCCGAGGCGGGAGGATTGCTGGAACCCAGGAGTTCGAGGCTGCAGTGAGTTATGATTGCATCACTGCACTGCAGCCTGGGTAACAGAGCAGGATCCTGTCTCTTAGAAAATGGAAATAATAATAATAATAATAATAATAAAAAGAAGAAATTATTAAAATGGTAGATTTTATGTTATGTATATTTTAGCACAATTAAAAAGAGCATAAACATAACCAGTAGGCATTTTGGTGCCTTATTAAGATGCTGTGTGTTTAAGCTTTTGTGAGGCTGGTGTGTGTGTGTGGGTGTGCGTGTGGGCATGTGTGTTTGTTGTTGCTGTGTTTTATTTTCCCTGGCTGACTTGGTGAGCTCTTTATTGAAAAATCAGTCTTTCCAAGCCCATTAATATATTCTTTAAGTCTGAGGGAGAAATTATCTTTTTTAACATTGTATTTTTTAAAAGGAAATTTTTCACGGCTTTCATGAGCTGGACGGTCAAAATTCACACGGGGGCTCTTTGGACCACTCTCCTTTATTTTTTTTGAAATAGAGTCTTGCTTTGTTGCCCAGGCTGGAGTACAGTGGCATGATCTCAGCTCACTGCAACCTCCACCTCCTGGATTCAAGTGATTCTCCTACCTCAGCCTCCTGAGTAGCTGGGATTACAGGCACCTGCCACCACACGTGGCTAATTTTTGTATTTTTAGTAGAGACGGGATTTCTCCATGTGGGTTTGAACTCCTGACCTCAGGTGATCCACCCGCCTTGGCCTCCCAAACTGCTGGGATTACAGGCGTGAGCCACCGTGCCTGGCTGCTGGACCACTCTCCTTGAAACAGTTTTGTTCAATCCCTTTTCTCCTCTTGGCAGCGGCCACAAAATGGAGTCAAAACGTTCTTTACTGCTTGCCTTGTTGATTCACACCTGTAAACCCACAGCTTTGGGAGGTGAGAGGAGTTTGAGACCAACCTGGGCAACATAGTGAGATCTTGTCTCAATAAAAAAATAAAAATTTTTTTTATAATTCAAAAAAAAAAAAAAAAAAAGACCACAGAATAGAGTGCCTGGAACAGAGTTGTCCTCGGTAAATGTTGGCTATGATGATTAATCATAGTCTTTATTGTTATTGAAATTATCACTGCAACCAGGCGTGGTGGCTCACACCTGTAATCTCAGCACTTTGGGAGGCCAAGGCAGGAGGATCGCTTGAGCCCAGGAGTTTGAGACCAGCTTGGGCAAGATAGGGAGACCCCATCTCTACAGAAAAAAAAAAGAAAGAAAAAATTAAAAAGAAAAGAAATGCTGGCCAGGTGCAGTGGCTCATGCCTGTAATCCCAGCACTTTGGGAGGCCGAGGCAGGCGGATCACCTGAGGTCAGGAGTTCAAGACCAGCCTGGCTAACATGGTGAAACCCTGTCTCTACCAAAAATACAAAAATTAGCTGGGCGTGGTGGCAGGCGCCTGTAGTCCCAGCTACTTGGGAGGCTGAGGCAGGAGAATGGCGTGAACCCGGTAGCTGGAGGTTGCAGTGAGCCAAGATTGCGCCATTGTACTCCAGCCTGGGTGACACAACGAGACTCCATCTCAAAAAAAAAGAAAAGAAAAAAAAGAATAAAGAAATGCTGTGCGGTCACTTCAGACCTGGTGATAATCTCTTTTCTTCTCCACCCACCCACCCACCCAGTTGTATTTCCCATGGGGCCCAGTAGAGGGCAGAGGGTAGCATCTTAAGCACATCCCAGGTGGGTGGGAGGATGACACCGGATTAAGGAGCTTCTCTTTTTTTTTGTCTTGTGTTCTCAACACACTTGCTTTCTCTCCTGGAGGGTGTCATCTCTTACCCACGCTGTGGAGTACATGCCTCACTTTACCCTGTAAGTAGCCCAGCTCGAAAAGCCGCCATTTCTTTCCCATGAGCAAGGGGCCTCCCCTTTTGGGGCTTTTCCTTTAGATTGGCAGGTCTGGAGATTCCTTCCCTTCTTCCCTCCTTGGGAGGGGTGCTGTTTAGCTCGGGTTCGTGAACCCCAGTGATATGGTTTGGCTGTGTCCCCACCCAAATCTCATCTTGAATTCCCACGTGTTATGGGAGGGTCCCGGGGGAGGTAATTGAATTATGGGGGCAGATCTTTCTCGTGATAGTGAATAAGTCTCACAAGATCTGATAGGCTTTTTTTTTTTTTTTTTTTTTTTTTTTAGACAGAGTTTCACTCTTGTCACCCAGGCTGGAGTGCAATGGCACCATCTCAGCTCACTGCAACCTCTGCCTCCCAGGTTCAAGTGATTCTCCTGCCTCAGTCTCCCAAAGTAGCTGGCATTACAGGCACCCGCCACCATGCCCAACTAATTTTTTTGTATTTTCAGTAGAGACCGGGTTTCACCATGTTGGCCAGGCTGGTCTTGAACTCCTGACCTCAGGTGATCCACCCGCCTCAGCCTCCCAAAGTGCTGGGATTACAGGCGTGAGCCACCGTGCCTGGCCAAGATCTGATAGTTTTATAAGGGGGAGTTTGCCTGCAGAAGCTCTCTTTGCCTGCTGCCATCCATGTAAGATGTGACTTGCTCCTCCTTGCCTTCCACCGTGATTGTGCCTCCCAAGCCGTGTGGAACTGTTGGTCCATTAAACGTCTTTCCTGTATAAATTACCCAGTCTCGGGCATGTCTTTATTAGCAGTGTGACAATGGACCAGCACACCCAGAGAAGCTCTTCTCAAGTCATGAGAAGCACCGGATCACCTGAAAGTCCCAAGGGCATATGTGGATTCTGTCTCAGGAGGTGCAGGTTTTGAACCAAGTTCCAGGGAATGCTTGCCAGTACATGGACAACCACCCCTCCAGCTGCAAGTCTAAGACCTTCAGAGTATCATTGGCCAAGACCCCACAGAACCTTGTGTGTGGGGAAGACACAAGACTGGGCTCTGACCCCAGACACTACCCACTGGGCCCGATAGGGAACATGGCAGGCTTGTCACAGCTCCCAGTCAGCGGAGAAACCCCTCTGGCTATGAGAGCCATATGCTCTGGTTTTATGGTGAGAGAGGAGCCGGTAACCACAGAGGATGGAGTGGACTGGCTCAGAAGCATGCAGGACCAATTAGGAGCACTCCTCAGATTCTCTGCAATGCAAACTGCCTAGGGCATCAGTAAGGCCCCAGGGAGTGCTCCGGGCGAGAGAAAGTTCAGGACACACCTCACAAAGTCCTGTCTGCTTTCTGTTCTTTGAAATGTTCCCTTCTAACAAGGAAACAGAAGTGACTTTTGCCTTCTCTCTGCTCAGTCCAAGTCTAACCAGAACTTTTTCTTTCTTTCTTTCTTTCTTTTTTGAGATAGGGTCTTGCTCTGTCACCCAGGCTGGAGTACAGTGGCGTAATCACAGCTCACTGCAGCCTCTACCTCCCAGGTTCAAGTGATTCTCCTGCCTCAGCCTCCCAAGTAGCTGGGACTACAGATGTGTGCCACCACACCTGGCTAACTTTTGCATTTTATTTATTTATTTATTTTTGGTAGAGATAGGGGTCTTACTATCTTGCCCAGGCTGGTCTTGAACTCCTGGGCTCAAGTGATTCTCCTGCCTCGGCCTCCCAAAGTGCTGGGATCACAGGTGTGAGCCACCATGCTCGGCCTAACCAGGACTTCCTTGGATTCACATATGCCTGGCTCCTGGGAGGAATGAAGTGAATTCTTACCTGCTAGGGAATAGAGGAGGGGCACAGAGCCTGTGTTTTTACACTAACGACTGTGTGGGGCCCTACAGACCTGCCTTTCCATGCCCAACCTCCTTCTTTGACCAAGACAAAACTGCAGGTTCACTGTGGCAGGTGATTACAATGGACAGAGGGTTTGTTCCCGTACTCCATCTACTAGTGGTGACACTTCCTTCCCCCTCAGCTCACCTGCTCCCCCAGCTCTTTGAAGAAATCTCAGTAATTCACTGAGATCAGAGTCTATCACCCAAGCATCTGAAATTGTAGCACACCAGGGAGCCTGCCAAGAAGGCCTACAATCAGATAACACATTCCAGCCGGGAGACCAGAGACCGTTCCAGAGGAAGGGTTAAGCTCCCCAGGTAGTTAGTGGAAATCAAAGAACTGCATGCTCTCATTATCTCATAACAAACATATCAGGTTAATAGCTGTCGCTGCTGCTCTAAACCACGTGTGTTGTGTTTTATGAGTGCTGACATGGGGCGTTCTTTCTCCCACCATATCTACAACTTGACAGTATCGTTGTGGTTCGGTGCTGGAGTCTCCTAAAGTGTTTTGCATACTGTCTCCTGCATGTTGCCTAGAAGGATTTTAAATAATTGCTGTGTTTAATGGGAACTCCTTCCTCTCTCTAATCCCCTCCTGTAGAAAAGCTGGCCAGTGTGCCCGGGGGCCATTTATTTAGAGTAGGAATGAAAGTGGAGCGTGGAGCATCCCAAAGACTGTCCGCTTGTCCTGAGCTGGCCGGGAGTGACAGTGGATGTCCGGCTATCCCGGACCACCCCTTCCCATGGCTCCTCCAGCTTCCTCTCTCCTGCTTGCACCCTGGAGCTTCCTTCCAAGCAGGATGGGGGTGGGGGTGACAGAGATGGCCCTGGAAGGCAGGGACTGACTGTGGGGGACCCACAAGTCTTGTCAGGCCCCTCCCTTCCCGTCAACCCCTGAGTGATGCCGGGGCCCCTGGGCAGGTGCTTCCAGGGCTTAGGACACAAGGACATGAGTCCTGTGTGAATTTTGTGAATTCTGTGTGAATTTTGGCTGTCCATCTCAGGACCACTTTGTCCTATCCAGGGACAAAGTGGTTGTGAGGACAGGTGTGAGCAAGGCAGTCGGTAGACCTGGAGGCGGGGGGTAGGCAGCCCCCTTGACAGGACCCCATGAAATTCTTGCACGTGGAGATTTTATTTGCACAGGCCTTGAAAGCCCACAAAACAGCGGTGACAAAGATGGTAGCAACTCTGTCCATGAGAGAAGGCTGAAGCTTCAGGCTCCTGGGTGTCCATCACGTCTGGCCAGCGCCTGTCATGCTTGGTCTGGGTGGCTCTGGGCCTGCCTGATGTCCTCCTGCTGACTGGTCTTGGCCGGCTCCAGGACTGGGACCCTCCTGGGGGTGGCAGAAGCCCCTGAGCTTGAGGCCTAGAGGGCACACCTCTGACAGCAAGGCAGCAGGAGCCTGCGCTGAGGTCGGACTGGGCAGGAAATGCAGCTCCCATTTTTACCAGCTGTGTGGCCTTGAACTACCTTCCAAACCTCTCCTTGCTCTTGTTATGGGTGGAATTGCTCTGCCCAATAAGGTAAGCTGGAGTCTTAACTCTAAGACCTTCCTTGGAGACAGGGTCTTTATAGAGGTAATTCAGATGAGGTCATTTGGCCAGGCGCGGTGCCTCATGCCTGGAATCCCAGCACTTTGGGAGGCTGAGGAGGGAGCCTCGATTGACCCCAGGCATTTGAGACCAGCCTTAGCAACACAGCGAGACCTCATCTCTACACAATTTAAAAAAAAATTACCTGGGCATGATCGCACGCATGGCATGCACCTACAGTTCCACCTACTTGGGAGGCTGAGGCAGGAGGTTTGCTTGAACCCAGGGCTTGGGGCTGTAGTGAGCTATGATCGTGCCACTGCACTCCAGCCTGGCTCACAGAGTGGCATCCTGTCTCAGAACAAGAACCACAAAAAGATGAGGTCATTAGGATGGATGGACATTAACCCAACATAACTGTAGTCTTACAAAAAGGAGAAATTTGGACAGAGACGGCAGGCTTAGGGGAGAGGGCGTGGAGACACAGGAAGAGTGTCACATGGAGATCGGAGTGATGAGGGTGCAAACTAAGGAAGGTCTGTGGCTCCCAGCAGCTGGAACAAGCAAGGGACAGTCCTTCCCTGCAGGCTTCAGAGGGAGCATGGCACTTGACTTTGGACTTCTGGCCTGCAGAACCATGAGAAAATAAGTGTCTGGTTTTGTGGATTTTTTTTTTTTTTTTTTTTTTTTTTTGAGACAGAGTCTTTGCTCTGTCGCCCAGGCTGGAGTGCAGTGGCACCATCTCTGCTCACTGCAAACTCCGCCTCCCGGGTTTACGTCATTCTCCTGCCTCAGCCTCCCAAGTAGCTGGGACTACAGGCGCCCGCCACCTCGCCTGGCTAGTTTTTTGTATTTTTTAGTAGAGACAGGGTTTCACCGTGTTAGCCAGGATGGTCTCGATCTCCTGACCTCGTGATCCGCCCGTCTCAGCCTCCCAAAATGCTGGGATTACAGGCTTGAGCCTCTTTTTTTTTTTTTTTTTGAGACAGAGTCTTTGCTGTGCTGCCCAGGTTGCAGTGCAGTGGCACGATCTCTGCTCACTGCAATCTCCGCCTCCCGGGTTCAAGCGATTCTCCTGCCTCAGCCTCCCGAGTAGCTGGGATTACAAGTGCACACCACCACGCCCGGTTAATTTCTGTGTTTTTAGTAGAGACAGGGTTTCACCCTGTTGTCCAGGCTGGTCTCAAAATCCTGACCTCAAGTGATCCACCTGCCTTGGCCTCCCAAAGTGCTGGGATTACAGGTGTGAGCCGCCGCGCCTGGCCAGTGTCTGTTGTTCTAAGCCACCAAGTGTATGGTACGTGGTGATGGGATCCCTAGGAAACGAATACAGCCACAGGTGGGTCGTGCTAAGGAGATGATAATACAAACCCCAGGGTGGTTGTGGGATGACGTGAGATCACAGGATGCACTTAGCATGCTGCTGGGCACTAGAGACAGGCTCTGGAACTGACAGCGTCTATTCCCCAGGGACTGGGGGCCCTTTTCGCAACCTGCTGAATATTAGCTTGACCTTGGAGCTGCACTACTTCCATTTTATTTCATGATATTTTATTTTGCTGACTGGGAGTGAGAGAAGGGCAGGGAACTCAGAGACCCTGCATGTAAATGTATGTAAAATTTGAAATGCAATTTAGAATGTGGAGCCGAGAGCCCTGAAACTCGAAAAGCATTCCGCCCCACACCCATCCCTGTCCCCACTCACAGGGGTTGCCATTCTGGGTAGGAATCTGGCTGTGGCTGCCAGCCAAAGCTCATGAGAGAGGCACGGAACAGGACCAGGTAGGTGGCTCTGATCACAGGCGGCAAAGCGGTTACAGATTCCTTTGCAAATAAGCCACCCCATCGTCTTTTGCTATCTCCTTTCTGGTGCCTTTTCCCTCCCCCACTTCATCTACCTCCCCTTCCTAACAGATCCAACTTGCAAAGATTCCTGGTTTCTATGCACCTCTTGCAGCATACTAATTAAATGTTTGAAATGCTTCTTATCCATGGTTAAGTGAAGATAAAATTTTAATGATTTAATTAGCAAGCTCTAGGAAAAAAAAATCATAATGAAGAAAGGCATTTGCAACTGTCCTGGGTTTTAAGCGTTTCTGTGTAATGCTGCAATGGAGTTGGACGAGGCTGGGCCTGCAGTGTGCTTTGCCACACTGTCTGGAAGCAGAGACACCCCCAACTTGCTCCCCAGAGAGAAAGGGTGTCTCTATCCAGGCTGGCTCTCATCTTTTGAAGGGAAAATGGCACCCTGGAAACGAGGGACCCATTAACTCAGAAATGAAGTGGAAATGCTTGAAAAAGGATGATGTTTTCCAAAGTAGACTCTCGAAGTCGGTCCATTTTTCACACGTCCTCATGACTTTTTTCGTTTTCCTTTTAGTGTGTGGCTCTCTTCTTTTCAGCACGAGTAACTGATTTACTTCCAGCCACGTGAATGTTCAGAGTTCACTATGAGAAAACTCTCATGGCTTCAGGGAGGATGGGATTTAAATGGAAAAATTAATTGCCTTGTTTGAAGACTTTTGGTGTTTGGAGCCTCGGGAGGCTCCCACCATTCGAAGTATTTTGTTGTTGTTGTTGTTATTGTTTGTTTTTGTTTTGTTTTGTTTTTTAATACAAAGTGGTTGACATTGAGAGACCTTATGTAGACCGATCCTTCTCCAAGAGGCGCTAGCCTTCCTGAGTGCCCCGACTTCCACCATCGGGATCCTCTATGCACCCTGTTCTGTTCACTGCCAACTGGCCTCCTGTGCAGATCCACAAGTTCCCCCAAATGGCCTTGGAAGACACAGGGTGTGCCATGTTGGTTCAGCAGAAAGTATCATGTCCCGAGAAGCCAGTGGATGGCGCCACCCCGGTCAAGCTCTGGCACAGGGAACTGCAATATGTGTGCCAAGTTGCTTGGAGAACTGGCTCTGGAAGCAGAGCCCCTGGTGCCCAGACTAGATTCGGGACCAGAAACACGTGCTCCTCGTCCTCCAGGGCGCAGATGACGCCTGTACGCACCGGGGCTCCTGCTCCACCTGCCCTGTGCTGAGGCCCCACGCCCACGTGCCACGCACCACGAAGGCAGCAACAAGTATTTACCCCATTTCCCCTGCATGTGGGACAGGACTTTCTAAACAGGGTGCTAATAAGTAGTTGAATAAAGGTGCAGCAGTTGCCGTCAGTGCTCGCCCCTCAAGTCCCCTCTGTCCTGACCATTTGTACTCACCATGACTTTCCTTTGCTATGTTCTGACTCTTTGATGCCACGGGTCTTTCTGACCCTGGAGGGACTGTGCCTCCCTCCCAGGGCTAACCGATCCCTAGAGATAGTAAATGACTCACCTGTGAGTATAGCTTTCATCTGCAAACCCACCAACTCATCTCCGACCACCTCCTCTGTGGGGCTCTCACACTCTGGCCACCCATCCAACCTGCCCTGACCACTCCAGGGCCAGGTACTGGATAACAAGGGGCAGCTCCTGGGCCCCGGAGCCCACTGAAATGATCCAAACAGCCAACCTGAAGCCTGCTCGCCCTGCCTCACCTGTGCCTTCCCTTGGAAACCACCACAAAGGCTCTCACACACTTTCTCCCACCCCCTCTGTCTCTCGACTGACCCTGGGCCTGCTTTTTGTGGCCCCGTGTGACATGTCCTGGAATCTGTGAGTATAAAAAGCCTTTTTTCATGACCGTCATTTCTGTGTCTATGTGTCTTACCATACCTGAATTAAGACAAATCCCAAGAAACCTTAAAACACCGGCCAGGGACGGTGGCTCACACCCGTAGTCCCGGTGCTTTGGGAGGCCAAGGTGGGGCGGACTGCTTGAGGCCAGGAGTTCAAGACCAGCCTAGGCAACATAGTGAGACCCCATCTTCATAAAACATTAGAAAATTAGCTGGGCATGGTAGCACGCTCCTGTTCTAGGTACTCAGGAGGCTGAGGTGGGAGGATTACCTGAGCCCAGGAGGTGGAAGCTGCAGTGAGCCAAGATGGCACACCACTGCATTCCAGCCTGGATGACAGAGTAAGACCTTTTCTCAAAACAAAACAACAAAAAAAACCCACTATCGTAGTGCACTGCCCTGACTTCTAGCTGCCTGGGGGCCCTCTCTGGCCCATAGGGTCCAAAAGAACCTGAGACTGGATGGCCTTCTTCATTCAGTAACACTCAGCCAATGACTGATTTTTTTTATATATATATATATATAAAATATATAGGTATGTGCAATATAACTGATATATGTATAACATATATCAAAATACAGTGTAAGACCGGGCATGCTATAATCCCAGCACTTTGGGAGGCCAAGGTGGGTGAATTACCTGAGGTCAGGAGTTCGAGACCAGCCTGGCCAACATGGTGAAACCCTGTCTCTACTAAAAATACAAAAATAAGCCAGGCACGGTAGCAGGCGCCTGTAATCCCAGCTACTCGGGAGGCTGAGGCAGAAGAATCTCTTGAACACGGGAGGTGGAGGTGGCAGTGAGCCGAGATAGTGCCACTGCACTCCAGCCTGGGAGACAGAGCAAGACTCTGTCTCGCAATAAAACAAAACAAAACAAAAACAATATAAATATAACTATACATATCCACACACCACACACCACACACCACACACCACACTGGAGTTGGAGTCACTCTGAGGACATGGTCTACACTGAGTCACTAATTCTGAACCCAGCAGGATGAAGCCCAGGTGTCTTGGTGGTGGTCGGCTCAGTAACACACTCTCTATTAGAGGTTCCTCCCCTCCCACCTCACTTCTCTACTCCCCTATCTATGCTTTCCTGGGCCACCTCCAAAATAAACTACCTGCATTGGCATCAGCATCTCAGGATCCGCTCCTGGGAAATTTCAAACTCAGAATGAATGAATAAGAATACATCATTCCCAGATACGTATCCCCTCATCCCCCATGGAAGGAAGCGTGCCACCTGCCAGCCTGGTCCGAGCAGCCCAGAGGCTCTCCAGCTTCCTCTTGTAGTATGTATTTTGGTTCCCAAATCTGAAATTCTGTCAAATCAGATTCTCTCTTTCTTTGGAATTCAAACAAAGAAACAAGGACTTGATTTGACACTTGGCGGTGAGACCAAAGGCATGGAGAGCGGCTGAGTCATGGCCGTGGTGGTGCTGTTACCAGGACCCCTTCTCAGATCAGACTGTGTGGAGCCCGGCCCCAAGAGCTGTGCTGGGTGTGCTTAAGAGCTACAGATATCCAACCCTGCGATCCACCTGCTCCTTTCAACTCTCAGCCCAGGAGGCTGATCTTCATGGATAGTATCAATGGCCTACCCTGGTTCTGGCTTCCCACTTGGTTCACCCAATGAGGATGCCCAGAAGCAATTCAGAGGGACAGAGGAGCAAGGCCAGGGTGTTGATGCCCAGCTCTTTCCTCGTGGGGTCGCCTTGGGCCTACCAACCACGGGCCCCGCCAACCATGGGCCCCACCAACCACGGCTCCACCAACCACGGGCCCACCAATCACAGGGCCTGCCAACCCTAGATCAAAAATATTGTAAAAAAGAAAATACAACAATAAAATAATACAAATTGCTAAAATAATGCAGTATAACAACTATTTACAAAGCACTCACATTGTATCTGGTACTATAAGTAACCTAGAGGTGATTTAACGTATACAGGAAGATGTGTGTGGGTTACATGTAAATAATATGCCCTTCTATATCAGGGATTTGAGCATCTGCAGATTTTGGTACCCGTGGGGGATGCTGAAACCAATCTGCCGTGGGTACGGAGAAAGGACTCTGATCTCTTTCTTCAGCCCTTTGTGGCTATCTTAACCCAAGTTTACCATCTTTCCTGATGGATCCTGGTGGAGACATCCCTTTTGCTTGGGCAAGCCTGTGTGGGTCTCTGTTTCTTGCAATCAAAGGCATGGCTTTGGGGCTCAAGAGATGAGTGTCATGCCTAGAGAGCCCACATTCCAAGACAGCGTGAGAACGGGGGATCCTCTCCAGGGCGTCTTGGCTCTTTTTTGTCTGCTTTAACTCCCCAAAGAACCCCATTCCTTTTTTTCCAGAGAGGAGGACTCAAGGATGAGATATTTCTGCCAAAAAGCCTTTTTCTGTCATTAATATGTTAATAAATGCTGTCAAGTAACAGTCGCGGTCGACAGAATTTGCTGTTGGCAGAGGCTGCGCGCTGCCAGACAAGGCTGTGTCTATTCCACACAAGCCCGGCTCCCTCCACCAGGAGATCTTGGCATCGGAGGTCACCAAGGCCCACAGGGGGACCTACCTACCCTGTCAACAGTGACAATGTCTCGTGTATGAATAATGCCTTCATGGAGCATTTCTAAATCCCTTTTATCAAAGGTGGCAGCGGAGATTCCAGGAGTAGGGCAGTGGGAGGGAGGCACCTGCCCATGCCCGGAGGCAGGGAGAAGTGGCGACAGGAGGGACGAAGAGTGGATATGAACACCAAGCACAGGGGAGAGGGGATGAGGGCAGGACAAGCCAGATCCAGATGCAAGAGGTGACGTGGACAGAAGAAAGATTCAAAGGAGATGAAATAGTGGTGGTGCTCAAGGGTCTTAGGAATCAATACTAGAATCACATGTAGAGAAACAATGGGTGGGGGTGTTGTGGGAGGTGCAGACGAGCCAGACATGTGCACCAGGGAAGACTGAACCATCCACAGGAATGGGGTGTATTGGTTAGCTACCACTATAAAACTGCTGCGTAACAAATGACCCCAAAACTCAGTGGCTTAAAACAGTAGTTATTTAGGCTGGGTGTGGTGGCTCTTGCCTGCAATCCCAGCACTTTGGGAGGCCAAGGGCGGGTGGATCACAAGGTCAGGAGGTCGAGACCATCCTGGCTAACACGGTGAAACCCTGTCTCTACTAAAAACACAAAAAATTAGCCTGGTGTGGTGGTGGGCACCTGTAGTCCCAGCTCCTCTGGATGGAGGCTGAGGCAGGAGAATGGCGTGAACCCAGGAGGCAGAGCTTGCAGTGAGCTGAGATTGCACCACTGCACTCCAGCCTGGGTGACAGAGCAAGACTCCGTCTCAAAAACAAACAAACAAACAAAAAACAGTAGTTATTTATTTTCATTGATCAGAGGGCCAGCAGAGGCTTGGATGCTTGGATGTGCTAGACTGGGCTTGGCCAGAGAGGCTCTGATCCACGCATCTCTTGTCTTCCTCCTGAGACAGTGGGCTGGTCAGGCATGCTTTGCTCATGATGATGGCAGAAAGATCAGAGAACAAGAGCAAAGGCATGGGTGCTCTTAAAGCCTAGGTGCACCATCACACCCACCTCATTCCACTGGGGAAAGTGAGTCCCATGGGTAAACGCAAAGCCAGGATATGGAGAAACAGATCCCATCCCTTTCATGAAAGAACTGCAAAGTCAACAGCGGGCAGAGATGTAATCTGTAATGATGGGCAAAGGGGAGAGAGGCAGGCATGAAGATGGCAGCTGGGGGTTCATTTGCAAGCATGGATTTGCCTGGTTAGCTCTGGTTCTCTGTTCCCTTCTTTCTCGCTCTTTCTTTTTCTGGTCACTGGGCTATAAATTCACAGAGCAGTACTTGATGACATCCTCCTTATGGCCAGTCTTGGCACCCCAATGGGCAGCTGTTCAGGCAGTCCACAGGTATTTACTGTGGACCTTCTGGGTGCTAGGTTCTGTGGAACAGGAGGACAATTCCTCATTCCTTTATTGGTTCAATTATTTAGTATTCCGTAAGTGTGTGAATGACCAAAGGAAGGAAAGATGGGGTCATAAGTTTTAAATTCTTTTAAAAACTCTCAGGGCTGGGCACAGTGACTCATGCCTATAATCCCAGCACTTTGGAAGGCCAAGACAGGTGGATCACTTGAGTTCAGGAGTTGGTGACCAGCCTGGCCAACATGGTGAAACCCCATCTCCACTAAAACTACAAAAATTAGCCAGGCGTGGTGGTGCTTGCCTATAATCCCAGGTACTTGGGAGGCTGGGCAGGAGAATAGCTTGAACCTTGGAGACAGAGGTTGCAGTGAGCGGAGATCGCGTCACTGCACTTCAGCTTCAGTGAAAGAACGAGACTCTGTCTCAAAAACAAAACAAAACAAAACAACCCCCAAACTCTCAGTATTTGAAAATGCCTCTAATTTATTTACTTACTTATCTCTCTTTTTTTTTTTTCCATAACCTGTGACATAGAAGGCAAGGGCCTCTAAATTCTAAAAACAAAAACAAATACAACCCAAAACCTTGGTGTTTGTGGAAATTGGGAGGTGGGGGAAATCAATCTAATTTCAAATTTAAACCTTCAGACTTTTCCAGGGGAGGTTAATATGGTTTCCTCAATTTACCGATTACTCTGAGACTTTCCACCTAAAATATCCTGTCCCCCTACTGTGCATACTCCCAGAAAACACAGTTCCGGTTTTCGTGCTCTCTCTGCAACGTCTCTCTGACTTGCATTTGTATTCTGAGACCCAGAATAGCTCAAGTCAGATAAGGCTGAAACCACGGACTTCACAAGCCCAGAGCCAGGAGGTCACAGTGTAAAACGCTCTCTGCCCAGGTCCACGCTGGGTACAACACATTTGCACCAGAATCCGGATGCAGCCCCCCAAATGCAACCCAAGTAACTCCCCATTCCCCACAGGGCTCTGTTTGAGTCACGTTGTCAGAAACCATCCATTACATGACAGTGAAAAATAATGCCAACGTTGGATTTTTTTCTCTTAAAATATTAAAGGAGATAAAATTGCAACCAATAACAGGCCTTTAAAAAAGAATCAATAACAAAAACCTTCATTTTTGCTTCCCCGTGTGAAAAGAAAGTCTCCTGTTTTCCTACCTGTCAGCTCACCTTCCTTTCCCAGGCTTGCCTGGGCTCTCAGCCATCAATAGTTCTTCCCCCCATCAGCAATGGTGGCTGCCTTCCCCACCCTCCCACTGGCCTGCTGGGTGGCTCTAGGAAGGCTGGAGGACTCACTCAGATGCTCCCTGCCCCCTCTCCTCCCTCATCCCCGGGAGTCCTCCCGGGAAGGATTGTTCTTCCCTCACTCTGACTCACACCACCCTCCCCACCTCACCCCCTTTAAATCCTCCAGGGAAACTTCTGGCTAATAAAATTCCTCACCTTGGCACATTGATCAAGCGCTGGTTGGGAGCCCTGAGTGTGTTTGGTGCTTCGGATCCACCGTAAACACCCCGCAGTAAATTCTGCTCGGGGATTTGTATCCGGGTGTTGCAATGTATTCCAGGGATGACACCCTGTTTTCTGAGCATCATTCGGAAGATTTTCGCACGGCTTCCAATCTGTTCACCTCTCGCTTTGCAGCCCCATGTGGCTCCCTGGCGGGAAATTGACTGGGAGAAGTGAGTCAATAAATCAGGGATGGCGCACCACATTTTTGTTTACTCCACTTAAACCGATATTTACTGGGGAGTCCACCTCCCGGGGCCCCTACCTCCTCTCACACAAGGGTGGGTGTTTAAATGGCACTCACACAGGGCGAAACACTTAGGATCCTCATCATGAGAAAGGATAATGGGACGGAGCAGATGGGGAGATTTCCCAAAGCAAACCTCCTCAGTCCATTATATATTTTATCGATCTGACCCAGGGGCTCTCTGCCTCTCTGTTAGAGCCCCGAGGAGGGGCTCATTTTTCCTGCTTTTAGACTTCCCTAAGTCACCGTCATCATCTTTCTGGATTAGCACAAAGGCTGGCAGCCCTGTTCCTCCTTTTCCTCCTCGGGAAGGCTGAGGACACAGGCCTCATTACGGGGGCTACTGGCCCGCAGAAAAATTCTTTGCCCCCACTGATAGAAAATGAAAAGGGGGTTTTAGAGGCTGCCCAGAGAATTGGAGGTATCCGCTGTGTCCCTAGTGGTCACTGGTCATCTCTGCACCATTCATCTTGCTGACAGACCCCAGCTAGGGTGTCTATGTAGGCTGAGTCCACACGCCCAGGGAGTTGTGCGATTTCAGATCTGTTCGCTTGCAGGCTCTGCTGCAGGGAAGAAGGAAGGCTGGGGCTAGAGAAAGGGGGCTAGAGAGATTGTGCTACCTCTTGTGAGGCAGAATTCAGGTTCTCAGGGCTTCTCTTGCATGAGAGGGTCCTTCCCTAAGTGCAGGGGAAATGTATCCCAAAGCCCCGGCCACACAACACAGGGGCTGACACAGAGACCCCAAGCTAGACCTTGACCTCCGCTGTCCCTAAGAAAGCCCGCCCAAATGCAAAGACAAACAAAAGGAATTGATCGTTGGTTTTTGAACTTCTTAACGTCCCTTCCAAGCATTATATTGACTGTACATGATTTTTACTTTGCAGAACTTTAGTTTATAGAATCTGAACTCCAGTGAAATGTTGCCTGGGTGTGGTGGCTCACACCTATAATCCCAGCGCTTTGGAAGGCCAAAGCCGGAGGATTGCTGGAGCCCAGGAGTTGGAGAACAGCCTGAGCAACATAGCGAAACCCGATCTCTACAAAAAAACAAAAACAAAAGCAACACACACACACACATAAATTAGCCAGGTGTGGTGGTGCATGCTTGTAATCCCAGCTATTTGGGCAGCTGAAGTAAGAGGATTGCTCAAGCCCAGGAGGTTGAGGCTTCAGTGAGCTATGATTGCACCACTGTACTCCAGCCTGGGTGACAGAGCAAGACCCTGCCTAAAAAAAAAAAAAAAAAAAAAAAAAAAAAAAAAAAAAAAGAGAGAGAGAGAGAGAAAGAAGTGTGACTTTACTATACTGGTTATTAGTTAGCAAGCAAAGTCTCCTGAAGCGGTGCCCTGGTCGGAGAAATGTGGAATAATAGCTTATGATATCCTCAACCTATCCCCCACTCCCTAATCCCCCACCCCCACCAACAAGTGTGCTTTGGAATTCTCTGATCAGGGCTGACAATCGACTCCAGGTGTCAGCAACGGGATGAGGCAGCTGGTGGGGTGTAGTGGGAGCCGCCGACTCCCACCATCAGCCTGACGATTCTGCTATGCAAAAGCCTTCAGAACATTCGATAACATCTGTGTCGTGGGTTAAATGGTGTCCCCTCGAAGGGGAAGTTGAAGTCCTCACCTCCAGTACGTGTGCGTGTGATTTCATTTGGAAACAGGGTCTTGCAGATGTCATCGGGATAAGATGAGGTCACACCGCATTGGGGCAGGCCCTAAATCCGATGACTGATGTTCTTATGAGAAGAAGAAAATTTGGACACAAGGACACACAGGGAGAATTCCAGGTAGAGAAGGAGGCAGAGATTGGAGTGATGTGTCTACATGCCAAGGAACTCCCATGACAGCAATTACTGGAAGCCAGGAGAGAGCCATGAAACAGCTTCGCCCTCACAGCCTGCAGGAGGAACCAGCCCTGGCAGCACCTTGACTTTGGGCTTCTGGCCTCCAGAACTGTGAGAGAAGAAGTTTCTGTTAAGTCACAGCCCTTGGTCAATTGTTTCAGCAACCCCAGAAACTGATACAATCTTCCTCTGGGGAATTCCAGCCCCCATGCATTGGGGGCAAATAGACTCAGAGACTATTGGGAAGGTGATCTGGGGGGACCCGTCCAGATGTCACGTGCTCCTACCTTCTGACCCTGCTGTTCCTCTACTAGGATTTGATCCTACAGATGGATTCACAGAGATACTCAGAAGCATTTCACAGCATCTTCTTTCCAGCATTGTAGAGATTAACAAAACAACCCCAAGTCCATAGGAATACACTTAAATAACGATGGTATGTTCACTCCGTGGAATATTATGTAGTCATGAAAAAGAATAAGAAAGTTATTTATGTGCCAATAGGGAACAATATCCAAGACATATTGTTAAGTAATAAAAAAAAAACCCACATAAAACAAAAAACAAGGTACCAGAGTACAGTATGTTAACCATTTTGAAACTAAAATAATTATACCCAATAGATTTGTGTTATTTCTAGTAACTATGTTCTACAAAGTCACTATGATCACTGAATTAGCAAATCCTGAACCACTGCTCCTTGGGGAAATACAGGGTTAGCTTATTTCAAGCCTCTGGTCACATTTTTATCAACCTAACAATACAGAACCCCGCTTTATGTGTGTTTCTCTTTAATGACATCTTATTTTATAGATATTGTTGGTTCATTCACACTGAACTCATGGCCAGCAACACTATAACTCACGCCTGAACACAAATAATTTCTCCGTGGGGCACATCACAGTCTTTCTGTGTGTAGGACCCTGGACAGCACTTCAATGCTATGCCTGGGGGGCATTAACACAGCAAAATCGCTATCAGAAAACATGAAAATAAGAAAAATGTGGCATTAAACGGACCTCAAAAAGGACACTGAACAAGAAGGCAGGGTGTCACCTTGCTCAGCCTCAGCTGGGACCGCATATGGAGGATGACTCAAATCTTTCATTTCTTTGTGCGTGTTTCCGATTAACCTGGAAAACCCTGAGAATATTAATTTCAGGGTTGCAAATAAATATCAGTGAGTAGGTGAATTCCCAAGTACGAAATCCACAAATGTGAAAGATAGACTGTACGTGCACATGTGTATAAGCAGGACATGAAGGCATAGTTACAGGTACAGATAGCTCTTCTGGAAGGACACACACATTGGTAACAGTCTCTGCTTCCTTGGGCAGAAGGAAAAGGGGTCAGGAGAAGGAGAGTGACTTACCTTTTACTGTATTTCCCCTTTCGTACTGCTTCAAATCTTTACCCTGTGCAAGCAATACCTAACTTTTTAAAACCTAAATGTAGGCTGGGCGCGGTGGCTCATGCCTGTAATCCAGCACTTTGGGAGGCCAAGACAAGTGGATCACTTGAGGCCAGGAGTTCAAGACCAGCCTGGAAAACGTAGTAAAACCCTGTCTCTACTAAAAATACAAAAATTAGCCGGGTGTGGTGGCGGGTGCCTGTAATTCCAGCTACTCAGGAGGCTGAGACAGGAGAATCGCTTGAACCCGGGAGGTGGAGGTTGCAGTGAGCCAAGATAGCGCCATTGTGCTCCAGCCTGGGTGACAAGACTGAAACTTCATCTCAAAACAAAACAAAACAAATAAAACCTAACATTTTTTAAAAAGTTCTTGCATTCTACAGTTGGTCATATTCTCACTTTATGAGCTGATTTTTCAGCTTTCGCAGTTTGAAGATGACTTTGGTGATTGTTAAAGGAAAAAGAAAAAAACCAATTTCTTGTAAGTCGCTAGCAGCAGGCTTTGGGGAGTTCTGGGCGCATCAGGGGGACATTCCTTGGTGAGACTAGCACTCAAGTCATCCGTCTCGTGATATTGTCCCTGTTCAGCTTTATAACTCATAGCTCCACACACGTTCCAGATGGTGCCTTGTGTTGGATGACCCTGGATGCTGTCTCATCTGGCATTGCTAGCTATCTCCTGCTGGCTGCAGGCCTGTGGACCATACCCTGCCCCAGCTTGCACTAGGGGATCCTGGGCGAGGAGTGTCGACCTCATCCCCCAGGACCTAAAAGCCTAAGAGCATTTTTACTTTCAAAGTCTTGCATTTCCGTCATCTTATCTCATGCTCAACACAAGTGAGGAAGGGAGGGAGGACTGCCATGACTGCCCCCATTTGACAGATAGGGAAACCGAGGCAGGGGGGTTTAGGTGGCTTGTCCACAGTTTACAGGCTGTTGGTGTCAGTGTGAGGGCTTCCGGCCGGGTCTCCTGGCTATGGCTTTGTACTGTCTCTACAGGGTCCTAAACGGCACTGGCAAAGAACACTGAGGCAAGAACTCACTGAGTTGGAATTCTTTTTAAGGTTGTCTCCCCCTTTCCTCTGGTGCAGAATATCCTCCAGCAAACAGCAGAGTGAGCCTTGTAAAATGTAAATCAGATCGTGCACTGCTCTGCTCTGAACCCCTCCACAGTTCCTGTCTCACCCAGAGTCAAGGCCAAAGTCCTTGCTGCATGCTTTAGTGTCCACATAACCTGTCCCTGCTATATGGTCTGACCTCATCTGTCCTCTCTTAACTTTACTGCCCCGTCACTCCCAAGACACCTGGTCTCCTTGCTGCTCCTCAGCAGGCCTCAGTCTGCACTTTCAGTCCCTGGTCCTGGAGCTCCGTTCCCAGATCCCTGCATGGCTGCGTTGGCTGTGGGCTGCAGTCTGCATGGCTGCAGGGCTGCGGGGCTCTCTCTCCAAATGTCACTTGTCTGTGAAGGCTTCTTCCAAGTCTTCGCCTGGTTGTCATTATAAGGTCATTCTCTTTACAGTGTTTCAGTGAGCTGAGCAATTGTTTTCTGTATGTTCTGCATGTTAATATTTGTAGGATGAAGTGCAGTGGGCCACACCTGTAATCCCAGTTCTTTGGGAGGCTGAGTAGGGAGGATCACTTGAACCCAGGAGTTTGAGATCAGCCTGGGCAACGTAGCAAGATCCTGTCTCTGTAAAAAAAATTTTTTTAATGAATAAAAAAATAAATATCTGTAGTAAGTTTCCAGAATGCAAACTCCATACACAAATCTCAGTGCCTTTAGTCCAGCTAAGTCAAAAAACAAAACACAAAAACAAAAACAAAGCACAAACAAAAACAGATATTAGTGTATTCTGAATTGCTAGCCACAAGCCATCGGAAGTAATTTTTTAGAAGACAGCACAGCCTGAGAAAACTAATTTGCTTAAGCCACGCATGCTGGCTCATGCCTATAATCCTAGCAACCTGGGAGGCTGAATCAGGAAGATCTCTTGAGGTCAGGAGTTCGAGACCAGCCTGAGCAACAGAGCGAGGCCATGTCAGTCCATCAACTGACTGATCCATAAATGAATAATTTAAAAAACGAAAATTTCACAAAACAAATGTTACCTCTCAGCAAGGCCCTCCCAACCAGGCTCATTAACTCTGCAAAACCACCCTGCACTCCTCATCTGCTTCCTGGCAGTGTCCTTCTAGAATTCAATACCACAGACTTATTATTTCGTTTATCTCTCTCTTTCATCACCCGGGTCAGAGTGTCAGTTCCATGGACACAGGCGTTTGTATGTCTTTTGTTTGCTTTTGTATAAGTAACTCCGACAAGAGTACTCCATATGTATTTGTCAATTTGGGTCTGGCTCTCTTGGGACACACAGAGAAGCATCTTGCAGCTTCTGAGTGTGTCTGGGCACCATGGGGACAAAGTCAATAGCAGGTTGTGATAGTTGTTCCTTACTCCTCTTCCCTCCCTGAACAGCGTTAGTGGGTCTGGCCTAAGACCCCATGTTTGTTATGACGATTTGTACCCCTGCTTCCACCCTTGCACAGTCAGTCTCTGAGTTTCTGAGAGCAGCTGCGAGTTTGTAGCTGTGTTACCAGATGTAACTAGTTACCCTTTTTTTTTTTTTTTTGAGACAGAGTCTCTCTCTTGTGGCCCAGGCTGGAGTACAATGGTGCGATCTCGGCTCACTGCAACCTCCAGCTCACTGCAACCTCCGCCTCCCTGGTTCAAACGATTCTCCTGCCTCAGCCTCCTGAGTAGCTGGGACTACAGGCACATGCCACTGTGCCTGGCTAATTTTTGTAGTTTTAGTAGAGATGGGGTTTCGCCATGTTGGCCAGGCTGGTCTCGAACTCCTGACCTCAAGTGATCCACCTGCCTCGGCCTCCCAAAGTGCTGGTATTGCAGGCGTGAGCCACCGCGCCTGGCCTGTAACCAGTTACCTTTGAAGCGGCTCAAAGGTTAAAACTTCCGAGGGCTGCCAGTTACCGCCCTGGTGAGTGCCCCTTCCCGGGTCCTATTCCAAGGGCTCCTCTGCAGGCTCTGGTATGTTCAGATGCAGCTCCTGGAGGAGCGGCCCTGCTGGCTCTGAGCTGGGAACCTGCCACGACGTGCAAAGTCGAGATTGCAAAGACGGCGCAGGTCACACATCCTGCCTGACTCCAGATTGCACGTCGCCGTTTATTTTCTGTGCCCGGTGCCAGAACACGAGATACGTGCCATATGCTCACTTACTTGTGAAGACTCAGGGATTCTACACACATTGCTGGCGTTCGCACACATAGGGAGGTGTGATCGTCGCTGACACACGGAGCTCCCGTGTCTGTGTGCCAGGAGGCTCCGAGATCTTTCCCGGCCACATCCAGCACTCACATATGGTGTTGAAGGTGCTGTAATTCTAGACACAGAGCATATGTCCTCGGAGCAGACAGGGTGCTAAATTAATTCTAAACGCCAGTTGTAAGTTTCTTGCCGAGATGCTCCCTCCCTGTATAAATAGTGCCTGTGTTGCACTTGCCTACAGCAGACTCCACGGAAGCCCAGATAACCTGATTTCAGCTTTATTTTATAGCATTGAACATTCTTCAAAATAGCCCATCTCCATAAAGGGAAATTGGGGGGGAATGATGATATGCTAAGCTGAGGGACATTCGCTAACTCCAACTGGGAGTTCTCTCCTCTTGTTTCAATAGTGGGCCTCTTGGCCCCTGAACCCTGAAGGATGCTCTTTGGAATCTTTTTATTTTTTTTTTTCCAAGACAGGGTCTTGCTTTGTTGCCCAGGCTGGAGTGCAGTGGTGCAATCACAGCTGACTGTGGCCTCGACTGTGGCCTCAACCTGCTGGGGTCAAGCAATCCTCCTGTCTCAGTCTTCCAAGTAACTGGGACCACAGGCACATGTCGCCACGCCTGGCTACATTTTTGACTTTTTGTAGAGATGGGGGTCCCACTATGTTGCCCAGGCTGGTTTCTAACTCCTGGGCTCAAGCGATCCTCCCACCCTGGCCTCCCAAAGTGCCAAATCTAAGGAGGAAAATCTCATCATGGTTCGTTCATTCTCTCCTCTGGGAGGGGCTGTGTCCCCACTGAAACTTGGAGTCTGGGCTTCTCAGATGAGTCCTGCCTCTTCTGCTGCTGCTTAGGTCTGCTCCATATTTATACTGGCCCCATGAGTCATACTGGGGCCTCCTCTATGAACTTGGAAGACACCAGCTTGGGGACCAGAACAAACTAGAGTCCTGGCCTGAGGATGCTAAAATGAGGTGGAAAGTGTGTGTTTAGAGGAGTGTAGAACTGACAGAGGGGCAGGACTCTTAGGGCTCAGCCTGAGTCTCAAGGCTTAGCCCCCCTCCTCCCCTCTCCTGACCTACCGTTCCAGCCTCTAATTCTCACTCATCTTCCCCAGGATGGGATCAGCCAGGACCACAGCTTGTCCATGTGGATATCTTGTGGGAATTAGAAAAAGGCATTCTTCTGGTTGGACACAGCTCTGTGGATGCTTAGCCTAGCAAGTGGACAATGCTTTTTGCAAAGGACAAGTCTCGCCTTCCTCTTGTCAGATGCAGCTTCATGCAGGAACATAGAACTCAGTGAATGGAGAACAGGCTGGATTGCAGTTCCTACTTGCCTTCTTAGCTGGATGCCTTTGCACAGTGCACAACTCGGACAACAGTCCAAGGCGGGCCAGGGAACACATTACCTTCCTCTGAGTTTAGAAGAGACATTTCCTACTTGCTACAGGCCTTTGCAGCAAATTATTTTCTCCAAAAAATGACAGCAACAATATCTCCCATTTCATATGACTTTACAAGGACACTCCTTTCCTGTGGAGCTAGGGTCCACATTCCACACCCTTGAATCTGGAAAGAGTGTGTGACTGTGGCAGAAGTAATGTGTTGTGACTCCTGAGGCTGGATTATAAATGGTGATAAAGCTTTCCCTTCGTTCTCTGGGGGGCTCACTCTTGGAACCCAGTTGCCATGTTTCAAAGAAGCCCAACTAACCTGTGTGGAGAGACCATAGGGAGAGGCCTCCCGTGGTGTCCCAACTGACAGACAGCACCAACTTCCAGACAGCAAGGTAAAGAGGCTTCCGGCTCTTTCCAGCCCCAGCCATGGAGTTGGACCCACCCTTCAAGTCTACCCAGCTGAGGCCCTAAATATTGTAGGGCAGAGACAAGCCAGTCTGCTGTGCTTTGTGCAAATTCCTGGCTCACGGGTCCATGAACACAATAACACAGTTCTTTTGTGACACTAAGTTCAGAGTTTTAAAAATGACACAGCAACAGTGAACAGGACAGCCTTCAGGACTCACTGCTCCCTCCTTCAAGAAGTCCTTCCTGATGCCTAGGCTATGTCAAAATATTCCTTTTTCTTTTTTTTAATTAACTTTTTAAAAATCTTTTATTTTTGAGATACGATCTTGTCATCACCCAGGCTGGAGTGCAGTGATGCAATCATAGCTCACTGCAGCCTCTAATTCCTGAATCCAAGCAATCCTCCTGCCTTAGCCTCCTGAGGAGCTGGAACTACAGACACATGCACACTTGGCTAATTTTTAAATTTTTTTGTAGATCTGAGGACTCTCTGTGTTGCCCAGGCTGGTCTCGAACTCTTGGCCTCGAGCAATCCTCTTGCCTTGGCCTCCGAAAGTGCTGGGATTATAGGTGTGAGCCACCATGCCCAGCCAAAATATCCCTTTTCTGTAGCCTCCCTAATCCCCTCGACCAAGTGACCAGGTCACGGCCCTTTTCACTGTGCACTGTCTCACTGAGTCCCCACATCACTCTGTGAGTGGCTGTTACTATCCTATTTTACAGATAAGGTAAAGGAAGCTCAGGCTGGGGATGTTCCCAAGATTCACAGGTGCTGAGTGGCAGGGCCGGCCTCACAGCTGCTGTGACTGAGAAGCGAGGAGATGCGTAAAGGGAGATACATGAAATCCCCCAGTGCCCAAGTCCTGGCCCTTCCTACTGGCACCTGTGGAGCTCTTGGTGAAGACCCTTGACAGAAGAGCATGAAGCCTACAGCCCCTCCTGAATGTAGCACCCTTCCTGCGAGGTTAGATCTCCTCCCAGCTCCAGAGCTGCCCGATGCCAGTGAGGAGAAGGAGAAATGGATGTGCTGCGTCGAAGTCCTCCACAAACAACACAGCGAGAAGGTGGGTTTCCAGCCACGCAACAGCAAGCTGGGAACGTGGCTTCCACATGTGGCTGAGGGGCTGGGACCTTCTGGTCTCTCAGGACATTTGGCTCCAGGAAAGGCCAGAGCACCATGAGAGAGGCCAAGGAGGAACAAATGGGGAAGGGGAACGTGGTGACGTTGGACAGGTGCAAAGCCTGGGGCTGCTGGGCTGCCGAGGCCTGTGGGTCCCCGAGAGACATGGCCCCATTTTCAGGCTCCTCTGGGTGTCAGGCTGAGAAAATAGAACCCTGGCCTTGGCTGTCAACTTCAGTCTCTGAGCTGCTACAGGGTCCTCCCTGGCTGGGAAATGCGTGCAGCTGTGGACTAGGCTTGGGCGCCTTAAGGTGGAACCTCAGACAGAACCATCCCTCAGACAATAAAACCTTTTTTTCCTTAACACATCCCTTTTGTTTTTGTGTGTTTGCTCTGTTTTGTTTCGAGATGGAGTCTTGTTCTGTCACCCATACTGAAGTGCAGTGGTGCGATCTCTGCCCACTACAACCTCCACCTCCCAAGTTCAAGCAATTCTCGTGCCTCAGCCTCCTAAATAGCTGGGATTACAGGTGCCTGCCAACACGCCTGGCTAATTTTTGTATTTTTAGTAGAGACGGGGTTTCATCATATTGCCCAGGCTGGTCTTGAACTCCTGACCTCAGGTGATCCACCCACCTTGGCCTGTCAAAGTGCTGGGATGACAGGCGTGAGCCATCGTGCCTGGTCTAACATACCCCTTTTGTATATTGACTTTCAATGTCTTAAGTGGCTTGCATGTTTTTTGTGAAGTCACACAATACAGCAATATACTGTAAGAAAAAAATTCAAACAGAGCACAAAATAAAAAGTTAAGGCCAGGCCCATTGGCTCACACCTGTAATTTCAACACTTTGGGAGGCTGAGGTGGGAGGACCGCTTGAAGCCAGGAGTTCAAGGCCAGCCTAGACAACCAAACAAGACCCCATCTCTACAAAAAAATAAAAAATTAGCCAGGCATGGCAGCACACGCCTGTAGTCCCAGTTACTCGGGAGGCTGAGGCAGGAGGATTGCTTGAGCCCAAGAGGTGGAGGCTTCAGTGAGCTATAATTACAACACTGCATTCCAGCCTTGGTGACAGAGCAAGACCCTATCTTGTAATAACAACAACAAAAAGAATAAAAAGCTTAAATTCCAGCCAGGTGCGGTGGCTCACACCTGTAAAAATCCCAGCACTTTGGATCACAAGGTCAGGAGATCGAGACTATCCTGGCTAACATGGTGAAACCCCGTCTCTACTAAAAAATACAAAAAATTAGCTGGGTGTGGTGGCAGGCACCTGTCGTCGCAGCTACTCGGGAGACTGAGGCAGGAGAATGGCGTGAATCCGGGAGGTGTAGCTTGCAGTGAGCCGAGATTGTGCCACTGCACTCCAGCCTGGGCGACAGAGCAAGACTCCATCTCAAAAAACAGAAAAAAGAAAAGAAAAAAGAAAAAAGGCTTAAATTCCTCCCATATGCCCACTTTCCCTTCATAGAGACAATCACTGGTAATACTTTAATCTGCACCATATGGTCTTTTTTCTATGATTGTGCATAGGTATATGCACACATATGTGTACGTTCAGATAAAGGGTTTTATGTAAGTCCAATTATACTATTTGCATTCTCACGACTTTTTTTTTCACTGAACTTTTATTTATTGTCTTGGAGGCTTTTCTTTGTTTTCACGGACAGCTACAAAGCTCATTCTCTTTATAGCTGTATAGTTTTCCATAACGCGATTGCATTGTGATTGATTTAACCAAATCCTCCTTGGAAACGGATTGGATGGTTTCTAGTGTTTTGCTATTCCCATTGCTCCAAATCGACATCTTTCTACTTACTCCTTTGCATATTCATGCAAATATTTCTTTTCTTTTTTTTAAAATTTTACTTTAAGTTCTGGGATACATGTGCAGAATGTGCAGGTTTGTTACACAGGTATACACATGTCACGGTGGTTTGCTGCACCTATCAACCTGACATCTAATGCTCTCCTCCCCTTGCACCCCAATCCCTGACTGGCCCTGCTGCGTGATGTTCCCCTCCCTGTGTCCATGTGCTCGCATTTTTCAACTCCCACTAATGAGTGAGAACATGCAGTGTTTGGTTCCTGTGTTAGTTTGCTGAGATTGATGGCATCCAGCTTCATTCATGTCCCTGCAAAGGACATGAACTCATTCTTTTTTTTTATGGCTACATCAAGCAAATGTTTCTACAAAAGAGGCTGAATTGGCGTCGTGAGGCTAAGGGTGTGTGCATTTAAATTCTTATAAAACCGCCAAGTTGTCCTCTCCAGACGCCGCGCTGATGAACCCCTCCTCCTGTCCCGTAGGAGAGCACCTTGCACTCCACACTGCCCGGCATCACACGTTCTCAACCTTTTCACGCTTTCCCAGGCTAATGAAGTTACGTCCCTGTTATTGCAGTTTGCAGTTCCCTATTTCACTGCTTAGGCTGAGCATAGTTTCTTGTGTTTATTGGCCACTCGTATCTCATTGACAACACCTCTTCGTGCCTGTATTAATTAGAGTGCTTTAGAGAGCAGGGAACAAAAAACCATGACTCAATTGGCTTGTACAATAAGAAATGTATCTCCTTTTTTTTTGTTAGGCACAAGGTCTCACTCTGTTACTCGGGCTGCAGTGCGGTGCCACGATCATAGCTCACTGCAGCCTTGACCTCCTGGGCTCAAGTGATCCTCCTGCCTTAGCCTCCTGAGTACCTGGGACTACAGGTGTGCACCACCAAGCCTGGCTAATTTTATTATTTTTTTGTAGAGATGGGGTCTCACTATGTTGCCCAGGCTGGTCTGGAACTCCAGGGTTCAAGCAATCCCTACACCTCGGCTTCCCAAAGTGCTGGGATTACAGGTATGAGTCACCACACCCAGCCTCAGTGTCTTTATTTTTTTGGAGATGGAGTCTCGCTCTGTTGCCCAGATTGGAGTGCAGTGGCATAATCTCGGCTCACTGCAGCCTCTGCCTCCTGGGTTCGAGCGATTCTCCTGCCTCAGTCTCCTGAGTAGCTGGGACTACAAGCGTGCGCCACCATGCCCGGCTAATTTTTGTATTTTTAGATAGAGACAGGGTTTCATCATGTTGGCCAGGCTGGTCTCGAACTCTGGACCTCAAGTGATCCTCCTGCTTTGGCCTCCCAAAGTACTGGGATTACAGGTGTGAGCCACTGCACCCAGCATCAGTGTCTGTTTTGAAGAATGACAGGCTTTCCTTGCCACCCCCTATTCCTCCAGCAGATGGACAAGACAACATCACTGCCTATGACCCAATCTATCCCACTGTGGTGGCCATGGTGAACCCAGACTCCTCAGCACAGGAGCTGGGCACTCTCTTGAA
Organism: Macaca thibetana thibetana; assembly: GCF_024542745.1. Lineage (NCBI taxonomy): Eukaryota > Metazoa > Chordata > Mammalia > Primates > Cercopithecidae > Macaca > Macaca thibetana. The sequence continues at coordinate 148,657,044 of NC_065580.1, forward strand.
GCAAGCATCTGTAGCACACTGAGGACCTGAGAAATCAGGGCTCCCCTGGGAAGGTGAGGGAGGAACGGCCACTGCCATCAGTAACAAACGTGCTTGCTACCACGGCTGTGGCATTTTTCTGTGGCATTGTTTGTCTTTTTCTTTTTGATTTGTAGGAGCTGTTTATATATATTTGAAAGGAAATATATATTCCTTTCGAAATATGTGTGTTGAATCATATACATTTTTCTTTGGTAAGTGCTAACAATATTTCTCCTGGCCTGTTGCTTTGCTTTGAGTGAACTGTATTTATTTAAGGCCAAACCTTAACTGGAAGGATACTTTTTTTCTTCCCCAAATCTTGACTTCATGAATAATACAGCTGCTTTTCTCTTGCTGGAAAACAAAACTGGAGGTAGCAGAGGGTGGGTGAGGTCATCGTCGGTTTGCAGGCTTGGAGGCAGAGAGCATCTGCAGGTAGAGGCAGCTGCAGAGATCATCTAGGGAGGCTGCAGGGAGCGCGGTGCTGCTGGAACCTGGAGCAGGGAGACTATTAAGGGGTCCAAGCCATTGCAGCCCCACGAGGAGGGGCCCACGCAGGAAAAGAAACTGCCCTGTCGGACCCTCAAGTGCCGCTGAGATGGTTTCTACCTGGGTTCAAGAAGAAGGTCCCAGTGACAGGTTCATTAGATGACAAGGCTGACTCCCAACTGGTGATCGCAAACACGAAGACACATCTCAAGCCACAGGGGCTTCTGGGAGCCACACAGGCTGAGGTTGGCACGATGGGCACAAGATCTGCCTTTGCAGAGGACGCCCTCCCTGGCGGGGGCTGAGGAAACAGCCCATCGCCTTCCTGAGGCTCTTGGCCTCTTTGCATGGCTCTGGGAGGCAGAGGGACTTAGCTGACAGTTGCGTAGTGGAACGGAGGGGATGCTTGGATCCCTCATTGGTCTCGTTCAACTGGTACAGAGCTCAAGTGAGCAAGAGGGGCATTATTATTTATTTATTTATTTTAGTGGAGACAAGGTCTTGCTGTGTTGCCCAGGTTGGTCACGAACTCCTGGGCTCAAGTGATCCTCCCACGTAAGCCTTCTGATAACCGATCCTTCCCAGAACGTTGGGATTACAGGTGTGAGCCAACGTGCCTGGACCAAGAGGGGCATTATTTATTTAATGGGGTTTCATCTGTAACCCCAAATCCCCCTTGCCAGTGCCCCAATGTTTCTGGACACAGAGATCTCCCTTCCGGCAGCCGGGCTGGAGTCAATAACCACAGCTCCCAAGTGTGTGCTGGTCTCGCTGCTCCAGGTACAGTGCTCTGTGCCTTGCAGGTGTAACAACTCTATGAGGCTAGAACCACTGTTGCCCCCATTTTGCAGTTGGGAAAACTGAGGTATGGGGAGGCCAAGAAATCACCAAGCAACGCTGCTGCTTTCTCCCTAAGCCCTGGTCTCTCCTCCTATTTGTGGAAGCCTTTTAAAATATTTTTGAGATGGTGTCTCACTCTGTTGCCCAGAGTGCCATGGCGCAATCTCGGCTCACTGCAACCTCTGCCTCCTGGGTTCAAGAGATTCTCCTGCTTCAGCCTCCCGAGTAGCTGGGGTTACAGGCACGCACCACCACGCCCAGCTAATTTTTTTTTTTTTTTTTTTCAGTAGAGATGGGGTTTTCATCATGTTGCCCAGGCTGGTCTCGGACTCCTGACCTCAAGTGATCCACCTGCTTTGGCCTCCAAAAGTCCTGGGATTACAAACATGAGCCACTGTACCCGGCCAGCAGAGCCTTTTTGCCAAAAGCCAAGGAGGGTCTCCGGAGTCCCGGTTTCTCTGCAGCTGGGGGTTACTTTTCTCACTTCGGGCTGGAGCACAAGTTTTCTGAAATGAGGACTGTATCAGCCAAATCTTAGAATGAGAAGATCATGAAAAAGGGTCTGCAGAAAGAGAAGAAAGGGGTGGTGCACTACGGAGGAGAAAGGTCTGCTCCAGAGGCTGCAGGTGACACCCGGGACCTCCTCCATGGATGGTGCTATGGTTTAAGTATATATGTCCCTCCAAAATGCATACATTGGAGCCTAATACCCCATGTGAAGGTATTAAGAGGTGGACCTAGCCAGGCCCCGTGGCTCATGCCTGTAATCCCAACACTTTGGGAAGCTGAGTTGGGAGGATCACTTGAGCTCAGGAATCCAAGACCAGCCTGGGCAACATAGGGAGACCTCGTCTCAACAAGAAATTAAAAAGTCAGCTGAGCATGGTGCTATGTTACTGTAGTCCCAGTTACTTGGGAGGCTGAGGTGGGAGGATGGTTGGAGCCCAGGAGGTTGAGGCTGCAGTGAGCTGTGATTGCACCACTGAACTGCAGCCTGGGTGACAGAGTGAGACCCTGTCTTAAAATAAAAAAAAAAGAGGTGGTCCTTTTGGGAAGTGATTCAGTCATGAGGACCCCACTCTCATGAGTGGATTAATGCCCTTATAATAAAAGACACTTCAGAGAGCAACCCAGCCTTTCCATTCCTTCCGCCACATGAGGACACAACATTTGTCCCCTCTCAAAGACACAGTAACAAGGCACTGTCTTGGAAACAGAGAGAAGACCTTCGTCAGACACCACATCTGCCAGCACCTTCATCTTGGGCTTCCCAGCCTGTAGAACTGTGAGAAAGAAATTTCTCTTATTTGTCAATTATGCAATCTAGGATATTTTGCTATAGCATCATGAATGAACTGAGATGCTCCCAGTCAGGGATGCAGACGGGGTCTAACATGGGGGTGGGGAGGCCAGACTGGAGCCGGGATCGTGTCTTTGGTTGGAGGACGACAGGCACATTAAACAAAGATATGACCCTTTGATTTCTTGCCCAGGGGTCTCGCTACTTCCTCTCACATCTTGATAAGGTTTCACTGTGTGCCCTCCCAAAATCTCATCTTGAATTGCAATCCCTATAATCTCCATGTGTCAAGCGTGGGACCAGGTGGAGATAATCGGATTCTAGGGGGCGGTTCCCTCAAGGTGTTCTTGTGATAGTAGGTGAGTCTCATGAGATCTGATGGTTTTATAAGCATCTGGCATTTCCCCTGCTTGTACTCACTCCACGAAGAAGGTGCCTGCTTCTCCTTTGTCTTCTGCCATGATTGTAAGTTTCCTGTGGCCTCCCAAGCCATTCAGAACTGTGAGTCAATTAAACCTCTTTCCTTTATAAGTTATCCAGTCTTGGGTATGTCTCCATAGCAGTGTGAGAATGAACTAATACACATCTGTCTACCAACACTTTAGCCATGGGTGTGTCAACATATTACCTTAAAATTTGTTTACAAGGTACCAGGTTGGGAAGAAAGTGCTTCGCCTGCCCCTGACAGCTTTTCTTCCATTGGGGACATCTGCAAATATCTTGAAGTTGTAGGCAGAACCCAGGTGTGAGTGAACACATGCAGGTATGTGCATTTTTTCTGCAAAAATAATCCACAGCTTTCATCAGCCTTTCAAAGGCATCCTCTGAGAGGCTAAGAAGCATTGTTCTAGGTTAATGATAGTTTCCAAAATGGGCAAGAAATGAGACTCTTTTTTTTTTTTTTTTTTGAGACTGAGTCTGGCTCTGTCGCCCAGGCTGGAGTGCAGTGGCCGGATCTCAGCTCACTGCAAGCTCCGCCTCCCGGGTTTACGCCATTCTCCTGCCTCAGCCTCCCGAGTAGCTTGGACTACAGGCGCCTGCCACCTCGCCTGGCTAGTTTTTTGTATTTTTTAGTAGAGACGGGGTTTCACCGTGTTAGCCAGGATGGTCTCGATCTCCTGACCTAGTGATCCGCCCATCTCAGCCTCCCAAAGTGCTGGGATTACAGGCTTGAGCCACCACGCCTGGCGAGACTCTTAATCTAGAGATCACAGGGTTGGAGGCTGGGCCTGTGATGGGTAACAGCAGGAGAAAGGTCAAAACCACCCATCAACATCCTGTGTGACTTCAGGCTAGTTTCCTACCCTCTCTGAGCATTCTCATTTATAAAAATGTAAACAAACACAATACGTCCTTCCAGAGCAGGTGTGGGGAGTAAATGAAGTTATGTGCTTAGAGGCCCCTGCCCGGGTCTCCATCTCTCCACCTGCCTGCTTCCTCTGCTGTCTCCAGCAAAACCTCTCTTCTCCTTTCGGTCTGATCCTCCAGCCTGTGCATTGTTTCTGTATCTTTGGGTTTTTTCCTTCCTTCCCAGTGCGCCCACCCTCTGGTCAGTATCACTGCTATTTCCATTTGCAACAGGGCAGGAGAAGGAAGTGGTGAAACTTTAACTTTACAACCTTGGAGTAGCCGTGGTTGATATTTGGGGAGGAAGAAAGCTGAGATTATCAGCACATCCAGGTCTGTGCTTCCCAATATTCCCGGTGCTTCTTCCTCTACTGACTCTTCCCTGATCATGAATAATCAAAACTCTGGCCATCCTCAAATGGCCTAATGCAACCACTACAAGAAAACATTGGGGAAAATATCTTTCAGGCTCCAGAGACACCACACCCAAGGAAGATATTTGCAAGAGCAGATGGTAATAGACACAGGTTTCCTCTTCAGCCTCATCCTGGCTTAGACCAGCCATGCCCGCACGGTTCCCATCTGCGTCTGGCACAGGGAGGTGAGGGGAGGTTAGCTCGCTAGGCCTGGGCCCATTAATCTCACTCAGGGCCCTAATGCTGGAGCACATTTATGAGCCAGTCAGTCCTTGGGTCTTTTTTCCTTTGAATCTCTACTTTGTTAACATTCAGCTCCTATATTTCATGGTGACAAACTAGGTCATATCTATGGCAAAGCATCCTCTGAAAGCATATCGTGCTGTGTTGATATTAAGCTAAACATATTCTGATCTCAGGTTGGTTATCTGTTCTTGATTCAGATGGGAAGAACAAGACCTGAAGTAGAGATAGTTAAATCCCCCACCCCCAGTTTCCCAGCCACATCGCTTAGGTACCCCCAAGTGGCACCGTGTGACTGATTCTGGCTATGACAGAGTGAACCCCAAAATTGGGGTTCACCCTGAGAGGCCGCATGGGTTCTTGGCTTCATGCAGGAAGGAATTCAAGAGTGAGCTGACAGAGTAAAGTGAAAGCAAGTTTATTAAGAAAGTAAAGGAATAAAAGGGTGGTTACTCCATAGGCAGAGCACTGGCATGGGCTGCTTGACTGAGTATACTGTCTGTTATTTGTTGATCATATGCTAAACAAGGGGTGGATTATTCATGGATTTTTTGGCAAAGAGATGGGAAGTTCCCCAAACTGAGGCTTCCTCCCCTTTCTAGACCATATAACATAATTTCTGAATGTTGCCATTGTGTTTATAAGCTGTCACAGTGCTGGTGGGAGTGCCTTTTCCCATGTGAATGCATCATAATTAGCGTATAATGAGCAGTGAGGATGACCAGAGGTCGCTTTCCTCACTGTCTTCATTTTGGTGGGTTTTGGCTGGCCTCTTTACTACATCCTGTTTTATCAGTGCGGTCTTTGTGAGTTGTACCTTGTAAAACCAGTCCTGCCAATTCCTAGCTCATTTATTCAAGATGGAGTCACTCTGGTTGGAAAGTCTCTGACATGGCCACTGAGTAGGGAGCAGACATGGCAGGTGCCACTTCTGGGTGGAAGTATTTTAGAGCTGGTGCAAGATGTCCCTGGTCTGTGTTCCCTGCCACGACAATTGTGGGGGCCGCATGTTGAGGTATTAGTGTTGTGGGAAACTGAGGACCAGAGAGACTGATATGGAAGACAGGAGGATTGTTTATTTTAGGTACACACTGGCTCAGTGGATTCGCATCCAAAAAGCTGAGCATTGAACAAAGACTGAGTGGGGTTTTTATAAACGGACTTACCAAAGTAAAACAAAAGTGGTTAATCATATAGTATATAACTTGTGGCCTTGTAGCTGCATCAAAAGAAAAACAAGAACTGGCTAAATACAGACATTTGTAAAACATAATCATGTTTAAGAAGCCTGGGAAAGGAGTAACAGTAAAAGAATTTGTCTTTCTCCTTTTTTTTTTTCCTTCAAACTTGCCCTGGAGGGGAGGGGTGTCTGAAGCCCATTCCTTTGGCCTTGGCTTCTCAAACAGCATTATCATCTTACAACTGTCCTTGAAGTGGGCTTGCTAGGCAGAGGAAAACTTGTTATTTTCTTGTTAACCCTTGCCTGTTACATTTCTTGGAGTGAATGAATGCATATTTATTTTTGAATATCTGCCTCATTAGAGCTACCTATGAAAGCTGCCTGGATCACTGAGTCACTCGATGGAAGCCTATTTCAAAACATAGCACATCAGTAGAAAATTTGAGGTATAGTGAAGCCAAGAGATCAGGAGATGATTGAATTGAAAAAGTAGTTTGTTACTCACAGTTCCCAGGAGGAGGGGACAACAACTGCCACGCCACACAGAGCCACAAGGGGAAGCACCAGGGTCAGTTAGGAGGTGGAGGGAAAATAACGCTTTGTTTGGTTTGCATTGGTTATTTGCATCTGAAAAGTGCTCTCATGGCAAGTTGCATCTCTAGAAATCAGCTAACTCTAGGGGGTCAGCGAGGCCCCAGATGTCAGAGCATTGGAATGCAGGAAATAAAAGATGTGGTTAATACCAAGACAACTGTTCCACAGGACTGCACAATCTGCACTGGACTTTGTGGGAGGGGAAATTAAACTTCATTCTGTGAAGCATTCAGACTTGGGGATTCATTTACCACCAGCAGTGTACTATTGCAGGAACACAGGAGAAGCAGGGGCACGTGGACAAACAGCAGTCTCCGCATAGGTGTAACATCTGCCACACTGACAAGGTTCATTCATTTATTCATTCAAATATTCCACCAATGGTTGTTGAGCACCAGCTGTGTGTCAGGCCCAGGGCTAGGGGCTGGATCACAGAGACCACACACTAACCCTGCTCCCACGGAGCTCTCAGTCTCACAAGAAAGGTGAGACATGTGAAAGGACAAGGATGGGCTGGATGCAGTGGTTCATGCCTATAATCCCAGCACTTTGGGAGGTCGAAGTGGGAGGTGCTTGAGGCCAGGAGTTCAAGACCAGCCTGGGCAACATTGCAAGACCCTGCCTCTACAGAAAAGAAAAAAATTACCTGGGCACGGTGGCACGCACCTGTAGTCCCAGCTACTCTGGAGGCTGAGGTGGGAGGATCGCTTGAACTGAATTGGAGGCTGCAGTGAGCTGTGATCTACACTCCAGCCTGAGTGACAGAGTGAAACCTTGACTCAAAAAAAAAAAAAAAAAAAAAAAAAAGAAGGAAGGACAAAGATGATAGAATGTGAAGACTGCTATGCAGAGGTGGGTCTCCAGTGGGTAGGTAAACAGAGGAGGGAGTGAAGCAGGGAGGACTTCTCACAGGAAGTGACACTAAAGGCAGGTGTTCATGGAGTTATGTAAGAATTCGCTGTGCAGAGACAATGGGCACAGATGTTCTAGGATGTCTAGGAAGCCCATGTATAAGGGCACATCCAGGCTCTGGCAGAGTTCAGTGGGGGTGAAGCAGAGGAGCATTGGGATATGGTCAGACATGGCTGGAAAGCCAGATGGGTTGACATCTGCAAAGGCTTTAGGTGCACTGACAAGGGCTGCAGGTGACTGAAGGGCATGCAGGTGACATTAGGAGATTGGCAGTCACAGCCTTTCCTTCTTAAATTTCCCCCACCTCCTTCAGTGGCTGTCCTATCAAATGATTAGTGTTTGTTTAACCCCTCTCGTTATAGCTGGGGAAGAACCCCATAAGCTCCTCTAATCTAAGGCAGGGATAGTAAATGCCATCCTCCCTTCTAGCACTCAGGGCAGACATCGCCAGTCAATCGACATTCTTTGCATCAGAGGCCAGATTGAGCCTCAGAGGCCTTCAACACGGCTCTTCAGGCAACAAATATCTAAGGGTCCAGACTGGTGTGCATGTCAAATTACACGTCGTTTCTGTTTTAAGAGATGAAAGCGTTCTCTTTCTAGAAGTATTTTTATTTTAGAAAAAAGAAACTGCAGGATGAGACCAAAATGTCGTCAAAGAAATTAATAGCTAATGGTAGAATTTTAGTCTGCAGACGTTTTGGAAAGGGAAGTCTGTGCAAGTCTCTCAATCCTGTCTCCGTTGTCACAAAACAATGTTTCTGTTGTTTGTTTTCCAAGCCAAGGTAAACACCACAGAGGAAGAGAGTCATTTCCATGGTAAGCTCCACCCACGATGTCTCCCTTTGTATCCCTCGCAATGCCCACGATCGTTCAGGCAAAGAATAGGCGCTCACTAAATGTTTATTGATTGAATCTAAATTGCAATTTTATCCAACACCCTCAGGGAAGCCAACTGGAAACTAAACCCCCCCCCATATGTTGCTGAAACGTATTGATTACCAAGAAGCCAATGCCGTATGACAGCCCCAACTTGTGAGATGCGTTTTTTCCAAAGCCACATAAATCATGATTTGTGCAGCCCCTTGCTCATTGCGTGTCTTGCACCCTTGCTATTTGCTCTTCTTGTTAGCTCCTTGAGGACAGGGGTCACCGTTTTCGCTGCTCAGCCTCCTCCTGCTCGGCCCAGCCCAGGGAGCGCCCTCAGTCAATACTTGTGAATGAATGAGTGACACTAAGCACAGCGAGATGAGTAATTCATCATTCTTACCCTCCTTCCCAACATCCTGATCCAGGATGGCATAGACACATGGGAGGGTCACATGCTGGGAGGAGTTTGAGTCCCCTTCCCGAGGCTGCAAAGTGCCTGGGCACTGGGGTGGGGGTGTGCTAGGGGCGTTTGCAGAAAGAGTAGTGAGAGAGCAGTTTGGAGGGAGCTAAGACAGGATGCCCTCAGTCCTGGGCTCAGGGACTGTGATGTGCTGCTGGAACCTGCCTGGGGAGCTCAGGAATGAGGGGAGATGGGAAATAAAGACCTGGCATGAGGTTGGGGGCAGGGACAGAAATCACCCCTGTGTCCGAGGAGGGAAAGTGGAACCCTAAAGAGGTGAGACTACCAGGGAAAGTGAAACGAGAGAGAAGGGAGGGATGTGGAATTCGGATTATTGGGGCGGAAGGAGGAAGCCAGGTGGGGGAAGAGTCAGAGGAGGGGCAGGCAGAGGGCAGGAGCGGAACTGGGAGAGGACAGCGAGCCTTCAAAAAAATCCCGGGCTGGCACCTTTAACAGAAGCCATGGAGCAACCCAAGAGGAGCCTGGGAGACAGGGACTTGGTGGCTGCTGAAAGACAGTTTCAGTTCAGGGGCAGGAGTGAGAGCCAGCCAGCACTGCAGAAGGGGAGGGAAAAGGCAAGCAACCTAGATGGTTCCTTCAAGAGGTTTATCAATAAAAGGAGCAGTCAATAGGACCCAGGACAGTAAGTTCATTCCTTCTTATTTTAAACTTTTTTTCTTTCTGCTTCCTTCCTTCCTTTTCTTCCTCCCTTCCTTTCTTTTCTCCTTCTTTCCTTCCTTCTCTTTTCTTTTTCCTTCTTTCCTTCCTTCCTTCTCTTTTCTTTTTCCTTCCTTCCTTTCCTTCTCTTTTTTTCTTCCTTCTCTTTTCATTTTCCTTCCTTCCTTCTCTTTTCTTTTTCCTTCTTTCCTTCCTTCCTTTCTTTCCTTCTCTTTTTTCTTCCTTCTCTTTTCATTTTCCTTCCTTCCTTCCATTTTTTCCTTCCTTCTCTTTTCTCCTTCCTTCCTTCCTTCCTTCCTTCCTTCCTTCCTTCCTTCCTTCCTTCCTTCTTTCCTCCCTCCCTCCCTTCCTTCCTTCGTTTTCTTCCCTTACCTTCCCCCTTTCCCCCTCTCCCCTCCCCTTCTCCCCTCTCCCACTGGAACCTTCAGGAACCTACACCAGCATGTGATCACTCTTTTTCCCCTGCCCTAGTGAAAGCTGGTTGGCCCGGAGTGTTGGCAGCGACCCAAGATGAGAAGCTGGGTCACAGAAACATTAACTCAGAGACCAGGGCGGGTTGCAGCTGATCCAGTAGGCTGGACAGCCGCATCAGTGCTTCCTAGAAAAGGAGATAGGAGGAGAGTGTGAGCCCAGGAGCCTCCGCGTGAAGACCAAGGGGCCACGGAGTGCAGCAAGCCCCAGTGATACGCATCTCGGGTCAAAAGTCACTGAGAAGATACTAATATCTACTTTTCTTTTTTTTTTTCACTGTCTTTTTCTGGTTTTAGTATCAGGGTAATATTAGCTTCATAAAATGTGGTGGTAAGTGTTCCTTCCCCTCCTATTTTCTGGGAGAGATTGTGTAAAATTATTGGTCACTATAGAGATTATGACATAAATACACAACTTACCACAAGCTACTGGTGTTGACATTGCCACTTTGAGTAATGTGTAGAAACCCTACTTCCATTTAGTTCTCTTTAGCTTCCCCACTTAAAAATATACATGTCTTGCATGTGTTCTTTACACACATTGAACATCACATAAGATGCAATTATAATTTTTGCTTCAGTCATCAAATATGATTCCAGATACTCGTGAGAAGTATAGTCTGTTATATTTCTTTCTATTTACATACTTCCATAGTTCTTTTTCTGGAGCTCCAAGCATTCTTGAAACCAATGAGAAAAGTGGAAAAATCTCAGTAAAGAGATAGAAGTTATAATTTTTAAATAAAAGCTTCTGTTTAGATAACATTCTTTGCCCAATCTTTAAAGATACATTTGCCAACAATAAACGCTCTTAGTTTTTCTTCATCCAAAAATGTTTTTCTTTCTCCTTCATTTCTGAAGGATGTTTTCACCAGATACAGTATTCACAGTTGACAGTTCTTTTTCTCAGTGTTTGAAAGATGCTGAGTCACTTCCTCTGGCCTCCATCGTTTCAGATGGGAAATCCACCAACATTGCAATTAACTTTCCCGTGTCAAAAATGTGTTGTTTCTTCCTGACTGCTTTCAATATGTTTTGTCTTTAGTTTAACTATTTAATTATGACGTGAATTTCTTTACGTCTAGCCTGCTTGGAATCCACTCAACCTCTTGAATCCATAGGCTTATGTGTTTCTCCAAATTTGAGAAGTTTTTAGCCACTATTTCTTTGAATACTTTTACAGTCTCACTCTCTCTTCTCCTTTGGGACTCAGAAGATATGGCTGTTAGCTCTTTTCTTATTGTCTTACAGGTCCCTGAGACTGTTATTTCTTTAGTCTGTTTTCTGACTGAGTGAATGCGATTGGTCTGTTCTTGAGTTCACAGGTTCAATCTCTATCATCTCTACTCTACTATCAAGCCCATTTAGTGAGGTATTTTATTTATCTTTTTCCTGGTTATTGTGTTTTTCAGTTCCTTAATTTCCATTTGGTTCTTTTTTATAACTTCAATTTTTATTGAGATTTTCTATTTTTCACTTGTTTCAAGATAATTCATAACTACGGTTGAAACATTTTTATAATGACTGCTTTTAAATTCTTGATAATCCCTCTGATTCATTTGCATTTTGGTGCCTGTTTGTTTTTTCATTCAAGTTGTAATTTTCCTTTTCCTTGACATGACAAATGATTGTCTGTTCTATCCTGGACATTTTAGGCGTTATTTTATGAGAGTCTGGATCCTATTCAACTTTTCTTTTTTGGCAGACTGTCTCCCTGTTAAGATGTAGCATAGGGGTTGTGTATTAGTCTGTTCTTGCACTGCTGTAAAAAAAAAAATACCTGAGACTGGGGAATCTATAAAGAAAAGAGGTTTAATTGGCTCACAGTTCTACAGGCTGCACAGGAAGCATAACGCTTCTGCTTCCGGGGAGGACTCAGGAAGCTTCCAGTAATGGTGGAAGGCAAAGAGGGAGTGAGATGTCTCACATGGCCAGAGCAGAAGGCAATGAGAGGGGTTGAGATGCCACATACTTTCAAACAACCCAATTTCATGAGAGCTCACTATTGCAGTGAGAACTCCAAGGGGGATGGTGCTAAACCATTCATGGGAAATCACCTCCATGATCCCAGCACCTCTCACCAGGCCCCACCTCCAACAATGGAGATTACAATTCAACCTGAGATTTGGGTGATGACACAAATCCAAACCATATCAGGTTGGATGAGTTGCATATTCAGCCTCCCACTGGGCCCCACTAATGCTATCATGGCAAAAGTGTAGCACTGATTTACACTGCTTCATTGCAAATGGGTGGTTGGCAGTGAACTCCCATCTCTGCCTTGATGATACCTTCCCATTGAAAGTGGAGCATCAACTTGCACTGTCTTATTGTATCCAAGCTACCCTGCTAGGCTCTGCTGACCCAGGGATGGGAGAACCAGAGGGCGGACTCCCACTGTTTTGTTGTGGCAGAGTGGGGCAAAAGCTCAGCTCTCCACTGGGACCTGCTGGTAACAAGGTAGGAGAGAGGGGAATTCTTATACTTCTTTGTTGTGTCATGTCCAGAGTCTTTTTTTTTTTAGTTGTAAGATAGTGGACCCAGGAGAAATGGGGCTACTCTCTCTTGTCCAGAGTTAGAAGTTCAGCTTTCTATCTCCACTGTTTCTTTACCTGTAAAATGGGAACAATGCTACCTACTCCACCTACACTATAGAACTGTTTTGAGAATTAAGAAGGTCATGCATATGAAAGCACACTTGGAAAATGTTATATCATGTTATGTTAGGAGACTGTTATTTCTGAGACTAGGGTCTGGCAAGATGTAGCTTGAGAAGAGATAGGATAAGTGGTGGAGCACCCCCATATTCATCTATCAATTTAATGTCGGTGAAAACAAAGTTGACAGCCAGAAGCCAGCCTTCTATTGTTTATTTCCCTGTTTCTTTTGAGTCTGTGGTGACCTTTCTCTTGACAAGCAATAACCCTGGAGAAAGCTAGAGGAAAAACAAAGATTAGGGTCACAGCAAGGAGAGAGTAATAAAGTAGCTTTAAAGAGCCTAATAAACCAGGATAATTGAATGTAGTAAGGATTGTGGCTGGGACAAGGAGGTGTCTACAACACCATTTTCAGAAAAACAATCACAAAAGAAAAATAACACTGGATCTGGGAGGGAAGGAACTAGTTGGAAAGGGAACCCAGAGGAGATAGGAACAGCCTCTCAGAATAGTCAGCAATGACCCTGCCTTACTTAGAGGTTATGCAACAGGGTTATCCATTGGAGTGACCTCAGTATTACCAATCAGGATGACATAGATCTTGTGTGCTTTGGGCCCCTGTATTAGTCCACTTTTGCACTGCTATGAAGAAATACCCGAGACTGGGTAATTTATAAAGGAAAGAGGTTTAATTGACTCACAGTTCCACACGGCTGGGGAGGCCTCAGGGCACTTACAATCATGGCAGAAGGGGAAAGCAGACATGTCTTACATAGCAGCAGGCAAGAGAGAGTGTGCAAGAGCAGGGAAAAGTGACTTATAAAGCCATCAGATCTCGTGAGAACTCACTGTCATGAGAACAGCATGGGGGAAACCACTCCCATGATCCAATCACCTCCCTCCCTCAACACATGGGGATTACAGATCCCTTCCTTGACAGCTGGGGATTACAATTCAAGATGAGATTTGGGGGGGCACACAGAACCAAACCATATGAGACCCAGGCAGGCAAAGGGCTCTGGATTAAGATTTGGGGAACCGGGCTGGGTGCAGTGGCTCAAGCCTGTAATCCCAGCACTTTGGGAGGCCGAGACGGGCGGATCACGAGGTCAGGTAGATCAAGATCATCCTGGCTAACACGGTGAAACCCCGTCTCTACTAAAAATACAAAAAACTAGCCGGGCGAGGTGGCGGGCGCCTGTAGTCCCAGCTACTTGGGAGGCTGAGGCAGGAGAATGGCGTAAACCAGGGAGGCGGAACTTGCAGTGAGCCAAGATAGCACCACTGCACTCCAGCCTGGGCAACAGAGCGAGACTCCGTCTCAAAAAAAAAAAAAAGATTTGGGGAACCTATTAACCCCTGTGAGCCTCAGTTTCTCCTTCTACAAGATGAAACTGGTAAAGGTCCCAACTCCACTTGGTTGGTTGAGGGTCAAAGGTGGATCACCCAACTTGTCCATGGTTGGCAATCAATATATATATAGTAGTTCCCTGTCTGATTCCAGGCCCAGAAATTCTGGCCTCTGCTAGGCTGGACTCTGACTGTGGGAGGTTCCTCTCTAAGAGCTTACCTGCTCTGCCGTCATTTGCTCTGTTTGCTGGCCCATAGTTGGGATGGGCGTGCCAAGGTGGCCATGCCCCAATCTCCCTTCCTCAATAGTCTTCATTGCAGTCTTGTGGTTCTTCTTTCTCTCCTTTGTCCCAGAGGGTCTCCATTGAACTCATCATAGGCAGATGGGGACTCTGGAGGCCTGGTCCTGGGGGCTGATCCTGAGGAAGGGGCATTCCCAGGCCAGCGTGAGGTCCTGGGGTGAACCACAGAGCAAGTACCATCTCCCACCCCGCTCTCTTTGTCTCAAAGAAGTTGACTTTAAATAAAGCCCAACATGCCCCACTAAACTGCAAGCTCAGAAGACAGGGTCTGTGTCTGTCCTGTTCAGGGATCTCCCACCCCCACAGCCCTTCCCTCACACTGGAGTGCTGTGCTGGAGTCAGCTCCTGCCAGCTCAGAAGAGTCAATTCTTACATTTTTAGGAATTTTGCAAATTGCTTGTTAAACATAGCCATTATTAAATATTAGACTGGCTGGGTGCAGTGGCTCCTGCTTGTAATCCCAGTACTTTGGGAGGCCAAAGCAGAATTGCCTGAGTCTAGGAGTTTGAAACCAGCCTGGGCAACATAGGGAGACCTCATCTTTACTTTTTAAAATAAAAATGAATAAATACACATAAATAAATGAAAATACAAATTAGACTACGAAAGTTTACAATTAAAATTTTATTGAAAGCAAAGATAATGAATATTCAAAGCATATCACTCCTTAATTATTTTGCTGTTTGCTCTGCTCTGCTCTTGGGGTTTGCACCTATTATATCCGTAGAGTGGAGATTCTGTACCATTATGTGCTAGCGGGGGCATCTCTTTCCAAGTCTGCATATAGTGACACCATGTTGGCAGCTTGGCATTGGCCATGGTGGAGTATTCACACCACAGGAATCAGCAGACACTACAAACCAGAGCTTGCCCTGTTGTTTGCTTTGTTGCCTAGATTTAAGGAAGGGATGGAGAAAAGTATTTACAATGCAGATTAAACATAAAAGCATGTCATTTTTAAAGTGTAAATAGCACAAAGAATTTTAAACCTGTTTCTCCAGTATTTGATAACTATTATCAAGGCCGGGCGCGGTGGCTCACGCCTGTAATCCCAGCACTTCAGGAAGCCGAGATGGGCGGATCACGAGGTCAGGAGATTGAGACCATCCTGGCTAACACAGTGAAACCCTGTCTCTACTAAAAATACAAAAAATTAGCCGGGCGTGGTGGTGGACGCCTGTACTTCCAGCTACTTGGGAGGCTGAGGCAGGAGAATGGTGTGAACCTGGGAGGCAGAGCTTGCAGTGAGCTGAGATGGCGCCACTGCACTCCAGCCTGGGTGATAGAGCGAGGCTCTGCCTCAGAAAATTAAAAAAAAAAAAAAGAAAAAAGAAAAAAAAAGGATTATCAGGTCAGATTCATCAAGGAAGTCTATTATCAGATTCAGGAAGGAAGTCTCTCATGTCATCGATAAAAGAGTCAAGTTCTAGCATGCACTTTTGTTGTTTTACTTTTGTCTTATTTTTAACATAAATGAAAATGTTAGCCACTGTAATCAGGGTGAGTAATCATGGCAGGATTACTCTCATAGAGTAATCTAATAGTTACCAGCACACTATTGTCCGGTGATTAGAATAGTACCTTGCTTAGAAGACATGCCCAGTTGTATTAGTCTATTCTCTCACTGCTATAAAGAAATACCTGAGGCTGGATAATTTATAAATAAAAGAGGTTTAATTGGCTCATGGGTCTGCACGCTGTCCAGGAAGTATGGCTGCGGAGGCCTCAGGAAACTCACAATCACAGCAGAAGGTGAAGGGGAAACAGGCATGTCTTGCATGGCTGGAGCAGGAGAGAGAGAAGGAGGAGGTGCTACACATTTATAAACAACCAGAGGCCGGGCATGGTGGCTTACACCTGTAATCCCAGCACTTTGGGAGGCTGAGGCGGGTGGATCACTTAAGGTCGGACGTTCGAAACCAGCCTGATCAACATGGAGAAAACCCCAACTCTACTAAAAATACAAAATTAGCCAGGCATGGTGGCACACACCTGTAATCCCAGCTACTTGGGAGGGTGAGGCAGGAGAATTGCTTGAACCAGGAGGTGGAGGTTGTGGTGAGCCAAGATCGCGCCATTGCACTCCAGCCTGGACAACAAGCAAAACTCCATCTCTAAAATGAAATAAAATAAAATAATAAAATAACCAGATCTCTTGAGAACTCACTTACCATCATGAGAACAGCAAGGAAGAAATCCACCCCCAGGATCCAATCACCTCCGACCGGGATCCTCTTCCAACCTCGGGGATTACGATTGGACATGAAAGTTGGGCAGGGCCACAAATGCAAACCCTATTACCAATAAGCACCTTTCAAATGACTGAAACCGGTGAAAACAAGCTGCAAGGGACATGCGGGGCCACCTCACCCCTCTTGCTTTAGCAGCATTGGCCTTGCACATTTTGGGTGCTGTCTGCCTCCCCATTCTTGCTCTAGGCCCCTTTGCCTTTGTTCACTTGTGCTCTAGCCCAGGGCTTGTAAGCTATACTGTTCATATGAAACACCTGGGTGTCTTGAGACAATGCAGGTTCCGGCCCAACAGGTCTATGGTGGGGACAAAGATTCTGCATTTCTAACAAGCTCCTAGGTGACACTGGCTTGTCATGGAGCACACTTTGAGTAGCCAGGTTCTAGCCACCCTGCCTTCCTTCCCACGTGCCAAGATCAGGGTCTCCATGTGACCTTCAAACTCGCCACAGCCTTTACCGGGGCGCTGTTCTCCCTGGTCTTCGCATGACCTGCTTCCATGCAACATTGGGGTCTCTGTTCAGATGTCACCCTTGAAAAACAAAGATCTTTTTCCTGACGACTCATGCAAACGTAGCTCCCCATCTCAGTTCTCTGCATAATGTTACTGATAGTGTCCAGTTGATGTGTTGGAGCTTTCCTCCCTAGAATGTAGGCTCCATGGGAGCCCCCATCCCCACTCTGGTGACTTTACGACAGCACGTGTCCAAAAAACATGTGTTGAATGATCGTGGTGGTGATGTCACAATGCTAAGGGTGGAGAGAGCTGGCATGATACTGGGGACGGAGGCAGTGATGGAAGGGGGATGGTTATAGCCCAAATGCATATAATTTTCTTTTCTTCTGTTTTCCTTTCTTTTCTTTTTTCTATTTTTGTTGTTGTTGTTGTTGTTGTTGTTTTTTGGTTTTTGGTTTGTTAGAGACAAGATCTTATTCTGTTGCCCAGGCTGGATTGCAATGGTATGATCATGGCTCACTGCAGCCTCTGTCTCCCGAGCTCAAGCAATCCTCCCTGCTCAGTCTCCTGAGTAGCTGGGACTACAGGTGTAAACCACCATGCTTGGCTAAGTTTCTCTTTTTGTTTTCAGAGATGGGGTCCCACTATGTCACCCAGGCTGGTCTTGAACTCCTGGCCTCAAGTGATCCTCCTGCCTTGGCCTCCCAAAGTGCTGGGATTACAGGTGTGAGCCACCACCCCTGGCCTAAGTGATTTTCTTAAATAATAGACACAAGATCCCTTTACTCAATCACTTTGGTTCCTCCAGAGTCATGATCCACTAC
Organism: Macaca thibetana thibetana; assembly: GCF_024542745.1. NCBI lineage: Eukaryota > Metazoa > Chordata > Mammalia > Primates > Cercopithecidae > Macaca > Macaca thibetana. Next base: position 148,674,703 of record NC_065580.1, read on the forward strand.
CAAGAGTGCAAGCCCCACCCGGCCAATGTCACCATTCGCCCCCATGGTGTGTGCAGAAGAAACAGTGAAGGACCTCAACCAAGGCTCTGAGTAAGGGCTGCAGGGTGCCAGTTCTCATAATGGTCTCTCTAGAGTTTTGCACAAACAAGAGGAATGGGGCCACAGACATGCAGCACCCAGAGGCACATTCTGGCCGGAATTTGTGCCCAAGGCAGTTTTCTCCATCGTGTTTTATTTCCAGAACTAAGTGAGCTGTGGCTGATGTTGCCTTCCACCTCTGACTCGCCAAGACATGCCTGGAGCCCTTGTTTTCGGAGAGGAAATATCTCTGGTGGGTTTTGAAGTTTCTGTGTGATTTCTCTTAACATTAAATCAATACTGGAAGAGCCTTTTGTTATTTTTTTCTTTACGGAGCCAATGCTTTGACTAATATCAGCAGATACCACATGCTGAATGGCCCTGTTGTATGCCAGGCCTACGTTTCATCTCATTCAATCCTCTCAACAGTTCTAGGGAACCCAGTCTCATGTTATCCCATTTTAGAGAGGAGACACTTGAAGCTCAGAGAGATTAGGTCATTGGCGCAAAGTGAAACAACAGTTGGGGTTGGTCACTACTCCAGGGGTCGCAAACACAACTGCCTAGAGCAGTTGTGCTTTGCAGGCCAGACAGTGTCTGTGCAGCTATTCAGCTCTGCTCGTGAAGCTCAAAAGCAGCCTTGGATCATCTACAAACAAATGAGTGTAACTGTGTTCTAATAAAACTTTATTAACAAACACAAATGTGGGGCCAGATTGGGCCCATGGGCCATAGTTTGCCGACCTCTCGCCTAGAGAGGCCAGTAGGGAAAATCAATGGGTAAAACAGGCCAGGAGCAAAGAATACTGAGGCGCTTCCTTGTTCTGGCTTATCTTCTTCCCAGTTTTGATGGAGGCAGGACACGGCGCAAGTGCATGATGCCTGGCTGCTGGCACAGTGATGTGTCAGCGGGTGGCGGGAGCTGAGGGTGGTCCCCAGGTGTTTCAACATCAAGCAATAGCCACCACCCAACTTCAGCTGTCTGCTGCTGCCAGACACACAGCCAATGTGGCCAGTTTTTAAGAGAAGCCACAAGCCTGGATTTGGGAGTGTGTGTGTGTGTGTGTGTGTGTGTGTATGTGTGTGTGTGTATGCATGTGTGTGAAATATCTCCTTTCTTTCTATGTTGGCTCAAATCAATAAAACCATACCAGAAATCCTGTGCAAACCAAGTAGAAGACATCCAAGCATCGCCTCTGGCCCTCAGACCAGCAGTTTACAACCTCTGCACTCCGAAAACCACCCAAACAACACTGTATTTATTAAGTAATAATTCATCTGTTTCCCATATTTTATTTATCAAAGACCTCAGTAACTGTCAAGTAGAACTTCTTATCAGCAGGAACTGATCAGTAGACAAGTGTTACCTCCCAGACCGATGATAAATCTTGGCGAACTGGGAAACCCTGACATTTTAATTAGCTGGAACATTCTTATCCGCCATCAATCTTGAACCTGCCATTTCGCTTTGTTTGTGAGCCCCTAATTGGGAATCCCTGATTTGGTTTCTTCAGGGCCAACTCATTCGCGTGAACCTATCCTCATTATTTTACTGTGGCAGCTACCCTTAGACTATTCAGCACCGAGCCAACACCATCAGAGTGAGAGCAACTGCCTCAAAATGTGCTCGCCGTGTAGCCTCCTGAGTTGCTGAAACTCAAAAAGGAAAAAATGGGCCTCTGTATGCTGCAGCAGCAGCAAAAAAAAAAAAAAAAAAAAAAAAAAACACAGAACAACAACAACAAAAACAGAAAAAAAGTTTTTGTGCACAAAACAGCGAATGATGCCAGACTCAGCAAGGTGGGAAATGAAACATCTCCTCTTATTTGGGGTCTTGGTGAAGTTTCAGAACCCTGTATGGGGACTGTACTGTGTAAAGACACTTTCCGTTATTCTTAATGCACCGTGAAACCACAGATAAAGATGATACTGGTTGGGCGTGATGGTTCATGCCTGTAATCCCAACATTCTGGGAGGCTGTGTTAGGAGGATGGCTTGAGCCCAGGAGTTCAGACCAGCCTGGCAACATAGTGGGACCTTGCCTCTACTAAAAATAATTTTAAAAATTAGCTGGGTGCTGGGCACGGTGGCTCATGCCAGTACTTTGGGAGGCTGAGGTGGGTGGATCATCTGAGGTCAGGAGTTTGAGACCAGCCTGACCAACGTGAAGAAATCCCATCTCTACTAAAAATACAAAATTAGCTGGGTGTGGTGGCGCATGCCTGTAATCCCAGTACTTCGGGAGGCTGAGGCGGGCGGATCACCTGAGGTCGGGTGTTCGAGACCAGCCTGACCTACATGGAGAAACCCCATTTCTACTAAAAATACAAAATTAGCCGGGCGTGGTGGCGCTTGCCTGTAATTCCAGCTACTCAGGAGGCTGAGGCCGGAGAATCGCTTGAACCTGGGAAGTGGAGACTGCAGTGAGCCAAGATTGTGCCATTGCACTCCAACCTGGGTGATAAGAGTGAAACTTCATATCGCAAAAAAAAAAAAAAAAAAAAAAAAAAAAATTAGCTGGGCGTGGTGGTACAATGCCTGTAGTCCTAGCTACTGGCAAGGCTGAAGAAGGAGGATCCCTTGAGCCCAGGAAATGGAGGCTGCAGTGAGCCATGATCATGCCACTGCACCCCAGCTTGGGCAACAGAGTAAGACCCTGTCTCTTTAAAAAAAAAAAGGGTAAATGAACAACAATAAACAATCAGAAGTGGTTTCATACTTCTTCCGAATAGCCCATGTTTAGTTGATACGGACTTGTCACTTTCCTGAGCCTGCTAGAGGGATTGTTGCAGTCATAGCCATTTTCTGTTCCAGCTCTTCCCCCTTGGGAGAGAAGGAACGCACTGCTGTCCCTGTTGTCTAAGCAGCCACGGTTTCCATCACGCTGTAATTGCCCAATGAGTTCTTCCCGCCCACTGCACAGACTACCAATTCACTGAGACCTTGACATTGCAATGAAGAAACAGTTAATTGACACGGGGTCAGCCATGCCACATGGGAGACAGTTTTTACTCAAATCAATCTTCCCCAAAATTCAGAGGCTAGAGTTTTTCAAAGATAGCTTGATGGGCAGGGGGCTAGGAGAATGGGCGCCACTGATTAGTTGGGGATGCAATCACTGGGGTGTGGAAAATGGTCCTTGTGCACTGAGTTCAATTCTGGATGGGGCCACAGGACCAGTCGAGCCAAGACTCGAGGGTCCAGGTGGGACCATCTGGTCGTCAGAATCACAAAAGCCTGAAAAGACATCTCAAAAGGCCAATGTTGGGCTGGGCATGGTGGCTCACGCCTGTAATCCCCGCACTTTGGGAGGCCGAGGCGGGTGGATCACCTGAGGTTGGGAGTTCGAGACCAGCCTGTCCAACATGCGGAAACCCATCTCTACTAAAACTACAAAATTAGCTGGGCGTGGTGGCACATGTCTGTAATCTCAGCTACTCGGGAGGCGGAGGCAGAAGAATCACTTGAACCCGGGAGGCAGAGGTTGCAGTGAGCCAAGATCGTGCCATTGCACTCCAGCCTGGGCAACAAGAGCGAAACTCTGTCACAAACAAAACAAAACAAAACAAAACAAAACAAAACAAGAAAAGCCAATCTTAGGTTCTACAATAGAGAATTGAGGAAGTTGCAAATCTTGGAACCTCTGGAACCATGGCTGGCAATTGTTTTGTCTTTTCTTTTAACTCTCATTTTAGGTCTTGGGGGTACATGTGCAACTTTGTTTCACAGGTAAACTCCTGTCACGGGGGTTTGTGGTACAGATTGTTTCATCCGAGGTATTAATCTTGGGTGATGAAAAATCATTATTTTTTCTGCTCCTCTCCCTCCTCCCACCCTCCACCCTCAAGATGACCCCAGTGTCTGTTGTTCCTTTCCTTGTGTTCATGAGTTCTCATCATTTAGCTTCTACTTATAAGCGAGAACATTGGTATTTGGTTTTCTGTTCCTGCATTAGTTTGCTAAGGATAATGGCTTCCATAACTACACCTAGACCCTAGCAGAATTCAGGCTCCTCTCATCCTCCTAACCTGGTGGGCTTTCATCTTTCTTTCTTTCTTTCTTTCTTTCTTTCTTTCTTTCTTTCTTTTTCTTTCTTTCTTTCTTTCTTTCTTTCTTTCTTTTCTTTCTTTCTTTCTTTCTTTCTTTCTTTCTTCTTTCTCTTTCTTTCTTTCTTCTTTCTCTCTCTTTCTTTTCTTTCTTTCTTTCTTTCTTTCTTTCTTTCTTTCTTTCTTTTTTCTTTCTTTCTTCTTTTCTTTTCTTCTCTCCCTTCTCTCTCTCTCTTCTCTCTTCTCTCTCTCTTTCTTTCTTTCTTTCTTTTTTTTTTTTTTTTTTTTTTTTTTTTTTTTTTTGAGACGGAGTCTCGCTCTGTCACCCAGGCTGGAGTGCAGTGGCGCAATCTCGGCTCACTGCAAGCTCCGCCTCCCGGGTTCACGCCATTCTCCGGCCTCAGCCTCCTGAGTAGCTGGGACTACAGGCGCCCGCCACTGCGCCCGGCTAATTTTTTTTTTTTTTTCTATTTTTAGTAGAGACGGGGTTTCACCATGGTCTCGATCTCCTGACCTTGTGATCCGCCCGCCTCGGCCTTCCAAAGTGCTGGGATTACAGGCGTGAGCCACCGCGCCCGGCCTCTTTCTTTCTTTCACAAAGTTTTGCTCTTGTTGCCCAGGCTGGAGTGCAATGGTGCAATCTCCAGCCTGGTGGAGGCTCACCGCAACCTCCACCTCTCGGATTCAAGCGATTCTCCTGCCTCAGCCTCCCAGGTAGCTGGGATTACAGGCATGCACCCTACGCCTGGCTAATTTTGTATTTTTAGTAGAGACGGGGTTTCTCCATGTTGGTCAGGTTGGTCTCGAACTCCTGACCTCAGGTGATCCACCCATCTCGGCCTCCCAAAGTGCTGGCATTACAGGTGTGAGCCACTGTGTCCGGCCCTTTCATTCATTTTATAAAGGCAGTTTAGTTCTGGGGAAGGGCTATTACCATTTAAACTATAAACTAAATTTCCCCCAAAGTTAGCTTGGCCCAAGCCCAGGAAGGACCAAGGCCAGTTTGGAGCTAAGGTAAGATGGGGATTAGATCTCTTTCACTGTTAAAATTTTCTCACTGTTATAATTTTTGCAAAGGTGGTTTCAACGCAGCTCCACCAGGCCCAGCCCCAGAGGTGAGGGCCTGACCATGGGCAGACTATCCAGGAGTGACCAGCAGGCCGCAGTGCAGTGTCACTGGATGAGAGGCGCCAGGCAGAGTCCTTCTAATGGGAAACACAGAAAGAAGCTGACTGGAGGTGGGCTCCAGGGCTGCCAGGCCATTGAGTGTGGCCATCTGGGGGCCAAGTTCAAGGTGAGGTTATGGATCAGCAAAAACTAGGAGGAGACAGAGTCAGGGAGAAGCTCCAGGATGGAAGGAAAGAGTCACTGGTGATCTCCTAAAGACCCATTTCTTTTCCTTTTTTTTTGAGATGGAGTTTTGCTCTTGTTGCCCAGGCTGAAGTACAATGACGCGATCTTGGCTCACCACATCCTCCAACTGCCAGGTTCAAGTGAGTCTCCTGTCTCAGCCTCCTGAGAAGCTAGGATTACAGGTACCCGCCACCACGCCTGGCTAATTTTTGTGTTTTCAGTAGAGATGGGGTTTCATCATATTGGTCAGGCTGAGCTCAAACTCCTGACCTCAGGTAATCTGCCCGCCTCGGGATCCCAAAGCGCTGGGACTACAGGCTGAGCCACAGCGCCTGGCCCTAAAGGCCCATTTCTAACATGTTCCTCCATGGAGTCCCTTTCCCTGAGCCCATCTGTGTGGTGCAGGAGGGACTCTGTTTCTTATGAATCGAGAAAGCCATCAGGAACAGGCAAACCCCAGGCGTTCTAGAGAACCACAGTTCTTGGGAGATCTTGCACAAGGTCATCCCCCAAACTTGTCAAGTGAAAAAGACATTTGGATGTCATAAGGAGAGAGTTTATCCCCTTGTTATTATAAGGGGGAGGGGGATGGCTCTTGCAATGGAGGGAGGGGGATTCTTCAAATAGGGAGACTGTCCTGAACATAAAATCTGCAAAAATAGTTTTTCTTTTTTTTTCCTTTAGAGACTGGGTTTCCCTTTGTTGCCCAGGCTGGAATGTAGTGATGTTCTCACAATGCACTGCAGCCTCAACCTCCTGACTCAGCCTCCCAAGTAACTGGGACTACAGTTACATACCACGATGCCTGGCTAATTTTTTAATGTTTTGTAGAGATGGGGGGTTGGTCTTGAACTCCTGACCTCGAGTGATCCTCCCACCTCGGCCTCCCAAAGAGCTGGGATTATAGGCACGAGCCACCGTGCCTGGTGGTTTCTCTTTTATGGGGTGTAATAAGACTAGAAAGACCCAGTGTGAGGAAGTGACATGAACGTGTCCACACGGTAGGTCAGGGACGGTTTTATCCTAGAGCAGCCGATTCTCAAGTGCGTGATGGCTCACCCCAAGGGCAGGCCTGAGGAAGGAGGAAGTTTCACCAAAGTTTGGTTCTCAAGCATGTGATTCCGGCTGATCAGTGGAGACAAGCAGTTCAGCTGATCATTAGTGAGGCAAGGAGTGGGAATTGGGAGGGTCTGTGTCTGGCCTGGTTGTAAGCACACAAGGGGCACCTGTGAGCCTCATCTAAGCATCTAAGTCCTGCTGTTACAGTTGGTAGCTAGTTAGGTATGAGCGGGGCAGCAGAGGGCTCCCCACACCCCAGCATGCGAGCATGTGCACACACACACACACACACACAAAAGGAGTGTTGGGTGACCATCACGTGATGGTCAGGCAGTTTTTTTTGTTTGTTTGTTTTGTTTTTACAAGACAGAGCATCGCTCTGTCGCCCAGGCTGGAGTGCAGTGGCGCGATCTCGGCTCACTGCAATGTCCACCTTCCGGGTTCAAGCAATTCTCCTGCCTCAGCCTCCAGAGTAGCTGAGATTACAGGCATGTGCCACCACACCCAGCTATTTTTTTTTTTTTTTTTTTTGAGACAGGGTCTCACTCTGTCACCCAGGCTAGAGTGCAGTGGTGTGATCTTGGCTCACTGCAACCTTGGCCTCCCAAGTCCAAGAGATTCTCCTGCCTCAGCCTCCTGAGTAGCTGGGATTACAAGCACCCACCACCGCATCAGGCTAATTCTTGTATTTTTAGTAGAAACAGGGTTTCACTATGTTGGCCAGGCTGATCTCAAACTCCTGGCCTCAAATGATCTGCCCCCGCCCAGCCTCCCAAAGTGCTAGGATTACAGGCCTAAGCCACCATGCCCGGCCAGGCAGTTGTTAACTGTTTCTCTAAAGTAATAATTGGTCACAGCTGGTGCCAGGGAACGGCAAGTTCCTAATAGAAAACACCTGAAACTGATGAGCAGCTTCCCAGTAAGATCCCAGGAGTGGGGAGAAGTAACAGAAGGTCCCGGAAGTGTTCCAATGTGTAAAATCCCCAGTCAAGGCCGGGTGCAGTGGCTCACGCCTGTAATCCCAACACTTTGTAAGGCCGAGGTGGGCGGGTCATGAGGTCAGGAGATTAAGACCATCCTGGCCAACATGGTGAAAACCCGTCTCTACTAAAATACAAAAAAATCGGGCATAGTAGCACATGCCTTAGTCCCAGCTACTCAGGAGGCTGAGGCAGGGGAATCGCTTGAACCTGGGAGGCGGAGGTTGCAGTGAGTCGAGATCGCACCACTGCACTCCAGCCTGGCAACAGAGCAAGACTCCATCTCAAGAAATAAAAAGTAAAACAAATTCCCCAGTCAAGAGGCCGAGCCGCACATTTGGTTTCTCAGGTTACCTGCTGGACCCTCTTCCAAGTCTTTCCTTCTTTTCTTGCCTGCCTTTCCTTACTCTTCTAAAGCTTTGTAATACATTTTCACTCCTGCTCTGAAACTTGCCTCAGTCTCTCCTTCTGCCTTATGCCTCCCAGTCGAATTCTTTCTTCTTCTTCTATTTTTTTTTTTTTTTTTTTTTGAGACAGAGTCTTGCTCTGTCACCCAGGCTGGAGTGCAGTGGCACAATCTCGGCTCACTGCAACCTCCACCTGCCGGATTCAAGCAATTCTCTGCCTCAGCCTCCTGAGTAGCTCATATTACAGGCATCTACCACCACGCCTGGCCAATTTTTGTATTTTTAGTACAGACGGGGTTTCGCCATCTTGGCCAGGCTGGTCTTGAACTCCTGACCTCGTGATCCACTCGCCTCAGCCTTCCAAAGTGCTGGGATTACAGGCGTGAGCTACCTCGCCTGGCCTCGAGTTCTTTCTTCTAAGGAGGCAAGAATTGAGGTTGCTGTGATCTATATGAATTTGCCACCAGTAACTCAGCTATGTCACACCAGTAACACTGCAGAGAAGGGAGTTCCTTGCCATGAGCCGTTTTCCAGAACACAGAAGGTTGGGGGGGAAGTTCTTGTCCATGTTGCCTTCCAGGAGCCTGGGGCTCAGGTAAAATTCAACGTTGTCTGTGGGCATGGTGACCCACTTGTAATCTCAGCACTTTAGGAGGCTGAGGCAGGAGGATCCCTATAGGCCCGGAATTCAAGACCAGCCTCAGTAACAAAGCGAGACCCCATCTCTACAAAAAACTTAAAAATTACTCAGGCATGGTGGCATGCACCTGTAGTCCCAGCTTACTTGAGAGGCTGAGGCAGAAGGATCACCTGAGATCAGGAGGTCAAAGGTGTAGTGAGCTGTGGTCGCGCCACTGCACTCCAGCCTGGGTGACACAGCAAGACCCTGTCTCAAAAAAAAACAAAACCCAAAAAAAAACCCAACAAATTTTTAGTGACACCTCCAGGAGTCACTAAAATATTCCATGCCTTGTGGATATTACAGAAAAAGAAAATCAGCACATTTACCAGAAGCCCTCTGGTGCATTCTTTAGGCCTCTGGTCCCAGCTACTTGGGAGGCTGAGGTGGGAACATCGCTTGAGGCCAGGAGTTTGAGGCTGTAGTGAGCTATGATGGCACCACTGCAGTCCAGCCCGGGCAACATAGTGAGACCCCGTCTCTACAGAAATTTTAAAAATTAGCTGGGCATGGTGGTACACACCTGCAGTCCTGGTACTTGGGGGGCTGAGGCAGGAGGATTGCTTGAGCTCAGGAGGTCAAGGCTGTAGTGAGCTATGATTGCAACACTGCACTTCAGCCTGGGCAACAGAGCAAGACCCTGTCTCTACAAAAAGAGACCTTCCAGTTGTTAAAGTGAACTAAATATGGCCTGAGAAGGACTCTGTACTTCTATATTTGAGTCCTTGGGGATGAACTGCAACCTAGCTTAATAGGTAGACAAGATGGAAAACCTAACTTAGGAATCTGCACCTGTAACAATAGCTGAGTCTTGGCCAATCCCAGCAGCCATAGTTCTACCACTCATACACTGCTGAGTGTTCAAACTGTGTTCAAAGAAGGCAAATGCCAACCGTTGTAACCAATGCCAATCTGTAACCAATCTAGTTGTTCTGTACCTCGCTTCCAATTTCTGTACATTTCCCTTTATTGTCTATAAGTCTTCTTCTACCACGTGGCTGTGCTGGAGTCTCTGTGAATCTGCTGTGATTCTGGGGGCTGCCCGATTCGCGAATCACTCATCGCTCAATTAAACTTATTTAAATTTAATTCAGCTGGGCCAGGCACAGTGACTCACATCCGTAATCCCAGCACTTTGGGAGGCTGAGGTGGGTGGATCACCTGAGGTCAGGAGTTTGAGACCAGCCTGGCCAACATAGTGAAACCCCGTCTCTACTAAAAATACAAAACTTAGCTGTGTGGTGGTGCGCATCTATAATTCCAGCTACTCAGGGGGCTGAGGCAGGAGAATCGTTTGAACCCAGGAGGCAGAGGTTGCAGTGAGCCGAGATGTTGCCACTGCACTCCAGCCTAGGCAACAGAGTGAGACTCTGTCTCAAAAAAAAAAAAAAAAAAAAATTGTATTTGGCTGAAGTTTATGGAGTCCTTCTCAGGCCATATTTAGTTCGCTTTAACACAGTGATATCCTGGACCCGTGGCCTCTACCCTTTTCCTCACCTCTCCCAATCAACCAACAACAGACTCTGACCCTAGACACCAGGTTCTTTTGAAAAAACCCCAAATTGCTTCCATTGTGCAAGTCAGCCTGTAGACCTGGTGCCAGGACCTGTGTTGCCACAGTTGCAGAAAACTCAAACCTATTTCCAAGTGACAATAAAATAATATGTATTATCCATATTTTTATACCCATTGTAACAACTGAAATTTCCATAGGCTTGACTATGTGCCAGACACTGCTCAAAGCACATTATCCATATGAATGGATTTATGGGATCTATACAACAGCCCGTGGAGGTAGAAGGGCTTATACCCATTTTACAGATATGAGAACAGAGGCCCAGAAAAGTTGTTATGGGCCCAAGGTGACACAGCTGGGATTTCAACCCAGGCAATCTGTCCCCTTGGCTGGGATCTTCTTTATCCCACACTCTCCATTCTCAGGGCCATAGGGTAGCACCACCTTGCTTCCCCTAAATAATTATTTCCCACTTCTTGGCAGGTGGCGTGGAATCAGAACCTCCATCACGAAGTTAGTGACGGCTTTTGCTGTGGAGGTGTCTGTTCCTAAAACACTGTGGAAAGAAGCATCAGATTACCTCCAACATGCTGTGTCTAGACCAGTATTGTGAACATAGGTGCTTTTCCTTATAAGAGGTTTTCAGAGTAAATGAACTTGAGATTTCATTAAGATAGCTATTTGTAAGAAAACTGGCCTGTCTGACTGGACAGGTTTTGTGTTTTGGGGTTTTTAAAGAACTACCTGTTTTAAAATAAGATTAGTATCAATTTGGTTACCCTCTCTCTGCAAAGAAGTCACCCCTCCCAGAGACCCCGACATCTGCTAGGCAGAGGCATTACTGTGGCTGCTGCCTGCAGGGGCTGTGACTTGGGGGTTCACCCTGGAGATGAAATAGTATCAGTGTGAGGTCAGTTATCCCAAAAGTGAGGTCTGCCTGCTGATAATTGGGTCCTACTGTGTGCTGGGCACTGGGTTAAGCCCCTCACATGCCTCATCGCTAACTCTTATGATAATCCCAGAGGTGTATCATGATTAAAAACTTGGGCATTGGAGTGGCCCAGAATTGGGCTAAATCCCCAGTCTACACTTAATAGCTGTGTGACCTATAGTAGGTTGCAGTCCCCTCTGTAGACTTCAGTTTCCTCATATAAAAGTGGGCATCCTAACAGCATCTGCCTAACAGGGCTCTTGTGAGAATAAATGAAATCGTGCATGTAAATAAAGCATGCCTATAAAGCAATGACTACATAAATGTTATTCTAAAAATAGTCCTCATTGTGCACAAGGAAACCGAGGTTCAGAGAGGTAAAATGACCTGCCTCTAAATTGCAAGGCTAATAGCTGGCGGAGATGGAATTTGCAGACCCAGATTCAAATTCTAGCATGGAGGAAACAATTAATTAGTGGGAGTGGCCAGGCACAGTGGCTCACACCTGTAATCCCAGCACTTTGGGAGGCCAAGGCAGGAGGATCACTTGAGCCCAGGAGTTTGAGACCAGCCTGGGCAATATAGCAAGACCCCCATCTCTACAAAAAAAACCTTAAAAAGTTAGCCAGGTGTGGTGGTGTACACCTGTAGTCCCTCTACTAAGGAGGCTGGGGCTAGAGGATTGCTTGAACCCAGAAGTTCCAGGCTGCAGTGAGCTATGATTGTGTTACTGCACTCCAGCCTGGGCAACAGAGTGAGACCGCATCTTTAAAAAAATAAGTAGGAGATAGTAGCAATGGTAACAGTGACTATTATTGTAGGCTAATGGTTGCAGGCCCAGGAATGTGAGCTGAGCCCCCTGTCGTGACTAACATCCTATGGCAACTGCGAGAGTCAGGCTGACAGTAATAAGGCTTGCTGAGGAGGAAGGGCTTGCAAGGTGATTATCAGAAGCCGTGGCCCCTCACCTTGGCTTTGCCCTCTTTATATGCAGGTGAAGCAGAGGGTAAGCTAAAACTTACCTGAACCCTCGGAATTCTTCTCCATTTAGAGACAGCACTGCTACCCCAGCCTGAAATTTAAAAAAACCAGCACACATACTCAGGGAAACACATCAGAAATTTAAAAGATGTTCCAGGGATGACGTGGGACTCCTTGCTTGATAAAAATAACAGTGACAGAGAGACCGTGTGGCGTAGTGGTTGGGCTGGGAATCCAGCTCTGTCACTGACTGACTGTGCAACTTTGGGCAAGTTTTGTTTTTTTTTTTTTTTGAGATGGAGTCTTGCTGTGTTGCCCAGGCTGGAGTACAGTGGCAAGATCTAGGCTCACTGCAACCTCCACCTCCCAGGTTCAAGCGCCTCCTGAGTAGCTGGGATTACAGGCGCCCACCATCACACCTGGATAATTTTTGTATTTTTAGCAGAGACAGGGTTTCACTATGTTGGCCTGGCTTGTCTCGAACTCCTGACCTCAGGTGATCCACCTGCCTTGGCCTCCCAGACTGCTGGGATTATAGGCATGAGCCACTGCACCTGGCCAACTTTGGGCAAGTTGCTTAACCTTCCCAAGCCTCAGTTTCCCCATCCATAAAATGGGGAGGATAGTAGTTCTTACATCACAGAGTTGGGGTGAGGAGGAAATGAGATGCTTGCAAATGCCTGGCCCCTAACAAAGCCCACAATAAAGTGTAGCTATTATTTGCAAAAGTGAGTCCCTCTTGGCTCCCAGGGAGGCCGGGGTGACACTTATCAAGGGTGGGAGGGCTGATTTAGGGCTACTACATTGGTATTGTCTTGTCTGTATGGTAGAAACATCAGGTCCCACCTCTAACCCCTCAGAAGAAAGTGAGTAAATGAAGACGCTACAGTTATACCAGAGAAAACTTGTCAATTCCCGCAACCTTCCCTTGCCCTGCAACATTTCCCATCCCCCAATGTACACTTGACCCCTCTCTTCAGTGGCTGAATTCTACAATAGTCTGGGGAGAAAGCCAAGGTCTTAGCTATGACATTGGTCTTTTCTTCCCCCCTTTTGTTAAAAAAAAATGATGAGAAATGTTCCCTTCTTGCATTCCTGCACCATCTCCTGTTTCTCTTCCTCAATTTCTTAGGAACGAAATCACCCAAGATATAAATAAAATGTTCTAAATAAAGCTCTGCCCAACTGCAGCGTAAGACATGTCTGTGTACGTTTGTGACTGTCAGCCAAAATAAGTTAACCTCCGATGGAAGTCATTTTTGTGTAATTAATTATTCTTGTCTCAGCTGAGAGAGACAGGTGCATTATTGGTGTACTTTGGCAGAACTTCTGGATGAACTTAAGAAGGCTACACTTCAAACACACCAAACAACTGGAATGCAGCTATGGCTTTTGTTCTGATATTGTTTCTCGACTTGGAACTTTTATTTCTCAATTACTGCAAACTGAAAAAAACTGAAAACAAAAGAACCAACATCAAAGGCATTCTGAAGTACAGGAGGTACGTGATGTGCCAATTAAGCAACAGGAATGCCGTCTATTCTGCAGCAGCTGATGTTTTCATTCTCCAACTTAGAAAAGGGGTTTAGGTTGTTTTGGGGTTTTACAGAAAAGCCACTTGCGATTGGGTAAGTCTGTTATTAGCAAGAGTTTTCTTTGTGTCATGGAGGTCAAAGCCCCGGCATGTTAACATTTTTGGACAAGAAAGAAAAATAGCAGGATGAAAGAGCATGGACAGGTGAATTTGCAGCTTGTTGAATGAAACTGTTCAAATAAGGACTATTATGGAGTTGAGGGTCTCTAGTGGAATGCCTTACGGCTCTTTCCTTAGCCTTCTGCAACTATTTGAGGCTGACCAAAGCAGGAAATGCCAGGAAGCTGAAGGAGCAGTAACTACTGGGTGACAGAATTAGATCAACCAACTCCAAAGACTGGTATGACGGGCCTATGGAACAAGCTGTTTTCCAAAACAAATATTTTAGAAAATAGCTGTTTTCCATTATTTTAATGGCAAAAACTGCAATTACTTTTGCACCAACCTAATAAATTCTTGCCAAAAAAAAAAAAATAATACAAATCAAAACCGAAACCTGCAGCATATGAAGCATTAACTTGAAAGCTACCTTACGGTCCTACTGTTTCTAAGTCATTTGGTGTTAATTGCTCTTATAAGCAGCATTGAATTGTATTTTAAATCCTATTTGATATTTAACAGGTGAGTTTGACCCAATCGCATTTATTGTAATTACTGATATATTGGGATTTAATTCTATCATCTTATTTTGTATTTTTCTATTGCTATGTTTGTTGCCCTTTTTTTTTTTCTGTGAATTGATGAGGTTTTTTTATCCTCATTTTTTTCTTCTACTGTTTTGGAAATGACAGCTTATCATTCTGTTCTTTCATTGCTACCTACACATTTTTTAAAAATAAGTAGTTTGTGGCCCTAAGAAGGATAAGACATCAGTTTGAAAAGAGACCGTATCAGAGAGTAGCGTGAATTGTGCTAAAATTGAAGCAGGAACAAACATCAAGTTTATGATGAACTTTGGGTGAAACAATGGTGAAATCATTGATACTTTACAAAAAGTTTATGGCAACAATGCCACAAGGAAATCAGATGTTTACAAACGAATAAGTTGTTTTAAGAAGGGATAAGATGATGTTGAAGATAAAGCTTGTACCAGCAGACCATCCATATCAATTTATGAGAAAAAAAATTGATCTTGTTGATGCCCTCATTGAAGAGCACCAAAGAATAACAGCAGAGACAATAGCCCACACCTTAGACATCTCACTGGGTTCAGCTTACACAATTCTGACTGAAAAATCAAAGTTGATCAAACTTTCCATTTGATAGGTACCGAACTGTTGCACCCAGATTAACTATGGACACGAGCAGAGCTTTCAATGGAAATTTTGAATAAGTGGGATCAAGATTCTGAATCATGTCTTCAAAGAAGACGAAACATAGCTTCACCAGCAAAAACCTGAAGACAAAGCACAATCAAAGCAATGGCTAGCAGGAGGGTGAAGTAGTCCAGTCCAAGCAAAAGCAAGAGTGAACTGCTCGTGAGCACAGGTCATGGCACCAGCTTTTTGGGATGCTGAAGGCATTTTGCTTGTTGATTTTCTGGAGGGCCAGAGAACCACAGCATCTGCTTATTGTGAGGGTGTTTTCACAAAGTCAAATTTTAGCAAAAAAGCTCCCAGGATACTTTATCAGAAAGTCCATCTCCACCACGACACTGCTTCTGCTCATTCCTCTCATCAAACAAGAGCAATCTTGGGAGAGTTTTGATGGAAAATTACTAGGCATCCACCTTACAGTCCTGATTTGGCTCATTCTGACTTCTTGTGTTTCCTAATCTAAAAATCTTGAAAGGGTACCCATTTTTTTTCAGTTAATAATATTAAAAATACTGCATCGACATAGGTAAATTCCTAGGATCCTCAGTTCTTTAGAAATGGACTAAATATCATCACCTACAAATATGTCTTGAACTTGATGGAGCTTGTGTTGAGAAAGAAAGTTTGTATTTCTCATTTTTATCTTTTAATTTAATTTTCCCATAAAGTTTTTGAAGTTCCTTCGTACTTCTATTTTGTGCTCACACTGGAGCGATAACTTATCCGGGTATAGGATTCTAGATTGACAATTGTTATTTCTCCACAGTTTTGTATTTTCTGGTATCTAATGATGAGATGTCTGATAAGCTGCCTAATTGTCTTTGCTTTGTGAGTAATCAGTATATTCTCCCTGGCAGCTCTGAACCTCTTCCTGTGTATCCCTAGTAATTTGTAGTTTCACTAACATTGTCTATGTGTGAGTTTACTTGTATTTATCTTGCTTGGCACAACATGCAAAATTTCTAACTAAGGACTTCATATGTTTTCTCAAAAATAAACTTGAGCAGATAGAAAGACAACCCTCGTTCTTGGACAAGATGACTCTATACCATTTAGATGTCAATTCTCCTCAAGTTACTATGTACATTTAATATAATCCATAAAGGCCAGGTGCAGTGGCTCACGCCTGTAATCCCAACACTTTGGGAGGCCGAGGCAGGCGAATCACCTGAGGTCAGGAGTTTGAGACCAGCCTCGCCAACATGGTGAAACCCTGTCTCTACTAAAAGTACAAAAATTAGCCAGGCATGGTGGTGGGAGCCTGAAATCCCAGGTACTTAGGAGGCCGAGGCAGGAGAATTGCTTGAACCCAGGAGGCAGAGGTTGCAGTGAGCCGAGATCACACCACTGATCTCCAGCCTGGGCAACAAGAGCGAGACTCTGTCTCAAAAAAAAAAAAAAAAAAAGAAAAGAAAAAATCCATAAAAATACCAAGTTTTTTTTTACTGGAGTTAGATAAGTTGATTTGAATGTTCAAATGGAAAAATAAGCATGCAAAAATAGAAAACCATTTAAAAAGGGCAATAAAGATTGACTAGCCTTCCAGATATTAAAATATATTACATAGCCTCTATACTAAGAGTGTACTCCTAGTACATAAATAGAAAGACCAATGGAACAAAACAGAAAATCCAGAAATAGGCACAAGGACATATGAAAATTTAGTATGTGATAAAAGTGACATCTCAAATCACTGGGGAAAAGATAGATTTTTAAATAAATGATTTTGTAATACAGGTTTCAGAAAAAGACAAAATCGAATTCATTGCTCAAACTGTAAACTAGAGTAAATTCAAAATGGATTAAAAGTTTAAATGTAAATAATAAAACTACACGACTGCTTTTTAAATTATGGATGATTCATTTGTAATCTGGATATGCAGAAATCTTTTTTAACTAGGATGAAAAATCCAGATGCAATAATTTAAAACATTGGTAAAATCTATTGCATGAAAAATATACCATGTTCATGGTTTAAAATATTAATGTAAGCAAAGTAAAAAACAAAGGAATAAGAAATGAGAAACCAGGGAACATAATTAAAACCTTTACTACAGATCAGGAGCTGAACACCTTAATACATAAAAAAACTTTATTTATTTATTATTTATTTATTTACTTATTTATTTATTGAGACAGGATCTCACTCTGTCACCCAGGTTGAAGTGCAGTGGTGCAATCATGGCTCACTGCAGCCTCAACCTCCCTGTGCTCAGGTGATTCTCCCACCTCAGCCTCCAAAGTAGCTGGGACTACAGGTGTGTAGCGCTATCCCCAGCCTATGTTTTGTAGAGACAGACTTTTGGCATTGATATGGTTTGGGTCTGTGTCTCTGCCCAAATCTCATGTCAAATTGGAATTCCCAGTGTTGGAGATGGGGCCTGGTGGGAGGTGATTAAATCATGGTTGCAAATTTCCCCTTTGGCGCTGTTCTTGTGATAGTGAGTGAGTTGTTGCGAGATCTGGTTGTTTAAAAGTACGTGGTACCTCCCCCATCTCTCTCTTCCTCCTGCTCCAGCCATGTATGAAATGCCTGCTTCTACTTAACCTTCTGCCATGGTTGTAAGTTTCCTGAGGCCTCCCCAGTTATGCTTCCTATTGCAGTGTCAACCACGAACGAATTAAACCTGTTTTCTTTATAAATTACCCAGTCTCAAGTATTTCTATATAGCAGTGTGAGAATGGACTAATACAACCATCTTGCCTAGGCTAGTGTCAAACTCCTGGGCTCATGCAATTTCCCCTCCTCAGCCTCCCAAAGTGCTAGGATTATAGGTGTGAGCCACTATGTCCTGGCCATAAAAAGCTTTTTAAAATGGAGGGATAAAAGGCCACAAACGATTAAAAAATGAGCAAAAGACATAAACATATAGTTTATAAAAATCAACATGCAATTGTCCTTTTAGACATATAAAAAGATGTGCAACTTTACTCTTAAGGGAAATAGAAATTAAAACTGGTTTACACTGTAGTACCATTTCTTACCTTTCATTTTGGCAAAAATCCAAAACCTTGATATTTTGTTGGGGAGAATGCTGTTTAAGCCCTTGTGCATGTTGCTGGTGGGGGTGCAAAATGTATAAACCCTATAGCAGGGAATCTGGCAATAGCCAACCAACTACAAAACCTTTACTCTTTGATGCATTAATCCCACTTTTAGGAATTCACCCTGGAGATACACCTCCACAGATATGAAGCAAAATATGAATAAGCCAGATGTTGCACCCTTATTTCTAATAGCAAAATACTGGAAACAACCTAAACGCCTATTCATGGGAGAAAGATTGAATAAATTATGATAAATTCACACAGTAGAATACTATGAAAAAACAATGAGGAATCTCTAAGAACTCTGCTGAAATGATTTCCAGGATCCATTGTCAAGTGAAGAAAGCAAAATGCAAAAGAGTATTATAATATGCTAGATTTTGTGTGTCTGTGTGTATATTTATTTGATTTTTCTTCTGAAATGGAACACAGGAAAGATAAAGCAGAAATTAATGAAGGCAATTATCCTTGAGGTTTAAGGGACTGGAGTGAAAGTGATAGGAATAGAAATGAGACTCCTCTGAGGACAACTTTTATAGTTGGGTTAATATCTACCATATTTATAACTGTTTTCTATTCATAGCCCTGTTCTTTTTTCCTTAGTTTAATTTCTTTCTATCTTTTTCTTTACTTTTCTTTTTGGCATTCCCTTCTTTTTATGTCTTCTCTGGTTTTAAGTGAGCATTTTATATGATTCAATTTTCTCTTCTCTGATAGCATTTCAATTATACTTCTTTTAAGAAATATTTTAGTGTTAGCAGCATATATCTACAACTAATTCAAGACCATTTTCAAATAATATTATTCTATTTCATAGGTAGTGCAGGTACCTTAAAACGGAGTACTCCCAATTTCTTGTTCACATCCTTTTTAATATTGTTGTCATACATTACATTGATTCATAAGTTATAATCATCCAATACAATTTTGCTGTTGGTTTTTAACAAAGTTATATATTAGATCAATTAAAAATAAAACAAATAAATGATTTTTTATTTTATCTTCATTTGTTCGTTTTCTAATGCTCATTCTTTCTTCACATAGATTTGAATTTCTGACCTATATTACTTTCCTCCTCTCTGAAGAACCTATTTTTACATTTCTTATAAAGCAGGTGTACTGGTGACAAATTCCATCAGTTTTTGTTTGAGAAAGAATATCTTCTTCACTTTTAAAGGTTAATTTTGCTGGATAGAGAATTACAGATTGGTGTGTTTTTTTTTCTTATTTTACTCCACTCTCATTTGGCTTGTATAGTTTCTAAAGGGAAGTCTGACATAATTCTTATCCTTGTTTCTCTTCAGGTAAGGTGTTTTCTTCCTCTGACTTCTTTCAAGCTGTTCTCTTTGTTTTCTAGTTTGTATATGACATGCCTAAGAGTTTTTTGGTTTTTTTCTTTGTTGTTGTTATTTGTCCTCCCTGATATTCTCTGAAGTTACTGAAACTGTGGTTTAGTGTCTCTTGTTAATTTTGGAGAACTCTCATGCATTCATATTTCAAATGTTTTGTCTATTCCTTTATGTGTTTACTCTCCTTCTGGCAATCCCATTACACGTATTTACACCTTTTGTAATTGACCTATCATTCTTAAACATTCTGCTCTTTTATTTTTCATTCTCCTGTTTTCTCTTCACATTCCAGTTTGGGAAGTTTCTCTTGACATTTTTCAAGCTCGCTGATTTTTTCTATAGCCAAATCCAGTTTACTGATGAACCCATTAAAAAATTATTTATTTCTGTCACAATGTTTTTAATTTCTAGCATTTCTTTTAGATTCTATATTAGCATGTTCCTATCTCTGCTTACAATTACCATGTGTTGTTGCCTGTCATTCACTTTTTTCCATTAAATCCTTTAGCATACCAATTGTAGTTATATTAAATACCCAGCCTGATGATTGCAGTGTCTATGAGTCTGGTTCTGATGCTTGGTTTGTCTCTTCAGATTGTGTTTTATTGTGCTTTTTAGCATGTCTGCAATTTTTTGTTGAAAGTCAAATATGATGTATTAGGTAATAGGAACTGAGGTAAATAGGCCTTTGATTTGAGGTTTTATGCTTATCTGGATGGGAGTTAGGCTGTGCTTAATGTTTGTTGTAGCTGTAGCCGTAGGTGTCAGAGGCTTCCTTGTTTTTTTTCTCCCCTGTTATCTTTGTGTTTTCCTAGAAAAATTATTTTTAAATAGAGTCTGTGTCTTGCAGCTCTCTCAATTGTATTCCATTATTATTATCCTGGAACCCTGTTGATGTGGTGGCAAGATACTGAGGAGGAAGACAGTCTATAATCTTATAATTAAATCTTAGAGTTTTTTTTTTTTAAAGCAAAACACTGCTGAAAGAAATCAGAGATAACACAAACAAATGGAAACACATCCCGTGCTCGTGGATGGGCAGAATCAATATTGTGAAAATGACCATACTACCCAAAGCAATCTACAGATTCAATGCGGTTCCCATCAAAATACCATCATCATTTTTCACATAACTAGAAAAAACAATCCTAAAATTCATATGGAACAAAAAACGAGCCCACATAGCCAAAGAAATTCTAAGCAAAAAGAACAAATCTGGAGGCATCACACTACCAGGCTTCAAATTATACTACAAGGCTATTGTTACCAAAACAGCATGGTACTGGTATAAAAATAGGCACTCAGACAAATGAAACACACTAGAGAATCCATAAATAGAGCCAAATGCTTACAGGAACTTACAAAGCATACAAAAACATAAATTGGGGAAAGGACACCACCTATTCGATAAATGCTGCTGGGAAAATTGGCAAGCCACATGTAGAAGAATGAAAATGGATCCCCATCTATTACCTTATACAAAAATCAACTCAGGATGGATGAAACACTTAAATATAAGATGTGAAACCGTAACAACTCTAGAAGATAACATTGGAAAAAGTCTTTTGGACATTGGTCTAGGCAAAGAATTCATGACTCAGACCCCAAAAGCAAATGCAACTAAAACAAACAACAAAAAAGCAAATAAATGGAACCTAATTAAGCTAAAAAATCTTCTGCACAGCAAAAGCTATAGTCAGCAGAACAGATAACCCGCAGAGTAAGAGAGAATATTTGCAAACATGGGTCTAACAAAGGACTAGTATTTAGAATCTACAAAGTACTCAAACAAATCAGCAAGAAAAAACAAATCATCCCATCAAAAAGCGGGTAAATGTCATGAGTAGACATTTCTCAAAAGAAGATATGCAAACATCCAACAAACATACGACAAAATGCTCAGCATCACTAATCACCAGGAAAATGCAAATTTAAACCACAGGGAGATACCACTTTACTCTTACAAGAATGGCCATAATTAAAAAGTCAAAAAACAATAGATGTTGTCATGACTGTGGTGAAAAGGGAACAATTTTACACTGCAGATGGTCATGTGAATTAGTACAATCACTGTGGAAAACAGTAGAGAGATTCCTTAAAGAACTAAACATAGATCTAGCATTCAATCCAGCAATCCCACTGGGTATCTACTCAAAGGAGAAGAAGTCACTATAAGTAAAAGACATAAGCACACACATGTTTATAGCAGCACATTCACAATTGCAAAGATATGAAACCAACCTAAGTACCCACTGATCAATGAGTGGATAAAGAAAATGTGGTACATATACACCATGGAATGTTAGTCATAAAGAGGAATGAAATAATGTCTTTTGTAGCAATTTGGGTAGAGCTAGAGGCCATTATTCTAAGTGAAGCAACCCAGAAATGGAAAACCGTATTTCACATTCGCACTTATAGGTGGGAGCTAAGTTATGAGGATGCAAAGACATACAGAGTCATATAGTAGACCTTGGTTGGGGGGAGAGGTTGGGAGGAGGGGTGAAGGATAAAAGACTACATATTAGGTACACAGTACACTGCTTAGGTGACAGGTGCGCTAAAATATCAGAATTTGCCATTATAAAACTCATCCATGTGATACACCACCTGTGTCCCCAAAACTAACAAAATTGAAATAAAAAAAAAATTTAAAAAAACAAGGTTGTTTTTTGTTTGTTTGTTTTTAGTGAGCCTGACGCCCTGTGCTGTGACCTTCAGAAGAGTTTCTCAGGCTTTTTTTTTTTTTTCCTCTGCTTCTGTAGGCAGGGAGCTAGAGTTGGCTGCAGGTATCTAATTGCCCCTGCCTAGATTCCAGAGCAGATTCTGGAAGTTTTCCTTGAGAGTAGGACTTTGTTGCTGAGAACAGAATACTCTGGGTATGTATATATATAAAGTGCTGGGATTACAGACATGAACCACCATGCCTAGCCTGGGTATATTTTTAAATAATTACTTTTTGCTTCCTCCTACCTGAAGCATGAGATGTTTCTCCTGTCTTCACTGGGAGAACCTGGGGAGTCTCCTGGATGTAAAACTCATAAAAATATAGGTGTTCCTAAGACTAGGACCCCAGGAGTTTGTAACTCCCCGGCTATACCATGTTCAGCATGCATCAATTACTCAGTTACATTTTAAGTGTTCCTACCAGTTACTGGCTCCAGAAGCTTCTGCTCCCCTTATGCTGTGATTCATCATATTCACCTGTGTTTCCAAATTTCAAAGCAGCATTCTGAGGCGTGACCTTAATTCTATTACAGATCTAAGAAGAGTTGTTGATTTTCAGTTTTTTTCAGCTTTTTTCTTGTTGTAAGGATGGGGGTGAACACTTCCAGGCTATTTATGTGTCAGAGCTAAAACTGAAAGTCTGTTTTCTGTTTTTCATTTCTGTTTTCTTATTCCTGACTTCTCGTGGTTACTTGGTTATTTACAAAATTTCATTTTGATTTATTTATAGTGCTTTTGAATGTGTATCTTTATAGATTTATTAGTTATTGTTCTAGGTATTATATTGTCCATACATAACATTTCAGTCTACTGGTGTCAATATTTTAGAAGACGAAGTGAAATGTAGAAAGCTTACTTCTTAGCTGGGCATGGTGGTTCATGCTTGTAATCCCAGCACTTTGGGAAGCCAAGGCCAGCAGATCACTTGAGGCCAGTATTTTGAGACCAGCCCGGACAACATGGCAAAACCCTGTTTTTACTAAAAATACAAAAATTAGCCAGGCATGGTGGCACATACAGGTAATCCCAGCTACTTGGGAAGCTGAAGCATGAGAATCACTTGAACCTGAGAGGCAGAGGTTGCAGTGAGCCAAGATCACCCTACTATACTCCAGCCTGGGTGACAGAGCAAGGCCCTGTCTCAAAAAAAAAAAAAAGAAGAAGAAGAAGAAAGCTTACTTCTTGTTTTGTCCCTTTATCCTCCTCCATTTATGATATAATTGTGTCTATATACATTGAGAATCACATCAGAGTTATAATTTTTGTTTCAACCATCAAATATAATTTAGAAAACTCAAGAGGAGAAGAAGTCTATTGGTTATTTCTTCTTTCCTGATGTTCCAAGATTTCTTATTTTATCATTTAGGGAAATTCCCCATATTTCCCTGTTGGCCATCTTTTCAGCATAGGTCTACTGGTGACAAATTCTCTTAGCTTCTCTTCATTCAAAAATGTCTTGATTTCCCCTTCATTTCTGAAAGACATTTTTGCTGGATACAGAATTGTAGATGGATAGGTCTGTTTTTTATTTCAGTGTTTTAAAATGTGCCGCTTCCTTCTGGCCTCTGATGAGAAATCCATTGTTATTGTTTCTCTGCGGTAGGTAAGGTCTAATTTATCTCTACTGCTTTCAAGATATTTTCTATTTTCTTTTTAACCCAAAGAGTTTTTATTAAGTTGACTATGATATGGATTGGATTTTATCATCCAATGATATGGATATCCAATGATATGGATATTGGATGATTTTATCATCCAATGATATGGATATGGATTTCAGTTTATCCTATTTGGGGTTTACTTAGCTTCTGAAACCTGCAAATTTATGTCTTTTGTCAAATTTGGGGATTTTTCAGCCATTATTCCTGTGAATATTTTTTAGCCCCACCCACTTTCTCCTCTCCTTCTTGGACTCAGATGTTAGATTTTTTGTAATAGTTCTACAGAGTCTTAAAGCTCTGTTCTTTTTTACTTCTCTTTTCTTCAGCATATTTTCTCTATTGCTCAGATTGGGTAATTTCTATTGTTTTATCTTCACATTTCCTAATTCTTTCCTCTATCTTCTCCATCCTGCTGTTAAGCCCATCCATTCAGGTTTTATTTTGGTGGTTGTATTAGTTCGTTCTCACAGTGCTAATAAAGACATACTCAAGACTAGGTAATTTATAAAGGAAAGAGATTTAATTGACTCACAGTTCAGCATGGCTGGGGAAGCCTCAGGAAACTTACAATCATGGCAGAAGGGGAAGCAAGCAAGTCCTTCTTCACATGGCAGCAGCAAGAAGTGCAGAGTGGAAGGGGGAGAAGCCTCTTATAAAACTATCAGATCTCATGAGAGCTTACTCACTATCACGAGAACAGCATAAGGGTATCTGCCCCATGATTAAATTACCTCTCACCAGGTGCCTCCCACAATGTGTGGGGATTATGGGAACTACAATTCAAGATGAGATTTGGTTGAGGACACAGCCAAACCACATCAGTGGTTGAATTTTCCAGCTTTAAAATTTTCATTTGATTCTTTGCTTATGCCTTCTATTTCAGTGCTGAGACTTTCTGCATTTGCCTGCATTTCAAGTGTGTTCATCACTGCTTGTTGAAGCATTTTATAACGTGTGTGTTAAAATCGTTGTCAGATAATTCTAACATCTGTGTCATCTCAATGTTGGCATCTGTCTTAGTTTGCTAGGGCTGCTGTAACAATTACCACAAACTGGTAGACATAAAACAACACAAATTTATTATCCCAGTGTTCTAGAGGCCAGGAGCCTATGATCAAGGTGTCAGCAGAGTTGGTTCCTTCTGGAGACCCTGAGGAAGAAACCGTCCTTTCCAGCTCTCCTAACTTCTGGTGGCTGCTGGCATTTGTGGCTTGTAAACGCATCACTCCAGTCTCAGCTTCCATCTTCACGTGGCCTTCTTCTCTATCTCTTCTTCTTATAAAGACACTATTCATTGAATTTAGGATCCACCCTAAATCCAGGGTGATTTCACCTTGAGATCCTTAACTAATTACATCTGCCAATACTTCATTTCCAAGTAAAGTAACATGCTGAAGTTCCAGTGGACGTGAATTTTGAGAGGATGCTATTTAACCCACTCCAGTATCTGTCGATGCTCTTTTCTCATTCAAGTGGCTATTTTCTGGTTCTTGAAATGATGAGTCATATTTGATTGAAAATGGACATTTGGGATTTTATGAGACTCTGGATTTTATTTAAGTCTTCTGTTTTAAGTAGACCTTTGCTGACACTTGTTCAGCTAACAAAGGGGATGCTCCCTTGTTACTTCCAGGTGGGGTTTTCCCAAGTGGCCTCCAAGGACACAAGGGGGAGAGGTGCTCTTCATTGCTGCTGGCTGAGGGTGTGGCCTCAGGTTCCCCACCAGGCCTCTGTTGACAACACTCTGGCTGACAGGCATATGGGGACTTCCTTACTGTCTTTCATGCAATGTCCACTTTCATGGCACGGAGGTGACTTTGAACCACTGGATAGTGGTGAGTATTTTGATTTTCCACTTGTCTCTTCTGATACCAGTGCAGCAGGGAGGTGAACTGGTACAACATCCTACCAGGCATGAGTGGAAGTCCAAGCTGTCCACATGGTCTCCACTGACACTGTTCAATCGGGCCTTGTTACCACTAGGCTGGGGTGCAAGCTCTGGCTTCGCACTCAGCCTTTGCTGGTGGGAGCGTGAGTGGGGCCATCATTGTTTCTGTGGTGCTTTTCTGGTGTGGAGTGGTTACTGTCTAAAATTCTTTCATCTTGCTAGGCTGCCTCTTTCCTGATCCTCTGGCAAGAAAAAGCAGATTGGCTCCCCTTTGTCTTTGCCTGTTGCTGTTTCCAGGTTGCCATGTTTTCCTACACCCAATCTGGCAAAAGGAAAACTTAAAGGACTCACTACTTTGCCATTTCTTGGTTCTGAGGTCCCTAAAATGTCTGCCTTCTTCTCTCCACCTCTCAGTGTCTTTCTGTTTGTTTTATACATAACGTCCAGGGCTTTTAGGGAAAGTACATCTATGTCATCTTCTCATACGTGAAAGTTCCTGTTTCTAGGATTTTAAATTAAAAAAAAAAATTCTTTCTTTTTAATTCATTCTTACCTGCCTAGCTTTTGTTCATTATCTTGGTCTCATTCTATGGGTGTTATTTTCTCCTTTATCTTTGAGGATTATACTTACACCTACTTACAGTCCTTTTTTTATTTTTTTGTTTTTTTTTTTTTTGGTGTATATGTGTGTCTGTGTGTATGTGTGTGTGTGTTTGAGACAGAGTCTCATTCTGTTGCTCAGGCTGGAGTACAGTGGTGTGATCTCAGCTTACAGCAGCCTCCGCCTCCTGGGTTCCAACAATTCTTCTGCCTGTAATCTCTGCTGTAGCTGAGATTACAGGCATGCGCCACTACACCTGGCTAACTTTTGTATTTTTAGTAGAGACGGGCTTTCGCCATGTTAGCCAGGCTGGTCTCGAACTCCCGACCTCAGGTGATCCGCCCACCTCAGCCTCCCAAAGTGTTGGGATTACAGGTATGAGCCACCGCGCCTGGCCCTATTTAAAGTCCTGTTAAGGACTGCTCTAACATTTGCATTTCCATAGTAGCGATGAGTTTGTTGATCATCTTCTATAAGGTGTGCTTTGGATTTTTTACTTTGAGAGCTTATCTTGAATAGAAGGTGTGTGTGTGTGTGTATGCATATGTGTGTGTGTACCTGTGTGTATATGCATGTGTGTGTGTGTGTGTGTGTGCGCGCGTGCATATGCATCCCCTTCCTAAGATCACTCCTCTCTGACCAGCAGTTTTTCAGTTGTCTCCATCTAGCCCACTGAGTTCCTGAGTAACTAGGCCTTATATTGGAGGCTTAGGGTTTTTGTCCCAAGGGACAGGGATAGGGTATGATTTGGCCCCAGCTCAGCTCATTCCTGCTGCCTCAAGAAACTGCCCTGGGCCACTGTTGCAATGTTCTATTTATGGGTGGAAAAAGTTTCCCCAGACTGGACTCAATCCTGGATTATACGGAGACAATTCTGTCCCCGACTACCTTGTAGGATTTAACTCTCAAAGAATCTGCATATTTTTTAAGAACGGTTAAGCCTTGCAATCTGTTTTTATATTTTTTTCGTTATTTCTATGATTTTGGAGATGGAAGGAGGAACGTTTTGTGTGAACTCATGATGCCATGTTTATGGGAAGTAACCTTCTCTTCCCACCCACTGCTTTGAAGGAGAAGCTCAGTTTCAGGAAGCCTGAATGACTTTGGCATCTTGGTGACTATCTTAATTAGCTTGTAGGCAGGCATTTGCTCAATAACTATATTAAGTCTGGATAATGATAGCAATCCATTTGGAAAATAATTTGCCGATAACTTTAGATTTTTCAATCAAAAACCTTAAATTGCAAAATTACATATTTTGGGCATGTACTAACTTAGGTAACAAAAGTAAAGAGGTAACAAAGAATCTTTGAACAACATTGAACTTCCTGTTCTGAGGCAGAATTATAGTATTTTTGTAAAATCACAAAGAAAATATGAGGATGTGATTTTTTTTTCTCTCTCTCTCTCTCTCAAAGGCAATTTTCTTTCTCCAGCATAAACTCGGGTCTGTAATCCCTGGAGCCATGCAGGGTTCCTGCTACCTGTTTGTCCTGATTGTTCTCATTCAGTCCAGGTGATCAGCCGAAACACGTTTCGATGAAAATAGCAATTTTTCTCACCCCCAAACCCACTTCCTTTTGTGTCCCCTGTCACTACCTCAATTTGGCCATAATTTTACTGTTCCCATAACAACAGCCAAATAACTGGATCTTTGTGGAGAGCTTATAACAGGGTTGTCCACAAAGCCACTGGCAACGCCAAACAGACCCTGTATATCAACATCTCATAAAAGAAACAGCTATCCGGGGGAGCAATTCTTGGTAGCTCTCAATCAAACTTGCAACTGACTGCTGATTACCTCTGCGTTTCCAATCTGAGGCACAGCACCCCATATTTTTCCCACATTTCCTCCCTTACACTCAGTCTCGGGACCATCATTCCCTCATGGCCTGCCTGGGACGTTAAAACAGTGTACACACAGAGGAAAACACACAACAAAAACTCTTTCTCTGCATTGAGAGCACCAAATTGCAGCAAAGATCAGGGAACCACGCGGTCTCAGGGCTGTGCTTCAGGTTCTGTGCTGGCTATCAGCGCCAAGAATCAAAACACCTTTGTGGGTGTGGATACAGACGCCCTTTTTGCTGAGCCACCGTGTGATTTTGGGGAGCACGTCTGCCGATCAGGGTTATGAGAACTGGCTGGAGAGGAAGCCACCTTTGTTCGGCCTGCACATCATGTCAAGCCAAGTTAGATGTTTCCCTACCGACAGCCATTTTGATCTCTCGGTACTAAAGACAGCCGCTGCGGGTAACCCTGGAGTTGAATCCCACATTCTGTCTGAGTTTAGGACTAGGACTTTGCAAATTGACAGCTCACATACTTTTGCTGCTGTGCTGCCAACACAGAGATCAGCTTCAGCCAAATTCGGGAGGGGCAGGGAGGGCGATGGAAGGGGAGGAAGGGGCAGGGTTGGCAAGAGAAGGCAGGAGCAAGGGATGGTGCCTCCTGCCTGTCTTCAAACGCAGACTCACAGGGTTTGGAGGTGGCCACAGTGTCACACCTGGAGCTGCAGATGTAAGAGGCGTCAGAGGGAACTGCAAGCTCACAGCCCAGTCCTCCCACCCTTGCCCCTGAAGAAAGAGGCCGTGGACAACCAACTCTGGTGTCTCTGGCAGCCAGGTGGGCTGGGCAGGTGGGGTACCTGACACCTGGCAGCAAGGTGGGCCCTAAGACCTGCAGGCCTCAGGTTGCCCCTTAGAAATGAGTGTCAAAGGGCCAGGCGCAATGGCTCACACCTGTAATCCCAGCACTTTGGGAGGCTGAGGCAGGTGGATCACGAGGTCAGGAGATCGAGATCATCCTGGCTAACAAGGTGAAACCCCGTCTCTATTAAAAATACAAAAACAAAATTAGCCGGGCATGGTGGCAGGCACCTGTAGTCCCAGCTACTCGGGAGGCTGAGGCAGGAGAATGGCGTGAACCCGGGAGGCGGAGCTTGCAGTGAGCCGAGATCTCACTACTGCACTCCAGCCTGGGCGACAGAGTGAGACTCCATCTCAAAAAAAAAGAAAAAGAAAAAGAAAAAGAAATGTGTGTCAAATGTGTCCCTTTGGATGAAAATTAGGTTTTTAACCTAAACAGGGATAACATCAATGTTTTACATTTGTAGGAACTACTGCCATTTTCCAAGCCATTGCTTGTGTTTTACTGATGATTTGATCAACTCCATGCTTGTGGCTATATGCTCTGCTGTCTGACTGTGCCAAGTGTGGACCCCAGGCCGGCAGCTTTGGTGTCCTCCAGAGAGGAGAGATTTGTCTTGGGAGAGATTTGAACTCTAAGGCCCTCTCCAGCCATACTGAATCAGAACCTGTGTTTTAATAAGATGCCCAGGTGATCCGTGGCAGGGATGAATCATCTCCCTGTAAGATGTGCTTTGGAATTTTAGTTTAAAAGCTCATCTTGAATAAGTGTGTGTGTGAAGCTAGAGAGGTAGGCTGGGCCTTGTGCACTATGATAGTTTGGCTTTTATTTTTAAAAGCACTGGAAAGCCATTGAAGAGTTTTACACAGGCTTGGTGACATGATCAGACTTGGAAGTAATCTCTCTGTCTGCAGTGGAGCAACTGGACTGGAAGAGATCAGGATGGGTGTGGCCAGAACAGTTATGAGGCTACTTTAGGTGAACTGGGGGTAGCTTGAACAAATGTCATGGTTGTGGTAGTGGTGGTAATGGTAGTAGTGATGGTGGTGGTAGTGGTGATGGTGATGATGATGGTGGAGGTGGTGGTGGATTGATTGTGGAAGGGTGGTGATACTGATATGGTGGTGATGGTGATGGTTATGGTGGTGATTGTGGTAATGATGGTGGTGATGATGGTGGTAGGGGTGATGGTACTTGTGGTAATGATTGTGATGATGGTGGTAATGGTAGTGATGGTGACAGTAGTAATTGTGGTGGTAATGGTGGTTGTGGTAGTGATGGTGGTTGTGGTAGTGATGGCGGTGATTGTGATGGTGGTGTTGGTGATAATGATGGTGGTGGTAATGGTGGTAGTGATGGTAATGATGATAATGGTGGTAATAGTGGCAGTGATGATGATAGTGGTGATGGTGATTGTGGTGGTAGTGATGTTGGTGGTGTTGATGGTAATGGGAAAGATGGTGGCAATGGAAAGGGGGGAAACTTACACAATATTTAGAAGATAAAGTCAACAAAAATTAGTGATTATTGGAAATGAAAGATGAAGAAAAGGTTAAGTCAAATTTATTTTGTAAAAAGCTTAGTGTTGTCTTAAGTTGCTCTTGGTTAGTTGAACATGCACCTTTGTTCATCTTCTTTATATAGACAGTTTAATACTGTGCCTCAAACAGTCACATTCAGTCTCCAAACCACCACCACCACCACCCTGCAAGTGTTCTTAGCTGCTGTGGTGGATTAAAAATGACTGCTCATTCTTTGACAATCCTTCCATCAAGAGATGGGGTCTATTTTCCTTTCCCTTTAATCTGGTCTGGCCTATCACTGCTTTGGCAAATCACTTACGGGAGAAGTGACGTGTAGAACTTCCAAAATTGGAACATAAGAAGCTGTCCAGATTCTGCTTGGGCCTCTTGGAGCACTCTCTCTGAAAGCCCTCAGCTACCATGAAAGATGTCTGACTACCCTGACACTGCTGTGCTTGGGGCCCCATGTAGGTGTTCTCTTCAATAGTCCTCACTTTTCAGCTGGACTCACCAAAGCCTCAGATAAGTGAGAAACCCCTTCTTGGAACCTCTGTATTGGTTCATCTGGGAGCTGAATAACACTGAGTGACTTCAGTCAAAGCCACATGGAGCAGAAGAATCACCCAGCTGAGCCCTGTTCAAATCAAGCCAACTATATTGTGAGATAGAATAAATGGATGTTGTTGAAAGCTGCTAAGTTCAAGGGTAATTTGTTAGGCAGCAGTGAATGGAACACCTGCTTTTCCAGATGTGGCAACAGAATTAGAGTAATAACTCCTATTCTTCCTTACCAAGCCTATTCTTCACCCACTCTGACCACTAGCATAGCATGCATAAACAAGGGTGTATTCTGGGATGTGAAACAGAACCATTTTAGCTATTAGATGATGCAGATAGAGAAAAACAACACCCAGTGAGTGACTTAGTGGGTGAGGCCTCTCTTCCCCACCCCACCCCTACCCGTGGCATCTTGTTCCCAGCCTGTGGAGTTGAGACTCCTATAGTGGATGATCCAACTGACAGTCTGGTCCTCAAGGGGTGCCATGATCCATTGCCTCATCACTGGGGGTATTTAAATTACTCAATTTGAACAGTTCTCCCCATGGAGGAAATTAAATCCCAAGTAACAGAAGTGAGGGGTGCACGAGAAGTGAGGGGACAAAAAATCTGTCAACAGTGCTATTCCTCACCAAACCTCCGCTCATTGAAATGATGGCTCCTCAGTGATTCGCAGACTGTGAATGCATATGCAACTTTAGAGGTGCGCAAAATGAGGGAAATAAATTGATGACTGCACCTGGTAACTCTTAAAATGTCTGTATGGTCCAGCTATGTTTTTCTTGTTAACATTTTCATTGTAAAATGGCATTTCTTCCCAGGATAAAAGCTCATTGAAACGATGCCTTCCTGGGAGCATATGTACAAACGTCACACTCTGCCAATTTTATATCTGATTAAAACCTCAACGCATCAAAACATCCTTTGAAATAATTAAGGGCATTTCACCATTAGGGGCATGAAGCTAAATGTGTCCAAATATATCTGAAATCAGCAGATGGAACTAAGGGAATTAATACAGTAGTATGACATTTTGCAATCATCTAAAAGAAAATGGAATTTGGCTTGCAAAGGATATACTTTTTCATTTGGGGTAAAATAAGGTGCATTTTCCACTCGGACTAAGCACCCCATTCGTGCAAAGTTAATACATGAAGTACAATTTATCTCCAGGTTGTTGAAGGGAAAGCAATCATTTAGAGGGGTTCTGCTGCTCCCTGAGAAGGGAGCCTCCAAGACAGTTTTGATCCATTGATGAGTGCTGTCTAATATGCTCCCTGAGGTACAGTTTCCCTAAATCTATTAGACTTTTACAGTCCTCCAGGATCCGCAGTCTGGAGATGCTCCATCATACTGTATTAACTTGACAATGTAATGTACTGCTATCTTTTATTTTCATAGGAAGTACTAGGTTTGACCTTGAAACTCTTAACCACACTTTATAATCCTCAGCCCATCCTGGCAAAAAAAGAGGCCATCCTAAGAAATCCATCCTGGCTAGACTTGAGTCTGTAAAACCTTGGATTGGAATGCATAGGACTAGGGGAGGTGGGAGAGTAAGTAAGGATCTTAACAACTCTGTCTCGATCTTGAGAGGCAAATGAAGTGGGGGAATTGAGGAGACGTGAGTTATGTTACCAGCTACAGTTCACTGAGCTCCTACCATGTGCTGAGCACTGTGCTTTATGTGGGTTATTCTATTCACTTCTCATGAGGTTCACATTGTTCTTGTTTCATAGATGAGTGTATTAATCCTTTTTCATGCTGCTGATGAAGACATACCCAAGACTGAGTAATTAGAAAAAGAGGTTTAATGGACTCACAGTTCCATGTGGCTGGAGAAGCCTCACAATCATGGTGGAAGGTGAAAGGCACGTCTTACATGGTGGCAGACAAGAGAGAATGAGAGTCAAGAGAAAGGGGTTTCCCCTTATAAAACCCTTAGATCCTGTGAGACGTATTCACTACCACGAGAACAGTATGGGAGAAACTGCCCCATGATTCAATTATCTCCCACCAGGTCCCTCTCACAACATGGGGGAATTATGGGAGCTACAATTCAAGATGGGATTTGGGTGGGGACACAGCCAAACCATATCATTGAGGAAACTGAGGCTCAGAGAGGTTAAGCAACTTACCCAAGGTCACCCAGCTAGTAAGTGGCAGAGCCTGGATTCAAACTCGGGTCTTTTTGACTCAAAAGCCAAAGCCCTTAAGCATGATTCTATGATGATTCACTCGGCAATGAAATCTGCTCTTGAGGATAGGAAGTGGGCTTGGACTGCGCTTGTCTGACTTGGTGCCTTCATGGGACGTGGTTCAGTCATGCCTTTCACTTGCCATCAGCCCATAGCTGGACATTTCCTTCCTGGGTCCTTCCAGAGGAGCACAGAGTCCTTCCCTGGGGCTGGAAATCATGTCAGGTCTTCCTTCCTGCTCTAGGGACACCCCACGTGCCCCTAGAGTGGGAAATTAAAAGGGTCTGAAATGGTACCTTCATGCAAGTCACCTGGATGCTGAGCCTACTCAGGGGCCTTCCCTGTGTTTCCCTGGGCCATTCGGTCTATACTCAAGCACTAGGAGACGTCTGAAAGGCTCTGACCTCTACAGAGAGCAGTGTCTTTGGGTGGGTGAATGGAGACCCCAGAGACCAAGCAGAAGGTGAACAGTTGCCCACCTGATGGTAGATATGGGCATTGGCTTGGGGGATTATTGTACAGATCCATGGTGGGTGCTCCCAAATTTGCTTCTTCCTGCAAGCCATAAAGGCTTTTAATTATTGAAGAATGATTCTTGCGGCTGGCCAATTTATCAGCCTCTGGCAAGAACAGAGTCCACCGGCCATGAATCCTATCTGATTTTAATAAGAATGACATAACATGACACCAGTGCTGAGGAATGCTCTTGGTTGGGCTCCAGCCAAAGCAGACCTGGATCGAACGAGCCCAGGTTAAGCTAGCTCCCGCTTTCCCCAGTTGCTGAGTGGATGCAGAACATTCTGTTTCTGAAGGGCAGATGCTCACAGGCTCCTAGCAGCTGAAGGAAGTAGGCAAAACTGGTTTCTGGCGTGGACCACATGGCTCTTCCCTCTCAAGAGCATTCTCACTTCCTCCACCAACCGTGCTCCCCTGCATCTGCCTTTGTGTATCTCTTCGCCCCTAGGCCTGGGTCCTGGCATTCTGCAAGGGGAACTTGGAGCCAGGACGTCTGGGTTTAAATCACATCATAAACAGCCCCTCACGTGTCCATCCACAGAGGAATGGGTGAACAAGATGTGGCATATACGTGTAACAGACTATTATTCATCTATAAAGAGGTATGAAGTGCTGGTACATGCTACAACATGGATGAAACTTGAAAACATGCTCAGTGTGGCCAGGCACAGTGGCTTACGCCTGTAACTCTAGCACTTTGGGAGGCTGAGAGGCCAGGAGGATCGGTTGAAACCAGGAGTTCGAGACCAGCCTGGCAACATAGTGAGACCCTGCCTCTACAAAAAGTTTAAAAATAATTTTTAAAAAATTAGCTAGGTGCGGTGATGTGTGCCTGTGGTCCCAGTTACTCAGGAGGCTGAAGTGGAAGGATTGCTTGAGCCCAGGAGGTTAAGGCTGGAGTGAGCTATAATTGTGCCATTGTGCTCCAGCCTGGGTGACAGAGCAAGACCTTGTCTCCTAAAAAAAAAAAAAAAAAGAGAGAGAAAGAGAGAAAAAAAAAAAAAACATGCTAAGGCCGGTAAGGCTGGGTGCGGGTGGCTCATGCCTGTATTCCCAGCACTTGGGAGGCTGAGGTGGGTGGATCATGAGGTCAGAAGTTCAAGACCAGCCTGGCCAAGATGGTGAAACCCCATATCTACTAAAAATGCAAAAATTAGCCAGGCATGATGGCGGACACCTGTAATCCTAGCTACTCGGGAGGCTGAGGCAGGGAATTGCATGAACCCCGGAGGCAGAGGTTGCAGTGAGCCGAGATGGTGCCACTGCACTCTAGCCTGGGTGACAGAGCGAGACCTCCATCTCAAAAGAAAGAAAGAAAGAAAGAAAGAAAGAAAGAAAGAAAGAAAGAAAGAAAGAAAGAAAGAAAGAAAGAAAGAAAGAAAGAAAGAAAGAAAGAAAGAAAGAAAGAAAGAAAGAAAGAAAATATGCTAAGTGAAAGAAGCCAGACACAAAAGACCACATTGTGTGCAATTCCTATTGTATGAAATGTCCAGAATAGGCAAATTCATGAAGACAGAAAGCAGATTGGTGATTGTCAGGGGGCAGGGGTGGGGCAAAAGGAGGAGGAATGCCTGATTAAGGGGTAGGGGTTTCTCTTTGGGGTGATGAAACTGCTTTGATGCTAGACAGAGGCGTTGTGCAACATCGTGGATGTACTCAATGCCACTGAATTGTTCACTTTAAAATGGTGCATTGAATGTTACATGAATTTCATGCCAATAAAAAACAAACACAAGTCACATCAGGATGCTTCTTCAGCAAGCACTTCCTGGGGAAAGCCTTGAGACCCAAGAGCGGTGAGTCCTCAGGCAGGCTGGGATCTGGGAGCGCCGTCGTGTCCTGGGAGAAGTTCAGTCCCAGCGGCCTCCACCGCCCACACCCAGTCCTTCCTCCTTTGAACACAGGGGCTCTGGCGACGGAGGCAGGAGCCACACAGAGTGGTGGAGCTTCCAGCGTGGAGAGGGGCACCACAAGGACCTGCCTCCATGCAGCTGCTGAATCCAAGCCCGTGACTCGGTGTCACCACCTCCTGAGTTTTTGTTATTGAGAATAGATTCGTCTTTGTTGAAGGCACACTGAGAACAAGTCAACAGAACCAATCATCTGCAAGTTTTGCTGTGGGGCCCTTGGGAGACTCGCAATATGGTGGGAGACAGATTTAGAAACAAACGGTGGTGATTTTTGTACATTAAGTGCAACGCAAGAGCTGGGATCAGGCCCGGCCGGGTGGCTCATGCCTGTAATTCCAGAACTTTGGGAAGCCAAGGCAGGCAGATCACTTGAGGCCAGGAGTTCGAGATCAGTCTGGTCAACATGGGGAAACCCTGTCTCTACTTAAAATATAAAAATTAGCTGGACGTGGTGGTGAGTACCTGTAATCCCAGCTACTCAGGAGGCTGAGGCAGAAGAATCACTAGAACCTGGGAGGCGGACGTTGCAGTGAGCTGAAATCGTGCCACTGCACTCCAGGCTGGGCAAAGGGATAGAAGGTCTGTCTCAAAAAAAAAAAAAAAAAAAAAAAAAAAAAAAATACAGCTGGAATCAGAGGCATATAGGAGGCCAGAGAAGGGGTCCCTGACCATCACCCAGGTGAGGGGCCCTTAAGCCATGGAAGATCTCCCTGAGTGCCTTAGGAGGGCTTTGGGGCCCGAGGAGGAGCAGGAGGTAGCAGAGAAAGGTCAGAGAAAGGCCTAGAGGAGAAACCCTGAGTGCCCTACACAGGAAACAGATAACCAGCTCTGCTTTGCAAGAGTGTAGCATGCATGAGATTTTTCAAATGTTAACATCATTATCTACAATCTTCTGGCCACCATCCGTGTTGGCCTTTGCCACGCTGACCTGGGCAAGAGGCGGAGGGGACAAGGTTGGAAAGTTAGGGCTGGCCGCGTGTCTCCAGCTGGGGAAGGAGAGGAGGTGGGTTGCAGGGAGAAGACGGGGGCAAGGGAGTGGCACTTGAGGATTAATGAAGAGAGACAAGGAAATGAGATGAGGGGCTCCCGTAAGGACTTGGGCTTGGAAGGGAGAGGTGTGAAAAGTGGGTTTTTAGGACAGCCCTCTGCAGGTGTAGGGCTTCCGTAAGAAGTTGTCAGTAAAGACGCTCACTATCTCAGTGCTTTTTGGAGGGGGATTTTCTGTTGGTTGCACTGCTGGCTGTTGGAGACTGAGTCCTCATTAAAACAGAAAAAAGAAGGCCCAGTTTCCTTTGGGTTGTGGTGAGGTACAAGGCAGGGATGAAGGGGGTGAGGCAGGTGAATACACAGAGTGACGTACCTCAGAGGATCTCTTGGCCCTGGGACTTTATCCTGCAGACAGAAGGGAACTTTGGGATCTTGAGGAAATTTTAGCTTCTCTAATGCTCAGTTTCTTCTTCTTTTTCTCTTTCTTTTCTTTTCTATTCTTTTCTTTCTTTCTTTCCTTTCTTTCTCTTTCTTTCTTCCTTCCTTCCTCTCTCCCTTCCTCTTTCTTTCTTTCTTCCTTCCTTTTTTCTTCCTTTCTTCCTTTCTCCCTCCCTTCCTTCCTTTTTCTTTCTTTTCTTTCTCTTTCTTTCTCCCTTCCTTCTTTTCTTTCTCTTTTTCTTTCTTTCTTTTTTCTTCCTTTCTTCCTTTCTCCCTCCCTTCCTTTTCCTTTCTTTCTTTTCTTTTCCTTTTCTCTCTTTCTTTCTCCCTTCCTTCTTTTCTTTCTTTCTTTCTTTCCTTCTCTCTCTCTCTCTTTCTCTCTCCCTCCCTCCCTCCCTCCATCCCTCCCTCCCTGCCTTCCTTCCTTTCTCTCTTTCCTTCTTCTTTCTTTCTTTCCTTCCTTCTTTCTTTTTTTCTTTCTTTCTTTTTTCAGGGTCTTGCTCTGTTGCCCAGGTTGGAGTACAGTGGTGCAATCATGGCTCACTGCAGCCAGAACCTCCCTGGCTTAAGCAATTCTCTTGTCTTGGCCTCCCAAGTAGCTGGGATGACAGGCACACACCACCATGCCTGGCTAATTGTTTTAATTTTGGTAGACATGCGGTCTTACTATGTTGCCCAGGCTGATATTGAACTCCTGGGCTCAAGCGATCCTCCCATCTCAGCCTTCCAAAGCACTGGGATTTCAGGCATGAGCCACTGCACCCAGCCAGTTTCTTCTTTAACATGAAGATTATAATGATCCCTGGCCTATAGTTTTATTACTAGTATTATGTAAAACCACACGTGAGAATAGATCTAACCCACTTGCCGGCCCAGAGCAGGCCCTTCATTCAGGCTTATTGAACCTGGACCTGCTTTGGCCCCACCCAAACCAATCTACCCCAGGTCCTGTTTATTTAGGGATAGCCCTCACCCTATGGAGCTGATCCAGTGTTTGCCCCACAGCATCACAATGGCATATGCCACAGGACAGTGTCATGTTTCACAGCAGCTTTTATTCCCTGCTCTGAAGGGACGGAGCCAGGTGGACGTTTTTGTGGACAGAAAAACACACACACGGTTTGTGTCATGACAAGGATCTGCCATTGCACTGGCACAAGATCAAAGGCCTAAAGTGAGGCACAAAAGGCCAAGGCACACCAATGCAATAGAACAGTAACAGCATGTACCACTCGCTCGGGTCCTCTGCCTGCCGTGGGCAATATCTCCCTCAATCTTTGCAACAGCCCTATGCCATAGGTAAAAATGTGTTCCTTTGTTGTTGTTGTTGTTGTTGTTGTCGTCACTCTGTCACCCAGGCTGGAGTGCAGTGGCACAATCTCGGCTCACTGCAACCTCCGCCTCCCAAGTTCAAGCTATTCTCCTGCCTCAGCCTCCCTAGTAGCTGGTACTACAGACATGCGCTACCACGCCCAGCTAAGTTTTTGTATTTTGAGTAGAGACAGGGGTTTCACCATGTTGACCAGGCTGGTCTCGAAGTCCTGACCTCAAGTGATCCGCCTACTTCGGCTTCCCAAAGTGCTGGGATTACAGGTGTGAGCCATTACACCCAGCCTCAAAAGTGCTCCTTTTTTACCAATGGAGAAATAGCCCAGAGAGGAGAAGCGATTTGCACAAAGTCACACAGCTAAGGAATGGCAGATCCGGGCCGTTTGCTGTCAGTCTGAGCTCTCGAATTCTAAGACGAGCACTTCTCTCGGGAAGCCTCCTTGCAAATCCTGGGGGAGAAGTGGTTGCCTCAAAGCCCATTAAGCACAATCATAAAGTTACCTTGAAGGGCCAGATAATTTGATTCTATAGAGTTGACGTCCAAAAAAAAAAAAAAAAAGAAGTATTGATAATTGACATGTTTATGCTCACCCTCATAACCTGTTCTATTCAAATAAATGAACTGTGCTCAGCTCTGCAGGGAGCAACGGAGCTGCCCCAAGTCAGATGGTGCCACGCACATCCTATTTCTCTTGCGGGATCATTCCTGGAGGAGCTTCCTGCAGCCAAACGACATCGAGTGTGAGCATTTCAAAGTACAAACAGGATTAAAAGGAAAACATCTGTACCTTACTGGGCTGCACTAACTCAGTTACAAACAAGCTGTGTCGATATCCAAATGCGCAGTGACTTTTGCTGCAGAGATGGCTGGTGACCATCTGGACTGGACATTGATTAGAAGATAACTGGACATCCCTGTGACAGCATCCTTGGTGGGGGTCAGGGCACAGAGACATACGTTCCACAATGTCAGTGTGACTTGGAGACCTCTTTGTTGTTGTTGTTGATATTACCGTTAGCGAGTCACCCACGACACCTCCCTCCTGGGGGATGAAGTCCTGTGCTGTAGAATGACTCCAAACAGGCACGGCTGCTTTATTAGCACGCCTTGGCTCCCATACAGGGCTCTGAACATCAAACAAAGTTGGCCAGGATTTGATCCTCAAAAGAGAAGATGGGACCCCATCAAGACGTCCACATGCCTAAAGCCTGTTGGTCCAGAAGAGTCTCATTTTGTAGGGGGAAGAAACTTAATTACCAGCGCAGGAAGCGACTCTCAGAACATGTGGTTTTCGGTTTTGCCAAGATTCCGGGCCAGCTTATTACTCTCTTGTTGTTGTTGTTAATCTTTGTTTGAAAGATGCATAAAGTCAGTAAGTCCCTTTCTTAAGGACACCAAAGCTGGGCGTCTCTGAAAAACAGAACCAAACAGCGGACCACTGGTCAGAGGCACGATGTGAGTAAAGAGCAACAGAAACCTTTTTGTCATATATCTACATTAAAGGGTGACTATAAAGTATGTTCCATAATGGCTTTCTCTTTACCCCCCTCAACAAAGAAATAGCACTCTGTTTTGTTTGGAAAACCTACTTTGATGCCTCAAAAAATAATGTGCTTTTCTGATTCTGATTTTCCTCTTTTCTTTCAGCAACTGTGTTCTGCCTGCCTCTAAACCCATACTTGGAAGGAATGTCTGTCTCTCTGTTTATACTTCTATGTTTCAGAGTCAACGTCATGGCTAAAGGAGACGTGATTTGCAAAAAGCCTTGTTCTCCAATAGCCAAGGAAAATATGTTTTTAAAAAATCTTGCTAATGCATTAGTTTTGGCATCTTGAAAACTCCTTTTTCATTTGCTTTTCCTGGGGGAGTGAGAGGACAAGATCTTGCTGTTGCCCAGGCTGGAGTGCAGTGGTGCGATCATAGCTCACTGAAGCCTTGCTCAAGCCTTCATTCTTGAACTCAAGTGATTCCCTTGCCTCAGCCTCTCCAGTACCTGAGACTACAGGTATGTGCCACCACAACCAGGTAATTAAAAAAAAAAAAAATTGTAGAGATGGAGTTCTGCCTATTTTGCCCAGGCTGGTCTTGAGCTGGCTCAAGCAATTCTCCCGCTTCAGCCACCCAAAGCACTGGGATTACAGGCATGAGACACTGTGCTAAGACTTGTTTTTTTTTCCTCTTTTTGTGATCCCTCCCAAAATTTGCCATCAATAAACTGTGTGGTCCTGTGAGTGAGTGACCCAGGGCAGAGACAAGCATTGAACCCTATCACTGACTGGCTGAAGATGGCTGCTATATGATTTCCCTTATCCAATCTAAAGGGGGCTATCTGAGTGGGACAGAGGGCCCATCTGTGTCTACAAAACGAGCCCAGGGTTGGGACTGCTGGGACTACACACATGGGACCACATGTCCAGTTGAGAGTTGTCATACATAACCAGACAGTGGAGAAGCACGGTGACCGACCTAGAAATGATGAGTTGGGTTCTAGGGCTGACAGACTGAAGGCTTTATGAATGACCTTTCCACTTTGTTGACACATAGATGACCCCTGTGTCCTCTAAATGGTGCAGGCCAGGCATCTTTCCCAAGACCTAATGGTTCCTTCTCTTTTATAAATCACCAGATCGAAGGGCATTAGTGCTCTCAGGGGGCTAACTCTTTAAATGCCTCTGGTACAATGGGCCTCAAAGGCCCCTGCCTCCTTCCTAAATGGGCCTTACTGCAAAACCCTAATGCACTTCCTCACACTGGGACCTCAGCTGGCTCTGCGCACGGGCCTCCCTGCAGCACAGGCTCTCCCTGCGACCACAGCAGTCACTAATGAATATTTTATCGGTCGCTGTGCCTCTCTGTGCAGGCTGTATCTGGAAGTCATCTTTGCTGTTTTGACAGCCTTTCTGCCTTAAAGGAACCACCAGCAACGATGTGTTGCCATCTGTTTAGAAATGAGGACTCAGCCAGCCTCCCAGTTAAGCTGGAAAACATGATCCTTTCTCAGAATAGATCTTTGAAAAGAGGGCTTTGCTCTTATGAAAGCCCACAGTCTGCCCCCACAGTTCCCTTGTCACTAACTCCAGCGGGGGAAAAATTAAGAAAATATAGACCTAGAAGATCAGAAGATTGCCTCTTCAAAAGGCACTAGTTTTTAAGAGTAGTATTCCTATTCTTTTGTTTCAGAACTTGGGTGAATTCATCTATTTCTACAACAGATGTTTATCTAGTTCCTACTTCGTCAGGCGGAAACACTGGAACTCAGCGCGGAGCAGGAAGAAGCTGACTTTGCCCTCAGAGAACAGAGAGCCTAGTGAGGAATTCACTGACTTGCACATTCATTTATTCAACACCTATTTACAGAGTGACTATGATGTGCCTGGCATTGCTCTGGTGATAGGGATACACAGTGAACAAAACAAACAAAAATAATTCTGCTGGAAGACAAAATATAATCACACAATGTGTGTAATTATTAAATGCAATAAGTACAACGATGAACATTTCCTTACAAATGCCTTTCCTGGGATTCTATATCCAGCTAAACTATCATTCAGCAGTAAAGACAAAATGGAGACATTTTCAGATATACAGCAAATAAGAGAGTTTCTTATGAGCAGGTGCTTACTGTCAGAGGAAAGTGAACAAAGAAGGGAGCAAAGAAGAAAGAAACAAGAGGCAGCACAAAAAGCCAGGGAATACATTAACAAATGCAATGAATGACAGCATTTAAATTT
This sequence comes from Macaca thibetana thibetana, assembly GCF_024542745.1. NCBI lineage: Eukaryota > Metazoa > Chordata > Mammalia > Primates > Cercopithecidae > Macaca > Macaca thibetana. The sequence continues at coordinate 148,716,757 of NC_065580.1, forward strand.
TTAATAGTATTTTAAAATATTATTTTTGTATGTTAACAGAGAAAAAAATGAACATTCCTGAAAATAGTGAAATAGAAAACCAAGATAAAGGAGAAAGGATTTTTAAAAGTTGACTTTTTAGTCAAACAAAGCAAGCAAACAAGCCTCTAGCAAGATTGACTTTTAAAGAAGGGTAAAAAGGCATAAATAATAGCAGGAATAGTGCTTATGCCTGTAATCCCAGCACTTTGGGAGGCCGAAGTGGGCAGATCACGAGGTCAGGAGATCGAGACCAGCCTGACAAACATGGTGAAACCCCATCTCTACTAAAAATACAAAAATTAGCCAGGCATGGTGGTGTGTGCCTATAATCCCAGCTACTCAGGAGGCTGAGGCAGGAGAATCACTTGAACCCGGGAGGCGGAGGTTACAGTGAGCTGAGATTGCACCACTGCACTCCACCCTGGGCAACACAGCGAGACTCCATCTCAAAATAATAATAATAATAGTAATAATAATAATAATAGCAGGAGCAAATAAAAACAGATACAGTTGAGAATTTTTTTTAATTAGGAGAATGCAATGAATACCTTTATGCTAACAAATTTGAAAACTTAGATGAAATGAATCATTTTATAGAAAAAGATAGACTACTAAAATGGACCCACAGCCTGGGCAACATAGTGAGACCCCCATCTCTACAAAAAATCAAAAAAGTTGCCGGGTGTGGTGGTGTACGGCTGTGTTTGGGAGGTGTACTCGAGAGGCTGAAGTGGGAAGACCGTTTGGACCGAGGAGTTCAAGTTTGAAGTGAGCTATGATCACCCCACTGCACTCCAGCCTGGGCAACAGAGCAAGACTCTGTTTCAAAAAATAAAATCTCCCAGCAGTTGGGAGGCCAAGGTGGGTGAACTACCCTACGTCAGGAGTTCGAGACCAGACTGGCCAACATGGTGAAACCCTGTCTCTACTAAAAACACAAAGAAAATTAGCCAGGCCATGGTGACGCGTGCCTGTAATCCTAGCTACTCGGGAGTCTGAGGCAGGAGAATCACTTGAACCTGGGAGGCAGAGGTTGCAGTGAACCAAGATTGCACTCCAGCCTGGGCCACAGAGCGAAATAAAATAAAATAATAAAATAAAATAAAATAAAAAATAGGCACAAGAAGATTTTGTGAAATTAAAATATGAAATTAAATCAACAACTATTAAAGAAATTGAACAATCAAAAGTTCTCCCACAACCACTCCCACACCTCCCCCGCCCCTCACCCCGGCCATACTCACAGACACCCCACCCCTTGCCCCTGGCATACACACAGACAAAAGACAGATTGTTTTCCAGGCAAGTTGTAACAAAGCTTGGAAGAATAGAAAGCCATCATTTTATGAAAACGGCTTCAGAGACTAGAAAAAGAGGGGAAGGAATTGAAAGAACTTGATATATAATCAGGAAGCCCAAACCAGAGCCTCATGATGCCACAAGGAGAGAATGTCCCAGCACCTTTGTTCTGTCAGCTGCAAACAGGGGTGTCAATTACACAGAGTAACTGCCAGGAAAAGGCAGGTTAGCTGTTGGCTGTCTTTCACATCAAACTCTGTGTTAAAACGACAACTTTCTTTACTCCACACGGATCTCACACTAGACCTAGATGAGGCTGGACCAGAAGCAGGAATTACAAAGAGGAGCTTTACAAAATGCATCCTGGCTTATGTAAATGCTAGTGCCAATAAGGTCACTGGGATGGTGGCTCATGCCTGCAATCTTAGCACTTTAGGAGGCCCAGGTTGGGGAATGCCTTAAGCTCAGGAGTTCGAGACCAGTCTGGGCAGTATGGCGAAACCTCATCTCCACAAAAAATACAAAAATTAGCAAGACATGATGGCACATGCCGCTCATCCCAGCTACTCAAAAGCCTGAGGTGGGAGGTTCGTTTGAGCCCAAGAGTTTGAGGCTGCAGTGTGCCAGGATCGCACCACTGCACCCCAGCCTGGGTGACAGAGCAAGACCTTGTCTCAAAATAATAATAATCATGTCACTTCATTAAAAATGAGAAATCTGCAACCAGGCGCAATGGCTCATGCCTGTAATCCCAACACTTTGGGAGGCCAAGGCGGGAGGATCACTTGAGGTCAGGAGTTCAAGAGCAGCCTGGCCAACATGGTGAAACCCCATCTCTACTAAAAATACAAAAATTAGCCAGGCATGGTGGAGGTCGCCTGTAATCTCAGCTACTCAGGAGGCTGAGGCACGAGAATGGCTTGAACCCCCGAGGTGGAGGTTGAGTGAGCCGAGATCGCACCACTGCACTCCAGCCTGGGTGACAGAACGAGATTAAGTCTTGGGGAAAAAAAAAAAAAAAAGCTGGGACAAATGCTAGATGAAATGGGATGCCAGGACAACCAGCAAAAGCCAGGACTCTGCTGAGCCAACCAGGAAATGAAGGTAAATCTCACACTAGCAAGAGAGTTAATGTTCTGGATGTAAAATCAAAACACCAAGTCAAAAGCATCCCTCCGTAGCAATAGAAGCCACTTAGAAAGTGTAATAAAAGGAAACACACACAACCACCACCAAAAGTATTTATGGCCAGGCGCAGTGGTTCACACCTGTAATCCCAGCACTTTGGGAGGCCAAGGCGAGTGGATCACTTGAGGTCAGGAGTTTGAGACTAGTCTAACCAATATGATGAAGCCCCATCTCTACTAAAAATACAAAAATTAGCCGGGTGTGGTGGTGCACGCCTGTAATCCCAGCTACTCAGGAGGCTGAGACAGGAGAATGGCTTGAACCCAGAAGGCAGAGGTTGCAGTGAGCTGACATCATGCCATTGCACTCCAGCCTGGGCAACAAGAGAGAAATTATGTCTCAAAACAAACAAACAAACAAAAAGTATTTACACCAACTGTGAATATATCTACTTTAAAAGAACTTTATAAAGAACAGTATAAAACATGACCAGAAAAAATATTTTTAAAAGCACCCAGAAATTATATCACGCACACCTGGTCTTGTTGCACTTTGCTTTATTGTGTTTTGCGGATACTGCATTTTTACAATTTGAGGTTTGTGGCAACCCTGCATGAAGCAAGTCTATTTGAGTCGCTTTTCCAACAACATTTGCTCACTTTGTGTCTCTGTCACAGTTTGGTAATTTCCCCAATATTTTGAACTTTTTCTTTATTATTATGTCTGTTATGATGATCCATGATCACTGATTCTTTTTTTTTTCTTTTTGAGAGGGAGTTTCGCTTTGTCGCCCAGGCTGGAGTGTAGTGCCACAATTTCTGCTCACTGCAACCTCCCCCTCCCGGGTTCAAGCGATTCTCCTGCCTCAGCCTCCCGAGTAGCTGGGATTATAGGCGTGCGCCACCACACTGGCTACTTTTTGTATTTTTAGTAGAGACAGGGTTTCACTGCATTGACCAAGCTGGTCTCGAACTCCTGACCTCAAATGATTCATCTGCCTCGGCCTCCCAAAGTACTGGGATTACAGGCACGAGCCACTGCATCTGGCCCGATCAGGGATCTTTGATGTTACTGTTGTAATTGTTTTGGGGCACCGAAGACCATGCCTACGTGGCAGCAAACATAATCTATACATGTTGCTTTGTTCTGACTGCCCCACCAACGGGCCTTTCCCTGTCTCTCTCCCTCTCGTGGGACCTCCCTCTTCCCTGACACACAATAATATTGAAATTAGGCCAACTAATAACCCTACAACAGCCTCTAAGTGCTCAAGTGAAAGGAAGAGTCACACATCTCTCACTTGAAATCAAAAGCTAGAAATGATTGAGCTTAATGAGGAAGGTGTGTTGAACGCCAAGATAGGCTGAAAGCTTGGCCCCTTGCACGAGTTAGCCAAGTTCTGAATGCAAAGGGAAATTTCCTTCCTGCCTTGAAGGAAATTAAAAATGCGGCTCCAGTAAACACAGGAATAAGAAAGTGAAACAGCCTTATTGCTGATAGGGGAAAATCTGAGTGGCCTGGATAGAAGATCAAACCAGCCACAACATTCCTTTAAGATAAATCCTAATCCAGAGCAAGACCCTAACTGTCTTCAATTCTATGAAGACAGAGAGGTGAAGAAGCTGCAGGAAAAAAGCTGCATGTGAGTAGAGGGTGGTTCACGAGGTTCAAGGAAAGAAGCTGTCTCCAGAACATAAAAGTGCAAGGTGCCGGGCACGGTGGCTCACGCCTGTAATCCCAGCACCTTGGGAGGCTGAGGTGTGTGGATCACGAGGTCAGGAGTTCGAGATCAGCCTGACCAACATGGTGAAACCCCGTCTCTACTAAAAATACAAAAATTACACAGGCGTGGTGGCGCACACCTGTAATCCCAGCTACTCAGGAGGCTGAGGCAGGAGAACTGCTTGAACCCGGGAGGCAGTAGTTGCAGTGAACCGAGCTCACACCACTGCACTCCAGCCTGGGTGACAGACTGAGACTCTGTCAAAAAAAAAAAAAAAGAAGAAAAAGCGCAAGGTGAAGCAGCAGCAGATGCTGAAGGAGAAGCTGCAGCAAGTTCTCAAGAAGATCTAGCTAGGATCATTGATTAAAGTGGTCACACCAACCAACAGATTTGCAAATGTAGACAAAACAGCCTTTCATTGGAAGAAGATGCCATCCAGGACTTTCATAGCTACAGAGGAGAAGTCAATGCCTGGCTTCAAAGTTCAAAGAACAGGCTGGCTCTCTTGTTAGGGGCTAATGCAGCTGGGGGCTTTAAGTTGAAGCCAATCCTGAAAATCCTGGGGTCCTTAAGAATGTTGCTTTATCTGCTCTGTCTGGGCTCTATACACGGAACAGAAAAGCCTCAAAGACAGTACATCTGTTTACAGCACGTTTTACTGAATATGTTAAACCCATTTTTGAGACCAATTGCTCAGAAAAAAAAAGAATTCTTTCAATATATTACTGCTCATTGACAATGCACCTTGTTACCTGAGAGCTCTAATGGAGATATACAATGAGATGAATGTTGTTTTCATGTCCGCTAACACAACATCCATTTTGCAGCCCATGGATCAAGGCGTAATTTTGACTTTCAAGTCTTATTATTTAAGAAATACATTGAGTGAGGCCATAGCTGCGGTAGACAATGATTCTTCCAATGGATCTGGGCAAAGTCAACTGAAAATCTGGAAAATGTTCATGATTCTGTATGCTATTAAGTACACTCAGTATTCATGGGCAGAGGTTAAAATAGCAACATTAATGGAAGTTTTGGAAGAAGTTGATTCCATCCCTCACTGAGGACTTTGAATGGTTCAGGATTTTACTGGAGGAAGTATTTGGTTGGTGCAAAAGTAATTGCTGTTTTGCCATCACTTTTTTTTTTTAAAAAAAGTTGCAGATGCGGTGGAAATAGCAAGAGAACTAGATACAGATGTGGTGGAAATAGCAAGAGAACTAGAATTGCAGATGTGGTGGAAATAGCAAAAGAACTAGAATTAGAAGCGGAGCCTGAAGATGTGACGGAATTGCTGCAATCTCGTGATCAAACTTTGTTACAAAAATAATTTTAGACTTTTATTTTAGATTCGGGAGGTACACGTGCAATTGCATGATGCTGCGGTCTGGGGTATAAATGATCCTGTCACCCACGTAGTAAGCATAGTACTCAGTAGGTAGTTGTTCAGCCCTTGCCGTCCTCCCTCTCTCCCATCTCTGGTAGTTACCTGTATCTGTCGTTTCCATCTTTATGTCCATGTTTACCCAATGCTTAGCTCCCACTTATAAGTGAGAACATGCAGTATTTGGCTTTCTGTTCCTGTACAATTTGCTTAGGGTAATGACCTTCAGCTGCATCCATGTTGCTGCAAAGGACATAATTTCATTCTTTGTATGGCTGTGTAGTATTCCATGGTGTAGATGCACCACATTTTCTTTATCCAATCTGCCATTGATGGGCACCTAGGTTGATTCCATGTCTTTGCTGTTGCAAATAGTGCTGCAATGAACATACTAGTGTATGTGTCTTTTTGGTAAAATGATTTATTTTCCTTTGGGTTTATATCCAGTAATGAGATTACTAGGTTGAATGGTAGTTTGTTTTAAGTTCTTTAAGAAATCTCGTAACTGCTTTTCACAGTGGCTGAACGAATTTACATGCCCACCAACAATGTATAAAGCATTCTCTTTTCTGTGCAGCCTCACCAGCATCTGTTATTTTTTGACTTTTTGGTCATAGTCATTCTGACTGGTATGAGATGGTATCACATTGTGATTTTGATTTGCATTTATCTGATGATCAGTGATGTTAAGCATTTTTTCATGTTTTTGGCCATTTGTATGTCTTCTTTTGAGAAGTGTTTGTTGGCCAGGCATAGTGGCTCACACCTTTACGTAATCCCAGCACTTTGGGAGGCCAAGTCAGGAGGATCTCTTGAGCCTTGAACCTTGAGGAGTTTGAGACCAAGTGGGGCAACATAGGGAGACCTTGCCTTTACAAAAAATGAAAAATTAGTCAGGTGTGGTGGTGCGCTCCTGTGGTCCAAGCTACTCACGAGACTGAGGTGGGAGGATTGCTTGAGCCCAGGAGGTTGAGGCTGCAGTGAGCCATGACTGCACCACTGCACTCCAGCCTGAGCAAGAGAGTGAGACCCAGCCTCAGAAAAAAAACAAAAAGTGTCTATTCATATCCTTTGCCCACTTTTCAATGGTATTGTTTGTTTTTGCTTGTTGAAACTGTTTAAGTTTCTTATAAATTCTGGATACTACACCTTTGTTGGGTTCATTAGTGGATGAGGAGTTGCTTCTTCTGGATGGGAAAAGAAAGTGATTTCTTAAGATGGAACCTACTCCTGGTGAAGACACTGTTGTAGGGGCCAAGAAGAGAGTTCTCCCTGGCTCTGTGATGGTTCACTAAAAAAATCACCTCTCAAAAGGCAGATTTATTGGAGAAAAGACATACAAATTTATTTTAATTGTATACAAGGAAACTTTTAGAATGAAGACCTCAAGATACAGGGAAAATTGTCCATTTTCTTTCCTTGCCTTTTTTCTTTTTTTGAGACAGTCTCACTCTTATCACCCAGGCTGGAGTGCAATGGCATGATCTTGGCTCACTGCAACCTCCACCTCCCGGGTTCAACTGATTCTCCCACCTCAGCCTCCTGAGTAGCTGGGATTACAGGTGTCTGCCACCATGCCCGACTAATTTTTGTATTTTTAGTAGAGACAGGGTTTCACCATGTTGGCCAGGCTGGTCTCGAACTCCTGACCTCAGGTGATCCGCCCACCTCGGCCTCCCAAAATGGTGGGATTACAGGCGTGAGCCAGCGCGCCTGGCATCCATTTTCATACTTACATTCAACAAAGTATGCACAGCCATGTAGAAATATGATTGGACAACAAGTGTGTGATCTAATGGTAATAGACTTAGTGGGGAAACCCAGCAAGGCCTGTCTGTCTAGATTCTTCTAGGCCTCTCTGAGAGTGAATTCTTTAGGGGGCAGGATACTCTCTGGAATGGGAATCTTATGACCTCCAGTCAAAAAAGGTAGATCAGATAATTTCTTTATGGCCAGTTTTTACACAGATAGGGCAGAGGGAAAGTTCAGTAATCTTTTTCTGGTTTTGTGGCTGGCTTAGGGGAAAAGGGGTTCTGGTTTCTATGACCTGCTTTGGGGAAGAGGGATTCTAGTTTCTGTGGTGCCTCTGGGGAGAATGGGACTAAGAGACAGGCAAGAGGGCAGAGAAAAACCTTTTGTTTCTGAGGCCCTCTTCTTGGAGTATTGTTTTCTGAGTCCCAACACTGTAAACTTTGTTGAAATGACAACAGAGGATTTATTAATAGCACAGTATCATAAATAAACTCAACATAAACTCAGTTGATAAAGCAGTGGCAGAGTTTGAGAGGATTGGGTCCAATTTTGAAAGAAGTGCGAGTGTGGGTGAAACACTATCAAACATCACCATATGCTACACAGAAATCTTTAGTGAAAGGAAGAGTCCATCAAGGCAGCAAACTTCATTGCGGTCTTATTTTAATAAATTGCTACAGCCAGCCCAGCCTTCAGCAGCCACCACCCTACTCAGTCAGCAGCTATCAACATTGAAGCCAGACCCCCACCAGCAAAGAGATTATGACTTGATTAAGGCTCGGATGATCATTAGCACTTTTTAGCAACAAAGTTTTTTTGTTTTTTGTTTTTTGTTTTTTTCAGATGGAGTCTCACTCTGTCGCCCAGGCTGGAGTGCAGTGGCAAGATTTTGGCTCACTGCAGCCTCCACCTCCTGGGTTCAAGCGATTCTCCTGCCTCAGCCTCCCAAGTAGCTGGGATTACAGATGCACGTCACCATGCCCAGATAATTTTTTTATTTTTAGTAGAGATGGGGTTTTACTATGTTGGCCAGGCTGGCCTTGAACTCCTGACCTCAAGTGATGCACCCTCCTCAGCCTCTCAAAGTGCTGGGATTACAGGCATGAGCCACCATACTGGGCCAACAAAATATTTTTTAATTAAGGCATATGCATTGGTTTTATTTATTTATACATATATATATATATATACACACACACACACACACACACATATTCTAAAATTCTATTGCACACTTAATAGACTATAATATAATATAAACAAACTTTTGTCTGCACTGGGAAACCAAAAAATTTGCATGACTTGTTTCATTGAGGTGGCCTGGAACTGAACCTGTGATATCTCTGAGGTATGCCTGTACAAGCTTGGGAATCCTTAATATAATAAATTCTCTTCCAACATAATATGATATAATCTATAATTATACATAATAATATAATAATTATAATAGCAGAATAGACTAATTCTCTTCCAATTAATTTATAAATTGAATTCAATCCCAAGATGGTTTCTCAAGGAACTTTCAAAGCTTATTAAAAATGTTATATGTGCTTTGGAAAGCCAAGGCCAGAGGACTGTTGAAACTCAAAGTTCAAGACTAGCCTGGGCGACATAGCAAGACCTGTCACTATTCAATTAAATAACAACAAAAAAATTCTGGGCACAGCAGCTCACACCTGTAATCCCAGCACTTTGGAGGCTAAGCTGGGCAGATCTCTTGAGCCCAGGAGTTTGAGACCAGTCTGGGCAACATGGTGAAACCCCATCTCTACTAAAAATACAAAAATTAGCCAGGCATGGTGGCATGCACCTGTAGTCCCAGCTACTTGGGAGGCTGAGGTGCAAGGATCACTTAAGCCCAGGAGTTGGAGACCAGCCTGGGCAACATAGCAACATCCCTTCTCTACGAAACAGTAAAAAAAGAAATTATCTGGGCATGGTGGTGTGCGACTGTGGTCCCAGCTGCTTGGGAGGCTGAGGTGGGAGGATCACTTGAGCTTGGGTAGCAGAGGCTACAGTGAGTTATAATTATGCCACTGCACTAAAGCCTGGGCAACAGAGTGAGGCTCTGTCTGTAAAAAAAAAATAAAAATAAAAATAAAAGGATACGACTCAGAAATAACCAAGTGGAAGAGGTGCCGAGGGTGGGGTATGGGGAGAGGCGTGGCGCTTCCAGCCCTCCTCTAGGCCCACCATCCTCCCAGCACCTCCATGTGTCCATCTACCCAGACGCTCTCTGAACATCATCCTTTAGGGTTTTTATGGAGGTCCCATTACAGGCACATGATAGGTTAAATCTTTGGCTATCAATGATTAACTCAATCTCCAGCTCCTCTCCCCTCTCGAGGTCAGTGGGGGTTTGGTGGAGCGAGACTGAAAGTCTCCACCCTCTAATCACAGGGTTGGTTCTTCTGAGGACCAGCCCCCATCCTGAAGTTATCTAGGGGCCCACCAAGAGTCACCTTATTAGCATGGACTCAGGTATGGTTGAAAGAGGTTTATCACAAATAACAAAAGACACTCCACTACCCCTGTCACTCAGGAAATTGCAAGGATCTTAGAAGCTCCGTGTCAGGAACCATAGGAAGACCAAATATATATTTCTTACTGTATTGCCACGCCCTATAGGAGCTCCTACACAGCTGCATAGTCGCACAGGTCCGAGAGAGTCCATTGCTTTCTTGTTTGTAATGACTCCCAAATGCTCTCAGTTAGTAACGATAACATAATGTTCAGCTGCTAGTGGTGGACGTGTATCTCTAGAAGGGTTTATTCTCTCAAGTTAAAAAGAAAAAGTTGAGGCCTGATGCAGTGGCTCACACCTGTAATCCCAGCACTTAAGGAGCCTGAGGCAGGCAGATCACCTGAGGTCAGGGGTTCGAGACCAGCCTGGCCAAACATGGCGAAACCCCATCTCTACTAAAAATACAAAAATTAGCTGGGTGTGTTGGTGGGCGCCTGTAATCCCAGCTACTCAGGAGGCTGAGGCAGGAGAATTGCTTGAACCCGGGAGGTGGAGGTTGCAGTGAGCTGAGATCCGGCCACTGCACTCCAGCCTGGGCAACAGAGCGATACTCTATCTCAAAAAAAAAAAAAAAAAAAAAAAAAAAAAAAAAAAAAAAAAAAAATCCAAGACTGGGATGAAGGCTCCACAAAGTCACCAGGGACCTGGTTTCCTTCTGTCTACCTGCTCTGTCATACTGAACAGGGAGGCTTCATCCTCAGCATCACTGCATGGTCTAATGTGGCTGCTGGAGCTCCAGCTATCAAATCCACATTCCAATCAACAGGAGAGGGCGAGGGAGGGAGGAAGAGCAAAAGCAAATGCCCCAGTCTGTCCCTCTTTGGAGGAGGGTTCTCATATGTCCTACCCTGAAAGTTCTGTTTATGTTGTGGTGACCAGAATATATGCATGGCCGCACCTGGAAGCAAAAAAAGGTAAAGAAATGTAGGCTTTTAGCTGGGCTCATTGTTGCTTTGCGTATCTGTTACTAAAGGGAGGAAAAAGTATTTAGGAAGCAACCAGTAGTCTTTGTCACTCAACTTAAATATCTACCTTTAGGAGAAGGGATAAATAAATTACAGTGTATTTGTGTGATGGAGCACTATATAGTAGTTAAAATGAAGGAAACAGAGCTACGTGAATCCACATGGATAATTCTCAAAACAAAATCGCTTGCCTGAAAAAGCAAGTTGCTGAATTCCAACTCTACTAAGGGAGGAGACCACCCCTCATATCATCTTATGCCCAATTTCTGCCTCCAAAGAAAGAAGAAGTAAAAACTAAGAGGCACAAATGAAATCCACAGGCAGACAGCCCAGCGCTGCACCCTGGGCCTAGTAGTTAAAGATGGACCCCTGACCTCATCAGTTATGTTATCTATAGATTACAGACATTGTGTAGAAATGCACTGTGAAAATCCCTGTCCTGTTTTGTTCCGATCTAATTACCGGTGAGTGCAGCCTCCAGTCACGTAACCCCTGCTTGCTCAGTCAATCAAGACCCTCTCACACGCACCCCCTTAGAGTTGTGAGCCCTTAAAAGGGACAGGAATTGCTCACTCGGGGGGCTTGGCTCTTGAGACAGGAGTCTTGTCGATGCCCCGGCCGAATAAATCCCTTCCTTCTTTAACTCGGTGTCTGAGGAGTTTTGTCTGCAGCCTCGTCCTGCTACACTACGATGCCATTCATATAAAGTTTAAAAGCCTGCAAAACAACACAATGTATCTTTGGTGGCTACATAAAATATATACGTTGGGAAGATACAAAAACATAAATGAAAATGAAAAATAGTAAACGCAAGATGATGGTTACCTCTGGAGAGGGAGAGCAAAGAGTGTGATCAGAAACAGAGACATCCAGGCTTTCGATGCTACCGGTAATGTTTTATTTCTTCAAAAGACAAGAAAAACTTTGGAGGAAACAGAAAAATGTTAAGGCTTGTTAAAGTTGAATTGTGAGTACGCAGCATGTAACCTACCATTCCCTGTACATTTCTGTATGTTCCACATTTGTCAGTGTATATGAGCTAGATAAAGAAGGAGATAAAGATCATCTAGAGGCATAACTTAATGGGATGTGACTCACATATGGTGAATTCCCACCTCTCAAGGATACAGCATGATGAAGCTTTGCAAAGTAAATACCTCCAGAGGATGGTATAGAATCTAGCATCCCAGAAGTTTCCTCTCAGTGGTAGCCCCAGCAAAGAAAAAACACTATTGTGATATCTACCACCACGGATTGTATGGTTTTTTTGTTTTGTTTTGAGACAGTCTCACTCTGTCTCGCCCAGGCTGGAGTGCAGTGGTGCAGTGAGCTCCTGGACTCAAGTGGCCCTCCTGCCTCAGCCTCCCAGGTAGCTGGGACTACAGGCGTGTGCTGTGACACCTAGCTAATCTCTTACTTTTTTTGCAGAGACAGGGTCTCACTATTGTGAACCCCAAAAATCTTAGGTCTCAGTCAATTTAGGAAGTTAATTTTGCCAAAGTTAAGGATGTGAGCCCATGACAGAGCCTCAGGAGGTCCTGACAATGTGTGCCCAAGTTGGTCAGACCACAGCTTGATTTTATACATTTTAGGGAGACGTGAGACATCAATCAACATATGTAGGCTGGACATTGGCTCGGTCCAGAAAAGGCTGGATGACTCGAAGTAGGGAGGGAGCTTCCAGGTACAAATGGTTGCATTCTTCTGAGTTTCAGATTAGCCTCTCCAAAGGAGGCAATCAGATAGACATTCATCTCGGTAAACAGAGGAATGGCGTTGAATAGAATGGGAGGCAGGTTTGCCCTACCAGTTCCCAGCTTGACTTTTTCCTTTAGTTTAGCGATTTGGAGGCCCCAAGATTTATCTTCCTTTCCCATTGTATTGTCCAGGCTTGTCTGGATCTCCTGACCTTAAACCACCCTCCCTCCTCAACCTCATAAAGTGCTGGGATTACAGGCATGAGCCAGCATGCATGGCCTGTGTTTTGACTTTTGCAAGAAGGAATTGTCAGAGGCGTGTGAACCAGAGCAACTCCATCCTAAACAGGAGCTGGGTAAAATGAGGCTGAGACCTACTGGCCTGCATTCCTAGATGGTTAAGGCAACCTAAGTGACAGGATGAGATAGGAGGTCAACTCAAAATACAGGCCATAAATACCTTGCTGATAGAGCAGGTTGCAGTGAAGGAGCGGGCCAAAGCCCACCAAAACCAAAATGGCTACGAGAGTGACCTCTACTTGTCCTCACTGCTATACTCCCACCAGCACCATGACAGTTTACAAATGCTGTGACAACGTCAGGAAGTTACCCTATGTGGTCTAAAAGGAGGAGGCATGAATAATCCACCCCTTGTTTGGCATATCATCAAGAAATAACCAGAAAAATGGGCAACCAGCAGCCCTCAGGGCTGCTCTGTCTGTAGAGCAGTGGTTCTTTATTCCTTTACATTCTTAACAAACTTGCTTTCACTTTGCACTATGGACTTGCCCTGAATTCTTTCTTGTTCTTTATTCCTCTACTTTCTTAACAAACTTGCTTTCACTTTGCACTACGGACTTGCCCTGAGTTCTTTCTTGCGTGAGATCCAAGAACCCTCTCTTGGGGTCTGGATCTGGACCCCTTTCCTGTAACATATTTATGGCGATCACAAAGGGATTAAAGTGCAGAAACCCTACAGAATCACGCCAGATCATATGGTATATTCTCATGAATGGCTGACTTCATTTTCTCAGCGTTATGTCTCTGGAGTTCCTCCGAAGAAGCCGTTTTCTAATCTTCAGCACTCATCCCATCAGAAGGCTGGAGCTCTGCACTCAACATAAGGAAGAACTTCATCATTAACTCCCTGAGCCCTGCAAAGCTGCTGCGAGGGAGATCTAAGTTTTTGGAGTGGCTTTCAGGGTCCTCTGTACCCACAGCTGTTTAGGGAGCTGGCGTCCTGCTGACAGCTGTAGGTGGATTTGAAAATGTTCCCAAATTCCCTCCTGGCCCTCAGTTTCCCAATTCTCTTCCTCGCCTGATGTCAGCTCTAAATAAAGTAACAACCAAGTGTCAGGGGCTGCAGAGAGGCTCCCGAGAATGCTCACATCTCAGCTCTCAGACAGCTCACCAGGGGTGTTAAAATAATTAAAGCTGAAAAGGGAGATGCAGGTATTATTTTTAGACAAGTGTCTATGGTTTACCTGTTATAGGTGCCCTTCATTCCTGTCCCTCATTCACTGCCAGCATCTTCTTTTTTTTTCCATTAAATAAAACAAAAATACACCTAAATTTTATGGCATGGCTAATTAAAAAAAATGTTTAGTTGACCTCATTGCATCAAAGATTTGTGGGATGACCCACCGTAGTTTTGTTGATTTGTTTGCTTTTTTTTTAACAGACTTTATTTTTTTTATGGTGGTTTTAGGTTTACAGTAAAATGGAGCAGAAGATACAGAGAGTTCCCATATACTCTCTGCCTCTCCAGCACACACACAGCTTCCCACACTATCAACATTCCTGCCATCGTGGCACATTTGTAATGGAAACCAAGAGTCTCTGAGACAAGTCTCAATCAATTTAGAAAGTTTATTTTGCCAAGGTTAAGGACGTACCCATGACCCAGCCTCAGGAGGTCCTGATGACGTGCCCAACCTGGTCAGGGTACAATTGGTTTATACATCATAGGCAGACATGAGACCTCGGTCAACACGTACATTGGTTCAGGCTGCAAAGGTGCGACAACTTGGAAACAGGGGCGTCCAGGTCATAGGTAGATTTTTAAATTTTCTGATTGGCAATTGGTTGAAAGAGTTTTTATCCATAGAAAGGAATGTCTGGGTTATGATAAAGGGTTGTGGAGACCAAGGTTTGGCTTTGTTTTGGTTTTTTTTTGAGATGGAGTCTCGCTCTGTTGCCAGGCTGGAGTGCAGTGGCATGATCTCAGCTCACTGCAACCTCCACCTCCCAGGTTCAAGCAATTCTCCTGCCTCAGCCTCCCAAGTTGCTGGGATTACAGGTGCATGCCACCACGCCCAGTTAATTTTTGTATTGTTAGTAGAGACGGGGTTTCACCATGATGGCCAGGATGGTCTCGATCTCTTGACCTCGTGATCCTCCTGCCTCGGCCTTCCAAAGTGCTGGGATTATGGGTGTGAGCCACTGCACTTGGCCGAGACCAAGATTTTATGCTGCAAATGAAGCCTCTAGATATCAGGCTTTAGAGAGAATAGATTGTAAATGTTTCTTGTCAGACTTAAAGAGTCTGTTTTATCAGCAATTCCAAAAGGGAGGAGGGGATAATGAGGCACATCTGGCTTTCTCTTTCTGTTTCGAACATGGCCTGAGCTAGTTTTTTCAGGTTAGCTTTGGAATGATCTTGGCCAAGAGGAGGGGTCCATTTAGATAGCTGGAGGGCTTAGAATTTTATTTTGGTTTACATAAATAATTGATGAACCTACACTGGACATCATCATCACCCAGAATCCAGAATTTACATTAGGGTTCACTCTTGGTGGTGGTGTGTTTTCTCTGGGTTTGGACAAATGTATAATGACATTAGAGGATCATACAGAAAGGTTTCACTGCCCTGAAAATCCTCTGTGCTCTCTGCCAGCATTTTTTAACGTTATCTCTTTCATGTTGTTTTTGTCAAAAATGTTAAATTACCAAACACAATGCAGAGGTATGTTCTTGCAAAAGGTAAAGGCTACAGATACGTGCTGATGGGTTCTCTCCACTGGTCTGGAAGGATGCAGCGCTTACAAAGGGTCCTGACATGGGATCTGTTTCCTGCATGTGCAGTGGTTTGTGGGCTACACTCCACCTGTCTGCTCCCCCATGTTTGGGAACTACAAGGTGGGCCACAGTTCCTGGTCTGCCATCACATCCAGCCAAAGACTTCCAGAGACTGCGCACAGGTCCCTGGAATCCATCTGTGAAATTGTCAGAGGTGTTTGAACCAGAGCAACTCCATCTTGAAGAGAAGCTGGGTAAAATGAGGCTGAGACCTACTGGGCTGCATTCCCAGATGGTTAGGGCATCCTAAGTCATAGGATGAAGCAGGAGGTCAGCACAAGATACAGGTCATAAAGACCTTGCTGATAAAATATGTTGCAGTAAAGAAGCCTGCCAAATCCCACCAAAACCAAGATGGCCACAAGAGTGACCTCTGGTCGTCCTCACTGCTACACTCCCACCAGCGCCATGACAGTTTACCAATGCCATGGCAACATCAGGATGCTGCCCTATATGGTCTAAAAAGGGGAGGCATGAATAATCCACCCCTTGTTTAGCATATCATCAAGAAATAATCATAAAAATGGGCAACCAGCAGCCCTCGGGGCTGCTCTGTCTGTGGAGTAGCCATTATTTATTCCTTTACTGTCTTAACAAATTTGCTTTCACTTATGGACTCATCCTGAATTAATTAATTAATTCTTTCTTCTTTCTTTCTTTTTTTTTTTTTTTTTTTTTTTTGTTGGAGTCTAGCTGTCACCCAGGCTAGAGTGCTGTGACACAATCTTGGCTCACTGCTACCTCCACCTCCTGGGTTCAAGCGATTCTGCTGCCTCAGCCTCCCGAGTAGCTGGGATTACAGGTGCGGCCCACCATGCCTAGCTAATTTTTGTACTTTTTTTTTTTTTTTTTTTTTTTTAGTAGAGACAGGGTTTTGCCATGTTGGCCAGGCTGGTCTTGAACTTCTGACCTCAGGTGATCCACCTGTCTCGGCCTCCCAAAGTGCTGGGATTACAGGCATGATTACAAGTGTGAGCCACCGTGCCTGGCCCACCTGGCTAATTTTTGTAGTTTTAGTAGAGATGGGGTTTCACCATGTTGGTCAGGATGGTCTTGAACTCCTGACTTCAAGTGATCCACCCACCTCGGACTCCCAACCAGGTCTAAGAACCATCTCTGGGGGTCTGGATCAGGACCCCTTTCCTGTAACATCTTTCTGGTGTCCACAGAAGGGACTATACCACGGAAGCACTCAACCCAAAGGCTAACTTTGGGTAAGTGGTGGGATCCAGTAACAAAATTAACAGACTGATGGAAGTCTGATCCAAACTACAAAAGTAACAGAGACTGGTGTAAAACACATGCACACACAGAAACACCCACTGCACGGCGCCCCACAGAGAATTTCATTTTTAAATTATCCATTTTTCACTTCCATATTACCATTGTTTTATCTGCAGTGGAGGGAGAATTCCCTGTTGCTAGTGAGGTTCATCAGAGTCTTATATGCTGTGATCAGAGGGAGGGTGGATCACAAAATACAACAGTCTGAATTGGAGTGCCAGATCTATTTGCCCGCGCATTTAAACCCCATTCCCAACTTAGCTAAAGAAGCTATCTCATAATGGTTTTGTTTTTGCATTGTGCAAGAGGACAGCACTAATTATCCAGGTAACTCAGGGCCTACTGAAGCTCAGAAAACATTCCTGGAAAGAACGCAATGAATAGTCACCTCTGCGAGAGGGGAATGCAGAGCTGTGATGCTGACCGGGACAAAAGGGGTAATGTCGCTTGCCTTAGTGAAGCCGATTCTCTATCTGTGCAAGGCAGATATTGAGCTTATTTTCAACAGAGAAGCAAAAATGAGACCGAGTTCATTCCCCATTCTGTGTAACCCGAACTGCACTCAAGGATAGTGTCTATTTGCTTGTAATTCCTCTTTGACTTGAGGAGGAAGAATCACAACTCTGGAGAAAGGAAGAATGGAAGAGCAGCAAGGTGCTGATTAGATGCCGGCTGAATTATGGAGAGTCTGTCCAGAAGAGGGGGGAGTTGGTGTACTTGAAGATTCAGCCAAGGAGAACAGTAGAAACCCATAAATTATTTTGGCTGCTGAGAATAAGGACCTGTTGGTGGAAAAGGTTGGGAACGGAGTGCCTGGGAAGAGAGGGAAGGGAGTGTTGTCCGATTTCGATGCAATGCCAGCATCTCTAAACTTGTAAGACAGCTGGCACAGTGGCCAGGACTCAGATCCTCTGTCTGCAGCTCCCTGGGGCCGCACAATGCAGTCCAGCTTTTGCCTTTGCCACCTGGAGTTAGGAGAGAAAAGCTTCTTGTTAAAACTTGAGCCACTTGTGCATTTATCAAATCTCAGATCTGCAAGTATGTGCCTGCACCAGGGATTAGCAAACAACAAAATGCCATTAAAAGCAAAAAAAAAAAAAAAAAAAAAAGAAAAGAAAAAAGCTCTCTTTGCAGCATGTAGGTGCCTTTGCAAAGTTCTCTCTAAGTCAAAGTTCGTGGACTTCCAATCTTGTCGAAATCACTGCTAATTAATACCTTTTCACTTCCCACTGAAAGAAAAACAATTTACAATTAAGTCAGGCAGCCTACGCATAATCACTCTAACACCTTCTATGTATGTTTTGAAACGTGCTCTCACATTTCATGATCCGTTTATTTTACAAGATGGGTAAACTGCAGACAATTATGGTGATAATATGGCTGAGGTGTTTGGTTTTTATCTCTTCGCAGTAAATTGTGGTTGTTCAAGCCTTCTCAGTAATGATTTCCATCCCTCTCTCAATCTCTTCCTATCACCTGGCAATAAATAGAGTGTTTTTTAAAAAGAATGTTAGTTTATTATCATCATTATCATCTATTCAACTAGAAATATAATTAAATAATTTCTTGGTAGGTATCACTCAATTAAATTAATTACACTAACAGATATTCCATGGTACATCCCTCTAAAAATATCAAGTGTATTCACTCTTTTGTGTGTCATTTTTCTCTGTATAGGCAGGACGTGCTATCTGGATAATTGAGCGGGCAATTTTGCTTTTGAAAGATGCTGTCAAAGTGCGCAAGGATTTGATTTCAGATTTTTTAATTAGAAGACAGTGCCTTTCCCATGTAATTCTCAGCGATTGATGCATTTCAGAGGTTCATGAGCAGTGGACACGAAGATAACAACTGAAAGCCAGGGCTATGGGAATAGTTGGTCCATCAAGAGGGTCTTGGCATCTTAGACCTGGGCTCTTGACTGCCCATTCCTTCTGAAATGTCCTTAGGCCACTTTGGCCAGAGGCATTCTCGGACTTATGAAAAGGGGAACCCATAGGCTGTTTGTTGAGGTCTAAGAGGATTAAGATTTGAAGGTGACAGCCCTGTTGGGATAATCTCCCTCAAAACTCTTCTCTAAACAACTGAAGATAATATCCTTATACCTTTTGCCTGTTGCTTCTCTCCAGGGGATGGTCTCAAAATGTTCTTGAAAATGTGTTTGAAGAAAATAGGCAATGTATTAGTGTGATTTAAAGATTCCCTCCCAAACTTTTCACTTCCACAGGACTTGGCGGGATAATAGGGTAACGTACAGTGAGCCTCTCTCCTTGGTGACATGGGTGGCCTCCCATTAATTAGGTTAGGGAATTGCAGAACTAAGTTGCCATTTGGAGAAAGTCACATGAAATAGACTTCTTTTTTTCTGCCTCCTGAATTTTGAATTCATTCAACATGGCCATACCAAGAGTCATTCTTTACAATCCTCTGACATTTGAAAGTAAGAAACTTTAGACTTTATTCTAATGCTCTTTTACCTTCTTCCCGGTCCCCCACAGCTGTCACACCAGGTCCACGGAGACAGCCACAACTCTAAAACGTCAGTTATATGGTAATAATGACAGCTAAGCTCTGCCAGTAGCACTCTAAATTTTACCAAGTGGCTTTGCAAATATTAGCTCATTTGTTTATGAACCCAAGATCCCTAGCACTTGGCAGGGGTGGTGGCAGGTGTGTGAGTGGGAAGTGTATTGGATTTCATTTATCTTTTAAAATCCTAATTGGGCTCAGTGTGGTGGCTCGTGCCTGTAATCCCAATGCTTTGGGAGGCGGAGGTGGGAAGATCACTTGAGGTCAGGAGTTTGAGACCAACCTGGCCAACATGGTGAAACTCTGTATCTACTACAAATACAAAAATTATCCAGGCATGATGGAACACCCTTGTAATCCCAGCTACTCAGGAGGCAGAGGCACGAGAATTGCTTGAACCTGGGAAGCAGAGGCTGCAGTGAGCCAAGACTGGACCCCTGCACTCCAGCCTGGGCAACATAGCAAGACTCTGTCTCTACAAAATATAAAATTAGCCAAGCGTCGACGGGGTCTTAGCATCTTAGACCTGGGATTAGTGGTGCACACCTGTAGTCCCAGCTACTTGGGAGGCTGAGGCAGGAGGATTGCTTTGAATTCAGGAGTTCAAGGCTGCATTGAGCTATGATCTCAGTACTGCACTCAAGCCTGGGAAACACAGTGAGACACTGTCTCAAAAAAAAAAAAAACATAAAAAATAAAAATAGGGCTGGGCTCAGTGGCTCATGTCTATAATCCCAGCACTTTGGGAGGCCAAGACAGGAGGACTGCTTGAGCCCAGGAGTTCAAGACCAGTCTGGGCAACATGGTGAGATCTTGTCTCTACTAAAAATAAAAAATTAGCCAAGTTGGTGGTGCACGCCTGTGGTCCCAGCTACTTGGGAGGCTGAGGCGGGAGGATTGCTTGAGCCCAGGAGGTCAAAGCTGCAGTGAGCCATGATCACACCACTGCACTCCAGCCTGGGTGACAGCACAAAACCCCATCTCAAAAAAAAAATAATAATAATAATAAAAAATATATATATATGGCCAGGCACAGTGGCTTACACATGTAATCCTGGCACTTTGGGTGGCTGAGGTGGGCTTATGATTTGAGGTCAGGAGTTTGAGACTAGCCTGGCCAACATGGTGAAACCCTGTATCTACTGAAAATACAAAAATTAGCCTGGCGTGATAGTGTGTGCCTATAATCCCAGTTACTCAGGAGGCTGAGGCAGGAGAATCGCTTGAACCTGGGAGGCAGAGGTTGCAGTGAGCCGAGATCGCACCACTGCACTCAGTCTGGGTGACAGAGCGAGACTCCATCTCAATAAAATAAAATAAAATAACATGAATGAATTTAATTAAATAAATAAATAATTTAAAAATAAGATAAATCATAGTAGGAATCAAAGTAAAGGGAAATCTACTCATTCTTCTTTGTAGAACGTTCTTTGCCTGTATCTCTCTCTCTGCATTAATTTCAAATCTGTATTGAGCTCCAGGGCCCTGGATGGATTTTATTTGGGTGCTATACTTTGGGGCCAATGTGCTCTCTGCAGTGGTGCTGAAGGTCTGTTGCAGGTGACCATGTCCTGCCTCTCTTGCGATCACCCACTCTGAAATGTGATCTAACTCCCTTCTTCTTCCATCCTTATTACTGATGGAACAGATTTACCACTGTGAGGCCAGCACAGCTGTTTCGTGACTCATGGGAATATCATATTTAGCATGTGTTCCCTAGTGAAATGTATTTATTTAGATGACACATAATATTGTTGAGAAGCCAAGTCTGCATTGCTCTTAAACCCAGCCTTATGGATGAACGCGGAGGAGTGCAAAAGGCAGAATGAGCTCATTTGGGAGAGGCAGCTGGTCAGAGAGTCCTTTTGGGCCATTCATGCAATGAGCTCACACTAGAAATCTAAACAACAGGGAAATCGACCCCGGGTACTGAACTACGGGGCACAAGAATACGAAGCAGCCTTATAAAGCAGCTCATCCTAAGCATTTGTGGCTCACAAACATTGCCACTGAGCATGGGGGGACCTTTGATGGCACACCAGCCTTCTGAAGAGAAAAACACAGTCATCTACCACTTGAGTTGATAGGGTAACATCTTGGGAATTGATAGCAGCTTTACGGCTTTTATCCTCTCTGGAGGTCATCCTCTGGAAGGTAACAAGGCCATTAGCACTGAACAAGCCAGAAGTCCCACTCAGCTGATAGCGGGCTCCCCTCTTAACGCCCTACCCTCACCCCCAGTTCATCTTCCCAGGCTTGGCGTTGCTGTGCCTCACTGAGTGGGGGCTCAGAACATCTCCCCAAACACAGGGAATTGGAGGGAAGGTGTGCTAATGAAGTTAAGGTGTAAAAACATGAGCAACCTTCTGGCTGGGCGCAGTGGCTCATGACTATAATCCCAGCACTTTGGGAGGCCGAGGCAGGCAGATCACTTGAAAGTCAGGGGTTCGAGACCAGCCTGGCCAACATGGTAACTCCGTCTCTACTAAAAATATAAAAATTAGCTGGGCACGGTGGCACATGCCTGTGATCCCAGCTACTCCAGAGGCTGAGGTGAGAGAATTGCTGGAACCTGGAAGGCGGAGGTTGCATTGAGCCAAGATTGTGCCATTGAACACCAGCCGGGGCGACAGAGCAGGACTCCATTTCAAAAAAAAAAAAAAAGCCACCTTCCCATTGTGTTTTTAATATCCTTCTTGGTGATGTCTGGAGCCTGTGACTCTGCTGAGACAGTCTGCTCAGGGCCAGTCTCCAAGAGCTCCCATTTTCTTAAACACATCGCCTTGAACTTGCTCACATTTGATCTCATCTCCCTCCTTCCTTCTTACTGATACAGAGTCTTCAGATCTTCCTGTTTTCCTGTCATCATTTGCCCACCCCTCATCCTTTCATCTGCAAACCCAGAGCTTTCTCCGCTCTCCCCAGCCCCACATCTTCCAGCTCTTGTAAAAGAATATTAAATAAAACTAGGGCTGGCACTGATCTTTCAGAAATCTTACTCTTGACACATTCCTATCAAAAAAAAGACTCTGTCCCTTCATCCCTGGCATTTATTTTTTTGCTCTTTAGTATTCTCTGATTGTGTCACCGTAGCTCCCATTTCAATCAATTGGTAGTTCAATGATCTCCAAATTCCTCGAAGTCATGAAAGTTCAAGTAGGTGTTTTTCAAACTTTTCTGCAGCAGTGAAACCCTGTGACCCTGCTGTTGTGCCACCACCAGACATCCAGAAGAATGTTAATGTATAGATTAAGACCAGAAAAAGTACTTGAGCATCTTGTAGTTGATTGTGAATATCAGCCCAGGGAATGTGCAACACAGAAAACAGCCCTTTCAGGCTGGGCGTGGTGTTGCACACCTGTAGTCCCAGTTACTTGGGAGTCTGAGGCGGGAGGATAACTTAAGCCCAAGAGGTTGAGGCTAGAGTGAGCCGTGATTGTGCCACTGCACTCCAGCCTGGGCCACAGAGTGAGACCCAGAAAAAAAAAAGAAAGAGAGAGAGAGAGAAAGAAAGAAAGAAAGAGAGAGAGAGAGAGAGAAAGAAAGAAAGAAAGAAAGAAAGAAAGAAAGAAAGAAAGAAAGAAAGAAAGAAAGAAAGAAAGAAAGAAAGAAAGAAAGAAAGAAGAAGGGAAGGAAGGAAGGAAGGAAAAGAGGAAAGAAGAAAAAAAAGGAAAGAAAAGAAAACAGCCCTTTCCTCCTCAGGTCATCTTTGAAGCTTTGCAGAACTGGCCTCAGATATAGGATATAGAGGACCCTATCTTCCACAGGCTGCCCTTCATCTTCCCTTTTCTACCCATTCCCAAACCAGGGTCTTGACTGCCAACTTCTGATTTCCTGCACAAAGTCAGGGAAACTGTTATTCTTTGTTCTATTCTGGAGAGCAAGGAAGATTGCCACAAATTTCCGTGGGTGTTCTGGTAGCGATGGTGGTGGTGATGGTGATATTGTGGTGGTGGTGGTGATGATGATGGTGAAGATAATGATGGCAATGATCTTGTTGGTGGTGATGATAATGAAGATGATGATGGTGATGATGATGGTGGTGATAATGATGGTGGTGGTGAGGATGATGATGTTCATGATGATGATATTTGTGGTGGTGGTGATGATGATGATGGTAAAGACAGTGATGGCAATGATGTTGGTGATGAAAATGAAGATGATGATGGTGATGATGATGGTGGAGATAATGATGGTGGTGGTGAGGATGATGATGATGATGATGATGATATTGGCGGTGGTGGTAATGATGATGATAGTGGTGGTGAGGATGATAATGAAGATGATTATGATGGTGGTGATAATGATGATGATGATAATGGTGGTGGTGATGATGGTAGTGGTTGTGGTGACAATAAAATGATGATGATGGTTGTGATCATAATGGTAAAGATGATGGTGATAATAATGATGGTGGTGGTAATGATAGTGATGATGATGATGCTGGTGTATGTATTAGGCAGGGTTCTCTACAGGGACAGAACTAATAGGATAGCTATATGCATAAATGGGTGTTTATTAAGGAGTATTGACTCACACAATCACAAGGTCCCACAATAGGTTGTCTGTAAGCTGAGGAGCAAGGAAGCCAGTCCAAGTCCCAAAGCTAAAGAACTTGGAGTCCGATGTTCGAAGGCAGGAAGCATCCTGCATGGGAGAAAGATGTAGGCTAGGAGGCTAAGCCAGTCTAGTCTTTTCATATTTTTCTGCCTTTTATTCTGGCCTCACTGGCAGCTGATTAGATTGGGCCCACCCAGATTGAGGGTGTGTCTGCCTTTCCCAGTCTACTGACTCAAATGTTAATCTCCTTTGGCAACACCCTCACAGACACACCCAGGAACAATACTTTGCATCCTTCAATCCAATCAAGTTGACTCTCAATATTAACCATCACAGTGGTAATAATGATGAAGATGAAAGGTGGTGGTGGTGATGAAGATGATAGTGGTGGTGAAGATGATGGGGGTAGTGCTGGTGATGGTGGTTGTGGTGATGATGTTGGTGGTGGTAGTGGTGATGATAATGAAGATGATGATAATGGCGATAATGATGGTGATGATAATCATGGTGATGATGATAGTGGTGGTGTTGGTGATGGTGGTTGTGGTGATGTTGATGGTGGTGGTAATGATAACGAAGATGATGATGATGGTGATAATGATGGTGATGATGATAATCATGGTGGTGACAATGGTGGTGGTCGTGGTGGTGAAAATGATAGTGTTAGTAGTGCTGGTAATGGTGGTTGTGGTGATGATGTTGGTGGTGGTAGTGGTGATGGTAATGAAGATGATGATAAGGGCGATAATGATGGTGATGATGATAATCATGGTGATGATGGTGGTGATGGTGTTGGTGATGCTGGTTGTGGTGATGATGTTGATGGTGGTGATGGTGATGATAATGAAGATGATGATAAGGGCGATAATGATGGTGATGATGATGATAATCATGGTGGTGATGACGATGGTGGTGGTGTTGGTGGTGAAGATGATGCTGGCCATGCTGATGATGGTGGTTGTGGTGATGATGTTGGTGGTGGTGATGATGATGGTGGTTGTGATAATGATGATGACAGCAGCAGTTAACAGTGCAAGGCATCATTTGTAGTGGTTTGTGTGTATTAACTCAGGAAGTCCTTATCAGCCAAGTATTATGGTGATCTACCCCATTCTACAGATGAGGAAACTGAGCCATAGAACCATTAAATAACTCCCTTAAGATGACATACTAGTAAAGGCAGAACTAGAACTTAGACCCAGGCAGTCTAGCTTCAGAGCCCACACTCCCAGCCACTCACTAATGGTGCAAGTGGTTCAGAGTCTTTGAGGTGGTAAATCTAGAAGCAAATGAACTTGTATTGCATTTAAGTAGAACCATCATTAATTATGTTAAATGACCTCCACAAGCAGTGAGGATGGAATGGAAGGTGAGGGGACAGAGAATCCCACCATGTTATGTTATACTTTTTCTCAAAAGGAATCTTTTTTTTTTTTTTTTTTTTGCGATGGAGTCTCACTCTGTCACCCAGGCTGGAGTGCAGTGGTGCAATCTCGGCTCACTGCAACCTCTGCCTCCCGGATTCAAGCAATTCTCCTGCCTCAGCCTCCTGAGTAGCTGTGATTACAGGTGCATGCCACCATGCCCAGCTAATTTTTTGTGTGTATTTTTAGTAGAGATGAGGTTTCACCATGCTGGCCAGGCTGGTCTCGAACTCCCAACCTCCAGTGATCCGCCTGCCTCGGCATCCCAAAGTGCTGGAATTACAGGCGTGAGCCACTGCACCTGGCCGAAATCTTATGAAGAAAATAATTACAAGTAGAACCATTCGAGGGAAAACAGGTAAGGGGGCTGGACCCTTGTTCCCTCATCTCTCCAATGACCCTCTGCAGAGGCCCCAAAGGCTTTGCTTCCAGATCCCGGGGATCTAAAGAATTCAGCTAGACTACTCATCAGTTGCAGATATAGTAGATAATCCTTGCTGTCACTTATGACCCTCCTGCTAGGTACTTTTCTCATCAGTTTTAATCCTCAGAACTGCCTTTGGAGTGAGGTGTGATTATCCTTATTCTACAGGTGAGGAGATTGAAGCTCAGGCAAGGTTTGCAACCAGACCAAGTTCCCAAAGTGTAAGTTGGTGGCAGAGCTGGGATTTGAGCCAGGACGGTGTGACTCAGAAAACCTACTGTTTTCCAGATAAATCGGCTGCTTGCTGTACATCTCCCACATAGAAATTAGATCCATCAGTTTCCCTTTGTACACACACTGACTCACCCTCTCGGGCCTTGGAAGACTCTAGTACAGCCATCAGGTATGATTTCTCCGGGCAGCACCTGTGTGACAGCTCTTTCTCCCACTCTCCATTCATTCCCTGCCCTGTAGGTTATTTTTAAGTCCACAGGCTTCTCTCTTTTATTCCAACCGCCACCAGCTTGGTCCAGATGGAGGCTGAGAGCTGACTCATCTGCGCTGTAATTCCCCAGGCCCCGCTGAGCCACTCTTATGGCCAGGGTCACATCTGTGAGCTGACATCCTCTCCAGTATAGTGGCCATTTGGGCTGACAGGTCCCACATTCCTGCCAACCAACCATTCCAATTTCATCCATGAGCTCCTGCAGCTCTCTCAGGTGGATGCCATCTGCTTGCAGTGATTGATCTGCACTTCTTTCTTTGCAATCTGGCTTAGAACATCCTGGTATTGACCATGGTGTGATCTAGCACCTGTCTGTGTAGAGGCTATTCAAATAGCCCCTGTAGACCCAGGCTAGAAGTCCATTCAATTCATTCACTGTTTCCTTTTTATCCTTTCCTCTGCAGGGAACATCTATTCGTCACACCATCCTTTCCAAAAATGGAGTGAGCAACTGAGTTGGTGGTTTGTGTTCTCCTTGCAGGATACTGACCTTGTACTGTGATCAGCAGGATGCGTTGCTTAGTGAATGAGAGTATCGGCATTAGAGTCAGGCTGACAAGGGCTGAAGTCCTGGCTCCATCACTTCCTACCTGTGAAGCTTGTCTGGCCAGTACCACTTTGTCTCTCTTTGGGGAAATGCTCTCCTCCACACACCATCATGGTAGCTCTACTGGAGATCACCAAGCACAGTTCGCACCCTCCTTGGCCACAGAAATTAGCTCCAGGGATGGGTCACTAGAAGCTTCCCTGAAGTGTTTCTAAGTGGAGCCCATGGAGGATGCTGTTTCTGATCAGATGGACAATTCCAGAGCTACTCATGACCCTCTTCTCAGTTTTCCAATGGAGAGACATGTTTGAAGCACGTAAGAGTGATGCCAATAAGCACAAAGAATGAGAAGCAAGAGATAGGGAGGAAAAGAGACGTAGATTAGGAGACACGTGATTAGGAGAGTATCATCCCTAGAACTCAGCATCTGTGGTCCCCCAAATTAGCTCTATCCCTTGCCTTTCCAGGCATATGAGCCTATGAGCCAATAATTCTTTTTTTTGCCTCAGCTAGTGTGAGTTGGGGTCTTGTAGATTGCAACCAATGTCCAGATCAATACAACCTCACAATGAGTTTCTTGTTGAGTCTCCAGAAGTCTTTCCTCTTCAATATCATTGAAAGGTCTTCTCTCATGCAATTGGTTTGAGAGTCTCTTGCAAGCTACACAACAAAGTCTTGGCCAATTATGTCTGGCTTTGCCTCAAAGGATTCTCTACTTCTGTTTGAACAACTTGTCTTTTTTTTTTTTTTCTCTTTCAGTGATCTAAACTATTTACAAAGCACTTTCACATCCTGTGCCTCAGTAAGTGCTGCTAACCACCCTTTGAGACAGGAATCTGTTCATTCAGTCAACAACCTTTCTGGTGCTATCACTGTTCTTGGCACCGAGAATATACTGGTGAATTAGACAAAGCTCCCACTTCATAAGCTTACATTAGTGGGCGAGACAAACAAGTAAGTGAATACATAAATAATGTAACTTCCAGAGGCAGTAAGTCCTCTGAGAACAAATAGTGTGGGGAGGTTGGGTGCCATTTTAGACAAGGTGAACACGAAAGGGGATAGGTAGTCATAAGTGATCATAAGGTGTATTAGTCTGTTCTCATGCTGCTAATAAAGACATACCTGAGATGGGTAATTTATAAAGAAAACGAGGTTTAATGGAGGCTGGGCACAGGGGCTCATGCCTGTAATCCCAGCACGTTAGGAGGCCGAGGTGGGCGGATCACCTGAGGTAGGGAGTTGGAGACCAGACTGACCAACATGGATAAACCCTGTCTCTACTAAAAATAGAAAATTAGCTGGGCATGGTGATGCATGCCTGTAATCCTAGCTACTCAGGAGGCTGAGGCAGGAGAATTACTTGAACCCAGGAGGTGGAGGTTGCGATGAGGCGAGATTGTACCATTGCACTCCGGTCTGGGCAACAAGAGCAAAAACTCTGTCAAAAAAAGAAAAAACAAAAACAAAAACAAAAACAGGTTTAATGGACTCACAGTTCCACGTGGCTGGGGAGGCCTCACAATCATGGTGGAAGGCAAAAGGCACGTCTTACGTGGCGGCAGATGAGGGAATTTGTGCGGGGAAACTCCCCCTTATAAAACCATCAGATTTCATGGGACTTATTCACTATCTGGAGAACAGCACAGGAAAGACTCACCCCCAAGATTCAACTACCTCCCACCAGGTCCTTCCCAGGATATGTGGGAATTGTGGGAGCTACAATTCAAGATGAGATTTGGGTGGGGACACAGCCAAACCATATCGGTAAGCTTTCATAGAAGGCCTTCCTTCTTTCCTTGCTTCCTTCCTTCCTTTTTAAAAATTTTTAAAATGTTTTTTGGAGACAGGGTCTCACTCTGTGGCCCAGGCTGGAGTGCAGTGGCACAATCATGGCTCACTGCAGCCTCAACCTCCCAGACTCAAGCAATCCTTCTACCTCAGCCTCCCAAGTAGCTGGGACTACAGACATGCACCACCATGCCCAGCAAATTTTTAAATTTTTGTAGAGATGGGATCTCCCTATGTTGTCCAGGCTGGTCTTGAACTCCTGGGCTCAAGTGATTGTCCTGCCTTAGCCTCCCAAAGTTCTGGGATTCCAAGTGTGAGCCACCTGAGCCTGGCAGAAGGCCTTTCTGAAGAGCCGACTTTCAATCAGAGATCTGCACAGAGTCAGGGAGTAAGCCCATGAAAAGAGTATTCCAGGGAGATGCTACAACAAGTCCAAAGACCCTGAAGCAGGAAAGAGATTGGCATGATCTAAGAAAGCAAGGCCAGCTGGATGGCGTCAACATGAGGAGTGAGTCTAGGCAGCTTTTAGCCCATATGCTACAATTATGTTTGTTAGGAAAAGGTGCCCCTTCTGGGTAGACTAATTACCACTGACCTCATTGTTCAGGACACACCTGGACAACTCTACCAGGTAATTGTGGAGACAGACTTAAGAGGCAAGGTCAGAGAAGAACGGGAGCCAGAACATTGGATTTTAGTCTAAGTTGATGCTGCCTGAGAAAAACAGAACACGATGTTCTGTATGTAACTTAAAATTTTCCAAAAGCCACATTATGAAAAAAACAAAAAGAAAGAGGTAAGGCTGGGCGCGGTGGCTCATGCCTGTAATCTTAGCACTTTGTGAGGCCAAGGCAGAAGGATTACTTAACTTTAGGGATTCAAGACCAGCTTGGGCAACATAGTGAGACCTCCTCTCTACTAAAAATTTAAAAAATTGGCCTGATGTGGTAGGGCACACTTGTAATCCCAGCACTTTGGGGGGCCAAGGCAGGAGGATTGCTTGAGCCCAGGAGTTCAAGACCAGCCTGGGCAATGTAGTGAGACCCCCTCTCTAATAAAATTTTAAAAATTAGCCAGTTGTGGTGGGGCACATCTGTAGTTCCAGCTGAGGTATGAGGATTGCTTGAGCCCGAGTTTGAGGCTGCTGTGAGCTATGAACATGCCACTGCTCTCCATCTAGTCTGGGTGACAGAGCAAGCCCCATGTAAAAAGAAGAAGAAGAAGAAGAAGGAGGAGGAGGAGGAGGAGGAGGAGGAGAAGAAGAAGAAGAAGAAGAAGGAGGAGGAGGAGGAGGAGGAGGAGGAGGAAGAGGAAGAGGAAGAAGAAGAAGAAGGAGAAAAAAATTCACATAATATGTTGTTTAGCCAGTATATCTAAAGTGTTAACATTTCAACATGTGATCAATGTAAAAAAATTACAAGACTTTTAAACTATTTTAAAAATAAAATGTCTTCAAAATCTGGTGTATATTTTTACACTTACAGAACTTCTCAACTAAAAATAAAAATAAAAACAAACAAAGAAAAAAAAAAACTTCTGAACTCAGGTATTAATTTTTTTTTTTTTTTTTTTTGAGATGGAGTCTCACTCTGTTGCCCAGGCTGGAATGCAGCGGCACGATCTCGGCTCACTACAAGCTTCTCCTCCCAGGTTCACGCCATTCTCCTGCCTCAGCCTCCCGAGTAGCTGGGACTACAGGCACCTGCCACCACGCCCGGCTAATTTTTTGTGTTTTTAGTAGAGACAGGGTTTCACTGTGTTAGCCAGGATGGTCTCAATCTCCTGACCTCGTGATCCACCCGCCTTGGCCTCCCAAAGTGCTAAGATTACAGGTGTGAGCTACCGCACCCGGCCTACATTTTTATCAGAAATACTTAAGCAATATTTGGATTTCTTAAGTTTATGGTGAAAAGTAGATTCACATACCCAGGTTGTTCCAATTATACTTAAACAGTTACAAATAATAAAACTGGACATCGATTTTTAAATTTAAATTAATTAAAAATAAAAGTAAAATAAATATTTCCTCAATTGCATCAAGTCACATTCCTTTTCTTTTTTTTTTTGAGACGGAGTCTTGCTCTGTCACCCAGGCTGGAGTGCAGTGGCCGGATCTCGGCTCACTGCAAGCTCCGCCTCCCGGGTTTATGCCATTCTCCTGCCTCAGCCTCCCGAGTAGCTGGGACTACAGGCGCCCGCCACCTCGCCCGGCTAGTTTTTTGTATTTTTCAGTAGAGATGAGGTTTCACCATGTTAGCCAGGATGGTCTCGATCTCCCGACCTCATTATCCGCCGGTCTCGGCCTCCCAAAGTGCTGGGATTACAGGCGTGAGCCACCGCGCCCGGCCCACATTCCTTTTCTTATTTCTTCATATGTCTTGTAATAATTTAGTATTTTCAGATTGACGACAGTTTGTCAGGATTGTTCTATATGAACTGGAAGTATTTCTTTGTCAAATTTTAAGGTGACAACACGGACATTCTTGTTTTCATTCTGCTTTGATGAGTCTGTATAGAACTTGTTTTTTGTTTTTTGTTTTTAAATTTCAACTCTTATTTTAGATATGGGGGTACACCTGCAGGTTTGTACATGGGTATACTGCTCCCAGGTAGTGAGCACAGTACCCAAAGGTAGTTTTTCAATGCCCCCACACCCTTCCTCTTCCTTCTAGTAGTCCACAGTGCCTACTGTTCCCATCTTTATGTCCATGGGTGGTCAATGTTTGGCCCCCATTTCTATGTGATAATAAGCAGTATTTGCTTTTCTGTTTCTGTATTAATTTACTTAGGATTACAGCCTCCAGTTCCATCCATGTTGCTGCAAAGGACATGATTTCATTCTTTTTCATGGCTGCATAATATTCCATGTTACATATGTACCACACTTTCTTTATCCAGTCTGCTATTGATGGGAACCTAGGTTGATCCGTGTCTTTGCTATTGTGAATACCTGGCTATGAACATATATGCAGATGCATCTTTTTGGTATAATGATCTGTTTTTCTGGTTACATACCCAGTCACTGACTTGCTGGGTCAAATGGTAGTTTGACACTTCTCAAAAGAAGACACACAAGCAGCCAACCATCATATGAAAAAAATTCCCATCATCACTATTCATCAGAGAAATGCAAATCAAAACCACAATGAGATACCATCTCACACCAGTCAGAACGGCTATTATTAAAAAGGCAAAAAACAACAGATGCTGGTGAGGCTGCAGAGAAAAGGGAACGCTTACACACTGTTGGTGTAAGGGGATGGTTGGTGGGGATGGAAATGAGTTCACCCCACTGTAGAAAGTCGTTTGGAGATTTCCCAAAGAACTTCGAATACAATTTGTTTTTGACAGCATACAAGCCAGGTTTCAAGTGCTCCACGGCCAGTTGTGGTTGTTATCGTCTTGAACAGAGCAGGTCTAAGTGTTCTGGGGGCCACCAGACGGTTGAGAACAGGAAATGACATCATCTTGTTACCTTCTAGAACAGGGTGTCCAATCTTTTGGTGTCCATGGGCCACATTGGAAGAAGAATTGTCTTGGGCCCATTGGAAGAAGAATTGTAGAATGCACTAACGCTAATGATAGCTGATGAACTAAAAAGGAAAAATGTAAAAAAATCTCACAATATTTTTTGTTGTTGTTGCTTTGTTTGTTTGTTTGTTTTGAGATGGAGTTTCACTCTGTCATCCAGGCTGGAGTGCAGTGATACGTTCTTGGCTCTGCAACTTCCGCCTCCCGGGTTCAAGCGATTCTCCTGCCTCAGCCTCCCGAGTAGCTGGGATTACAGGCATGTACCACCACACTCGGCTAATTTTTGTGTTTTTAGTAGAGATGGGGTTTCACCATCATGTTGGTCAGGCTTGAACTCCTGACCTCAAACAATCCACCCACCTGGGTCTCCCAAAGTGCTGGGATTACAGGCGTGAGCCAACACGCCTGGCCTAAAAATCTCATAATGTTTTAAGAAAGTTTATGAATTTGTGTTGGGCTGCATTCAAAGCTGCCCTGGGCCACATGTGGCCTATGGGCCATGGGTTGGATAGGCTCATTCTAGAAGAATTTTTCTGGAAAGTGCATGAAGAACAGACTTGTTCAGGGACCAGAATGAAAGCAAGGAGAACAGTGGTAACAATGCGGGTGGGAGGAGGTGAGGACAGCGGTGGTGCTGAGAGTGGTCAGATTTGAGATCTATTCTGAAGGCTGGGCTCACAGCCTCTGCTGCTGAAATAGACATCTCATGGAAGACAAAAGGAGAGACTGAGAAGGGAGAAAACGAGTGGAAGGGAGAAGGGGGAGAGGGAGAGAGAGAAGAGGAGGAGAGAGAAAGAGAAACAGAGGTAGCCGGGGAAGGGAGGGGGAGAGAGAGAGAGAGATACTCAGATTTGGGGGAGAGAGAGGGGAAGAGAGTGGGAAAGAGAGAAGGAGGGAAAGAGGGAGGAAGAGAGAAGAAAGGGGAGAGAGAGGAAGGAGGGAGAGAGGGAGGGAAAGAGAGAGGAAGAGAGAGAAGGGGAGACAGAGTAGAGGGAAAGAGAGAGGGAGGGAGAAAGAGAGGGGAAGTGGGAACAGAGAGAGGAAGGGAGAGGGAAAGAGCGGGGAGGAGGGAGAGAGGGAGGAGAGAGAGGGAGACGGAGAAAAAAGGAGAGAGGGAGAGGGTGGAGAGACAGGGAGAGGATGACCAACTGTTGATACTTAAACACTCGCTCTGTCAACACTGTTAAGAGTTAAACTGTTAACACTAGGGAAAAGGTATATGTGTTCATTGTACTAGTGTTTACACTTTTCCATAAATTTGATTTTTTTTTTGTTTGTTTATTTAAAGAGCTACTGACTTTCAAAGCCACTTGGCCTTGACTTCCTGTTCAATGAGCGATTTGTCTGGCCCATGCTGGACAATGGTCTCCATCAATCCCAGGACCCCCCTGGCCACGTCGCTGTTTCCAGTTAACGTTTCTCTCCACCCTGCCATCCCTACCGGTGCCTGACAGTGTGCGTGGAGGATGGAGGTGTGGGTGGGGAGTGCAGCAAATTCCCTTTAGGACCCGAGATGGGATGTTCAGTCCTGGGATCCCCTAATGCATCCTTCAGTGGGGCAGGTCCAGGGGCTTCCCTGATATTTATGTCGTCCTTCTCCAAGCAGGGTTTCTCCTTCCACTTGCCTGTCCCTCTTTTTTTTTTTTTTTTTTTTTTCCTTTCTTTCTTTTTTTTTGGGACAGAATCTTGCTCTGTCACCCAGGCTGGAGTGCAGTGGTGCGATCTTGGCTCACTGCAACCTCTGCCTCCCAGGTTCAAGTGATTCTCCTGCCTCAGCCTCCTGAGTAGCTGGGACTACAGGCTCCTGCCACA
This sequence comes from Macaca thibetana thibetana, assembly GCF_024542745.1. Classification (NCBI taxonomy): domain Eukaryota; kingdom Metazoa; phylum Chordata; class Mammalia; order Primates; family Cercopithecidae; genus Macaca; species Macaca thibetana. The sequence continues at coordinate 148,750,735 of NC_065580.1, forward strand.
ATGCCTGGCTAATTTTTGTATTTTTAGTAGAGACGAAGTTTCATCATGTTGGCCAGGCTGATCTTGAACTCCTGACCTCAGGGGATCTACCCACCTTGGCCTCCCAAAGTGCTAGGATGACAGGTGTGAGCCACCATGCCCGGCCATGTTCCTCTTTTTCTTGGGTAGTTTTTGGCCTAGAAGCTCATCTCATCAATTGTTCTCCTGCCACCATCAATTGTCTCTGCAATGCCAGCTATGCCAAGATCTCCATTTGCTGCCAAGGAGCTGTTCAAACCACCCTGTTATGGAGGCTCCTGGCACTGGCACCTGCAGCCTGGCTTTGTTTAGTTTGTCTGCTCTCTGGTTACCTAATGTCTCATTGAAGAGGTCAGCTTCTGTCTATTCCAATTATTTTCTTAAGAAGGCGACAAGGCTTTCCTTTTGGCCTCTCTCACAGACGCTTCATCAATCTTGATCACATACTTAACCCACACTCGCTGGCTTTCTCCCACGTTATTTTAAGTTTAGAAAATCCACAGTAATAAATGGTGGATCTTTTTAAACTCTGGTAATATATCCTCTCTTAGTTGAGCTGTGACTTCAGAAGGATCGTTTGTATCCTAATTCATTGTTTCCCTGTGTATATTCCAAGCCGTAAGTTCTCTGAGGACAGGGATTTATTCTTGTCTGATTCTCTGACCCTTAAACTGTGTCTGATGCATCGTAGAAATTCAATAAATGTTTGTTTAATGAAAGAAATGTCCCTATTGCTACAACCATAACCCCTTGTTAATTGGGCCATCATTCAGAAGGAACAAGCCATTCCCCAGAGACATCAGACGGTTAACAATTCCTAAAGACCTCTCTGGCCTGGGCCTCTTCCGCCTTCGATGCCATTGTTATGCAAAAAGTGTTTGCAGGGGATATTTTGGGGCAGCCTGCATTTACTCAGCAACTACCCGTCAAGCACTCTCGCTTTCATTTCACAAACATTTTGGGGAGCCAGGGAGCTGAGCACTGTGCTGACCTCCAAGGATAAAAGATGAAGGGTGGAGGATCATTTGAGGCCAGGAGTGCAAGATCAGCCTGGGCAACATAGTGAGACTCTGTCTGTACAAAAAATTGAAAAATTAGCCAGGCGTGGTAGTGTGCACTGAAGTGGCTGAAGGTGGGAGTGCACTGAAGTCCCAGCTACTGAAGTGGCTGAGGTGGGAGGATTGCCTGAGCCTAGGAGGTTGAGGCTGCATTGAGCTGTGATCATGCCACTGCACTCCAGCTGGGGCAACAGAGCAAGACCCTGTCTCCCAAAAAATTAAGACGAAGGGCCACTGGTTGCTTTTAGGGTACACCCAGCATCTTAGGGGAGGACGACCCCAACACGCAAATGACAATCAGGCAACGCAGAGAGAGATAAATGCCACAACAAGAAAGGTGAAAACATTACCTAGAGTCCCACTTCTGAAACGATCTCAAAAGCTCTCAGGAAAAGAAATTCGCAACATAAAAGAACAATGATATTTGTAGAGCTTGTTATGATCCAATAGCCTTTGACGAGGCAGAGATTCTCATCATCTGTGAAGCACAAAATGTACTCCTCATCCCATAGAGGATACTGAGGCTCATGGAGGGAAAGAGACCTGGCTTGGATCTCACAGCTGAGGAGCCGCTGAACTGGGACCCCCACAACCTCACTTCCCCACTGGGTGGTTCTGTCTGGGGGAAATTGGTGTGAGGCACTGGTTTTCAGCATTGGTTGAACAGTAAACTCTCATATCACTCCTAAATTCTGACTCTATTGGGCTGGGGTCCTGCTGTTTCTAAAGCACCCTGAAAAATAGTAACATAAATTACTGTGCATTAGTGATGTCTTTTCATTCTGTATTTAATTAATTATTAATTAATTAATTACTTTTTTTTTTTTTTTGAGACGGAGTCTCGCTCTGTCGCCCAGGCTGGAGCGCAGTGGTGTGATCACAGCTCACTGCAGCCTCAACCTCATGGGCATAAGCGATCCTCCTGCCTCAGCCTCCCGAGAAGCTGGGACTTAGAGGCTTGAGCCGCTGTATTCTACCTGGTCCTCAAATCTGTTTTAAAGCCTTTAATTAGGATACTATGCGGTGAGCATTGTGGGCTTATTAAATGAATTTTAAAATGATGTAGAGACAGGAAATAATAAAGAGGCCACTCTGGCAGGAACAGTTTCATCTGTGGGGACCCTGGTGTGGAGCACTGCAAGTGATCCTTTGTGACGTTTTTGCAAATGTTCTGGAAGAAAATGTGCCCAGTGGAGACTAACATCAGGAGGTGTTCAGGGCTGAGCGTGTGAGCAGGGAAGTGGTGAATAAGCTTCTCTGAGGCAAACCCTGGAAATGCAGCCAGGGAAAAATAACTTGGAGATGTCAGCTGCAACCCAAGGAATGAGCGAGAAGGCGCTGTGCAGTCCTGCTGGAACATGTCAGCTGAGATGAGATCAGAATGCTGGACCTTAGCAGGCAGGGCATCAGGTCATCGGAGGACAGAGTTCATTATTCTATTGCTTTCGAAATGCCTCATCTTCCATCATTTCCTCCCCAAACCCTGCACCCCAGTACTGGTGCCTCCTCTTAACCTTTTTTTTTTTTTTTTTTTTTTTTTTTTTTTTAGATGGAATCTTGCTCTGCGGCCCAGGCTGGAGTGCAGTGCCATGATCTCAGTTCACTGCAGCCTCTGCCTCCTGGGTTCAAGTGATTCTCCTGTCTAACCCTCCTGAGCAGCTGGGATCACAGGCACCCACCACCATGCCCAGCTAATTTTTGTATTTTTAGTACAGATGGGGTTTCACCATGTTGGCCAGGCTGGTCTCGAACTCCTGACCTCTAATAATCCTCCTGCCTCAGTCTCACGAAAGTGTTGGGATTACAGGTGTGAGCCACTGCTCCTGGCCATCCTCTTAACTTGTGTAACTGTGCTTCTGAATATCGTCTTTCCCTCCACAGCAAGTACCTCTATCTTGCAAATTTCCAGCACCCTTTAAATCCCAACTTAAAGGCCTCCTTTGAGCTGGAATTTAAAGGGTGGAATTTAAAGGTAGAATTTGTAAGATAGCAAGTACCACTACCTTGCAAAATCCCAGCACCCTTTACATCCCAACCCAAAGACCCCCTTCTCTAGGAGACCTCACACAACCACGCACTGGGCCATGACTGCTCTGGGGTGCAGTGGTGTGATCTCGGCTCGCTACAACCTCTGCCTCCCAGGTTCAAGTGATTCTCCTGCCTCAGCCTCCCAAGTAGCTGGGATTACAGGTGCGTGCCACCACACCTGGCTAATGTTTTTGGATTTTTAGTAGAGACAGGTTTTCACCATGTTGGCCAGGCTGGTCTCGATCTCCTGACCTCAGGTGATCCCCCTGCCTCACTGAATTGCAAATAACCACCAGACAGTGTTTGCCCTCAGTGGTGCTGCAGTGAAATCTAACTTATCTACAAAGTCAGATATTTGAAAAAGAGGCTCAAACTCACCTCCAGTCTTCCTCATTTGAGGCTACATATCCTTTGTTCTGCCAACCACTGCATCCGAGACTGACTCTAGCTTGTGGCTGTTCCTTTTGCACTGCACCATGAGGAGCTGAACACATGGCCCCAGCCACAGCCAGGCCGGCTCAGTGCTGGCCAGCAATCCCTGCTTCTGTCCATCACGCAGAGGTGACTCTCGCCGGGGACCACCACCACACATCGCTGACTCCCCACAGAGCTCACAGGGAGCACCAGAGCAGCCTCCGGGCATTTCTCACACGTGCTGCTATCAAGCCGTGGCCCCTCCACCCTGTGTTTCACACAGTGGGGAGCAGATTTATGGAAATGGAACAGGCTTGGAAATACAGACAGCTTCAAAAATGACTCAGACAACTTCATGGTTGAGAGACCCATAATGGCTTATTATGGCAAACTGGGATGTTCTGTTGTATATTTCTTGTTTTTCCGGCTGACATCAAGATAAATAAGTGTGTTGGACTAGATGGTCTCTGAGGCCCCTTCCAGCTCTCAAATTTTGTGACGCTTTGTCCTCCTCCCACCAAATGTTCTCTGATGCCAGTGTTGGCCCCAGAATGAAACCAAATGGACCAGGGACGGACCCAATTGTCATGTTCTCTGCAAGGAGAAAGTAGAGGAAAGAGAAAGGAAGGAGAGGGTGGCAAGAGGCAGCGTTATTAAAATTCCAAACACCATTCAGCATGAGTTGGACAAAGTCTGTTCTCCTGCATCTGGGGGAAGACAGTTGCCAGCACCACCCTCACATTAAAACATAACTTACTGGAGTTTTGTTACTATTTATTATAAAGTGAAATGTATTCATCTTGGGATTTTTAGAAGCAAAAGATAATTTTAAAGAAAAAGACCACCTTCAGTTCTACACAGGAATGACCACCATTAATATCTTGTTGCATTTCAGCCGGACATGGTGACTCATGCCTGTAATCCCAGAACTTTGGGAGGCCGAGGTGGGCGGATCAGGAATTTGAGACCAGCCTGGCCAACATGGTGAAACCCCGTCTCTACTAAAAACACACAAAAATTTAGCCAGGCGTTGTAGCATGTGCCTGTAATCCCAGCTACTCAGGAGGTTGAGGCAGGAGAATTGCTTGAACCCAGGAGGCGGAGGTTGCAGTGAGCTAAGATCATGCCACTGCATTCCAGCCTGGGCGACAGAGCGAGACCAGGTCTCTCTCTCTCTCTCTCTCTCTATATACACACACACACACACACACACACACACACACACACACATATATATATGCATTTCCTTCCAATCCTTTTTAAATGTTTATTTATCTTTAGATCTATCTATCCATCTGATATAGTTTGGATCTGTGTCCCCACCCAAATTCCATCTTGCATTGTAAACCCCAGTGTTGCAGCTGTGGCCTGATGGGAGGTGATTGGATCCTGGGTGGGGGTTTCTCATGAATGGTTTAACACCATTCCTCTTGGTAGTGTCCTCAAAATAGTGCGTGACTTCTCGTGAGATCTGGTCATTTAACAGTGTGTTGACCCCCACACTTGCTCCTGATTTCACCATGTGACATGCCTGCTCCCTCTTCATCTTCTGCCGTGATTGGAAGCTTCCTGAGGCCTCCCCAGAGGCTGAGCAGATGCCTGTGTTATGCTCCCTTTACAGCCTGCAGAACTGTGAGCCAATTCAACCCCTTTTCTTTATGAATTACCCAGTGTCAGGTATTTTCTTTATGGCAAGGCAAGAATAGCCTAATACACCATCCATCCCATCAATATATACCCATGTATTACAATTTTTGCAAGAGAAAAATGGCATAAACGATTTTCCCAACTAACACTGTCTTCACCATTTTCCTATGCCACCAATTTTTTTTTTAAATTTTTATTTTAAGTTCTGGGGTACATGTGCAGGTTTGTTACATAGGTAAACATGTGCCATGGTGGTTTGCTGCACCTATCAACCCATCACCTAGGAATTAAGCCCAACATGCATTAGCTATTTATCATAATGCTCTCCCTCCCCCCTACCCCACCCCTGGCAGGCTCCAGTGTGTGTTGTTCCCCTCCCTGTGTTCATGTGTTCTCATTGTTCAGCTTGCACTTATAAATAAGAACATGTGGTGTTTGATTTTCTGTTGCTGTATTAGTTTGCTGAGGACATGATCTCATTCCTTGTTATGGCTGCATAGTATTCCATGATGTACAAGTACCACATTTTCTTTATCCAGTCTATCACTGATGGATATTTGGGTTGATTCTGTCTTTGCTATTGTGAATAGTATGGCAAAATATTCCTTCAAAATATAAATTATCCTATAGCATTCCATGAAGTTGATAAACTGTAATGTGTCTCATTGTTCAGCTCCCACTTATAAATGAGAGCAGGTAGTGTTTGGCTTTCTGTTCCCGCATTAGGTTGCTGAGGATAATGGCTTCCAGCTTCATCCATGTCCCTGCAAAGGACATGATCTCATTCCTTTTTATGGCTGCATAATATTCCATGGTGTATATGCATCTTAGACATTCAGGTTGCTTGTAATTTTTTCCTATTGCCGCAATGCAGAGACAACCATTCTTGTACATGGATCTTTGTATTTTCAGTTAAAGATACATTTGCTGAAATAAAATTTGGGGTCAAATAATATGAACTTTCCTAAGACTTTTCATATGTGTCACCCAGTTATTCTCCATAATCCCTATGTGCCTCTGTAGTCGTGTGCCTCCTTCCTCTAGTAACTTTTCAGAATAATGGAGCAAGTCAGCTCTCAGTTTTATGCCCTCATTGAACAAAACCCAGAAGAGTGAAAAGTAAAAATGACAGGCAAAATGTTAAGTTTCTCTCCACGGATCCTAGGCCTCATAAGTAAGGGAAAAAACACAAACCGTCAGAAAGAAAATTGGAGTAAAATGGATATAATTGAAACAACCACATACTAAATATCCTGGTGGAAGCCAAAATGCCAAAGAGCATTGTTATCTCAAGAAAATAGCCCTTAAGCAAGAATGGCAGGTCCAGGACCATTAATGCATGGCAATTCTTAGGGATGGTGCTCACATGGCTAAAGGAACCTAGTCCCTTGCTTTGTTAGGCAGTGAGGGCTGCTGTAGCAAAACACTGTAGCCTGGGAGGCATAAACAACAGACATTTATTTTCTCATAGTTCTAAAAGTTGGAAGTCTAGGCCCAAAGCGTGTACAGGGTTGGTTTCTCCTTGGCCTCTCTCCTTGGCTTGTAGATGGTGTCTTCTCTCTGCATCTTCATGTGGTCCCTCTGTGCATGTCTCTGTCCCAATTTCCTCTTCCTTTTATTTATTATTATTATTTTTTTTTTGGGAAGGAGTCTTGCTCTGTCACCAGGCTAGAATGCAGTGGCACGATCTCGGTTCACTGCAACCTCCGCCTCCCAGGTTCAAGCAGTTCTCCTGCCTCAGCCTCCTGAGTAGCTGGGACTACAGGCACACACTGCCAAGCTTAATTTTTTTTTTTTTTTTTGTATTTTAGTAGACACGGGGGTTTCACCATGTTGCCCAGGCTGGTCTGGAACCCCTGAGCTCAGGCAATCTGCCCGCCTTGGTCTGTCAAAGTGTTAGGATAACAGGCGTCAGCCCTAATTTCCTCTTCTTATAAGGACACCAGTCAGATTGGATTAGGGCCCACCCCAATGACCTCATTTGAACTTACCTCTTTTTATTGAGACAGGGTCTTGCTCTGTTGCCCAGGCTGGAGTGCAGTGGTATATCCATGGCTCACTGCAGCCTCAACTTCCCAGATTTAACCTCTATCTCCCAAGTAGCTAGGACTACAGGTATGTGCCACCATGCCTGCCTAATTTCTAAAATTTTTTTTGTAGAGATGGGGTCTCACTGTGTTGCCAGGTCTGTTTTCAAACTCCTGGGCTCAAGTGATCCTCCCGCCTTGGCCTCCCAAAGTGCTGAGATCAGAGGCATGAGCCACCATGCCCAGCCATAACTTACCTCTTCAAAGACCCTGTCCCTATCCAGTCGTATTCTGAGGTACTCGAGATTAGGGATTCAACATATGAATTTTGGCAAGACATAATTTAGCCCAGAGCCCTCACCCAGTAGAAGGACTGGTTTATGTGGACAGGGCTTTGTGTTTGCAATCTGGTTGCACCAGTTTCTTATGCAGGACCCCGGGCCCTTGTAAAGTACCCTTCCTTCAAATATTTCCGGTAGTCCTACAGGGAGTATCTCAAGCAGGTTGTACTTTCCACGATGGCTGCAACACTATCTCGTATCTTATCTGCTCTTCCTCACTGTGACCTTGCCTTTTCCCACATCAAGACGTAGACTCTAATATCCATTCCTCTTGAGTCTGGGCTGGCCTTGGCGACTTCCTTGCAACTAACAGAGGGCAGCAGAAATGATGCTCCATGATCTCTAAGGCCGAGTTAGAAAAGGCCGTGCAGCTTCCAGATGCTCCCTCTCAGATATTCCCTCTTGGAGTCCAGCTGCCATGTTGTGGGGAAGCCCAAGCTACAAGGAGAAGCCACAAAAATGCACTCTGGCTCACAGTCCACACTGAGCCCAGCTAGCAGGTGACCCCAGCTCAGGCATCCCAGCTGAGGGAAATCCCCAGCCACTTCCCGGCTATGCCCTGAATGAGTTCCTGAGCCCCAGATCCTGTGAACATAGCAAAATGACTGTTTTATATCATTTTTGGATGATGCAGCTAAAGCCTAAAGAGGTATTGCTGCTCACTCGAAGTTATTTTGCTGATTAATGGAGCTGGATTAAAATCCAGACCTCATAAATTTTCAATCGGAGGCCGGGCGCGGTGGCTCAAGCCTGTAATCCCAGCACTTTGGGAGGCCGAGACGGGCGGATCACGAGGTCAGGAGATCGAGACCATCCTGGCTAACATGGTGAAACCCCGTCTCTACAAAAAAATACAAAAAAACTAGCCGGGCGAGGTGGCAGGTGCCTGTAGTCCCAGCTACTCGGGAGGCTGAGGCTGGAGAATGGCATAAACCCGGGAGGCGGAGCTTGCAGTGAGCTGAGATCCGGCCAGGCCACTGCACTCCAACCTCGGGCGACAGAGCGAGACTCCGTCTCAAAAATAAATAAATAAATAAAATTTTCAATCGGAGCTCCTTCCACCATTTATTCTTTCAACAAATGTTTATTGTTGCTAGGGCTCCACATGCTGTTTTGGGCATTGGGGAGGTGGCAGTGACTCCTGAATCTATCTCCAGAGGAAAGAATGAGGACCAATGGGTGAACACTGTGGAGAGGCTGGTTACAACTCAGTGTAGACAAGACCTTAGGAGCAAGGAGAACTTTCTGCAAATGGAATGACCTTGAGGAGTGACACAGAGGAGCTGGATGCCCGTGATAGATGACTGGATTTAATGAGCATTGAGATCAGCTCCAACTCTCCCTTCCAACTCAGGGAGTCTATTAACTTCCAAACTTTGTTCCTAAAAGGATTTAAAGCAGCTTTCTTTTATTTGACTCACGACTACCTGTTTTCTTTTCTTTTTTTTTTTTTTTTTTTTTTTTTCTGAGATGAAGTCTTGCTCTGTCGCCCAGGCTGGAGTGCCAGTGGTGGGATCTTGGCTCACTCCACCTCCCGGGTTCCAGCGATTCTCCTGCCTCAGCCTCTCAGGTAGCTGGAATTACAGGCACTCGCCACCATGCCGAGCTCATTTTTGCATTTTTAGTAGATACTGGGTTTTGCCATGCCAGCCAGGGTGGTCTCGAACTCCTGACCTCAGGTAATCCGCCCACCTCGGCCTCCCAAAGTGCTAGGATTACAGGCGTGAGTCACCGTGCCCAGCGAAAACTATCTCTTTTAAACAAGGTGCTCTTTAAGAAAGAGTTCTTCAGCTGGTGTGGTGGAGGGCACCTATAGTCCCAGATACTCAGGAGGTTGAAGTGAGAGGATCACTTGAGCCCAGGAGTTCGAGGCTGCAGTGAGCTATGGTTGCATCACTGCACTCCAGCCTGGTTGACAGAGTGAGAGCTCGTCAGAAAAAAAAAAAAAAAAAAAAAAAAACAAACAAAAAATAAAATAAAATAAAAAACAAACAAAAAAAGGAAAACCCTTCTACTAAATTTTATGATGTCGTCTGTAAAATACTTGTCTTGCCTACCCCGAAAACAGAAGACAGCATCAGGAAACATAGGTTCAAATCCCAGCTCCACCTCTCACTAGCTGGGTGGCCCTGGACAAATGATTTAATATCTGAGCCTCAGGAGAGTGGAGAAACACACTTCCCATCACACAGGGATTGTGGTGAGGATTAAAATGCTTGTGTAAAAAATCAGGTGGAGAGATGTCGATTGAATCTGTTGCTAAAGCCTCTCCTTTTCACCAAGTAAATATCTCAAACTTTCTACATTTGTTCTGCCCTCAAAGGCTCCCAATTCCCTCCTCACCTCACATTGAACAGGTGACCTAGCTATTTTAGAGAGAGCACGAAGAAAACATCAGGTGCATCTCCCTAAATTTCCCCTGATAATTCTTCTGAGTTATGACCTCTCCCTGGTTCTTTCTGCAGTGGACTAGATAGCCCTCCCCCACCTAAGTCTAACCCTTCACTTCACAGAATGCTCCAGAGATTTGAGGCCGCTGAGCTGTCGGTGACCAACTCCTTCTCCTGGGTCCTTCTTTCTACAGAACACAAGCCCATATCTTTCCTGCCATCTTCTGCCTAACCTTTGCATTAAACCCCTTGAAAATGTCATGTCCAGGCCAGGTGCAGTGGTTCATGCCTGTAATCCCAGCGCTTTGGGAGGCCGAGGCAGATGGATCACGAGGTCAGGAGATCGAGACCATCCTGGCCAACATGGTGAAACCCTGTCTCTACTAAAAATATGAAAAATTATCCAGGCGTGGTGACACACACCTGTAGTCCCAGCTACTTGGGAGGCTGAGGCAGGAGAATCACTTGAACCCGGGAGGCAGAAGTTGCAGTGAGCCGAGATCGCGCCATTGCACTGCAGCCTGGGCGATAGAGCAAGACGCCGTTTCAAAAAAAAGAAAATGTCATGTCCACCTCCAGCTCATGTCTCTGCCACCTGGGACTGGCTCAGGCTCCCGTCAACACTGATCACGGCGTCTTTGAGGGACAGGTCACTTTTCAGTCTGTCACTCCTTGTCTGTGTTGCCTTTTTTTTTTTTTTTTTTCTTGAGACAGGGCATCACTCTGTTGCCCAGGCTAGAGTGCAGTGGCACGATCTCAGTTCGCCGCAACCTCCTGGGTTCAAGCAACTCTCAAGCCTCAGCCCCCTCTGAGTAGCTGGAATTACAGGCATGTGCCACCAAGCCCGGTTAATTTTTGTATTTTTATTACAGACAGGGGTTTCGCCATATTGGCCAGGCTGGTCCTGAACTCCTGACCTCAAGTGATCCACCCACCTTGGCCTCCCAAAGTGCAGGGATTACAGACATGAGCCACTGCGCCCGGCCCAGTGTTGCCTTTGAAGTCATCTTCCTCTGCTCCTTCCTTCTCTGCATTATACCCAACATCCACATGTCTAATGATCATACCTGCCTGCGGATGTCCTGCTGACACATCAAATTTAACAGATTCCAATCAAACGTGGCACTGTCCTCCCCATCCCTCCAAACTTCCCCTGCGCCTGTGTTCTCTCCCTTCAGAAACAAAATCGCCATTTTTCCAGTTTCCCAAGCCAGAAAACAGAATATTATCTGCAAACCTCTCTCTCTTAGCTATGGATTCTCTCTCTAGATAGCTTTGTTGTTGTTGTTGCTGTTGTTGCTGAGACAGTATTGCTCTGTGGCCCAGGCGGAAGTGCGATGGTGTGGTCTTGGCTCACTGCAACCTCTGTCTCCCAGATTCAAGTGATTCTCCTGCCTCAGCCTCCCAAGTAGCTGGGATTACAGGTGTGGGCCACCACAACTGGCTAATTGTTTTGTATTTTTAGTAGAGATGGGGGCGTGGTGGGGGAGGGGAGGGCATTTCACCATGTTAGCCAGGCTGGTTTTGAACTTCTGACCTCAAATGATCTGCCTGCCTCAGCTTCCCAAAGTGCTAGGATTACAGGCGTGAACCACCACGCTGGGCCATAGGTAGCTTTTTAATCCACCACTTCTCTCTCGCCCCAACTGCCACCATTACTTCATATCTGAATTGCTGCAATGGTCTCCTAGAAGATTTCCTGGCTCCCAGTCTTGCCTAATCCCAACCTAGCCTACAACCTGAATTACTTTTCTTTTTCTTTTTTCTTTTCTTTTTCTTTTTTTTTTCCCGAGATGGAGTCTCACTCTGTTTCCCAGGCTGGAGTGCAGTGGCTCGATCTCAGCTCACTGCAGTCTCTGCCTCCCAGGTTCAAGCGATTCTCCTGCCCCAGCCTCTGGAGTAGCTGAGATCAACGGGCGCGCACCACCATGCCCGGCTAATTTTTGTATTTTTAGTAGATATGGGGTTTCACTGTGTTAGCCAGGCTGGTCTTTTCTAAATGACTTTTCTAAAAATGTTTGATTGTGTAGTTTTTCAAATCCCCACGCCTCTCCATTGTTTTCATGCTCAAGTTCTAACTCTGGGCTTTTGCACGTGCCCTTCCCTCTGCCTGGAACACACTTTCTTCTCCTGACTGTTGAGAGATGAACTCTTATTCATTCTTCAGGTCTTAGGTTAGACACTACTTCGCCTGGAATACTTTCGCTGATTCCTCAAGGCTGTTAGATCCCTTCTCTGATATTCCCTTAGGTGATTTCGCTTATCATATGAAGACAATTACTCTAATTGTTTATTTCACTCTTGCCTAGAGCTGGGACTGGCACCAATCAGTTATTTGACAAATACTTGCTGAAAAGTAGGCATGGAAGGAATTTCTTTCCACTATGGCTATCAAGCTTGACTGTATATCCGAAGCACCTGGGCTGGGTGTGGTGGCTCACACCTGTAATCTCAGTGCTTTGGGAGGCTGAGGCAGGTGGATTATGAGGTCAGGAGATTGAGACCATCCTGGCCAACATGGTGAAACCCTGTCTCTACTAAAAATGGAAAAAATTAGTTGGGCATGGTGACGCGTGCCTATTGTCCCAGCTACTCGGGAGGCTGAGGCAGGAGAATCACTTGAACCCAGGAGGTGGAGGTTGCAGTGAGCCAAGATAGCGCCACTGCACTCCAGCCTGGGAGCCCGGGGACAGAGTGAGACTCCATCTCAAAAAAAAAAAAAAAAAAAAAAAAGAAGAAGCACCTGGAGGGCTGGTTAAACCATAGCTTGCTGGGGTCCACACCCCAGAGTTTCTGATTCAGTAGTTTGGGGCAATGCCCAGGTGATGCTGATGACAGCTGATCAGGAATCTCTGCTTCTTGAAATTTAAGGCACCCTGAGAGCTGAGGGACAGTTACTATTAAAGACAGCTGGTAGACATTTTTGGAAGCTTGGTACATTTCTGGTACTGCTCTTCTTCGTAGCTTCCTTAATAAGAGCATTTAATCAGATTTTAGCTTTTGAAGATGTCTCAGGAAACTAGGTAACCAAACCACACATCCCATTAGGGCTCAAAGGCTGCACCTGGAACTGCGCCCTGCTCGTTAATGGGTTGCCAGGCAACAGAACAAAGGTGAGGCTGAGGCGGGATCAGTAGTTGGCAGGGATCTGAGAGTGAACTACTGAGGCAACTAGAGGCTGGAGTTCTCATCAGGACAGGACCTTAGGAACCAGCCATTAGGGGCCCCCGGGATGTGGACTGGGGGCCATACATTGCACACGGGAGGACATCACATCCCCAGGTAGACAAGTGCATATTGTAACTTGGCCTCTGATAGGATTGGGGATTATTTTTCTCAGAAGTAGAACCATGGGAACCCATGGGGGAGATTTCCTAATGAGTTATGGGTAAGAAAAGACGTCTTAGGCTCATCACCTGCTTCTTAAAAACAAGCTTTATTAGTTTTTTTTTTTTTTTGTAAATTATGAAATACACATTCACATTTGGAAATTTAAAAAGTACAGGAAAGCACATAATTACATGTCCCCTGAAGGAAACCATATACGTTTGGCACACATCCTTTCAAAAAACAAAAACAAAAACAAAACAAAAACATAAATGAGATTCTCTCTATAAATTTTAAAACACAGAACTGTGTATAGCAGACATTACTACATCAGCACTTTTAACAGTCATCTGGAAATGTGTGGATATGCCATATTGCACCTTTTTTCTTTTTTTTTTTTTTTGCTACTAGCGATGCTGCAACACACAACCTTATCCGTATGTCTTTTTGCATGTGTGAGGTATAATAGATCAAAGACAATTCATATTTAAAGTTTAACTACTGGCCGGGCACAGTGGCTCATGCCTATAATCCCAGCGCTTTGGGAGGCCAAGGTGGGTGGATCACCTGAGGTCAGGAGTTCGTGACCAGCCTGGCCAACGTGGCGAAACCCCATCTCTACTAAAAATACAAAAATTAGCTGGGCGTGGTGGCGCGCCTCTGTATCCCAGCTACTAGGGAGGCTGAGGCAGGAGAATCGCTTGAGCCTGGGAGGCGGAAGTTGAGGTGAGCTGAGATCACACCACTGCACTCCAGCCTGGGCGACACAGCGAGACTCTGTCTCAAAAAACAAATAAATTTTAACTACGGATTGCAGGTTTCTCTCCATGGCAGCTTTTTAGTTTGTATTTACACTAAGAATATATGAATGCCCATTTCCTCATAGTCTTACCACATTTGCCATTATCAGTCAGTGCTTAAACATTTTTTTATAAGCCTCATTGCTTTAAGTTTTCACTGTTAAGATCGATTTCTGGCTGGGTGCGGTGACTCACGCCTGTAATTCCAGCACTTTGGGAGGCCAAGGCAGGTGGATCACTTCAGGTCAGGATTCAAGACCAGACTGGGCAACATGGCAAAACCCCATCTCTGCTAAAAATAAACAAATTAGCCAGGCATGGTGGCATGAGCCTGTAATCCCAGCTACTTAGGAGGCCGAGGCAGGAGAATTGCTTGAACCTGGGAGGCAGAGGAGGTTGTAGTGAGCCGAGATCACACCACTGCACTCCAGACTGGGTGACAGAACAAGACTCTGTCTCAGGAAACAAATAAAAATAAAAAAATAAAAAACAAATACATTTCTTTGTGCATCTCTCCAAACATTTATTTTTCTCTTTATATCTCTCTGCCTGTTCCTACTCTGTGGTCTTTTGTTTTTTGAGATGGGGTCTCACTCTGTTGCCCAGGCTGGAGCGCAGTGGCACAATCATGGCTCTCCGCAGCAACCTCCTAGGCTCAAGTGATCTTCCCATCTTAGCCTTGAGGGTACCTGGGACTACAGACACATGATTATTTATTTATTTATATTTTTTGGAGAGATGAGGGTCTCACTATGTTGCCCAGGCTGGTCTCAAACTCCTAGGCTTAAGTGATCCTCCCTCCTTGGCCTCCCAAAGTGCCAGGACTATAGGCCTGAGACACCGCACCCAGCCTCTGCTCATCTTTCTATAGGGCTTGTTCATCTATTTTTCTTGTTGACTCATAAAAGCTCTAAGTCTTATTCACTAACATGGAGAGAGAGTAACATTTTCTCCAGTTTGTTAGTTTTTTTCACAGTGCCATACAGATGCTTTTGGTTTTGAATTTGTATACAGTTCAATCTACTGATGTTCTAGAAAGTTGCAAATTTTCCTTTTAAAATAAAAACAATACTTCTATCATTTTAAAAAGGTTCCCTTTTATGTCATGGCCCATAAGAAAAAGGAGGAGAAAGGACAGAATGAAGCCAAAGAGGAATGAGGGCTCTATTATATTCCTGAGACTCAACAGGATTGATGAGATTAGTGATTTTCAAACTTTAATTTACATAGGAATCACTTGGAGATCTTTGAAAATGCAGATTCTGAGTCAGCAGGTCCGGGACTGGGCTTGAGATTTTGCATGTCTAACAAGCTCCCAGGTGAGGTCGATGGCCCATGGGGCCATACCTGGAGCAGCCAGGCTTTAAATCATAACAAGGGAAAGCACTGCTGGTTTCATGAATCCTCCTAATGACACGAAAATTATCATCTGCTTTGAAAACTCTCCTTTCTCTCTTTTTAATTAAGCAGGGAACATTCTAACTTCTTAGTCTGGAAAGTAGGAGATGGCCAGGACTCATTGGGGGAAGAAGAAGAAGGAGAAGGAGGAGAAGAAAAAGAAAGAAGAAAAAGAAGAGGAAGAGGAGGAAGAGGAGGAAGAGGAAGAAGAGGAAGAAGGAGGAGGAGGAGGAGGAGAAGAAGAAGAAGAAGAAGAAGAAGAAGAAGAAGAAGGAGAAGGAGAAGAAGAAGAAGAAGAAGAAGAAGAGAGAAGAAGAAGAATAATTTTCATGGAATAACATCTCTCCACCTCACAGCCTTTAGCATATATGGTTAAAATTTTTAATGGCAAGTATGCAGGTATAAAACGCTCACTTCTTGAGGCCCTCTTGTAGGGCTGGGCAAAATGAAGTTGAGGGATTCATTGGCCTTTGGGGCAGAAATATTCCAGCCCCGTCCTGGCTGTTTTCCCTCCCCAGCATTATAAAGGGGTTTCTCTGTATTATTTTTTGAGAAAGAATAGCTATAGTCTAAACACATGCCCCAAAATAGTAACCTAATGGGTCCTGTGAAAAAGCAACATCGTCTGGGCAAGGAAAAACAAGTCTTAGAATAGGACTCAGGAGAGCTTGTTCTGGCTTTAACACGGTTGCTTCGTGTGTATTAAACTTTCTTGGCTTGGCTTCTCCAACTGCAGAATGGAGACTAGAGCAGAACCTTACTTCCAAAGGCTGATATTGGGATAGGAAGAAAAAAAATTTATTGGAGAGGTTTCTGGACCTTTTCTGGTAGCAGTGAGGTCACTGATCTTTTTTTTTTTTTTTGGGGCAGAGACTCATTGGGTCACCCAGGCTGGAGTGCAGTGGCATGATCTCGGCTCACTGCAACCTCTATCTCCTGGGTTCAAGCGATTCTCCTGCCTCAGCCTCCTTAGTAGCTGGGATTACAGGCGCCCGTTACCACTCCTGGCTAATTTTTGTGTGTGTGTGTATATATATATATATATATATATACACACACACACACACACACACATATATATATTTTTTGTTTGTTTGTTTTTGAGACAGAGTCTAGCTCTGCTGCCCAGGCTGGAGTGCGGTGGCGAGATCTCTGCTCACTTCAAGCTTCGCATCCGGGTTCACACCATTCTCCTGCCTCAGCCTCCTGGGTAGCTGGGACTACAGGCGCCTGCCACCACGCCTGGCTAATTTTTTTGTATTTTTAGTAGAGATGGGGTTTCACTGTGTTAGCCAGGATGGTCTCGATCTCCTGACCTCGTGATCCGCCCGCCTCGGCCTCCCAAAGTGCTGGGATTACAGGCGTGAGCCACCACGCCCGGCCTTGTATATACATATATATTTTTAAACTATAGATGGGGTTTCACCATGTTGGCCAGGCTGGTCTCCTACTCCTGACCTCAAGTGATCCACCCACCTTGGCCTCCCAAAGTGCTGGGGTTACAGGCGTGAGCCACTGCGCTCGGCCTGGTCACTGATATCTTATAATCTGGTACATACTAACTTGGCTTTCCAATTTCCAAGCAAGTTTCCACAAAGCTTTCTGTTACCTGCAAAATAAGTCATGGCAAAAGAGGCTCTGGGTATTTTTGACGTGTCCTAAAGTCAATAAGTTGCTTGAGTTATGTCTGTGCCTATGTGGACTGGAGCGGTATACGGGCACAGGTTTCTACGTGAAAGTAGTGGACATAGATCGATATTGGAGAGGAAAAGGTTAAATGTGAGTGAATTATTTCACTGTCTACTACGCTGGGAGATGGGAATCATTCCTAACTTTTTACAGGAACTTGGAGTCAGCGATTTGCCCAGATTTCACAACGACAAAGGGTGGAGCTGAATGAGACCTCAGAGTCCCATCGACTTTACTCTTAGATCACCATCCCTCTATCTCCCAGCAAAACAGAGGTGGTTGGGGGTGAAGAGGAAGGGAGGTGAGCTCCCGACCTTGGGCAAAACACTTCACTTCCTTTATCTATTTATTTTTGCTCAGTCGCCAGGCTGGAGTGCAGTGGCAAGATCTTGGCTCACTGTAACCTCCATCTCCCAGGTTCAAGCAATTCTCCTGCCTCAGCCTCCCGAGTAGCTGGGACTACAGGTGCACACCACTTCGCCCGGCTAATCATCATCTTCTTTTCTTCTTCTTTTTTTTTAAACTAGAGACGAGGTTTCACCATGTTGGCCAGGCTGGTCTTGAACTCCTGACCTCAAGTGATCCGCCCGCCTCAGCCTCCCAAAGTGCTGGGATCACAGGTGTGAGCTACCGCGCCCCCCCCCACTTCATTTCTTTATGCCTCAGTTTTCCCCATCTGTACCTGGGCCAGCACCTCTCACACAGTGGGTGGTGAAGCTGCTGCTGCTGCCGCCCGGGGCTGGCCCACAGTGAGTGCTTACTGCATAGGAGGTATTCCTTCTCCCTGCCCCGCAGGCTCTCATTATAATCTTGCAAGTTTGAAGAAACCGGCCTTGCTTGCAACAGAAGATAAAATCAGACATGCCTCTCGGCCTCCAGTCTCATCTCCATGCCCTCAGGGCGCTGTCCTCTTCTAGCTTGTCCCACCTATGAGCCCTCACCATGTCCTCAGAACAGGGCACCCGTGGCTCATTTTACTTTTTTGCCCTTCCTAGCATGGTGTGGAAAGGGGGCAGAGGGCAGGCCTCTTTCTGAAACCACCTCCGGTTCCCTATGTTTCTTTCACGTGGTTATTGTTAAGTCTTAGCGGACGTGTACGGAGGCTAATACTGAGCCGCCAAACCATAGGCGCTCTGCGAGCAGGAGCTGGCTCCTATCCCAGACCCCGGCCCTGTGGCCTGCTCTCCACTCGCCCCTGGTCTTTCTTGGCTGGGACAATAAACCTACTAACGGTATCAAGTCTGCATCAGGTGCTTCCTGGGGAATCAGCCCCGTGCTGGGCGCACACCCAACCCAGCCCCTCTGCCTTCATCTCTTACGTGATCTCATGCAATCATCACACGCCCCCAGGCTCCTCCTGGGCCAAGTCCAGCGGCAGCTGAGTGCGTGTCACCTCCAGCTCTCCTCCCACAAAAATGCTGGCCTTCCAGCCTCCAGTGTGCTTAGTTCACCCCATAAACTGCTAATGCTTACCACATGCTGAGCGTCGGCGCCCGTCCCCACCCCCAGCCCCAGAGGCTCCCGGGTCCCGCACCGGGAGACCCTCCCACCGGTCGACCCTGCCCCGAGACTCGCCCACTCCACGGTGGGAAACAAGCAATGTGTCCCTCCCTCCCCCGACCTCCTCCAGCCCCGGCCAAAAGTGACCTTGGTTGGACGCTTCTACAACGCCATGTCCACTCCTGTGAACAGGCGGCGAGTTTGCACCCAGTGATGCCTTTGGTTGCTGGAAATTAAAAACCCGATTGCGCGTGTTTGCAATTACGGTAACTTGGCGCGTCACCCCCAACACTGAGCTCGCAGGTGGGAGCCGGGCGCCTCCCGGAGCGCGCCCCCTCTGCCCTTTGCCCGGGGCTCCCGCACGATCTGGCGAGGAGGCACCACCCCCGCCCGCCCGCGCACGCCCGGCCCGCGAGCCCGCCCGGGGAGCGCGTGCCGAGACGGCGCCGCCTGCAGTCCCCGCTACGGGTGCCTAGGGGGCGCAGCCGGCGCGGGAAGCCGCCCGAGCCGGGCGCCGGAGCAGGCAAGAAATTGCAGGCGGGCGGGCGCCGCGACTTTGAAAACAAGCGAAGGCCTGGGGGGCGGGCCCCGGGAGCGGGCGCCGCCTCCCTCGGCCAATCAACGGCGGGCGGCGGGCGGCGGGCGGCGGGCGCTGGCTGCGCGTGCTGCCGGGCTGTGAATGAGGAGCGGCGGCCGCGGCGGCTGAGGGCAAGCGCGACGCGCGGGCGGGCGCACTTTCTCCTCAGCGCCGGGTGGGGGCGGCGGTGGCGGCGGCTCCTCAGCGCCCGGCGGACCCCTCGGAGCGACCGCGGCGGGGACCGGCATCCCGGCCGCGGTGGGCTCGGGACTGCGTGAGCGCCGGACGCGAATTTCCCCCGCTGACAACTTCTTCTCTCCCGGCTCGCCGCCGGCCCGCGCCGCGCCCCTCACGCGGGGACCCGGGACGCCGCCCCTCAGCGCCGGGCGGCCGCTCACCTCGGGCCGGGGTGCGCCGCGCCGCCCGCGGAGTGGCCGCGCCCGCTCGGAGCCGTCCAGCCCGTCCTGCCCGCCCGTCCGTCCGGCGCGGCGCTCGGGGTGGCGGCTGCTCGGCATGGCCCAGGGCGCCCGGCCCTTGGCGGCCGGTGGCGGCGGCGCGGAGCCCCCTGAGCGCGCGGGCCCCGGGCGGCCGCGGGGATCCCCGCCCGCCGGCGCCCGCCCCTCGCCGGCGCCGCGCCTCGGCCCCGAGCCCTCGGGACCCCGCGCGGCGCCCGAGACCCCCAGTGGGGACACGGCGGGCACGGGGCGGCGCGGCGGGCGGCGGGCGGCAAAGTTGGGGCCGGGCCGCCGCGGCTGGTGGGCGCTGCTGGCGCTGCAGCTGCACTTGCTCCGGGCGCTGGCGCAAGGTAGGTGCGTGCAGGGTCGCGGGCCGGGGGCGCCGCCTCGGGGCGCAGAGGCGCGAACTTGAGTAGCGAGAGTGTCCGGGGTCCCCATACCGCCCGGCCCGGGTCGGATGCGCGTCGCTGGGGCTGCAGGGAGCCCAGGGGCTTCTCTACGCCGGGCTCGGAGGAGAGGGAATCTGAGCCCCTTAGAGCCTGCACCCCGTCTGCTGCTTTGCATTTTATTTCATTTTTTTACATCATGGTAGCACGAACAAAAATTTTTAAGTTGAGACCCATTCCTTAGCTCCCTAAAAAGATGCCCGAGTCCGCTTCCTATTGCTCGGATGAAAAAGGGGCCGGTCTGTACCTGAGTGTTTGCACCGCAGGGTCTGTTTCCCGGTGAGTGACATCCACAAGACTGCAAATATCAAGTGCCAGTCCCCGCGAAAAGCGTTTTCCAGCCCCTCCCCAGGGCCCCGTCCTCTCCCCAGTCCCTGCCGGCTCCTGACTCCCCCACGTCCCGATGCCCGACCCTAAATGGGTGCTGCGCGGCCGGTGGAGCAAAACTTTCAGTGCCCACAGCTTTTGCACTTGGCTTTGTTTTTCTCCCTCTGTTGGCTTCTGTTTAGAATACAGTGGTGAGCTCTGAAATAGAGAAAGAGGATCTGCTGAATCGAAATGACCTTTTGAAAAGAGAGATGGGATCTCTTGTGAAACGAGCTTTCCCTCCCAAATCTGGGCTTCCCTCCACAGGCCCCCCCCACCCCCAAACCGGTAACATACCCCTGCCAGCTAGCATCCTTTTCTTTTGAAGTATGCTGGTCTTAAAACCAAATCACCCCCCTCAACCCAGAAATAACTATTTTAATACGTCCTTTGGTAAAGTCTTTAAAACACATTAGTGAACCGGTTTTGCTAATGGTAGTTTTAGGAAAATTAACTTTGTTCGTTAGCTGTATCTTGGAATACAACTATCATGGTAAGGAACTTGGTATTCTGAGATTGAGGAAGATGAGAGCATTAAACTTAAATTAGCTGTATTCTGTGTCCTGTGAAGATGATTTATGTGTAGTAACATGACTTAAGTGTAATAACATTTTAAAGGTCTGAGCTCAAAACTATCCAATAGTTTAACAACTAACTCATACTTTTTTTTTTTGTTAATGCTTATGTAACGTTATCTAAATTGTGCCCCTCCACCCCCCTCCAGCTTTCATAAATGCTCCCTCTTATGTTTTACTACATGAAAACAAATTGCCGTATTTCTGGTTAATTTAACTCCTCCATTACTTGGAACATTTTCATTTCACTTATTTGTGCTTTTTGCTTAATGACTTACTCTGGAAGAAAAGCATTTATTAAGTCATTTTGTACAGTGGGATCTGTAGATTGTCAGAGAAACCAGGTTCACGTGTAGAAATCTAAATCACTTAGCACGACCTTTAAAATAAAAATGGTGTTTATTAAGTTTTCTTTTTTTAAACAGTGACTTGCATTTTGCAGTAAGACCCATACGTTCATACATTTGAAGATTCATGCCCAGACTGAAATGGTGGGGGAAAAATCTGCCAGTGGCTTTGTTTTGAAGTACATTACATTGATTTCAAGTTTTCATCAGTTGCAGTTTGAAGGCTATATAAAGCATTGCAGTTTTACAACTGAAATGTTAATGAAAATACGTTTAAAAAATATATTAAGGCAACAACCAAACTTTGTTAGGGAGGAATATTTTATTCCTTTTTGGCAGTAAAAACATTGGTACCTGTTTTACATTTATATGGTTTATGAAAGTGTACAGATCTTTTAGTGTAAAATTTCAAATAGGTTGTTGCAAATTTTGAATTCATTGATGGGTTTCTGTTCTCTGTGCTCTGTGAAATGTGTAATATATCCATCATTTTTTTTATCATATTGAAAATTCATATTACAGAGGAGATGTCACCATTTGACAAAAGCTCATGTATCTTGAAAATGAAAATTCTGGTGCTATTATAAGAGATATCTGATGGGATGATGAGTTGGTCATACGCACAGGAATGCATTCTCTTGAATCTTATCGGATAAGATGTAACATTCTAAATGGAATAGTTACCACTACGTTGAACGCCTCCTAAGTACCATATGATTACATTGTAGCTAGGTGAAGCCATGCCTAATTTCTCTGCACCTCATTGTAGGTAGGCTAGGTCATGTATCTTGAGAAAAAACATGTGCAACATTGATCAGTAAAAGTTACATTTGTATAACCTAAGTTACAGACCCTCTATGTAACTGATCATGATGTGAACCGCCAGGTTCAAGTCTTCCAAATGTAACTTTAATATGCCTTGGAGTTTCTTCTTTCTATGTGGTGATGAGAATTTCTGAGTTGTATGCTCTGCTTATTGGTGTGTGTTTAATTGCTTGTGACTTCCCCGGATTCCTAAAAAGTGACATCTTTAATTCTGGAAGGCAGGTGGCAACACATGCTTTTCTTTATGCCATCTACCAAGGAGCCAGCTGTAAGTGGTTTGGAAGGATGACTTCTGAGGCTAAAGACGTATAAGCAATCATATGTGCGAAGTCCGTGGTGCGTTTAGCTTTACTGCTGAACCCTTTACAGGCTTACTAATTCTGGCAGTGTTCAGTAGAACTCCTAGATTCAGCTTGCATTCCTCAGGCCTAGAGAGGATAGGACTGTTCTTGTCAACTTCTGCCATGGGGCTGTTCATAGTCCTCAGTTTCTCATTTGAAATTATCTCCACTTAGACCTGTGGTTCTCAAGCTTTGGTATGTGTTAGAATCACCTGGGGAATTTGATGAAACTGTAGAGAACCTACTCTTCCATGAGCCACATTTGCTTTCCATGTGATTCTAATACACACTGGAGTTCGAGAACTACTCACTTACTACCTCGTGTTTTCCCCCATTCCAGACACCTGCCGACTTCCTGGAAACCCTCTAGCCCAGTGTTTCTCCAGCTTGGTTGCACATTGGAATCACCTGGAGCTTTAAACCATACTGATGCCTGGATGGCACTCCTAGAATTGGTTGTAATGAACTTGAGGTTTGATCTGCGCATCAGGATGCTGAGAAACAACCTCCTCCCTCTAGGTGATTCTCATGTTTAGCCAAATTTGAGAACCACTGCTCTGATGCTTTTACGTGAGACCACATTACTTGATTTCTCTTTCATGCCTTCCTGGGCTTATTGTCCTCCCCCAAAAATTCCAGTGACTTTTATGGACCTTGGGCCTGTGTTCACTTATACTTGTTCCAGGTTCATGATCTCAAACTCAACAGAGTGCACCAACTTTTCACTTACGTATTGTTTATTCCTGCTGAAACTGTTGAGCCCCTGCTTTGTGCTGCCTGAGGTGTACATTGGAATCACTGGTGAAAATTTAAAATATAGTCATCTGGGCTCCACCTCAGACCTGCTGGTTCTCAGAAGCATGCATTTAAAAACTCCACAAGTGATTCTTGTATGTTTGTGTTACTTTTTTTTTTTTTAAATCCTTATGTTGGTTAGTCCCATAATCTCACTCAATTTCTCTGCCACCCTTAGCCTGATTTTCTGTGGTCTGGGTCACTTTTCTCAGGCCAATTCCCAGCCTTGGACAAGTCTACTGCCTAGGCTTTTCTGACACTTGTTTGCTGGAGTGTTGAGTTCACTACAAATCTCACTTCCTTTTGGGCCCATGCTGCTTTCCATTAATCCAGAAGTACTTTGCTTCCCCTCCTCCTAACCCTCCCTTTACAACTTTGTAATTTGAGTTTCAGCTGGAACTTGAGTTCTAGACTCCCTTACTTGAGTATCGTTTTAATAAAGAGTGTTAGCTTGGTGAGTGCTCAGATACTTAAATTTTATTAGGCCACTGGGTATTTAACAGACAACTGGTCTCTCGGTTGGTTACTGTCTTCTAAATCCAACAATAAGCAGTTCCTACCCTCTATGCAGTCTGCGTAGCCACCTGTAGCTGTCCTGTATTGAACCTTTGCGTGCCAAGCACTAAGTGCTCATTGATTCTTCACAGCAGCTCCTGAGAGGTAGATAGCATTTTTGTTCTCATCTTACCTATGAGAAAACTGAGGCACTCAGATGTTAACTAACTTGCCTGAGGTCCCAGGACTAGGAGTGGTGGTGCCAGAATGAAAAGTCTGATCCGGAGTCTGAACATAACTTGAGTTCATAACCCGTGGGCTGGAGTGTTTCCCACGTAGCCTCTGCCTTTATAAGGAGAGGGAAAAACTGGCAGCAATCAGATCTGTACCAAAGGGAAAGACGGTGGTTGACATTTTCTAAATACAGTATTAAGTAATCTGACCTCAAGTTTTAGATTCACCTAATTTACAATTATGATTGCAAAATAAAAGTTACTTAATTTGGACAATAGAGATGAGGAATGTATGTAACCCCTTCCGAATGTATGTAACCCCTTCTACCTATCCGTCTCCTCTAAGAAAGTGACCGTCACATTTTGATGTATTCCCCTACCCCCCATTTTTCTTTCACAACATAACATGAATTCCAGCTTCATGGGTTATGGTGGTCTGTTGGCAGAGATTAGACCACCCCAGAATGGACTACTGGGAGTGTACCAACCATTTCTTTGAGGAACATTTGGAAAATTCTTTTATCTGCACTCAAGTGTATGAGTTTGAGTCCTTTAAATAAGGAGGTGGAGTTTGAAAGGTACTGATCTTTTATTAGTTTGCCTTAGCACACATTTTATGTAAATAGTTAAATTTAGGCTCTATACTGGGGTTTATACCTAACCCGAAGTTTCCTGGGCCCTCAAATATTGAGGTAAAACAACGTGGAAGGCTGCAAGTTAAGTGGGTAATTAAGTGATATCAAGGAAGACTGTGTAGTGTAATTCTCCATACCAGTTGCCTTTATGTTATTTCCATCCTCAGAGCCCCTGTGTTGCTTGTATTGGGATACATAGGATTTGGTGTCTTTGCTGGCAGAGGTGTCTGGCATGTAGTATCCTTCTGCCTGCCGGCCTTATGGTGCCCCAGAGATCAGAATGTCAGCTGACTGAAACTAGAGAATGGAATGGACACAAAGTGAGGATTCTGATTAGGTCATGGCTTAAATTTCTCTAAGAAGTAAAGCGGTAGTTATGCGAGTAGACCTTCAGGTCCAAATGCATGAAAGTTGAATTAAGCTCAAAGTGGGCAATGAAAATCACATTGAAAGGTGTTTAAAGAAAAGGGTTATTTACAAAAGAAAGCTGTTGATGTTTTGGTATTTGATTGAATACTCCTGGTAACCAATTTGATTACATACTCCCGGTAACCATTTAATGTAAAGTAACCGAGCATTTTAGTTTGCATAGTTTCTAAAATGTTATTTTGACTTCATTTCTGTAAGGCATTATCTTACATTTCCCCCTAAGTATGTACACTTCTGTTTTAAAAAAAGGGCATAAACGTTCATATCCATAATCCTGAGGGAGGACATATTTTGTCAGTTGGGACAGCAAATATGGCACCTCCTGCCATCCTATGGTAGCACATAGAAATAAGTTACAAGTTTTTCAGTGAATCCCTGAAATGCAAAAGTCTGTCACAGTTGGATACCTACCTGCCAGTTAATGATCCTATACCTGAGATCTGTTCTGGAGAGGTTATTACTCCTAGAGTTTCATTCTATAAACAGTGTTGCCACTAATCCAAATACAAACATGATTATTATGGGAGCATTGCTTTAGGAAACCCTTGTTGATGTATGTACAATTCTAGTATTTAGGTGGTTGGCCTCCTGACAGAAAGCTCAAAAGCCAGAAACTCATTCCACCAGCCTGGTCCCAATCTCCTGTGGGTACTGTGGGAATGAAAGCATTTTTTATAAAGCTTTCCTAGAAACATGGATATGGTAAATGGAAAAGACATTGGGCTAAGTGTCAGTAGGCCTGGTTTATACTTCATTCTGTAACTACCTTGCAATATGAGCAACTCTATTAGTCTCTCTGAGTCTCTTTTCTCACCTATAAAAGGAGGGGTTAGACTAGATGTTCAAAATTGTTCTGCTCTGTTTCTCTGATCTTCTGTATGTTGTCATCCCTTCTGCCCTTTACTAGACTCTGCATGCGTCTCCTCTCTGGGGATTCTGTAACTCCATGTGTCTTAGCTTGGAACCTAATTTTTTTTCATTTTACTTTTCTCAGAGTATTTACAATGTTGAAGACAACGAAGATGCAATGTAATATTTCTTCTTAGGTGCTGCCGTCTAACACATGATATATTTACTGTAGCCTAAAAATGGTTCATTGTCAAAATTTCAGGTTCTGTAAAACAAATTAGTGCCATAATTTATCAGTATAAGCCTGAAATTTGGAGAAATAAATTTTCTTAAAATGTGAGATGCTTATTTATCTACATGGCTAAAAGAAGGGCCAAGACTAATAGAAATCTGGAGGTAATTAATGCAGTGGGAAATTTAAAAAGATAAGAGAAAATAGTGATGGATGAGAATGTTTATGTTTACTGTACAATGACCATCAGTAATTAAAGAGATTAGTAGATGTTGTCTGTTTCTGTACTTAACCTAATGTTATGTTGGTTTAATTGTCTTCATTAGGGGCTTTTAGTAAAACAAAGGGTCTTTAAAATTAACACAATAATTTTTCACTTTAACAGGCTTAACTGGCAGTCTATTGATATACAGACAATGTCTAGTGAAGATAACAGCTATCAATTAAATAGTCCAATTTCTTGAAAACAGATATGTCAGTCAAGTAAATCTATTTTTGACTTTTGGAGATTAGCTTGATGAACATGGGCTAAGACTATAGTTTCTGCAGTGTTTTTGGCTTTGGTTTATTTTCAAATATATATGTTTTTTTTAACGGATAAGGCTAGCTTTAGAGTCGTGGGTTCATAGAATGGGCTAGACCCTGGGGCCCATATTGTTACGTAGAATTAGCCTTTGTGCAATGTTTGGTTGCCTTTTCTCCATTCTAGAACTCTCCACTGTATTCTAGACCTAATTCTTTACCTTGAGAGGGTTGGAGGCTCTCAAGTATGTAAGCTTAATTTTACGATGATGAATGGTTTTTCCAATAAGAAAAAAAATGTAGGGAAATAACCACGTAATGACTGGTGATTTGGGGAAGAATATGGATACTTGGGGAGCTCTGGTAGTTGCTTTTATTAAGAATAGTTGGTAGCAGGAATTTTAGCAACCCAAGCAGGCTAGTTAGAATATATTTCAGATTCGGAGTAAGGAGGGATTTTGTATCACAAGTGTACAACCTATCATACTTAACTAAGGGCACTCATCTCCACAGGGGGTAGCGTTTGTGGGTCTCTCTCTGTGGTGTGATCCTTAATTTATTTTGTGTGTTTGTGAGCCTGTTTTCAAAGTGAAGGTCAATTTTACCTTCTCTCTAGGCGTTAGGTGCAATGCAAAAAGAAGGAAAGAGATTTTGATATGGTATGACCAACCCCTTTTGTACAATGGATGTCAGTGTTGATTTTTGTACACGAACCACCGGATGGCAACAGAAAAAGTGTTTATATAGGATATAATCCATGGTTTCCCCAGCCAAGTTTTTTTTTTTTCCCATGATACACCACTTTTTAGTATACTTAGGTAATATGTACAATTTCTGGCTAAGAGCAAGGCGAATTTGTAGTACCCAGCTATGTGAAATCAAAACCAAGTAATAGAATAGTGGCAGAGTGTCACTAGAAAAAGATTTTTTTTTTTTTAACATGAGTGGATGTATAAACTGTTCCCAAAGGGAGGAAGTTTCCAGAGATGCAACGTTGATTTATATTATTGTATAGTCGTGCTTTTACTTCTGATTTTTTTATTCAGCATTTATTCAACTCTTACAGTAAGCTGTAATGATTTGCAGAACATAAAAGAAAACATGGCTGTTACCCTAAAACATTTTATGTAACACCTTTAAAAGGAAGAGATACATGAGTTTACAAACATTAAGCATATTTATGTATTTGCCGGCCAAAGGTATTTTTACTTTATGTAGAATTTGTTTTATTTTTGCCTTGTAGGCATATTCCCTTTTTCTAAGCCTGTTGTTTTGGCTCTTCTAAAATGGTTATCTTAGCTAAAACTCCTGGTTGCAAGCTAGAAACAGTCTGAACTACTTAAGTAAAAAAGGATTTTATTGGAGGAGTCCTGGGGTATCACAGTATAACTAGGAGAATTTCTTTACATTTGGAAAGTTTAGTATTCACTTCTACCTAGGGAATAACTAGAGCTACATGCTCAAAAGCTCCTGGGTGCTGTCCTCTTGGCCGTTATCTCTCAGTTTGCTTCTGTGTCTGTGCTGGCATTCTTCTGGATTCACTGGAAATTGCTTTCTCTTTGTGGCTGAAACCCAGCTGTCACCACTCTTTGCATTCCTATTGCTTCAGACCCTCAAATAAAGATTGACTTAAAGCTTTGGTACTGAGTCCAAAATCTGTGAAATGATCAGATTTGTATTTTAAACTCATCTTGAGTGGGGGTGGGGGGAAGCATTATTGTTGTTGCAAAATTGAGAATGGGTTGGAAGAAACCAGAATGAATGGCTGACTGTAGATGGGTTGGGCTGTAACAACAATTGAGGTGAGAGAAAGTAGCAGCTTGGGCTAGGTGGTGGTGCTGGAGATGGAGAGAGGTAGATGCACTAGAGAGAGATTTAAGAGGCAAAAAGTACGTGGGATTTGGTCATAGGTTGGATATGGAAGATGAATGAGAAAATATGAAAGGTGATGTCCAGGTTTCTGGCTTGCATGACTAGTTGGCTAGTATAACCGTTCACTGAGTTTGGACCACCTCTGTTTGGGCAACATGGTCATTATTTTGGTTTTGAATTTATTAATGTAAGGTACCTTTGAGGCATCCAGACAGAGCTGTTAAGTTGTTTGGATACATGAGTTTTGCAACCAGAGGAGGGTCTGGGCTTTTGGTATAAATGTTTGTGGAGACCATATAGCATTCTGTTTAAGAGGATGGGCTTGGCATAAAATAAAATGAACTTAACCACTTGCTAGCTTTGCATCCTTGGGTTGGCTACTTAATCTTCTTTAATCTCTACTTTTCTTATCCCTGAAGAATTGTGTAATGATTCTACCTGCTTCCTGTAGTTGTTGCTAGGGCTGATTGATATGATTGTAGGTAAGGTGTATCCAATAAGTGTTAGTTGTTGTTCTTTATTCTTTTGTGTAGAGGAATCCTGCCTTATTCATCTTTTCTCTTCCTGTAGTATTAGGGAGTGATGAGTTACAGTAGTAGAGTGGGGAGTATGGACAGTTGACATGACTGGAGAGGTATTATAGTAATATTAACCTGGCTGGGATATAACCTGGATAAATAGCAGGGCAATGGGGCTGGGGAGAGAGTAGAGTGATGGAGATGAGTTAGGGAATGGTTGTGATAATATAGAAATAATATTTGAACTGCAGTAGTATTGGAATGGAAAAATTGGAATGGTCAGTCTTGCTCAGAGAGGTAAATAAATGAGTTTTTTGGATTTGTTGATTATGTGGGTAATGGTGATGTTTTTGAGCTTAATCTCACTGGAGTTCTAGGAGTATAAAGTACATTGAAGTTCATTATGGAATGGATGGGTAGGGAGAAAATGGAGTCAACCAGTATGTTGTTCTATTGAAATTCTCAAGGAAAGAGAACTATGGAGGCATTTGAAATGCATAGTGACAAAAATGATCTTAAAATGCCTTGGGAATATTTTTTCCAAATTTGAAATCTATTATTGAGGCTGGGAAGAAAGTTGTCATTTGGCAGAATGGTAAGTAATTATCACAGTTCTCTGAAGTGATCATTTCTGTTTCATATGTTGTAACTACTGGAGACTTCTAACAACATTGTCCCTAAAGCTGAATGTGGAGGACTCCCTTCACCACCCTGCTATAAATACACAGAAACTGTGGACAAAATATAAGAAGAGCAAACAAGTGTTTCTGAAGTTTGAAAGACCAGGAAATCCATAGGTGGCAGCTACGAATAGAAAATTCAGAGCTCGGGCGTCAAGCAGGAGCTCAAGGCCTGTGGTGGTTTCTGATCTAAATACAGGCCGCAGTGGCTTAGTCTTGAGGGTCTCCTGAAGGAGCAGGAGACATGGCCTTGGGTCTGCTTAAACTTGGAAGGTGGAGTGAAGGTTGTCTAGCATCAAACCTTGAAGGGCTTTTCCATCTGTGAAAAGAGACTTAGAAAAACTTTGCCTACTGGTTTGGGAAAGTATAGGAAACTTGCTGTACTCCTGGGGTTGTGATAATTAGGAATAAAAAAGGGACATCTCAGCTCCAAGACTGCACCTAATAATTGGGGTGGATTCAAATTTAATGTTTCTTACAGTGCAACTAACCTTCAAGCTGAGACAAGTTAGCACAAAATCTGGTCTAGAACTATGGAAATGAATAGAGCCCTCAAAAGTAAGTGTGAAACTGACATGCAGAGCAAACTAAAAATCTGAGACTCTTGCAGAAGAAACAAGTCATGCTAAAGATGAGCTTGCAATACAAAAATTGCCCAGCCACACAAGGAAATGAATCACCATGAAGGAGAGTCAGCAGATGAATAGTATTCCAGGAGGTTGAGATGATAGGACATATGAAAGAGATTACTTGCTTAAAATTATGAGAGGTGAAAGGGGTAAGATCATAATGAAAGAACATCACAGATTAGAAAAATAACATGGAGTTGGAAAAGAACCCAATAGGACTTCTAGAAATGAAAATAATGGTCATTAAGTTTAAAAAAAAAAGTAACCTCAATGGACAGGTTAAACAGCCAGGTAGATATAATTGAAGATAAAAACTGTATTGAAAAATCAATAGAATTTTAAAGGAGATCTGAGGAAATTGCTTGGAATACAGTAATAAGGGATAAATAAATGGAAAATGAGTGGTTACGATTCATGAACTTCAGGATGAGAAAGTCCCATATGACCTTCTGTGAACTTCTAGAAAGAGGAAATAGAAGAGAGACGCTATTAGAAGATAGAATGGCTGAGAATTTTTCATAATCAGTACAAGTTCTGCCTGAGTTCTTAGTTTCAAGAACCATAGTGAACCCCACACAGGATAAATAAAAATAAATTCATACCTAGACATATTTTAGATGAAGCCTCAGAAAAGAAGAGGAAAGCAACCTGAGGAAAGCTGATGTCTAGACTGGCAGGCATTTTGTTCATAGCAGAAGATGATTGAATAATATCATCAAAGGCTGGAGGTGGAAATCCACCACCAACCTAGAACTCCATGTCCATAAAAAGTATTATGATAGTCAAGAGTAAGTGAAATGGGCCGGGCGTGGTGGCTCATGCCTGTAATCTCAGCACTTTGGGAGGCCAAGGTGGGCAGATCATGAGGTCAAGAGATCGAGACCATCCTGGTCAATGTGGTGAAACCCCATCTCTACTAAAAATACAAACATTAGCTGAGCATGGTGGCGTGCACCTGTAGTCCCAGCTACTTGGGAGGCTGAAGCAGGACAATCCTTTGAACCCCGTAGGTGGAGATTGCAGTGAGCTGAGGTTGCGCCATTGCGCTCCAGCCTGGCTACAGAGCAAGACTCCGTCTCAAAAGTAAGTGAAATAAAGATTGTAGATAAAAAACAAAGTTGATGATTAGTAGTTGGAACTACTAAAAGATGCACTTCAAAAAGAAATTGAAACCAGGAGTGAGGTACAGATGGTTAAGTGCTAAATGATAGGAAGTGGTGTTGCAGTGTGCCCCTTAAATTTATATGTAATTGCTTTGCAGTTTGAGAAGTGTCAGCAGTCTCCATTACAGGTACTCATACTGCAGTGTGTGAGCGGATTAGCGAGAGTGTAAGTGGGGAGGGGTTTGGGAGATGTTGGTCAAAGGATGCAAAATTTCATTTAGGAGGAATAAATTCAAGAGATCTGTTGTACAACATGGTGACTATAATGAATGATAACGTGTTTTATTCTTGAGTTGCTAAAAGTAAATTTTAAGTATTCCTACCACAAAAAGTATGTGAAGTAATACATATAATTAGCTCTATTTAGCTGTTTCACAATATATATGTGTTGAAACATGTACACAATAAATATATGCAAGTTTTTGTCAAAATAAAATTTAAAAATGTATGCGAGCAGGAGTTAATTCATCCAGTGCTTCAGTGAATAAAGTGCTGTGTTAGCAGTATAGTGATCAATAACAGTTCCTTCCTTCAGAGAGCTTATAGTTTATTAGGTCATAGACACATCAAAAAATACAGCGCAGATGTGCGGATGATAAGCCATACAGGGGATTCAGCATCTGGTAGATCAGTTTAAGTAGGACCCTAGCAGGGATACATATAGGCAAGCCGTGTTGGAATCTGGGGACTCAGATTGGCATGTGGAAACATGAAGTGAAGGATTCAGGTGGAAAGCCACTGATCAACAGGAATGAGGAACCCAACACCTAGATCAGAACAGGATTCTTGCCAAAGGACCAAACATCAAGACCTTCATATTGAGCCAAGACATGCCACGTGACCTTTACATTCTGAATTAGGGTCTTATTGTCATAGCTGTAGGAAATGCGGACTTGGATCTTGGCCAGCAAAGAGCTAACTCAAATGTGCAGGATAAAGCACTGTTGAGAGCTGAGATAAAGCATACACAAAGAGGCAAGTGGTTGAGATAGAGCAGCTCAGTGGATGAGAGTTAATGACAGATGAGATTGTAGCTATTTGCATTTTTGTGGCAACTTGATATGATTGGTTGGTGCTCATCAATTCCTGAATTTTGAAAATTACTTAAATCTGTATCATGGAGTGTTATAGTTGGAAAGACAGAGGCCATCAGCATCTCTAACTTTGCTGTTTTCTGTGGAATCAAAAGCGTGAAATATAAGTTGTGTCATGCTTTTATATAGATGAATACTTCATGCAATTAAAATATTATAATCTAGCATTTTATTAGCTGTAGAGATGCCTTAAGAGGTTTTATTTTAAACCCGCAATTGCTTTACTTCAGAAGTTGCTCTTTCTTAGGTGAAAAACATGCATTTCATCATAGATCCTATTGGCAACAAAAACTTTTTTTTAAAAGCTAAACCTTATTTGACCTGTGAATTGTCCCACATCAGCCAGTGAGTCCTAACCCACTCTGACTTTTTCCTTACTTTAGGGAGCAAGCTGGGTTGGCTGGAGTCCTGCATCCCTATCTGTATTAGTCAACAGCAGGTGACCTTGACAAATGGTGAGGACCCGAATGCTTCTGGTGGCTTTCACAGTGGTTGTTGTGGTACATGAGAAGACTACCATGTTGGTATTACAAAGGATGTTGTGGAAGTAGCTCTAATTGACATGGAAGGATTTCAGAATAGATTAGGTGAAACATGAGGTTACAGAGCTCTTTGTAGATTGTACTAGCTTGTTTTTATGGAGTGCTTTTCTTGGCATCAGTCATTGTGCTACGGCCTTCAAGTTTGCAGTACCATACATCCTTACAACCCGATTTTATAGATGAGGAAATTGAGGTCCATAGAAGTTCAGATCACTAACTTCATAAGTGGTGGAACTGGTCTTTGAATGCACCCGTGTCTCTGGAGCCCTTGTTCCTAGTCCTCTCCTATGCCACCCTCTGTACATGACAAGCCCTTCCTGGGAGTTTCCAAGTACCAGCTTTCTCTGACATAGGGTCACGCATGCACATGCAAGTAGAAAAGAGTGTGGAAGTGGCATATTATAATACAGATAAGAAATTACTGTTTTATAATATGATGCGATGAGTATGATTAAGAAATAGACCAGCCTACTTAATGTGCTTATCTCTGTTATGGGGATTTCTCTTTTTTCCTGGATGTTCTCAGTTTTCAAACATTAAGCATTTATAACTTTTTAAAAATTATGAAAGCAATTAGAATTATTTACCATAATGTATTATTACTGGATTTTAGGAGGAATATGGTACTAAAGCTGTTTAGTGGTTCAGACTGAGAGTGCATTAATGAGGACCTGGGATTTTGTTTGTTTCCTATTTAAGGGAACTGAAATTATTGTTTTGGGCCTTATTTTGTTCATCTGTTGGAAAAAGGCATGCCATATTTTAAGTTATAGGCTCATTATAAGAATAAAAAACTCCTTTGAAAGATGGATTGATAAACACATTTGTTGCATCGATTTCTGGTTAGTGCTGTTTAATCTTTATGATTCCAGTGTCAAATTCTCCCCACAACTCTGATATAGAATCAATTCATACATTCAAGTTAATGGTAGGTAGAATGCATAAAAAATTTGAAACATGAAGTTGTAAATGAAAATTAGGAGTAAATTTAAATTTAAATATACATACATTTTGTATTTAAAACTTTCAGTACAGTCGTATACTACGTAATGACATTTTGGTCACTGACAGACTGCATATATAATGTTCCTGAAAGATTATAATTCTGTATGTTTTTGGTACCTTGTCTCAGTTCAGATTTGTTTAGATACATAAATACTTGTGTTATAGTTGCCTGTTGTGTTCAGTACAGTAACATGCTGCACAGGTTTATAACCTGGGAGCAATAGGCTGTACCATGTAACCTAGGTGTGTAGGAGGCCATAACATCTAGGTTTGTGTAAGTGATGTCTGTGATGTTCACACAATGACAGAATTGCCTAACAGTGCATTTCTCAGAACATATCCCCATCATTAAGTGATGCCTGATCTGTATATTCAATATAATATAAATGTAAATTAGAGCATTACGTATGTATGCTGTAGTATAGTAGGCAACAGTTGGGTAGCGTCTGGATCACAGAAATGTGTCACTTTCTGAGAATGCCCTGGTACATGTACATAGCAGGGGCCTCACTGGCCATTTTTCTGCCCTGTCATCTCTTGGCCCTTTTTTATGGAGCTCTACAAATCACTGCAGCCTGGAACTGGTTCTTGCCCATCCTGAGTTTTGGATGTTCAGTTTCTCCTGAAGTCTACAGTGTTTGTTTTCCAGTGTATCCCCCTTTTTTGCTTAAACTAGTCAGAATTGCTTTTTTTGGGCAAATACTATTTAAACCTTTTAAAAAGGGGGTCTGGGTATGGTGGCTCATGCCTATAATCCTAGCATTTTGGGAGGCTGAGGTGGGCAGATCACTTGAGGCCAGGAGTTTGAGACCAGCCTGGGCAACATGGCAAGACCCTGTCTCTACACAACGTACAAAAACTTAGCTGAGTGTGGTGGTGTGCACCTGTTGTCCCAGCTACTTGGAGGGCTGAGGTGGGAGAATCACTTGAGCCCAGGAGGTCAAGTCTGCCGTGAGCCGTGACCGCACAACTGCATTCCAACCTGGGCAACAGAGTGAGACTCTGTCTCAAAAAAAAAAAAAAAAAAAAAAAAAGGCTATGAGGAGATTGCTTAATAAGCATGACTAGCAATTTCTAATCCTATTTTAAATATAAGATTATAGTAATTTTAAAAGCAAAGTTTTTAAGGCAAGCAAAGGAACATGTATTGATTACTGAGTATGTTACACAATTACAACAAATGAAACTGGCTGCCTTGTGTTTTGATTTTCGTTTTTATCTTTCTGCTTTCCGGACTAATTGGGGAGCAAGAATTCCTTTTCCTTTCCCTGTTTCCTTTAGATGGTTCTGCCCCTTCATCTTCCGTCCTCATTTCTGTAGCCTGACTTTGTTCTGTAGCTGTGTGCTATTCCCTGGGGGCCTGCCAGGAGGGGATTTTCTTCTGCTCATTCCTCTCCCCATTCATTGACTGCCTTGAAGTGGCCTTTTTTCCTTCCCTACCTGTATTAAGATTTTCTACTTGCACACTCTTCTCCCACGTTCACAGGAGCTGGTTTTTCCTTGTTGTGCATGGAAGCGCCTTGGGTTCATGTTTAGGATATGAGCATTGTTGACAGGCTCTCTTAACAGGTGAAAACATCTCAGAAGGATGCTTGATTAAAATAAGTATTTTGTTGTTCACAAGCCTCTTTATTTGGCTTTGGTAAACTAGGAGGCTAAGGTAACCTGTCATTCCAGTTTTTTTTTTTTTTAGTTTTTGTGGTTATATTTTATTATGCAGTGCTTATTTCTTATGAAAAAATGAGTAGGTTAAATTCATACCATATCAAAATGTTGTAGCAAAAGTCTCTACTTTTCTGATCCTCAGCCCCCTAGTTCCCCCGCTTGAGGCTAATCACTGTTTCCAGTTCCATGAGTATTTGTTCAATGATATTTTATGCATGTACAACTTTTTATGTCTTTCCTTGCAACCCTTTGACATTATACAAATGGTTAGCATACTGTTAGCTTGGAGGCTAGTCCCAGCACATTTTTCACCTATATTGTGTCTTAGAGATCATTTCATATTAGCACATATGGGTATACCTTGTTACAAACATGCACACACAGAAAATATGCTTTAAAGCCATCTGCTGTAGTGCATTGGCATTACAACATAATGTCATGAGTGCCAGAGCTGGATTCAAATCCTGGCTCTGCCATTTCCGAGACTGTGACCTTGGGCAAGTTGAGTCGCTTGTCTGTGCTCCAGGTGCTCATTTGTAAAGCAGAGTTAATCTCTCTCTCACAAGGTTTTTGTAAGGATTAGAGGAGATAATGTATGTAAAGTATTTAGCACAGTGTCTTGCTTAATAAATCATAGCTATTGTACTCATTAATTTATCAGATCAAATGAACCCCTAATGTGTTTCTCCTTTCTCAACTAAAATACACAGAAGGCATTACTTATTACTTGTTCTGTGACCTTTTTATCTTGCCTTGGTTGTCCTTTTCTTCCAGTTCCATAGTTTATCTTCTCTCCCACATCCCTCCTGAACCTATCCCCAACAAATGTTACATATTTCTTTTACTTTTTGAGGTTTCTTGGCCTGTTGATGAATATATTGACCTAGCATAGCCCTTGCCATTGCATTAGGTACCATCATTGGTGGTTTAGTAGTAGAAAAACTCAATAGAGAAGGAATATTTTCTTGGTGATGCTCCAGAGTGAATTTAATATTGACAATCAAATGTATTCAAGTCACTAGACAGGATGATCCCTTTTGTGATTGGGATTTCAGCTGGGATAGAACTGAGATTTGGATACAGATGGTACCTGGCAGACAGGAATAAATGTGGGGCTGAAATGCCACAGAAGCAGTCAGCAGTGTGGGCCTATCTGGGAGTGGCCTAAGGAAGGACATTCATGAGGGAGAGTAGGTGGGGATGGGAAGGACAAAAAACTGCATTGTTAAATTAAAATTTGCATGAAAACTCCGGCAGTGGGGCCTCACGGAGAATGAATGATATGCAGGGCATGGTGTATGTATGTGTGGAAAATAGAAAAGTGTGGTGCCTAGAAACTGGAAGAACTGTCTCCCTGGGCTATTTTAACGTTCGGCTTCAGAGTACAAGCAGTTTCGCTGTGGGAAGCCCCCAGCCTTTTCCACAGGGGAGGGATGGCTCTCATTTGACACAGGTCTGCCAAGCTGTCTCGCTTGGAGGAGTAAGGATTGTTGCACCTAGAAATGCTTGCGGAGGGTCTTGTGATGGGTTGAGTGCCTGTAAGGGCATCTGGGGGCTTAGACTGGTGGCACTCAAGGTATTAATTCCTGATCAGTGTGTTCCCATCTACACCCATGGCTGGTGTGGCCTAACCAAGCTGGCTTACCTTTTAGAAGTTTATTATCTCCTGAAGAGTACATGCTCTGGCTTCTTGGCCTGGCAGGCTTTCATTACTTACTGATACATATATGTACTCTTTGATAATCTGTTTTTGTCCCTTGTAAGTTTCTGCCATTGTATGCTGCAGTGATGAAGGAGGGTCTGCTCTCCTCTCCCAGGGTGTCTCGTGATGGCCTGTGTGTCTCTGGTCTGTTTATTGCCAACTCAAGTACCTTTTTTGCCATTCCATCATGAAAGAAATAAAAATGTAGCATTTTGAAATACATTTGAAATGTTCTGTTTAAGGATTTCACTTTAGTTATACTGTTTCTACTTTATATTACAAATCTGGTTTCCTCTTCCATTTGCCTAAATCTAACCGTTTCTTAATTTTTTTTTTTTTTTTTTTTTTTGCATTTGCTTTTCTGAAAATTTGAGCTTTGAAAGAGATGGCAGCTTGACCATGGACCAGGGCTTTCTGAGAATGCGAAAAAATGAATTTCACCTTGCCTAATAGAATTGCCTGGATGTGGTGGAGGGATATGGTGAGACAGAATCACAATTCTTCTACCTTCTTGAAAATGTTCTCCCTGATTTACTCCTCCTTTCCCATTCTCCTGATGTGTGGGTTTTGGAAGCTCCGGATGACTGTTTCATACATACACTCCCCTCTCCTTCTCCCCTGCCCGTGCTTCCCGCTGCACACATGCGCTGAAGGAGGTGAGCCTTCTGGAGACCTGATTCTATTTTCCAGATATCTTTGCCATCCTTTGCA
Organism: Macaca thibetana thibetana; assembly: GCF_024542745.1. Lineage (NCBI taxonomy): Eukaryota > Metazoa > Chordata > Mammalia > Primates > Cercopithecidae > Macaca > Macaca thibetana. The sequence goes on from NC_065580.1 coordinate 148,789,075, forward strand.
GTTACAGCTTTTTTTTTTTTTTTTTTATTTTTTCCCCCTATCTTTTATAAGTTCTTGTATTATACATACTTTGGAGATGGCTACAAGTAAAATAAAAGTATATATTGTTATATTATATAGACTAAGAACTCCTGTTACTATAGTAACATGCTGCTCTTTAGCAGTCAGAATTGTGTATTTCGGTGTCAGAGTTCCTTGTTAAAAAATTAGCCTTAATATTGATTTCCTCCTGCTCACACCTTGGTTGGTATATGAAAACCCTAAAGGTGAAGCATTTTTAACTAACTTTTGTTCTTTACACATAATCAGAAATCAGACTAAATCCATCTGTGATGCTAGCTCATGGTCTTTCTAGATTTTAGCCAAAGATCTTGTATGTTTTAAGCAGCTGACCTGTTTTAATATTAATCATGGCCATCCCAGAATAAGTCCTACTTGACACAGGGCATTTGTTCAACTACTTATCTTTGTTAAAAAAGAAAATACCATGAGACCAGTCATATCTTGCTGGATCTAGAGTGAGACCCAACTTCATAATGCAGTGATAACAAAACAATGTTTAACAATTTTGGTATGTCTCAGGAATTGGAGAAATTAGTATGTTGGTACTGTGAGGAAAAATATGGGTTAAAAAAAAAAAGAAACCCCAGCTAGGACTCAGCAGTCTTAATTTAAACCTTGTGCTTGACAAAAATTGAATGTTGCCTGTATACTCCAGACACAATCACGAAGCTCTTGAAGTTTCTGTATTTTTCTTCTGAAATTTAACTTCTGCTAATATAACATAGGATTTGTGGATGTCTTGCAGTCGTAAAATTTTAAGATATTTCAGTGCTTATCAACTGAAGGCTCTCAATGAAAACTACTGCGTGTATTCATCATATGTGAAATAAAACCTTTTTGAAACTAAAAATCCTTTAAAAAATTCACAAGCGAGATGATACTATAGAATTTTTTTGACAGATTTCTTAGAAACGTCAAAATCAAAGTGAAGACAAGTTGGAAAATCCTCTTTGATTCTGGTGGGTCACTTAATTTGAGTTGATTTCTTCAGCGCACATAACGTTTCTTAAAGTACAGTACTAATGACAGAGTCCCAGGTGGCCAGCTTTGTGAGCCGTGAACTTTGGCCTGTTGTACTACCTCTGGCTCTAGAGACTCAGCCTAGGAATGTGAATTGTGTGAGAATATGTCAGAACCTGGCTTCCTGTTGTAGGAACTCAATGCACTTACTTGGTTGATACTGAATTGCTGTAAAAATCATTGACATGAATGACAAGTTGTGCTTTTTTCCCCAACAGTTAGACATTTTACATATAGTATCTGAAGTTACTTCCCAAAGAAACATTCTTCATGTTTTGACAAGTTATTTTTTAAACCTGGTATTTAATACAATAAATATGGGTTGGTTTCTCTTCCTCCTCCTCTTCTTCATCCTCCTCCCTTTCCTCCCTCCCTCCCTCTCTTGCTCTCTCACTCTCTCCTCTCTCCCTTTCTCCTCTCTCTCTCTCTGTTTCTCTCTCTCTGTTTTCTCTTTTTTTCTCTCTTTCTCTCTTTCTTTTTCTTTCTTTTCTTTCTTTCTTTCTTTCCATTGTAAACATGTTTACAGGATTCAGAGGTCAAACTGTAGCAGAGTGTATACACGGAAGCTCTGCTTATACCCTTGTTCCCCCAACCTGTTTGCCCTCTCCCTCTACAGATCATTTTTATTAACTTCTTTCTTTTTAAAGTATTTTTTTTTTCCTTAGGTGCCACATAGCATCAAATGAACTATTTTAAAGTGAGTTGAGTGGCGTTGAACACATTGAGTGCTGTGTGATCACCACCTGTAGTTCCAGAACAGTTTCATCCCCCACCAAAGGAAGTCCCATGCACATTAAGCAGCCCCTAATGACCATCCACCCATGTTTTGCTTCTGTGGATTTATGTATTCTGAAAATTTTATATGCAGGAATAAGACTTTGTGTCTGGCTGCTTTTGCCTGGCATGATGTTTGAGGTTCATCTGGGTTGTGTATGTGTCAGTACATCATTTCTTTTTATGACTGAATAATACTCCATTGTGTGTATGTGCAACAGTTTGTTTATCCATTTTTCTGTTGATGGATATCTGTGTTGTTTCCACCTTTTGGTTATTGTGAATAGTGTTGCTGTGAACATGTGTGTGTTTGAGCACCTGTTTTCACTTCTTTTTGGTATATGACTAGGAGTTGCATTACTGGGTCATATGGCAATCCTGTGTTTCACTTTTCAAGGAATCACCAAACTCTATTCCACAGTGGCTGAACCATGTTCCATTTCCACCAACAATGTACGAGAATTCCAGTTTGTCAGATTGTTGTCTACACTTTCCTTTAAAAAAAAAAAAATTCAGTGGCATTCAGGGATCTTTATAATCTGAGCTTTGTTTTCCTTTGCAGTATAATCTCTTCCTGGTTTCATGTGGCATATGGTAGTTCCACTCTTTTGCTTCCTTCTCCTCACCTAATGTGTTGTCCCCCGCCCCCTTCACTCCCCCGCCTCCCCACAAGACTGTCGCTGCCTCTGTTGCCTAGGCTGGGGTGCAGTGGTGTCATCACAGCTCACTGCAGCATCTACCTCCCAGGTTCAAACAGTCCTCCCATCTCACCCTTCCAAGTAGCTGGGGTCACAGGTGTGTGCTGCCATACCTGGCTAGTTTCGGTTTTGGTTTTGCCATGTTACCAAGGCTCGTCTCAAACTCCTGGACTCAAGCAAGCCGCCCCTCTCGGCCTCCCAGAGTGCTGCAATTACAGGCGTGAACCAATGCACCAGACCAGGTTTTGCGCTTTTGTTGGCAGGTCCCTTTAACTGTGATGCTGTCTCCTAGCCCCCTTCCCCGACTCCACCTAGGGCCAGGCAAATTTCAATTCATTTGCTGAGTTTCAGTCTTCACCAAGTCTGTGAACTTCAAAAGACAGGATTACTTTATTCATTGCTACATTCCCTGCACCCAGCATGGTCCCTGGTACCTAAGGGGAACCCACTTCATGTTTGAGTGAATGAATATGTTGTGTAATTCTTTTTTCTTTATCACAATTGCTGCTTGTGCCTATCGAATTTCCAGAGCTTGCTGTGAAAGATAGGAAGAAAATATGTGGTAATATTGGCCAGTGTTTGGGCCATAAGATGTCTAGAGGTTCTAGGGAAAAATACACTTCCAAACTCACTCACATTACTGGTCATGTTCAGTTCCTGTGGCTGTAGGACTGAGGCTCCTCTTTTCTTGCTGGCGGTCAGCTGGGGCCACACCCTGCTTCTAGAGGCCAACTTGCATTTCTTTTCATGTGCCCCACTCCATCTTCAAACCAGCAATGGTGTATCAGGTCCTTTGTGTGCTTTGAGTACTTTTGACTTACATTTTTAGCTGGAGAAACTCTCGATTCGTGTACCTAGATCAGGTCCACCTTAATAATTTCCCTGCCTTCTGGTTAAATGTGCCGTAGAATATGACGTCACAGGAGTGAGATCTCATTTTTAGTCACAGGTTCCAGAGTTTGGGGCAGAACATTTTTGAATTCTGCCTATCACAGTGTTCACAGTTTAGTGATCTGTAGCTAGATTGGGTAAAGGTTCTTCTTTAGCCAGTGAAATGTCATCTTCTCTGTCTTTTGATTGCAGAGTTTCTATTACCTATTTTCATTTCTTTAAGCCATTTGGTCTCATATTCCTCTGTGTGTTACAAGAATTGTATCACATGATCCGTCTCATGTAGAAGTAAGCATGAGAGAAATGAGTGTAAATGGGCTGTTGGCCCTCACAGTAAAATCTGGTTATCTATTCTAGGGAGATACTCATGTTTTTCTTTTTCACATTGCTGTTGTAGGGTCAGATTCATTTTTCATGGTCATTTTTCTGGTCCTCTTTTAGCATTTGAAATTGAGTAGATTGTTTTGATTGTAAGAATGTTTTATAAAAGTAAATTTTTATTAAAATGTATATATGGAAAGGAAGACAAATAGTATATTGCTTGATAAATTTTCACAAAGAGACATACACATATAAGTAATACCCAAATCAAAGCATTAGAATATTTACTGGTACCCCAGAAGCCTTACCTACTCAATGACTCCCTTAAAGGCAGTTTTTTGCTTGCCTGTTAATTTGATGAACTTTCAGCCTTTGAAAAGTAGGTATAAAAAGCCGATGTGTAAAATGTTTGGAGTATGGGATAAGAATAGTCAGGAGGTAGCTCTTGGAAGTTTGTTTGCTCCTGAGTATGGGACCTGGTGATCAAAGATGATGTGGAACTAGATACTTTATCTTCCCTGTAATAGGAAATACACTCCCATTTTATAACTGTAATTTTTGCACTCAAAGCAAAAGTAGGCTCTTACTTTTGCTGTTAAAATAGAAACTGGAAAACTGTTCTTAAGAAAAGTCATCCTAATGGGTTCAATTTGAGATGGTTGCTGGTTTTTGTATTTTTATTTTTTTGACCAATGCTTTGTTTTTCTTCTGTAATTTTATCAAACCTATGCCCAGAAAAAAGTAAAGGGCAAGATTTCAGAATCTGAAAGTTCTTATGGTCACACGTTTGCACGAAAGTCCTCCCATGCTTCATTTTTCTTAACGGAAGGTAAACTTTCCATGTTGAACTTTTCTTTATTTTTAACAGAGGACAAGCTTTAGGAAACTGTATTCAAGCCACATATTCAGTGGTAGACTCTGGTGGTGGAACAGCTATTGGTTATGTTTCTCTGGAACTGCATTTCTCGTCACTGTCACCAAAAGCATCCTAGGTTCCCTGGGAAGGAGATCTTAAAGTTCTCTCCCAAACCACTTTTTTGGTGATGCTTCAGTCTCATAGGTGATGCTTAAAACACAGTTTCTGATGTGGAGATTTGAGATCTTACAACCGTAGACCATATCTTAAACATGGAATACACAAGGATTCGTGATCTGGGCATTAATAGCCTGTTTTTTCCTAATTGCATGTTTTATAGTAATCCTAACCTTTAATATATAATATCCTAACCTTTATATTTAGCATCTTAACCTATTGCTCTGTATTCCTTTAATGCCATGGATTATTGTTTACAATTATAAATGAAATAAGTAATTTTACTTTATATTTTCATTAATATTCAACGAATACCAATTTAAGGAGAGAAACATAGATATACTTTTAAAAGAATTCAGGCATTGCTCTTAAAATTTTTTATTATCATAAGCATGTGAAGCTCTTTTTCTGTAATCCTAATTCCCAGGGACCAAAATGATGATTAATTACAGACAATAGGTTTATAAAAGTAACTGTTTCCATCGTAGAACTGTCATAAAAGATTAAAGGATGTATCAACATAATGAACCAGCTTCCTGTGTAAAATTATTAATATAGCTAAATAATATAGCTTTATGTCTGTTATAAAAGTATCGGAAAAATTGCTGGATAATGTCTTACAAATTTTTTACAAAGTACATAGATAGTCCTCAGTTCTATTGAATTTCTCTGACATTTTGCTCAACCGGTTTTTCCTGTGCAGGAAAATCTTAACAGGTTGTTGTTGCAGGAAAAGTGGTGTGCTTTTAGAAACCATGACTAGGCTGCCTGAATCAAACATCCTCCCTTCGAGAGGCCTAGCAAAGACCATCTCACTTGGTTGTATCCGGAGTACACTCTCATAGGGATAAAGAGCCAACCAAATAAAAGGGCAGACATATACTTAGCTGTATCTATCTATCCGAATGTGTGTCCATACAGTGAAGCTACTGTACAGTATTTCTTAATGTAACTTAACAATGTGGTTAGTTTCTTGCCTCCTAATGGCTTAGTAAAAATAGTACTTGTTCACTGCAAATTGTAGAGTATATAAAAGTGTAGAGAAAGTAGAAATCAACAGAAATCCTTTTACCCAGAGATAACCATTGTTAACATTTTGGTGAACATGTTTCTAGAAATCTCTATGCTTATATACATATGTAAAAGTGTACATATCTGATGGGATCAAATTATATGCTGTTTAGTATTCTGTCAGTCCACAACTTGCCCGTTTTCAAAACTGTAGATATAGATAGACATTATTTTCAGTGGATGTATGCTCTTCCACTGCGAGTCATAGTTTAGTTTACTCTGATATTGCTAGGCATTGAAGTTGTTTTGGTTCTTCATTATAAACTATGCTATGATGAATACGGTTGTCTGATAATTCTGTTAGTTTAGGGTAAATACTTTGAAGTAGGATTGCTGGCTCATAGAGCATGTCTTATTCCCTACCACAGAGCTGCCCTTTGGAAAGGTAGTGTTAGTTTACACATCCACTGAGTCCCCATTGCTAGATCTTCTCACCAACACTACTTTCTAAATTATTTATTTCAATTCATTTATTTTTTATCTAATTTTTTATCATGGAAAATGTAAATACATGCAGTGGTAGAATATGCATCCATCACTCAGTTTAAGTAATTTCAACTCATGGCTAATTTTGGTTCATCTATATCCCACCTGTTTTCCTTCTTTTCATTTTGTGAAGCAAGAGGCTTCTCAGGCTATCATTTAACCTGTGATCCCTCACTTTTATTTACATCTGTTTATTACTGAAATTAGTATTTTTAAAATACACTTATTGGGTACAAAGTGGCTATAAATTTTAATAGTGAGTTAATTGATTTTCTTCCTGTGGGTTTACACCAATTGCAAAAGTGTAATTTAGCTCTTAGGTTGAATAATTTTAAGCCGTCAGATGTAAAGATAATGTTCAGTTCCAGAAAGATAACCAGACTATGAGCTGGTCTGGTAGCATCTGCAGTGTTTGATCCTGGGTGTGACATCTTCAGAAGAACATTGACAAATGAGCATTTCCAGAACAGAGTGACCAGCATGGTGACATTAGAGAATAGTGTCACACAGGGAATGGTTGAAGGAACCAGGTGGGGATCTTCAGTTTAGAGAAGAGAGAAATTGAAGGAAGAGGCTGATGAATGGAGACAGCTATCCGCAGATATGCCATGTGGAAGGTTTCAGGGATAACAAGGAAGAAGCTGCTAATTAAGTAGCAGTAAATTTTGTCTTCTCTCTGGCTGCTCACATTTAGCTTTTACTGATTTTATTTATATACAGCTGCTGGAAGCAAGCGACTGGTTTTGTGATTAAAATGATGCTTTTGGATTTCTAGAAAACCCTGAGATGATCTTTGTAAGGTTTTACTTCACATACCCATCTCTCCAAACAGGGATTTAGCGTTGAGATTTAAAGCAGTTTTGCTATATAAGAAAATATTTTTCAGTAGAGAAAAATAATATTCCAGCTGAAAGCTGCCCAGTGTAGGCCCGGAATCCCATATCTGTAGTTCCAAAATAAAAAAAAAAATTCTGACAGCAGAATGTTTCATAACTCATTTGGAAGCAAAACTTGACCTGAACAGCTATGTCTTTATCCTACTTGATGTGAATATTCATACATTTCTTTGCAGAAATAGTAATGTGTTTGATTACGGTATGCTTTTCCGTATCCCAGGAGTATTATGTAATGCTGTAATTACCCATCGAAAGCTCAAGTCTGAATTTTTAACACTTCTGGCACAGAGGGTGTCTGTACCTATAGTTGTTGTTCTGTCATATGTTGAATGATAGGCGGTGTATTTTGATACCCTATCACTATGCATGTGTAAAAAGGGAATGATCGTGCTTTTCCTGTTTGTCCCTCTGGAGGCTGTGAAAATTAGATTACTATGTGGAGCATATTCAGAATAGAACTGCCTAAAAATAACGTGTTACTAGTATGGCATTCTTATTCTGTGCGTGTTTAACTTTCCGCCCGAAGATAATTGGGAAGAATAATGTGGAAATCTGTAGTTGAAATATTTGAACTGTTGAACAAAGAAATGTCTTCCAGAGGCAAAATGACAAATGATATTTAAAAAATATTTTCACTTTTTCCAATCTGATTAGTACATTATGGTGTTATTTTGAATTATTTGAAATGAAGTAATGTATCATAAAATAGAAGTAGGCTTATTTTAAGGTCTACATTTATGAGCTCTTAGAATTTGCTTTTAGACATATATTGAAGTTGCTTATAAATGATGATGATGATTTCATTTTAGATCATGCTAACATTCTAGTTCAGATGATCTGGGTTGCTTGGATTTGTGTGGCAAGACCCAAACTTCACACAGAAAGGCAGGTAGTATGATTTTTAAAATATTTATTTATATATGGAAAAAACCTGGTTAAAACTCAAACAGCAGAAAAGTGTATTATGTAAGTCTCCTTCCCCTAATCCTTCTACTCAAAGATAACTGCTATGAATTTTTTTGTGTGTATTTTTTTTCATAAAATCTTTGTCAGTATATATTTCAAAATTTCATACAAATAGGATCATGTGCTCTCCATTTCATCCCTCTTTTACTTATGTGCCTTAGAAATCTTTCCATGACTACACACATACATCTATTTTCCTTTTAGTGACTGAAGTATTCCGCATGGACTATACCATTCCGTTAGTTCAGCTGATGGGCTGCTAGGTGGTTTGGCTTTTTTTTTTTTTTTTTCAGTAAGTAGAAGTGATCATGCAGTGAACAACTTTGTATAGTTTGACATATTTTTGTAAGAAAATTCAAAAGGTATATTTCCTATCATGGAAATGTAAGGAATCATTGAAAAATACTATAATTGAAAAATAATGCTGGATTACCCAAACAAAAGGTCTCATCAATGTAGTCTTTTACAATGTTCACCGATGCCATTTATCCCCTCCCTGGCTACCGCTAGACATTATTTAAGTAGGTATGTCTTTTAAATGTATTTTTTATTTAAATTGACTTATATTTTGTTACTGACAAATTTGAAGAAATGGTTATGTATGTATGAGGCATATCATCTTACATTTTGCAGATAATGGTTGGTACTCATTTAAGCTCCCAACACTCTTGGTTCTAAACCACATCCGTGATGTACTCTTTTATGACTTCAGGGAAAAGCAGATCCTTTCCTGTCTCCTCATTTTGATCTCCTTGGAAGGAAATAAGCTCCTTTTTCATATACTTTTTTAAAAACAGCTTTATTCAAGATATAATTCATCTGACATATAATTCATCTATTCAAAGTGTACAATTCAGTAGTTTTTAGGATATTTAGAGTTCAGAGTTGTGCAACTCTCAGTAGTCAATTTCAGAACATTTTCATCTCTCTAAAAGAAGCCTCACCCTTCTTAGCTATAATCACACCACATCTTCACCCCCTACCCTAGGGGAACTATTAATCTCCTTTGCATCTCTCTAGATTTGCCTTTTCTGGACATTTCATGTAAGTGGAATCATCCGACATGCCATTTTTGCCTGGCTTCTTTAACTTGGTATGCTGTTCTCCACTCTTCCATGTGGTGGTGTGTATTACTACTGCAGTCAGTTCCCTGTATTGGTGCGTTCCACATCTGGCGTTCAATCACAGATTAAGAATATTTAAAAAACTGCATCCGTACTGAACATATGCAGACTCATTTTTGTCATTATTCCCTAACCAATGCAGTATAACAACTACTTATATAGTATTTGTGCTTATTAGGTATTATAAGTAATCTAGAGATGACAATATAGGAGAGGGCGTGCATAGGTTATATGCAAATACTATGCCATTTTATATCAGATACTTGAGCCTCCATGGATTTTGGTATGCAGAGGAGGTCCTGGAACCAATCCGCTATGGATACCAAGTAGATGTCTATACTTCATTCCTTTTTATGGCTAAATAGTATTTCGTTGTATGTATATGTCACTTTTTTTTTTTTTTCCATTTATCAGTTGATAAACAGATATTTGGGTTATTTTCACTTTCTGGTGGCTGTGAATAATGCTGGTACATATGAATTTTCGTGTGGACATGTGCTTTCATTTCTCTTGAGTATGTACCTACAGGTGGAATTGCTGGGTCATATAGTAACTCTGTTTAAGCGTTTGATGAACTGCTAGTTTCCTAAATGGCTGCATTAGTTTACATTCCCACTACCAATGTGTGAGGGTTCTAATTTCTCTCTAACACTTACTTTTCTTTTTTAAAATAATCATCCGCTGTGGTTTGAATGTGTTCCCTAAATTTTATGTGTTGGAAACTTCATCATCAAATTCATATGTTGATTGGAGGTAGACCTACGGGAGGTAATTAGGATTAGATAAAGGTCATCAGGGTGAGGCCTCCATGATGAGACTGTTGGCTTTGTACAAAGAGAAAGAGATTTGCACTAACATGCATGTGTTTGCATTGTTTTGTCACGTGATGCCTCCTGCCATGTCATACAGCAGGAAGGCCCTCACCAGATGCCAGTGCCATGGTCTTGGACTTCATAGCTTCCAGAACCATGAGCTATGTCAGCTTTTCTTTGTAAATTACCGAGTCTAGGGCTAGGCACAGTGACTCATGCCTGCAGTCTCAACACTTTGGGAGGCCAAGGCAAGAAGATTGCTTAAGAACAGGAATTCGAGACAAGCCAGGACAACATAGCAAAACCATTTCTCTTAAAGAAAAAAACAAAAAACCAAAAAACAACCAGGTGTGGTGGTGCACTTGTAGTCCTATCTACTTGGAAGGCTGAGTTAGGAGGATTGCTTGAGTCCAGGAGGCTGCACTGAACTTTGATCCTGTCATTGCACTCCAGCCTGGATGACAGAGTAAGACCCTGTCTTTTAAAAAACATAAAAATAGGGCTGGCTGTGGTGGCTCATGCCTGTAATCCCAGCACTTTGGGAGGCTGAGGCAGGTGGATCACGAGGTCAGGAGTTTGAGACCAGCCTGGCCAACATGGTGCAACCCCATCTCTACTAATAATACAAAAATTATCTTGGTGTGGTAGTGCGTGCTTGTAATCCTAGCTACTTGGGAGGCTGTGGCAGGAGAATCGCTTGAACCTGGGAGGCAGAGATTGCAGTGAACCAAGATTGCACCACTGCAATCCAGTCTGGCAACAGAGCGAGACTCTGTCTCAAAACAAACAAACAAAACCCAGTCTGTGGTGTTCTGTTATAGCAACAGAATATAGGCCAATGCATGATGCTGGTAAGTGTGAAGTGGTATCTTGTGGTTTTTACTTGTGCTTCCTCAATGGCTAATAATGTTGAGCATCTTTTTATGTGCGTATTGTCCATTTACGCATCTTCTTTGGGGAAATATGTATCAGATCCTTTGCTCATTTTTTACATTAGTTGTCTTATTGAGTTGTCATAATTATTTTTATATTAGATATAAGTGCTTTATCAGGTGTGATTTTCTAATTCTGTGGGTCCTCTTTTCACTTTCTTGATGGCATTCATTGAAGTGCAGAAGTTTTTAATTTTGATGTTCAATTTATCCTTTGTTGTGCTTTTGGTGTCATATCTGAACACAAGTCTTTAAAGGATGAGTTTGCTTGGTGAAACACCTTTTCTTTGGATACCAGGTTCATAAGATTGGGCACAGTCAACTTTATTTTTTTTTTTAATCTCAATCACTTATTACTTGAAGATAATCTCAGGTGCAGCTTATTTTAAGGCAGTACCAATTAGTTGACTTTCAGACGTGTTATTTGGAAATACTTTTAAAGGTATTTTGATAAGAAAATCTAAGTTTTACAATAAAATGGAACCTTGCAATGTAGCTTTGCATTTTATGGTAAACATTAGTTACTGCTTACTTTACAGGTACTCAAAATCAGCTAACTACTTCAATTTCAGAATGTAACTTTCTCATGCCTTATTTCGACTAGTATTGAGCCTCTTTATGCTTAGAAGATGGTGTTGAATCTGTTTCAGGTTAAAAAATACTTTATTCAAACTATTTTCTTGAAAGTTAATGTGTCTAAAGTTTTTGAAAGACACTAATCACTGAGATTTTTGGAGATTTAAACTGATTTATTTTTGGTTATCCATGGAAAACTTAAAAAATTTCTTTAATGAATTATAGTTTTAAGTCTCATCTTGTTCTCGATGATTAATGTACAGGGCATGGCTTACAAGTGTGACTAAAGTTGTACAAATTAATCCTAGCAGGATTCCATCCGTTAATGTCAGTGCTGTCAATTGTTCTCCCCTTTTTCCTGTTATTCTGGCATTATATCTTTTCTGTATGTAAATTCTTATTTTGTGGGTGAAAAGGGATATGGTTCAACAGGATTCAAGAACTTAAAGATTGCCCTTTTTCACATTTTTCGTAAGTAGTAAGTCTTCTAAAGTGAAGTCAGAGTCATTATAAAGGCATGATAATGGAATCTTATCTATTTTGAAAAACAACTCTTATTGCTATTTTTAATAAATGTAAATGGTCTGCCATTTATTTTAGAATTATTCTGTTTCTAGGCCCTAGAAAGGCTCTGCATTTTATAATTAAAGTTAGTAGAGGCTGGAACAACTTCTAGGAATGTCATAATGTGCTGTAGGGGACAGCGATACTTTTTTTTTTTTTTTTTAAATTTATTTATTATTATACTTTAAGTTGTAGGGTACATGTGCATAACGTGCAGGTTTGTTACATATGTATACTTGTGCCATGTTGGTGTGCTGCACCCATCAACTTGTCATTTACATCAGGTATAACTCCCAATGCAATCCCTCCCCCCCTCCCCCCTCCCCATGACAGGCCCCTGTGTGAGATGTTCCCCTTCCTGAGTCCAAGTGATCTCATTGTTCAGTTCCCACCTATGAGTGAGAACATGCGGTGTTTGGTTTTCTGTTCTTGTGATAGATTGCTAAGAATGATGGTTTCCAGCTGCATCCATGTCCCTACAAAGGACACAAACTCATCCTTTTTGATGGCTGCATAGTATTCCATGGTGTATATGTGCCACATTTTCTTAATCCAATCTGTCACTGATGGACATTTGGGTTGATTCCAAGTCTTTGCTATTGTGAATAGTGCTGCAATAAACATACGAGTGCATGTGTCTTTATAGCAGCATAATTTATAATCCTTTGGGTATATACCCAGTAATGGGATGGCTGGGTCATATGGTACATCTAGTTCTAGATCCTTGAGGAATCGCCATACTGTTTTCCATAATGGTTGAACTAGTTTACAATCCCACCAACAGTGTAAAAGTGTTCCTATTTCTCCACATCCTCTCCAGCACCTGTTGTTTCCTGACTTTTTAATGATGGCCATTCTAACTGGTGTGAGATGGTATCTCATTGTGGTTTTGATTTGCATTTCTCTGATGGCCAGTGATGATGAGCATTTTTCCATGTGTCTGTTGGCTGTATGAATGTCTTCTTTTGAGAAATGTCTGTTCATATCCTTTGCCCGCTTTTTGATGGGGTTGTTTGTTTTTTTCTTGTAAATTTGTTTGAGTTCTTTGTAGGTTCTGGATATTAGCCCTTTGTCAGATGAGTAGATTGCAAAAATTTTCTCCCATTCTGTAGGTTGCCTGTTCACTCTGATGGTAGTTTCTTTTGCCGTGCAGAAGCTCTTTAGTTTAATGAGATCCCATTTGTCAATTTTGGCTTTTGCTGCCGTTGCTTTTGGTGTTTTAGACATGAAGTCTTTGCCCATGCCTATGTCCTGAATGGTACTACTTAGGTTTTCCTCTAGGATTTTTATGGTATTAGGTCTAACATTTAAGTCTCTAATCCATCTTGAATTAATTTTTGTATAAGGAGTAAGGAATGGATCCAGTTTCAGCTTTCTACTTATGGCTAGCCAATTTTCCCAGCACCATTTATTAAATAGGGAATCCTTTCCCCATTTCTTGTTTCTCTCAGGTTTGTCAAAAATCAGATGGCTGTAGATGTGTGGTATTATTTCTGAGGACTCTGTTCTGTTCCATTGGTCTATATCTCTGTTTTGGTACCAGTACCATGCTGTTTTGGTTACTGTAGCCTTGTAGTATAGTTTGAAGTCAGGTAGCGTGATGCCTCCAGCTTTGTTCTTTTGACTTAGGATTGTCTTGGAGATGCGGGCTCTTTTTTGGTTCCATATGAACTTTAAAGCAGTTTTTTCCAATTCTGTGAAGAAACTCATTGGTAGCTTGATGGGGATGGCATTGAATCTATAAATTACCTTGGGCAGTATGGCCATTTTCGCGATATTGATTCTTCCTATCCATGAGCATGGTATGTTCTTCCATTTGTTTGTGTCCTCTTTGATTTCACTGAGCAGTGGTTTGTAGTTCTCCTTGAAGAGGTCCTTTACATCCCTTGTAAGTTGGATTCCTAGGTATTTTATTCTCTTTGAAGCAATTGTGAATGGAAGTTCATTCCTGATTTGGCTCTCTGTTTGTCTGTTACTGGTGTATAAGAATGCTTGTGATTTTTGCACATTAATTTTGTATCCTGAGACTTTGCTGAAGTTGCTTATCAGCTTAAGGAGATTTTGGGCTGAGACAAAGGGGTTTTCTAAATATACAATCATGTCATCTGCAAACAGGGACAGTTTGACTTCTTCTTTTCCTAACTGAATACCCTTGATTTCTTTCTCTTGCCTAATTGCCCTAGCCAGAACTTCCAACACTATGTTGAATAGGAGTGGTGAGAGAGGGCATCCCTGTCTTGTGCCAGTTTTCAAAGGGAATTTTTCCAGTTTTTGCCCATTCAGTATGATATTGGCTGTGGGTTTGTCATAAATAGCTCTTATTATTTTGAGGTACGTTCCATCAATACCGAATTTATTGAGCGTTTTTAGCATGAAGGGCTGTTGAATTTTGTCAAAAGCCTTTTCTGCATCTATTGAGATAATCATGTGGTTCTTGTCTTTGGTTCTGTTTATATGCTGGATTATGTTTATTGATTTGCGAATGTTGAACCAGCCTTGCATCCCAGGGATGAAGCCCACTTGATCATGGTGGATAAGCTTTTTGATGTGTTGCTGAATCCGGTTTGCCAGTATTTTATTGAGGATTTTTGCATCGATGTTCATCAGGGATATTGGTCTAAAATTCTCTTTTTTTGTTGTGTCTCTGCCAGGCTTTGGTATCAGGATGATGTTGGCCTCATAAAATGAGTTAGGGAGGATTCCCTCTTTTTCTATTGATTGGAATAGTTTCAGAAGGAATGGTACCAACTCCTCCTTGTACCTCTGGTAGAATTCAGCTGTGAATCCATCTGGTCCTGGACTTTTTTTGGTTGGTAGGCTATTAATTATTGCCTCAATTTCAGAGCCTGCTATTGGTCTATTCAGGGATTCAACTTCTTCCTGGTTTAGTCTTGGAAGAGTGTAAGTGTCCAGGAAATTATCCATTTCTTCTAGATTTTCCAGTTTATTTGCGTAGAGGTGTTTGTAGTATTCTCTGATGGTAGTTTGTATTTCTGTGGGGTCGGTGGTGATATCCCCTTTATCATTTTTAATTGCGTCGATTTGATTCTTCTCTCTTTTCTTCTTTATTAGTCTTGCTAGTGGTCTGTCAATTTTGTTGATCTTTTCAAAAAACTAACTCCTGGATTCATTGATTTTTTGGAGAGTTTTTTGTGTCTCTATCTCCTTCAGTTCTGCTCTGATCTTAGTTATTTCTAGCCTTCTGCTAGCTTTCGAATGTGTTTGCTCTTGCTTCTCTAGTTCTTTTAATTGCGATGTTACAGTGTCAATTTTAGATCTTTCCTGCTTTCTCTTGTGGGCATTTAGTGCTATAAATTTCCCTCTACACACTGCTTTAAATGTGTCCCAGAGATTCTGGTATGTTGTATCTTTGTTCTCATTGGTTTCAAAGAACATCTTTATTTCTGCCTTCATTTCGTTATGTACCCAGTAGTCATTCAGGAGCAGGTTGTTCAGTTTCCATGTAGTTGAGCGGTTTTGATTGAGTTTCTTAGTCCTGAGTTCTAGTTGGATTGCACTGTGGTCTGAGAGACAGTTTGTTATAATTTCTGTTCTTGTACATTTGCTGAGGAGTGCTTTACTTCCAATTACGTGGTCGATTTTGGAGTAAGTACGATGTGGTGCTGAGAAGAATGTATATTCTGTTGATTTGGGGTGGAGAGTTCTATAGATGTCTATTAGGTCTGCTTGCTGCAGAGATGAGTTCAATTCCTGGATATCCTTGTTAACTTTCTGTCTCGTTGATCTGTCTAATGTTGACAGTGGAGTGTTGAAGTCTCCCATTATTATTGTATGGGAGTCTAAGTCTCTTTGTAAGTCTCTAAGGACTTGCTTTATGAATCTGGGTGCTCCTGTATTGGGTGCATATATATTTAGGATAGTTAGCTCTTCCTGTTGAATTGATCCCTTTACCATTATGTAATGGCCTTCTTTGTCTCTTTTGATCTTTGATGGTTTAAAGTCTGTTTTATCAGAGACTAGTATTGCAACCCCCGCTTTTTTTTGTTCTCCATTTGCTTGGTAAATCTTCCTCCATCCCTTTATTTTGAGCCTATGTATGTCTCTGCGTGTGAGATGGGTCTCCTGAATACAGCAGACTGATGGGTGTTGACTCTTTATCCAGTTTGCCAGTCTGTGTCTTTTAATTGGAGCATTTAGTCCATTTACATTTAAGGTTAAGATTGTTATGTGTGAACTTAATCCTGCCATTATGATATTAACTGGTTATTTTGCTCGTTAGTTGATGCAGTTTCTTCCTAGCCTCGATGGTCTTTACATTTTGGCATGTTTTTGCAATGACTGGTACCGGTTGTTCCTTTCCATGTTTAGTGCTTCCTTCAGTGTCTCTTGTAAGTCAGGCCTAGTGGTGACAAAATCTCTAAGCATTTGCTTATCTGTAAAGGATTTTATTTCTCCTTCACTTATGAAACTTAGTTTGGCTGGATATGAAATTCTGGGTTTAAAATTCTTTTCTTTAAGAATGTTGAATATTGGCCCCCACTCTCTTCTGGCTTGGAGAGTTTCTGCCGAGAGATCTGCTGTTAGTCTGATGGGCTTCCCTTTGTGGGTAACCCGACCTTTCTCTCTGGCTGCCCTTAAGATTTTTTCCTTCATTTCCACTTTGGTGAATCTGGCAATTATGTGTCTTGGAGTTGCTCTTCTCGAGGAGTATCTTTGTGGTGTTCTCTGTATTTCCTGGATTTGAATGTTGGCCTGCCCTACTAGGTTGGGGAAGTTCTCCTGGATGATATCCTGAAGAGTGTTTTCCAACTTGGTTCCATTTTCCCCCTCACTTTCAGGCACCCCAATCAGACGTAGATTTGGTCTTTTTACATAATCCCATACTTCTTGCAGGCTTTGTTCATTTCTTTTTCTTCTTTTTTCTTTTGGTTTCTCTTCTCGCTTCATTTCATTCATTTGATCCTCAATCGCAGATACTCTTTCTTCCAGTTGATCGAGTCGGTTACTGAAGCTTGTGCATTTGTCACGTATTTCTCGTGTCATGGTTTTCATCTCTTTCATTTCGTTTATGACCTTCTCTGCATTAATTACTCTAGCCATCAATTCTTCCACTTTTTTTTCAAGATTTTTAGTTTCTTTGCGCTGGGTACGTAATTCCTCCTTTAGCTCTGAGAAATTTGATGGACTGAAGCCTTCTTCTCTCATCTCGTCAAAGTCATTCTCCGTCCAGCTTTGATCCGTTGCTGGCGATGAGCTGCGCTCCTTTGCCGGGGGAGATACGCTCTTATTTTTTGAATTTCCAGCTTTTCTGCCCTGCTTTTTCCCCATCTTTGTGGTTTTATCTGCCTCTGGTCTTTGATGATGGTGATGTACTGATGGGGTTTTGGTGTAGGTGTCCTTCCTGTTTGATAGTTTTCCTTCTAACAGTCAGGACCCTCAGCTGTAGGTCTGTTGGAGATTGCTTGAGGTCCACTCCAGACCCTGTTTGCCTGGGTATCAGCAGCAGAGGCTGCAGAAGATAGAATATTTCTGAACAGCGAGTGTACCTGTCTGATTCTTGCTTTGGAAGCTTCCTCTCAGGGGTGTACTCCACCCTGTGAGGTGTGGGGTGTCAGACTGCCCCTAGTGGGGGATGTCTCCCAGTTAGGCTACTCAGGGGTCAGGTACCCACTTGAGCAGGGAGTCTGTCCCTTCTCAGATCTCAACCTCCGTGTTGGGAGATCCACTGCTCTCTTCAAAGCTGTCAGACAGAGTCGTTTGCGTCTGCAGAGGTTTCGGCTGTGTTTGTTATTGCCCTGTCCCCAGAGGTGGAGTCTACAGAGACAGGCAGGTTTCCTTGAGCTGCTGTGAGTTCCACCCAGTTCGAGCTTCCCAGCAGCTTTGTTTACCTACTTAAGCCTCAGCAATGGCGGGTGCCCCTCCCCCAGCCTCGCTGCTGCCTTGCCGGTAGATCACAGACTGCTGTGCTAGCAATGAGGGAGGCTCCGTGGGTGTGGGACCCTCCCAGCCAGGTGTGGGATATGATCTCCTGGTGTGCTTGTTTGCTTAAAGCGCAGTATTGGGGTGGGAGTTACCCGATTTTCCAGGTGTTGTGTGTCTCCGTTCCCCTGGCTAGGAAAAGGGATTCCCTTCCCCCTTGCGCTTCCCAGGTGAGGCAATGCCTCGCCCTGCTTCAGCTCTCGCTGGTCGGGCTGCAGCAGCTGACCAGCACCGATCGTCCGGCACTCCCCAGTGAGATGAACCCAGTACCTCAGTTGAAAATGCAGAAATCACCGGTCTTCTGTGTCGCTCGCGCTGGGAGTTGGAGACTGGAGCTGTTCCTATTCGGCCATCTTGCTCCGCCCCCTCGACAGCGATACTTTTAAAGGTTCTGACATTCAGCCAGTAAGGTGCTTCTATTTCCAAATAACTTCTTTTCCCCCCAGGAATAGATACAGGAAATATTTTTGGTAAATCTGCCAAGTTTTTTATGTGATTCTCATTATATTAAATTTTATTAACAGTGCCTAAATAATGCTAACATTTTAAGTTAAACAGTTATTCAGCTTACCACTTGGACATTACTGCTGATTAGAATTGAAGGCTAAGTTGAGCCTGGGGAATGAGCCTCATTGTCCAGAAAAGGGCTCTTAGATTTTTCCCTGTCAGTGTGTCATAACCTTTTATAAGGGCAGCGCCAAAAAAGGAGAAGCTGCTACTTGGGGCAGTGTGTTTGACTTTGGCATTCTCACAGGTATGCTGTCTGGGAAAGAGTTCAGGTCTCCTGCTTAAGAAATTGGGAACTAGGCTGCTTCCTGTGGTTCTGTTGCTTTGTCAGGGGAGGGAGGGTACCTGATTTCTACTGAAGGCCAAAATGCAGAGTCAATACAGCCGGTTCTTGGCAAAAATTATGATATTTAGAAACTTTTGGAATGTCTGCAGTGTTTTCTAGACATTCTGGGGAGGTCACTGGTGTTTGGAAAGTACATACAAATGGTGTATGAAAGGAGCGTGCCATTTTCTGCAGAGGTGTTCATTACGTTTCATAACCTTGTGTTGCCGTTTAATGAGGTCAAAGAGGTATCTCGACTGTGACTATGGAATGCTTATCTTTTGTTTTGTCTTGGTCTCCTACCTGTCTGTGTCTTTCATTATCTCTGACTTCTTGTATGTTGGCAGTGGCTTTATTTCCTTTCATACTCAGCCTAGATTCCAGGCTCATTTGTAACTCCTACATCAGAACCCTGAACTGGCTTGCCTGTTTTGTAATCTGTCCTACCATGCATACCCCTAACCTAGCACAAACTCCCTGCCCTTCCCTTCTCTTGTACCCTTGTGGCTCAGCACTTCTGGATAAATTAGAACAACTTAGACGATGGTATTGGTCAGGGTCCAGCTGTCGAGCACAGACTCTAATTCTTCCTACTTTAAGCAGAAAGTGATTTATTACAGGGAATTAAATTTCTTGGTGAATTGTTGAGCATACTTAAAAACATACTCTCTAGCACGACCTGCTGGGAGCAATTCCCAAGGCTGCCCTGTGGGACTGGACTGCCAGGGTGGCCAGCGTCTATCCCAGACATGGGGCTGCTGATTTGGCTGTTGCTGCTCCACTGCTGGCCTCAGAACCACACCACCTCAGCCGCTGTCCACAAGAGCAAAGTGGCTACGTCACAGTCTGTTTCTCTCCCCACTTAGTTCAGTTTCGTTCTTAACCCAGTTGGACCATACAATTTGTGTTTTGCGTGATTCACTTTTATCATGATCTGACAGAACCTAAATCTAGAGCAGAGCCCCAGTAGCAAGAGAACTGGGAAATGTGGTTTTCAGCTTTCCAGACTCTGCAGGGCTAGAAGGTGGGAGTAGATTGAAGTGAGTCAGTCTGCAGTATTTTCTACATTTATAGTTTCCGAGTATAGCTGGCTCTTCAAGACTGTTCTGTAGTCCTTTCACCTTTCCTTGATAGGTTGACTTGTTTGTTGCTGAAAGCAACAGTTCTCACTCTACGCTGGCCTCTTTCACTCTCAGTAGATGGTGGAGCCTACACTTGAGAAGAAGAAGCTGTCGGGTACGAACTCCACTTAATTGTCCTCCCATTCTTCCCTGCTATCCCTTTCAAATGACCACAAGTAGCTGTCATAGCCCCGTAAAGAGTGTGAGAAAGCAGAGGCAGGAGTCAGCTGGGAGGACTGAGGCTCTTGGAGGCGGATCCTGGAGGTGAGAGGGCCAGGTGTGAGGACAGGAGCACGTTCCAGAGTCCCCACGACAGCCCCGCACAGCACGTGGCACCATTCTTCACTTAGAATCCAGGGCACTGTACTTTCCTGTCTCGTTGGCGGCAGCTCATTCTGTTTCCTTCATTGAATCTTCTCTTCATATCCTCAGGTTCAGTCCTTATTCTGTTCTTGACTTCTCTTCTCTTTGTGGGCAATCTCCTTTGTTTATCTCTAGCTTCAGCCTTTCCCAGAAGTCCAGAGGTATATTTCCAGTGGTCAGTCATCTTAGATATCTCATAGGCTTCTCACATCTAACATGTCTGAAACCACTCTCGATTTTTCTTTTTTCTTTTTTTTTTTTTTCAAATCTCTCTCACTTAGTGTCTCCCATTTTAATAAGTGGCTTTATCATTTATCCAGTAACTCAGGCCCCAAATCTTGGAGTTATCCTTCATTTTTTTCTTCTCTTATTTCTCACACTGAATCCTGTTAGTAAATTCTGTTTTCTCTGCTTTTAAAACATACCCTGAAACCAGTCACTTATAGTCAGCCTCATTGCTGCCATTCCAGGCCACCATCATCACTAATAAGCCTTACAAATGGTGGCCCTAACTTTTAACTTCTGTATCCAGTTGCCAGAGTGACATAAATCTAATAATGTCTTTCCACTGCTCACTTAGATTATAAATCCTATTGCACTTAGAATACAACTTAAAAGCCTTACTATGGCCTACAAGGTTCTGTGTGGATGGTCCCAGTTATCTTTCTTTACCCTCTAAGCGTTACCCACCTGGCTTACCAAGTTACTTCCAAGCTGCCTCCTGATTGTTCTGTATTTAAAACAACTGCTTTATTAACTTACTGGGATAAGATGCATAATGGTACATATCTTTTTTTTTTTTTTCAGTCCCCCAGTAGACTATAAGCTTCATAGGGCACAAATGTTATTTTGCTCCTTATCTTTTCTTCACCCGGTACATAGTAGGTGCTCAAACATTTGCCACATGGCAGATGGGGACAGGGAAATTATTCTGAAGGTCTTGTCTTCGTCAGAAGATTGAAGGATAAGAGGGTCTTTGTGGAGAAAGTAGTCGTAAGAAATAGTCATAAAATATGGGACTGATCACTACTGCCAGGAAGAGAAAAGTAAGCAGTGGAACTTTCAAATTCACCGGAGCAAAAACGAAATGAATAGTAACCCAACCAGACCAGTGGGAGTCAGGAAAGGAAAAGTAGAAACTGCGCAAGATAGCAAAGAAAGATGAAACAATGGGAATGGTGGAGCAGCCCCATTTCTCTCTACCCTCTTAGGACTCAAAATCCCTGGACTTCACATAACAAAGAAGCATAGGAAGATGCTGAATGGTGAAGAGAAGACTGTGGCCACTCTAGAATGACAAGGGGGTCAGTTCCCTCAGTTTCCTTACTATCTCCCACATGTCCCGTACAGGGCACTGCGGAAGCCTGCATCCCTGAACCACCAGTAGTCACAGACAGCAAAACTCTGAGAAGAGCCTGTTCCACATAGCCAGAGGACAGGGGAAGGGAGGGTGGTCTAACAAAACAGACCTTTTTTCGGTACTCACTCTGCTCCAGCTAAACCAAGGAAACTGCCCTCCTCCCTTCCGAGGCTTCGAGAGCAGGCAGCATGCTTCGGTTCCCCACCCAGAGGCTGGAGGCGTGCCTGAGAAGAGAGTTAATCTTTCATTTCCTGCGTGGCAGAAGCAGGTGGCACTTCAGTTCCCCTGCCAGGTGGTGCTGACAGCGCCTCATGGGGAGCCGATCTTCCACCCTCTGCCTGGTAGGAGCAGGTGGTGCTCTGACTTCTCTGCCAGGGTAGTGTCAGCAAGGCCCAGCTTAGGGCCGTTTCCAGCCCCCACCAGCCATGATGAGGTGGTGCTAGCAGGAGGCTAATTACCATTACACTTGACCCCTTCCATCGCCATCATCCCCTGGTGGGGAGGTGAGCCTCCACACCTACTGGTGGCAAATGAGGTATGGAGGAGTGGAGCTAACTGACACTCCCCACCTCCCTACCCCTCCTCTGGTATAAGTAGGGCCCATGGGGGTGCTGAACTTCTGCTCCCGGATGCAGCAACAAACTGGTGTGGCTTAGCCCTTGGCTTTCCCTTCCCTTGTCGTAGCTTGGCCCAGAGGGTAGCTGATCTTACACAGAGGCAACAGAAATTGTGAGTTGGAGCCACACTTTGGCTGGGAAGGTGTCAATGAGCCGAACTCCCACCCCATCTGTCTGCAACAAGGCGATGTGAGTCATCACCTGACTTTTGTCAGGGTGATGGGGAATGGGGGGCTAGCGGGTAGCTGAACATGCACGCCCACGCATCCCTGGTATTAATACCTTTGTAGCAGGGAAGCTGCCCACTAAAAGATTAAATTGGATCTAGGGTCTCTTAATATCAGAAACATACAGGATACAATTCATACAAATTTATACAATTCCTGCAAATCACTCATACCAAGATCCAGGAATATCACCTATGAATGAGAAAGGACCATCAGCAGGTGCTACCTGATTTATCTGACAAGGATTTGAAAGCTGCTATGATAAAAATGTTTCAACAAGTTATTACAAATTATTTTGAAACAAAACGTTAGAAAATATCAGCCAAGAAATCAAAATTATTTATTAAAAGCCAAAAAGAAATGATAGAACTGAAAAATAATGATATTTTAAAAATGCTGAATGGGCTCAATAGAGTGGCAGTGGCAGGTGGACTTGAAGACAAGATTAGAACCTGCCCAATGTGAAAAAAGTAGACTGAAGAAAAAAAAAAGTCTCCTAGACCTCTGGAATGATGATAAAAGAGAGAACACTTGTGTCATTGCAGTTTCAGAAGGAAAGAATAGAGTGGGACCAAAAAAAGAGCTGAAGAAATAATCTGACTGCAACTTCTCAAATTTGGTGACAGACAGAAAGCTGTAGATCTAAGAAGCTGAGTGAGCCCCAAACAGGATCAACCCAAAGGAATCTGAGCCAAGATGCGTCATGATTAAACTTGTGCAAGGTGGACTCAGGAAAGCAACTGAAGTAGCTGGAGTTTAACAATGTGTAATTTGTAGGGGAAAACCAGTCCAATTGAGAGGCGCCTTCTCATCTGGAATGATGGTGGCCAGAAGAAAAATGGCACAACATTTTTCAAGGGCTGAAAGAAACAACCGTTAACCACCAATTCTATATGCAACAAAAATATCGTTCAGGAATGAGGGGAAAAGGAAAACTTTCTTGAATGAAGGAAAATAATTTATTGCTGCCAAGCATACCCTTAAAGACTAGGTAAAAGTTCTTTACATGAGTGGAAATGAAAACATAAGGCTCTGAGTTTCAGAAAGGACTGGAATGGGCAAATATAGGGACACATGTAATAGACTTTTTATGAGTTATATTTGGTTGAAGCAAAATTTTAACACAATTTGATGTACTAAGTGTATGCAGAGGAAATATTTAAGACATGCTTAGAAAGTGAGGAAGGGCCTTTTGGCTGGAACCAACCATCCTCTGTTAATTTGCCAAAATGATGAACAACAGAGAGAAAGGGGAGAGGCACCCGATATGTTCTCTAGGCGTTTTAGAAAACGTGGACTTGTTCTTTTGGCCACATACCTGCAAATGTCTAAGAAAGGTGTTATTGGAGACATCAAGGGAATGTGGGTACTCTTCAGAAAGGAAGCCCCACAAGTGTTACCATGGCAAAACTGGAAGAGTCTACGATGTTACTCAGCATGCTGTTGGCGTTGTAAACAAACAAGGTCGGGGCACGATTCTTGCCAAGAGAACTAATGTGCATGTTGAACACATTAAGCACTCTTAAGAGCCAAGATAGTTTCCTGAAACATGTGAAGGAAAATGATCAGAAAAAGAAGGAAGCCAAAGAGAAGGGTACTAGGGTTCAGCTGAAGAGTCAGCCTGTTCCCAGAGAAGCACACTTTGTGAGAAGCAGTGGAGAGGAACCTGAGCTGCTGGGGCCTCTCCCCTATGAATACATGGCATGATAGGTGTTAAACCCCAAAAAACAAACAACCCAAAACTCTGGACTGTGTTTAAAAAAAAAAAGGTGGGGAGAGTAAAGGCAACTTACATAGAAGTGTGGAAGCCTGTTTTTCCTATTGCTTGTGCTGGTAAAAATGTTGATACCAGTAGAGTGTGATGAGTTACATATGCTTATTGTGGTCCTTAGAGCAGCCATTATGAAAACTGAGTGATACACTCCAGCACTATGAATAAATCAAGGTGAAATTATTAAAAAAACTGACATAATCCATAGGAAGAAAGGAGAAACAGAAAAAACAAAATAACAAATAATTAAATGGCAGGCTTAGGCTTGTCATACTAATAATTGGCTTAAATATAGATGGTCTGAATACACCTATTACAGGATAGAGATTGGCACAGTGGTTAAGAAAACATGATCCAAAACTATGTTGTTCAAGAAATTCTCTTAAACCAATGACATAGGTAGGTTGAAAGTAAAGGATGGAAAAAGATATGCCATGCAAACATGAATTTAAACAAGAGTGGCCATATTAACATTTAAAAAACAATTTCAGAATAAATAAAATTACTAAAGACCGAGACATAAGGATCAAAGAATGAACACATTAGGAAGACATAGTAATCCTAAATATGTACACACCAAACAGAGCCTCAAAATACATGAAGCAAAAACTGATAGAGCTGAAAGGAGAAATAAATTTAACAAATACTCCATACATATAAATAAATTTAATAAATAACTGAAGTCTTAAACACCATAGTCTTAGCAATTAGTAAAATTATACACCAAATCAGCAAGAATATAGGACTTACACAGTTGACCAACAGAATCCGACATTTAGAACACTTTACCCCAAAACAATAGAATATCCGACTTTCTAAGGGCCCATGGGACATTATAGACATTATCCTGGGCTAAAAAATAAAACATGTAAAAGGATTGAAATCCTACAGAATTTGTTCTGTGACAATAATGGAATCAAACTAAAAATAGTAAAAGCAACAGGAAAATCTCTAAACAAATTCATAAACCATGGGTCAGTCTCAAAGGAAAATGTTAAACATAAAAATGAAAAATACATTATTAAATATGTGGAATGTAGCTTAAAGCAGTCCCAAGAGGGAAATGTATAGCACTAAGTATTATAAATTAAGTTGAAAAGTAGAAAGGTCTCAAGTCAATCTAAGCTCCTACCTCAAGAAACTAGAAAAGAGCAAAACAAACCTAAGCAAGCAGAATGAAGAGCAGGAGTCAATGAAAAGAGGGAAAAGAAGAATCACAAAAAGCTGTTTCTTTGAAAAGATCAATGAAATTGTTAAATTACTAGCAAGACTGACACAGATAAAAAGGAGTCAGACCCAAATCAGTGATCAGGAATGAAATAGAGGATATCACTACAGAGGCTGCAGCCATTAAAAGGATAATTAGGAAATGCCACAAATAACTTTGTGCTCGTAAATTTGACAACACAGAGGAAATATCTTTAGTTTTAGTTAGCTTTTTATTTTAGTTTTTCTTAAAAACTAAAGCCTACTAAAACTCAACCAAGACAAAATAGACAATCAGAACGTAGGCGTACCTCAGAGATGTGGCGGATTTGGTTTCAGACTACTGCAGTAAACCAAATAGGGCAATAAAAGGAGTCACAGAAAGTCGTTTCCCAGTATATATAGAAGTTATATTTACTCTATAGAGAGCAATAACATTTTGTCTAAAAATACACTAATTGTTGCTAGACAATGCTGACACAAGTGAGCACATGCTTTTGGAAAAATGGTGCTGATGTCACTAATCTTCAATTTGTAAGAAAATATAAGTAAAATAAAAAAAATTGGCCAGGCGCGGTGGCTCACAGCTGTAATTCCAGCACTTTGGGAGGCCAAGATGGGTGGATCACAAGGTCAGGAGATTGAGACCATCCTGGATAACACTGTGAAACCCTGTCTCTACTAAAAATATCAAAGAAATAGTGGGGTATGGTGGCAGGCACCTGTAGTCCCAGCTACTCAGGAGGCTGAGGCAGGAGAGTGGCATGAACCCGGGAGGCGGAGCTTGCAGTGAGCTGAGATTGGGCCACTGCACTCCATGGAGCCTGGGAAACAGAGCGAGACTCCATCTCAAAAAAAAAAAAAAAAATCATCTATGAAGCACAATAAAGTGCAATAAAACAAGGTATACAGTAATGTTAAAAGCCATTAAAGAAATTGAATTCTTAATTGAAATGGTCCTTAAAAAAAAGAAAAAAAAAAATCTCTGGGCCCAGATGGTTTCACTGGACAATTTACCAACATTTAAAGAAGAAGTAACACCAGTTTTATTCAATCTCTTCTAGAAAACAGAGAAGACCTACAAAGTCATTTTGTGAGTCTGGTATTACCCTGACAGCAAAATCAGAGACTGCAAAAAAGGAACTCCACAGTTCATTATCGCTAATGAACTTAAAGGCAATGATCCTCAAGAAAATATTAGCAAATCAAATCGAGTAATTAATATTTAACATGACCAAATGGGATTTATGCCAGCCATGCAAGATTCAGCATTCAAAAATCAATGCAATCCACAATATCAACACACCAAAGAAAAATCAGTATCAGTTGACTCATTAAAAGCATCTGACAAAATCCAGCATTCATTCGTGATTAAAAATTCAGAAAACTAGCAATAAAGAACTTTTTCAGCTAGATAAAGAGCATCTAACAAAAGCCTCCTCCAGGTAAGACCATACTCCATAATGAAAGATGGAATGTCTTTCCTCTCAGGTTGGGAACAAGGCCAGGATGTTCAGTCTTACCTTTGCTGTCCAAAACAGTAGTACTAAAAGACAAGAGCAAAACAGTCCCAGTTTATGGGTTACATCATTGTTCATCCTAAGAAATCTAGAAGAAAACTTCTGGAACCGAGGAATTTAGCATAGTTGCTGCATACAGGATCAACACAAAAACCATGTTTCTATACCCTAACAACAAATATGCAGAAACTGAAATTAAAAACACAATGCCATTTATGTTTTAAAAATTATGAAAAAGATATAAACTTCAACATGTATAGGATATTTGTGCTGAAAATTACAAAACACTGATGAAACAAATCAGAGGACCCAAATGTTGCCACCAGCCATATTGACATACTGGAATATTCAACATGGTAAATATGTCAGTTCTGCCTGAATTATCATAGCTTTTATGCAGTTCCTACATAAAATCCCAGCAAAGATTTTTGGTAGATACATAAAAAGATTATTGAAAAACTTGTATGGAAAGGCATAGGCCCCAGAATGACTAAAACGATCTTGTAAAAGAATAAAGTAGTTGGAATCACGCTGATATTAAAGCTTTCCCCTGTAGTGATAGTAATCAAGATACACAGATTAATG
The DNA here is from genome assembly GCF_024542745.1 of Macaca thibetana thibetana. NCBI lineage: Eukaryota > Metazoa > Chordata > Mammalia > Primates > Cercopithecidae > Macaca > Macaca thibetana. The sequence goes on from NC_065580.1 coordinate 148,816,844, forward strand.
CGGTGCAATAGAGAACTAAAAGATAAATATGCCAAATTAATTTTTGACAAAGGTGAAAAAGCAATTCACTGATAGATTAACATTCTTAACAAATGGTGTTGGAGCAGAAATTGGACATTCATAGACAAAATGATCAACCTTGATCTAAATTTTATATTTGATACAAAATTAGCTCAAAATAGATTATGGACATAAATGTAAAATTGTAAAACTCTTAGGGAAAAAAGGAGAAAGTCGGCCGGGCGCGGTGGCTCATGCCTGTAATCACAGACCTTTGGGAGGCTGAGGCGGGTGGATCACATGAGGTCGGGAGTTCCTGACCAACATGGAGAAACACCATCTCTACTAAAAATACAAAATTAGTGAGGCATGCCTGTGATCGCAGCTACTTGAGAGGCTGAGGCAGGAGAATCGCTTGAACTCGGGAGGTGGAGGTTGCCGTGAGCCGAGATCGCGCTCCAGCCTGGGCAACAAGAGCGAAACTCCATCTCAGAAAAAAGGAAGAAGTCTTCAGAATCCAGAACTAAGTAATAAGTTCTTAGTCTTGATACCAAAATCACAATCCATAAAAGAAAAACTTGGTAAGTTAGAACCTGTTAAAGACTTTTTCTCCATGAAAGAGCATATTAAGAGGATGGAAAGACAAGCTACAGACGGGTAGAAAATATTTGCATCCAATTTATCTGCCAAGAGACTAGTATCTAGAATATGTAAAGAACTTTCAAAATTCAATAGGAAAAAACAGTTCAGTTAGAAAATGGACAAAAGACATCAACAGACTTTTCACCAAAGAGGATATTTAAGTGGCAAATAATCACAGAAAAAGACATTCATTCAGTATCACTAGCCATTAGGGAAATGGAAATTAAAGCCATAGGGAGAAAACTTCTGCTAAATGGCTGAAATAATAATAAAAAGACAACAAATGTTGGTGAAGATGCAGAGAAACATTGCTCATACATTGCTAGTGGGAATGTAAAATGGTACAGCCACTCTAGAAAACAGTTTGGCGGTTTCTTATAAAAAACGTAGAACTACCATACAACTTGGCAGGTGTACTCTTGGACAGTTATCTCAGAGAAATGAACACATAATCATGTAAGAACCTGTACAGCAATGCTTAGAGAAGCTTTATTTTTAATAAATACCTCTACACAGGAAGCAGCCCGGATGTCCTTCAGTGGACGCATTATTAAACCATAGTACATCTGCATCATGATTACTTCTCACAATAAAAAGGGCCAAAGTATTGATGCACCTCCTGTGAATCTCCATGTCGAGTGATAAAAAGCCTATGCTAAAAGGTTATATGCTGTATAATTCCACTGATGTAATATTTATGAAATGACAAAATTCTAGAAGTGGATTAGTGACTTCCAGTGGCTGAAGAGCAGAAGAGAGTAGGAAGGACATGGATGTGGTAATGAAGGGGCGACATGAGGGATCCTTGTGGTGGTGGAAATACTGTATCTTGGCTGTATCAGTGTCAATATCCTGTATGTGGTGTTGCACTAGCTATTCAAAGTGTCGTTGTTGTGGGAAACTTGGTCAAGGGTGAATGGGATCTCTTGGTAGTATTTCTTACAACTGCTTGTGAATCTATAATTATCTCCTAATAAAAAGTTTAATTAAATGTGAATGGACTGACTTCTATTAGAAGACAAAATTGGAAAGTGCCTTAAAATACAGCTGATAACAAATAACACTTCAGTGGTTAAAGAGGAAGATGAAAGTGAAGAGATGGCCGAAAAGATACCGTACAAACACAAAAAACAGAATGACAGTGTTGATATCAGATCAGTTGAGACTGCCAGTTGAAAGCAGTAAACATATTACAGGATACATTATTGATAAAAGACATCATTTATGAAGAGGATAAACAGTGAAGGTGTATAGATACTAAACATAGTTGCTAAACACATACCACCAAAACAAAAAACAAAACCAGAAATGCATGTAAATTTTCATTAAGTTTAGTTCGATCAGACAAAGCAATAAAAGGAATGTTTCATACCAAAGCCTATGGACACAATGAAAACTAAGTGCAGGGAAAGAAGTCTACAGAATTAAATGTCTTCAGGATTAGAGAATACAGAGTAAAAAGTGAACAATGAAAAACTCCCTACATGTACAATTTAAAAAAATGTTTTAAAAATTGTGGTGAAATACATCCTAATTTTTCATCTGAAACATTAAGTATACAGTTCAGTAGCATCAAATACATTCACATTGTTGTGCATCTAGTCACCACAGCTGCTTTTATCTTGCAAAGCTAAAACTCTGTACCTAGCTTAGGATCCATTTTTTTTTTTCCCATTGTATATCTAAGAAAATTTTGACTGACTTAAGTAGTAGCAGTTGTTAGCTTTTGAAAACAGTTTCTCTTTTAATTTCAAGATGTGCTTTGCTTATGTTGATATGGAAGCTTAAAGAGGAATTGTACATAGTTTATTTCCACACTGAATAAAAATGTGACAGTTGCTCTTGTTATCAGAAATAGAAAAGACCCCAAATTTGGCAACAAACGTTAAAACTACATTACCATCTCAGAATAGGTGGATATCATGTTCTTCTTTGTTGTTGCTGGACTGAATGTAATGGCATGCTGAAAGCACGTTTCAGTCAGATGGGGCTGAGCCCTGTCTAGTGTATAGTTTACCTTTTCACATATACTGCAAGAGTGTACCTGGTAGTGAGTTCTGTGAGAGTGAACATAAAAGTTCAGCAGTCCTAAATTCAGAAAATGATGAGTGGTGAGCCTTTGTAGTTAATGACATGATTACTGCAAGTCTTACTGTTGTACAGTAATAACAAGAGATGCTTCATTTCCAGGTCCACACAAGCACAAATTGACCTACCACACAGGGTAGTGCTTTGGGGACAGCTTACGTAAAAATTTGAATAGTACCCATCTGATTATGACTGTTGTGCTTTATTACAGGTTTTAAAACATGCTGCAAGAAATTAAGCGTTTATAGAAGTCTTTGAACTATTGCTGTAGAACTTCAGGTCTCCACGGAATGTGGTTTGATCACTGCTGCATTGAAGTACACAGAGGGAATGTCATTAGAAACTGCATTTTGGTTTAGGAGGATTTTATTTTCAGATAACTTATGGATTTTATAGCAAAAATGCTTATGCTGATATCTATTTCCTGGTTTCTCTAGGACCTGACTTGTTCCAGATAAATAATATTTTCACAGCTTAAATATCTTCAAGAGAATACATTGAGAAAAGATACTGGGACCTGACGTATGTTAGGAAACAAATGAGATTAAAAAGAGACTGAATAATGTTTTAATATAAACATAGTCTGTCAACAAACCAAAGTAGCTGTCATTGTGAGATGAGAATTTCCTGAAAAAAATTATGTAAAATCCTACTCGGTGACATTAACATATTAAATATATTTAACTTATACATTCTTACAGTAAGCATGATTTGCAATGCCATTTTATTTAAATGGCAGGAAACCCCATCATTCAATAACATGAGTTTTCATTTTTTCCAGGAAATTATTTCTGATTTGAAGATGGGAGTTGTAGTAACGTATCAGGGCTTGTAACATGTTTACGGAAACCCAAATTCCAGGATGGTGGCACAGCTGAAAAGACCCCTCAGCGTTATCTGTTTTCCCAGACGATGCCTTGCCATCTCTTTCCTGTTTCACTGCTTCTCTGGAGTATTTCCTCCTCGGTAGTAAATGACGTTCCATGAAATTTTAGATTTCTCGTATTAAATAGCTTCTTGCAGTAATGTTTGATCCTTTAGGATATGCAGGTCACCCTGTCTAGATGACAAAGCTTGGGCTGCTGTGACGTCGGTAGTCAAGCGTTCTCAGTCTGTTGGAATTGCAGTGTCATCACCTGCCGCAGTTATTCAGTTCTTGTTTTCTCTCTTTTAAGCATAATAATTAAAACAATTCTTTTAGAATAACCCCATTGTTAGATGTTTCTGGCACTTGTACTCCTAGATAAAATGTTTTTGGGTCTAATTTTTAAGATTTGGAGTCTCAATTTGTCCACATTGCAACTTGTGATACTGCATACTCTTCTGCTTACAGTCTTTCAGGGAGGTTCCTACTGTCTTAAGAATAAAATTCAGACTCCTGTGCATGCACAACTGCTGCTCGTAATAAAGCTGATTGTGCCCTGCATGTGGGCACCAGCGAGAAGAGGAGTCCTGCCAGCTTGTCTACAGCTCTGGGGCTGGTTTCCGTGGGTGGGGACCTTTCCAGTTCACTGAGAGGTGTCACCTGGGCTAGTGGAGCTCCTGTGAGCCTCCGTGCAAGGCTGTTCATCTAGCTTCACTTTCTTCCTAGGCTCCACCTTGTCTCTCCTTCCTGCCAGCACTGCAATGTACGTATGGTCCTGATCGATGACGCTACTTCAGATTCTACAAGTGTGCTGTGCTGTCTGGTACCCTTGTGGTAATAATAATAGAGTTAATATTCATTTATTTTTATTTTTTTAATAGTCAGGGTCTCACTCTGTCACCCAGGCTGGAGCTCAGTGGTGTGATCATGACTCACTGCAGCCTCCAACTCCGGCTCAGGCAATCCTTCTGCCTTAGCGTCCTGAGTAGTTGGGACTGCAGGCATACACCCCCACACCTGGTTAATTTTTTTTGGGTGTGTGTGTGTGTGTATGTGTGTGTGTGTGTGTATATATGTGTATATATGTGTGTATACACATATATGTATATACACATATACAAGTACATACATATATACATGTGTGTATATATACATGTATATATGTGTATATGTATATACGTATATATGTATATATGTATGTGTGTGTATATATGTATATGTGTGTATTTTTATATATATATTTTTTTTGGTATAGCAGTGTTTGATATGTTGCCCAGGCTGGTCTCGAACTCCTGGGCTCAAGTGATCCTGCTTCAGCCTCCCAAAGTGCTAGAATTATAGGCATGAGCTACTGCACCCAGCCCTTAGAGAATTATTTATTCTCCTCCTCCTCTACTAAACTAATTGGAGAGTTTCACTTCATACACTAAAGTCTATAGTTAAATTCTTCCTGTTCCCTAAAAGACTTCGCATCTTTGTGCTTCTGTGGGTTGCCCATGCCATTCCCTCTGCTTCCTTTCACTGCCTCTTGCATCCAGATGTTAGCCTAGTAAGTGGAGTTGAACTTGATGCCACTTCTTCCAAGAACTCTTTTCCAGTTGCACAAACTAGTTTTTTTTTTTAATATTCTTTCAGCAGTTTTGTAGTTCTCTGACAATACTTGACACACATCTTATATGCTTTAGTATATGGAGCAATATTTTTATAGGTGAAAGAGCCTAATTTTGCATTAGTAGTGTTTATATTGTCTTGAGCATGTAACACATGCAATAAGATTTAGATTGCTGGAGACCTGTGGTTAGTGATGTGCTGCCACTATGGGACAGTGGGAGGAATATTTCTGGCAGACAGGCTGATAGGTCAGAACCCCCAGGTGAGGAGGCCGCAAGAAAAAAATGGGAAGATATGTTGGATACCAGTTGGAGATCTGGTGATGTCATAAAGCTGTTGCCCTTACTATGCCTTTCCGAGAAGTACCTGATGAAGTTGGAACAAAGTAACTTTTTACCTGTTTTCTGATTACTGCAGTCAAGGCTCCAGGGCCCTAGCCATTGGGCTCGAATGTGCCGTCGAAGGTGATTTGCGATCCCTCGATATTTCCAACCTCCGTGTTTCATTTCTGACAAATTTTTAGGACCAGAGGCTAATCCACTAGAACAGTATTTCCCTGTAGCTTGGTTTTTAATTTTGTTCTGAATTTAGTTTATATTCCTAAGTGGCTTTACAAGTTTTTTCTCCCCATGCCCTCAGAGGAAGTTATGTTCTTCCGAACCTCCCGGGTACCATTTTAGTAGATTAAGAATTCAGTTCACTGAATGGTACCCCTGTGGCCTGAAAGAGTTAATACAAGTTTCTTAAGTACTTTATTAATTCCCAGGGAATAATTAATGCACTAGAGTGTGGCTTAGTGTCTAGCCAGTTACAAACACACTAAATATGTTTTTTTTTTTCCTTTTGTGAAGTGAGTCCCTGAAAATCAGTGGAGATTCACTTTAAATGTAAGTATCTTGCTTCATAAGTACTTAAATATGTATAATTCCACAATGAGAGGAGTGTTATAACAGAGACTAGGTGGATTCAGGTCCTAGCTCAGCCCTGCACTTCTGTGAGGCCTTGGTGTGTTTACCTCCCTAAATCTCTCTCATCTCTAAAGTGGGGACGCTGTTTACATCAGAGACAGCAAAGCTCAATGGTCATGCACTTAGGTTTTAATGCATAGCCCAGGTTTACTGCTTGGGTTTGATTCTTGGCTTCACTGCTTGATAACTGTGTGATCCTAGGCAATTTTTTTACCCTCTCTGACTCAGCTTTTTCCTCTGTAAGCTGGATTAATACCAGTACCTGACTCACAGTCATGAAGGTAAGTGTGCAATACATGTGAGCCGTTCATATACATCATGGACTACTATGTGACCACAAAAAACAAAAAAATCATGTCATTTGCAGCAAGGTGGATGCAGCTGGAGGTCCTTAGTGAATTAACACAGGAACAGAAAACCAAAAACGACATGTTCTTGTCAGTGGGAACTAACCGTCGCGTACGTACATATGGACATAAAGATGGCAACAATAGAGACTTGAGACTACTAGAGCAGGAGGGAGGAAGACGGAGTGCGGTGAAAACCTACCTGTTGGGTACTATGCCCACTCCCTGGGCGATGGGATCGTCTGCACCCCAAACCTCTGCATCATTCAGTACTCCCATGTAACCTGTATATGTACCCCCAAATCTGAAATAAAAGTCGAAGTTATTTTTCAAAAAGTGAGCTGTTATTTTTTTAAAAATAGTCATTTGGAGGACTTTCCGAGCTGATCAAATGAAATGAAATGATAAAGAGTGCCAAGTACTATGCCTGGAACATGGCGGCAAACACTGAATAGAGGATGGCTTTTGCTTTTATTAACTCCATAAGGTTTATCTATAGGAAGTTCCAGTCTTAAGATGCACATGTGAAAAGCTGCCTGTCACATGAAAGAGTTTGATGCCATGTAGCTTGTCATGTTGTCAGGCTCTGTCCCTGGAGTGTGCCCCTCACGTTTTTATGCATGTCACTGTGGCATTTATGTGACTGGTCTGCACTTTCTCCTTTTTACCCCTTTGGCAGCAGCATGTTGAAGTGCACTTCGGTTTTGTGTTCTCATTTCCCTTCTGGATTCTTGCCCCTCTCCTACTTTTGCTGCCTCCTTCCTCAATCCCCCATTGCCTTCGGCTGCCCTGCGGTTGCAGTTTAAAACAACAACAACAACAAAAACAATACATACAATACCCTATTTAGATGTATACCTTTGACTTTATGAGGGCTGTGGTTTTGTGGGAAGAGCAGAGTCTCACCCTTATTAGACTATGGCTCCTTATCACTTAAAGAGAACATCATTCTTGGAGTTAGTCATCTGAAAAAGAAGCCTGCTCCTCCAACCGGAAGGGGAATGGGGCTGGGGAGGGAGGAGGTTACTGTTGGATGGAACTGTGCTTGACTGTTGGACCTGAGTGACTGAACACAGTGTTCATGAAGGAGCTGGCTAGGCCTGTGTTCTGGGGAGACCAGCCTTGTGGGGGCAGAGGATTAAGCAAGCGAAGGATACAGGCAAGGCAACTCTGAAGTCATACTTGCCTTTTTGGGCCAGAGTACGTGTATCTTTTTTCTTTCTTTCTTTCTTTCTTTCTTTTTTTTTTTTTTTTGAGACTGAGTCTCCCTCTGTTGCCCAGGCTGGAGTGCAGTGGCACCATCTCGGCTCACTGCAAGCTCTGCCTCCTGGTTTCACACCATTCTCCTGCCTCAGCCTCGTGAGTAGCTGGGACTACAGGTGCCTGTCACCATGCCTGACTGATTTTTTTTGTATTTTTAGTAGAGGTGGGGTTTCAACATGTTAGCCAGGATGGTCTCGATCTCCTGACCTCATGATCCGCCTGCCTCGGCCTCCCAAAGTGCTGGGATTACAGGCATGAGCCACAGTGCCCGGCCTAAGAGTATGTGTATCTTATAGACCACATCCTGGATTGGTAGTTACAGAAGGTTTACTCCTTGGGCAGTGTTGGACTCTTGATGAAGTAGCAGGTGGAGGATGAAGTTTGGGGACTTTGTGCCTCTCACATTTACGCCTGCTTTTTAATGTAGCATGATAACAAAAGGTCATGCTATTGGTGATGGATGGGTAAGGTACCTAATAACAGTAAGTTTGGCTTAGGAGAGGTAAACCATTTTAAGTCAATCAGTATATAATGGATCTAAGAAGGAGAGAGAGGGTGACATTCAGTCTATCATAAAACTGGATGGATGTGCCACATAGGAAAAAAAGTTGTCATTTAACAGTGAGTGTGGGGAAAAAAAAAACAAAGTTTATTAGTGTTTATGTAGGCATTATTTATTTGGGGACCGTATCCTAAGGCAGGCATATTCTCACAATGGAAATGGATGCAGTGTGATGCCATGAACTTTTGAAACCAGTAAATCCCTTTGTTGTGATTCCAAATTTACTCAGCACATATCTGATTATTATCTGTTCTCTAGTGTAGTTTATCTAGTGAGACAGATTACATTGACCAGAGGAGTTCAGTATTCAGTCTTCTTGGTGGTTATTTTCTTGTAAATTAATAATACTGATAATATGCCATTTTGCTTTTTTATAATTGATTGTCTTTAACTTTGCCCTGAAGCATTTTTCCTGATCAACTCTAGACCGTGATAGAGCCTTTGGGCCTCAGGGCTAATGATCTTACCTCGAACCACCAGTCAGTGAGGTGTCTGGGAAAACCTTTTCCTGGTGATGTCTCATCTTTTCCTTCTGCAGTCACCAATATCGTATTTACTGTGTCATGATGCTAGGGTTTGTACTGGCTTGTTTACTTTTCATGATTTATCTTATAGTGTGATCATTTGTGTAACACTTAAAAAAATTAGTAGGACTGTTAAAATAGTTTTTTCCCCCCATTAAAAGTGGAATGACACCGTTTAGCTTCTGAAGACTTCGGCTTTAACTGGTTTTTATTTTGAGCTGGGTATTAAAGGAGAATTATGATAGGGTAAACATAATTAGTGATACCTGGTTGCCCCAAGCATCGATAATATCTGATACTACATACATAAGTAGATATCTATTTTGTGATAATATACCTTAGTTTCATTGGATAAAACCAGAAGAAGAAAAAATGTGCAAGCAGCTTGGTTACTGCCTAAGCTGCAGCAGTTCTGAGAGCCTACTGTTGTCATTTTTAATGGACAGCCTTGTACTTCCATAGGTTGGTTAATCTTAAAGACCAGATGGTAGTTGTATTGTAATTTCATAAAGATTTTATGTCCTGTGTTTTGCTATCAACTAGAAGTATGAGAATTTAGGCAAGTTATATTAAGACATATAAATAATAAAAGTTGGTGAATCATTTTATCTAACAACTTACTGATATTACTCAACACAAGGAGAAAACTTAGAAAATGGACCTTAACACCATTGTCTACTACAAAGAGAGTATAGAGGAGGCAGGAAAAACAGAGAGCACACAATAACATGATAGTTATAAATCCGGGTGTCAGTAATTACAATAAATGTAAATAGACTAGAGGATTCTGCTAAAAGGCAGGTCAGATTGGATTAAAGACATCTGACATACTAGGTTTACAAGAAGCGTATCTAAAAACAAAGATACAGAAGGCAAAATAATGGAAAATTATATTTCAGGCTTACTTTAAGCAAAATAAAGCTGGTATAACATGTTGATATCAGACAAAATAGAAATCAAGGCAAAAGGCATTAGAGATGAAGAGGATCACTGTACAGTGGTAAAAGGTTCAGTTCAGATATAGGTACGTATTATATAAAGCAAAAATATACAGAAACAGAAGAAAAATAGCTGAATGCACAATCCTACTGGGAAGTTAACATACCTTTCTGAATAATACGACTTGCAGAAAACTTAGGATATGGAAGACTTAAAGAACATGATTAATTAACAAATATGACCTCACGGACATTCACAGAATATTACAGTTCCTATATAATCCATTCTTTTCAAGCACATGGAACATCTGACATTGATTACATATAGGACTATAAAGCAAGTATTGATAAATTTCAAATGATTAAAATCATGTATTTTTCTTATGAAATTATAGAAGGAATCAACCAAAAGATAACAGGAAAATCCTTGTATTTGAGAAATTAAGAAATATATTTCTTATAATGTATAATATATAATTTTATAAATATATAAATATATAATTTAATTATAAAAGTTTCATTTAAAAAGTTACAAAATGGAAAAAATCTATCACTTAAATACAAAATCACTGTACTTCTGACCCTAGTAACTGTAAAAATTGTCAGGATTTGGAAGTTTTTTTTTTTTTAATATCCAACTACTTGATACACATTCCCGAGATCCCCAGTATTTTTGAGAATTCTTCTTAGGAGGCTAGTGATCATGTACGTGGGATTAGGAAAGTAGTTGAGCTAAATGGGGGAAGAGATTATTCCTGCTCGTAGCAGGGAGGGTGTGCCACGATGAGAGGTCTGTGGATTTACTGAAAGCACGAGATTTACATCCAGAGTTTAGTTCACAGGCTGTGGCTACAGTTTTTATTTAGAGGCTGATAGACCAGCTGTGACTGTACTTAGGTGTTCTTAGACGGACACCTAAGGAAATTTGAGGCTCAGACAAGCTGAAGTAGATATTTCTGTTTCCATGTTTAATAACAGAGCCACTCATGGGCTCTCACAGATGCACTGTTTGGAGTTTTACCATTCCTTCCCATTTCCATTCCTGAAGGAAAAAGAAGAGATTTTTCCTTTTTTCAGATTATTACTGATTGTTGGTGACCTAGGGAAATGCTTTTCCCCCCCCCCCCCCCCCCTTCTCTTTTTAAAGTTCTGAGGAGCGTGAAAACATTGAGGTATTCACAGTGTCTGCTAAGGAAATGAGTTCTGGCCTGTATTTTTTGAAGAGTGGGAATCTAAATCAGAACGGACACCAAGTTGAAGAAATAATTTGTCACATCATAGATGCTGGAACAAGCTCTACATGGGAATACTTTGTTGTAGTTAGGGTCTGTCTTGAGGGCAAACAAGACGTAAAGGGTATGTGAAATGTTTGGTCGATATGTATGTTTTTCTGGTGATCATATCCCTTCGTATCATTAGTTCTTTTAAAGTACTTTTTCTGTATTATCCCAATTTAGCTTTTTTTCTCCTGCAGCAATTCTATTTCTATTTTGTCTCCTGTTATTGTTCCCTTTTGTAAGTAGAGGATAGATAGGTAAGTGGTGTAAGTAATGGCATGGAAGAATTCAAGAACCATTAAGTAGATTATATCCCTTTTTACTGTCCTTTTCTTAAAGTGCTTGACTTAATTCTGGATAGCCACTTACAAACTTCGATGAGTATCTTTCATCTTGGGGGTTATTTTGAAAATTGATGGCATTTGGAATAAAAGTTGCTATAACCTTAGCCCATATTTGGGTTTATAAAATATACTGAACATAGGAACTCACATGACTCTCAATTTTTGAAGTAACCATAATTTCTAAAAAAATTAAAACACAAATGAGCCGAGTTACATTTATACCACTCCTGGGAATTATTAGAATGGCATATGTTCTCTGTTTATGCTCTTTGTAAAATTGGAAAAGTAATGTGTAGCTCTTATTAGCAATGCCCTGTGTGTAGTTTCTGTAACAGTTTACCCAGTCTATTTCTGAATGACTAGTGAAGCTGCCTGTCAAAGCCAGACCTATTACAAGGGATGATATTTCCCCTGTCATGAATAGAAACTATTGATGACTCGATTAACATACATGGATGATACAGTTCATGGTTAAAGGGAGCATGCTTCCTTTTGCTGGTGAAGGACCATTATCTGTAGATTTCATCCAGAAGATCACTAGAAAAAGCAGCCTCCCATGTTTGAGCATGTCCTGCATGTCAGTTTCCATGCAGATTCTTTCTGTATGTCTTCATGTCCTCATCTCATGAGGTTGGAGGTCAAAGTTAGCGAGGTAACTGACTTGCTCAAGGAGCACATTTCGTGTTGGAACCGGGCTCCATAGCCACATATCAGACCATTTTTCATTTAACCAGCATTCAGATTATTAAGTCAAAGGGGGAAAAAAAAATAAAAAAACAGGGCTATGAACCAATTAGAAACCAGTGTGACTTTTTTATGCCTTACATTTATGTCTGGAAAGTTGAATATAAGGAAAAAGTTGTTGTTTGAAATACTTTTTCATTGGTACCAATGATTATTCTGGAGTTTTCTGTGAAAAAAGTATAGGTAACATAATAAAAGTCAAAGTTAACTGTCTTAACATTCCAATTGTAAGCATATTTTGTGGTGTCATTTAGTGTTTTAATAGCTCCTGAAAGAAAATTTTCAACTGTAATCAGTCTACATTTTTTTCATGTATATCAAAGCTACCCATTTATTAAATCGCAGAAGTTAATTATGTTTCATTGGGAATTAATATTGACTTTATAGGTCTCGGGTAGATTATTTAAATAGCCTTGCTAGCTAATATGTTAACTTCTGCCCTTTTACAAATATATCCTGACGGATAAAGGCAAAATATTATGGACTAGATTGTGCTTGAATATCTCAAAATGAAAACAGAATGAAACAGCTAACCAAGGAAATGATTGGACTTAAACTGTACATACTTGATCATGTTAAAGAGGCCTCACTGCTGTGTAACAATAGATGCTTAAAATAATCCACCAGCCAACACTCACTACATGTGAAAGTGGTTTACTTTCTTGTGTCTGTGGGGAAGCTCTAATTATATGATTATAATTAAGCTACAGTTTATTTTCTCATTTTCTTTGATTAAATTGGGGTGGGACATATCTGGCCAAATCTAGTCCTTTCTTAGTCAAGTTATTTGTTAATTCCATTGATATACTTTATTAAAATTTGCAGCAAGGTGTTTTTCTGTTAAAGTAACTGAAGATTTCAGAATGTCTTGTATCTAAAAATTGTTAATATTCTCTGAAATTAGAGCTAAAGTTCTTAAAATACAAATGCGTCATTCACAGAGATTATGGAGTTACTTTTAAAATGTAGCTATCCACTGAAGAAAATTGTGAAAATATCCCATTAGCGATTTGCAAATTTATTTATTTAGAGATGGGGTCTTGCTCTGTTGCCCAGGGTGGAGTGCAATGGTGCGATCATAGCTCACCGTGGCCTCTAAACTGCTGTGCTCAAGGAATCCTTCTGCTGCCTCAGCCTCCCATGTTGCTTGGAATTACAGGCATGAGCCACTGGGCCCGGCTGCCATTTGTAAATCTAAATGTTAATACTTATGTTGTGTTTCCAGTTAGATTTCTTACCCGTTCTTTGCATCAGCTTCTTAGATCTTCCCCGTTCTTCTCAGTCCCCTGTTCCCTCCATCTTCACAGTGCCTTTCACAGAAGAAATAGAAGCCATCACTGGGAATACCCTCAACTTTCCACCTGCAAATCTATTCCTGTAGATGCCCGTCGTTGCAGTTTATATTTTAACAAAGGCTTCTGATCCTAATTTCAGGAAATAGCTCTAAACTCATCTATTAGTCCCAAATTCATTACCCATTAAACCTGCTATTTTATGCCTCCTATATTCTTACCTTCAGATGTTGAGAGGTCGGGGCATAGAACTTTGCAGCACGTCTGCAGAGTCTTCCCTCTAGAGTGAACTTGATCCTGCTGTTCGTTCTCTTTACTCTCTTCAAAGTTAGATCATGTTCCAGCATTGATGGTATTTCTCCAGCTTGTCCTCCACTCTCACCCCACTGTCATGAGGACTGCGCTGAACAAATAGACATCTCAGAGTGCTTATAGGCCCTAGTTCCCGACAGATAACACGGTTGAAAAAGGAAGTTTCACAGCCTTGTATCTTATGAATTCCCATGTCAGCCTCATTAGCTTTTACAAGCTATTTTCTTGTAAGAATCTTGCTAGGGATTCATAGTAAATATAAATATCGGTAGTTTTGGAAAATTGAGACAGTGCTTGCCCTTCTCCAGTCATCCTGTACCTTTTAGATTTAACCTCTTTTTTTAGGGGGGAGGTGGGTGGTGAAATATAACAAAGTGCATAAAGCAGATGTGCAGTTCAACCAACTGTAAAACAGACATCTGGGCAGTTGCTCAGATCAAGAAGTAGGACGCTGCCAGCTCCCGGAAGCCCTCGTGTTTGTTACCGTTCTTTGAAGATTGAGGCAGGTGTTCTATGAACTTATCCCCAAGTCTCTGTATTATAATTCATACGAGTTGGGAGGCTGCAGTGTATTTGGACAATCTAAGATCCCCTCCTTTATTTTTGTTTACCGTTGGATTTCAGTTTTCTCTTTCCAATGTTTATTTTCTGTGTGTATTCCGAAGATAATTTTATCTGACCAAGAAAGTAGGTATAGAACTAAGTGTGTTGTCTGTAATTGTTTGTTACGATATAATATAATTAAGAGAAACTTTTTCAATTTTTGCAAACCTGGTTTTATTTTGCCATTGTTTCCTGATAGGAATTTTAGAAATTTTAGAGATCCCTGCATTATTTTATACAAATAATATATCTTTCTGAGGCCGGGCACGGTGGCTCAGGCCTGTAATCCTAGCACTTTGGGAGGCCGAGGCAGGCGGATCACGAGGTCAGGAGTTTGAGACCAGCCTGACCATCATGGTGAAACCCCATCTCTACTAAAAATACAAAAAATTAGCTGGGCATGCTGGTGCATGCCTGTAATCCCAGCTACTCAGGAGGGTGAGGCAGGAGAATCGCTTGAACCCGAGAGGCAGAAGTTGCAGTGAACCGAGATTGCACGACTCTACTCTGGCCTAGGTGACAGAGCGAGACTCTGTCTCAAAAAAAAAAAAGATATATCTTTCTGTTAAACATCTCCTTTAAAAATCTAAACTCATCAGAAAAATACCTGCTTGACCGCGTTAATTTATTTAAGCATCTCTTTCTTTTCCTGTTGGAATCATGTGTTTGTAAAGTCACATAATTTAATCTTTTAGAGACTCTGGATGCTTTTGTTGTTGATGTATATGTGCACACTCACAGTCTTAAGGAATTTGGCATTTTATATTTCACTGTCTTTTTACTCTTGTTCCCCTCTTTTGATTTTTTTTTTTTTTTTGAGACAGGGTCTCACTCCGTTGCCCAGGCTGGAGTGCAGTGGTGTGATCACAGCTCACTGCAGCCTCAGTTTCCCTGGGCTCAGGTGACCCTCCCGCCTCAGCCTCCCTGGGCTCAGGTGATCCTCCCACCTCAGTCTCTCTGGTAGCTGGGTTTCAGGTGCATGCCACGATACCTGGCGCTTTTTTTTTTTGTAAAGATGGGGTCTTGTCGTGTTGCCCAGGCCAGTCTTGAACACCTGGGCTCAAGCAATCCTCCCGCCTCGGCCTCCCAAAGTGCTGGGATGACAGGCACGAGCCACATGCCCAGCCCAGTCCCCTTCTTCACCAGTCTTGGGCCTCCCGTTCTGCTTTTTCCCCTGCCTAGGCCCTCACCTCCCTCCACTTTTCTCCTTCCCATGACTTGATCCTGACACAGAAACAAAGTCCCCAGTGACAGTATCTTCTAAAAAACCAAACAATAAACTGTGAACTTTCTTTGCTATTGGATTCATGATTTGTGATTAAGCATATTTTCCCCTTTGCAGGCTCTTAGTTATGTGTGGTAGATGTAGTTCTAAATTATATTTGCTTTAAAAATATAAAAAGTATATAGTAACATAAATGATGTAGCATAATAAAACTTTAAATCATTAATGATGTTCATGGATTGACATATAAGCTGTTCCCAGTCATTTTTTATTTTTATTTTTATTTTTTTCTTTTTTTGCCGGGGAGGGGGTGGACAGAGACGTGCTCTGTGTCCCAAGCTGGAGTGCAATGACAGGATCTCGGCTCACTGCAACCTCTGCCTCCTGGGTTCCAGTGATTCTCCTGCGTCAGCTTCCTGAGTAGCTGAGACTACAGGTCCATGCCACCATGCCCGGCTAATTTTTGTATTTTTAGTAGAAGCAGGGTTTCACCATGTTGGCCATGCTAGTCTCGCACTCCTGACCTCAAGTGATCTGCCTGCCTCAACCTCTCAAAGTGCTGGAATTAGAGGCATGGGCCGCCACGCCCAGCCCTCATTCATTTCTTGTACTAGAAGTGGTGATCTCTGACAATTTGTTTTAATATGAAGTTATTTTAATGAGGGGCAAATATTTGCTGCAATTAGCTAATCATTACAACGTTCTTTTTTTTCTTGTTTTTTTTTTTTTTTTTTTTTTTCCTCTTCCCCCCTGCCTCCCCCCACCCCACCCCCGACACTGCTGCTTGGAGACCAGGGCTAAACCATAGGTAGTGTGCCCAGAGTCAGCCATCATCACAATGTTCACGCTTACAGCATAAGTTAAGGTAGGTCTCCAAAAATTTTTCTATAAAGGCCATCTCGAAATAGAGTTAAGTGCTTTCAGGAATTACCATGCAGCTAGAATTTTCTGTAGGATTGAAGGTTGTAGCAGCTTTGGGCATTGATATTGATTTTGAGAATGAATCCAATTGGCAGTCATCCCCTGGAAGACTTAATTTGAGACCTTTATATACACTTGTGCTATAACAAATAAGAATGTGTCCTAGATGGAGGCAGAATGAAGTGGGTTTCAAGCATTTGATAAATATGTTAAACATTTTAACTATTATTTCCTCTTTTCAATTTCAAATAGTGTTAAATGATTGTTATGGAGAGGAATAGGGTAAACTCATTTCTAGGGCATGGTTTGGAACATTGGTGCAGTTTTTTTCCCAAGAACATCTTAATCAGAGCCCTGGTTTTCAGTCTGTTTTCCTAAGAACTCTGAAAGTTATGCTGGTTTCCTCAGGGATTGTTTCTGGCATTTTCTTCCTCATAGAACCTTATGGCATCACCTTGGAGACACAGCGTTAGTTCAAAGAATGGGCGTGTGATCCCCCAGGTCAACTGGAGTCCCATTTGGTGCTTTTCTGTAGGAGTAGCAGGGAGAGACTGCCTTTTCTGGTTGGATTGCTAGTGGTGTGTGGGCTGCCAAGTGGCCGCCTTCCTGGCACCAAGCAGAATGTAGCACACACAGGGAGCAGAGCCTGGAGGCTTGAGCCTGATGGCACTTGAGGAATCTGGGTTCTGGAATGGTAGATGTCCTCCATGCTAGGGCTTCCCACTTGCATGGTGAATACATTCCCTTTTTGTCTGAGGTTATGTTTTTTTTGTTGTTGTTTCATACAGAATTGAGAAATACGGCCAATATCTTAGGGAAGGTGGCAAGTTAGGAACTATACTAGCAGGCTATATTATTAAAAGAATCCCAGAGGCTAGGCCTTTAGTTTTAAATTTTTTGATTGTTGTCTATTTTTGCTTGTTTGTGATGAGCATTTCTATACCTGGCCAGGGATGCATTCAGATAAAGATTTTGGATACCTCCTCTAAAGTGTCTGTCCCCACCACAGGATCACCGCCTGGTCCCTTAGTGCTGACATTCCACTCCAGGAGATGCTGGGCTCCTGGGTGGCACGCTGTGAGGACGCTCGAGCTGTATCAATTGTGAACCTCACTTTCAGGAGTTCAGTAATTGTGAGACAGTATCTTCAGGTGTTGTGGGACTCTTTGGGGGATTCAACTATCCAGGGCATTCTGGAGAAAGGAATAATGTTCAGTAATAAAGGCCTGGAGATAGGAATTCTTACTGTACCCGTGACCCGTGAAGTCTTAGGGCAAATGGAGAAGGCTCTGTATGGCTGAATGAATCTTGAGGCATCCACCTTGCCTTGGAGTTACTGACTTTATTTACAGCAACAGACATACAAAGAAGCTTTATAAGCAAAATATTACAACACTTTGTTTTGCTTCTGGTTCTGCCATTCTGCTGTCATCTTTGTAAGCTGCAAAACGTGAGGGACAGGAGAAGAGAAGTTTTTTTTCCTCTTATCTCAAGGCCTTCAGCATTCTTAGACCAGAGCATGCTTTAACATTCTAACCACTTTTATTAGTTTTCTTATTCAGTGGTAGAATGTAAGCTCCAAGAGGTCAGGAGTCACACTACTAACTATATTCTTGGATAGCCCCGGCCAAGTGCCTGACACAACAGGTGCTTGACAATCTGTTGAATTATATGCAATCTGTTGAATGAAGCTCTTAAGTTATCTAGATTTTAGGAACTGCTGAGGCGGATTCTCATCAGACAGGTGCAAAGAACAATGGGTATTTTAAAGCAGTTAGATTTAACAGAATATCATTATGCAAATATAGCTCTGGGATGTCCCACTCAGATGCCAGGCTTACAATGTTAATGAATGAAGTGTTATTTGAATTTGTGTGTGTTTAGGGGGGAGTGGATTCTCTTGTTAATATTGGGCCTCCTTAGGTTTATTGATATTTTCGATAGAAATAACTTGAAAATTGCTGTTGAAAGATACAAATGTTTCTTTCCCAGGTGTTTTAAAACTTCTTAGGAATATATGACAAGCTGGTGTTGGGTTGATTGTCCCAGGTTTTGTTACCTTGGCCCAATACTGCTGTCACTATCCCAGTCACCTGGTCTGTCTGATCCTGGGGCACTGGGTGAGAAGCTGTTGGTTCTGTCATTCTGACTGTATTAGCAGTCCCCCCTCCCACAGAGGCAGAGACGACTCCACTCTGTTATGTAATTGTGAGTGCTGGGAAAGAGGGGAGGAGTTATAATTCGGGGAATTTCCATATTGGAACTAGTACTGCCTATGTGTCATATGATGCATTTGGCATGGAATATCAATGGGTTATTCAACACGTTTGAATAGTAAGGCCTCCAATCGCCATTTTTAGCATATGTGCTGAAGAAACAAAATGGTGCATTGGCAGTTACATCCATCATCTTTCCCCTTTGGTTGAAATTTAAAGTGACAAACTGTTATACTTTAAAAACCGTATTGGTGATTAAGTCATCTTAAACACATACAAATTCCTAGAAAATATATGCAATTGATGCTGTAGTTTTTTCTATATTACAATTATTTATGGTCGGGTGTGGTGGCTCACGCCTGTAAACTCAACACTTTGGGAGATTGAAACGGGAGGATCGCACTCGCACCTGGGCAACAGAGTGAGACCCTAAAACGTTCATTTTAAAACCCGAATTGAAATTGGTAGTAAATTTTTAAACACTAATGGTGAGAATATTTGCATTTCTATCGTGGGACCTCTGTGTTACTTGTTCTTCTATTCCACTTTCCTGTCCCACCTTCTGGTAACTGTGGTTCTTGTTTTTTCTGTTTCAACTTCTTGCTCTTGGCTTCTCTTCCCCTGCCAGTGTGTCTCCCTGCCTTGGGTTTCTTTCTTCTCTCTCCTCTTCGTTTCCCACATCTTCTCTATTTGTTCTCCACCCTTTGATTCACTCTACATTTAAATCTACAGTTTTACCCTCTCTTGTTGGTTTATATTTTAATTATTTCTAAATCTTAGTAAGCAGTTTGAAATAAGAGCAAGGTATGGTGCCTGATCAATTACCCCATGGCTGCCACCTTTTTAGAACTATTGGCTTAGAAATCACCTTTGGTCACATGAAATAGGGCATTTATTGCAGGTTTATTAGCGGGAGGAAATAACAATTGTTCCATACACAGTATAGGTGCGTTTCTATTCTCAATCAATCAAGAATAACCAGTGAATTTTCCAAGATGGTTAAAGTGCTATATGGATAATACTGAAAGTAAAGCCATATGCACAACCTGGCAATTTAAAAAAAATCTCTTTTAAGTATTATATATCTATCTTGGAGCAGATTAAATTTTCAGTGGCAGTCCTCATTTTCTCCACATTGAGTTATGTCTTGGCACCGCGCTTTATTGCAAAACTCCCAGACCTAAAGGATTTAAAGTTTATTATTGTGATTTTAAAGCAGGATAGAAAGGAAAGGAAAGAAAAATAATTTTTCTGAGTGAAGGGACCTAGTTCTTGTAATAGCATTTTGATCTGAGGACTTTGCTGTGATAAATAACTCTTACTGTAGAATCTGGATGAAATCAACCCTGGGAGAACCCTATATATCCCTGAGGCATTAGGTGGCCAGTTACCACAGTGTGTACAGTACACACATGCACGTGTGAGCTGAGTGTAAGTGCAGACTTCTTTCACCTTTTTAAAGACTATCTTTTTGAAGACTTTTCTTGGAAAGGATTTATGTAACACCTGTTTGAATCTTCCCTTTTTGTTATCGTGGTAATATTCTTATTTGACTAGTATTTTGGTGATTAATCGTAAATATATAGCAGAAGAAAATTTTTACAGCACCAAATTCATAATTATTCTTGGATTTACTATATCTAAAGGAATGCCAATTTTCCATAGTTTTTCCTATATCTTTACAAGCCTCATTAAAGTATTTAAAAAATTTTAAAAACATAATTCCTTTTTTTCTTTTCAAACTTCTGAAGAAATGTACAAGATTGAAAATTAATTTTGATAAATTAATTTGTATTTACTTTGTAAGCCAGGACTTTGCAGTGTGACATAATATTGAAAATGGAAAACAATATTTGTTGATAATTAAATGAATATACAACCAGTTTTCTTCCCTGAAGACATTTTCATGTACCATGTAAAAGGTACTTTTTGGAATTATTTATACTTTTATAGTTTTCCATGTGTGTGTTATTAGACTTCTGAGAAAAACTTGGATAATTTTAGGATGATAAACATTTCATTTCCGTGTAGTTCAGTCACTTAAAAATATCCACTTAATTTTATTTTAGGACAACTGTAGATTCACACGCAGTTATAAGAAATAGTGCAGAGGAATCCTCTGCCCCCTTCATCAGTTTCCCCTTGTGGTGGCATCTTGTTAAATGTGGAGTGATGTCACCTCTAGGATATTGACTTTTGTATAGTCAAGAAACAACATTTCCATCACCACAAGGATCTCTCATGTTGCCCTTCTATAGCCACACCCATCTCTCCTCTTTCCTTCCACACTGCTCGGCAACCACGAATCTGTTCTCCATTTCTATAAATTTATCATTTCAAAAACATTATATAAATGGAATTATACTTTGGATATTGCTTTTTTTTTTTTCGCTCAGCATAGTTCCCTGAACTCAGCATAGTTCATCTAGATTGTTGTGTATTTCAGTAGTTCATTTCTTTTTTATTAAGTAGTGTTCCATGGAAACTGTGTACCGCAGATTGTTTAACCATTCACCTGTTAAAGATATCTGGGTTGTTTCCATGTTTTGGCTGTTAAAATAAAGTTGCTATAAACGTTTCTCTATAGGTTTTATTGTGTACCCTTTTTTTTCTGTGATAAGTGCCTAGGAATTCAGTTGTTGGCTCATATGTTAATTATATGTTTATTGTTTAAGACAGTGAGCCCCACCCTTTTTGGCACCAGGGACTGGTTTCATCAAAGACAATTTTTCCATGGACCAGCGGTGGGAGGTGGTGTGGATGGTTTTGGGATGAAACTGTTCCACCTCACGTCATCAGGCATTAGATTTTCACAAGAAGCATGCAGCCTAGATCCCTCACCTGTGCAGTTCACAGTAGGGTTTGCGCTCCTCTGAGAATCGAATGCTGCTGCTGATTTGACAGGAGGCGCTCAGGCGGGAATGCTCCTTCCTCCACTGCTCACCTCCTGCTGTGCAGCCTGGTTCCTAACAGGCCACGGACTGGTACCAGTTGGTGGCCTGGGGGTTGGGGACCCCTGGTTTAAGAAACCTTTTTTGAAGTGGTATACTATTTTACATTGTCACCAGAAGTGTGTGAATGATCCATTTTCACATCCTCATCATTATTTGGTGTTACCATTATCTTTCATTTTGGCCATTCTAAGAGATATGTGGTGATACCTTATTTTGGTTTTAATTTGCATTCCCCTAATGTTGAGCATTGTTTTTTCATGTGCTTATTTGTCATCTGTATATCCTTTTCAGTGAAACATTTCTTTATGTCTTTTATCATTTTCTAACTGGATCGTTTTTCACTGTTGAATTTTAAGAGTTCTTTATATATTTTAAATACTGGGCATTTGCTGAACATTTGGCTTACAAATATATTCTCACTCTGTAGACTATATTTCCATACTTTTAACAAGGTCTTTTGCATAGAAAAAGTTTTTAATTTTGATGAAGTCAAATTGATAAATATTTTCTTCTATGGATCATGCTTTTGCTGTGGAGGCTAAGAATTCTGCCTGGCCTTGGATCATGAACATTTTCTCCTGTGTTACTTTCTTTTTAAAGGTCTGTAGTTTTATGTTTCACATTAAAGTCCATGACGCATTTTGAGTTAACTTTTGTATATGGTTGAGGTTCTTTTTTTGCTTTTAAACCCATGGATATGCAATTTCTCCTGCACCATTTGTTGAAAAGCCTATTTTTTCTCCATTGAATTTTTTTTGCATCGCTCCCAAAAATCACTTGGACATGTTTTTTTATCCGTTTTTGCATTTTCTGTTCTATTTCATTGATCTGTGTACCCGTCCCCCAGCTGATAATATACTGTCTTGATTACTACAGCTATATAATAAGTTTTGAAATCAGGCAGGCTGATGATTGTCCCTTTATTTTCTTTTTCAAAATTGTTTTAGTTATTGTAGTTCCTTTGTCTTTTCAGATAAATTTTAGCATACACTTTTCTGTATCTAGGAAAAAATCTTGCTGAGATTTTGGTAGGAATTACATCAAATCTTTAGATTAATTTTGGAATTGACATCTTTGTTGTGTCTTCCAATTTATGAACATAGTATGTCTCAGCATTTGTTTACATCATTGATTTCTTTTATCAGCATTGTTAGTTTTCAGTATATGAGTCCTGTACATGTTTCAGTAGCTTTACACTTAAGAGCTTAATTTTCTTTGGAGCAATTGTAAGTAGTATGGTATTTTAAATTTTGGTGTCAGTGTCTTCATTGCTAGCATATGGGAGTTTTTGTCTTATATCCTGTGACCTTGCTGATATGAGGCCACAACTTCTGCAGTGTAATGTAAAACCATTGCATGTGAAGAGGGCAAAACAAAAAAGTAAATTGGAGTGCCTCATCTAGGAGTAGATTGTTTACTACAGTATGGTGGTAGTGGACATGTATCTCAGTTGTATTCATTTTCAATTTGGGTAAGTCACTTTTCATCTTGTGCTTTTCTAACACCTGGAACCTCTTCTCCAAGAAACTTTGGTTCCTTTTAGGGGAGAATGATAATTTGAAAACCACGATCTTGGGTACCATTGCAATAGGAGGCCATTGCTTCAGAACTCTTTCAGTGGTCAGAACTAAGAAATAAAAATAATTGAGTTTGTATTAATGTTTTCAAGTCAAATTTAGCAGAAGAGAAGTTCTTCCCCTTATTTCATTATACGTTTCTATTCATTTTCTCTTACACTGAAAATAGTGATTTCTTAATGACATCAACTTAGTTACTTATTTGCTTTATCTTACAATATACATACAATGTTTTAAAATTGCTGTATTAAAATTAAAACTATTGAATAAAATTTAAGATTTCCTTGCAGGTTTTTCCAAAGGGCATAGTCCTTTCAATATATACTACTGAGGATGTAGAGACAGAACACTGAGTTTAGAAGTCTCTTCAAGCCTTTTTTCCGGGCTGGACGCAGTGGCTCACGCCTGTAATCCTAGCACTTTGGGAGGCCAAGGCAGGTGTATCACCTGAGGTCAGTCAGGAGTTCAAGACCAGCCTGGCCAACATGGTGAAACTCCGTCTGTACTAAAAATACAGAAAAATTAGCTGGGCGTGGTGGCAGGCGGCTGTAACCCCAGCTACTCGGGAGGCTGAGGCAGGGGAATCGCTTGAACCTGGGAGGCAGAGGTTACAGTGAGCCGAGATCGTGCCACTGCACTCCAGCCTGGACTACAAGAATGAAATTCTGTCTCAAAAAAAAAAGTCTCTTCATATCTTTTTTTTCTGTGTAGATATTTTACCGATTTAATGTTAATAGTGGTTTATTTCTGTTTCTCTAATTCTGAGTTTTCAATTTCTGGTTTAATTCTTTCTCTCTCTATAAATAGGTTCGAAGTCAATCTGTTTTCAGTCTTCCCAGTATCCCCCTATAGGTGAACATTTTTATTACTTTTTTGTTGTAAAAGAAAGTACTTGCTTTTTCTTCCTTCTCATACACAATGTAGTAGTCTATGTTCTCTGTTCTCCTCCTTTCTTTTTTTTTTTTATTTCACAATATGTTTTGGAGATTACTCCATAATAGCACATAGAGATCTTCCTCACTCCTTTTTACAGCTGCATTAAGTACTGGGTAATTTTGCCATGTGTACTTTTATTAGATCCTGCAAAATTCCCCTTTTTCGGGATTTTATTTTGTACTTTCATCAACAGTGTTTGCGACTTTCAGTTTCTTCTGAGGCTTGTCACGAGAGCAGATTTTTGTCAGATAGGTGAGAAGTGCTATTTCAGTGTAGTTTTTATTTACATTTATGAGGATAGTTGAACATCTTTAAAAACATTTAAAGACTTTTGTCTTTTTGTCAACTGTTGGTTCATGTCTTTTGCTTATTTGTATATTGGATTTTTGATAATTATTGTTTTTATTTATTTATTTATTTATTTATTTTTGAAACGGAGTCTTGCTCTGTCACCAGACTAGAGGTCTGTGGTGTGATCTCAGCTCACTGCAACCTCTGCCTTCCGGGTTCAAGCAATTCTCCTACCTCAGCCTCCTGAGTAACTGGGATTACAGGCACATGCCACCACGCCCAGCTAATTTTTGTATTTTTAGTAGAGACAGGGTTCCACCATGTTAACCAGGATGGTCTTGCTCCTGACCTCGTGATCTGCCTGCCTCGGCCTCCCAGAGTGCTGGGATTAGAGGCGTGAGCCACCGCGCCCGGCCTGTTGTTTTTATTTCTAAAGATGGAAGGAAGATTATTTATTTGGAAGATAAATTGTGAATGTTACTTCCCAGTTTGTCATTGGTCTTTTGACTTTGCCTATGATTTTTATTTTTATTTTTTATTTTTTTAAATTTTTTTAATTTTTTTATTTTTTTTGAGACGGAGTCTCACGCTGTTGCCCAGGCTGGAGTGCAGTGGCGCGATCTCGGCTCACTGCAAGCTCCGCCTCCCGGGTTCCCGCCATTCTCCTGCCTCAGCCTCCTGAGTAGCTGGGACTACAGGCGCCCGCCACCGCGCCCGGCTAATTTTTTTGTATTTTTAGTAGAGACGGGGTTTCACTGTGGTCTCGATCTCCTGACCTTGTGATCCGCCCGCCTCGGCCTCCCAAAGTGCTGGGATTACAGGCTTGAGCCACCGCGCCCGGCCCTATGATTTTTATTTTTATTTTTTATTTTATTTTTATTTTATTTTATTTTTGCCAGGAACGAGTTTCAAAGAATTTATCTTTTTTATATTTGTAATTTGTCTTTGTTGTAATTTCATGTGATCTGGATCTTTAGGTACATGTTTCACAATGGATAGAATAGAAAAGTTGGGAATTACTTTTGTATAGGAAAGAAAGGAATAGAATAGAAAAGTTAGGAATTACTTTTTATGTTTGCATTCTCTAGCTGCTCACTTTTTTTGACTATATTTCAAGCCAACTGTCACAAACAGGGCATCATTCCAGGTCCTACTTTGGTTTCTTTTCCCACTCAATACTAGAAAACCACAGAGTGCCATTCCCAGCATTTCATCTATCCCATACTTGCCATTTGTAAAATAAGTGCCTAGTGATGTTAATTATTTCTGTAGAATTGCATTTATGCTCTTTTAATTTTTCTGTATTTGTGATGAATTTCCATAGTCTGTGGACAGATGTGCTCTGGGTGCTATAGTCCGCTAAGTTGGAGTCGAGACCACTTATAACTTAACTCTTCGACCTATTTAACTGTCTGCTTCCTTGCTCTTGGTTTGAGTTACTCTAATTCCAGTTGCCTTAACTGTAAAATTGGCTAATAGAGCCATGTACCTCCAGGGAATTCAGTGTATTGTTTAGATGATGATTAGGTCTTATTGATGTTTTCATATAAGCTATTATAACAAAATTGCAGTTCAAAATGAATGTATAGGAAAATGATTTCTTTAGAAACTTAGAATAACCAGAACATTCTTAAATTTCCACTTATTGCGTGTTGATGCAGCTTGATTCTACTCCCTGTAAGGATGAACACTGCAGAAAGACTGAACAAGTAGTGCCAGCACATCATCAGATCTCTTATTGCAGAAGTTATAATTCGAAGAGAAAACAATCTGCAATAAGGAGTTCTGCCACATTTTTGTAAGTATATTATTGTCTTCCAATTAAAATTAGTCCTAGTAATAATGGCATCTGTGAATAAAGAAATCTGAAACCGATAACATATGTAAAGTTGAGTTAAATATTGTTGAGCCAGTTATATAAGTCATGATAATTTCTAGGTGTTACAAAGAGAAGAAAGTGTTCTCAAGCTTCTTCTTTGCCCACAAACAGGATCTGCTGAGTTCCTGCTGTTGACATCAAAGATACTTGTTCTCCCGTTAGGCTGCTGTTAACATGAACACTTAAAAATCATATTTTGTCCATCATACTTTTGTGGGAAACATTTTTCTCCAAGGGATTTCAAATCCCCTATCTCTTACTCTGGTATTTCCATCTAATTTTCATGGTTTTGAAGCAGAGCAATCAGTATGGAGTAGGGGGATTGAGTGAAAATGATAATTTTATAATTAAAATCAGCATGGAAGTGTTTGGATCATGGGATGGTGCAATTAAAAGGGGCAACCTGTGAGGACAGTAACAGAGGAGACCCACTGGAAACACTGTGGGACTTTGAGAGCCTGTCGGGTGAGTGCCCTGTGGACCTTTATGTGCCCATTTGTCATTTTCACTTCTAGAAGTGAGAAGCATCAGGATACTGTCTGGTGCCACCTCTGTCTTCCCACTCTATTCCAAACCTGCTGGGCCAGTAGGAGAGCTGAATGAGATAACGCAAAGCACTTAGAACCGTGTGTGACATGTGTTAGAAACTGAAGAAGAGTTAGCTATTACACAGAACATTTCATTGGTATTAAATAATATAAACATTGCTTCCTGTATATTATATAAGTAAAAGAGCGAGGAATGCTGTATAATTCTGTGAAATTGTGTAGTCCCAGATTTGGATCTGTCTTTGCATGTGCTGCTTCCTCCTGCCCCAGTTAGTAGTGTCAGTAATCGTGTAAATTCTTTATTTTTCTTTTTTTCTTTCTTTCTTTTTTCTTTTTTTTTGAGACAGAGTCTTGCTCTGTTGCCCAGGCTGTTGTTCAGTGGTGTGATCTTGGCTCACTGTAACCTCTGCCTCCCAGGCTCAAGCAATTCTCATGCCTCAGTTTCCTTAGTAGCTGGGATTACAGGTGTGCGCTACTATGCCTGGCTGATTTTTTATATTTTTAGTAGAGATGGGGTTTCACCATGTTGGCCAGGCTGGTCTCAAACTCCTTAAGCAGTCTATCCTCCTCGGCCTCCCACAGTGCTGGAATTACAGGCATGCGCCGCTGCACCCACCAATAATGTAAATTCTTATTGAAACAGTCATGCTTGCATAGGTACTATCTATGGTCACTTTTGCTCTACAATGACAGCTGTGTAGATGTGACAGAGATTATACAGACTGCAAAACAAAATACTTGGTATCTGGCCTGTTATAGGGCAAGCTTGCCAACTCTTATAGAGTGTTCTGATCCAGGGAAAAAGTATTAAGAAGTACCCAATTATAGAGTAGCTTCCTGAAATCAACATTTATTCTTTCTTTTACATCTCTTATTGAAGAATAGGATGTTGTGTATAAGAGGACAGTACAAAATGTTTCCTCAGGTTTTCATTTATGTTACTGAAGAGTTGACTTTAAAGAATTATTATAAATTAATTAAATGTAACCATTTGGAGTAAGTTACGTAAATTAATTTGAAGGTTTGAAGTTGTTGCTTTTCTTTCATAATGAAAAACTAACCCATGAAGTGTGTGGTAGATTTTTCACTTACTAAGAGTAAATATGTGCATTTATGGCATGCAGTATTTCACTTTCTTAAGAAAGTGGGTATTTCAGGGCGGCACCTAGCCACTGTTGGCGTACGGTGCGGATTGGGAGCACAGCGCCCTAGGCACAGGCAGCCTGTGAGTATCCGTGGCAGTTCGTTTCTAACTATCAAGGGAAAAGGACTTCTAAAATCAATATTGGTTTTAAAATGTATCATTACTGTTATTTGACTCACCTGGATTCAGAGCCATAATAAATAGTATGAACATCGGCCTAAGTTAAAGTTTACATTTAGACATGATTGTGAATGGAAAGATGTATATTTGACTTGGGAGAGTATGGTTTTGATTAGAGTGGTTGTTCATCCCTCAGAACTAAATAGGTTTCATGAGTACGTAGGTTTTCAGTACAGTCTCCTTACCGGCAGGGGACTATCAGACAAGTGGTGTTTTTCAGACGGTGAAGCAGATGGCTCTTTCTCTTCAGCACAGGGTGTGCCAACCAAGAGAGACAGTTACACAAATGTTAACCCCTGAGGGACAGAGAAAACAGTTGCAGTCAGTTGTTCTTTATAAGTCTGTATCTTGACTTCACAGTGGTGTGGAAAAGCAATTTCTTCTTTTATAAAAAGAAGCATTAAATGCACAGGAGCAGCCTGTAATCTGAGTCCAATTAAAACGGTGGAAGATGATATAATCACTTAAAAAGGAAACAGACTGTTATGTTTGACATTTCTGGAGTAACATGATGGTGGACTACTTGGGCCTGATACACCGCTTCTGAATTCTCGTGAAAACGTCCAGCAGTTGTGCTGTAAAGCAAATTGCCATATGCCAAGATCTGGGCAGAATGTTCTTCAATATGGCTGGTGAAACAGATTGCGAATGGTCTTGGACTATATAGCACATGTTCTATTCTCTGAACTAGAACAAGACAAACGCCCCATGCTAGGTAGGACATGTTTTAAAATTCATTTACACAGTGTGCATAGCTTTGGGAGGCCTTGGGTCATGCTGAGTGGTACAAATTTGTCATTCCCAGTCTGTGGAGCCACTCGTACCTGGGTCCCTCACCTGCTCCTCCTCTGTCTCCACTAGCTCCTTTCTCTCCACTTTCACTTCAAAATCCAAACTTCCAACATGCAGCCCCGCAGCAGGAGGCAGAGGGAGGTGCTAAGGGTGCCGTACACCCACCCCTAACTGCAGATCACTTAAGAGCTTTTGGAACAGGGAGGAGGAGCCGTGCACCCTCGTCTTTCATGTACAACATACGGTACATGTGACAGATGACAAGAGTGCCCGAGTCTCAGAGCAGGAAGAGTTATCCTGCCTCCACATGCATCGAAAGGAATATATGTCACACAATACTAGTCAGGCTCAGAGGAGAACACATCTCATTTACAAGTTCAAATCTGAAAGGGAGAAATGTGCTAGTATTTAGTGGATCTTGAGAAAACTAGGGATGTGTTACCCGCCTGTGCAGGAACATTAGATGTAGATGGGACTCTCCTCGTCAAAACGCCGAGCATGTGGCTTAGGAAAAAATTTCCAGAATGCAGGGGAAGGACAGAATGACTTTGAGGACAGTGTATCTCTCTGAAAATGGTTACGTGTGAAACACAGGTAACAAATTTAGGATAAATCTGGTATCTTAAAAAGAAGAAACATGACTTTGGGAAAAGAAGAAACTGGGGGCCCTAAGGGGAAAAGACAGATGAAAACAGAAACATACAAACAAAAAAGCTGATCGAAATAAAAGAATGCGAGGAAACAAAAACTGCAATGAGACTTAAAATCCCTACTCAGAAAATCAGAAGACCTGATCTCCAAAAATAGAAGAGGAGTACGGATGACAAACTTGGACACTCTTAGGATGCAGAGGAGAAAAAGATAAAATAGATAAATTCGAAAGGTAGACTTGGGAGACAGATAATGGATCCTTCACCCAAGAGGAGTTCCTGAGCAGGAAACCGAAGTCATCTGGGAAACCACAATTAAATTGACTGCACTGCAGGAGAGTGTGAGTAAATAGCATAAGAAACCCTGACAACCGGCCAAAATTAACGAGCAGAGGTTTCTACTTAGACCTGTCCTTGCAAAGGGTTTGCATTTTCAGGATAAACAATCCCATGACATAGAGCAGGCTGTGAAGGAACACAGGTTAGGTTTGTCTCAGGTATCTTGTCTATTAAATGTCAGGAGTCTGTAAGGCTGTGGTTCAGTAACTGTCATCAGCTACGTAGTTAACATACAGTTTAAAGACTATATTCAGATGTAAAACAACAGCATTTATGTTCCATTCACCCCTTTAAAAGCTACGTAAACAGGAGTTTCATCCATGAAGGAGACCACTCTTCGATTTTAGGTTATGTCTCTGACTTCGAAGGGAGAGGCTGGAGCAGCGTGAAGTCTACAGCCTCCTGATGTTTTGGGAGGTTGGGATGTATTTGTGTGCGTCCTGTGACTGGTGGGTAGCAGAAAAGGCTCCCAAGCTAGCCAAACACAATTGATCAGGAAGTTGGGTCATTCCACAGAAAATGTAGCCCACGTTACAGTTAGAGAATTAAAAATCCAGGGCTAGGCAAATGCTTTGTTCAATATGATATGAAAAGCACAAACAATAAAAGGAAAACGATAAGTTGAACTTTATCAAAATGGAAAACTTCTGTGCTTCAAAACACACCCTATTGCCTCTTACCCTTGTGTAACTAGGAGGGAGCCCACGTGAGAACAGATCGAATACCTGAGGAGGGCGGAGCAGAAAGAGAGCAAGACCCTGAGCTTTGAGAACGTTACTGGGCCCCCAAAATGAATCCTATAACTTGTTGTACGTGTGGGTTTATTGTTATGTGAGATGGTCAGTTTCTCTATTGTGAGAGTTGGAGTTTGTTACTTGCAGCTGACTACATCCTCAGTGATCCATGCTGAAGGAAAACGTTAATGCCAACCTAGGAAGAGAGCACACAGTGTAGGAGAGCATGCATGGCAGGCTTTACTGGCTGAATTGCAAATGTGTAAAGGTGATGGGTTTTATTTCAAAAGCCAGAGTTACCTAAATTCTCACATGGTAGAAACTCTCTTTAGTCTTTTTCTTATATTCCCAATTTTAAAATACTTTATACAAGACATAGGAAAAAGAAAAATGCAGGCTTTTGATGCTGAAACTGTAATTTTATAAACTAAAATCCAGTGGTTAATTTGAAAAATAACGTCAAGTAGAGTTTCTTCTGTTGCTCAATATTAAGAATGATTGCTTAGTATTAAGAAATTTCCTATACAGATGTACTGTGTCTTACGGTGGCGCTATGTCCTTATAAACTCGTAAGCTGAAAATATTGTAAGTTGAAAATGCATTTAATACACCTAACCTACCTTAAACATGCTGAGAGCACTTACATTCGTCTAGAAGGGCAGAATCACCTAACACGAATCCTGTCTTAAAATCAAGTGTTGTAAGTCTCATGTAATTTATTGAACACTAGAGTGAAAGTGAAAAACAGAATGGTTGTGTGGGTCGCACTGCAAAGTTGAAAAATTGCAAGTCGAGTTCTCTGTAATTCAAATTATGAACAAGTCAATGATGGAAAACCATACGGTCTCAATAGATGTTAGGGAGGTACTTGACAAAACATCTATCCCTTCTAAAGAGAAAATCCCTTAGTGAAAGGATTGGAAAGTATTTTCCATCTTAACCTAGTCAAAGGTATGTTGCAAATTAATAGTCAACATCATTTATTACAGTGAAACCCTAGAAACATGTAAACTTCCCAAATAAGGTTGTTAGCAACACCATTAAAAATGTTCTGTTCTTTTTTTTTGGATGTGCAATACATTACTTGGTACTAAAAAGTAAATAAATGACAAAAGAAAGCAAAATTGTTATTTGAAGATATTATATGATTAGAAAAACAAAGGTCAACAGACAAATGGTTAGAAGCAGTTTAATAAAAGTGCTTGTTCACAAATTCGGTGTATAAACTTCAATAGCTTTTGTATATATTAACCATTTATAATCAGTGACAAAGAAGACCCCACTCACAATCACAAGCCCCAAAACTGGAAATAAACTTGATAAGTACATGATTTATGTGAAGAAAACCATAAAACTTTAAAGAGGATCTTTAAAACGTTTGGAAACATGAAGTCATACTTTGTTTTAACATAAGAATAGCTAGCTTTGTAAAAATGCCATTTTTTTCTTTGCTGTATAAATGTCATCTCAATACAAATTGTGGTTTTTTTTTTTAACTCGACACTCTGATATCCACGGTAATTGGAGCAATGGAAGTCTTGGATTCACTGCAGTGTGTTTTTCGTGGGTGGAGGACTGGGGAATTGGAGATTATTTGAGTCTGGAATCAGGAACCCACTGTTGCCTCAAGTGGCTCACTCCTTATGAACAATACCACCCCACTTAACTGATCTTCAGATTTCTACTTGGGATATGGTCCTGTTTTGGAAGATTTGTGACTTCTTCCCCCAAGCTGTGCACAGGAGGACTCACTGTCATCAGATGCTGTGGTTACACAAAATATTTTTTCCTACAGTTGACTTTCTTCACATAAATCATGCACTTACCAAGTCTTTGGAGGTTGGGCTGCCTTACTGTAGTGTCACAGCCAATCACAGACCTGGCAGCAGTGCCTTGTAACTCTGAAAGCCCTTCAGTGGCTGCCACCAGTAGGTCTCTCTCCTGCATACTTCTTTGGCCACCATACAGGTCTTCCATCTTTCCCTGCACTATAGCTTTACTGGCCTTTTTTCCAGTGCTTTGAATAAGCTATGTTTTTCCCCACCCCAGAACCTATACATACTCTGTTCCCTCTGCCTAGACCAATTTCTAATCATCCTCTGCTCCTCCAGCCGCCACTATACACACCCACACCCTGGTCAACTCTAATTCACCTTTCGGGTCTCAGATTCAGTAATATTTCTTCAGAGTTTTTAAAAATTTTCAGAGTGATTAGGTCCCCTTGTTATGCCCATTATTTCAGATTGTATGCTTTTTTCCCCCACAGCAGTTAAGTATAATCATGCATTTTATGCAGTTTCTTTACAGTCTGTCATTCCCATTGAAGGACAGAGACTGTGTCTCTTTAGTTCACTATTGTATATCTAACACCTGTAATTGTATCTGCCACATAGTTGACATTCGTTAAATATTTTTTAGTGAATTAATGTGCAGTGATTTTAAGCAAGTATTAGTTGAATAACGTTTAACATGTTTAATGATGCTGCATAGGTATTTTCAGGTAGTGTCTACCACAGTTTATCACAGAGGCCAGTGTGGGCTCTCACATGTAATAGAGCTAACTTGAAGTTAATTTGCAAAAAAAAAAAATTGTGCATTGTGAGAAAATTTTAGGAAACACTAATGGAGACTTGCCTTTATATGTCATAAACTTATGCTAAAGCTGTAATTGTTAAATCAGTATGATACTGACCCAGGAGTAGACAGAAAATGAAATAAAGTCTAGAAGTAAGCCCAAGTATGTATGGGGGTTTAGCGTATGTTCGATGTATTTCATTTTAAAGTAGTGTAAAATAGATGGTTGGTCATCAGTCTGCAAGATGGCTCCCCGTGATCATTGCCTTCTAGCATTCTCATCCATGTAGAGACTCTTCTCACATGTGTAGGGCTGACCTGTGTAACCAGTAGGATAGAATGAAGATGATAGTGTGTGACTTCCAGGGGTAAGTCATACAAGACATTGCAACCTCTGTCTTGTGCTCCCTTGCATCATTTGCTCTGGGGGGAGCTGACTACCTTTCATGAGGACACTCAAGCAACTCTGTGGAGAGGTCTTTGTGGGGAGGAACTGAGGCCTTGATCACCATCAGCTTGCCTGCCATGTGGGTGAGCCATCTGGGAAGTGGATCCTCCAGCCCCAGGGAAGCCTTCAGATGATGGCAGCTCTGGGAGGCATCTTGCCTGCAACCTCATGTGGATACAGCTAAACCAGAGCCACAGAAGTAAGCTGCTCCTGAATTTCTGACTCACAGAAATGGCGTGAGAAAAAGCTGATTGCTGTTGTAAGCCATGAAGTTTTGGGTAATTCATATACAGCAATAAGTAACTCATCAGATGGATTGTTTGATCAGTGGTGTTGGGATAGCCAGCTAGAATTGGGGCAAAAAATAAGTTGGGTTCTTACAGAATTCTACATCAAGAAAATTCCTGATGTGCTGGGCGTGGTTGCTTATGCCTGCAATCCTAGTGCTTTGGGAGGCTGAGGTAGGAGGATTGCTTGGGTCCAGGAGTTTGAGGCTGCAGTGAGCCATGATCATGCCTCTGCACTCCAGCCTGGGTGACAGTGAAACCCTGCCTTGGGGAAAATAAAAGAAAATCTCAGATGGATCAAATATTTAAGTGTGAAAATAGAACCGTTAATTTATTATAAAATAAGGCTGAAAAGTTTTAAACTTTTGGGGTGGAGAAAGATGTTGTAATTATGAATATGCAATCTCCAAGCCATATGCAAACTCCAAATTTAGAACATTTAAATGACAAATCTTATAAACACGGTGAAAGATAAACCACAAATTAGGAAGACATGAGCAACCTGTATTACCAAAGGCAGTGTTTCTTAAATACAGAGAACTCTTAAAAATCAGTAAGAAGACTCTTCATAGATGGAATGGCCGAGGACATGAACAGGCAATTCACAAAGTGGAAATACTAATAAATGTATGAGCAGTAATTACCCAAGAAATATAATTTAGAGCAATGAAAGATCACATTGTACTTACCAGATTCACAGAGGTGAAAAAGATCGACAAAGTTAAGGAGATTCCTTGATTGGCAGGAAGGTTATACAGTGTGGGTGGGGACACAGATTTGTCTGACTTTTCTGGAGTGCAGTCTAATAACGTGTCTCAAAATGCAAATACCAAATGAGTGCACATTGATTCAGCTATTGTATAAATTTATGCTAAGGTAATAATTGGGCACACACAGATGTGTATACTGTTACAAAATCCCGAATTTCAAAAATTTCAAATTTTCTTCCTTTTTCTTTTCTTTTTTCCCTCTGTTTCCCCTCCCATTGTCTCTTTCCTTATTCACCAATTCCTCTTGGACTTTCCTGGATCTATCTCCACTTCTCAACGTTGTACTCTTACTTTTTGAATCTTGGTTTCTTCTTAATATTAGTAATTTCTTTAATTGTAACTTTCTTGTTGCCAACTCTCTATTCTGACTTTGATTCTAACATTCAGCTCTGCTTTGAAAATTTTATTTTGGCAATTACTTTTAATTTGCAAAAATAATTGCTGATAAATTTTTTTTTTTTTTAGAATTCTGTTCTGTAATGGGTGTACAGCTGTTGAATCTCTCCGAGGATACAAATTAGTGTTTTAAAAACTTTTCTCGGACACCTTGATTGTGGCTATTTCTCCTGGGGTTCGTGGCTGTGTGTCTTCATCTTCCTCCTTCCCTCCCATCCTTTAAGATCTTCAAGGCCTGATGGTCCTCGGCTAACTGCCCATGTTTAAAGATAAAGAACTAAGTTAATTAATACTGCAGCTGTCACAGGTTTTCTCTGTAGTTGTGTGGACATTCCAGCTGCCACCCGTGGGGTGCTGTTTGGGTGGGGAAAGCTTGGTTCCCCCCACACTGCTGTTGTAAGCAGGACTTGGTCAGGAGGTGCAGCTGTGTCCCCTGTCAGGCAGAGCTGCTGCTTTTCATCCCCCCACTCCCCATCTCTGTCTCTGTTATAACGGTTCTGAGTTCCTTTGTTCTCTCTCAAGCCCTAATATACACACCTGAAGCTCTCCACAGAGAAGTCATCCACATTGGGTTCCTTTTTCACTGCCACACTGAGGTCAGGGGGCTGTGTGTGGGGGTGCTTCCTAGTTCCGCTGTTCCAGACTATTTATTTATTTATTTATTTATGGAGACAGAGCCTCTGTTGCCCAGGCTGGAGTGCAGTGGCACGATCTCTGCTCACTGCAACCTCCACCTCCTGGGCTCAAGCAATTCTTCTGCCTCAGCCTCCCGAGTAGCTGGGATTACAGGTGCATGCCTTGTTGCCTGGCTAATTTTTGTGTTTTAGTAAAGATGGGGGTTTCACCATGTTGGCCAGGCTGATCTTGAACTCCTGGCCTCAAGTGATCTGCATGCCTCGGCCTCCCAAAGTGCTGGGATTACAGGCGTGAACCACTGTGCCCAGCCCCAAACTCTATTTTTCAATCAACTTCTTGTTGAGCCACTCTTGCCTGTATATGTTGGCTCTGAGCTTCTCTTGGATCCCTTGAGAACTGCTCTCAGTCTTCTTTTGGGGGCTACAGTTAACGTTGTTCTGTCTTCCAAGAGTCCCTCATAGTTTTGGTCTCACATATTTTGTGTTTTCTAGGCATTCCATAAAATATATGGTCTGCTGATGGCATTTTTTTTGTCTTCCAGGATTCTTCAGTTCTACTTAAAGACAAAAGTCTTTGTTACTTCATAAGACCTTAGGTGAGAGGGGAGGTAGACATTTGTGCTCAGATAACCTGCTTTTTTTTTTTTCTGTGGGTGTGTTATCACTTGAGTTTCTTTGAGCATATTCACTTTGACGTTTTCTTCCGCTTACTGTATCAACCACGTCCCCGGGGGTCAGGAGTGTACACATACACATGAGGAAACCTTGAAGTTGGGCAGGGATTTGGATCCAGGCTCCGACTCCAAAGCCTGCCCCCTTAACCATTCTGCTGTCTCTTCTGTTTGTGCAGTGGGAGGCCCTCTTTCATGCTGTTTGTTTACCTCAAAGTCTTGGTGTTTCTTGTATTTCTGTTCCCATTTGTAGGTAAGGATCTGCAACTCGGTGTATTTCCTCAGCTCACGTAAGAATCCCTCCTCAACTGGTGTTGAAGGTTCTCGTGCAGGAGCTCAACTTCAAGCGACTTTGCAGGGGAAGGGCAGGGAGCATATTGCAGGGCAGGAGATTCACTCAGCTGCCCTGCTCTCTGTGGGGCATAGGGGCTTCTGCTCCACGGAGTTTGTCCTTTTGTGGGCTCTGCTGTGTTGTCTGTTAGGACCCCTCATCAGAGAGCTGCCTTCAGGCCCACCAACCTCCCACCCCTTCCCTGGAGCAGACACCTGAGTCAGACAGTTCAAACAGGGGGACTTGCTCAGTTCTTCCAGCTTCTAGTTAATTACTTGGCCAATTGTCTGTGGCCTGCTCCTCCTGGCCTGCGCTGCACTGATAATGGGATTATGCCAAGCTTCTGCTGAGGAAACTTTTCAACTGACATGGGTTCCTTCTGTTTCTTTAGATTTGCCATCATTGGTCCCATCACTTTTCTAGAAATTTACTAATCTGTTCCGTAACTCTTTATTGCGGGGGGCAGTGTACTGGGCATTAGGAAATAATGGTGAAGAGAAGGCCTATCACGATGGAGCTTACGTGTGGTCTTGTGGGGGAGACAGGTATTAAACAGTTAATTTGCACACACATAGTACTTGTTCTGTGAGGAGAAGTTGCCCTGCACTGAGGGGTCATATAAAAAGGCTAACTTACTGGGAGAGGGGTTGTCATGGAAGTCTACCTGGAGCAAGTGTGACAGTTGACCTGAGATTCCAAGGAAGAGAAGGAGTGACTCAGTGACAGGGAATGGGGATAAGAGTGTTCCAAGCTTCAGAAACAGGATGTGGGAAGACCTTTAGTCGTAGATGGAGGGGAATGGGGTCTGCTGGTGTCACTCCTCAAGGACATTTACTATTGCCGTGGGTTCGTTTTCATTCTGTAGTTTTCTTCTATTTATGGGATATAGGAGGAAGAAAAAGTTCAGTGAACTTGGTTTTGATCCAAGTAACCTCAGAGAATAATGACTTGGGAGCATTTTACAATGCAAACAATAAATGGAAAAGCATGAAGAATTTACATACCATATGTGAAATATATACACACATACATATAGGTTGAACATCCCAAATCCACAATTTGCAATGTTGCAAAATCCAAAACTTCTTGAGCACCTACGTGATGCTCAAACCGAGTGCTCATGGGAGCATTTCAGATTTCGTATTTTTCTATTTGGGATGCTCAGCTAGTTGATATGAGGCAAATATTCCCAGATCTGAAAAAGATCCAAAACCTGATCCAAAATCCAAAGGCTCTCTGGTCCTGAATCTTTCAGATAAGGGATATTGAACCTGTGTTTAATATTGGGAAGTAATATACCAGTACCAAAAATGTTGTCTTTGAAGGTGGGGTGACAAATGATTTTTATTACCCTTTAAAACTCCTAATTTGAATTTCAACTTTTCTATGACTGGATTGTTTTTATAATCAGAAAAAAGTTCTTAAAATGATGTTTATCTTGTGGTTTGGCTTATGTAAGTGCAGTTTGTCACTAGGTCAGCAACATTATAAAGATGTTACTGTGTACTTATTGGAAATGGCCTATGATTGGTGATAAAGCTGACTTATACAAAGGAGAACATTATCCTTAGGAATTTCTTGCTAGGATCTCATGATGTAATTGTTTTAACGTTGTTAAATGGTTCACAGTGATCAGGGACTTAAAATCATTGTCTCCTATACAGTGTTTTAAGAGTTACAGAAAAGCTATCATTTTGAGCTACGTTGAGATTGAAGTGTTTGCAGAATAGCACTTAGATATTCAGGCTGACAGTATGTGTTTGAGGAATTGGCAGTTCCATTTGGCCAACTTTGGTGGTGTATCACTTGAGACTGTATTCAGCTGCAAGTAACAAATTCAGATGAACAGCTGCTTAATCAAGTAACTTAAAGGTACAAGCTTTGAACTTTTAACATTTTCAAGTTCAGGTCATGTAGGAGGGCTATGTCATTAAGGAGGCTGGCTCTGTCTTCTTGATGTACTGTAGAGCGTGGCTTTTGACTTCATCATAACAGAGTGGCTGCTGCTCCTGTAGAAACTCCATCTGTGATTCAGTCAGGTGAAAGGGAAGGGCCTGCTAGTTGACTTGTCCTTTTTAATTCTTATCAGAAAAATAGTAGCTTTCAAAGAAACCACACTCATTAGACTTCCATTTGTATTTCACTGGCCAGAACTGTGACAGAGCCATCTTTAGCTGCAAGGAAACCTGAGAAATCAAGCTTTTGTGGTTATGTTTTTTGTTTTCAAACTGGAGCACATTGCT
Source organism: Macaca thibetana thibetana (assembly GCF_024542745.1). NCBI lineage: Eukaryota > Metazoa > Chordata > Mammalia > Primates > Cercopithecidae > Macaca > Macaca thibetana. The sequence continues at coordinate 148,855,965 of NC_065580.1, forward strand.
GTTCAAAACAAAACCAGAGTTCTGTTAATAAATAAGGAGAGAATGGATATTGGTAGACAACTTGCTGTGTCAGCTGCAGGAGTTATGTGCTTAGAGATGGTAATTGAAGTCAGGAGTGTGATTAACATTACTCCGGGGGGAGTACACAGAGTAAGAAGAGAATCCGTGAAGGAACTGAAAGGAACTTTAGTGTTGAAGAGACTGGCAGAGGAATAGGTATTCTCAAAGGGAACCAAGAACAAGGGGTGAGTGGGAGGAGGTGGTCACCTGGAGGGTGTGGACCAGTGGTACACAGGTTGGGAGAGGGGGAAGGGCAGAGTTTACATTGCCCATATGCTGGTGAGTGAAGTCCACTAGGAACTGAGACATGAACTTGAGGCTTAGCAAAAGAGAGCGCCTCAGAGAAACAGCACCTGCACTGGTGACTGTGGGCTGCAGAGTGAAGGGGAGGCGAAGCAGTGACAGTGACAGCCCCTCTCAAAAACTGATGCCAACTAAGCAGGACAGAGAGGGGGCGGGGAAGGGGGAGTGACCTGAGGGAGACAGAGGCTCAAGAAAAGCCTTTTTGTGTTGGTTGTTTTAAAGGCTGGCGATACTGTAGCATGCTTTAGTTTTAAACGTCATTAAAGACATTTGAGAAGGATCCTAGAAGGATTGTATTTTCCAAGGGAGGTGGAAGGGGTTGAGACCCAGAGCCCAGAGGATATGCTTTGAAGGAAGGAGAAAAGTACCTCAGCTTCCCTAAAAGAAGGCAGAAAAGGTACGCGGACATGAGGGACTTACGTAGTCTGGTGGCAGTGATAACAGAGGTAGCCTGCTCACTCCTGTCTTCTCTGGAAAATGAGAAAAAACATCCTCCACAGTGTTAGGAGAGAGACAGCAGGCCTGAAGTAGGAAGAGGGTGGGAAGTAGAAAACATCATCATGAATGTGGCAGAAATTCTAAAGAGCATGAAATGCAGGTTATTGGGCTGCAATGAGAATCCAGTCATGGTTAGAGAACCTGAATTTAATTAAGGTCAGTGTATGTCTGTACAGTGCCATTATCTTACATAGAAATTATTTTTGAAAATTTTAGTTGACATTTTTGAATGATACCTACTAGTACTACAGATAATAGAAGCATAAATACGCACAGAAGCAGTTAAAACTTAACCATTTGTCTTAAAGTAATTTATAACTAATACTTAATTGATGCCCCACTCTGTCTCAGTCAAAAAGCTAAGCACCTTCCCTTTGCAATCTGCACAAGAAAAACCTATGCAATAGGTATTACTAGTTATCCTCATCTGATTTTTATTTTTTTCAAACTTAAAAATATTGTTTTGTAGAGACAGGGTCTACCTTTGTTTCCCAGGCTGTTCTCCAACTCCTGGGCTCAAGCGATCCTCCCGCCTCTGCCTCCCAAAATGCTGGGATTATAGGCATAAACCACAGCACTCACCCTTTATCCCCATTTTAAAGATGACAAAACCTAGGCTCAAAGAACTTAACATGTTCTAGATCATGTGGCTAGTAAGTGGTGACAACAGAATTTGAACCACATATCTGACTCCAGAGTGGTGGTGCCAACTACTGTTCTGTGGATTGAGCCATATGAAACTGACTAGTAAGAGAAATATGATAAAACATCAGCATTTTTATATGGCTCTAACCTAATATACTTCCTCACCACAATCATTGCCAAGGTCAATGGACTGCTTACTTTGTGCCAGGCAGTGCCCTAAGTGTTTTGATTGCTATAATCTGTGGTAACATTTTGAAATATTTGCAGTCTTAATTGTCCTGGTTTAAAAAAATCACATTTTTGGATACGATAATTTTGGAATAGCATACTTAAAGTATTATCCTTTAAATGAGTATGTTTGATTCGTGATGTTACTTTTCCCTGTGTTGGCAAAATTATATTTTGAGGAAACGGTTGGAAATATTGGCAAAACATGTAGAGAAATCATCACACATCTAGTGTCTCACAACATGAATACTTTTTTGGGGCATTTTTCACAACATCTGATTCATTGAGTGGTAGTCACCCAAGAGATACCTGTGGATTGGTTTTTAATTCAGTAGATTTCTGTTTTATTGTGTGTTTGTTGACTTGTGATCAACATATATTCTCTTCTACTTTTCAAGCTTATTTTGGGTAAAAAGAAAGATTACCTTTCTATCTTCTCACTTTATCCCGAACTTATGAATACCTATTAGGTATCAACCAGTTATATTACTAGTAAATCACCCATTCTCCCACTTTACTAATAAAATGTTGTCTTAAATCCTTGTATTTCAGCTAAAAAAATCCCATTTAAAATTATGAATTTAGAAATGGGATGAAAGCTGAGTGCAGTGGCTCAGGCCTATAATCCTGGCAATTTGAAAGGCTGAGGTGGGGGGATCAATTGAGCCAGGAGCACGAGACCAGCCTGGACAAGAGTGAGACCCTGTCACTACCAAAATATAAAAAAATTAGCATGGTATAGTGGCATGTGCCTATGGTTCCGGCTACTAGGGAGACTGAGATGGAAGGATCCCTTGAGCCCCAGAGGTCAAGATTGCAGTGAGTTATGATTGTGCCACTGCACTCCAGCCTGGGTGACAGAGCAAGACCCTGTTTCTATTAAAAAGGGTGATCCCCCACCCCCAATTTGGAAGTCTTTAATAAAAGAATAAAAAGATGTGAAGCAGTTTTAGCCATCTCTCTTTGGCCTCCATGTAATCAGATTTTGTGCTTATTTGAGACACTTAAAAAGTATCTGGCTAATTGTGTGGTCTCTGTGTTGAGGACCTGATCTTAAACTGGATGGTCTTGGTATTTTCATGTAACTTTTAGTTCAGGTACAAGAATTCTTTAAAGAGGCATGGACAATTAATTACATGACTGAGAAAAATAATTTCTCCCAAGTTAATTGCACAAATTACTGTAGCCCTAAAAGGTTAATGATTGTCAAACATCTTTGATGCATAGAGCCTATTAAATGTCAGTATTATTTGAATAATTTAACTAGAGTAGTCCTTTCACAAATGGATCTCATCCAAAGGACAACAGTAAACAGTGCCTTTAAAAATATTTTCTCTTCAGAGAAACGTGTTCAAATCCTTCAGCTGGAGTCAGTCTTACGGGTCACAACACATTCTTATATTTCAGAATATAAGACATTAAAACCTTTTATATTTTAAATGATTTCAATCATGTATTATCCTTATAGAACTACTGAGGTTTTACTTGAAGCCTATAAGTTAAATTTTTTTATTTTGTACAGGCTTAGCTTAGGCTATGATTAGGTAGAATTAGCAGTTATCACTATATTTATTTGAAATGAAACTTATTTTACAGCTATTCATGAAAGAGAACTTTAATATTGTTTTAATGTTTTTATTTTATTTTTAAATGCCAAACTTTATTATGTATTTCTTTGTTTGTTTTTTTTTTGTTGTTTGTTTGTTTGTTTTTGGGAGGGGGGACGGAGTCTCGCTCTGTCACCCAGACTGGAGTGCAGAGGCGCAATCTCGGCTCACTGCAAGCTCCGCTTCCTGGGTTCAGGCCATTCTCCTGCCACAGCCTCCCGAGTAGCTGGGACTACTGGCGCCCGCCAGCACACCCGGCTAATTTTTTGTATTTTTAGTAGAGACGGGGTTTCATCGTGTTAGCCAGGGTGGTCTCGATCTTCTGACCTCGTGATCCTCCCGCCTTGGCCTCCCAAAGTGCTGGGATTACAGGCGTGAGCCACCGCGCCCGGCCTATTATGTATTTCTTAAACTTGATCTTCTAGTATTTTTTATGTATACTTTTTACTGCTTTATAGTCATTAGCAGGTTCCGTAGTAGTGACTGAAATATACTCTGTTTTTCATTTTTATTTTATAAAACTTTGATTTTTAATAACATGTGCTGAAGGACACTCTGAAGAGTACTAATTTTTTTCAGGGATGCTTTTCCAAAAAGGATTCTGTGGTTCAATAAATTTGCGAAAGACTGCATACTATATGCTTTTAGAAGAGTCACAGCGTATACTCATATTGAAGGCTTTGAGAAATGCTAGAGCGAATAAATTTAATGTTGTCTAATCCAGTGTTTCCCAAGCTTTTCTGAAGACAGACATCTCTACTCTTGTTTTGCATCCTACCCTCGAACATCAAAGGACTTCAGTGACTTCGTGTTCTACATAACCATTTTGAGATATGCTATTAGATTAACTGTAGCTTCCTTTGCCACATGTTAAATTTCCAACATTCAAATGTAGCAGATATGTTTATCTGCTGCACTTATACCTACACGTACATATGTATATAAATACACCAGTATACATAAATATATACGTTTGAAGCCTATATGCACACTCACATAGATACACACATATATGTATGCTTATATTTTTATTTTACTCACTGCAATACCTGTAGTATGTAGCAGATAGTGGAATCAGAAAGTAATTGTTGAGTAAATGGATGAGAGACTTTCACCTGTCTGTGGCATATGCCCTGCTGCCTTCTTCAGGATGCGGAAAACCCAGTTCCCAGGCTTAAAGTGTGACATTCTGGAGAAAGTAGATGTGCTGTTTCTAGAGACACCTGAAACATCAAACACAAACACTTTGTCAGTACTGTTTCAATATTAAGCGTGTCAGAGGGAACAGACCCTGAATTTTGGGTCAGGAGACCTGGATTCAGGTATGGATTCTACCATTTTCCACTCACGTTGTCTTAGGCAAGTTATGGGCTTTTTCTGAGCCTCAGTTTTTCTCCTCTATGAATTGATAATACTTCCCTTGTAAGACTGTTGAAATATCTATAGAATGAATCAAAAACTTATTTTTAACCAATTGGAAGTTACGCTGTGAATGTAGTATAGATCCTGATACAGGTGAAAGCTTTATTAAAAAACAAATGCGAGTAACTTAAAATTTCCATTTCATATATATATTGGAGAAGAAAATTCCCATTTTATTTTTTGATGAAGATACTTATTTTCTTAAGTAATGAACAAAAAGCTCTCAGTCAACCTCTCACTTCCCTGCCCACCAAAATATAGCCCCAGTATGTATCTCTTTTTCCCTTTACCTACTTTATTTTCCTTTATAATTCTTATCAGACATTTTATTGCACATATCACTAGGTGAGATGGAGATCATATTTTGTGGCGATTAGTAAGGGATTGTAATAACTCTCAATAACAAAATTGCTTTAGACCAAATTTTTGTTTGCTTGTATGATTTTTACACCCTTTATTTCAGCACTTTAATGACTCTGTCAGATGTGTAGGTTAGTTAGTAGTGATACTTTTGTAAAATTCTCTAGTAGAATCGAAATACATGTGCTCTCTCTTTGCTCTGCATGGAATTTTTTTTCCACATGAGGGAAGCTGTGGTAAATAATGTTATAGAATTTCACTTGTTAGTAATATTAATCAAATAAACAATGGGAAAATATTTCTTTTAACAGGACTGAGTAGGTAGAGATAGAAAATCATGGGACCTATACATATGTAACAAACCTGCACGTTATGCACATGTACCCTAGAACTCAAAGTATAATAATAATAAAAAAAAAAAAAAAGAAAATCATGGGACCACTTATGTTAAAATTGATAACTTTTAAAAAATATTGGATAGCAGAAAAAAGACTTGTTTTATGTATTAGCATCCAGCCAAATTATCATAATCCAGCCAAATTAACTATATTCTAATTTCTATATCATAACTGATTGTATAAGGTTAGTGATACAAAGATGTGCAAGATTTGGTTTTATACTCTATTAGAGATTTGGTTTTGGTGATACTTTTAGTACCATGTAGATTGTAATCTTAGCTATCAGGAATTTCTGAATACGTACAACAAAAATGTTTCCTTTAAAAGAGTTAAAGTTGAGGTTTTGTAGGCTAGAATGTGATTTAGCTTTATATAGCTTTTTGTCAGACTCTTGAAATCATTTCAAGACACAGTCATATTTTGTTTAGAGTTAGCAGAGCTGTCTAGAAGTAATTTCTAGTTTCTCCTAGGCTACTCATGATGTTTGAATTATTTTCCATGTTCTCTGCTGAGAGATTCTCATGGAATTAGACTCTGAGCTTCTATAAACATTTTCCTTCTGGAACTATGCCCAGTCCACCTGTTCACCATTTACAAGGCAATGCTGCTTTCCTAATGAAAATCAAGCCCAGATTTTCCAGTTCAGCTCCCGTAGGTAGGGAGTGCAGCTGTACTGGGCAGCCTCCAGTGAGTCCCAGGGACTTGACTTCTTGCAGGTTTTCTGCTGATGGCAGCGCTATCACCATGTTTATCTTTTGGGGGACTGGATGCTGCTCCCTCTTCAACGTTTTGGCCCAAGAATAGATAACATATGTCATAACTGACACAAGGCTGTCATGTTTAAATACATCTTTACTGAATGCTACAGAGTAATAAAGAGAGGAAAACCCAGAGAGCACCATGAATCACGAATTCAGGCATTCTAACTTTAGAGCTATGGCACATTCATCTTCAGTTAGTTGAGATGGTTGCTCAGCTATCTGAAGTGCAGTAAGTGGCTTTTCACATTTCAAAAATGGTTTCCCAAGTGAGCATATGTTTGCTCTTGGCTGACATGCCTCTGGACCAGCCCCAAGTTGGTGTGCATGGTGCTAGGGCATGATTTCAGCCCCCACTCTTATCCCCAAGCTAGACACCTTTGTGCAGGGTACCTCTATATGTGTACTAGGGGTTGCCCACTGAGATTTTTCCTAGTTTTCCCTTTACCTTCAGAAGGCACAGAGGACCTTTAATAGCCCTCCTGCATGGCCTCATCCTCCCTCCCTACCCACCCCTGAATTCCTTTAGAGATTCCTCCTCTCCTCAAAGTCCAGAGGTGGGCTGTCTTCTCCCATCTCCTCGTAGGCGCTCACCCTGATGAAGGTTGTTCCATTTCTGAAGCTCTGTCTCCTTTTTGGCAACTGGCACCAGCAACGATCAGATCCTTCTAAAACTGTCTCCTGTTTATAACAGAATCTCACACCTCCAGCATCATGTAAGAGTTGCATATGCCAATCACAGTGGAGTTTTTAATCCTGTACCCAGGTCTGTTTTGAGGATAAATGATAATTCCTATTGTATTTTTGTGTGTGTGAAAGTATATTGCTTAAGAGAGTTCTGGGAATGTATAGTGGTGATGATTACACAACAATATGAATGTATGTAGTATCACCGAACTGTACACTTAATGATTAAGATGGTAACTTTTTGTTACATGTCTATTGCCACGATAAAAATGGAAAAAGTCTGTTGCTTAATAAAATACTTGATAAAGTCCATGCAGTGTTTACTACATGTCAGTACCATTTTGAACATTGCACACGTTATAATTTGCTTAATCCTCACAACCCTATTAAGTAGCTTAATATAATCCTTGTTTTACACACGAGAAAAATGTTCTCCATAGAAATTATATAATTTGCTATTGAGAGAACGAGATTCAAACCAAAGTTGTTTAGCTGCATAGCTCATGCTGTCAACCACTATGTTAATACAAATCTACATTATCCTAATTTTATTCTATATTTATGTTCAGACAGAAGGGACTCTGGGAATCTGGAGACTGGGGTTCTCACTTCTGGCTCTGTGACTGTACCACATTTGTGACTGACCAGAGTAGCTTCTCTAGTCTTCAGTTATTTTAGCTATACAATGAGATGGTATAAGGTTCACTGTTAAATTTCTTTCTATTTATAAATGCTGTGGATGTGTATATATTTTTATGTATGTGAAGTTCTGAGGTTGAATGACTCTTATTTTCTCAGTGGTCTAAACCAAACCTATGGAATCTCATCTGTCAAACGCTATGTGATTGAAGATTAAAACAAAGAAAATTTTGTTTTAAGAGACTGGGTCTCATTTTGTAGCCCAGACTGGAGTGCAGTGGCGAGATCATAGCTTGTTGGACTCTCAAACTCCTAGGATCAAGTGAACCTCCCATCTTAGCCTCCTGAAGAGTTGTTATTAAATCTCATTCAGAAAAGTTGAATTTCTTGAATATTAAAACTGTGATAATGTAATACCACATAGGTAGTAGTTGTGTGTACCTTCTAATTTGAAACATATAAGCTGTTTTATGCATTAGTGGAGATGAGATATTAAAAATTATTCATTGATGTTTTTAAGAGTTGATAAAGGGAAGAATTTTATAAAATATGATATATGTAACTATATAATATTATGGGATGCAATTTTAAATGAGATTTCTATCATACTGAGTCTGTGTATTTGTTGAATACCTACTGTGTCAGGCACATGCTTGATGCTACAGTATACAGATGATAAAAGGAAGGTGGCCTGCCCAAATGGAGTTTACATTCCAGTGGGAAAGCTGGTAATCAACAAGTAAACACATGAGTGAATACAATTAATAGCAGCTCTGATACCTGCAGGAAAGGAAATAGCATTATCCTGTGATACAGAATCACTGATGGGGTCAACTTTTTGCTAGGGTAGTTTGGAAAGGCCTCTCAGGAAATCACATTATAAGTAAAAGCTGACAGAAGGACCAAGAAGGACCACAAGGAATGAGTGCTGGGAGGAATAAGGGCAGAGGTAAAGGAGTGGGGGGAGAATAGCATTCTAGACAAATGTGGAAGGCTAAATAATGTTACCCCAATGTTATCCAGGTTCTAATTCCTAGAACCAGTGAATGTTACCTTCAGTGATAAAATGAGACTACAGATATGATTAAAGATTTTGAGATGGGGAGATTATCCTGGATTATCTGGGTGGGCTCCAAATGCAATCACAAGTGTCCTTATAAGAGGGAGGAAAAAGGATATTTAAAGAGAAGACAACTACGAGACATAAACAGAACAAAGCAGAGTAAGAGAAAATGCTGCACCCGTGACATTGAAGATGGAGGAATGGGCCGTGAGCCAGGGATAGCAGGGAGTGCAGCTCTGCCATCACCTTGACTGTTGTTCCTTTAGACTCATATTTTGGACTTAGGTCTATACCTATATAGGTCTATGGTAGTTTGTTACAAGAGCAATAGAAAACTAATACAGGCTGGGTGTGGTGGCTCAAGTCTGTAGTCCCAGCTACTCAGGAGGCTGAGGCAGGAGAATTGAGCCTGGGAGGTAGTGGGAGCAGTGAGCTGTGATCGTGCCACTGCGCTCCACAGCCTGGGCAACAGAAATCAAAAAACAAAACAAAAAAAACTAACATGGAAGTTGGTACCTGAAAGTGGGGTGCAGTGGTAACAAGTATCTGAAAATGTGGAAGCGGCTTTAGAAATGGTCAGTGGGTAGAGGCCTGAAAAATTTTGAGGTACACGATTCAAAAAACCCGGGTTGCCTTGAACAGACTGTTCAAGTGTTTAATATAGATATTAAAGACTGCTGGTGAGGGCTCAGAAGGAAATGAGCTTGTTATTGGAAAGTGGGGGAAAGTGGATCATTGTTATATAGTGGCAGAAACTGTAGCTGAATTGTGTCCTAGAGCTCTATGGAAAGCAGATTTTGTAAGTGATGAAGTTGGCTATTTAGGAGGAGATTTCCAAGCAAATTGTTGAAGGTACTGCTTGGATTCTTCATGCTGCTTGTGGTAAAATGTGAGAAGAAATTCTAACTGTGATCTGCAGCTTCAGCTTCATGCTGGAGGGTTCCAGGGTACCCTTTCTGACAGCCTGCCCTACAGACTACACTTTGAATAGCAGGGTTGTAGAGAATCATGTTTATTTATTTAGAATGTCAAATGTATCTCTATAAAAGAGTTTGGATTTGCTCATCAGCCTTTTAAATGTTTACTACTGACAATGACTTTACTGATCTAATTACAACTATCTAAGCCAATATTGTAAGAACTGTGTATCCTGTTACTGTTGTGCAAAATTTATCTGGAAGCATCTTTCCTATACTGAGTTAAATAGTGTCACTCCAGAAAAATTATTTTCACCTATGAATGTGACTTTATTTGGAAATTGGTATTTTGCAGATGTAATTAAGTAACATGAGGTCATACAGGATTAGACTGGACTATAATCCAATGACTGGTAACCTTATATGATGAGGGGGCTTTGGACATAGGGACACACAGGGATAATGCCATGTGCAGATGGAAGCAGATATTGGAGGTATGCTGCCAAAGTCAATAATGCCAAGTATTGTTGGAACCACCAGAAGCTAGGAGAAAGGTGGAACAAATTCTCCCTTTAAGCCCTCAGGAAGGAACCAAAGCTACTGGCATCTTGATCTTGGACTTCTGGCCTCCAGAGCTGAGAGAATAAATATCTGTTGTTTTAGGGCATTCAGTTTGTGGCATTTTGTTGTGGTAGCCCTAGGAAATGAATATGTTTTCTGACAAGTGAAAGTAAAATAGTGGACTCTAACAAATTAATTTTTAAGCACCCAACAGAAAATGTCACTCTTCCACAGAGCCAATGTCTACTATGGCTGTTTTCAAAATTTGGAGTTCTGGAAGTTTGTTAGCTACCATCGCTTTTTGAATACTACTACTTTTTTTTTTTTTTTTTTTTTTTTTTTGAGGCAGAGTCTCGCTCTGTTGCCTAGGCTGGAATGCAGTGGTGCAATCTCGGCTCACTGCAAGCTCTGCCTCCCAGGTTCACGCCGTTCTCCTGCCTCAGCCTCCCAAGTAGCTGGGACTACAAGTGCACACCACCACGCTCAGCTAATGTTTGTATTTTTAGTAGAGACAGGGTTTCACCATGTTAGCCAGGATGGTCTCGATCTCCTGACCTTGTGATCCGCCTGCCTCGGCCTCCCAAAGTGCTGGGATTACAGGCATGAGCCACCGCGCCTGGCTGCTCTTTGGGTAATTCTTAAACCTTGTACACCAGGTCAAATTTAGAATAGAGTATAAAAACTTTGGACACAAAATCAAACTTCATACCAAATCAAGAGGGGACAAAAATGAACTAGAAGGAAGGTTACATAAAGAGGTGCTATGTCTTCTGCAATTTATTTGTTTTCTTGTAATATTTGCCCTGAGCTAGCCAGAGAAATAATCGATGGACTCCATAGCAGTCAACTCTTAAAAATGGCTTTTCTGTCATTCTTTACCTCCATCCTATCAACCACACATGACCTTTGTTCCATTGTGCAGGACTTAGAAACAGACTTTGAATATAAGCAGTTTCTTCTAACATTGCCGGAAGTAAAACATGCCCTATCATAGAGAATAGAATTATTTCTGGAGATCTTGCTTAAGTGTACGTTTGGAAGTGAAATTGTTTTTTTTTTTTTTTCTTTATGTTTGCTGCTGTAGAATAAAAAATTTCTTTCCAGAAAGGAATTATTATACCCAGAATATGTTTTAAAACAATTTAAAAGTATATATATGTCCAGTGGCACTGGCTTTCAGAGAAAAGAATAAGAGTATATACATATATCCTGTTAACTTATTTATTTATTTATTTTGAGGCAGAGTCTTGCTCTGTCTCCTAGGTTAGGGTGCAGTGGCATGATCATGACTCACTGCAATCTCCGCTTCCCGGGTTTAAGTGATCCTTCTGCCCCAGTCTCCTGAGTAGCTGGTGTGTACCACCATGCCCAGCTAATTTTTATATATTTTGTAGAGGTGAGGTTTTGCCATATTGCCCAGGCTGGTCTCAAACTCCTGAGCTCAAGCAATGCAGCCGCCTTGGCCTCCCAAAGTAATGGGATCACAGGTGTCAACACCATGTTTGGCCAACAACTGAAATATTTTAAAAAGTGTGTGTATCAAGTAGTTACTACATATATATGCTACCTAAGCTTAAATTCAACAAAGACCATACAAGGCCTTTATGAAGACAAATGCACCTGTGTACCACATTCATGATGGAAAGTATCAGTATTATAAAGATGCCCATCATGTCCACATAAATCCATAAATTCAGTTCTAATCAATAACTGAATGCTTAAAACATTTGCATAACAGACATTTTCATACTTTACAAAAGTAAAAAGCATAATGAACCCCATGTACTCTAGCAAATTCCACTTGTGATCAGTGATTTCTTAGAAACGTATTATTATTAACTTATGAGACTTTAAAATACACTTGAGGTGTTTAATTCATGTCAGTCATTTTTATTGAAACTCAAATTGTCAAATATTTGTCCAGTTGGGGTGCCTTTAAGTTGGGCCTTGTGACCTTTTGACATGACTCTGTTAGTTTTTTTTTTTTTAAATATACTTTTATAGTGGTAAAATATATATACGCACATATAGCATAGAATTTGTCATTTTAACCCTTTAAAAAGTACAATTCAGTGACATTCATCAAATTCAGTGTAGTATGGTCATCACCATTATTTATTTCCAAAACGTCTTTGTCATTTCAAACAGAAACTGCCACTTTTAAGCAATAATTTCCCATTTCTTCCTCCCTCCAACCCTGGTAACTTCTCATCTACTTTTTGTCTCTATGAATTTGTCTATTCTAGGTATTTATGTAAAATCATACAACACATATCTTTTTGTATATAACATTTAATAATTTTATTCTCATAATGTTTTCAAGATTCATTCATATTATAGCATGTAACAGAACTTAACTCCTTTTTTGGCTGAATAATAATATTCCAGTATGTGTGTGTGTGTGAGTGTATATATATATATATCTTACATTTTATATATTCATTCATCTGTTGATGGACACTTGGGTTGTTTGCTCCTTTTGGCTGTTGTGAATATCGCTCGTGATGAACACTGACTTACAGGTATCTGTTTGAGTTCCTGTTTTCAATTTTGTTGTTGTTGTTGTTGTTTGAGACGGAGTTTTGCTCTCGTTGCCCAGGCTGGAGTACAGTGGCGTGATCTCAGCTCACCGCAATCTCCGCCACCTAGGTTCAAGTGATTCTCCTGTCTCAGCCTCCTGAGTAGCTGGGATTACAGGTGCCCGCCACCACACCCAGCTAATTTTTTGTGTCTTTAGTAGAGGCGGAGTTTCATCATGTTGGCCAGCCTGGTCTTGAACTCCTGACCTCAGGTGATCCACCCGCCTCACCCTCCCAAAGTGCTGGGATTACAGGTATGAGCCACCACACCCGGCCCCTATTTTCAATTATTTTGGACATATACCCAGGAGTGAAGTTGCTCAGTCATGTGATAATTCTGTATTTAGCTTTATGAGCAAATGCCAAAATGTTTTTCACAGTGGCTGCACCATTGTACATATACTTACCAGAAATGTTTGAGAGTTCCAACTTTTTTACATTCTTGCCAACATGTTATTTTTTAGTTTCCTTTACTCTATGTGAAGTGGTATCTATATAGAAATGTTCATTGTAGCACAGTCAAGTGAAAAACAACTGAAGGGAATATCAGGAAAGAGTAGATAAAACTGGATTATTTGCAGATCAGAATACTACATAGCAGTTAAAATGAATGGGCTAGAAGTTAAAATAAATGTGATTCTGTTGCATCCTTCAGTACTTCAGTTGCATTTTTCAGCTCCAGAATTTCTGCTTGATTCTTTTAAATTATTTCAATCTCTGTTAAATTTATCTGATAGTATTCTGAATTTTTTCTCTGTGTTATCTTGAATTTCTTTGAGTTTCTACAGAACAGCTATTTTGAGTTTTCTGAAAGGTCATGTATATCTGTTTTTCAAGGATTTTTCCGTGTTGCCTTATTTGGTTCAGTTTGTGAGGTCATGTTTTCCCGGATGGTTTTGATGCCTGTGGATGTTTGTCAGTATCTGAGCTTTAAAGAGTTAGGTATTTATTGTAGTGTTCATCATTTGGGCTTATTTGTGCCCATCCTTCTTGGGAAGGCTTTCCAGATACTCAAAAGGAGTTGGGTAAGCCATATCTGCCTTAGGGGGCACCCTCAGCCTGGGAACACTGGTTCTTGCAGACTCCTATAGGTACTGCGCTTGATGGTCTTGGGTAAGATCCAGAAGAATTCTCTGGATTACCAGACAGAGATCTTGTTCTCCTCCCTTTCTCACAAATAAATGGAGTCAGTCTCTCCTCCACTTCTCCCCCGCCCCTCATTTTGAGTTAACTTTGTGTATGATGTGAGAGGGTCTAAGATAATCTTTTTGCATATGGATATCCAATTGTTCTGGTTTTATTTGGTGAACATATTATCCATTCCCTAGTGTATTGCCTTGGCATGTTTGTTAAAAATCAATGGATAATAAACATAAGAATTTATTACTGGATTCTTAATTATGTGCCATTGACCAATGCCTATGATTTTTATTAGTACTATAATGCTTTGATCACTGTACCTTTATATAAGATTTGAAATTTAAAAAAGATCTCCAAATTTGTTTTTCAAAATTGTTTTGGTTATTCTAAATGTTTTGCATTTTCATTTGCATTTTAGGACCTGCTTATCAATTTCTGTGAGAATAAGCCTCCTGGAATTTGATAGGGAATATTTTGAATGTATGGATCAATTTGGGGAGAATTGCTATTTTAACAATATTGAGTCTTTCAATCCATAAATATTGAATGTCTCATCATTTTAAAAAATCTTTAATTTTCTTCAAAGCTTTGTAATTTTTACAGTGCAAGTCTTGTTCTTACGTTACCTTTATTTGTATGTATTTTTTAAATGCTATTGTGAATGTGTCTTTTAATTTTACTTCCAGATTGTTTGTTGCTTACCTATAGAAATATAATTGGTTTTTATATATTGATCTTGTATTATATCCTGTGAACTACATGTGCTTTTAAAAAATTAGTTCTAATAGTATTTTTGTGGACTCTTTGGGATTTTCTGTATATAGGATCATATCATCTTCAAATAAAGACAATTTCACCACTTTCTTTACAAACTGGATGCCTTCTATTTCTTTTTCTTGGGTGGTTAGAGCTTCCAGTGTTGTGTTGAATAGAAGAGATGACAGTGGAGATCCGTGCCTTTTACCCTGTCTTAGAGGAAAAGAATTTGGTCTTTCACCAATATGTATGATATTCACCGTAGGCTTTTTTGCACATGTTCTTTATCAGGTTCTATTCTAAGGTTGCTGAGAATTTTTATCTTGAATGCGCATTGGATTTTGTCAAATGTTTTCTCTGTACCTAATGAGATGTTCGTATGGTTTTTATTCTGTATTAATATGATATATTACTTCAATTGATTTTTAGCTGTTAAAACAACCTCACATTTCTGGGGTAATTAAAAAAGATGGCTTATCATCTTTTTTATATATTGAATTTGGTTCACTAATATTTTATTGAGGATTTTGGCATCTGTATTTGTGAGGGATATTGGTTCGTAGTTTTCCTTTCTGGTAATAATTTGTCTGGCTTTGCTATCAGGGTGTTATTGCATCCCATAATGAGTGGGAATATTCTAGAATGAGATATGAGTAATGTTCTTAAATCTAATTCTTATACTTCTCAGAGGAATTTGTGGAGTATTAGTATTATTTCCTCTTTAAGTGTTTGGTGAAATTCCCCAGTGAAGGAATCTGAGCCTGGGTTTTTCTTTGTGGTAACGTATTTTAAATGCTCATTTAATTTTTGTACTTGTAGATATATTCAGATTTTCTATTCCTCCTTTAGTCAGTTTTGGTCATTTGTGACTTTTTAGGAATTTGTCTAAGTTGTTGAATTTGTTGGCATAAAGTTGTTAATATTTCTTTATCTTTCGAATTTCTGAGGGGTCAGTGGTAATCATCTCTCATTCCTGATTTTTGTGGTCTGTTTTTTTCTCTTTTCCCAAGGGTTTGCCAATTTTGTTTTTAAAGAACCACCTTTTGATTTTTCCTCTATTGTTTTTCTGTTTTACATTTCTTTAATTTCTCCTATCATCTTTATTTTCTTCATTCTGTTTTCCCTTGATACGGTTTACTCTTCTGTTTTCTACATTTTAAAGGTGAATTCTTAGATTATTGATCTGAGATTTTTTCTTCAATATAGGAATGTAATACTATACATTTTTTCTAAGTCTTGTATTAGCTGCACCCCATACATTTTGACATGAGTTGTATTTCTGTTATTCAGATTAAAATACTTGCTCATTCCCCTTGTAATTTTTAAAAAAATTTTCTTTGACCCATGTTTAGAAATAACTGCATTATTGTTGGTAAATACACTTTACAGGATTTTAATCCTTTTAAATCTGCTAATTCTTTATGGTCCAGCATATGACTTATCTTGGGTTCTATAGTAGCTTGAGAAGAATGACTATTTTGCTGCCATTGTGTGGAGTGTGCTTTAGATGTGTGTTAAGGTAAGTTGATTGGCAGTGTTATTTAAGTCTTCTGTATTTTTGTTGATCTTCTTTCTACTTGTTCTATTCGTTATTGAAAATTGAAGTATTCAACTATTGTTTCCGTTTCTCAGTTTTAGTTTTATGTATTTTGGGCCCCTGTAATTAGTTGCATACATATTTATAAATTGTTATATTTACCTGCTGAATTGACCCTCTTATTATTATAGAATTTCCGTTTCTTTCTAGTAACAATTTTTGTCTTTAAATTCATTTTGTCTGATATTAATATAGCTGTCCTTTGATTACTGTTTTCATAATACATCTTTTCCCATCCTTTTATTTTAAACTGATTTGTGTCTTTGTATCTAATGTGAGTCTCTTCTAGACAGCATATGGTTGTCAAGTGTATTTTTCTCAGTCTATACTGTTAATCTGCACCTTTTGATTACTGTCTGATTCATTTATATTTATTTACATTTATGTAATTATTAAGATTTAACTATACCATTTCATTATTTGTTTTCTATAGATCTTATATATTTTTTGATCCTTAATTCCTCCATGACTGCTTTCTTTTGTGTTAAATGGATTTTTTTTTTTAATGTATCATTCTCATTGTTTCTTTTAGTATAATTTTTGACTTTCTTAGTGGTTCTTCTCAGGATCATAACAAATAACTTAAAATTCAGTTCAGGTTAATCCTGGCATAATTTCAAACATATACATAATTTTTTTCTCACTTGCATGCTTTTTTTGCCTTATAAATTACATATTTATGTAAGCCTATCGACAAAGTTTTATAGTTTTATAATTATTGCTTTATGCAATTGCCTTTTAAAACAAATTGGAGAAAAGAGTTCTCAAAAACAATTATACTATATTTTATATTTACCTACTTAATTGCCTTTATTGGTACTTTCAAAGTTTTTTCATATGGATTTGAATTATTTCAGCAGGAAGTAATCCTTTAGTGTTTCTTGTAGAGCGGTTCTGCTGGTAACAAATTCATTTTTTTTCTTCATATAGGAATGTCTTAATTTTCGTTTTTGAAGGACAGTTTTGCTGGATATATAATTTTTGGTTCATAGTCTTTTTTTTTCCCCCCAGCACTTCGAATATGTCACCTCACTGCCTTCTGGTCTTTGTGGTTTCTAACAAGAAGTCAGTTACAGAGGATTCCCTGTAATATACAAGTCATTTTTTTCTGTTGTTTTACAGATTCTGTCTTTGAACAGTTTGTCTTGATGTGTGTTTGACTCTTTGAGTTGCCCTATTTGGAGTTCATTGAACTTCTTTGATATGTAATTTAATGTTTCTCATCAAACAAGACATTTTTGGCCATCATTTCTTTTCTGTTACAATGTTTTTGAGGTTTTAAAAAATTCGTTCTTAGGGTTTTTATCTCTGCCTATGTTACCCACCTCTTCTTGCATGTTTTACACTTTTTTCCATTAGAGCTTTTGGCATATTAATCATAGTTATAAATTTCTCATTTGATAATTACATAATCTCTGCCATATATGAGTCTAATTCTGATGCTTGCTTTGCCCCTTCAGATTGTTTTTTCTTGCCTTTCAGCATGCCTTGTAAGTTTTTTGGAAAGCCAGGCATGATGTACTGAGTAACAGGAACTGAAGTAGTAAGTAGGTCTTTAGTGTGAGGTTTTGTTTATCTGGCTTATAGGTTTAACATATTCTATAACTGTAGGTTTAATGTTTTCTGTAACTGTAGGTTTTCTGTAGCTGTAGGTTTCAGCATAGGGTTTTCTGTAACTGTAGGTTTCAGAGGCTTTAGTTTCCCCTAGTATCCTTGCTTTTTTCTCCCTTGTTTTCTTTGGGCTTCCCGAGGAACACCTCCTTGAGTCTGTGGCTTGCAGCTATTTTAGTTGTAATCCACTGTTGTTCTCTTAGAGCCCTGTTGATGTAGTGATAAGGTGTTGTGGAGAGGAAACATTCTATAATCTTGTGATAAACCTCAGATTTGTTTAGTAGGCCTGAGTCCCTGGGCTGTGACCTTCAGAAGAGTTTCTTAGCATTTTTTTTTCTCCTCTTCTGTGAGAGAGGGATACTAGAGGGGACTGAGTTGTATAATTGCCTTCCCCTAGGTCAGATAAAGTTCTGGCAAAGTAGTTTCCCTTGGGAGAAGGCCTTTATTATATAGAACAGAATGCTCTGGGCATATTTCAAACACTTTTCCCCAGATGCATTTCAGCATGCTTACTTTTCCCCCTGCTGTTGCTGAGTACATGATTTTTTTCAAAATAAAAACTCCAATCTTCCCCAGGAGAACCTAGTGGGACTTCTGGGGGTAAAACTTATGAAAGTGTAGGGGGCCCCTAAGACTGAACCCCCAGTAGTTTTTTTTTTTTTTTCCTCTCACGCTAGTTTATACTCAGCCTCCAGCAAATAGTGAGTTACCACTTAAGTGTTCCTACAGTTACTTCCTCTAGTAGCTCTCCTCCTAGTAAGCTGTGATTTTGTGTCTCCAGTTTTCAGTGCAACCATTTGCCCTGAGACCTCAATTCTCTGGTGTATCTAAGAATTGTCCATGTTCAAGTTTTCCAGGATTTTTCATGTTGGGAGAGTGGGACTTGCGATCTCTTTACATGTTGCAACAGAAATCAGCAGTATCATCTCCTCAGTTATTCTTTCTCTCTTCTTCTAGGACCCCATTATGTGTAACTTCATGTACTTGGGGATGTCCCAGAGGTGCCAGAGATTCTGTTCATTTTTTTTTTTTCATAATTTATTCTTTCTGTTCCTCAGACCACATAATCTCAATCAATGTATCTTTGAATTTGCTGGGTCTTTTTTCTGCCCATTTTTATCAGCTGCAGGCTCCTTACATGAATATTTTCTTTCAGTTATCGTACCTTTCAATTCCAGAGTTTTTATTTGGTTCCTTTTTATAATGTGTGTCTCTTTCTTGACATTTTTTATTTTGTGAGAGTTAAAGAATTAAAGGAAAGTGTGAGCATGATGGTTTCCTTTAGTTTTTAAAACATGTTTATAATAGTTGATTTAAAGTTTTCGTCTTAAGTTCAACATCTAGGCTTCCTCAGGGACAGCTTCTGTTGACTCCTTTTCCTGTGTATGGTCTGTACATTCCTATATCCTTGCATGCTTCATATGTTGGTTACACACTATACATTTTAAATGATTTAATGTGTAAACTTTGGAAGTTCAAATTTGTTACCCCTCCAGAGTATCATCCTGTTGATAAGGCTGCTGTTTCTTTGTAGAGTGACTTTTCTGGACTAATCCCATAAAGTTTATTTTCTTCATTGTGTGGGGACACTGAAATCTCTGTTGGGTTTGATGAGTGGTCAGTTAATGATTGGACACCAAAATCCTTTTACTAAGTCTCCCATCCTTCTGTGAGGGGCTCTGTATATGTGTTTTGTATGGCTCTTTCGTCGGCTTGTATATAGCCCAGTACATGTGGGTGGAGTTCCAGATACCCACTGTGGACATCTCATGTCACAGATCTCCCATTTAGATTTTTGGCTGGACTCTTTGTTTGCCCAACTGCTATGGCCGACTTAATAGCTGTGGTGTTAATCAATTGCAGCTGATTGTTTTTGACAAATGCCCTAGGGAAGAGGGCTTTTCCTGCTTGGTGAGCTCTGCATGACATCAGTAATGGTAATGCCTTGTGAATGGGGCTTCCCCCCGAGCTGTGAAGCAGGTCAGATCGCGACAGTGCTCGAGATGGTGCTTTTGGGGAAGTCTGAACTGGGTCTGCTCCCTCTGGTGGCTACAGGACTATACGTTTTCACAGTTTCTGTATTTGGGAGGCTGCTGGTTCTTAGGCTACTGTGGAGCTTAGGAGAGAGGGATGGAGTAGATCAAGTTAAAATGCCATAAACCAAGCCTTTCTAGCCAAGATTCAGCAGCTTTGCTAAGATAATGCTTTAGATTGTTGTACAGCTTTGGTTAATTTTCAGAATTTTCAAAAAAGTTGATTTTGAATCAACTTTGGCTGAATTTTAGTAACAAGTGAAAAAGTAAGTCCCTGAAGATTACATACAGCCTTTACCCATTTTATCAACTTAGAAACAACAAAAAGAACATATGTACTTATAAATAAATAAAAATATGCACAGTATTTGTATTACACAAAAATAGATAAACACAAAACTATAAAAAGTAAAGTACAGGATTCTGGATAGTGGTTACCTCAGATGGTGCAGACCAAAGGATGGGAGTGGGGGTTACCCTAAGGTCCAGTTTTATTTTGTAATGGTGGGTTCATGGATTCTTATGGCATAATTAAAAATATATACACAGGCAAAAACATTTTATGGTTGTGTTTGCCTTCATGTTAACACATGAGATGAGGAATCTGTTCTGCAACAGAGCTTTATAAAGGAGCTTCAACCTCAGTTTTCAAAGCTAGTCTTATGGCCAGAGGAATTGCTTATGGAGCTTATCTCTACCCAGTCTCACGTGGGTCTGCCTCAGCTGGCTCAGCTCCAGTGTCAGGACAGGACCAGTGATGATGAGGAGGGAAGGGACAGCAGTCAGTGCCACTTTGAGATGAGTAGTCATCTAATACTGCCTCTGCCTGGCTCCCTGCTGCCATCCGCAGCCTTATAGCCCTCAGCTCCATAATGTGTCCTGATGGATTTAGAAGATCTATAGGGAGCTGTCACTGTGAGTCTGAAAAATGTACAGATCATGCTTCACTTGCTAAAATCCGCAATTGATGTCAGCCACTTACACGAGCATTCAAGAGATCTTCTAGAATAATTACATGACAAGATTTGGGGGAATACACAGAATTCCAGTCAAGATGAGTTGAGTATAATATCATGGAGGCAAGATCAGAATGTAACGGGAACTGATAACTTGGAAATTTAAACAATTACAATTTTCCTGTTTCCTGTGTTAGAAGAGCATTATGGGGCCTTGAAAATGGGAGTGTCACCACTGGCTAATCGATTTTATTGAAAGACTTTTTGAGAGAGAGCATCTGTAGAGACAAATGGTACTTCCCAAACTTTTCCATGTGTGGGGCCCATAGAACGTCATCATTTTATGGTTTGCTGGGGAAAATAACAAGACCCAGGTGACTCTTCAAGAGGCTATGGCCACAATATAACAAGCCAGCTGTAGTTCACTGGATGGGAAGACCCAAGTTTGACTTCCAGATTTACTTCTTACTTGCACTTTGGGCAGTTACATTACTTCTCTGAGCCTTATTTATTTATTTATTTTAATGGAGATAATGCTACCGATTTGTGATACTTTTGTATCTACTAATATTAGAATGTATGAATTACCCCTTAATTTTTCAAATACTTAAACTGTTAAAATAACATCTGAATCTTGGCCAAAATGAGCACAAATGGTATTTGTATAAATGCCTAGTTATTAAATGTTATCACTGTTTAACTCTCTGGATTTGAAGACTAGTGCATGGTGTTTGCTAGGAGTTTATATCATGTTCTTAGGTATTTGTGTGGCTGTCTTTACTGCCTGCATCTGTCAATTAGGAGGTAAGAACACCTGCTGAATATGTACCTTGTGCTAACTATTGTGGGAGATACAAAAGAAGCACAGAACTGGATCCTATCCTCGTGGAACTCAATCTGGTTTGTGAGGTTTAGCTTTTATGTGACTCATAGAGCAGTGTCACAGAAAATAATATGCAGAAAATAAATGCAAAAAGAACTTAAAGAAGGGAAAGCTTCATGTGGCTCAGTGTCCTGCACTCAGTAGGATATGTAGAGGATATATATAAAATCTAATTGAGATTCTTAGGAAAGGCTTTAATGAAGACTGGAAAATGAATGCTCTGTTATAAAGGATGGTGAAGCTTGACTATTCAGAGAGTAATGGAGGAGGTACTTCAATAGTTTTTATTGTGTCTTCCCAAGAAATTCACTTGGAAGCACAATGTTTATTTCTGAAGAGGCAAATACTAAGTTTTAGAAAAGAAGTTTCTCCTAAATAATATTATAAAGTTTGAGTATTTCTATTATGATTTTATGACTTCCCATCTGTGGTAGGTGTTTTATTGAAATTATTTGAATATTATCATCAAGCTGTGACAATGATGCTTTAAAGGTCATACACAAAACAATTAAATTTCTCAAGTGAAATAAGAATGTGCATTGTGAAAGGCAAAGAATTTCAAGTAGTTCAGTTTTTTTTTTCATGTGGGCTGTTTTTGAGGTGTTTAAATCACAAAGTTGTTTTTCTTCTTGATTGCAATTTTCCCTTAGCTATTCGTGTAGCTTAAAAATGGAAACCGATATGTTTAAGTTGCAATATTTTTGAGTCTGTTAGTTAATATAAACCCTATTTTAAACTCAACAGTAGATTCCATTATAGCTGTGTGGAATGTAAAGATTATTTTGCACTTATATAAATGTGATAGCTTCTGATTGATAGAGATTTAATTATGCAAACTTTGGCATATTATGAATTAGGTAAAACATTTCTATTCCTCTGTTTCTTTTCTTTTTTCTTTCTTTTTTTTTTTGTTTTTTGAGACAGAGTTTTACTCTGGCGTGCGTTGGCGCTTATCTCGGCTCACTGCAACCTCTGCCTCCCAGGTTCAAGTGATTCTCCTGCCTCAGCCTCCCGAGTAGCTGGGATTACAGCTGCATGCCACTGCACCTAGCTAATTTTGTATTTTTAGGAGAAACGGGGTTTCTCCATGTTGATCAGGCTGGTCTTAGACTCCTGACCTCAGGTTATCTGCCCGCCTTAGCCTCCCAAAGTGTTGGGATTACAGTGTGAGCCACCATGCCCAACTTATACCTCCGTTTC
Organism: Macaca thibetana thibetana; assembly: GCF_024542745.1. Classification (NCBI taxonomy): domain Eukaryota; kingdom Metazoa; phylum Chordata; class Mammalia; order Primates; family Cercopithecidae; genus Macaca; species Macaca thibetana. The sequence continues at coordinate 148,878,866 of NC_065580.1, forward strand.
TTAATGGCTTATTAGGAGATCTCTAAGATTCCTTTAATTTAAAATTTTATGGTTTCATTTCATTTTACCTATTTATGTCATTAAGGTAATGAATGGTTGCCTCTTTCAAATAGTGGGAAATGAATTTTAGAGACTTGTTAGTTATTATTGCTCATTTAAGGTTGTTTGAATGTTGTGACTATTTGATGGTGTTTTCTGTTTGATTTGTGATGCTGACTCATAAATGCCATGAAAAGCAGGTCTTTTTGTTCTAACCAAAGGAGGGATTGTTTAGGTAGCAGCTTAATGACTTTGGTGAGTAAAAGTTTATTTGCACCTATGAGAAAGATGACAGATAATACCTAGATATCTGAGTAAAGAGTAAAGAGAGCACAAATACAATAAGATAAGGAGACTCAGTGTCCTATCAGCTTTTTGATGTAAAATGGTGCAGTAGTTACTACCTATGAGAATAGTCTATTTCCATGCTGGTTGCTCACTTGCTTGCTCTCCTGAAAGGGTGAGGGCACTGTACATCTGAGTGGATACTGGGGTACTCTGTTTCTAAGTTGCAGTACAGGGATATGAAATATTTTATATATTATATATATATTCCATATACAGGCATACCTTGGAGATATTGTGGGTTAGGGTCCAGACCATTGCAATAAAGTGAATCACACAGAGTTTGTGGTTTCCCAGTGCATATAAAGGTTGCGTTTATACTATTTTGTAGTCTGTTAAGTGAACAGTAGCATTATGGCTAATAAGAGTGCCATAAGAAAGAAAATTAAGCATTTTCTAAAAAATGCCTGCCCAGAGACACGAAGTGATCACATGCTATTGGAAAAATGGCATCAATAGACTTGCTGGACACGGGGCTGCCACAAACCTTCAAAATTTGTAATTTTACAAATTAAAGCCTTCAATTTGTGAAAAACACAGTATCTGTGAAACACAATAAAGCTAAGTGCAGTAAGACAAGGTGTGCTTACATGTTTGTGTGTATACTTAAATAACTTATATTAATAGCTGCAAACAGTAGATTTCTTCCGGCATATGGCTTTGTCATTATTGTTATCACTGATTTGTAATAATTTGCCTCTTTTTTATGTGTTTTATTATTTTCTGCCATGGTTGATAAACAAGTTAATTTACTCTCAGAACAGAGAATCTGCAGTATTATTATTAGGGTCTGTTGGCTTCTTTTGTTTACCTAACTTGTTAGTCTGCCCTTTGGCTTGACATTATTTTTGTTGTGCAAGAATATTCAGTAAAAAGTTTTGACACGTTTAAAACCATTAAATACTTCCAAACTGGTTTTGAAAGCTTCTCTGGGCTGAAAGCCAGTTGATTCTTGTCAGTCTTTTTGCATGACTGAGGTCAATTACTTCAGAGCTTGAACAACTGCAGCCTTGGTAAATGGTCCAATACTGTCCAGTGGTATAATAAGGGAGCCTTTTAAATGCTACTGTAATTGGTAGTTTAACAAATGTGTTTTGGTTGGACAAGAATGTAAAAGCTATTTTGGAGCATTTTCAAAGGCATGAAGTTTAAAATAATGTAATGTTAATTTTGTGCTCTGTAATGTATATCATAAGATTGAGGTCTTAATGTTTGTATTAAGTAAATGAAAAATCCAAATGAAACTTGTGTAGAAAAGGAACTGTCCATGTTCAGAAAGATTCTGAACAAAAACAAGTGAATTTTCGGAACTGAAGTAACAGTTGCCCGAGGGTGTGGGTTCTGATGATGTCCTACCTGCGGCAGCCTTTGTGACTTTGGAAAGCCTTGGTTTTCTTATTTTTAAAGAGGATCTAGTCCAACATTGGTCTAGTCAGACTTCCTCATTTGTAAAAAAACCTTCCTTAATCTTGGAAAGCTTTTCAAAAGAACTAAGTGTGGCATATTGGTGGCTCTGTGAGTACTCTCGTATTACAGGAGTTGAAAGTGTGAAGTGGAGAGTAGAGTAACTGGGGGTAAAACTTAGACCTACGGTGTCCAGAAAATTCAGAGCCTTATCGCTGCACAAAGGAGCACAGATTTTATACACTGAAGTGCCCAAGTTGGGTGTGAGTAGCCCTTTGGCTGACCACCAGTTTTTGTGTTTATCCTGAATATAGTGTGCCTCAAAATTTGAATGTATATGCTTTTACAGATCTATGTGCTCTCTCTAGCTCCCCACAAATCTCTGCCTCTCTTGAGTTTCATGGTAGACTGTTTGATCTGTCTCTTGCCTTTGAAAGCTTTTGGGTTTACCCCATGCTGCAGTAACATGTAGATCTACAAGGATTTCGAGCAGGAGGTAGTGTTATCAGATATGCTTATAAGGAAAGCTCACTTTAGCAACAGAGCTGACACAGCAGTAACAGGTAGCGAATTCTGCAAGAGAATTGACACTAGTCATCTTGATTGTAGTTAGTTACTTCTTCAATGTAGTTCTGTTTAGTTACTTCTTCAATGTAGTTATGTTGTGCTTAATTTTCTTTTCTTTTCTTTTTTTCTTTTTTTTTGAGACAGAGTCTTGCTCTGTCGCCCAGGCTATAGTGCAGTGGCATGATCTTGGCTCACTGCAACCTCTGCCTCCCAGGTTCAAGCGATTCTCCTGCCTCACCCTCTCGAGTAGCTAGAATTACAGGCATACCCCACCATGCCTGGCTGATTTTTGTATTTTTAGTAGAGATGGGGTTTCACCGTTTTGGTCAAGCTGGTCTCAAACTCCTGACTTCAAGTGATCCGCCTGCCTTGGCCTCCCAAAGTGCTGGGATTACAGGTGTGAGCCGCTGCTCCTGGTCTATTGTGCTTAATGTTCTAAACAAACTCTAGAACAAGTTAGCCAAGTGGTTAAGCCACATGAATTTTGTTCTCATTTAAAATCTGATGCATCGAAATGTGAACTCCATTACCATCTCACTGAGCCGCCCTTGGCATAGAATTTGGATGTGTATATTACACTGGACTCTTGGCTTTAAAAACCATCTATCTATAGCTGTGGGAAAGCTTTTTAGAGAGCCCAGAAATATAAATAGCCTTAGGTTTACCCTTAAGTAGCAAATGTGTGTCTCTCTGTGGAGTTACTCCTTGTGTCTGAGGGATCCTCCCTGGATTATTTGTTTCTTCTCCACTGGACTAGCTTGGCATATGATTGTCAAGAACAGACACTCTGGTCAGACAGACCTTGTTCAAATCTTGTCTCTCTCTTTAACTGTGGGCCAGTTCATTAATCTACTTGAGCTTTGGTTTCCTATTCTGTACATCGTTTTGTGGATTAAATGAAACATCATACTGAAAACACTTAGTTTTATCATCCAGACCAGGGCACTAAACGAGAATAAACCAACCTCCTCATTTTTGGATGTGTTTGACATGAGGGGATATTTAGGGGAAGATAATATTTGACCATTCATCAACGACTTTTTGAATGATGGAGAAAGCATGCACAATGTCCATGTAGGAACATAACCATATATATAGGAGACTTAAACATGTGCATGTATACATCCATATGCACAAAATGAATTTAGAAAGTTAATTGAATTGAGGAGTTTCTATTTTATAAGATAAATGTGAACAGTACATTTGTAATGTAAGCAGTCTACTTTTTTACTCAAACAAGTAGAAAATATCCTTTTTTAGTTTTAACCTCTTTGTAGACAAGATTGAATAAATTACAGAGGGGATGAGGCACAGAGAATTGGTTGCCAGTGGGATCAAGAATGCTAGAGGAAAGGGCAGAGATTATCCTTTCACCCAGAATTGCTCTCTCTCTCCCTTACTAGGTAGGAAAACAAATAACAGAGACACAAGGGCTACTGCTCTGCACTAATGATGTGTGGGGTGAAAGAAGTCCTTGCACACTAGCTCCTCTTTCCTGCTTAGTTCACAACCTACTCAGCACTTTCTGGAACTTTGCATTAAAAATTTCATAGATCCCAGCAGGAATTCTCTAAAACACATACTCTTTGCTTATAGCCATTACCGAGTGTTTTGTTCTTTCAGGGGCTGATTGAAAACAAAGCCTTCACGAGCTCTCTTGCATGATGCTAGTCTTCATGGCATTTGCGTCCTGCCAAGTGACACTTTTGGTGACCAGTGCCTTGGTTGACTGGTCTCAGCAACCTGTTTAAATCGCTGCAATTAAAAGATATAAATGAATGAACCAGTAAAATGAAGGAAAAATTAACATAGCGGCGGGTTACTTACATCCAGAAAGACGTTTATCTAAGGGTGTGATACTGGGCAGCCAGCTCTCATTTAAGAAATTAGACTTGTTTTTAGGAAACCAGCTTTCTGCTAGTGACCTACATTATAAGATATTATAAACTTCCAAGCTGGATACTATACATTGAAAATGAAGTTCTTTCAATTTGCAGTTATACAGTGGAATGTTATGTGTCAGGTACTGTTCTAGGTATTGGGTATACAAGGATAACTAAGAATTTGTCCTTCTCCTCAAGGAGTTCCCACTTTTGTGGCAGAGAGGGCCTTGAAAACAAATCCTTTACCACTTACTGAGTGACTACCGTGGGTGAGGCGTCCTACCAGGCTCTGGAGAAAGAGGCAAGTATAGCCCTGCTCTCAGCAAACACAGGCGGATGAGAAGGGTATAGGCAGGGGTCTGGGAAGCAGAGAGAGAACCTAAAAAGACTTAGGCAAAGGTGAGTGTATGATAAAGTGGAGAATGCCATAGTTCATCCTTTTATTTTTTTTTGAGGTAGAGTCTCGCTCTGTCACTCAGGCTGGAGCGCAGTGGTGCGGTCTCGGCTTACTGCCACATCTGCCTCCCAGGTTCAAGCAGTTCTTGTGCCTCAGCCTCCCGAGTAGCTGGAACCACAGGTATGCGCCACCATGCCTGGCTAATTTTAATTTTAATTTTTTTTTTTCATAATTTTAGTAGAGATGGGGTTTCACTATGTTGGCCCGGTTGATCTTGAACTCCTGACCTTAAGTGATCTGCCTGCTGCGACCTTCCAAAGTGGCTGGGATTACAGGCATGAGCCATGGTGCTCGGCCAGTTCATTCTTTAATTCTGGCTCAAATAAATTCACTTTATGACTACAATGTTACTTTTTCTTGATCTTATTATTAAACAATCCTGTTTACAATTAGAGCATTGACTTTAATTATTTTTAAATTTAGACACTGGTTATTATTTCTAAAGGAAGTTATAAACAAAATTTCATACAGCATGCCATTTGACAAATTACTGAAAAATTTTTAAATTATACATTTGAGTATCTCATTTGTTTAGTTATTCAAGGGGATTTTAGCTTATTGCTTTTTGCTTTCTGTCTGTTGAACTGATTATTCTTTTTGGGCACCTGTTTGTATAAACGTATCGATTTGACTTGCACTTGAATTAACTATTTATTTTTTATATGTTGGACAGTACTACAAATTGCTCTGTTTATGAACTGTATGTTTTTCTTTAATGTGCATTTTGGAATCCTGCTTTTGGAACCTTATTTGCTTCTGTATGCTCAACCTTATTCACTAATGTTTGATAATAATGCATTATAAAATAGCAGTGCTATTTCTTTATCACAGGCTTGCAGTATTTATTTAGCATTTGCAGTTTCGAAATAATTAAACAATGCTGATGTACAGTTCTTACTGCATTTCAAAGACCTAACCAGTTAATTAGCTTAAGTGGTTCTCTCAGCCCTATTGACAGTTGGAGACACATAGTGCTGGCCTGTCAGGCTGCTAAAATGAAACATAAGAATGGCATACCGTGGTTAGCTTCTTTTCCTCCTCACCCTTGAGATATGAGTTGGCTTTCTTTTGTGTGAGATAAAAACAAAACCAGATCATATAAACCGACACTTCTGCTTCAGATTAACATGAGCCTTCTTATTCAATTTCATGTTGGTGTTTCTACACTCTTTTGCCTCACTGAGATTTCATTAATCCTCATATCCTTAATCGCCCCCCTTTCCCTTATGATGGTCTGTTTTAAGATTCTATTAAGTTTTTTTTTTTTTTTTTTTTTGGATGGTTTTGAGGTCATCTGAACAATGCTCTTGGTTAATCTGAGAAAGGATTACAATCTGATCACATACTTACTTCTGTGTTTGTGTCTTTCTGCCTGTACAGTCAGGTCGTCTTGTTCTGCCTCTTCACCCTTGGCTGACTTTCACCCACGGACTTTGAAGTGTTACTGCTTCTATTTTCATCAAACTTTATACAAATTACACAGTTTTTCCACAAATGTACTTTTAGTATAGTTTGGCTCCAGAATCCAGTCCTTTTGCAGGACAGGGGTAGAGGAAATGGCAATGAAGGAGAGGGAAGTCCACGTAGGAAGAAATCCCAAGACTGGAGGTGGGGTGGAGACAGCAGCAGAAGAGAAGAGCGTTGGGGATGGCTCTGAGTTGAAGCTAGGTGACTGTTGACTCAGAGAAAGAAGTTGAGAGGAGAACCACCCTTTGTGTTTAGGTGGGGTGGGGTGGAGGGGATTGAGGTGTGGAGTTTGATTTTTGACATTCTTGTGTTTATGTTGGTAAGACATCTTGTGGAACTCTCCTAGCAGAGTTTAAGCAAATGAACATATATTTTTGATGGGGTGTATATTTGAGAGTCACAGCACAGAGGTAATCATAACAGGAGCCACTGTTTGTTGAGTGCATGCTAGCTACAGTGATAAGTGCTTCACAGACATGCTGTCTGTGCTTCTGTGTCCTCACCTGTAAAAGGGATTTAATAGTAGGATTCTTGTGAGGATTAAATGAATTGGTATATGTAAAGTCCATAACAATGTCTGGCACATAATAAGTAATATTTAAATGTTATAATCACATTTTAATTCAATATCCTTTGGAAAGAGGTATTTTTACAGGTTGAACATCCCTCATCTAAAACTTTTTGAGCACTGACATGACACCTCAAAGTGGAGAATTCTACACCTGACCTCATGTGATGGGTCACAGTCAAAACTTTGTTTCATGCACATCATTTCATTGAATCATATGTTCCTGATTCTTATAACTGTATGTGTAGTCAATTATTTTTGTGTAATAATTGTGACCTTCAGGCTCTGTGTATAAGGTGTTTATGAAACATCTTATGAATTGAATTTCATATTAGACTTGGGTCCCAGCTCCAAGATATCTCATTATGTATATGCAAATATTCAAAAATCTGGAAAAATCAGAAATCAATCCCTTCTGGTTTGGGGCGTTTTGGATAAAGGATCCTCAGTTTGTGTACACATCTTATATGGGGGAAACTGAGGCTTGAGCACGTAACTACTCTGCTAAAGGTTGCATAACTCATAAGTGGCAGGTCAAACTGTATCTTCTTTTTTTTTTGGAGATGGAGTCTTGCTCTGTCGTCTAGGCTGGAGTGCAGTGGCACATTCTTGGCTCACTGCAACCTCCACTTCCCAGGTTCAAGTAGTTCTCCTGCTTCAGCCTCCCTAGTAGCTGGCTTACAGGCAAACACTACCACGCCCAGCTAATGTTTGTGTTTTCAGTAGAGACAGGGTTTCACCATGTTGGCTAGGCTGGTCTCGAACTCCTGACCTTAGGTAATCTGCCTGCCTCGGCCTCCCAAAGTGCTGGGATTACAGGTTTGAGCCACCGTTGCTGGCCTAAACCATATTCTTAACTCTGCTTGTCTCTCACCTGTCTTTGTGGAAATAAACACCTCAACAGAGGCTTCATGGTGTAGAGGAAAGACAGGACAAAATACCTAACACGCAAGGAGTTGTTTTGCATATTAAATGAACAATACCCTTTTAAATCGTGTAAAAAGAGCTTTGTAATGAAAGTCGTAATAAGAGAGAAAAACTTACAGAAAGGTAGGAGTGAGGCTTGGCATTTGAGCTCCTGTGGAAGACCAAGAGGGAGAAGGGAAGATCAGTGTAGGGCAAAGCAAATCCAAGAAAGCCAGGAAGATAAGAGGAAGAATCATGTACTTTGTGCATTTGCGGACAAAAGCGTTTCAAAAAGCACCTAAGGGTTGATGCCATCAAGTGCTGCATGGAGGTCATTGAGAGTGAGAACTAAGAAAAGGCAGTCAGAGTCACATTTTGGTGTTAACCAGATTAAATTTCCTTTTGGAGCAAAAATAATTGACTACACATACAGTTATAAGAACCAGGAACATATGATTCAATAACATAGATGAGTCAGGAACTGAAATTTGGGGTGTAGATTTATTCCTTTGACTTTCCCTCCCTTTTCCAGTTCATGTTTTACCAACAGAGTATTCTGGTAGCAGCAGTGTCTGACATTTGTCAGCTTAATTAGAGATCAGTTACAAACTCAGCTATCTTATGGATCTGTGATACTTCCCAGCAAATCTGAAATGCAGTAGGTACACTGACATGAAATGATGAGAAATATGCTAATTTTAACCTGAAAAGCTCCCTATTAAGGCAGCAATTTCTCTTATTCATACTAATTCTCATTTTTTCCTTTATCCTTTGTGTCTAGTCTCTCCACAATTGAAAAGCTGTTTTCACCACCACTTAAGAGCAGTAGACTATAAACTCTGGAGTTAAATTTGTTTAATGTCAGTGAGGGCTTGATGGGGGTTGGGACTTTGTTCACTAGATATGAACCCATTGCCTAGAAATCCGAGGAAGGGTATATCACAGGTTCTTACGGGTATTCCTAGGAAGAAGAAATTATTTCCAAAGAGAATTAGCGTGTAGAGGAGAAGCACACAAAGCAAAGGAGGTTTGATTTGCACAATGTAAGGAAATGTAAAATTTCATTAGAAGCAAGAGAAAGAGGACATTCCCACCAAAGATGGGGAGAGAAAGAAGGCATGTTTAAATAAGCTGATTTCCAATTTATCTGAAACATTTGAAAGTAAACAGAAGTAGAGCTCGATTTAGAGGTGTAAGATGTGGGCAATTAATACATTTATATGGCTCAAAATTTGAAGAGTTGGAAAGCATCTACAGTGAAAAGCCCCTTTCCTGCCCCATTTCCTCAGCCGCTCAGGCAGTTCCCCAGAGTCTCTGTGCATAATTACATATAAATACAAACATGTATATTATTTCTCCTCCCTCCTTTATTTTTCCAAAACGGTATCAAACTGTATGTTTTCTTCTGCACCTTGCCTTTTTCTCACTCAACATGTTTCTTGGAGCTTCCCCTTAAGCAGTTTGTGACTGTGTAATTAGGACACAGGCAGCTACTGCTTTTTTTGTTAAAGGGCACTGCAAAATGTTCCTTCATGTGTTTATACCATAATTTACTTAACCAGTCTCTTGTTCATGGACATTATAACCTTTTGCTATTATGCAGGGTGCTGCAAAGTGAGCAATCTTTTCCACGTGTCATTTCACACATGTGCGAATAAAGCTGTAGGATAAATTCCTAGAATGGCTGGATTAAAAGGCAGGGGCGGTTATGATTTTGAAAGATGTATCCAGGTGGCCTTCTCCAGAGGTTGCAAGTATGTGAAAGACTTACTTCCAAGCCAGTCTCTTCTATGCTGCCTGCTATAACTACCAATTAGGAATTTATGTGGGTTAATAAGTAACCCATGCCTGGAAGATTTAAGGAATGTGACCTTCCTAATGCATATTATTTTTAATCACTGTGCTTTCAACCTAATGCCCAGCTGAGATTAAGCCACATGATACATATTTATTACAAACCTACTATTTGGTTCCAGGGAATTGGCAAGGAGCAAGGTGTTATGCTCTCTTGGAGTTTATATTCTGATAAATAAACAAGATTATTCCAAGGAGTGATAAATACTATGAAGATAATACACATGACAATATAATTGTAACTTGGCAGGGGGGCAGGCTAATTAGAAGGAGTAGACTTGTTATGGAAGGCCTCCCTGAGGAAGTGATATTTCAGCTAAACCTGGATGATGTAAAGGAGCCAGAAATGTGGAAATCTTGGGTGGCAGTAGCAGGTACAACAGCTGCAAAGATCTTGAGCCAAGAGTAGGCCTAGTGGTTCTAGAAACAAAAAGTAGAGTAGAATAGGAAAGGGACTATCATGAGCAGAGGGGAGCAGGGCATAGCCTGAAAAGCTAAAGAGGGGAAGGGGTCAGACCAGGTAGATCTTCACTGTGGTAAAGATTGCTAGATTTCAAATATGGACATGATGTTGGGATTTACTTGTTAAAAAGATAACTTGGAGCCAGGTGCAGTGGCTCACATCTGTAATCCCAGCACTTTGGGAGGCCAAGGCAAGTGGATCACTTGAGGTCAAGAGTTCGAGACCAGCCTGGCCAACATAGTGAAACCCCATCTCTACTAAAGACATGACAATTAGTCGGGCATGGTGGTGGGCACCTGTAATCCCAGCTATTTGGAAGGCTGAGACAGGAGGATCACTTGAACCCAGGAGGCAGATGTTGCCTTGAGCTGAGATCATGCCACTGCACTCCAGGGCAACAGAGTGAGACTCCATCTCAAAAAAACTAACTAACTCACTCACTCACTCACTCACTCAGAGGCCAGGCATGGTGGCTCACACCTGCACTTTGGGAGGCCATGGTAGGAGGATCACTTGAGGCCAGGAGTTTGAGACAGCCTTGGCGATGTAGTAAGATCCACCATCTCTACAAAAAATTAAAAAAATTGGCCAGATGTGGTGGCACATGTTTGTGGTCTAGCTAGTTGGGAGGCCAATTTGGGAGGATTGCTTGAGCACAGGAGTTCGAAGCTGCAGTGAGAAGTGATTGCAGCACTGCACTTAAGCCTGGGTGATAGATGAGACCCTGTCTCTAAAAAATAAAAAGATAACTTGGGCTGCTGAGTGGAGAACGGATTGGAAGGGGGCAAGGGATTCAGTGGTGAGAGTATGTGTTGGGCTGGGCTGTAGTGGCAGCAGCAGAGATAGCTATGCCTTGGAAGACATATTTTTGCAGAGGTGGAACTGTCAGGATTTGTATGCCTTATGGGTGATAGGCAGAAAGAGGAATCAAGGACTCCTAGAATTTTGGCTTGAGCAAGCTGGGCATAGAGATAGGAAGAGAGAAGGTTGGGGTGTGGAGGAGGAGGAGAAATTTGAAGGGTCCTAGGGCACTTTCTGAGACGAGTGGCCTGAAGAATGCGACAGAATGGACTGTTTGGCCCACCCCATGGAGGAGGAGAGTGCTGGGTTTTAGAAATGAGGCATCTCAGAACCCTGACTTCTGTCATGGTGCCTGGAGCCTAAAGTGGGGAGCAGAGCATCCAGCGAAGGTGAGAAGTGTCCCAAAATCTGGAGAATGTTTGTTTCTTTGGTATGCTTTACTTTTTTTTTTTTTCTTTTACATGTTTATCTGTAGATCTTCCTTGATCACAAAAAACGAAGTTGCAAATTTGTGAAACTGAAAGTAATACCTTATGTTTTTGTGAAACTTTGAGATATAATCTGCTTCCTATAAAATTTATTTAAAATTGCACGATTGTGATTTTTCACATAATCATAAGGTTGTGCAACCATCACCACTGTCTAACTCCAGAACATTTTTATCACCCCAGAAAGCAACCCCGTGCTCACTAGCAGTTACTCCTTTTCCTCCATTCCCCCAGCCCCTGGCACCCACTAATCTACCTTCTGTATTCTAGACATTTTTACAGATGGAGTCATATAATGTGTTTTTTTTGTGTGTGTGTGTGATTGGCTTCTTTCACTAAAGATTCATCCACGTTGTAGCATGTGTCAGATCTCCATTCTTGATGGCTGAAAAAATATTTCCGTGCACGGATATGCCACATTTTATTGTTCATCAGTTGACAAACACACAGGTTGCTTTGACTTTTCGGCTATTATGCATAACACTGCTGTGAACATTCGTGTAGAAGTTTTTGTGTCGACACATTTTCTTTCTTTTGGTTGTATACATAGGAGTGGAATTGCTAGGTTATGCTAACTCGATTTTTATCTTTTGAGGTTGTATCCAACTTTACTATTTATAAAGTACTTTGTATTCTTTATATAATTTATTTATCGTGATAACTGTGAAAGGAAACTGAAGTACTGAAGGATTTGATGGGCTACAGGAAAACCTGCGTGTGTCACAAAAATATATTTAAAATGAGGTTCATTCATGCATTGGTTAAAACCGGGCAGACCCGGACACATAAACATATCAGGAAAGTAGATAAAATGTGTAATACTTACATGGTAGAAGACTGTATTGCAGGTGTATGTGTGTAGAGAAGTTATATCTATATGTAATCTCAGCAGAGGTAGATTAAAAAAAACAATGAGAGGTAGATTAAATGAGAGGTAGGTTAAAAAACACTGGTGAAAATGATTAAAAAGCAATGATGAGTGAATAAGTGAGTTGATACCATTTATGTAAGTTAAGAAAATCACAAAGTAATACCATGTATTGCTTATAGATGGAAATGCCCATACATACGCCCACAAGTACAAAAAGGATTGGGAGGATACCCACAAGTCCGTGGTAGTAATTGCTTTGCATCCCTACTCCTGAGCTGCAAACCCCATGCCAGTTTTCCTTACTATATATTTACAAATCATTTCTGTTACGTGACTACATTTCTTCGGAGTAGGGACTATGTTTTCTTCACCGATTTCCATTGCCTGGCACATAAGTGTGAACACATATTTTTGAATGACTAACTGAATGAATTAAATGATTTTGGGAACAAGATAGGGCAGGACTACTGAATAAGCCACTCTCCCCCATCCTGCTCATTGTCTCTGCTTCCTACCTTCACATTCTGTTAGTGTTGTCATAATATGAGGCTTGCAATTACCAGAGCAGTTCCATATGACACGACATGCTAATAAAGCAGATGGTGGTGCAAATAAGCAGGATAAAAGAGGTCTTTGCTGCAAAAGTCATTGCTGTCTCCTTTAAAGTATGAAGTATTTTATGATTTCTCAGTAGATTTTATCTTCATTGTCAAGGTAATGATTATGGATCATATAAATCTTTATGGCTTTGTTGTATCAAGTGTCAAATTACACAGCTTAGTTAGGTAGTTGTAGAGAGAAAGATGTCTATGATCAGATTAGGAAGTCATGGTACTAAAATTTTTGCCTTTCAGGGAGGAGTTGGTGTCACATCTTTGTGTTTAGATAGCAGAGAACTGTGCTCCTGTTCTAGGGCCCTCCCTCCTTTCTCTTTATTAACTTCTTCCCACGGGAGAAAGAATGGCAAATTGGAAAGCTCAGAGCTTGACATTAATATGAGTGAAGTCACTGTATTTCCACAGGGCTTTTGTTCTTTTTTTTTTTTTTTTTTGGAGGGGGCGGCTACAGAAAGGTGCCAACTCTCCTCTACTTCTTGCCTGCTGTCTTCGGGCAATCAGGAGAAGAGGGAGGTATTCCCCTGGCAGGCCTAATCTGGTCTATACTGTTTCTAGTCCACCCTTCGCCTGGGTGGGTAAATCAGTTCAGGTTTGCTCTGTGAACCTGGCCACCTTCAGGTCGGGAAGAAGAACGTCAGAAGCCCCATTGACCTCAGGCTTAAGCTGTATTCTCCAGCACATTTACCAGAAGCCTCTGGGGTTGTGTGCGACCATGCCTCAAATAAAGCCCATGTTCTGATCCCCATCTGTCTGTCAGATGTTATTTGTGGATGTTATGAGTGGTTATGCCCAGTTGGTTAGAACCCAGAAAGTGGTAGAAGTGAGCTTTGCAGCTGGGCATGGTGGGTCACGCCTGTAATCCCAGCACTTTGGGAGGCCAAGGCGGGTAGATCACCTGAGGTCAGGAGTTCAAGACCAGCCTGGCCAACATGGTAAAAAACCCCGTCTTTACTAAAAAATACAAAAATCAGCTGGGTGTGGTGACGGGCGACTGTAATCCCAGCTACTAGGAAGGCTGAGGCAGGAGAATCCCTTGAACCCAGGAGGCAGAGGTTGCAGGGAGCCGAGACTGTGCCATCTCACTCCAGCCTGGGCAACAAGAGCTAAACTCTGTATGAAAACAAACAAAAAACAAAAAAACTAGCAAACCCTACAGCTGCAGGCTGAGGTTCTAGTTTTGGCAATAATCTAAAGTGTAAATAATTTTACGTTTAAAGCTATGGAACAAATAGAGCTGGGACACGGGCTGCCCCTGCCCACCTCTCCAGCCAGTTCCCCAACTCTTCATGTTCTTTCTGGTCCATGTGGTCTGACCATCTTAGCTTCTCAAGTTTGCCAAACTTTTTTTCAGCTGTGTGTCCATTGTCTGTGCTGTTTTCTCTGCTAACTTTCTCTGTCTCTTTTTTTTCTCTCCTACTTGCTGCTTTTACGGTCAAATTCTGACTCTTCAAGCGTACACTTAAATAGTACCTTCTCTGACCCCCTAGGCTAGGTTGATTGCTTCAGTATACTAAGGCAAAAATACCCTGAGTATCTGTGCTCACTACCCCCTGTGTTTCCCTTTTGTAAGATTTATCACACTGGTAATCAAATATTTATACTATGATATATTTGTTCCCTGTCTAGATTTTCTAACAGTTTTCTTTGCATTGTTACATAAAGTGTTTGGTGCAGAGCTGGGCACACATATTTGGTGTCTGAGGGAGATTTGTTGAGTGAATAAAATAGCAGTGTCCAGCAGCGACACAGACTGCTGAGATATGGTACATCAGAGTCTGAAGGGCTTCTGTCGGGTTGGCAAGTGGAAGTCATTGGATGTTTTACAAAAAATAGTTTTAGTAAGGTGGTGGGGACAGAAGTGAGTTTGCAAAGCATCTTATACAAAGCAAGACTTAATTACTCACTTATGCAACATTGGAACCCTTCCAAGTGATTTCTCTACTGACAGCAACTTTTCTTGAGTTTTACTAACTCAATAGACACTGTCAGAATCTGCCAGATTACAACAAAGGGATAAAAAATAAGTCCCGATCACCTGAGGTCAGGAGTTCAAGAGCAGCCTGAGCAACAAAGTGAAATCCGATCTCTACTTAAAAAAAAAAAATAGCTGAGCCGGGTGGCATGTGCCTGTAATCCCAGCTACTTGGGAGGCTGAGGCAGGAGAATCGCTTGAGCCCAGGAGGCGGAGGTTGCAGTGAGTCGAGATTGTGCCATTGGACTCCGGCCTAGGTGACAGAGCGAGACTCTGTCTCAAAAACAAACAAGTCCCAAGGCATTATACTATGACCGTTTTCTCAATGGGTAGTGAACAGAATGGAATATTCACTTCACTACAGATAATCACAGGCAGGTGGTACAGAGCACTATGCTCCAGAAAAAGCAAAGAGGAGCCTAGAAATTTCTGATCACTGCATATCACTCAGCCAAAAGTGCAGTCATTTGCTTAAAAAAAGACCAGTGGCATCAAAAAATATGTATTATTTCATCTCTCTGCTCTACAGGACTCGAAACATAGCCTTAAATGACTAACTCTTCACATGAGCATGATATAACTTGGAAATATTCCTATAATGGAAGTGGCCTTGTGAAGACATTTATTGTTAAGATTTTCCAGGGTGTATTTTGGGAGGTGCTATAGGCAGATACATAGGCGATACTGTACATAGTCCAGGATGTTCTACTTCTGAAAATTAACAATAATTACAAATACACTCAAGAACTTGGGGCAAGTTAACTGTTCTCAGCACTTTATATGTATAGTCGTCCCTCAGTATACACTGGGACCACCCCCACCCCTCGCCTATACTCAAATCTGCACATACTCAGTCTTACAGTCAGCCCTGAAGAACCCATGTATGTAAAAAGAGGGTATCTCTAGACAATGAGGTAGCTTTCTGTTGGCTCTTGTAGGGACCATGTTCTTGTGGACTTGACAAAGAATGTTGTATCAAAAGTCATAACTCCTTTTTCCTGATTTAAAGATGACATTTACATGGTTTTTGTGTCCGATGAATATGGTATTTTTGATCTGCATTTGGTTGAAATGCATTTGACCTGCTCAGTTGAAGCCTGTGTTGTTCAAGGGTCAAACTGTATTATTTAATCCTTGCAGCAAATCCTGTGAGGAAGCAGTCCTTATTCCTTTTACATAGCAGGAACCTGAAGCTCACAGAGCTTAAGGACTTTGCCTGAAGTGGCAGAACTGGCATTTGAACCTAGGCATTCTGGCTTCAGAATCCATGTTCTTCCCTTTTAGGTTATGCTGCATCTCTGTGGCCACTTGATGATAAAGTCAGTAATTGGGATCCACTGTTGCTCCCTCTTGTGCATCTGCCCTTGTGCTCATGTTCTCCTCTGTGACACTAGAGCACCTGCCTGCTCCTTCACCTGCAGTGAGCACCTGGGGATACGTCAGCACAGAGGCGCTTTCTCCCACCCGGCAGGTCCACAGGGGATTGCTGTTGGGAAAGTATCGAGTGCTCTGGACACCACGGTCTGTTCTGTAGGATTCTTCTGTAGCAGGAGCTTTGTCATGGACTCAGTTGCCTTTTGAATGCTGGTCAGGTATCCTAGTCATCTTTCACAGCATCGATCATATGGGAAAATATGTTTCTAGTTCTGACAACTGAATTACATGTACACTTTTGGAACATAATCTGCTTTTAGGTTGAGAACTACCTGTGTATTCATCAAGTACTAAAGTTCCCAGTGTTCAAGAAATGCCCTAAGCTATTAACAGAGAATTAACAGCTTTCTCTAAATAACAAAACTAGGCTTAATATGGCCTAGTATTAATCCCTACCTAGAAGTTTCACAATCAAAAGGGCAAAATGTGGAAAAGCAAAGATAAATAAGTAAAATTGGAAAATATGCAAAGCCATTAGAGATGTACCAATGCTTCAGAAGTAGGTAATAATGAGAAATGCACCCAACCTCTGTGACTGTGAAACATGCCACCCAAGCTTTGGGTTTTTGGAATCTTTCTCTGGCACTTGAATCTCCTTGTCAGTGGCAAACTGGAGAGCCTTCCGTACTTCTGTGCAAAGAAAAGCATACCCTAGAGCAAAAACAAAATAAAATGCTGTTTAATATTCAATTTGGTGTCCTTTGGATTTAAAAGTTGTAGTGATACATTATAGTAGGATTAACAGTATTGTCACATTAGCATTGAATTTTTCCCAGTTATTTTTGACTTGGTGAATTTGAAAGTGTTGTTTAACAGAAAAGATTTTAAAAGGTTAGATGCAATAGGATTTATTTTGCACAGTTTGATGGATTGCTAGCAGCAGGGAAACTACAACTCAGATGGTTTCAACACCTTTCTGTTCTTGGATTTTTCCTTTCTCACAAATTTTTCTTTGAGAGCAGTAATCATTTTACTGTATCTGAAAGAGATACCTAAGTATCTAGGTATCTAATTAGGTGCTAATGAACTCCTCCTGCCCATTTTTTAATCGTTTGCTTTATCGTACCTCTAAGTAGTCTTGTTAATCTTTTGGGGGAGGGGATAAAGAAAGATTTTTACTTAATTTTGGGATTTACTTTGTCTTTTACAGAGCTTGGTATGCGGTTCAACAGTAAGTAGGATTATAGCAAGTTGTTATTTTAGAGAAAGTAAATGTTATCTCATTATATTCCTTTTAACATAAAGAGAATCTTTATGGAAGAATTTGTGATGTCTCAAGAACATTTTTAAAAATTTCATTTTATTTTAAGTTTCAGGATACATGCGCAGGATGTGCAGGGTTGTTACATAGATAAACATGTACAGAGGTGAGAAAGGCCCACCTGTGTCCCGTTTGAAGGTCTTCAGGGTTCTTTGGGGCCCGAGGTGCCAATGGGTCATGTTTGGTTAGAAGGTGATAATCTACAGAATTCTACAGATTCCAGATACTATGGACCTATTCCATATGGACTAATAAGAGGACGAATCTTCTTTAAGATTTGGCCTCTGAGTGATTTTGGATTTTTACGTGCCAGCCCTAATGGCCACAGATTTTCTGATGATTAGTAATCATTTATTCTTTTGACTTGTTTATTGTCTCCTTTTCATGTGAATTTATTATTCCCGTTGAAACCATGTACTAATAAACTATTTGCTATTCAAAAAAAAAAAAAAAGAAAAAAAAAAACATGTACAGATTAACCTGTTACCAAGTATTAAACCCCACGTGCATTAGCTGTTTATCCTGATACTCTCCCTCCCTCCACGCCTCCGCGATAGCCCCTAGTGTGTGTTGTTCCCCTCCCCTGTGTCCATGTAAAAACAGTTCTTTTTAAAGCTTAGTACTTGGATTTGTTTGATTGTTGTACTGTTTAGTGGCTTTCTTGAGAAAGAGTAAATTAAAGCTTTTATCAATTTTTTTTTTTTTAACAGCAAATCAGCACTCTCCTTTTTTTTTTTTTTTTTTTTTTTTTGTGGCCCAGGCTGGAGTGCAGGGGCATGATCTTGTCTCGCTGCAACCTTTGCCTCCTGGGTTCAAGTGATTCTCCTGCCTGAGTCTCCCAAGCAGCTGGGACTATAAATGTGTGCCACCACACCCAGCTAATTTTTGTAATTTTAGTAGAGACAGGGTTTCACCATGTTGGCCAGGCTGGTCTTGAACTCCTGATCTCCAGTGACCCGCCCACCCTCCTCTGTCTCCCAAAGTGGTGGGATTACAGGTGTGAGCAACCGAGCCTGGCCTGCACTCTCTTTTTTTTTGAGACAGAGTCTCGCTCTGTCACCCAGGCTGGAGTGCAGTGGCCGGATCTCAGCTCACTGCAAGCTCCGCTTCCCGGGTTCACGCCATTCTCCTGCCTCAGCCTCCCGAGTAGCTGGGACTACAGGCACCCGCCACCTCGCCCGGCTAGTTTTTCTGTATTTTTTAGTAGAGACGGGGTTTCACTGTGTTAGCAAGGATGGTCTCGATCTCCTGACCTCGTGATCCGCCTGTCTCGGCCTCCCAAAGTGCTGGGATTACAGGCTTGAGCCACCGTGCCCGGCTGGACTCTCACTTCTAGTTATCAGTGTTAAATTTATTATTTGTCACTAAATAATTGTGATGTTCATAATTACCAAAGCCTTTTAAACCTGCATTTTTATAATTTTTGTTACTTGCTGATAGAAAACCTTTTGACTTAAATATCTCGTGAATATTTTCTAAGTTTTAGATTGACATTAGTTTTGATATGTAAGGTTCAGTTTTCAGTATTGAGCTGCTGTCTGTAAACTAATTGTATTTTGAAGTGAAATTAGTGGAGAATGGACAGTTTTCTACACTGCATGAGTGTCTACAGCTAGAGAGTATCTCTAGGGAGTGAGGTAGCTTTCTGTTAGCTCTTGGATGGGATCATGTTTTTTGGGCTTGACAATGGATGTTATGTCAAAAGTCATAACTCCTCTGATTTAAAGATGACATTTAGAGTACTGTAGGTTTATGAGAACCTGCTCTAAACCTCAAATAACAGAGCTGCTGCCAGGGCTGCTGCCTTCCTTCCTGGTTTCTGGGTGCTTGAGACTCTTGGAAAGTGGGCCAGGTACGGTGACTCCCGTCTGTAATACCAGCACTTTGGGAGGCTGAGGTGGGCATATAGCTTCAGTCCAGGAGTTGTGAGATTCTTGAAATGTAAAGCATAGTTGATGAGTGGGGGAATTAAATAGCAGACCGGATGTTGCCCAAAATAAAATAAGAAATTAGAAGATATGAGGCCTTAACAACAACAGCAAAAATGAGATGTATCTATCTATAATAAGATTTCTGAATGTCATAATACAGAGAAAATTCTGTATCTAATTAGAATAAAACTTGCTACCTTCAAGTGGAATGAATCAAATGCAATCATTCTATACCCAACCAAACTACTTTTGCATAGGTGGTCAAAGGATCAATATTTAAAAACTGCTATTATTCTCACTTCGAATTCTTTCAGAAAAAAAAATTAGAAAATACTTAAGGCAGTGGTGAATTCAAGAGTGAAAAACCCATAGGAAAGAACATATGGCTTATGTGTACGTTGTAACTTGAGTCAAATCTAAATAAAAGTTAATGGGTTGGAAGCTAAGTGGATTCATTGACATGAAAAGTACTATAGAATATAACTAATATTTCTTAATACTGGAAGTCCTTTTGAAAAATCAAATTATTTCTGGGTGTGGTGGCTCATGCCTATAACCCTAGTAACTTGGGAGGCTGAGGGAGGAGGATTGCTTGAGCTTAGAAGTTTGAGACCAGCTTGGGCAACATAGCAAGACCCCATCACACACACCCAGAAAACATTAGATTATTTCTTTCTGTAGCTCTGAGTTTATATGCATATCTAATGAAATGAATGAAAACTCTACTCTGGCAACACAGGAGTTGGGCTGGGGATGAAAGGTGGGGGAAAAGTGGGAGTACTTAGGATGAGGGAGAAGAAATGATACAAACATGATAGACTATTAATTCCTGGGAAAAAATACCAGAAACAACTGATCTGATATTCAGAAGTAATCATAAAAATAGATACCATTTAGTGAATGTTGCAATGCCTTTGCTAAGTACTTAATATTGTTACCTCATTTTACCCTGTATATTATCAGAGATATTAATGGGGTGGCTAATTTATATATCTGCCAAATGTGTAATGAACACTCATTAACATTATAGATATGTTAATTTAAAAATGTATCTGTGTCCTTTTAAAAATATTTCCTTTTCACTCTTAAAGTCTAGGGAATAATCCTAACCAATAAGGAGCTGCAGGAAACTATTGTAAATCCAGGTTGTAAAGAGAAAATAGATTGGTTGGTGAGAACTGTCACCTTTTCCATAAGATAATTTAAGCACAAATGATTCCAACAATTTACATTTTTTATTGTGGCCAATATAGTTGACTTGGTTTAAATCAGACAGGAGAGAAGAGGAAAATTTTTATTGATTAACCAGGCCCTGAATTTTCTGTCTTAGGAGGAGGAAATTATGTAGTTAAATTGTATGATTCCTGTCAAAAGAACAATGAACTTTTGAGCAGATTGGCTAAGCAGAGAGAATACAGAGCAGGGCTAATGGAATCTTCATCAAAGAGAATTTCTTGGGATAAGCAGGTTTCTATGCTTTTATAAGACAGATTTGTTTTGGGCAGTGAGAATATTCGGGAATGAGGTTAATCAATAAAGAACCTGAGTTGTGTTTTAGTCATGGAAGCAATGGCTTTTTTTCCCCCCTGGTTTTGTTTTCTGTAAAAAGTATCCTGGCCGGGCGCGGTGGCTCAAGCCTGTAATCCCAGCACTTTGGGAGGCCGAGGCAGGCGGATCACGAGGTCAGGAGATCGAGACCATCCTTGCTAACACAGTGAAACCCCGTCTCTACTAAAAAATACAAAAACTAGCCGGGCGAGGTGGTGGGTGCCTGTAGTCCCAGCTGCAGGCTCCGCCTACCTGGGAGGCAGAGCTTGCAGTGAGCCGAGATCCGGCCACTGCACTCCAGCCTGGGCGACAGAGCGAGACTCCGTGTCAAAAAAAAAAAAAAAAAGTATCCTAAATATAAAGGAGATATATTTCCAGGTAGGACTGTACTATGTAACTCAGTAGTCTGTAAACTGATTTTTGTTTTGCTTTTGCTTTTGATTCTGAATGGATTAGGAAAATTCCTTCCAGAGACCAGAAGATCAGACACCATATCAGTTTCTCTGCTGTGAAAATTATAATTCAACCTTGTAAAATTTTTCTAATGTTGCATCCTCTGTAAATAACAGAGTGAAAATAAGTCAAACCATTTGTTTCTTCCCTCTGAATGTTCTGAACATTAAACAAATGGTTCTTGGCAAATATGTACTAATTTTTTCTTTTTTTTTTTGAGATGAGTCTCTATCACCCAGACTGGAGTGCAGTGGTACAATCTTGGCTCACTACAACCTCTGCCGTCCAGGTTCAAGTGATCCTCCTCCCTCAACCTCCCAAATAGCTGGGACTACAGGTGCGTGTCACCACTCCTAGCTAATTTTTGTATTTTTAGTAGAGACGGGGTTTCACCATGTTGGCCAGGCTGGTCTCGAACTCCTGACCTCAGGTGATCGGCTTGCCTAAGTGCTGGGATTATAGGTGTGAGCCACCATGCCCGGCCATACTAATTTAATTTTTGGAATGTTGTTTTATAGCTCATTTTGAACAAAATTGTAAGAAGATTATTTTGTGCCGCTATGTGTGATAATCACAGTAGCTTGATGTAGATATTTGGTATCTTTTTAGAATGCTTACGTTTAGATAAATCTTTTCTTTGGAAATATATTCCTAAAACATTTAAGCCTAGTGATGCCACCCTCAAATATAAGGATTTTATGAACTATGTAGGGCGATTCAGGAAATCTTTTCACACTGATATAAACAGGAGACTTCAATATTATTGTGGGAAGAAAAATGAGAAATTTGAAGATACAGCTCTTATAAATCTTGCTGCATCAATTTGTTTTCTGCTGATTGACTGATGCACAGTTTAGTTTTCAAAGAATTTCTCTTCAAAAATATTAGCTGGGCACAGTGTTCACACCTGTAATCCCAGCACTTTGGGAGCCGGAGGTAGGAGGATCTCCTGAGGCTGGGAGTTCGAGACCAGCCTGGGCAATGTAAGGAGACTCCATCTCTACAAAAAATAAAAAATTAGCCAGGCGTGGTGGCGTGCACCTCTAGTCCTAGCTACTTGGGAGACTGAGGCATGAGGATCCCTTGAGCCCAGGAGGTCAAGGCTGCAGTGAGCTATGATAGCACTACTGTACTCCAGCCTTGGTGACAGAGCAAGACCCTGTCTCAAAAAACAAAAAATATTTTTTATCCTTGGAAAAATAAAACCTAAAATATCTAAGAAGAGCAGCACAATATATATATTTTTTTAAGTAGCAGGACTGACCAAAGCCGTTTCTAGCCAAATAAATTATTTATTAATCAATATCATTACTATATTCTCTATGTGGATAAGTATTCAAATCTTGAGGCCTATGTTTTTTCAAACTTGAGAGTCATACAATTGTCAGCTTTTTTTTTTTTTTTTTTTTTTAAGTAGTAGACAAATTGTTAGAACTACAAAACTAAAAATTACCTTCTGTTTTTCTTCCCTATAAGCTACTGTTGAAGTGAAGTGAACTCAGGGAGACAGGCCTGTTGTTCTCCTCCTATGGCACTGATTTACGCTTTTACAGAAGGGAAATTTATGGTCCTTATCTGTTGAGGACTTTTATGAATGACTGGTATAAATCAAGAATTGAATGAATATTTTTCCCTTTAAGCATAAATCTATGATTGGGAGATTGATTTCTGAGTAACTCTTTGGTAACCCATTTAAATTGTCATCTACCAATTTTCTGTGTTTTGGCATAAACTGAATAACTAAAATATAACTTAATACCAGCATGATAGATTTGTTTTTCTTCTATGGATAGTTTTAGAATTCATCTAGACTTCTCATAGACCTCGATAAATAACTCAGCAGTCAGAATGGAAAACAAATTTATATAGTGGAAATCTCATTAATGGGAATGAACAATACAACTATATTCAAGTTTTAGGCAGCAGAAGGAAAATGATAGAAATGTATCTGTTTAAAGATTCTTATGATAAAATTGATCATTAATTAGAGAAGATAAGTATAAAAAGCCAGTCCTTTCTGGGACATTTGAAGTCTTTTTCTAGAAAGTTCTGGGAAAGTATGTGAAAAAAGCTAGCCATTATGATCCTTTACCTACACTTCCTTAAGAGGCTTTCCCTCAGCAAGGTGTGCTTTCTAAAAACAAAAGATAAGAGACAATAGGAGCCCATATAGGGTGGAAAGCTAGAAATCAGGTGGGTTAAAAATAATTTCATCTACACTGTCTTCCCCTTCTCAAAAGATTTTTAATCTGTAAATGGCAACTTATACATGGAAGGGTTATAAAATACATAAAATTATTTTTCTTCTCAGATATATGGCGTGTTCTTTATCTTCCCCTTGTTCCAAGTAATTATTTACTTAAACGGTAAACAACATGGAAGGCAGGTTGGTCAGGAGATAAGCAGTTGATCCCGTGTTTTTTGAAGAGAACTTTTTTGATGGTAGGAAGAGAAGGACAGTCCTGGTCCTGTAGTGCAGTCATGTAGTAGTGTTTGCTGTGGGACAAAAGGAAGGATCAGACTGGCAGGAAGGGACTGCAGCATGGAAGGGCGCTAAGTGTGTCACTGAGTGATAAGGGTGTTAAGTGCAGGATGGCCCACTGGATGGGTAGGGTGAGAGTGGGTTCAGGTTGTAGCTGTGGAATTGGACAGGGCTGGGCTTGTTCTAGCAGCACCATTTACTAGCTGTGCCACCCTACGCAAGTCACCTTCTCTGCTCCTCATTTCCCTTCTCTCTAAACAGTGATAATAAGAGAAGCTACCTTCTGAGGTTGTTAGGATTAACTGAGCTGGTATGTAGATGTAAAGCCCATAGGACAGTACCTAGCACATTGCATCCAACAAGTGTCAGCAAAATATTACCCTAGCCAGTCACCTGTAGCCATTATCAACATCTGTCTCCAGTTAGTCACCACCTTTGGTCAATCCCACATTTAAATATTTCTTAAAGATGATTTATCTTCTCTGCCCTCATGGCCATAGCCTTAGTGTAGAGACTTTTTAACTCTCAAATAAATTAATTCAGTTTATTCTTTTAGACAAATTTTGCTAAAATCCATCGTGCAGAATATGACCTGTTAATTTTCTAAAACGCAGATCTTGCCCTGCCACTCTCCTTAAATCCCTGTCGTGGTTTTCTGTCATCCTTAAGGAATTTATAATTAACTTTCAGCATTAAAGGCGTGCAGAGTTCTTCAGAAGTTAGCCCTTGCTTGCCTTCCATCCTCATCCCTCAACAGATACTTTATGAACATCATATATTCTAATCCTTACTATACCTTTCCAAAAAGCAGTCCTCATTTTGCACAGTAGTGCAGGACTGGAACAGTGATGGTGCAAGCTGAACTACACAAAACAATCTTAATAATAGTGGGAACAACTCGAGTGTTCCCATGACCTTTGAATGTTTTTGTTAAAACATTAAAAATTCTCTTGTGAGTTACAAATGTGTACGGAAATGAAAAAACTGGTATTGATTTAGTATACTGTAATGTAAAAGATTAGATGAAGGGCTCACACCTGTAATCCCAACACTTTGGGAGGCCGAGACGGTAGATGGCCTGAGGTCAGGAGTTCGAGACCAACTTAGCCAACACGGTGAAACCCTGTCTTTACTAAAAATACAAAAATTGGCTGGGCATGGTGGCAGGCACCTGTAAACCCAGCTATTTGGGAGGCTGGGTCAGGAGAATTGCTTGAACCCAGGAGAGAGAGGTTGCAGTGAGCTGAGATCGTGCCATTGCACTCCAGCCTGGGTGACAAGAGCGAAACTCAATCTCCAAAAAAATAAAAATAAAAATAAATAAAATTAGAAGAATTGAGAATTAAAAACTTATCAAGAGTAGTTGGAACAGTGCCTGTCTTCTTCATCTTGTCATACAATATAAGTCGGGCCTAGCATCTTTTCTATGCCTTGGTGAATTTCCATACTCCTTTCTAAGTTTGGATCAGTTTCCCATATTTCATCCTTTGTGTTTTCAGTGAGTTCCATTAATGTGAAGTTGTTTTGCTGGCATCACTTCCTCTGGGACGTCTTCATTCTTTTGCTAATTTATGTGAAGCTGACTTCACCAACTGCCTGTGGCTGCACATCCAGTGTCTCTTAGATGTCCTTCGTGTCTCTTAGATGTCATTCCCATAGTCAGCTATTTCTTCTCTAAATGTCATTTATGTTTGATTCAAATTTCACTTTGAGTTTACCAGTGTTTCATTGCTGCACTTTCATCTTTGCTGCCCACTTCCCTCTTTGGATTACCCATTTTTGTAAAATGTCAAGTGGGTTAATCACTGTGAGACATGGAGGCACCACAGCTATATGCTTTGCTGTCTGTGTATGAACTCAGATGTACAGTGACCAATCGCTGACAGACTTTGAGAGAAGTGACATGATTGGTCATGGATCATGATACACATCTGTTATTTACTCAGTGATTGGTGCACTGAAGAGCTAATGGTGAAGTTTCTTTTATGTAATTATGATTGATTAATTTACCATAGTAACTGACATTTGAGTCTTCTTATTGGCAGAATGATGTTGATTAAACTGTGGTAACTGAAATTTATGCATCTCAAAGCTGTGCAAAGCAAGGACTGCAAGTATGTTATCACCATTTTACAAAGTCTTAAAGGTTAAATGGCTACATGCATCATATGGCCAAAAAGTGGCAGAATTACATTAACATAACTTTTTAAATATCTTTGATATTATAAGGCACAATCTGTCTCTTGATGCTTCTGTCAAACTAAATTCTTACGGAGTTCAAATATAAATGGATTGTCTTCAGAAAAAGCTATCGGCGTATGTAATTAGGTCCATAGGCCTATAGGAACTCTGTCTGTGCTTAGCTTGGGCTGACCATGTAAGATTGCCAAGATTTGCATAAATATCCAATTATTGTAAGGAGCTACTGAAAGCTAGCAACACACCTGACCTTATTTGAGGTTATTTTTTGGAAAGAATCAAGAGTCCTCAGCCTTGGAGTGAAGAAAGGACCAGCCCAGAACAAATAAAAAAATCCCTGAAAAGGAAAGGAACATCCCATAGTCAAGTGGAGAAAACTGGTCTAAATAGTTAGCAGTGGAGATATTGAGATATCTGGTTAGGATGAGAGATCAGCAGCAGTGGGTAGGGATGTTAATGACTGAACCTTAAGCTTCAGGGATTCAGGAATAAGTTCAATTAGTTCTTTTAGGAATAAGTTCAGTCTCTGCTCAATTCATCTGGCCAGCTGGTAGTCAGAGTCCACACTAAGTAGTCAAATTTGAGTGAATGTGTTGTAAGATACAGTCCAGCTTCTACAATAATGAGAAGGCTCAGT
The DNA here is from genome assembly GCF_024542745.1 of Macaca thibetana thibetana. Taxonomy (NCBI): domain Eukaryota; kingdom Metazoa; phylum Chordata; class Mammalia; order Primates; family Cercopithecidae; genus Macaca; species Macaca thibetana. The sequence goes on from NC_065580.1 coordinate 148,905,513, forward strand.
TTGGAGCATCTGAAATTGTACAGGGTAAAAGAGAACTGAGATACAGAAATGGACTAAAATAATAGTTGTGGATCGATGAAGGCTGAGAAAAAAATAAGTTTAAAGAAAAGGAGGCTTTTTAAGTGCCTCTGAAATGCCAGGTCTTCTAGATTACTTTTACTTATTAATAATGTAATTCTTATAAACATCTTGTTAGTAGGTGTTATAGTTGTTATTTAGAACTTTTCTGAGGTTATAGAGCTAGTAAGTAATAGAGTTGGGATTTTTTGTTGTTGTTGTTAATCCAGGCCCTTTTAAATATATAACTCCTAAGTGAAAGATACCAGACTCAAACATCACGAAAAGAAAGTTATTTGGGGAGTGCATCTCTCGTTTTTGATCTTGCAAATCGTGTTGTATGGACCTTGGAATGTAATTTTCTGTAGAAATGTTTGAAAATGAATTTGATACATACCCAGTCCACACTGCAAAAGCCTATTTTTTTAATTTTTATTTTTTTGTCAGGGTCTTGCTCTGTCACCCAGGCTGTAGGGCAGTGGCACAATTTCAGTTTACTGCAGCTTCGACCTCCTGGGGCTCAAGCAATCCTCCCGCCTCAGCCTCCTGAGTAGCTGGGATTACAGGTGTGCGACACCATGTCTGACTTTTTTTTTTTTTTAAGTAGAGACAGGTCTCACTGTGTTGCCCAGGCTGGTGTTAAGCCCTGGGCTCAAGCAATCCTCCTACTTTGGCCTTCCAATGAGCTGGGATTACAGGCATGAGCCACCGTGACAGATAAAGAGACACATGTAGAGACTCATAGAGATATGCATGTAAAATAGGCTTTGGGGCCTATTTTACATGCATATCTGTGTCTCTATCTGTATATACATCTCTTTCTGTACTATGTAAAATACATGGAGTCACTGTGTGACGTATTACATTTCAAGTGCCAACTTGGGAATGGTGGAACTCTGCCTCTCACCTTGAGGACAGCCCTTCTTTGCAGCACAGTTGATGACTAGGAGGACAGGAGGCCTGTGTTTACATCTATGCAGGAATGGCATTTGCCTTCATCTCCACATGCTCCTAGAGAAGGAGCCATTTCAGCAAGTCAGTTCTCACGTATTCTAAATTTGGTAATAAAAGGACTTGATGCACTCTAGGTGCAGTTTCTCTGACCATATCAATGTTCTTAAATTTTTTTTGAGGGGAGGGGACTGTGTCCTAATCAGTAATTAAGGTTATTTTGATAGCAAGTGTTAGAAAAATGCTAATTCCAGGACTATAAGGGTATTTCACATTCTGAATTCCAGGTCTCCCAAGGGACCAGGGGCTGGAACTCCACTAGATACTACTCAGAAGCTTTGTCTGCCTCATCTGTCTCTGCTTTTACCTCTCTGACCTAGAGGTCACTTGAAACAAGCTTCCTCCTGCTCATCAGCTTCATTCCTCTCTTTCCGATGACTGTCTTTCTCTAGCCATCTGAGCCTCCTGTCCTATGTGACAGTCTCAGCTCATGTTTTTCCATCCCCTCAGTTTCAAGAGCGTGTCTGAGACCTGATTCCAGAATCCCAAAAGGCAGAGTGACGTTGACTGACCCAGCTGGAGTTAGTTAGGTATCCGTGGCTTATTAGGAATCTATCACTAGTACAATTGTCTGCTGCCCTGGGGTCCAAATCCTGCCTGTGCACTACCTGCTAGGGCCCATGCCTCTGTTGGATGGAATGGAGCAAGGATAGGGGCTGCCTGTAGAGCTGTGTCACTCACTTATATTCAGCTTTCCTGCCTCTGGCTCTCTGTCTTTTACCACTTTTTGTTTGTGTTTTGAGTGGAATCTTGCTCTGTTGCTCAGGATGGAGCGCAGTGGCTAGATCTTCTTGGCTTACTACAACCTACGCCTCGCGGGTTCAAGTGATTCTCCTGCCTGAGCCTCCTCAGTAGCTGAGACTACAGGCGCGTGCCACCATGCCTGGCTAATTTTTGTATTTTTCGTAGAGACGGGGTTTCACCGTGTTGGCCAGGTTGGGCTCAAATTCCTGACCTCAAGTGATCCGTTTGCCTCAGCGTCCCAAAGTGCTGGGATTACAGGCATGAGGCACCACACCTGGCCTTTTACCACTTTTAAACTAAGGAAACAGTGATCACCACACATGCTCTGCTTCCAAACTATACTTTCACATCCAAAGTACCCCCAGATCATAAAGTGCTACCAGAGGTGTGATAGGAAGACTCGGGGAGACTTACTCGGAAAATGTGGGAGTTTTTTTTTGTTTTTGTTTTTGTTTTTAAAGCAAATTCATCTATTTTAATTAGCCAGAATCCTAATAGCCTGCTGATTTTTTTTTAGATGATTACTCTGAAAACATATGCATTGGTGTGGTCTATGAGTGAGGCTCTTTTAGTCACATTCTCTGCTGCTTCATTGCAATGAAAAATACCAAAGGTGAATACCAAATCAATTTTTTTTGTATTGTACTTCTAAAGACAGTCCATGAAGTGGTGAATGGGAGAATCAAACTCTTATGGTAATCTTTTATTGTAATCTACTTTCAGTTCAGTCAGAGAAGCAGCATAGCCTGGTGGACTAAACGAGGATGGGGAGTTTGGAGCTCTGAGATACGATCTATTTTGCAACGACTAGTTTTGTGACCTTGAGAAAGGACGTTAACCTCTGTCTATGTCTTCATATGTAAAATGGGATCTACCTGATAGAAATATAGGTGCATTCAGATTTGAGCAAACTGAATAATAAGGTCTCACATAAATCAGGAGTGATTTTTTTAAATAACCAAAGCCTGCGGTTTATAAAAAGATTCTCCCTAGAATTCCTTTAGGACCTAACCTTTTCTCAAGTGCTTAAACTGTGATTAACAAACATTAAATTATACATCCCAGTTTACAAAATATACCCGTTGAATAGAGTGAGACAAACGTGACTCTTTGTCTCATAGAATTATGACGAGAACTCAGTGAGTCTGTGTGAAATACTTCATAAACACAGCTTTGCAGGCTGCGATTAAAAAAAAAAATCCCCATACCTGGAGATTTTGGGGTGAACCTTTTCCAGGATAAGAATGACATTAGTGCCAGCTGTGCTGTATTTTGTCTATCGTGATGACATAGGTATCATCAAATTGGTCGTGGCATTGGGAGACTGGCACCATGTCATCCTGCCCCAGTCAAGAATGACTGTAGGCAGTTTCAGTTTATCTGTTGCTACTAGAATTTTGATGTAGCAGTGTCAAAAGGTTGATTTGTACTATGGAAATCTTATTCCTAGATGTGAATTCTCCAGGGGGCACATTATCCTAAAAGCTAACATGTAAACAAACTCCAAGGATTAACATAGTAGGAAGAAACAGTAGTTTATTATATATTCATGTTGAATTTAGGTAACTATTTTAGTTATTTAAAAGATTACTACCAAAGGGAAGAAATATATTTTGCTAGGTTTTGCATAGAAAAACCTGTGTCTGGCTTGAGATAGTACTTGAATTTTAATAAGAACCCAGGTTTGCTGTCTTCCCAGTGTCGACTGTACCCTGCACTGTCATGGGAGAGTGTTGGTTGATCGGTTGTGAAATAGATGGATACCCATGTTTAAATTGCTTTTCAAAGAGTCAGTTTCCCTCCACAAATATGGCAACAAAATTTTTTTATAATCCACAAATACAATTTTTCTCCATCTAAAAGAGATTTCTCCTAAACCAGCCTGAAAAATTGCTAAAAGGAATACTGCTACGCCACCTTTTCTAGGAAGAATTTCATGGCTGAGCCTCATTCTTGTACAGATTCATAGCATGTTGTTACTAACTTGTAAATATTCATTTACAGAAGAGAGTGACTAGAATCTTTGAATTCTTTTATATTGGTGTTGAAGTTTCTATCCAAGTTACACAGTTTTTCGTTCATTTTAGAGGAAGATTTTCTCAAACAAGGATTCTTCGTGATTGCAAAACCTATCCCCAGAGATTCCAGTCAACATAATTCAAGCTGACCAGTGGATTCTAAGTGTGACAGTACAGTGTTCAGCAAGTCCAAGTGAAACCAGATGGAGGCCAGAGAATGTGCTTGGCTTCCCCCACATTATCTGGTTATCTGTCCCAACCCTCAGCTTCGGCCAGCTTCCGGTGAATGTTAAACCAGGCTGCTGTCATCTACATATGCTTTCACACTTCAAAAGGTGTGTGTTAGTTGATATTTGGTTTAGTCATTTCATCTCTTGAGAGGAGGGATTGGTTGAGGTAATTTTTATTTCCAGTAGTATTTTATTTTATTGGATGAAATTGGTTTTATTTTTTCTCCGGAAGAGGTAAGGAAGGTTCCCGGATTATTGTATTTGGTTGGTAAACTGTCCTCTATTTCTTTCTCTTTCTCTGTCTCCATCTCCTCCTTTTCCTCTTTCCCTATTTCTTCTTCTTCTTCCTTAGGTTTATATGAAATAGAAACAGTTTTCCAGCACAATGACTAAGTGAATCGCAACATTAAAGACTGGCTGGCCAAGAAATGATTAATCTTTATATGGCAGGCTTTAGGGACCAACATCAAATACAAACATGTTGGAAATCTTTTTGTCATTCCAGCTCAACTGATTCAGAAAAATTTTAAGAGCAATAGTCAGTGCTTGGAGGAAAAAATACTACTATCGTAAATTTGAGAAGCTCTCATCTTTAACATGGCTCTTGTATGTCACAAGTTTGACAACCTTACAGAGTACATGCATGCTGTGGTTGACTTCAGAAATGTGTGTTTTAGACAGTTTTACATTAAAGTTATTATATTATAAATATAATGATTTATTAATAAGTTTAGCTTTTGTTAGGATACTTTACATATAACTACCACAATGCATTAAGAAGGAAGTGTTAAGAATTTTCATCCCACAGATGTGATGATTTAAAGTAGTGTTCCATTTGTGCAGTTAATAGAAGGAAGTGCAACAATGAAACAGAAACAAGGCGAAATCTATTCATATGGGTCCATCTTATAACCTGTTCTTGCTGGTAACTTTGGCATATTTTGTGGTAATTTTTTTTTCCTTTCTTTTTGAAGACTCAGTAGCTGTACTACTCACTCTACCAGGCCAAAGAGCCAGCATGATGGAGAGAAGAGTAGGAACCCATGTTTTAAAATTCTTTTAATGCAGATAAACATGTCAACATGATTTTTCTTTAATCAGGAACCTGTAAGAGAATTTCCATCTTGTTTGCCTTGGTTTTGGTATATGAGGTGGACTTTTTACTTAAGTGCCCTCCCTGTTCATGTTTTGAGGCTATGTGCCCTAGCTATGCCTCTGTGGTTTATCCTGAGGAGGTTTGCACAGCTCGAGTGCCAACCACTTCTCTTGGAGAAGACGGAGTGTCATAACTACAGCTAACATTTATTGAGGATCCTGCATGTCTTTCATTTTAATCCTCACAGCTCCTTAAGTATTATCTCCATTTGTAGATGGGGCATCTCTGGCTCAGGCTGAAAGATGTTAAGTAGCTCACCTAAGGTCATTTTGCCAGCTAAGTAACCAAACTGGGGTTCCAGCCCAAGCCAACTTCACCCTGTGTGGATGGTTTTAGCCAGTTCTCTCGATTTGCCTCCCAGTGAGGTGTGAGTTGTTGCCATCATTAACCCAGGCCCACCTGCTTTTGGGGTTCAGAGTTGGAACCATCTGCAGGGAAGTATAGATGAAATTATGGGGGGCGGGACAGAGCACACCCTAGTGGAGCCTCCCAAGACTCCTCATTGAGCCCAGAAAACTGAGATATGGGTTAGAATTGGCCCATTTCATCACAATGTTTCTTTCATGTTTTCTCATCTTACAGGTGATTTTTCTGGAGGAAAGATGATGAACTAAAATTTTACAACAGTTTTTGAATACTTTTCATAACTGTCAAATCTCCGTCTGGATCCCATTAATAAGATACAAAGTTATATCCCAAAAGTATCAAATTATGTAATTCTTATTCTGATTAGTTCATTGCAACTTGTTCAGCTTCAAGTAAATTAAAGATTTCATATTCTTGTGATTCTTAATTTTACAAAAGTCTCTATTTTTGAAATATTTTCTTTTTTCTCATTTATGAAAGATGGTGATTGGGGGAAAGCAAAATATTAGGCATTAAAACATTAATACTGGAGATCTATTCCAGTGTGATTACCAAATGCATCTATTTTGATACTTACAAAGGGGGCTCCCCCTTTTTTTTTTTTTTTTGGAGACGGAGTCTTGCTTTGTTGCCCAGGCTGGAGTGCAGTGGCTTGATCTCGGCCCACTGCAACCTCTGCCTGCTGGGTTCAAGCAGTTATCCTGCCTCAGCCTCCTGAGTAGCTGGGACTACAGGCGCAGGCAGCCACACCCGGCTAATTATTATTATTATTATTATTATTATTTTTGTATTTTAGTAGAGACGGGGTTTCACTGTGTTGTCCCAGCTGATTTTGAACTCCTGAGCTCAGGAAATCCGCCTGCCTTGGCCTCCCAAAGGGCTGGGATTACAGGCGTAAGCCACTGCACCCTGTGGGGGCTTTTAAAGAGGAAGTGAAGGGTAACTCATCTGTATCCTACTTTACGTGCCCCACCCAAGTCCAACTCCCACTGCCTGTCTTCTAAGGGGCATCTTGTGGCGTGTTCTCTGCTCGGCTCATATTCAGCCTCTGTGGCCCTCATGCTTTCTCATGGATTCACAGTGATGACTCTCAAACTTACATTTCCAGCCCTAACCTCCTCTGTAATCATTTGCTAACAACAAGATTGTGTTAAAGGAACCAACAAAGGTTCTTCTATTAGATGTAGTTGAAAAAGCAGAACTGTTGCTCTGGCCTAAACATTAGCTTTGTAGAGGTTTAAATTTTGTTTAGAAGTTTTAAATGAGCTTAATATCATGTGACTTGCATGATAAGTTATTTTAAAGAGTTTAAATCCATGATCGTTCAAAATAAATATGTTGTTTTATTTTCAATATAATATGGTTCTTAATTGTAACACTAATGAACGCTGAAGACATTTTTAAGATTCATTCATGTAAAGTGATTTGATGAAGTAAGGTGACATTTGATGGACTTAGTGGAAGTTTAGACCCAATTTGCATTTTAGTGGTATTTTATGGCTGACTTTAGAAAACTTTTTAGATAGGATTTCTTGGTAAATTAAAGGATTTAGAGGGATGATTATGAAATAATTGATTAAAAAGTGTGCAATATTGGTTTTGATTGAACTTAAGCTTATATGGGTTCAATTTAAAACCTAATTCAATACATTTTAGAGTTTATATTTCCCCAAACCTCTTTTGCCATATTAATTTTGTCATGCTTGTCATTCTAATCTAATGATGATTTAATGTTTGCAAACCTGAATAAATTTGTATGCAAGGAGTTTTGCTGTGTTTTTAATCAATGAAGATTGAAATTTGGCAACTGAGATGATAAATGAAAAATTTTAAATAGAAAATGAAAATAATGATTATACTTTAGAAAGTACTCTTATTAATGTTCTTGGCTATGAACCATGTAATATTTTTCTCTTCTTTTTATCGTGTAATATTTTGAAGGTGACTGAACCTTAAAAGAAGTAATTACCACTAAATCGTGAAGAATGTTTAGATTAGAACAGATTCTTTGTCCTCACTCTCTTCCCCTTTCCCTGAAATCTGTAGTCTAGAGTTGTAAATAAGAACCAGAAAAATGTTAAACTGCTTTTTAAAAACTCATCTACCCTCCCCAAGTACCTACATAGACAATAGAATGTTCTGTAATGAAGTGTATCTTTACCTCATTATTTATTTATTTTATTGAGCAATAAATGTAGAACATAGAATGTCTAATGAATTAGTCACAATAAAAAAAATTTCCTGGGTTATATATCTAAGGGGCAGCAGCTCCTCCTCTATCAGTCCAGGAGAGCCTGGTCTGATTTCACATTACTTTTCTTTCCACATGATCTCATGACACTAAAAGACGATTAATACATTTTAAAAGTCAATATGGGACATTTTATTGTAGTCCTTCACCTTTATTGTTCAGTGCCCTTCAGGGGTGAAAGGAGATATTCCAATGCAAAAAATATGTCTGAAAACCTGAATGATAAGTAATAAAAGTTTTTTTTCTTTTAAAAATTCTTATAAAATTGTTATTTCCCAGATTTGAGGGGTGGACTTTGGGGTGGAATAAAAAAAATGAGTGTAATCATTTGTAAGGACAAAATGTGAATTTTTATGAAGAATGTTTTAGCATAATACCACAAATGTTTTGTAGTATACACAGAGCAAACTTTAAAAAAAAGATGTGAAAATTTACAAGACCAGTAATCCTCTATTTCATGTACCAGCAGTCAAAATTATGTGTGATTGGCTGGGTGCAGTGGCTCACACTTGTAATCACAGAGCTTTGGGAAGCTGAGGTGGGAAGATTGCCTGAGGTCAGGAGTTTGAGATCAGCCTGGGCAACAGCAAGACCCCTTCTCTACAAAAAATAAAGTTAGCTGGATGTGATGGTGTGTGCCTGTAGTCCTACCTATTTCGTGGGGCGGGGTAGGGATTTCAGGTTGCAGTGAGCTGTGATCTTGTCACTGCACTCCAGCCTGGGTGACAGAGTCAGATCCTGTGTCTACCAAAAAAATAAAAATAAAAAAATTAGATGTGATTAAGGATACCAAAAAATTATTCAGATACCTTAGTGGAAGCTTTGGCTGAATAGAAGTTCCATCTTTTGAAGTGCTGAAACCAAGTGAAGGGATTACATAGTTGACATCTCTGAAAGAGAGAAAGCAGTGGTGATGAGAATACCCCCGCTACATTTGTGTATGAGCCTTGGCAGTTTCTTTTACACTCTCTCATTTAATCCTCTAAGACCTGAGACGTTGTTGCGGCAAGTGGAATTATTCTGCATTTTATAGATGAAGAAATGGACTTGGAATAATTAAGTTATTTACAGCTAACCTGCACCCCCAGATCTCTTGACCTAGCCCCCGTGCGCCCTGCCTTTGCCTCAGAGTGTTTTTAATGTGCTGCATTGCATGGTCTTTTTATTCGTTTTATTTTATGCATCATAGTTAACACTAAACTGAAAGTTTGCTGCTAAGACCTGTATTATTTTATATTCCCAATGAATATGACTTCTGCATAAGAACTTTTAACTAGGGTAATCATTTTATAGTATGTGCCTGTCATCCCTGCTAAATCTGTCACCTTCATGTGAAGACAGAGAAAATAGAATATGCTGTGTATTCAGAATAATTTCTGCTTTACCATGACGTATGCTAGATTCTAACATTTATATATGAGAGAGGCTTCATAAATGTTACGTTTTCTGTTGCCGTGATTTCCGTGTTATCTGTGCTGTCTGCACAGTGAGGACAGCCGCAGAGACACTGCCAGTCTCATGAAGTGTTCATTGTGAAGGCCCATGTGTCAGTGCTGCTGATGGCATGGAAGAATTGGTCAGTAGGAGGGTGAAGAATATGGGCTCTGGAATGGACGATGTCTGGCTTCCAATCTGGGGCTCTCACTTAGTTGGTGTGGGACCTCTCGTCTCCATTGCCAATGCAAGTTTTTGATTCTTTCTTTCCAAATTAGTAAATTCTTCACCTTTCTGTCCTTGGAATCTTCTCCTTTCACTTCAAACAACTCACCTGTCTTTATCCTGAAAAGTTTATCCTTTACTAAGTTCCCTCATTGGCAGCAACCCTGTTTTCCCCTTTCTATTATTATTATTATATTTATTTATTTATTTTTTTTGAGATGGAGTTTCACTCTTGTTGCCCAGACTGGAGTGCAATGGCACAATCTTGGCTCACTGCTACCTCTGCCTCCCGGGTTGAAGCGATTCTCCTGCCTCAGCCTCCTGAGTAGCTGGGATTACAGTTGCCTGCTACCATGATGGGCTCACTTTTGTATTTTTAGTAGAGATGGCGTTTTACCATGTTGGCCAGGCTGGTCTTGAACTCCTGACCTCTGGTGATCAGCCTGCATCAGCCTCCCAAAGTGCTGGGATTACAGGTGTAAGCCACTGTGCCCGGGCCCCCTTTCTATTATCCAACATCTCAAATGTGCCGTTCATCACATTTTTGGGGTGGTGGTTAGACACAATATAGTTAACGTATTTAAATAAACACTTTGTATTTCCCCTGAGTGAACATTTCATCCAAAACCTATGTCACTTTCTTGCTTAAAAACCAATAAAGCTAATGTTTCTCAAGTCATCATATATGAGTAGCATGCAAGCTCTGGACGCAGCTGTTCCTCTAGAGACTACTATTGCACTCCTTACAAGCCTCTAGAGCTCTAGTGAAGAGTAATGTTAGATTGTTTCGGGGTTTGGTCAACCTTTCCTAAGACTCAGTGGGCAGCAAGAGTTAATGTGCCAAGAAGCATAAGCTAAATCCAGATTGCAACATGCTACTCATTCTGAATCTGTATGGGAATGCCTCTGTGAGTCAGTGTTGTGGGAATGTCCTGGGATGGCTTAGTTAATACTTTCTAATGGGATTTAAATAGTCAGTACATTTCTCCTTTTGAATTTGTTTCTTAATGATCTGTTGCACTTTTGGATAAGATACAGCTTGCTTTATAGAACAGAAAAACATTGTCATTCATACATGATGTAGCTTTATGATCATGATTTAAAGCTACCAGCTTTGTGGGAGGAAGATAGTGAGAATGGCCATGACAGCTTTATACCCAAGAAGACCTCCTTCCTTACTAGAGGCACCGTGCTGTCCTCAGATACTCCTGAGGTGGGTCAGGATGGGATAATAATTACATTAACTCCCAAACTACCCTGTGCTGGACTTTTTTTTTTTTTTTTTTTTTCTGAAGTTATAGCTCTATGGAACTATAAATGAAATAAGTGGGAAATATTTAAGATACATAATTTGATATGCTTTGACATATTCACAGTAGTCCCCTCTTACCTGCATACTCGTTTTTTGTAGTTTCAGTCCCCTGTGGTCCAAAAACATTAAATGGAAATCCGGAAGCAAATAATTCGTAAGTTTTAAATTGTGCACTGTTCTGAGTAGTGTGATGAAATCTCGCACCATCCCTTGTGCCCTGTAAAACGAAGGTGTATTCCAGAGAACAAAGGATGGATGGAGCTTTTATAGAGCGGCTTTCTGCCCAGGTTCCCATTCAGGTACATTTTTTCAAATGAAGGAGTCCACCTTGCTTAGTTCAGGTCGTTCAGTGCAAGTGATTTCTGGTTGGTTGATGCAGGCTGCGCAGTCTGTTGGTTGGTTCAGGTGGCCTGAACAGGAATAGTTAGCTGCGAAGGTTCAGAATTAAGGACGTGTTGTTTCTGGGAACTCGGGGTACTTGTGTGACCTCTAGTTAGCAAATGGCCACTTGGCTCTATTGTAAAATTAGACCCAGTTAGCCCCTCAGGATTCATCTTGAGGGATTTGCTCTTTCAGGTTCATAGTGATCAGATCAACTGTTGCAGTATCTCAGTCCTTGTGTTCAAGTAACCCTTATTTCAGTTAATAATGACCCCAAAGTATAGGAGTAGTGTTGCTGGCAATTTGGATGTGCCAGAGAGAAGCTAGAAAGTGCTTCCTTTAAATGAAAAGGTGAACGTTCTTGACTTAATAAGGAAAGAGAAAAATATGCCGAGGTTGCTAAGGTTAAGAACAAATCTATCCATGAGATTGTGAAACAGGACAAGTAAATTTGTGCTGGTCTTGCTGTTGCACCTCAAACTGCAAAAGTTATGGCCACAATGTATATTAAGTGCTTAGTTAAGGTGGAAAGGTAAATTTGTGGGTGGAAGATATGAACCAAAAAGATGTTCCAATTGACAGCAATGTGTTGTGCCAGAATCATTCAGCCTGTATGACGACTTGAGCAAGGGATCCCCTGCAATGAGTTACACCAAGTAAGGGATAGTTACACAGATTCAAGAATACAGATAGTCAATAGTAGCCTAATGCTGTGTCACAATGCGTACGTCCTTCACCCTACTTTACCTCATTACACAGGCATTGTACCATGTCACATCATTACAAGGAGAAAGGTGAGTATAGTACAGTAAAATATTTTGAGATAGCCTGCATTCACATAACTATTATTACAGTATGTTATAGTTCTATTTTGTTAGTTATTAATATTTTACTTTCTGATTTATAAATTAAACTGTATCATAGGTAAATATGAATAGGAAAAAACAGTATATATAGGGTTCAGTACTATCCAGTTTCAGGCATTGTCTGGGGCCTTTGAATGTATCTCTTGCAGATAAGGACTCCTGTACATCATGAAATGTATGGATCCAAAATCTTTTTTTGTGTGTGTACATGGACATAGAATTGTTCCAGCACCATTTGTTGAAAAGACGTCCCTTCCTTCACTGAATTGCCTTTTCACTTTCTTGGAAATCACTTGTCCATGTATGTGTGGATCTATTTTTGGACTCTGTTTTGTTCCGTTGATGTATTTGTGTCTCTTTGCAGCAGTACCACTCTATTTTGATTGCTGTCACTTCATCATAATTCCTGAAGTCGGGTATCATTAGCCTCCCAACTTTGTTTTCCTTTTTAGAAACAGCTTGTTAATTTCTACCAAAGGTATCCTGAGATTATGATTGGGATTGCATTGGATCTATAAATCAATTTGGGTAGAATAGACATCTTGACAATATTGAGTCATTTCTGAGTCTCTGACATGTAAAACCATTATCTGGGTTTAAAATGTAAACCACTGAATGTCACTGATCATAAAAGAAACAAAAGTGATACTTAGGGGTACCTTGCAATTACATTAAGCGGACACTGGGAATTGGTCTTTTTGCTTGATTTGCCTGAGTGATTCTCCACAAAATCCCCACTTAATATGATAGGTCTAAATACGGGATGCCTTCTCCAAAGCAGCTCTCCACAAGCATCCTCACGCCACCGATGCCGGTTGACCATTGTCTGTACTCACCTAGGCTGCTGGTGCCTGCCAGATGGTGGGCATTTTGGGTGAGATTATGAGAGATTTAAACCAGAGGTTCAGAAATATCCACATTCTCCAAAAAAAGAATAGATTAAGCCATTATTATTGGGAGCAGCCTAATTCCAGTTATGAAGGAAAGAGATCAGGGTGCCATATGTGCTTAGAGAGCCATGTCTTTTACAGCGTATAGCCTTTCATGTTAAGGCTCCACATTTTTCTAAAGGAGTATTGATTATATTAAGGAAGCCAGGGTTCAACTCGTGTTATGTGTCAGGTAGCTGGATCATTCATTACCACCACAGATGACACCCATGTTGATCAGTTACATAAACACCACAAATGGAATGGTAACTGGGTCACTGCAAATTAACCCTTCTTGAAAGACAGTTCAGGACATATGTATCCTTGAGAGTGAGCCTACACTATCCTCCTAAGACCTTTCTTTTAAGTGGAGAATATACATTTTGGAAACAAGGTTGTGTTGTGGTTGAAGGCCTGAAGTCAGCCTGCCTGAGCTCAAATCACCACTCTGCCATTTGCTAACTTTGCAAATTTAGGGATTCACTTAGTTTCTCTAAGCCTATTTTCTTTAAGAATATGGAAAATTATTATAGTAACATGGGGAAATTAAAAGTGAGTAATTGTACATGTTTTGTTTTTAGTATATTTTCTCCATTTTTAATTTTTCCTTTTGTGTGTTCTTGTTGCCACTGACTACCTGTGAAATGTAAACTGTTCAGTGAACTGCTTTTGCTTTACTTTCTGTGAATTACTTCTCACTGTGGTTCATCTCTCCCATTCCTTCTGAACATTTTTGATCTTCTCTTTTTGCCCCCGTCTTCTTTCATTTAAAAACTAATTTCTCCCAAGAAGCCTGATCTACAAATGATGTGTAGATTAGATGAGGTGTGGGAAGCATGTTTACTTATAAAGCAACACAAATACCCTATCCATATCCAGCCTGTAAAAATGAAATTTTTTTTTTTTCCTCCAAAGTAAAGAGAAAAGTTTCAGGGTTATATCCTTAACATGTAATTAAGAGAGTTCAAGATATTTCATGTTCTATATAGCAATGCTGAGAATATTTAATAAGAATTAAGAAAAAAAAAACTTAACCTGATGGTAGATAGCATTGTACTAATTAACAGTTTATTTTATTTAGCTACAGAATCAACTGTCAGCATGAGAGTTAACACTACTTATGTCTGACAATTTTAGAGTAGGAGTAAGATAAAAATACTCAACAGAGATAATGGTAGCTTGCAAACCGTTTATGTCAAATATATTAAAATTTGAAATAGTTGAAGGCTAGAATCCAAATTCAGGAGTAATTAACCAAAATAGTTGACAGATGTCAGCCATGCTAATAAAATTTGTATACCCTGAATATTTTCCAGCTTGTAATTAACTGCACAGATGATGTGATCTGATTTTGTCACTAACTGCTTATTAATGAAGGAGATGATGACTAGTTACAAAATCCACAGTGCTAGCTGAATACCAAGTTTAAATGTTTCTCATACAGCTGGCATTAATAGGAGCCACACCAGCCTCCATGCTGGTTTGATTTGTGCTTACTTTCTTCATTTGTAATTGCGAAGGGGAAACTGAATTTGTTAAATTCAGCTCTGAGTGACCTTGAAGATAGTAAATCTATTTTTATTTGGTGGTCAGCAGCATAATGGCTTTTATTTTTAGATTCTTTCTTATAAATCTGTTGTCATCCGGCTAGCGATACCACCATTGGAAGTTGTATAATAAAGTGCAAACTGATGATTTCAAGTTCAACTAAACCGAAGCAGAACATGATGTCAATATGACTGAAGACATGAACACAGAATGCTATTAACAAATGGTTTAATAACAAAAGAGCATTATTTATTTCTATCGTATAGATAGCATGGAAGCCTGACAAGAAGCAAAAGGATTCAAGAGAGGCGGTTGTGCGGCCTTCCCGCCTGCGCCAGCTCTCTCCCAAACAGACTCCTATACTGCTCTTCCCTCTTTACCTTGCATTGCTGTTTCCCTTTTTGCGTCTTTCCCTGGAAAGGGCGAGTTTAGTTCTGTCCTTATTTATAGGACAGAGATGGTTGCTACCTCCTGAGCCCAAGTCTGCCAGCTGTTTGCCGCCTTCCTTGGGTGGTCTCCCTGGCAGTGTGGTCTTACAGTATTTATGTCTGCCTGCTAGCTGGTTTTGCCTGTTTGACATCTCCACTTGGATGTCTCCCAGACATCCCCAACTTCCATGTTCTTAGTATCACCTTAATTTTCCTTTCCCCAAACTAATTTCTCTACCTTCTCTTCTCTCTTTCTTATTTTTGTATTTCTGTGTTAAGGAGTGCTTAATAAATATTTGTTGAGTCAATGGGTGATTCCATGATACAATTATAGTAGCAGGTAGTACTAAAAAGAGGAAATATTTTCTCCTTATTTAAGAACTTTTTATAAGAGAACTCTAGTTTTTCAAGGTTCTGTTTAAAACGAGCCACCCAGAACTGGACACACACTTCTGTTGTTCATGAGTGTTCTCCTTAGATGGCCCCACCTCTCTGCCTGCTCTCTCTAGCTACGTATATTTCTTTTCAACAGTCAGTTGTTAGATTGCTGTCCTTGATTGGTTTTCTGTTTTCAGCAGGCCAGTACCCAGCTAAATTGGGTGACCAACTTGGCTAATGTCCAGTTTTATCTAAAGTGATGTTCCCTGTTTGCACAGATGACTTTAAAATCTCCTGCAAATGTGATCATCTTTAGAACCCATACCTGCATGGTTTGAATAGCCTCAGTAGCCAATTTCACAAACAAAAATGTAAGGTCTATGTGATATAGAGTAATAAGATAATGAAACTGTATTGACTGCTTACAAACTACTTGGAAAAATTTCAAAAGATGAGTTTAAAATGTTTAAAACATTGGTAATACCAGCAGAGTCAGTATGCATATTTGTAGGATACTTAGTATAAATTTTGGTATATTTATTTTCTTAAAATAAATCACAGTAAAATCATATTATTGTATCTTATAAAATGCCTTATTATGTTGAAAAGACAAAACCTACTAGCTGCATTTGTATTAAAATTGTTCACCTTATTAACAGATCAAACAGTATATTCTTTTAAGAATTCACATTTTAACATTTGGGTTTCAACTGATAAAACTTATATGCATTTGGGTATAATCTTAGACACCTACAAAAGAGCACGAAGACAAAAATGGGCTCATTAATAACGGGAGTGCAAGTATTTTTAAAATATAGAATTTACTGACTTTAGCATTATTAGGTTAAGTTAGGTTAAACTGTAGAAGGAAATTGTGCTGTCTCTCCCCTGAAAAGTTTAAGAGCAAATTATAGTCTTGAATGGTTTAGTCACATGACTGAAGTTAGGAACCATTCCTTTTAACTTTTTATTTTGAGATAATTATAGATGTATAAGGACTTGCAAAGATAGTACAGAGAGCTCTCTGTGCTCCTCACCTGGTTGCTCCTAATGGATATTGCTTATATAATTTAGTACACATCAAAATCAGAAAACTGATTGGTACAATGTATGTGTGGTTCTATGTCATTTTATGAACCTTCCTTGAAGTCGTCTTACCCCACACTGTTTATAACTGTCTTAAATATTTCTTCTACACACATTAATAATCACATTAGACAATGTCATTTTTGTTTCAGCCATCAAACATAATTTAGAAAACTCAAGAAAGTCTAATGTGTTTACCCATATTTTTGCCTATGTTTTTTCTTCCTTCACTTCCTGATGTTCTAATATTCTTTTATCACTTTCTGTTTTTTTGAACTTTCTTTACACATTCTTTAGAGTTGGTCTACTGGAGACAAATTCTCTTTATTATTTCAGCTGAGAATGTCTTAATTTTTATCTTCATTTGCCAAGAATAATTTTGCTGGATATAAAATTTGCAGTTGGCAGCTCTTTTCTTTCAGCACTTGAAAAATGTTCTACTGCTCCCTTTTGGTCCTCTTTAGTTTCTGATGAGAAATTCTGTCATTTGAGTTGGTTTCTCTGTTAGGTAAGGTCTCATTTCTTTCTCAAGGCATGCTAATAATCATAATATTAGTTATTGTAATTCATCAAGCAACTACTATGTGCTTGGCGTGGTGAATGCTATCTCTAACCTTGAAACCCTCTATTGTCTCTATTTTGTGCATAAAGAATCTGAAACTCATGCGAGTACATTAACTTAGCTAAGGTCACACAATTTAGAAATACTTGAGTTAAGGTATGAACCAAGGCTTGTGTGCATCTAAAATATTTGCACTTTGACTTTATCATACAATTGCAGAAAGTTGGAGACAATCTTACAGTTGGTAAATTTTCTACCAGCATCTTACAGCAAAAATTACAATTTTTCTGCTAGTCCTTTCTTTGACTTAGAGTAGAATCTTAAAAAGACACTGTGAGAGCCACCACACTTCCTTTCAGAATCTGTATCATGCTAAATGTTTTGGATCAGTTCAACTCAATTTAGTAAGTCTGTTTTTAATTTCATTTTCTTTATTAGATTCCTCACAGTGTATTGTAAAACAGCTTTGCAGAAGAAGTTAATAATTTTAAGCAATACCTATTTTCAAACAAGATGAAACTATTATTATATTTGAATTCAATCGCTAACAAATAACTAGTATCAAATCAGTGGTACTGCAAAGAATAGTTAATATCCAGGGTATTGTTTTAGCTGCCAGTGTTTGTGGATTACTGAACAGTCAAGTGGGTTTGCTTATGAGATTATTGCTTTCCCATGTGTTTATTCTCTTCAAAATCTTTTTCAGCTGTTGCCTGGTTCATCTTTTTAGACACTGTGTAATTGGTAGAAAAACAGTCAAGAAAAAGGTTGAAAAAAAATACAGATGAATTCTCTGGAAATATAAGGAAGCAATCTAATGTATCAGTGAATCATGATGTGCAGTGGGCTTTAGGTTTCTATTTTTGTTCAAGGGACCGATGATAGAGCACTGAACTTGAAATCTTGTTAAAATCTCTGAAGATGCAGTAGAATATATCTCATTTAGAAAGTGTTCTCTAAGAACACTTAAAATCACAGTGAAATCCTTTATAATTCAGTATTGTTTATATATGTCTTAGTATATTAGATATTATTCATTAACCTATATTAGAGGGGACAATATTTTACTTAATATTTTATTTAGTTACCAAAGTAAAATAACTTAATTGTAACAACTGAAATGATTAACATATTATGAAGCGAAACTTACTTTTACCCTAGCTGATTCTGTACCATCTCTTCTCAAATAATGTGACATTAATCCCCAACTAATGTTAACATTGTAGGGTGTATCTTTTCATACTTTTCCCCATGCTCAAACAAGTACACACATGCACACTTTTCCCATGTATTGGACTTCGATAATAATAAATGTATGCTTCATAAATTGGACCATTTGTTAAGTTGACTCCCACCCCATTCCTCTAGTACGTATAGATCAGAATCACTTAAAATTAACTACAGTGTATTCTATAGTATGGATGTATTAATTTATTCAGTTATTGCATATTGATGTACATTTGGGTGGCCTCCTGTGAGATATTGTTTTTTGTTTGTATTATAAACAATGAGACAATAAATATCTTTGTTTATATATCTTTTTTTGAGACGGAGTTTCGCTCTTGTTGCCCAGGCTGGAGTGTGATGACGTGATCTCAGCTCACTGCAACCTCCGCCTCCTGGGTTCAAGCGATTCTCCTGCCTCAGCCTCCTGAGTAGCTGGGATTAGAGGCATGCACCGCCATGCCCGGATAATTTTGTATTTTTAGTAGAGACAGGGTTTCTCTGTGTTTGTCAGGCTTGTCTTGAATTCCCGACCTCAGGTGATCCGCCCACCTGTGCCTCTCAAAGTACTGGGATTACAGGCATGAGCCACCGCGCCTGGCCTATGTATCTTTATTCTTATACAACAATGCTTTGATTTCCAAAGGGTAGGTTTCTGATAATGGGACTGACAGTTCAAAGGATATGTATACTTAACATTGTATAGATATTACTAGATTTCTTTCCTAAATGTTTTCTGCAGTCTTGTATAAGGTTGTTCATTTTTATCATATCTTTAACAACACTGGGTGTTATCACTTTATGCAAATGTGATGGTGAAAACTGCTATCTCGTTGTTGCTTTAAGTTGTATTTTCTGAATATTGGTGAAGTTGAACGGCTTTTTATGTTTATTGGCCATTTCAGTTTTGTCTTGTGTGAATTTCTGTTCGTATTATCTGGCTATTTTTCTATTGAGTTGCCTTTTACTTATCAGTTTATGGGAGTACTTTCTATATTAGGGATGTTAACTCTTTGATTATTTATTTTGGAAGTTTTCCCAGTGTATATATTTTTGAAGTGGTTTAGGGTATTTTGCGATAGAATAAATTAAAATATATGTAATCACATTGATCTATCTTTATTGTTTAGGTTTTCCATCTTAGTTCTACAGATATTCGCCTAAATTCTTTTATGAATGTGACTGTCTTATTTTTTATATGAATATCTTTAATTCATCTGGAATTTACTTTTATATATGGTGAGATATGTGAGTCAAGCTTTGCCTTTTTGTAGATATCTAGCCATTTATTATGCTAACGCCATTTAGTAAATAAACCACCCTTTCTTTCTGAATTTAAATGCCATCAGTACTTTTAAAAAATATTTAAATGACTGCATTTTTTCCCAGCTTAACCCATTTTCAGTAAGGTAATGACTTTTTAAAAGCAGGATTTAGTAAGCTGAGAAGGTTATTTCTCTTTGCTCAAATGTCACATGCTACCTGTTACTCATTATTGTTTATGGCTAAAATTGCAAGCACAGAAAGGATGATCGCTGTGAACAAACTCACTAATCAGCATGCAACCTAGCAGTTTTAAGACCCTGGGGCAAAAAGGGAAAATTTGGGCTATTTATTCATTTCTTCTGTAAAAGCAAGAACATGTAAACATTGTGAAGAAAGGCATTTATGGAATCTACGAAGGAAAGCTCTTTGCTTTTCAGATACAGAGAAATTAGGATTCATTGAGGCCTTCTTTCTGTGCAACATAAGCTCTGTAGGAATGGTTCTCCAAGTAAGGCTGTGTGTCATGTTTTGGGGCTAGGGGTACCCCAAAGCTGCACCTACAGAGAGATCTGAAGGCACACTGCCTATTTCACACTTCTATTTTGGGCTCATCCTTTAAGTATGCCCTGCACAGAGAGATCAGATCCATACACATCCTACTTTCATTCATTGTGGAAATAATGTCCTCAGGCTTGGTGACACAATATCATACTTTCTACAGTCTTCTGCTAGGGGATGTTTATTGGATTTGGCTGCCATTATACAAGTGGTGAAGGAAAGGCAAAGTAACTCCAGTATCTCTAGCCAGGAGTGGCTTGAAGAATTGTATCAGTTACAGATTTGAGTAGATTTGGCTATATATTGCATTAGGTTACATCATCTTTATAATACGAAATAGGCTTTTCGAGTACAAAGAATTCTTCTGTAAACACCTTGAATATTTAACAGGAAGGCCGTAAGGAAATAGCATGTGCTACATTCCTAGGATAGAATAACATGCAGCTATTAAATAGCATGTTTTGTGAATATTTAATAGTAGCATTTAAACCCAAAAGACACTGAGCATCAGAGACCTGTGTAACTACTTTGTTCATTCATTTCTTCGTTCAGCCAGTATCTACTGAATATCAGCTGTGCTTCCAGAATTCTGTGAGGCTCTGGGGAATAAAGATGACAGGTGTAGTCTTTGCCCTCCTGTAGCTTAGGAGCTAGTGGACACTCAGGTACATCATTGCAGAACTTTTTATTAACAATTAGCTGCATGCCCAGGATGCCATGAAAATATAGAGGGGAACACAAAAATCAGACTGGCTGTGGGGGTTGATGGAACTTCATGGAAGTGGTCACGTTGGAGCTGCACTCCAGAGGAAGAAAGGACTTAACCAGGCAAAAAGGGTGAGGGTGGTTGGAGGGAGAGGAGCTTTCGACTAGAGGTGAATAGTAAATATAGATGCTGAAGAAAAATGGAAATGTGTGTGGTAAAGTCCAAGTTATTCTGTATAATTGGATCATATGTATGTGCACATGTGTGCATGTTTATCGATACATGAGAGATGATGTATAGAGTTTGGTAATAGTGAGGAAGACCTCTTACCCCAAACTAAGGTGACTGGTTTTATCTTGAAAGGAAGTTATAGTAAATAGGGGAGTGGTCTTTTCAACACTGCTGTTTAGAAAGATTTTTCTATACAAATGCATGGACGAGGTATTGTTAAGCCCAGGATCATGAAGACGAGTAGAATGGTAGCATAATAATCTGGTGAGAAATGTTTGGGGCAGATAATAAAGTGGGACATTTGAGAGAGATTTTAAGAAGTAGCAGTGCTAGCATTTGGGATATAAAGGGGAAGGGAAGGGGTCTAGGATGATACCTAGGTTTCTAGTATGGAACAAGTAGACATGCAGGGATTTGGTTTATGAAAACGAGGGGAGGAATGAGTTTGGGAATGGGAAGCTAGTGAGTTCTGTTTTAGACTTAAACATTTGGAGGCTTTTAGGGATTTGTGGGGACAAATGAAGATCTTTAGTGGGTGGCTGAATAGATCCGATCTTAGCTCATGAAAAGAGTTGGAGATTTTGACGTTATCAGCGTATATAGGTGGTATTTTAGTCGTGGGAGTATATGAAATTGCATAGATGGAATAATTGCATGAAGAGAGAAGAGGGATGAAGATGGAGATATCTAAGATGTGGCAAAGGATCGCAAGAAGACACTGAGGAGGAACAGCAGGAGACATAGGAAGAAAATAGGAAGAGGGGAGTTTTGTGGAAGCCAAAGGAGGAGAAAGTTTCCTAAAGGAAGTGGTAGTCATTGCAGTCAGATGGCACAGAGATTTCACATCAGCTTATCCTCAAACATGTCTCCTGGGTTTGGCAATAAAGACATCATCAGTGACTCAGGCAAGATAATGGGAGGCAAAGCGAGACGAGTTTACCATTGTTCTGTTTCAGTAGGTTGGCCACTAAGTGGTTGATATAGTAGCTGGGAGATGATGTAGGGCTGAGCAAGGGTGTGGGGGGTGTGTGTGTGTGTAGATGAACAAGATGTGAGCAATGTCTTAAATCTAGGGATGAGAGAGAGGGTGAAAGTATAGGAGAAAGGGGTAATTGATATGAAGTTGCTGAACAGACAGGGGAGCCTGGAGTTCCAGGAAAAGTAGGGGCCACTTTCGCACTGAGTCTGGAGAGAGGAAGAAAAGTTTTAGCATTTAAGGCACAGGCACGTTTGAGGCAGGGCAGAGTAGACCGGGGAAGAATGAGAATAGCTGCGTTTTTGTTTGTGAATTAAATGATACATTCTGAGGAAAGGAGGGGAAGAGAGAGGGTCAGGGAACTTGAGGGATACAAGGGAGCTGCCTTGTAGTAAGGCCTCTGCAGATGATCACAGTGCATCAGTGTGATCAAAATGACGTCAGTGTTAGCAGCAGTGGAATCAGAAACAAGTCGATTTCATCTAATTTCCATTATCTTTCACTATGTGAGATGTTTTTATCCTGAGGATTTACATGTAACACAGGACTGAGTGATTCACTGAAATTTAAGCTACAGTAAATATTTGGTTAACAATACAGGTATGAAATTAAACAGCACTGTCAGCCACCAGGGGTTCTGCTCTGCTTGATCACTTTCCATTTTGCTCTGCTTCAGAATGTTCACATTGTTTTCTCTCAGCCATAAACATTTAAAAACCAACTGTTTTGGCCAATCAAACGAGTGTAGTAAGAGAGAGACTTAGAGAAATGCATGCAGGTGGTGGTGGGCAATTGCCAAGTAAATAGCCTCCGAATGGGAGTGTTAGCATGGCATGCAGGCTTCTCTCCTTATGAGCTCTGACTCCAATATTGACCCTTTTTTTTTTTTTGTATATAGAAAATATCTGTTCAGAACTCATTCCCATGAAGAAACTTTTATTTTAAAAACAGAGATAGAGAACTAAATTATATTGAGTTAAAATGTATAATTTTTTTTAAGGATTTCAAGGGTAAGCCAACTCACATGATTAAAATAAGTTATGAGCATTTTTGTTTGTTATTTGTTCAGTGTGTTTGGGGCCGTTGTCATGCCAGCTTTCTTTAGGACAGGTAGAATTTTATCTAACCTCTTCAGAATAAGTGATTATTTTCTTAAGGACTCTGGGATGGTGCTAGATACCCCACATTCTTAGGTGCTGCCTATATGTGCCGCCTTTGCTAAGCACTTGGTTGCTTTCTGCCACTCTTTGGAAGCAGGTGATTGATACTAGAAACTGACAGGTTGTGAGTGATGTACCCTTCCATTAAAAACAGAGATACTAATTTGCTTTTCAATTGTAGAGAGCTTCTTACTATAAACATCCCTGTAATAAAGGTAACCTTATAATTGTTATGTCAGAAAAGCAAGAAAGTTGTGATGAAGATGCATTAATAACAAATCAAAACCTTTACTAATGTCACATCGAGAGGACTTAATTTTGTGCACACTTTAATAGAAGGCACTGTTGCTAATAGTGAAAGATGAAAATGTTTGCCAACTAGCTATGTTATAGAAGAATTTCCTACAGTATTGTCCTATATACTGTGACATTTAGAATTCAAAGAAATATACGTAGTCATTGACTTTGTTTGGAATTTCCCTCCCCTCGTCCACCACCCTATTAGAAATCCCCACTATTGACTGTTTCCAGAAGTCTTGCATGGTGTTGTGATAAAAGTCCAATGCCTCTTCCCATTCCTGCTTAGGTCATTTCTTTCTTCCCTCCCTCCTTTTGTTCTCTGATTCTTTGTTTTATTTTCCACCATAGAACATAGTTCATTATGCTGGCCCTGTTAAAGTCAATTACCCTATTCCACCTGATTGATCCTTGAGAAAGCTACTCATGGCCATTGTGAGTTTTAATGCCACTGCCATCCCTGTCCTGGCATTGCCTCCTCAACTCTGTCCTGCCATGATAGAACAGTGGACCCTCTGTCACAGCACCATTAGTATGCATCCTGCCACTGGTGTCTAGAACTTTGAGCTGTTGAAACTCCCCACGTTCTCCAACTCTTTCCCTCGCCAACTTGTGAAGCCCCTGAACTGGTATCTGAGCAGAGCCCGTGCCTCACACTGTGGGAGTTTCCTGTCCTAATGCTTAAACAATGGCTCTAGAACTTGGCTGGGCATGAGGAACATCACCGACTTGTAAGGGATGCAGAACCCTGGTCCCCTGAATAAGTCACTGTGGTGGGCCAAATGTTATTCCTCACATTTGATATCCACATCAAATCCCCGGAACCTGTGAATGTGACCATTTAGACAAAGGGTCTTTGCAGATGTGATTAAATTCAGGAACTTGAGATGAAGAGATTATCCTGGATTATCTGGGTGGACCCTAAATGCCAGTACAAGTATCCATATGAGAGAGACACACAGAGGGAGGGGAAGAAAGGAGAGGAGGCGCTGACTGCAGGCAGAAATTGGAGTGGCGGCCACACAGGAAGGAATGCTGACAGCTGCCCACTGGAAGAGGCAAGGAGCAGATTGCCCCTTAGAGCCTCTGGAGGGAGAACAGCCTGGAACTTCTGGGCTCAAACCATCTTCTTGCCATAGTCTCTCCACTCACTGGCACTACAGGTGCACCACCATGTCTGGCTAATTTTTTAAACTTTTCATAGAAACAGGGTCTTGCTATATTGCCCAGGCTGGTCTCAAGCAATCCTCCTGGTCTCAGGCGATCTCCTGGACTTAAGTGATTCTCCTGCCTTGGCAGTATTTTTTTTTAATGGCACTGAGAGAGACAGTATTATTTCCTCCCGGTATATTTGGATGAACTGTTAAGTAATCATATTCATTTCCTGATTTTGATACAATGTACGACTGATTTTGTAGAAGAAAAAGCACTGGGAAGTTTTAGGAATTATAAGTTACGTAGGTTTTTAAGCATTGAGAACTTTGTCATTTTCATTAAAAGACTAACTTTTTCATTATAGCTTATTTCCTATTCACAGTACATCACCAACTGCTTTTTTACTTATATAAACTTGGACCTGAGGTCAGTTGGTTGCCTATTTACTCATTCTGTAAAAATTTGGAGGCAGCATGCGATAAGAATACATAAATATACTTTACATAAAGGAAAATCAGATCCACAAATAAAATCGATACAGCTAGGTTATGAAAATCAACTCACTTTCTAGCGTTTCATCTTCATCATTCATTTTAATGTTATGTTTTTTTCAATTTTCCCGTTTAAAAATGAACTTTTATTTGTTAATGCATTTAGATTTTTTCGTGTTCCCCAAGATTTGTGTGTGTTGTGTACATTTAAGTCTATGCAATTCTGTCACAGGTGTGGGTTTGTGTTTCCACAGTCAAGATACAAAATAGTTCCATTATTGTGAGGGTCCCTTGGGTTGTCCTTTCATAACCATACCTTCCCCAATCTCTGATCAGCTGCAATAACAAATTTATTTTCCGTTTCTATAATACAGTATGTAACCTTTTGGGATTTGCTGCTTTACTCAGCGTAATTCCCTTGGAAATAATCTGATTTGTTGTGTTTATCAACGGTTAATTCATTTTTATTGCTCAGGAGTATTTCATGATATGGAATACACCATGGTTTGACTGTTAGCCCTTTGGAGGACATCTAGGTTACTTTCAGTTTTTGGTGATTACCAGAAAAGCTGCTGTGAAAATGTACATGCAGGTTTTTGTGCAGACATAACTTTCTATTTATCTAGGATCTGTGCCCAAGTGTGTAATTGCTGGGTTGTATAGTAATTGTGTTCAGTATTATAAAGAAACTGGCAAAGTATTTTCCAGAGTGACTGTACCATTTTACTATTTCACCAGTGCTTGAGTGGTACAGTTTCTCTGTATCCTTGCCTGTATTTGGTGTTACCCTTATTTTTTTATTTTATATATTCTGATAGGTATGCAGTGATATCTTGTGGTTTTAATTCACATTTTTCTAATGGCTACTGGTGTTGGATATCATATGATATCTGTTCATGTCATTTGTCCATTTTATAACTGGATTTTTGTGTTTTTACTGTTGAGTTTTAAAAAATATATATTCTTGATACTTGTTCTTTGCTGGATATGTGGGTTGCAGATATTTTCTCTCAGTCCGTAGCTTGTCTCTTCATCGTCTTACAAGGGTCTTCACAAAGCAAAATTTTAAATTTTGATGGATCCAATGTATCAATTTTTTCTATATGGATTTGCTTTTAGAGTCAAGTCTAAGAACTCTTTACCTACCATTAGTTCCTGAAGATTTTCTTTCTTTCTTTTTTTTTTTTCTAAAAGTTCTATAGTTTTAAGCATTACATATAAGTGACTCGAAGTTCATTTTCTATAAATGTGAGACTTGGGTTGAGATTCCTTTTTCTTTTTAATTGGTCAGTGGGGCCGGGCGCGGTGGCTCACGCCTGTAATCCCAGCACTTTGGGAGGCTGAGGCGGGCGGATCACAAGGTCAGGAGATCGAGACCATCCTGGCTACACGGTGAAACCCTGTCTCTACTAAAAAAAAATACAAAAAATTAGCCGGGTGTGGTGGCGGGCACCTGAGGTCCCAGCTACTCGGGAGGCTGAGGCAGGAGAATGGCGTGGGCCCGGGAGGCAGAGCTTGCAGTGAGCCGAGATCGCGCCACTGCACTCCAGCCTGGGCGACAGAGCGAGACTCCGTCTCAAAAAAAAAAAAAAAAAAAAAAAAAAAATTGGTCAGTGGATGTCCTATTATGCCAGCACTATATGTTGAAAAGACTATTCTTGCACTGAATTGCTTTTGCATCCATGTAAAAAATTAGCTGGGCATCTTAGTGTGTGTGTTTCTGGGTTCTGTGCGCTATTGCATTGATCTGTGTGACTCTTCCTCCACCAGTACCACACAGTTTTGATTACTGTAGCTATATGGTAGGCTTTAGTATTGGGTAGAGTGAGTCTTCTCACTTTATTCTCTGTCAAGATTGTTTTAGCTATTCTAGGTTCTTTGCCTTTTCATATAAATTTCTAAATAGTCTTGTCTGTGTCTATAAAAAAAACTTTGCTGAGATTTTGATAGGAATTGTGTTAAGTCAACAAGTCAATTTGGTGAGGAGTTGACATTCTATAAGAAAAGAGTTTGCTAGTCACAAATTCTTTTAGTTTTCCTAGTCTTAGAATGTTTTCATTTCTTGTTCATTCCTCAAGGGTAATTTCATTGCTGTAGAACTCATGGTTGACAGTCCTTTTCTTTCAACACTTGAAAAATGTGTTGAAAACCTTTTGGCCTCCATGGTTTCTGTTGAGAAATCTGCTATTATTTGAATTGTTATTCCTCTATAAGTGCAGTGTTGTTTCTCTCTCACTGATTTCAAGATCTTTTTCTTTAGTTTTTATTAATTTGTCTTGCTATGTTTTTTCTTGGGTTTATTCTGTTTGGGCTTCACTCAGCTTCTTCAATCTGTAGTTTTATGTCTTTTGCTAAATTTGGGAAATACTTAGCCATTATTTCTTTAAATATTCTTTCAGCCCCAGCAGCTTTCTCCTCTGCTTTTGAAGCTCTACTGACGTAAATGTTGGATCTTTTGCTTTTGTATTACAGACTCTGAGGTTCAGTCATTTTTCTCGCAGTCTGTTTTCTCTCTGTTGTTGCTGTTCTATTGCTCTATCTTCAAGTTCACTGATTTTATGCTTCGTTATCTACATTCTCTTATTGAGCTCATTCAGTGAGTTTATCTTTCAGTTATTGTAGTTTTCAGTTCTTTAACTTTCATTTGTCTTTTAAAAAATAACTTCTAGTTCTTAGATTTTTTTGTTTCATTTTTTCCCAAGAGAATACACAGTTGCTTGTTGATGTATTTTTGTGGTGGCTGCTTTAAAATCCTTGTCAGATAATTCCAACATATGTGTCATCTTGGTGCTGGCATCAGCTGCTAGCTTTTTCTCAAGTTGTGATTCCCCTAGGTTTTGTTATGATGTGTGACTTTTAAGTGTCTCTTGGACACTTTGGCTGTCATATTAGGAGACTCTTGGTCCTACTTAAACCTGTTATTTTAGCTGGCAGCCCCCTTAGTTAGGTTTAGCATTCAGGTTCTGGTCTGCTTTTATGCGTGGTTCCAATGTGACCTCAATTTTAGAGCATTCGTCTTGCTGTTTGGGTCTCTTTTGTTCATCTGCTGCCATTAGGCCTTCCCCTGATCCCTGCTGGTGCCTCTCGAGGGTGCACAAGGTGCTTCCTCAGTCCTGGCTGCCTGGGAACTTTAATGGGGGAAAGGAGTCTGGAAAGAAAAGTGCCTCTGGCCACTGTTGTCAGTGTGGTTCTTTGTTGTCCGCCTTTCTGGTGCCACTGTGCTTACTTGGGTGTCATCGCTAGGATTCTGTTTGGTCCGGGCTAGGAGTGAGCCTGCCTTAGCTGCCTTCTTTGGTCATTTGGAGGTCAGGAAACACGGGGCCTAGTTTGCTTTTTTCCCTTAGGTGGGGTTCATAAGATGCCCTGCCATTATGTTGTCCCTTCAGTCTTGACCTTCCTAACCAGTTTTGCCTCTTTCCACCTTTCCACCTTTCTTCTTGCAGGAAGAAAATTTAGCTTTCTTCTCTGATTCTTGTGCCTTTCCCCAGCTGATCCCCACAGATACTATACACAGTGTCGTTTTATCTCCCTTTACCTTCCCAGTCACACAACTTGTGGTTAAATCAGAACATGGTGTATACATTCTTATGACTGTTAATCATTGGTCATAGCTGACCCATACAGCGTACGATGAGGATGGCTCCTTTCTTCTCAGGTTTCTGTTTTGCCTGGTTGGATTCTCTGTATTTATGATTAGCTCATCTCTAAACTATATGAATTTCAGCTTAATATAGCCAAACTTGTTGACCTGGAGATCTTCCTCTAAGAGCCACACGTCAGTATGAACTGGTTGTTCTCTGGGCCTTCCAGACAGCTCTCATCTTGGCACCTCGCACCACCACCTTCTCCCTGTCTCCTCTTGTCTCCTTTGTTGTTACCCTGATTCCTTGGACTCCATGTCTTTCTTTCTGGTTTTACTTCTTGTTTATTGGAGCACACCCTCTGGGAGTTTCCTGAGAATGCGTGTGTAAGAAGTAAACGTTTAGACACTTTTGGTCTGTGGAAATGTCTATATTTTACTCTCACATTTGTCTAGGTAAAAAGTTCTTGCTTGAAAACCATTTTCCTTGAGAATTTTATATTGCCCTTTGCCTTATAGCCTCCAGTGATTCTCTTGAGAATAGAAGTGACACTAGGATTCCTTTTTTTTTTTTTTTTTTTTTTAATGTTTTTCCCTGTCAGAATACTTTTAGATACTTTTCTTTTTCTTTGATGGTTTGAAATTTTGCATTGATATTCGTTGATGTGGCATGGTGGCCTTGATCTGGGTCTTGGTGGGTTATTTAATCTGGAAACTAATGTGTTTCTTTTGTGGGAAAATGTATTATTGTCTCTCTTTTCTCTTTCTGAAATTCAGTTAAGATATAAGCTCTAAAGGTAGAGGGATTTTTGTCTACTGTAAGTGCCTAGAGCACTGTCTCCATAGAGTAAGTACTCAATACAGTAAATGTGTTGCACAAATGAATAAATGAACTCTTTCTATGTGGCTGTTAAGTCTCCTGGATTTATCTTCAAATTTGTTTTCCTCTTTTATTGCTCAGTTCTTTTTCAGGCTGTCTACCCCCTTTTTCCTTCAGAATTTTTTTTTGTACCTTTTTTAAGGTAAGAGTTGTGGCAAGAAACAGAATCATCTACAAGTATACAACCTACCTGAAATTGATTTTTACAATTCCAGAGTAGGAGGTAGAGGTCATGATTTATTTTTTCCATATAAATACCTATTTGATGCAGCATCATTATAATTAACGTGATCATCCTTTCTCCAGTGCAGTGCAGTGTCACATTTGTCCTAAACTGAGTGACTTTGTGGGACTCTTTCTGCTTGCTCCAGGAAATACAGGTTATGTTTCGTTCGTCAATTTTGTCTATCTATGCATCATTATCACAGTATCTTAATTACCATAGTTTTACAAATAGTCTTTATGTTTGGTAATGAAAGTCCTCTAAATTCATTCTTCAAGATTGTCTTGATCATTATTGACCTATTGTGTTTCCATGTAAACTTGTAAAATGAATTGTCAAATGACATACACATAAATACATACCAAAAAACTCTCCTCAGATTTCGAATGAGATGGCATTAAATCTATAGATTGACCTGGGACAATTGACCATCATTATAGTGTTGTATCTCCTATGATTTTTGTGTATTCTTTTTGTTGTAACTTTTGAATTTTATCTGAAATTGCATGAGAAGTTTTGTCTATTCCTTGAAGTACCTTTTTCATTTCATAGGAATTTGTTATTGTATTTGTAGTACATTTTTACACTCCTCTTTACAGAAGGTATGCTTTTAGTTGTCAGACTTTTTGTATGGCTCATCACTTTTAAATGTTTTTGGTTTCAAATGACTTGAAATGATCAAATCGTTTGCTGTTTATGGATTAGTTTTTAACATTATCTGATGTTGACAGATAGTCGATATAGTGCTGGATATAGCCACTCCCCAGTGCCATCAGGAACCCAGTTTCTGCCTGCCTTTCTGCTTCTCCTTCTTTACTGTGTTAACTTTTGTTCTATGCTTTTGCCTTGCAGTTGAGGCATCACTTTGCTGTTTCAAGAAGGAAGTGGGGAGAAGGACAAAGGGACAAAGGAGATGTCTGTAGAATGTATTTGCTCTCTTTTTTAAAATCAGGGAAGAAAACGCTTTTCTACGTCCTCACCCCATAAATTGCTTCTTCCCATCTTGTTGGGAAGACCTTGGTCACATGAACCTCCAGGTGAATCACAAATCAAAGGTAGTGAGATGGCTCCACTTGGTTTAGAACAGTTGTGATCCTTGTCCTTGGCCTGGGGGGAGACACCTTCCCTTCCTCTCCACTACTGTTTGAACTGATTGGGATTCTTTGAACAGAAAAGGAGAGAGAAATAATGTGTAGGTAAGAGAAGATATCTGTCACATTTACTGAGGCTTTTCTATAATATATAATTTGCTTTTAATTTTTAGAAACTTGCCTGCCTTTTGGATAGCAAAGAAAGTGATTTTTATTTGTATTGGTTTTGCTTTTGCCCAACATTTTACAATTAAGTGATTTGGGGATAAGTGTTTATTTTGAAGTCTATTTTATTGTTTATTAAGATATGATATTTCAAGGTGGTGTAATAAGTAGCATTACTATTTTCATAAACTATTGCTTTCTAAAGTGTTTCCAGCAAAATAAACATTTATCTTTTTGGTGGGAAAATGCTTTCTAAATTTCCCTCAGCCAAGTTATAGAATGGGGCCAACTGCAGTACATGTGGGTCACAACCTACTTGCCATAGTTGTATTTTGGGATGATTGATTAATTTATGTCTTTCGTAAGAATGCTCTGAGAAAGAAATGAGTGAGAAGATTTAATTAGTGAATTATTAATTTTTAAGAGCTCTACTTTGGAATATGAGTCAATAAATATCTATTATAGACTACGTGTTTATGCTGTTGAAAATATGAATTAAGAATTGTCTGGTTATTTGACAACTCAAAAGATTTCATAACTTTTTGTGCAGCTTAAAAAGGAATTTAGAAATGTAGTTTTAGAAGAGAAGGAATTCTGATAATTTTTATGTCAGTGTGTCATAACAATTGATTTACACCAAAATCTCATTCAGAGTTTCCAGATTTAATGACCTGAATCTTGCTATTTCTTTTCTTTAGGCCTAGCCTTATTTTATAGGTTCTATTATCTGCCTAATGCCATAATTTGAAAGGAATTAGAAATAGTTTTGTGTGTGGTGTCAAGTGGCTTTGTTTAGTCATTGTGAATGAATCAATTAAAAACTTATTCTGAGACTAAAAACAGCCAGCCCAATTGTTATACATTGGAGAATGAATGAATATAAAAATCTACAGAAACCATTTTAGGTTATTCATATTTCCTACTTGCTCTTTCTTGTCATTTGGTATTTTAAAAATAAGTCTTAGACTAGATTCTTGACTAAAAAGCAACCTTTTAATCTTTGACAGAGACACATTTCTTACATTATAAAAACATGAACATTCAAGAATAAATCACAGTCAACTTGAGGACCATACATATCTGACTTGGAAATTTGCTAATATATACAGATTTAACACATTTTCATGTTTTCGAGGACTTGTAAAGTTTCAATTTAACTCTCATATATGATGGTTGGTGTGTTGTACAAACCAATTAAGAGAGCAATCTAGCAATCCCTTGTTCAATTAGAAGTGTGCAAACCCTAGGACCCAGCAGTTACCTTAAGTGGTCTTACTATTGTTGCATCTTGGCTTTGTCTAGCGTCTCTTGATTCCTGTCCATTTTTGGAACCTTGTTTTCCAGTCATTGTGACAATTCTGGGAGCAACATGGTCTCTTTCCCATAAATTCTTTGTCTGTTTGATATAGCTGAAGTTGTTTTGTTATTTCAAACCATAACTGTGATGGTATAACAAACATATCAAATTTTAGATAACACCCACATCTTCCTGAGCATCCTGTGATTTTATAGCTAGAATTTCTTTGTACAGAAGTCAGTGTGGAGGGAAATGATGTGAAGAAAAGAAGGAAAATCCTGAGAACAGAGCAACAGTTGCCATGGAGTGGCATGAGGGCTGAATTCAAGTATAAAAATCTGGATTAGAATCTTCCAGTCACTTAGTAGTTGTGTGACTTTGGTCATTGTTGAACTGTTGTGAGGTTTCCTTTTCGGATCAAAACTTTCCCTTTTTCTTCTCCCATTCCCATCTTTTCAAAGATGACATCACCTTATACCTTACAGAGAAACAGAAGCCATTAGATGGAAACAACCTCAGTATCCAGCTTTCAGAAATGACTGACCTGCATGTATCTTCATCATTTTCTCCTTTCGTTAAATATTTGAGGTCAGTATCTCCACTTGGGTTTTGAATTCCGTCTTTTTCTGTCTTCCTAAGGAATGTGCACTATCAGTTTATCTTCTCCCTTTCTTGAATACTGAACTTGTTGCTCTTAACCAGATCAGTTTCATCAGCATTTAAGCCTGTTCAAGACTCCTCTATATTAAAAAAGAACCACGACCTTCCCTAACCCTTCCCTAATCTACCTACTGTCCCCCACCTCTTCTCTTTGCATTTACAGCAAAACTCCCGGAAAGAGTTGTCTGCTGGCTGCCTCAGCCCACACCTTTTCATGTGGTTTCCGCTTCTGTCATTCTATCAGAATTGCTCTGCAGAGGCTGATCAGTGACTTCAGTGAAACCAGGCCTCAAAGATGTTCTTGAGTTCATATCTCTCTCCTCAGCAGCGTTCTTCACCACTTGCCGCTCTATCCTTTTGAAATACCTGTAACATTCTGTAGGTTGCCTGTTCACTCTGATGGTAGTTTCTTTTTTGCAATCTACTCATCTGACAAAGGGCTAATATCCAGAACCTACAAAGAACTCAAACAAATTTACAAGAAAAAAACAAACAATCTCATCAAAAAGTGGGCAAAGGATATGAACAGACATTTCTCAAAAGAAGACATTCATACAGCCAACAGACACATGAAAAAATGCTCATCATCACTGGCCATCAGAGAAATGCAAATCAAAACCACAATGAGATACCATCTCACACCAGTTAGAATGGCCATCATTAAAAAGTCAGGAAACAACAGGTGCTGGAGAGGATGTGGAGAAATAGGAACACTTTTACACTGTTGGTGGGATTGTAAACTAGTTCAACCATTATGGAAAACAGTATGGCGATTCCTCAAGGATCTAGAACTAGATGTACCATATGACCCAGCCATCCCATTACTGGGTATATACCCAAAGGATTATAAATTATGCTGCTATAAAGACACATGCACACATATGTTTATTGCGGCACTATTCACAATAGCAAAGACTTGGAATCAACCCAAATGTCCATCAGTGACAGATTGGATTAAGAAAATGTGGCACATATACACCATGGAATACTATGCAGCCATCAAAAAGGATGAGTTTGTGTCCTTTGTAGGGACATGGATGCAGCTGGAAACCATCATTCTTAGCAATCTATCACAAGAACAGAAAACCAAACACCGCATGTTCTCACTCATAGGTGGGAACTGAACAATGAGATCACTTGGACTCAGGAAGGGGAACATCACACACAGGGGCCTGTCATGGGGAGGGGGGAGGGGGGAGGGATTGCATTGGGAGTTATACCTGATGTAAATGACAAGTTGATGGGTGCAGCACACCAACATGGCACAAGTATACATATGTAACAAACCTGCACGTTATGCACATGTACCCTACAACTTAAAGTATAATAATAATAAATAAATTAAAAAAAAAGAAAAATAATATATAAAAAAAAAAAATACCTGTAACAAGCATGCTGCCTTGGTTTTCCTCCTAAAATGACCTCTGTGCTCTCACCTCTCAATATCTTTCTCTCCCCGCTCCACACCCAGGTTGAGTATCATTATAATATCATTATCTGCATATCATTGAATGTTGGCATTTCCCAAAGCTAGACCTAGTTCTGTTCCATTCTCAACCTACACTCTTTTTCTAAGCTATTTCATTCATGTACGTAGTTTCAGTTACCCTATTATGTAATATTATAGATGATTCAAAAATTTATCTGAGCTCCCATCACATCTATCTACCCGTTAAGTTGATATTTCTACTTGTATATTTTCGAGCCATCTCAAACTGAACTCGAACTAGACCAAACTTACCTATCTACCTAGTCCAGCTGTGCCATAAACTTTGGTGCCTTATTCTTGATGCCTCATCCACATTAACCCCATGTATCACCATATTTTCACCTCAAACACCTGTGATCTCTCTCCTCCTCTCTGTATTGCCGCCATCCTAATGCAAGCTATCGTCATCTCTTGGCCAACTGTAGTAGATTACGTCTCATCCACTGTGGTTCTTTTCTACTCTGCTTGGCACTCACTGCCATCGTGCTTTTGAGAAACAGAAGCGCTATCATGTTACTCCCATAGGTTATCCTTGCATTCCTTCTCATTGCTGTAAGGATAAAGACCAGAGTCCCTCACATGGATTTCACCTCCCTGGGCTACGCACCCCATTTGGCAGCTCCCCCGTGTGCTCGCCCTTGCTTTCCTCTGAGAGGTGAATTGTGCCTTGTTCCCTCCTGCTATGGGGCTTGGCACTTGTTTCTTACCCTTCCTTCATCAACTTGTTACCTAACTCTATCCTGTGCTTTAGATCTTAACACAAGTGTCATTTCCCTGACTCCGTGGAGATGGGGTCAAGATTGTAGGCTTTGCTTATTTTTCAAAGTCCTTTAGATAGTTCTTTAGGTTTACATTTAATTTTGTGAGGATTTGGTTAATATCTCAGTACCCATGATAGCAAGGACGATATCTTTTTGTTTTCATTTTTTTTTCCACCATTTTAACTTTGGTGCTGCAAAATACTTGTCATATAGTTAGGACTCACATATGAATGAATGAATGAATGAATGAATGAATGAATGAATGAACGAACGAACGAACGTAGATTGGCTTTTGAGCCCTGCACTTACACGTTCTTTTTGTGTGACCTTGGACAAGCTTTTATAGAGGTCAGGTTTGCTAAAAGCCTTTCTGCCTCATCTGTTCACTAGGGATAATAATTATATACAATAGTATAATTGAATGAAAAGTGAATAATTTAGTGCCAACCCATGGGAAGTGCTAGTAAATTCTCATGGGATCATGGCTATCACTACTGGAGTATTTACAACTTCTGTTTTGCTCAAGTAGGTGAGTTTTCTGTGCCTATTTAAACTACTTTATATCCCTCAGGAAAAAAGGACGGAGCCGGGGCTTAGGCCTTGTGAGGAGCCTCATTCTTTGCCCCCTCTCTGCCTGTCTCACTCCTTGAATGCTGGTCTCTCCATACATTTCTCTGCCTTAGTGTCTGATGGCTTTTAACCTGTTCCCTCTAGGACAGGCCATAGGAGGAGGGTCTAATGCAATGGTGACTTTGGAACCTGAATTGGCTTCTTGGACACATTCCAGGCATAGGGGCCCCAAAGTTCTTTTGTTCTGCCTTAGGCATTTGTAACCTCAGGGCTGTTTCTCGCAGCTCTGGAGCTTCGTTATGCAGAGGACCAGGCAGATGTCAGATGTTTCTCTTACAGTTCATTTATATTTCTCTGATAGCTTTAATCTAAAAGTAATCAAAATCGTTGTAGTACATTTTAACTGTGACTTAACCAATTGTAAAAATTATTACAAAAACATGCACTTATTTCTGAGAACTATTACACTGACACATCTTTCCCTGAGCGAAATCTATACATACATGTTTCAAGTATATGAAGCACTTTTTTGGGGACAGAGTAACTTTTTTTTTCCCTCTGTTGAAATAAGGTATTGGGCCAGCCATGGTGACTCACGCCTGTAATCCTAACACTTTGGGTGGCCAAGGCGGGAGCATCGCTTGAGGTCAGGAGTTTTATAGCCTGAGCAACATAGCAAGACCCCATCTTTACAAAAATTTAAAAATTGGCCCAGTGTAGTGGTGTGCCTGTAGCCCCAGCTACTCAGGAGACTGAGGTGGGAGGACCACTTGTGCCCAAGAGCTCAAGGCCACAGTGAACGATGTTGCCATTGCACTCCAGCCTGGGTGGTAGAGTGAGACCCCGTCTCTAAAAATACAAAGGTATTGAAGTTAACACTTGAAATGCCTTTCATTCTGTCAGTGGTTCTTTTTGTTTGTTTTTGAGAAAAGCTGTTTTTTCAAGTCAACATTTAAAACAAGGATAATAAATGAAACATGAAGCAAATTGTATAATACATTATTAACATTCATTGTGTATGTATGTGTATATTTATACACACATATAAAGTACTTTGGCAGAAATATGTTTGAATTTTGACTTATTTTTCAGTTCAGTTTCTTAGGACAAATTTTTAAAGAGTAAGTTGTGACTTAACGATATTATATATTAAATTTGTCCTTGGGAAACATATACATTTATGTGATTTTTTTTTTCCTTTAGTATTTGACATCAAGCTATGGCTTCCTTTGAGTCTTTTTAAAATAATATACTCCGTGCTGCTAAGGCTAATGTTGCTGCTAACCAGAGGAACCACAGAGGAAGACGTTTGAAAGAGAGGGCGCAAACTCTTACAGGCACCAAGAGTCAGAATTTACGTGTGGGGGCGCTAATCTGTAAGTGAGGTTACCGTTATGGAGCTCCCTGACGCAAATCGGCGTTGTGCCTGCACTTCTGTGTGATAAGTAGGATTCTCAGGGTGAGCCTTAGTTTGTGCTTTTGGATTCTGTAGTATCCCTGGATTCTGGGCTCAAGCAGAGGCCCTTATGCCCAGTTGGTCAACTGCAACAATGAGTGGCATTGTCTAGGGGTCATCATCATTCTCACCAGCATTTGCATAACACATACAGATTAAACTATGCGTAAAAAATACTTAAACCAGAAGTAACAATGAGAAGAAATAGGCATATAAAACATAATGAATAACGTCAGCATAACTTGAGATTTTGGCAATCGAAGACTGATGTTGAGAAGTGTTTCCAGTAGGGATACTCTGTTGTCCCCAACATTAGTGTGTCCTGTTGTTCAATACCCACAGAAGCTCCCCTTTCTTCCTTTATTTGTTTTCTTTGAGACAGAATTTTGCTCTTGTCGCCCAGGCTAAAGTGCACTGGCCCGATCTTCACTCACTGCAACCTCCACCTCCTGGGTTCAAGCATTTCTCGTGCCTCAGCCTCGTGAGTAGCTGGAATTATAGGCGCCCGCCACCGCACCCAGCTAATTTTTGTATTTTTAGTAGAGGTGGGGTTTCACCATGTTGGCCAGGCTGGTCTTGAACTCCTGACCTCAGGTGATCTGCCCACCTCGGCCTCCCAAAGTGCTGGGATTACAGGCGTGAGCCACTGCGCCCGGCCTCCCTTTCTTTCTTGAATGGCTTTGCACCGCTTTCATTGCTAGGTTCATATACTGTTGGGTAATGGGTGGGATCAAGCCCCCTGTGTGCTGTGAGCAGACGCATCCTGATTCATCACTTTACTGAGGACGGCAAATGACAGAGGATGGACCTGTGTTCTCTTGTCACCTCCGTATATGATCATTCAGGCACGTAGCTTGGAAGGTGTTAAGGAGTGTCACGTCAGCCAGTTGAGAGCACTGTGTTGGTGAAAGACTTTTGCAGCCTGTGATGGAGCACTTCAGGGAGTCATCTTTTGGGTTGGCCATCAGCCTAATACTCCAAGCAACCATAGGGATGTGCAGAGGATAAGTTCATATAAACCACACCTAAGGCGTTCACACATGGCCCAAGTCCTCTCTGAATAAAAAGTGTTGTAATTTTCCACCACTCTATCTTTTTTTGTTTTTCTGGAGTGATAAAGATGGACATGGAACCCTTTTAATGGTGTTTCAGGAGGGGCTGGTTTTTCTCTTTTCAGATGGACAACTCAGCTAGGGGAGGTGAGTTTTGTTACAGGATATGCCTTGACTTCTACTATGTGGAACAGGACTGCTGGACATGTTGCCAGCCATGACCGAGCACTTGAAAACCCTGTGGGAAACTAGCTACGTTTCATTGAGTTCTTGGAATAGGGAGAGCCTTAGAGTCCTAAGGCAGATTTTCAGATTTATATGCTAGTTCTGGGAGCCGTGTTCTGCAGGCTCTGCCAGAAGACTTTACCTCACAAGTGAGATGTTCTATCCTGAAGTCCTGGATGCTGCTTCTCAAAACATTAATAGCAAGTGTGACATCAAGCCACGCTGGCTCTCTGAGTTGGAGAAATGCTGCATGCTCACTGGGCTAACAAGGTGAACATTACTCTGTCACCATGTTTTTATCTAGTGTGCATCCTAACCTCAAGGATCCAACTGAGTAGTTTGTTGTCAGTTGGAGACATTAGCTTGGGCGGTAAGCTCAGCCTTGCACTGCTTCTGGCAGGTTTACTCATCTTCATCCACTCTTATCTCGCTATGAGGATATCTGTTTTTTGAGCATGTTCCATATCCACGATTCTTGTGAAATTGCTTGTCATTCTTGCTTATCACTTAAAATAATAACTGGTTCCCTTCTTTTGTAGCATTTACTAATAGTGGCAGAACTATTCATATGATTATGATAATCTGTCAAGAGGATTACACAAAGTATCTCCCCCCACCCCTTCTCTAAAGCAGAGTTAAATTGAACACCATAGAGGATATTTTCATAACCAAGGGTTTTTACCAATTATTTACTCTGGATTTAAATTGATGCTGAATGACTGGAGGCATTGATTTTTAAAACTGAAAATATTTACAAACCATCCAATTCTTTTTCCTTAGTATTTTGTCTCTAGTTGCTTTGAAATCTCTCTCTGCACACACACACACACATAAAACATACACACAGGAAGACTTTAAGGAAAGACATCAAAATGGTAAAAGTGGTTATACTTGGTTGGTTGAATTGAAGTTGTTTTATACTTCTTTATATTTGCTTTCTTCATGGGGAACATATAGTATTTTTATGATCTATAAAAATATTTTTCTGTAATATGTATGTACCATGTATAACATTAAAGCACTTTCAAAATTTGCCAGAAATTAAGAGCACAGTAAAATTTGCACATTGAGAAACATTTGGAGCCAATTAAATGCCACTTATGTTTCTCTAAAAAAAAGGAAAATACTTTTATTCATGCAATTAAGAGCCCCACAGCGTTAAAGAATTGTTGGCCACTGTACTTTTGGTATATGTAAAAATATAGAAGATACCAAAAATGTATAATACAAAAATAAAAAATACACAAAAAGTAAAAATATACTAACCCATTAAAACAGGATTTTAATTGGTATTTGGAGAAATGAGCTAGATGTTTCTCTACCTGAATAGATTTGCTTTTTAGATATTTAATAATTATAGTAAATTATTTTAAAGTTAGTATCTGTACTGAAGTATGATAGAAGTTGGAATTTATCTTTTGTAGCTATTAAGTTTTCTTTTTTTTTTTTTTTTTTTTTGAGACGGAGTCTCGCTCTGTCGCCCAGACTGGAGTGCAGTGGCGTGATCTCGGCTCACTGCAAGCTCCGCCTCCCGGGTTCACGCCATTCTCCTGCCTCAGCCTCCGGAGTAGCTGGGACTACAGGCGCCCACCACCACGCCCGGCTAATTTCTTTTTGTATTTTTAGTAGAGACGGGGTTTCACCGTGTTAGCCAGGATGGTCTCGATCTCCTGACCTCGTGATCCGCCCGCCTCGGCCTCCCAAAGTGCTGGGATTACAGGCTTGAGCCACCGCGCCTGGCCTAAGTTTTCTTAAGAACAAAGTTTGTTTAAACCTTAAAATCAATTTCTTCATTTGTGATTTCTTTCTATAGTTTTTTTGTATTACAAAATGAGATAAAATTAAAGGTAAACTTAATTTTTTTAGTAAAGTATTTGACATTGGATGGCGTTCAATTAAAATTTGTTCTCTAAATGAAAATGTAGTCTTTTTCCCTTAGCATTAGACTGTATTAGCTTGTTTGCTGAAACAATGCTTGGAGAAATCTGAAAATGCATCATAAGTTTATTAGAGATCTTGCTTTTATGTAATTTTTAGACTTTCTGGCTTTCTAATTGTCATATATAGGTGATGTAATCATTGTTGTCATGCTTTTTTAATGAAGATTTTAAGTCATTTTCCACTTCAGACATTTATAATGTAATCTATCCAAGAAATGATTATTTATCTCAGTATTTTAAAATGGAAAAAATAAAGCAGAGAGAAAATATAAAGCAGAGAGAAATCATTCATTTCGGTTGTGAAAAGTTCAGAGATATGTTTGACATTCCTTTAGTCTTACTGCATCTGTTATTCGTGTTTTTCTAGATAACTATACAATATTTTCTTTTACTAATGAAACGTGATTCTGTCATGTCCAGTGATGTGCTTTCTGAAATGATATAAACAAAAAGTGGTTAATATGATTTTATTAACTATGTTGGGACTCAGAAAATATCCCAAAATGAAGGTCTCAGAAGCAAGGCTTTCACTGACCTCCTCCTGCCCTCCTGTCTCAGTCCCATTCTCCCCCGAATCTACCCACAGAAACTGGAATCTGTCTTCCCCAAGGCAGGTCATAGAAACCAGAACCCCTTTCCCCATAGCCAGCCATAAAGCCTAAAAGTATTACTCTCACTTTTCGTCTGCCTCTCTGTGTGAAAACTAGCCAGAAGGACATTGTCTGACCTACGGTGTTTGACTGTAGGTCATAACACCCTCATTCCTGAGAGCGTCCTCCCGTATACCCAGAAGGAAGGAGGAATGCATGCCCAGAGAGGCCAGGAAGAATCCTGCTGGCTTTCTGAACTCAGTCTGTTAGCATTAGATTATACTGTCTCTGTTTAATCATATTTCTTCAGTGTTGTCCATACTTTGTTAATCTTAAGCATAAAAATGGACAATTTCCACAGTATCTTTGGGTCTTCATTATGAAGGCCTGTGTGTACACGTTAATAAATTGGGATGCCATTTCTCCTATTCATTGTCCTCTTGTCAGTAATTTTCAGCAAACCTTCAGAAAGTGAAGGGGGAAGGTTTCCCCTGACCCCTACAACTTTTAACACAATTTAGGCTTTTCCCTAATTGCTGAAGTTACCATATGAAATATTCTTATTAACAACATGTTGTTAGGCTTAAAGGCCAATTTTTTTCTGATCATGTCATTACGTACTGGCTGATTTTATTTATTTTTAGAGTCAGAGTCTCTGTTGTGATTAGAAATTTCGAATTTTGTGTCAATTATGTGATTCCATCAGAAATTCCCCAGAGGACACACCTGTAACCCTAGCACCTTGGGAGGCCAAGGTGGGAGAATTGCTTCAAGCAAGAAGTTCGAGACCAGCCTGGGAAACAAAGCAAGGCTTTTCTGTACAAAAAAACAAAACAAATGAAACATTAGTCAGGTGTGGTGGTGTGCACTTGTGGTCCCAGATACTTGGAAGGGTGAGGCAAGAGGATTGCTTGAGCCCAGGAGTTCAAGGCTGAAGTGAGCCATCTTTGTGCCACTGTACTCCAGCCTGGGTGACAGCAAGACCTTGTCTCTTAAAAATAAATAAGAAATTCCTCGGAAGAAATTAAGACCTTCAGTAAATAGTGTTAGGTGATGTATACTTCTTAGTGTTTTTTAATATTTGCTGAGAGCTTGTCTACTTAATTGTGACTTAGTTTTCCAGTTAGGGCCTATTCCTAGGTTGTTTTTGCAAAGAAAGTTTTTGTGTATGTATGCCTAGCTTTTCCTTATCCATTGACCTTTGTAAAGACTTTGTATTCTCTGTCTAATGTCTAATTACTTAAGGATTCTCTGAGCAGTTTGCTTGAAGTCTGTTTTTCCTTCCTAGCCATTGACAGAAAACACATCTGCCTTAGTGAGGCCCCTTTGATCTTCAGAGAGCTTTATCTAAAGAGAGATTAAGAATAAATCTGTCAGGCATTTTCTCAAAGAAATTGAAAATGCTTCCTAAGATTTTAGATCAGGTAGGTAAAGTGTTTCTCTGAATTAAGACATACGAAAATAAGTATGCTGGTTAGTGGTTTCATCCTAAGTTATAGATTGCAGAGATTTGCTTCCAGTATGAAGGAATATTTTTTATTTCACCTGAGGCACAAAATGCATGCAGTAATATCAGTGGCCAGAAGCAACTGCTTTTCATTCATTTTTCCATATTTAACACTAGCAGGGTCTGTGGAAGACAGACTAGAGAGGGTCCATTTGTTCTCAGTCTTTTTGGGGCCTAGCATCACAGGAGGAATTTTCAGCTGGTCTAGTTTGAATCTATATACTAGAAATTTCCAAGATCCATATGCCGACCTCCTTTCTCCCTTCTTCCCTCCCTCTTTTTAAACAAATACGTATAGAATGCTTATTTTCCGCCAAACTCTGGGTTTATACTATTTACTAGGAGCAAACCTAACAGGTATAGGATCTGATATACCATGTGCCTCAGAGATAGTCAAGGTACCACCCTCAAAACATGTACAACTATTTAAAGATTTCATGAACACCCTGAGTTTTGGTATAGAAATATAAAATCTGCAATGAAACTAAATTTCTGATACACTATTTTGACC
Organism: Macaca thibetana thibetana; assembly: GCF_024542745.1. NCBI lineage: Eukaryota > Metazoa > Chordata > Mammalia > Primates > Cercopithecidae > Macaca > Macaca thibetana. Next base: position 148,948,556 of record NC_065580.1, read on the forward strand.
TTTTAAAGAGTTACAGCTAAGAACAGCTAATGAGCTGTTAGTTTAGAAAATAAAATATATACAGACATCTACTTTGAGGTTCTTGGTCAGTCAGTAAGAAAACTTTGGGGAGAGAGGTTAAACTGGGTACACTGGAGACTTATTATGACTTTGGCGGTATGAAAGGACAGGAAACAAAAGGAAAATCTTACAAAGGGTTATAGTCGGATTTCTGAAATGAATGTTTACTTGAAAGGACCCAGAAAATAGGGTGCCAACAGGAGAATCAAGTTTTCCAAATTCCTTTTCTGAAATCCCAGGCTTTTAATCAAATTTTGAGAGAATAGCTTAGCCTTACGTTTTCCATTTTGAGCTGCTTAGAAGCAAATATCATATAAATGCAAATTTCTACTATTATCATTTACTCACCTTGTATTATGTGCTTAAGGAGTTGGAGAATCCAGAAGCTGTTTAATATACAAGGCATTACCTATAAAATATTTCTTTGCCACATACTTTGCTTATTTGATAAACAACTACCTTTCTTTCCTCCTCCTTATAAACACCCCAAATTAACTTCTGAGTTGCCCAACAAGATTGTGTCAGCATCTGACAATTATTATATCTGTTTGAGGACTATTGGTATATGGGACATGAGTTGCTATTATTTGATAACATTTTGATGTCCTTCATTTCCTTAATTAGTTTAGGAAAACTATTTGGATTTTATGTACAAGTGCTTGCTAATTACTTGAGTCATGAGAAGACTGAGTGAGGTCCAAGTGTCCTATTAATCCCTTTGAGTCTGAACATTTTCTTATAATTGGTTTGGCAAGAGGAATAAGTGAGATTAGTTGCTAATGAGGAGATAAGTATGTAATTTTAGCATGATATAGAGCTGTGATTGTCAGTAAGTGGTATTAGGAATCTAGATTATTTTTATTAGAACTTATTTCTTTCTGCAAAATCATTATCATCTCCTGATATTGTAAATTGGGTTATTTCACACCATTATTTTTAATATGTGTTAATCCTCAAACTTCAGGTACTTAAAACCTTGCTAATTAAGGAGTCATTAATAAAGTTAGCCATATGAGCAGTCAGTTTTGATTCTTCACACCATTTAGACGCAATTCAATTTTGTGTATTTACACTGTGTTTTCAGTTTGACTCAGATGTTTGAAGTAAGTAAATAAGAAATGTTGTCAGCTTCAGATCCATAGGCCAGCTTAGCTTGTTTTCAAGATGAAGGACTGATAACATTGTAAAGAAACAGACAAAATACTACTTTTCTTAGCTAAGAACAAAGTAAGGTTTGTATGGTTTTACTTTTTATAGTCCACTCGGCTTTTCTGTTCTTCAAACTTCCCTGGTTATAGTAGTTTAAAACGCTCTTTGGGACTTTATCCATTGAACTTCCATTGTAACGTGCACTTTCTCCGAAACAAATATTGAAGCGTTTTGCATTTGATTTTGAGGACAGGTTTATTTTCCTCTTGAAAATAATCAAACTCTTTAAGTTATTCATAACCATAGTCACTTTTACTTGAATCATGCATTATGGTCCTGAGCATTTTTTCACTTTTGTAATTTGTATAACCCTCTTGTGTTTTTGCTGATGAGATGGTAGCTGTGGGATTGTTTGCAGGTGCTTTCTTATCCTTTATCCGTGTCTCCTTCCCACTGTGTTTTGGGTTGGTAAATGCGTAGTTCCCTCCATTACTTTTTCTTGGCTGAAGGGATTGTAAATATTGTTTTGCATCTCTGGTTTTTTTAGATGTCCATAGAATTCCATCTTTAGCCATAGTGCTTTTATAATTATGTAATACCTTTGACTAGCTGTGGAGGGGTTACAGATAACAGTTTAGTTGCCATATATTACTCATTTTGTGCAATTTTATTGTGCTTCTGATATATGCCCAGTACGCTATTAGGTGCTGTGAGGAAAATGGAAAAAAAATTAGTAATTTTTCCTCCCTGAAGAGGTTTATGATCTCATTAGAGGAACAAGGCTAACTAAAAAGGTAGAAAACAATACATGATGAAGATAATGTGTAAGTATGTTTTAAAAGAACAAATTATGAGATTATTATGGGTATATCTTAATAGAATAATTATAACTGATAATGGCTGGTTCTACATTAGGTAAAAATGATTACTTCCCTATGTCAAGGCCTGAAATAAACAGGATGCTACATTTTGAATTTTAAAACAAATCAGTATCTCATTAAACTTTATGGAATACCATGAAACTTTCAAAATTTAGAACTTTAACCTATGTTACTGAATTTGCATTTGAAGACACTGAGACCAGTGACGTCCTGGAGTTTCAGGTCTGAACAGTGCCAGCATGGGAACACAGGGTAACAGCCAGGAGCTTGCCAGAGTTTCAGGTCTGGCTAACAGTACCAGCATGAGAACACAGGGTAACAGCCAGGTGTTTGCCGGAGGTTCAGGTCTGAACAGTACCATCATGAGAACACAGGGTAACAGCCAGGTGTTTGCTAGAGTTTCAGGTCTGGCTTACAGTACCAGCATGAGAACACAGGGTAACAGCCAGGTGTTTGCCGGAGGTTCAGGTCTGGCTAACAGTACCAGCATGAGAACACAGGGTAACAGCCAGGTGCTTGCCGGAGGTTCAGGTCTGAGTAGTACCAGCATGAGAACACAGGGTAACAGCCAGTTGCTTGCCATAGTTTCAGGTCTGGCTTACAGTACCAGCATGGGAACATGGGGTAACAGGGCCTTCTGAGTTGTTGGCCGCAGGAGGTGAAGCTAGTAAGCACTGCTAACATAATAAAATGAAAGGCATTGTATACAGACCAGCGGTCTGTTATTTGACCCTTTCCCTTCCTCTTCTTTTTCCCCATTTTCCTTTTGCTGCTCTTCTTCCGCCATCATCATCAGCATCATGACATTTGCATGGCTCCTTATGATCTTGAAATTGTTTTCATATGTACACATTTACTGGTGCGTCCCAACAGCCTTGTGAGGAAGGTCGGCATTGACTCCGATTGAAGATGAGAAAACACAACTGCAAACCAGTGAACTAATTTACTAGAGTAAATGGAGCAGGACCTCCAACCCAAATTTCCTCCTCCAGGCCTTTCACTCTACACACGGCCTCTTAGAAAGCTGGTTCCACCCCAAATCCTTTCCCAAACCAGGGAATCAATTAGGAGAACATGTAGAAAACAAGGAGTGAAGTGGTGTTCAAATGCTTACAATAATTACTTGGCTTGTACCTTTTAAAATACTTTATGAATTTACTTCTTCAATAATCCCTGTAGATGTGTGTTTAGTGCATTGTTAGGAATTATATAGCATTAACAAAAGTGTAGGCTGGTTTACATCAGTAGCTCTGTGGAGCTTTTAAGCCCTGAGAGAGCAACCTCTAGATTGGACTCTTGCAGTAAGTGGGATGTTGGCTGTCCTAAATGACCTCCAAAAAGGCCTTTTAAATTATACTCCTTGCTTCCATGTGCTTTATTCATGACTACCTTTTATTTCCTGGGTCCAGCTACTAATACATCTTAAATTATTATTTTTTTTTCCATTTTATCTTTCTAGTTACCTTCCTTCTACTTCTTGCTGCTGCTTCCTACACAGAGCCCTAGCTCCCACAATACGTTAATATATATAATAATGTTCAGGGAGCGTGATAAAAATGAGCTGAAATTTTTAGAACACTGTATTGTCTGCCTGTATTAAAAAAAATTTTTTTTTCCTCTCCAAATTTGTATATGTTCCCAGCTACCACAGCAGTGAAGGGTCGTGGAAGGAATGTGGATTTGGAGCCCAAATAGTTTGGGCTGAAAGACCAAACCTTTCAGCCTCAAATGCCTTGATATTTCTGGGCATCCATCTTTAACCTGTAAAATGAGGGTAACTGCCTGCTACGTGGTACCATGTGAGTGTCCCTTTACCTGTCAACTTGACATCTCTACCACGTTTTTTTTTTAAATTTAATTTTTATTTTTTTTGAGACCGTGTCTCTCTCTGTTGCCCAGGCTGGGGTGCAGTGGCGCCATCTCGGCTCACTGCAACCTCTGCCTCCCAGGTTCTTTTTTTTTTTTTTTTTTTTTTTGAGACGGAGTCTCGCTCTGTCGCCCAGGCTCGAGTGCAGTGGCCAGATCTCAGCTCACTGCAAGCTCCGCCTCCCGGGTTCACGCCATTCTCCTGCCTCAGCCTCCCAAGTAGCTGGGACTACAGGCGCCCGCCACCTCGCCCGGCTAGTTTTTTGTACTTTTCAGTAGAGACGGGGTTTCACCGTATTAACCAGGATGGTCTCAATCTCCTGACCTCGTGATTCGCCCGTCTCGGCCTCCCAAAGTGCTGGGATTACAGGCTTGAGCCACCGTGCCCAGCCTACCTCCCAGGTTCAAGCAATTCTCCTGCCTCAGCCTCCCATGTAGCTGGGATTACAGGTGCGCGCCACCACGCCCAGCTAATTTTTGTATTTTTAGTAGAGACAGTGTTTCATCGTATTGGCCAGGATGGTCTCTATCTCTTGACTTTGTTGTCCGCCCGCCTCGGCCTCCCAGAGTGCTGGGATTACAGGTGTGAGCCATTGTGCCCGGCCATCTCTACCAGATGTTTTTTTTTGTTTGTTTGTTTTTTGTTTTTTAGACCGTGTCTTTCTCTGTTGCCTTGGCTGGAGTGCAGTGGCACAATCTTGGCTCACTACAACCTCTGCCTCCCAGGTTCAAGCAATTCTCCTGCCTCAGCCTCCCAAGTAGCTAGGACTACAGATGCATGCCACCATGCCCAGCTAATTTTTATGTTTTTAGTAGAGACGGGGTTTCACCATGTTGGCCAGGATGGTCTTGATCTCTTGACCTCGTTGTCCGCCCGCCTCGGCCTCCCAAAGTACTGGGATTACAGGTGTGAGCCACCGCCCCCGGCCATCTCTACCAGATGTTTTAAAGACACCTCACATCCCTCCTGTCCAGTACCAACCCCAGTATCTCACCACTCAGTCTCCCTCCAGCCCCTTTGCCTACCCTTGACCTGTTCAATGTTCTTTAATTCCTTTAACAGTCTTCTATCACATTGCACATTTGCCTCTCCCTTACACTTTTTGTCTTACCCATTACTGTCCTGCCACCTCTACTTCCTGCATTTCTCTGTAACCCATCCATGTCTTTCCACCTCTAATATCATCATATTAATTCAAACTATTGCTGTCTTGCACCTGGGTCATTGTTTCTATTTTTACTTTTTGAGATAGGGTCTTACTCTGTCACCCCACCCAGGCTGCAGTGCAGTGGCATGATCATATCTCACTGCAGCCTGGAACTCCTGGGTTCAAGCGATCTTCCCACCGCAACCTCTTCTGTGGTAGGGACTATATAGGTGTGCACCATCATACCTGGCTAATCTTTTAATTTTTGTAGAGACAGGGTCTCCTTATGTTGTCCAAGCTGGTATTGATCTCCTGGGCTCAAGTGAACCTCCCTCCTGGCCTCCTAAAAAGTTCTGGGGTTGCAGGTGTGAGCCACCGTGCCCAGCCCTGGCCCATTGTAACATCCTAACTGATTTCCCTGCATTCACTTGATACTCTCCAGTCCATTCTCCACATGGCAACCAGGATGACAATTTTAAAACACATTTAATCATGACATCCTCTTGCTTAAAGCTCTTCGATTCCTTCCTCTTGTTCCATTCTTTCCCTTCTGTAAAAGCTGATGCCTAGTTAGTTCCAGGGTCCGGAACCTGAACTCTCCCTCCTGCTCTTTGGTGTCAGCTGCTTCCTGTTGTCTTCAAGGCCTGACTCTTCCCTGGATACTTGTTCTCCCCTATGTCTGGAAGTGCTGCTTCCCGCTCTCTGGCGCCCTTCCCAGCCCTGCCCCTTTACTGCCCCACCTATTCGCTCTGGCTCACAGCAGCTCATTCTCCAGTCTTCCTCCTTTGAGCCCCCTCGCGTTTCCTCCCTTGGAGCACGTCTCTCCCACTCGGCGCTGTGATGACTTGATTCGGCAGAAATCTAGCAGGACAAAGGAGATGCTTCACATCCTACTTTACTTTTCCTTCTAACTTCTTTTCTAATTGTGAAATTTATTTTGATTATTGATGTTTCATTGGAAAGCAATTATTTCTCTTGGATTGTTTGAAAATCAAATGACATGATTATGTTATGGCCAGGTTTTCCCCCTCCGGATGAAAGTCCAGGGGAGAATAGTATTAAAAGTAAAGAAATTTACTTAACTCTCAAGTCAAGATTTATGAATCATTGACTCAAAAGACTGAAGTATATTATATGTGTACAAGATAGTCTTCCACAGATGCCCGGTTTCCTAGTGGATCTGCATTAAAAAATCACCTGCACTGCCTCTGTGACTCTCTCTGGCATCATGCGGTACTTCTTATTCAGTGCTCCATGTGATTCCTGCCCAAACTATTAATTAAACGTTTTGACTTTCCCTTTAAAATTCTATCAGCATTTAGTCGCTTTAATTTAGTTTTAAATGCTGTTTATGCTTCCTGCTTATTATCTTTTGGTAATTAAAACTTTTCCTATTCATCATCAAAAAGTCTATATTTTTAAACCCATATTTTAAAAATCAATTTAAAACCTATTTTCAAGCAATTTCTCTCACTTTTAGATTAAGTGACTAATTTTATTTATATTCTGTTTCACTCATGAAAGGTTTTGGAGAGCTTCCTAAAAGGTATGATATGCTTATGAAAACTGTTCCTGTGATCTTACTGTTGTGATCTGCTTTCACCTCTTATGGCTTTCTTTAATGCCAGTGACTTGAATGTTACACAGGATTCCATGACCCACAGCTATTTGCTGTTTATATATAGACAGTGTTCGTCAGTTGCCATTACCACTCCTGGCTGCATCCAACACTACTAGGGCTGTTTTCAACAAATGGTGAGTGGTAGTTCCAGTATTTCTTTTCCTTTAACCAGACATTACTTTTTCCTGGATTAGTATACCATTGTTCTCATTGTAATCTATTTCCACATTTCTGCCAAATGGTACAACTTAGTGAAATCTTCTAATACCTTATTACCAAAAAGTTTGGGGTCATATGGGCCTTTACCATTATTTTGTTTCGGAATACATATGTGTTTTCTACCTATGCCATTGTCTTTTGCTTTTGTCAATGGTAGATTTGTTTTATATGTTGAAATTTAGTATTTTCATATAGTTAATTTTGTCAGTTGCTCTGTAGTGAACTTTTCCAACCTCGAATTTTTTTCTCTGTAACCATTGACTGGGGCTGCAGTTTGGTTTGGATGACCTCATCCCCAGGCTCAACAATTGACCCTAGTCATATACCCAGCAAGGCCACTGGCTGAGAACTCAGGCCTAATCTAACTAGTGGGTGGTATTCGTGACTATTAAAAGATGGGTGTATAACTAGGACTTTTGGCAGTAGGTGGGGAAAGAGGAACTCTTCTCTAACTGGTGAGGCATGCAGGCCTAAGGACGGAGACTCTGTAGGCGTGATGGAAGCCATATGGCTGAAGAAGGTAGCATGTGCAAAAAGAGGGCAGATTTGAGGGAATGGCAGAGAAATGGAACAAGACTGATCAAATGAGTCTGATTGTGACCTTCCTCTGTACTTTGGAATTACATGAACCATTAAATTACTTGTTTAAGCTAGTTGAGATTTCCTATTTGCAACTTGAAATATCCTAACCCTTCATTTTTGCTTTACAGTTTTATCTTTCTTTTTTTTTTTTTTTTTTTTGGTCAGTCTCGCTCTGTTGTTCAGGCTGGAGTGCAGTGGCATGATCTTGGCTCAGTACAATCTTTACCTCCTGGGTTCAAGCATTTCTCCTGCCTCAGCCTCCTGAGTAGCTGGGATTACAGGCATGTACCACCACAACTGGTGAATTTTTGTATTTTTAGTAGAGCTGGGGTTTCACTATGTTGGCCAGGCTCGTCTTGAACTCCTGACCTCAGGTGATCCACTTTGGCCTCCAAAAATGTTGGGATTACACATGTAAGCCACCATGCTCGGCCTATGGTTTTCTTTGTTCCTTTTTTAAATTTTTCTTTTTTTTTCTTTTTATAAAGAGATGGGGGTCTCACTCTGTCCACCAGGCTGGAGTGCAGTGGTGCAATCATAGTTCACTGCAACCTCAGACTCTTGGGCTTAAGGGATCCTCCTGCCTCAGCCTCCTTAGTGGCTGGGACTTCAGCACACGCTACCACACCCAGCTAATTTTTATTTTTTTGTGGAGATATGGAGTCTCACTATGTTGTCCAGGCTGGCCCCCCCTGAACCTCTAGCTTCAAGTGAACCTCCTGCCTCAGACTCCCGAAGCACTGGGATTACAGGCGTGAGGTACCACACCCGGCCTGCTTCATGGTTTTTATATATAAAGTGTATCATGAGAAATTGGATGGAAATTTTATCTGTATTTCTTCTTACTCATTTGTTCATTTCACAGGTATTTGAATTCTTACAGTGTTTTGAGAGATCTGCCTTTACTTTTTTTCCTAAATAGTTTCCTATATGTATTGAATTATATCCTTCCTATTGATTTGAAACATATTCCTTAGGAAACTTTTAGGCTGTTGGTGAATTTTCCGTTTTGTTCCACGAATCTGTCTTTCAATCACTGTATCAGTAAAAAATTTTAAAGTATTATCCTTTTGTAATACATTTTAATGTTTTCAAGGAAAATATCCCTCATTATTTTCCTGAAGTTTAATGGCCATTACCTCTCCTTTATTTTTTGGGATTAATTTTGGAGTTATTTTATGTTTTACGAAATAACTTCTTGAAGTTTTGATTAGAAGTTTATAAATTTTATAAATGATGAGAGTGTTGACATCTTTTTTGAGATAGATTTACTCCATCCCTTTTAATGTATTTTAGGCATTATATGTTATTATTGCTCTTATAAATGAGATCTTCATTTTCTTATTTTTCAATTTGGGGAAAAGTTTTAAAAACACAACTATGGTAATTATTAGAAAAATAACCTAGGAGTATCATATTTACATATTCTCTTTAAACGTATTCAACTTTAAAAATAAAGTTGAATATTCAGTTATTACAAATTTTATGTGTATCTGTAAGTCTGTTTGCATTTGTGTGGGCCTTTTTCTTTGTTTTTGATCAATGTTGCTGGAGGTTTGTTAATTTTATTAGACTTTCCAAAGAATCAAAGGTTTTGTTATTGAATCTTTGTTAATTTATTTATTTTTGCTCTATTAATTTCCTTGATTCTACCTGATTCATGTTTATACTGTCATTCCTTTCCTGATTGTTAAATTTGATGCTTAGCCTTTTCATTTTCAGCCTATATTCTTTTATCATTTAAACATTTAAATTTATACTTTTTTTCTAATCACTTGCTACTTAGTTCTGATAAATGGTGTTTTTGTTATTTTTCCTGTATACTGTAGCTTTATGATTTCTTCTTTAATCAGTGAATTATTTAGAAATGTGTTTTTATGTGAAAAATGTTGTAATGTTTTTTGAAATACTGATTTCTAACTTAATTGCATTGTGCTTTGAGGACTTGAGGTGTATTAAACTGATTGTTTAGAACTTGTTGAGACTGACTTTATGGCCCAGTATGTAGTCACTTTCCATAAATGTTTCACATTTGCATAAGAATATCTATTGTCGAGGCCAGGTGTGGTGACTCACACCTGTAATGCCAGCACTTTGGGAGGCCCAGGCGGCGGATCACTTGAGGTCAGGAGTTCCAGACTAGCTTGGCCAACATGATGAAACCCCATCTCTACCAAAAATACAAAAATTAGCCGGGCATGGTGGTACATGCCTGTAGTCCCAGCTATTTGGGAGGCTGAGGCAGGAGAATCACTTGAACCCAGGAGGTGGAGGTTGCAGTGAGCCGAGATCATGCCACTGCACTCCAGCCTGGGTGACAGAGCAAGACTCTGTCTCAAAAAAAAAATAAAAGAGTATCTATTGTCCAACTGTTGGATACAGGGCTCTAAAAATATCTGTTAATCATATTTTCTAAATCGTCAATATAGTTAATGATTGTTTTTGATTTTATTATTTAGCAATTACTGAGAAATGTTAAAACTGCTTCACTAAGGCCAGGCGTGGTGGCTCACGCCTGTAATACTGGCACTTTGGGAGGTTGAGGTGGGCAGATCACGAGGTCAGGAGTTCGAGACCAGCCTGGCCAACAGAGTGAAACTCCATTTCTACTAAAAATACAAAATTTAGCTGGGCATGGTGGCATGTGCCTGTAGTCCCAGCTATTCGGGAAGTTGAGGCAGCAGAATCGCTTGAAACCAGGAGGCAGAGGTTGCAGTGCACCGAGATCGTGCCACCGCACTCTGCCCTGGGCAACAGAGCGAGAGTCCATCTCAAAAGAAAAAATTCATTAAATGATAGACCTCCAATTTTTTATCCTAGTTCTTAAATTTTTTTTCTTTATATGCCTTGAAGCTATGTTATTAGGTACTGTGGTAGGCAGAATAATGCCCCCCTCACCTGTCCATGCCCAAAATAAAGATGTCTGCATCCCAGCCGTTAGAACCTGTGAATATGTGCCTTTACATGGCAAGGGGAATTAAGGTAGCGGAAGGAATTAAGTTTGCTAATCACTTCCTTTAAAATAATCTTGGATTATCCAGGTGGGTCCAGTGTAATCACAAGAGTCCTAAATGTGAAAGAAGTAGGCAAAAGAAGAACAGTGATGTGACATGAGAAGGATTCAGCCAGTCATTGCTGGCTGTGAAGATGGAAGGGGGCGTGAAAGTTAGCGTTATCAACACACAGTGACTCATGTGAAAACCTATGGAAACGGAGCCGCGAGGCCATGAAGAAGGCACCCTTGTGCACATACGCTCACGTAGGAACTACTGGAAGAACTTCAGTGGTCCTGATAAACTGCCTGCCTCGTGCATATACGCTCATGTAGGGACTACTGGAAGAACTTCAGTGTTCCCGATAAGCCGCCTACTCACGGACACTTGCCTCATGCCAGCCCCTACAACAAGCCCCGTAACCAGGGAGCTTTGTTTCAGGATAGCTCATGTGGACTTCTCGTTTTTTCCTTTTAAAAGCTTCTCTTGTCTCAGTCTGTTTGGATATACCTATGGGTCTGCCATAGCGTGCATATGGATTGTAGTCCCCTGCTATTCCTGAATAAACTGTTTTGGAAAGCCAGTCTCTTGTTTATTTTACGTTGACAGGGGCTATGAGTCAAAGAATGCAGGGAGCCTCTAGAAACTTGAAAAGGTGAGGAAATGGATTCATCTCTAGAGCTTCTGGAAAGAAATGCAGCTTTGCTGGTTGTAGCCCAGTGACGCTGGCATCGAACTTCCTGTTAGTGTTTCTCTGGTACATCTTTCTTCCTTCTTTTAACCTTCTTTGTTTCGGTATCCTTGTGTTTTAAGTGTGTCTCTGGTAAGCATTATGTATGTGCATTATGTATATAGATTTTGAATTTTTTATCTATTCTGACAATACTTGTTTTAAATCAGAATTTCCAAGAGTTACACTTACTATGATTACTAATACATTTGGAATCATTTGAATTATTTTTACCAGTTTATTTTGTCCTTTCACTTTTTAAAACTATTTCACTTAAAAAAATTTTAAGAGGCAACTTTAAAAAGTTGTTTTTGGGCAATAATCCTTTACAGTAGGTATTTTTATTCCACTTTGCAGTTGAGAAAACTAAGACACAGAGGGTTAAGTAACTTGTTCAAGATCACACAATTAGTGCGTGGCAGAAGCTGGACTTGAACTCTGTTTATCTGACTGTAGTTAACCGCATATCGTCCTGGTGCAGTTTCATTGATCAAGTTTGATAGATTAAAAAAAGGCAGAATGTCAGTCAAGGACGTGCCAGTATCTTCCATGTAGTCCTCTAGATATGCCTTCTGCACACTGTTCTGCGCTCCCAGAAGCTGACCTCTTAGGACTGTTAGTGAGCCTCCTGCCTTGTGGCTACCAACTGAGTCCAGCCAGTGAGAAACGAGGGCAAAGAATTAGGTCAAGGTATTTATTCTGACCCTTGAACCACCGTTCCTCCCCACATACAAGCCCTCCCTTTGTACAGGGTTACCGCAGGGCTCACGGTGCCCCTTGGGAAAGGTCACAGCTCCTGTCAGGGGCCCTGTTCACTCAGTCCTCTCAGCATCTAGTTTCTGCTTCCCTGCTCTTATGCCTTAAGGCCTAGGGGTGGAAACAGCAGTTGTCATTTGCTCCAGGGCATGGCATTATTCTTTCAGTTTTACTAAACTGTCCTATCTTTTGTGAAGTTCCCTTTATTAAACGCTTCCCAAATTATCCCTGTTTGATTGCACAGTCTGTTTTCTGCCAGCACTCTGACTGATACAGTGAGAAAGGAACGCTTAATCAAATCAGCCATCCTTTGTGGAAATGAATTATTAAAGCCCTCCCTCACATCAAAAAGCAAAGCTTGAAAAAAATATAATAAAGGATTAATAATCAAAACATATAAAAATGTCAAACATCTATTAAACAAAGGCAAGCCATGCAAAAGTGACATGCAGGGACATATCCTACCAGACATTGTAAAGCTATAGGAATAAAGTAGGGTAATACTGGTGTGTAAAAAAGACATAGTTTTGGCCGAGCACGGTGGCTCAAGCCCGTAATCCCAGCACTTAGGGAGGCCGAGGCGGGCGGATCACGAGGTCAGGAGATCGAGACCATCCTGGCTAACACGGTGAAACCCCGTCTCTACGAAAAATACAAGAAAATTAGCCGGGCGTGGTGGCGGGCGCCTGTAGTCCCAGCTACTCGGGAGGCTGAGGCAGGAGAATGGCGTGAACCCAGGGGGCGGAGCTTGCAGTGAGCTGAGATCGCACCACTGCACTCCAGCCTGGGGCACAGAGCGAGACTCCCTCTCAAATCAAAAACAAAAACAAAAAAAAAGACATAGTTTTGGCCGGGCGCGGTGGCTCAAGCCTGTAATCCCAGCACTTTGGGAGGCCGAGACGGGCGGATCACGAGGTCAGGAGATCGAGACCATCCTGGTTAACACGGTGAAACCCCGTCTCTACTAAAAAATACAAAAAACTAGCCGGCCGAGGTGGCGGACGCCTGTAGTCCCAGCTACTCGGGAGGCGGAGGCAGGAGAATGGCGTGAACCCGGGAGGCGGAGCTTGCAGTGAGCTGAGATCCGGCCACTGCACTCCAGCCTGGGTGACAGCGCGAGACTCCGTCTCAAAAAAAAAAAAAAAAAAAAGACATAGTTTTATGGTCTATTGACCGATCAGATACCTTAAACTACCTACCTACTAACAACAATTAAAAATATTAGAGGAGAGATTTAAAAAACTATTGAAAATATATTTCTGGCCAGGCAAGAGAAGAAGGAATTGGCAGGGTGAAAAAGGGCAAGCCAGACTCTAGGGAAGGCAGGGAGCTCTTAGTCTGCCTTCACCACCTTTCTGAACTCAAGGGCCGGGAGCATCTGCTTTGATGGTTGCATGGGACTCCAGAGACAGGCAATAAAGCCTATTGGTTTTTACAAAGTGGGAAGCTCCGAAGAGGTCGCTGAATAAAGTTGGAACCCTGAAGTCCGTAGTGTAAAAGCTGAATGAGAAAGAAATCTCTGTAGAAGAGAAGGAAACAAGCCTTAACTCTTTGGGGTAGCAAGGAAAGCGCTTCTCTGAGAATGGATGACCACCAGAGGGCCTCCCACAGGTCTTCCCTGCACATTCCTGCTATCCTGCTGGGGAGGTCCAAAACAACCTCCAGCAAACAATTTAATGCGGTCTTCAAGTAGTTGTGTACCCAGGCAACTGGCGAAAACAAATACAACCCCTCTCTGGGGGAAAGCAGCTTCTACCCAATATTCAAAGCATTACTGAAGGCAACCAAACAGGAAAACAGGTAAAGGATTATCAGGCAACTCACAGGAGATAAAACGTAATCTTGATTATGAACTAATCTGTGTAACTAGCTTAGAAAATTGCCTGACACGTAGTAAGTGCTAAGTAAATGCTAGCTGTGATGATGCTGATGACAACGATGATGATTTCAAGGCTTTATAATTCTCTCCTATTCATTGATTTCTCTTGCTTTGTTAATATCATACCATTTTAATTAACATAACACTGTTTTCGTATTGTAAACATTTAAAAATATTCAGATTTTTTTTATTGTTCTTTTTAGAAGTTTTCTTACGTATTTTATGGGGTTTTAGGATTAGCTTGTCAAGTTCCTGAAAAATCATGTTTGAATTTTGATTAGGATAGGGGTTACCTTTACAGATTACTTTATTAAAAACTGACATCTTTACAATATTGAGTCCTAGCATTTCTGAACAAGGTATATCTTTTCATTTATTCAGGCTGCTTTTATGTCCTTTAGTAAAGTTTTATAGTTGTCTTCCTAAAGATCTTGCCACTTTTTTTAGTTTTATACCCACTTTTCCGTTTATGTTGCTTTTTCCTATTAAATGCTTAAATTGGCTCTTTTGAAGGTATAAAAAAGCTGTTGAGTTTTGTGTTCACCTTGTACGTTGTCCGCTTGCCAAAATCCCTTATTTTTTCTGATTGCCTCTGATTTTCTAGGTGAATACTCATATTGTTTGTGAACTGCGATGATCATTTCCTTGTGAATATTTCTGTCTCTACATTTTTATCTTATTGCAATCCCTGAACCACTACAATGCGGGATTTGAACAAGTGGAACAGATATCCTTGTTTTCTTCTTCATTTTAATGGATGCTTCTAATATTTTACCATTAAATGTAATATTTTCTCTAAATTTCTGATACATACCTTTTATCAGAATTTGCTAAGCATTTTTGTTAGGAATGGGTGTTGAGTAGTATTAGATGATATTTATTTCAGTCTCTGATAGTCACATGATGTTTCTCCTTTAATACATTACTATAGTAAATTCATTGGAACGTTTCTTTTTTCTCCTCTTTATCATCAAAATGTTTATATATACCTTAGATAAGCTCTACATGGCCATAATACTTGGCTAACATTTTAAAATGTGTTTTTAGTTTTTAACTGATACGTAATAGTTGGACATATTTATGGGGTACATATGATCTTTTGATATATGCATACAATGTGTAATAAATCAGGGTAATTGGGATATCTGTCACCTCAAACATTCATCATTTCTTTATGTTGGGTATACTCCAAATACTCTCTTGCAGCTATTGAAAAAATATAATCTTACTTCAGTATATGTGAGGGGTTGGTTCCAGGGTCGCCTGTATAAGCAAAATTGAAGCATGCTCCAGTCCATAGTTTTTCTTGTCAAACCCACAGATAGAAAATTGACCTTCTGTATCCACGAATTCACATCCGTCGAATACTGTACAGTTTTGTATGGTTTGAACTGCATGGGTCCATTTATACACACTCTTTTTTTTCCAACCAAACATGGATCGAAAATACGTATTCCCTGGATGCGAAACCTACATGTATGGGGGCTGACTTGTTGAATGTGAAGTTCCACAGGGCCGACTTCGGGACATGAATACGTGAGGATTTCAGTAAACATAAGGGTCCTGGAACCAGTTCCCCATGTAGACCGAGGAACGGCTATATTTTCAGTTTGGTTGGAAAAATATCTTTGTATAAGTGGATCCTGGCCGTTCAAACCAGTGTTGTTGAAGGTTAACTGTACAATCATTAACGATAGTCTCCTGCTAGTGCTACTGAACACTAGAACTTACTCCTTCCTTCTACCTGTAGTTTTGTACCCATTAACCAACCTCTCCTCACCCTCTGCTCTCCCCTGCCCTTCCTAACCTCTGGGAAACACTGTTTCACTCACTACCTCCACAAGGTCAGTTTTTTTAGCTCCCACATGTGAGTGAGAACACGCGATATTTGTCTTTCTGTGCCTGACGCCTTTCACTGAACGCCCTCCAGTTCTCAACGTGTTGCTGCAAATGAGAGCATTTCATTTTTTCAGTGGCTGAATAGTCTTCCTTTGTAGATACATAACATATTTGTTTGTCCATTCATCTGTTGAGCATTTAGCTTGATTCTGTATCTTGACAGATATCCTTGTTTTCTTCTTCATTTTAATGGATGCTTCTAATATTTTACCATTAAATGTAATATTTTCTCTAAATTTCTGATATATACCTTTTATCAGAATTTGCTCAGCATTTTTGTTGGAAATGGGTGTTGAGTAGTAGTAGATGGTATTTATTTCAGTCTCTGATAGTCACATGATGTTTCTCCTTTAATACATTACTACAGTAAATTCATTGGAACATTTCTTTTTTCTCCTCTTTATCATTAAAATGTTTATATATACCTTGGATAAGCTCTACATGGCCACAATACTTGGCTAACATTTTAAAATGTGTTTTTAGTTTTTAACTGATACATAATAGTTGGACATATTTATGGGGTACATGTGATCTTTTGATATATGCATACAATGTGTAATAAATCAGGGTAATTGGGATATCTGTCACCTCAAACATTTATCATTTATTGTGAATGGAGCTGTAGTAAACATGGGACTGCAGGTCATCTATTTGATAGACTAATTTCATTTCTTTTGGGTATATACCCAGCAGCGGAATTGCTAGATCATATGGCAGTTCTTTTTTCAGTTTCCGGAGGAACCTCCATACTGTTTTCCATAATAGTTCTACCAATTTACATTCTCACCAAGAGCGGATGAGCATTCTTTTTCTCTGCATCCTAGCCAGCGTTTGTTATCTTCTGTCTTTTTGATAATAGCTGTCCTATCTGGGGTGAGATGAAATCTCACTGTGGTTTTGATTTGCATTTCTTAATGATTAGTGATACTGAGCATTTTTTCCTTAGACATGGTGGCCATCTGCAGGTCTTCTTTTGAGAAATGTCTCTTCAGATATTTTGCCCATTTAAAAATCAGATTATTTGCTTATTTGCTATTGAGTTGAGTTCAGTGCTGGGTTCCACTGTAGTAGGGCTGGCACCGAGTTCCAATGCCAAGTCCCACACTCATTCTGCTCTCCCTACCCCAAGCATAGGTGTTTTTCTCTCCAGGCTGTGCTGCCTGGGGATGAGGTACCAGGTTGTAGGTAATGTGAGACTGTCCTTCCTACCCCTTAAATGCGTCTTTTCTTGTTAGGCTAAACCCGGGTCCTGTGATCTCCCATTTGATTTTTAGCTGTTATGAAAATGCTTTCTTGGTAGTTGTTCATTTTGACGTTTGTGCGGAGGGGATAAACTTTGGAGAGTTTTATGTTTTGTTTTTTTTTTTAAGCCATCTTGCTCCACCTTTCTGGTAATTTTTAAACTTTACTATATTTAAAAGTGTTCCATCTGTATTCATAAGTGCTATTCCCACCTATCCCACCTAAGTGTGTTTTCTTACTGTATCTATGAATCCAACTAGGGTGGCTTTCCAAAATGTCTTAGGTTTTTAAAAAATATTTTTCTGGCCGGGCACGGTGGCTCAAGCCTGTAATCCCAGCACTTTGGGAGGCTGAGGTGGGCGGATCACGAGGTCAGGAGATCGAGACCATCCTGGCTAACAAGGTGAAACCCCGTCTCTACTAAAAAATACAAAAAAAAAAAATACAAAAAAAAACCCAAAAACTGTCCTAACAGGACAAAGAAAAAAAATTTTTTTTTTTTTTTTTTTTTTTTTTTGACGGAGTCTCGCTCTGTCGCCCAGGCTGGAGTGCAGTGGCCGGATCTCAGCTCACTGCAAGCTCCGCCTCCCGGGTTCACGCCATTCTCCTGCCTCAGCCTCCCGAGCAGCTGGGACTACAGGTGCCCGCCACCTCGCCGGCTAGTTTTTTGTATTTTTTAGTGGAGACGGGGTTTCACCGTGTTTGCCAGGATGGTCTCGATCTCCTGACCTCGTGATCCGCCCACCTCGGCCTCCCAAAGTGCTGGGATTACAGGCTTGAGCCACCGCGCCCGGCCTAGGACAGTTTTTATAATATTGGTTTTATCTCTTTTTTGAAGATTTCAAAAACTCTTTATTAAAACCATCTATGCTTAGTGCTTTTTTTTTTTTTTCCCCCTGAGTTAAATTATTACCTGTAATTTTGATTTCTTCTATGGTTATTTGGTCTGTTTTTGTTTTCTTTTTTCTTATGCAAATTTTATAACATTCTTCTAGTATCTGTTTTGCCTAGCTGTTAATATTAATTAAAATTATATGGAGTTAAATTTTAAATCTTTCATATCTGAAGTTATGTTTTCTTTTCCATTTCTATGGTACTTTATTTGGATCTTCTTTCTTTTTTCTTAGACTTGGCAAAACTTAGCCAGTTTTGTGGGTCATTTCAAAGAACCTGGGTTTCAAATGTCCTGGTATTTTTGTTTGATTTTCTAATTCATTTCTTCTTTTATCTCCAATAATTTATTCTACTTTCCTCTTTGGTTTTGTTTTTTCTCTCCTAATTTTCTAAGTTATAAACTAAGTTTACTTATTTTCGATCTCTTGTATTTTCTGGTAAATGCATTTTATGCTATGATTTTTTTCTGACCCTGCTGTGGCTGTTTCCCAGTCTTCATTTTATAAGCTTTAATTGTTATGTATGTGTGATGAAAGTGGAAATTTTTCTATCAGTTTTCTTTCTTCATCCCAAAGCACAAGTAAGGTGTTAAATTTCGGTAAGTAGGTAGATGTAGAGATAGTAGTTTTTAGCCACGTTTTGATTTTATCCTATTACATTTATTTTAAAAGATTTGGAAGACTTACATTTTTTTAATTTGTAAATATATCCTTTTGTCCTAATAGTTGGTAATTTTTATGAACATTCCACATGTTTGATAAGAGGGTACATTACTCTCTGCCTCTCTTAACTCTCATTCTCTACCAGTTTATCTTTTAAAAATATTAAAACTATTATTAAGTGCATAAAGGTTACATTTGCTTTGCTAAGATTGTATTAGCTATCTTTTTATGGTCTGGAACAGAGGTTGGCAATTTTTTCTTGTAAAGGGCCAGGTGGCTTCTGTCAAAGCCACTCAACTCTGCCATTGTGTTGTGAAAGTAGCCTTACACAATATGTAAATGCAAGTACAGCTCTGTTCCAATAACATTTTGTTTATAAAAACATGTGGCAGGCTAGAACTGGCCCACTGGTCTTAGTCTGCCAGCTCCTGGTCAGCATAAGCCTTATGACACTCTGAAATTTAGATATTAAGTTTATGTAATATCGTCTATGTCTGTTAACCTTTTGGGTAGAAATTTGTTGAAAATCATACAACATTACCCATTGTTTTGGTATTTCTGGTATTCTCCCTTTTGAATTACTGTGGAAAATCCTTATTTTTCTAAAACATCATACTTAACATTAATGCTTGCATTCTCAACAAGGACAATATTGTGAAAATCGGTTTGGGTCAGGGGGAGGCAAAAAAAAAAAATTCTTAGAAATTACAATGGCGGCTCATTCTAGTCATCCCAGCACTTTAGGAGGCCAAGGCGAAGAGATCACTTGAGCCCAGGAGTTCAAGACCAGCTTGGGCATGGTGAAGCCCTGTTGCTACCAAAAACAAACAAACAAACAACAAAACCCCAAAAAATTAGCTGGGCAAGGTAGCACGCACCTGTAGTCCCAGCTATTTGGAAGACTGAGGTGGGAGGATCAGTTGAGCCCAGAAAGTTGACTGCATTTAGTCCATTTAATTTAAGGTTTAAGATTGTTCATGCTGATGAACTTGAGATCTTTTTGGTCTTAGTTGATGCAGTTTTCTTCCTAGCCTCGTAGATGGGTCTTTACTGCTTGGTCCTGTTTTTGCAATGGTGAACTGTTGGTGAATTCCTCCTTTAGCTATTTGCTTGATCTGTAAAGGATTTGTATTTCTCCTTCATCTCTTATGTCCTCCTAGTTTGGATCTGTTATGAAATTCTGGGATGTGCGCTCCTTTGCTGGGGGCGATGCTTTTCTTTAGAATTTGAATTTGGCCCCCAGCTTTTTCTGGCTGGCGCTTTTTCCATCACTTTTGTGGTTTTATCTGCTCGAGAGATTTGCTGGGTGTCTGATGGGGCTTCCCTTTGGGTGTACCTTGGCTGCTTTAACGATTTTTCCTTGATCCCCAGCATTTGAAAACTGCAGTGAACTGTGATCCTGCCACTGCATTGCAGCCTGGGCAACACAGCAAGACCCCATCTCAAAAAAAAAAAAAAAAAAAAAGAAAAAAGAAAAGAAATGACAATGTCTTGTGGCTCTCCAAAGCTCTGCCCAACAAAATCATGCCTTAGCAGTTAATTTACAAGCGCAGGGTGTTGAGCAAGGAAGGTTCCTTTGGGGGTTGATAATGAAAAATAGGTAAGGTATTCAAGTTTATTAATGTAATGCTCTTTTAAGTGTTTGTAGCATCTGTGTCTGTGGTACTGTTGCTGCACATTTTGCTTACTCCTACTTTTGCAATTTGTATTTTCTGTAATTGCCTTGCCCCAGGTGAGCGCAATTTCCAGCTCTCGCTGGTGGGCCTGCCAGCATTGGACCAAGCTCCGATCGTCCGTCCCCAGTGAGATGAACTTACTAGACTAGAGGCTTGTCTCCCCCATACCTTTCAAAGAAGTCTCTTGGTCTAATTTTTCAATTCAACTCTTGTCCAGATTCATCCGTTTACCTTTTATCTTTACTTTCCCGTTGCTGTGTGTTTTCTGATGCCTTTAATTGAATGACTAATTTGTTTTCTGCCTCCCATTCCCCCTGCCACCCCCCAAGTTTTATGCTGTGTCTTTTCCTCTAATTATACATCTGGATTTATTTGCTTTTTTCTTTTCTTTTTCTGTGTTTTTTCTTTAACTTCTTTTCTTGATATGCAGCGTCCTTACTGTCATTATTTTCTAAAGATTTTATAATTGCTTGTTTGGCCTCTTTGAGACATGCTTTCATATTAGTGGAGAATTTAAAAAATATTTCCCTTCTTTAGCTATTTTTGGTTTGTATTTTTGTCCTGAATTTCAGTTTTTATTGCATTATCTTCAGAGGCTGTGATCCTTGTAATTAATTTGACTTGAGGCTTAGTTTGTGGCATCATATGTCATCAAGTTTCGTAAGTGTTCCATGATCACAAAATGATGGTTGAAGTCCCTTATAATGCTCATCCGTTAGGATGCTTTCAGTTTCAGGTAATGAAAAATCAACCAAAAATGGCTTGAATAGAAAGGACATTTATTATCTACATAATAAGTCCTGAAGTAGGGTAATTTTAGAGACTGTTAACTGGAGGCCTCAGTAGCATCATCAAAAACCTACATTCAATTCTTCCCTTCTCAGTGTGACAGCTTGGACTTGTCTCGTAGGCTGGCTGTCCTCAGGGTCTCAGGATGACACTCACATGAGAAGTTACATGTCTCCTTTCTAGCACTTCTCTCTTTCCCTTCGTTCCTCCCTCTGTGTGTGTGTGTGTGTGTGTGTGTGTGTGTGTGTGTGTGTGTGTCATTCACAGAAGTTTCTCTTGGATCCACAGCTCTTTCAATGAGTGGAATGCTGTTTATGTCCATTCCTAAACCAGTAGTTGGGAAGGATATCACCAGGGGTAGTAGAGTGCAATGTTGATCCATGGCTTGAGGGCCAGCCCAGGCTAGCGGTACAGAGTGGGTAATATTCTCTCCCTGCAGACATAGCTCTGGGACCCAAGTGAACAGAATCAAAATTCTCACTGAATTTAAGGCTAGGGGTGGGGCAGGCAGGTACAGGGAAGGCAGTTAGGCAGGCACCAGTAGTATCATCTGCACAGTTGAATACTTTGTCAGCCATAACAATGTGCATACAATCCACACACTTCATTTGGGATATTTATTCCTTCAGGTGTCACTTAAGCATCTTTTTTAACTCTGAACAATTGAGCTTATCGTGGAAAGTTTCCAGTGATTTTTTTCTTAAATAAGTAATTGCTGCAGCGCTGAGAAATGATTACTATAAAATTCTATTCCTGTTAATATATCAGATATATATTTTTACCATTTTCTTTATAATTCAGAATTTTAGGATTTTGAGCAACCATTGTGTGGTCTTTATTGTTCATCCAGCACTGAGCCCTGAACTTCCAGAAACTAATGATTGGTAATAATGAAAGGTGCATATCTGGAGATAGATGGAAGTGTAATTCAAGATGTGATTAGCTACCCAGTGTGTTTTTATGACAGTGTTATTTTTTTTTCCTGCATATTTGTAATCCAGGGAAAGCTTCTAATATGAAAAATAAAGTAGCTTTTTTAAGGCAACGTATAAAAAATAATTGGTTTAACAGCATTGTATGAATACAGATGAGATGGTCCTATTACAAATTTGATCACAAAGTATACATGGTAAATGCAGCAAGATTCATGCCAACTAATTACTAGTTCAAGTTTGGAGTAAAATGCTGAATTATGGGATGCTGTCACGTCACTAAATGAGTCCTGTCATGAAGAAATGATATTGCCAATGACACATAAAATAGTCAAAGGCTAACACATTTGGAGAATTGTCAAGATGGGTTTTTTCCTTTTCCCTCTCTCATGTTTACTGGTTATTTGTTTGCATTTTTGTTGAGAGAATACACAGAAATGATCTACTGTCACTTGATTTCAAGCTGGAATTATTCCCTTCATGTTTAGGCGTAGGTACCAATTAAGTGAAAATAAATCTGTCTTAAGTGAAACTATTACTGCTAGTCTAGTATATCTTGTAACTGTCTAGTCTTGTAACTGCTAGGTTCTGTACTTTGCATCCAGGTAATGTAATGTGAATGATGGATTATTAAGTTCTTTTCATAGGAAATAGGCATATTTTAAGTTAATAGTCCTTATCACTGATACCAATTAGCAGAAGAGAAATGAATTCCCTGGATTTACATTTCTTAATAGTACTTTCAGGATTGCTTTGTTACTTTTGGGAAAGGTGTATGAAATTTGGCCCAGGTACTATATCTTGTGTGAAATAAATTTATTCATTCATTAAGTATTTATTGAGTGCCTGTGATATGCCGGTCATTCCAGTGTTCTGTATATCATTTTAAAGATGGCCATTCATTCTTTTGTGATATTTCTTTAAATATCTTATTTTTTGTGTCAAGAACTTACCTTGTAGAATTCTGTGACTTCCCGCCACTTCCATTTAGCTTTATATCAAGGATCGAATTCAGTATGAGCACATGAAGACCCGCGTGCTCAAACAGACTAATTGAAATGGTTGAATGGGCAAGAAAATGTTCCCTTGAATCCTCATCCTTCAATGAGGCCAGACAGACTTGGAGGGACCCCTGAGCCCCTGCGCTCCTGTCTTACAGTCTCAGGCTATTAGAGGGAGCCGCACATCCCACATTTGGGTAGATTCCCAGATTCTCCTTTTAGTATATACTCTCCCCTTCCTTGGGTGTTCTTGGAACTCTGGTAGAAGACAGGGAGAGTGGTAGATTCTTCCTGCCCTCCACACGCACAGGCAAACTAGTTTCTGTTAGACATTCACCCCGTGTAATATTCACCCCGGTTGCAATGGTGATATAGCTACCTTCAACAGACTGATCACCTTGCCTATGCCGTGTGCCCTGTGCACATTTACTCAAGTCCTCACAGTAACCTCCAGAGAGGCGTTATCCCATTTTATAGATTACAGCAGAAAAAGGTTAAGGATCTTGTCATTGAACTGCCCCATAGAAGTTCAAGCATATGCTCATGGAAACTGATTTTACGGAAGTCTGTACCCTTTAGGGATCTATAGTTAGATCCCCGCTAAGGTGTCTAGAATTGCTGAGGAGCCCATCTTTGCTGAAGCACCTGTGCTGTGTTGTATTGTAATCACCTGGGGGTGCTTTAAAGCCTATGAGTAATACTCAGACTTTCTTCTCCAACCACTTATATCAGAGCATCTTGGGGTGGAACCCAGGCATCAGTACTTTGCAAAGTTCCCAAACGATGTCAGTGTGCAGTCAAATAGGAGACCCACTGGTTTAGAGCTGTAAACAATGCAGTTGCTACTGTTTTATGGTAGATGTTACAGAAATATGTTGTTGAATTGCCTGTAAAATGAATTAAAGATTAGAGCGTTTCTTTTTCCCCTATTCATAAACCCTTGTGATAGCAGTCTTCTATAGAAATTACCTATTTTGCCTGATGAGATTTACTTAGAAAGGGAAATAAACACATAGCTATATCTCTCCTGAAGTCTTTTTGCAGTTACTAATTAAGGCGGTACACACATTCTCAGTTGAGCTGGAACTTTAGCTATTGTCTCTTTGCTCTATTGAAAGTAACCCGAGTGTTACGGCTTTTTAACTGAGCCAGAATAATAAATTCAGAGGTTGGCAAGACAAATACTTTTTCTCATATGCCAACAATTATGTAATCAAAGTATAAAGTAGCCACTTAAAGAGTCCTTGCTTTTGAAAATAATTTCAGTTTAAAAATTAAAAATAGTAATTAACATTGGTAACAGTATCTTGATGTCCACTTTAGCTGATACAGTAAATACAGGTGCTCATATAAAACATCATTTAAAATCCTCTATCCATATGGAACACGTTACATTTTCTTCCAATTTACATTGACTTCCTGTTAGTTTCTGAATGCAACTCAAGGTGTTAATTTCATTTTCAAAGACAGATGTTATTTGGCAGGATAAAACTTAAATTTCCTCTAATAGATATTTTTAGGGACTTAGGATGCCAGGGAACTTAGTAAGTGCTTTTTAAAATCTAGAGCATTTTCAAAATGCTGCTTTCTGTTCAGTCTTTCTTCTCTGCTAAAACTGTTATGTGCTAGGGGAGATTTGTGAGTTTTAGAGTAATGTCTTTAAGAAGCCTGACAGAGGAGATTGAGACCATCCTGCCTAACACAGTGAAAACCCGTCTCTACAAAAAATACAAAAAATTAGCCGGGTGTGGTGGCAGGCGCCTGTACTCCCAGCTACTCAGGAGGCTGAGACAGGAGAATGGCGTGAACTGGGGAGGTGGAACTTGCAGTGAGCCGAGATCGCACCACTGGACTCCAGCCTGGGCAACAGAGCGAGACTCCATCTCAAAACAAAACAAAACAAAAAAACCTGACAGATGTCATGAAGTTGGGGGACACTAAATAAAGAGTGGACAGCAGTGGTGGGGCAACAAGCAATTCTTCGTTAGTGTTCCTGTTCCTCAGCACAGCCAACTTGGTCCTGTATCTCCACAGTCCACAGATAACAAGTGCCCTGTTGCTTCCTGGGTGACTGATGCTCTCTCTGTTACATAACATCATGACATCCTATTAAGTGTGTAATTATTGAACAAAGTCCCAACTCATTGGCAATAATGGCAAACAGAACGAGGCAGCTGTTTAGCTTTCTCTTCTTGATTGAACACAGGACATTAATTTGGCTGTTAGTTGACTAATGACTGAAATTTTCATAAAGATAGGAAAACACTAGGCATTTGAGATTCATGTAATAAGTAGCTTATGCATGTACTGGATTCAAAGAGAAGATTTAAATATATGTCTGTCCATCTGTCTCCTTACTTATCATCTAAGTATCCATTCAGGACATTTCTTCACAGCTAAACTCTACCTCAGTTTTTAATCTTTAAATCCAGAGCTCAGTCCATTGATTTGCTGTATTCATCAGATTTTAATGGATGCTTATAGTTTTGTTCTCAAAGAAAATTAAAAATATGACTTCTAGTGTGGTGTGCTGTTCTTACTGTGGAGTATTATTTCTTTTGTTTTAAATTTACATATATTTACTAGGAAGTGCCCACACTGAAAGTCAGTATTAATCAAGAAATGTGACTTTCTTGGACTATTATTTAACTAAAGAAAAGCAGAATTATAGAAAAGAATGTTAGGAATGTTATCTTCATGAGTCAGGGCTTTTGCAATGCTAGGGCTTCTCACTTTCAATTTCTGTCTTGCAAGGTTAAAAGAATTATTCTTGTGTTAGCTCACAAATACTGCATTTGATCATCCTTTCTCACTTATGACATAGCTTCTATGACTTATGGAACATTGGATTTGCTCTCGTAGATCCGTCTGAGTCTGTCTCTACATGGAATGACCAGATTGAATTGGCACCAAAGTTCCATTACAAATCCTTCATCCAGTCTTCCAGTTTGAATTGGAAATATCAATTCAAGCAGCTCACAAGTCATCAAATGTTTCAGTAGTTTCATATAGCCAGAACAGGCAGAAGAATACAGTCTGGTATAGACAGTTCACTGAAACAGTTTATTCTGTATTATACCTAGGTAAGTTTTGAAAAGTCTGATTTTTACTTTTAAGTAAACTCTGATCTCATTTATTTAGAAGTCAGACATGTTCCAAGAACCTAGAAGAAAGCAGAGTGAAACCTCCCTCCTCCCCGCTGCCCCAACATTCAAAGTAGCTATTATAAAGCCATTTTTTATTTCATTAGGAAGACTTTTAAGAGCTTTTATTTTGAATCAGTGTTTCTATTTTATATACAGTTTTAATAACTTTTGTTATATGTTATTTTAATCCAGATTAAAGATAGCAATTTAGAGATGGGTAGAGCAGGTCATTAGAAATGATTTGGGTATCCTACCTGGAACAGAGTGAAGAAATTTTAATTAGTCTCGGGACATTTAGGGTGGTGGCAAATAACTCTGCAGTGTAACAGCGCTTGAATACAATAATGACTTGTAAGGGTATCAACATTACGGGAAGACAGTGTTAGAAATTATAGATTTGTGAAAGAATTTTTTTGTTTTCATTTTTTGAGAAATAGGTATAATGGGTGCACAGTGATGTTATGTATAAAGTGTGGAATGATTGAATTAGCTCATTAACATATTCATCACCTTAATTACTTAGCATTTATTCTTCCTGTCTGACTGCAACTACCAACCTCTCCTCATCCCCCAACAATTATGTTTTATATACTCTGTTAAAGAAGTCACAGAATATTTTGGGAAAAACACTGAAGTCATTCCAATTTTAACATTGTGTTTGAGAGCAAATGTTTGTAAGTTTCAGCTAATTAGGTCACCTCATTGGTTGATTATGCTGTGTAACTGAGGGATTTCTACACGTGGTTTATTTGTTAAAAACTGATGATGTGTAAGAAGTGATGTGAGAATTTCTTCACACTCCTGCTCCCGTGGTTTCAAATGTGTCTCCTTCTCTCCGTCTGCAACCATGACCTCCCTCTTGAGTTCCAAGCCATTATTTCTTATGGGTTAACGGTTAGTGCAGCTGTTATCTCCTGTAAGAACCATAAACCTGGTGTTGATTCCGTCATCTAATTTCTTCGATTTGTCTCTCTAAAGTGCTGTTACTCTGGGGTATTCCCTGTTTTGGTTAATGACAGATGCCACCATTGGTCAGTCTCTGAAGCTTGAAACTGCAGTGTAACAGCACTTTTCTTAGTTTCACATCCTCCTGATCATAACATTGTCATGAATCCCTCAGAACTGTAATTTCAGTGAGCCCCCCCTCCTGTTCTGAGCTGGAAAGTATAATGGTTCTTTTTTTTTTTTTTAATGGAGCCTCACTCTGCCACCCAGGCTGGAGTGCAGTGGTGCGATCTCGGCTCATTGCAGCCTCTGCCTCTCAGGCTCAGGTGATTCTCCTGTCTCAGCCTCCTGAGTAGCTGGAATTACAGCCGTGTGACACCGCAACGGAGTAATTTTTGCATTTTTAGTAGAGATGGGGTTTTGCCATGTTGCCCAGGCAAGTCCTCGAACGCCCAGTCTCAAGAGATCCTCCCGCCTCAGCCTCCCAAAGTGCTGGGATTACAGGTGTGAGCCACTGCCCTGGTCTGGAAAACTTGGCTCTGATGGCTGTCCCTGTGTTCAGGCTCTTTGCAACACTGATGAAATTACTCGTTTTAAAAATAAAAGTAATGATGTCATAAAGACCGTCACCAACTACTCCGTGTGGTTCCTGCGTCAGTCTTCAGTGTTCGCTCCCTCCCTGCCCTCTCCACATGCCACCGGGACAAGAGCAAGTGCTCCTTTGTCCTCATGGACCAAGTTCTACCACAGCTCTCTGCCTTTGCACCAGCTGGTCCTGTGGCCTGGGTGCTCTTAAAACACTGGAGCCAGGAAGAGAGGATGCCAGCTGTCTCCGGAGTTAATATCATGCTCTGATGAAGATCTGTTTCACACTTTTCAACGTTTCAGTTCACAAATTCCAGAAGAATTTTGCATACAACTAGAACATACTTATTATCTTTTCTCAGTGGCCTGTCACTATAAAATTAAAGAAGATCTTAGTTGTAAAACACACGTAAGTGATAAACTTTTTCCCGGGAGAGAGCTGATAACGGTTTTTAAGAGCTTAGACCCTGGAGACACGTAGTGTGGTCTTGAATTCCTGCTCTGGTGCTGAGCAGCTGTATGCCTTTAACTTCTCTGTGATTGCTGCCTCCTCATTGAAATGGGGCGAACAGTGGGACCCGTCTCGTGGGATCGCTGGAGGATCAGATAAGTTAGCATATCTGAGGCTCTCAGGATAGTGTGTGATGTGGAAGCATGTGTATGTTTTATCTGCTGTTGTTATTATCAGTTTCAATTCCATGGCAGTAGCATTGTTGGGAATCTCACTGTGTATTATTTAACAGATTCTGAATAAAGCCATTTTATCTTCTTTTTATTCTTTATAGATGATAAATAATGTTCCTACAACTCGAGGTATCATGCTGTGTTTTTAACTTCTTTTTTTTTTTTTTAGCATTACTGAAAGAAGTTGTATGTATTTTATCTTATTTTGCTTACTAATTATACAGGGAAAATCATATTGTTTTGCATGAACAAATGAGCTATTTGGAACAGGTTGCTTGGTGAAAGTGAAAATTTAAAACACGATTCAGGTCAAGTATAATATATTGGTTTACACTTAACAGAGTTCATAGTGATTTTCACATGTCTCATTTCTTTTTGATGAAGAGTATCTGTGTTCTGACTACTTTACTTCTCTGCTCAGTTTCATTTGTTACATTCTGAAAGTGTAAAACATGGGCCATTGGTTAATCAATTTAGTCTGGTGGAGGTACACAAATTCAAGGTAAATTTGGCTAATTTCTCCTGCAGGCTAGAAGATAAAATCCTTTCCCCCCACCACAGTTAGGTTAGCAGTGCTTGACGTGATCAGCCTCCTCTTCAGAGGTCACCTGATTTAACTGTGGTTATGAAGCAGCCAATCCGAATCCCCATATTTTAATTTCTATCCCTCCACATTCTCAGCACAGAATAATTAAATGATTATAGTTTTTGCTCATGTCATTTTTCCAGCGAAAAATGTTCCCAGTATATACATGACAGTTAAAATCGTTCCAGAGAGGAATGTTTATTAACAGACTAGACAGTGCTCATTGCCACAGTGTCACTTTAACCTAAGAGTTAACTAAAAAGAGAAAACCAACCCAGAAGAATGCTTCAACAAGGATGTTACCAGTAGGCAAAGGCAGTGGTTACTCTTATTTTTCAAATTGGTTTGCCCTGAAGGTAGGCGTTCCCAGGGCTAAAACTGTGAAATAAAATGTACGCAAGGGGACCGGTGCTTATAGATTTGTGTGTATAAATGTAGTATTTGCGGGGAATGTCAAGCTACCTACTCTTTCTTACATTTTATTTTCTCCTAGATGATGTTTATCAGTCTTTTTGTAGCTCTCTGCTGCAGACATCATTGCACCTTTATTGTGAAAGTGCTGTGTGTAGCTTTCCAGCCATTGCTATTCTAGAGTGAGTTTTCTGAAGCAGCAGGAGAGAGATGATTTCGCAAATTGCAATACGATACCATATATGATCTTGTCTCAACCTGTACCACACGTATCTTCACAGAAATAACATTTAATTATGGTAATATCCTCCCTGATATCAGACACAGTATGGCGCCTGTTAAGATTATATTGTTTGTAGTAAGATGGAGTAAAAGTGGTTTAAAAATGAAAGAATAAAATCACATTCCTTGATAAACCCCTTAGATGCTATTTAGGCCATGGAGAGCTTTTGATTTTGTTTCCTTCCTTTCTTCCCAAAATAAAAACGCAAACAATAATTTGACAGACAAACACTGTCACACACTGTAACCCTATCTAATCCCCTCACTGCACATCTTAATCCCTGATGGACTTTTCTCAGCTATGTGGGCTATGAGGTTAGGGAGTTTCTGGATGTGATACTTTTTCCAAAGTTTCCCAGTGACAGATGCAGTGACCTTATCACGCAGACAGCTTTATGCAGTTTGACAGTTCAGCCATCTGGCTTGTATCGATCATAATTGATTTAAAGAAACTAGCACTCCCAAAGTTGGCCATTTAAAACCCTAAGGCTAAATTGTTCTACATTTAATTTGAAGTTTCAAAACTTGATTCTTAAAACTAATTTGGGCCTATTTGTAAAATTGAGCTAGCTTCTTGTCTGTGTGGGGTTTTGGGGTGAAAACGCTCAAAGCCTGCCTTGAAAAAGAGTCAACTTTCTTTTTTTTTTTTTTTGAGACGGAGTCTCGCTCTGTCGCCCAGGCTAGAGTGCAGTGGCCGGATCTCAGCTCACTGCAAGCTCCGCCTCCCGGGTTTACGCCATTCTCCTGCCTCAGCCTCCCCAGTAGCTGGGACTACAGGCGCCCGCCACCTCGCCCGGCTAGTTTTTTGTATTTTTTAGTAGAGACGGGGTTTCACCGGGTTAGCCAGGATGGTCTCGATCTCCTGACCTTGTGATCCGCCCGTCTCGGCCTCCCAAAGTGCTGGGATTACAGGCTTGAGCCACCGCGCCCGGCAAGAGTCAACTTTCATGAGAACTAAAGACTGCATGTGTACTCATAGACTTAGATTTTGCTAGAGTTTAAAACTTAGGTAGACTTCAATTCTAGGACTTCAAGAAGTTTAGAAACTTTTAGGCTAGTTTCTTTATTTACCAGACTTCTAGACGTGAACTTGTTATCTGACCTTTTTGAGTCTTAGTTTTCTCATCTATAAAATGAGTGATGATAGTAGCTTTCTCATTGCATTTTTGGGAGTATTAAATGATACACGTTAAGTGCTTCACACACTGCCTAGTATATTGCGGGTGACAAAGATTTATTTTACTAATGATCACCACTACAAATTAGTAGCTACCATTGACAGCTACTACTTCTTCCTTTCTTGAACTTTTCCATCTGTCGGCTTCCTCTTGTTTTCCTCCAGTATCACAGACACAGTTGCTTAGTCTTGTATGTGTTTCTTCAGCTCTCTGCATATTTGTTACTGGAATGTCTCAGAATGTTGCCTGTAGGCCTCATCTCCCGCCCCCTCCTCCCCTTTACTCCCTCCATAGATATTCTCATCCACAGTCAAGACTTCAGCATGTACTTGTATGCTGATGACTTCCACATGGTTATTTCCAACTGAAGTCTTCTGGGCTCCTCTGAAAGGCATTTCTTATCCTGCTACATGACACTTTAGGGGACCCAGTGGGCCTAAGGGCAAGTAAACATCAATTTGGGAATGAATACCATTGATCTGGCACTAACTTTTATTGGTTAATTGATAAGAATTTGTGGAAATCTAAAGTTCAATTAAAAATTTTTTTACACTTTGTGTTTTAAAATCTGATGTTGCCTATCACACTGCAATACAAATGCATTCAGTAAAGTGTTCCCTTTCTACAACTCTTGATTTTGATGTAGCTAGTGGAATTATTTGTTTGGAAAAACCTGGCTTTCTGAATAGCTGAAATGTTACGTGTTTCAGCAATAATGGTGTCCTTAAGATTGACATCTTTCCAGATTCGTTTTATGTATTGATTTAATTCAATCATTTCTGCAACAGTAACTTGCATACAGTGCCCCAGGCACTAACTTGCTATATTAAAATAGAATTTATTAATTGACCATTCCTTAATGACTTAGCCGTTTTGGTTTTTTGCTTTTTTTTTTTTTTTTTTTTTTTTAAATTGTCAGATGTATGCCACATAAAGAAAAGTATTAAAAATGTGTATTATGGTGTAAAGAATAGCAAAGTTGAACTCCAAACTACCCAACTTCCAGGTTAACAGCATTACCAGTGTCTTAGAAGCCCCACGTGCCCCTCACTAGTTGTTTCCCTCTCTCTCACCCTCAGAGGTAAACACATCATGTTTGCTGGCTCTTCTTTATAGACTAACCACCCCATTGTTGTTTTGCACAAAGCAGTGTATTGTTGTTTTGAAAATGGAGTAACTTGTATACCCACCTCTGTGTAAGGGCATGGCAGTGTTGCCACTGCAGGCTACTATAAGAACAGAAACTGAGCTAAGTCTAGGTCATAGCCAGGTTTCTTTTTTCCTGGAGTTTACCAAAGCCCTTTCTGGGGAAGTTAGTGGCCAAGGACAAGAATGGGTCCTGGGAAACATGGGGCTTAGCATGCTCAGAACAACTGACAGGGATGTTTTGAGGGTCATGTGTCAGATGTCTGACAGAAATATGTAAAGAGGGGATGAGCACTTCCTTGTTTCCTGTTTCTAAGTTCACTATAAGTAGATCAAAGCAGACCATTGTAGGGTGAAAGGAATGTCTTCAGCTGATAGTGACATCAAGGTGGGACTGGGAATTGATGCAGTAGGAACTCCATTAACAGGTGATTAGGACAAGTAGCTATAGGAATCCTGGTCAGGCTCACTGGGGCATCTTGTCTTCAGGTTAAAAAGGTGTTTGGGTGGGTGAGTGGGGTTTAGGGGGGCTTCTGGTGATAGCCCTCAACTTGCCTATTGAGTCACATTGCTGAAATGTGGGCCTATTCTCTCTACATCCGTTGTTTAGCTCTGATGCTATGATCACATTTCTGTGTGTTTTGAGGATTCCATTTGCTTCTTATTTGTACTGAGTCTCCTTTCTTATATCCCCTATTTTCTCCTTTTTGGATTACTCTTGGGTTAGTGGGAACATGTCATCTGGTATCTTAGAACTTCATAAGAAATATATTCTTTGAGATCTTATAAATTCAAAAATGTAGACATTTTTTCTACCCTCTTTCTTAGATTTACTGGATAGAGAATTCTTGGTTGGAAATAATTTTCCTCACTTATTTGAAAGTATTGCTCCATTGACTTCTTGCTTCCGGTGTTGCTATTGAGAAGTTGAGTCATTCTGCTTTGTCATTATTCTGATGCGATCTTGCTGTTTTTCTCTGATAATTTGTAAGAGTTTCTGTTTTCTCCAATGTTTTGAAATTTCACAATGATATGGCTAATTGTAGATCTCATTTTCATTTGTGCTAGGTACTCAGTGGATTCTTTAAACTTGGAAACAGATTTCTTTTATTTCTGAGAAGGCCTCTAGACTCATTTCGTTAATAACTTCATCCTTTAGTTTTTTCCTCTCCTTTCTTTCTAAGACTCCTATTTGGAAGTTTTGCCTCCTATTCTAGTCTTCTGTTTCTTATCTTTTTTTTCGTTTTTTATTTTTGACATTTTACTTTCTGGGAGATTTCATTTTACAACTCATATTATTTTCTTCTTTCATGTTAATTATTAAGAATTCTTTTTCTTTTTGCAGCGTCCTGTTCTTATTTAATAGATGGAGCATTTTTTTGTATCTGAGAATTTTAATGATAGATTTTTTAAAGTTTTCTCTGAATACTTCTTTATTATTGTTTTGATTTCTAACTTCTCTTTTAACACCTGAGGTTTTAAAACACCTCAGCTTTTCTTAGATGACTGTTCATTGTATACGTGCTTATAATGCAAAGTGGCAGACTAAAACATTGAAAGTTGAGCATGCAGATTAAAGATCTGGGCATATTATTTCATTGCAGGGTGATCTGCTTGAGCTCTTTTCTTGGGGTAACTTTTGTCAGTATCTTTTGTTAGTATCTTTAGAGAATTCCTCTTGGACTGATTAGATTCCCTAGAGAAGACTCCTTCAGTTTTCTGCTTGGCTATTAACTGTTTTTACTATTCTTTCCTATGTTTTCTCTAACTTGCTATTTCCAACTTGCTATGGGTTAGGGAATCAGGAAAAAGAAAAAAAAAAAAAAAAAACCGATCAGGACAATTTCAAAGTAGAACAGTTAGGTTCCAAGTGACAGCCTAAGGGATTGGCCTGTGCATAAAATGCTTTAATGTGTGGAATTTATGGCATTGATTTTGATGACCCAGGAGCATGTTTTTATTTCGTGCTCCTGATTGTATTGTGGAAAGGTGATTTAGTCATATGACAGAATTCTAAGTAGATGAAGTATTAATGCAAATTGTTATAGAGTATTTGTTTTTCCTAATCCATTTCAGTTGATCCACTGCATGTACTTTTCCAGTTAATTATAAATTGATTTGTTCATTAATTTGTTCTAGTTACTGGTCCATAATTATAATCTTTTTATTCTTTGTTGAAGTATGTGCAGTATTTTGAACTTTTTCCAGTTATGATGGACTATCAGTATATTCTCACAAGTAATGGGACACTGTATTTTACAAATATTTATTATTCTTGATGTTCTCTAAGATTCTGTATTATGAGCTCTTGTTGACTTACATTTGGAAATGTAGCTATTTGATTCTTATTCTTGGTTAATGTTTTGTCCTCCGAGACCAAAGGTGTTTATTCTTTAGAACTTTATATGTTTGTTTTAACAGCTGAATTTCTAGTGATAGGCAAACTTTTAACAAAAATTCCAATTACATATAAGCTTACTACCATTTGATTTCTATAATTAAAAATATTAATGTTATATGTGGGGTTTAGTCAGTCACTGTATTAGACAAACGTGTGAGTTAGAAATTCAGGTGTACACAAGGATTATTAATTGGGGCTTCAAAGAATTTTGACATTAGTACAATTTTTCTTTTTTCAAAATGTTTCAAAGATTTTTTTTAAATTAATTAATTAATTTTTTTTAGACAAAGTCTTGCTCTTGGCCCTCAGGCTGGAGTGCAATGGCACGATCTCAGCTCACTGCAACCTCCGCCTCCTGGGTTCAAGCAATTCTCTTGCCTCAGCCTCCCTAGTAGCCAGGATTACAGGTGCCTGCCACCACGCCTGGCTAATTTTTGTATTTTTAATAGAGACGGGGTTTCCCTAAGTTGACCAGGCTGGTGGTCTTGAACTCCTGACCTCAGGTGATCCACCCGCCTTGGCCTCCCAAAGTGCTGGGATTACAGGCGTGAGCCACTGTGCCCGGCCAGGATGATTTATTTTTAATAGCACCCCGAATGTATTTAAAGCATGATTGCATATACAAAATTTGGATTTACATACATTTTCAGAACTACATATTTTGTGTAAGTATACACTTATATTTTTTAATTTTAAAAATATTAAAATTTTATTTTGACAATTTTATATGTTATTGGGGTACAGGGTGATATTTTGCTATGTGTTTACGATGTGGAATGATTATATCAGGCTAATTAACAACAGATTTCTTACATGTGAGCAGGCTGTTTTTTAGAAATCAGCTTCAGCTTTTGATTTTCTGAATGACCTTGAGCAAATTGTTTACTTGTTCTATAATGTACTTTTCTTGGCCATTAAATTGAGATGAAGATGTTAATGCTGATCTAACCAAATGATTTTGATATTATAGGGATTAATGAACTTGTTTGTAAAATATTTTGTTGTTCTTAGAGTTGGAATTACTTACACTGGTGATGTTATTAATATTATGTATTATGTTCACAGTGGACTAATGATGCCATTGTATTAGCTAATGTTTTAGATTACTTTTAATTAAAATTATATGGAGACATTGGTATGCTTGCTGCAATCTTGTCCTCCTCCGCAAATGGCAAGTGAGTATTATCACAGAATACTTAAATTATACGTAATTTTAAGGTTTTTAAGAATTTGTCAACTCCATGGAAGAAGAAGTAAGAAATTATTCATTAAGACTCAGAAATCTCAGCATCCCTATTTGGAAGAATTGGATTATTTGGTTTATTTATAATATTTCAAAATGATTCATTTTCAGCTAATGATGATTGAATCTTGTCAGACACCTTACACAGCTGTGAACATTCTACAAGTTAAGAAAACAACTTCAGGTGGGGTGTGGTGGCTCATGCCCATAATCTCAACAAGTTGTGAGACCAAGGCAGGAGAATTGCTTCAGCCCAGGAGTTTGAGACCAGCTGGGCAACATAGTGAGAACCTTCCTCTATAAAAAAATTTAAAAATTAGCCAGTTGTGATGGTGCTACTTATAGTCCTAGCTACTTAGTAGGCTGAGGTGGGAGGAACACTAGAGACCAGGGGTTTGAGGCTGCAGTACGCTATGACCATGCCACTGCACTCCAGCCTGGGTGACAGAGCCAGACCTTCATATCTTAAAAAAACAAACAAAATGCATTTATAGTACCATTAATAAGAATGATATACTTAAGGGCCGGGCGCAGTGGCTCAAGCCTGTAATCCCAGCACTTTGGGAGGCCGAGACGGGCGGATCACATGGTCAGGAGATCGAGACCATCCTGGCTAGCACGGTGAAACCCCGCCTCTACTAAAAAATACAAAAACCTAGCCGGGTGAGGTGGCGGGCGCCTGTAGTCCCAGCTACTCAGGAGGCTGAGGCAGGAGAATGGCGTGAACCCGGGAGGCGGAGCTTGCAGTGAGCTGAGATCCGGCCACTGCACTCCAGGCTGGGCGACAAAGCAAGACTCTGTCTCAACAACAACAACAAAAAAAAGAATGATATACTTAAGAATAAATTTTAAAAAGTTCAAGACTAGTACACTGAAAATTTTAAAATATTGTTAAAAGAAATAGAAGATCTAAGTAAATGGAAAGGCATGACATGTTTATGGATTCGAATACTTAATAATGTTAAAATATGTAGATAAAGGCCAGGCACGGTGGCTCATGCCCGTAATCCCAGCACTTTGGGAGGCCGAGGTGGGTGGATCACAAGGTCAGGAGTTTAAGACCAGCTTGACCACGTGGTGAAACCTGATCTCTACAAAAAATACAAAAATTAGCCAGGCATGGTGGCACGTGCCTGTAGTCTCAGCTACTCAGGAGGCTGAGGCAGGAGAATTGCTTGAACCTGGGAGATGGAGCGTGTAGTGAGCCAAGATCGCGCCATTGCATTCCAGCCTGGGCAACAGAGTAAGACTCCGTCTCAAAAAAAAAAAGAAAAATTGTCCTTAAAAATTATAGGTTGTACGTACTTTATCAGAATAAAGTGGGAATGTTACTTTTTTCATAATCTCTTTTAGGTCAGTTGAATATTTTAAAGTATAACCTATGATATCTGTTTTTGCTTTGCTAATTAAACCTATTTTTTTTTTTGATCTAGGGTTTACAATACACATCTGTAATTTATTGTTCAACTGATTGAGACTGGGTTTCACTCTGTCACCCAGTTTAGAGTGCAGTTGCATCATGAGAGGTAACTGCAGCCTCAAACCCCTTGGCTCAAGCAATCCAATCCTCCTGCCTCTGCCTCCCAAGCAGCTAAGACCTCAGGTGCATGCCACATCTGGCCAGTTTTTGAAATCTTTTTGCAGGGATGGGGTCTCACTCTGTTGTTTCTGCTGGTCTCAAACTCCTAGACTCAAGCACTCAAGACCTCCCACCTAGGCCTCCCATAGTGCTGTGGTGATAGGCATAAGCCACTGCACTTGGCCTATTGTTTATCTTTAAATAAAATATCTCTTAACATAAAATATAGTATGCTTAAAATGGTATATAGTTGGCCCTTGAAAACAACGGTTTGAATTGCATGGGTCCACTTGTATGCTGATATTTTCAGTAAGTAAACTCAGCCCTCTATGTCTGTGGATTCTGCATCCACAACCAAAAGTAGCTCAAAAATACAGTATTCCTGGGATGCAAAACCTGTAGATGTACAGTACTGACCTTTTGAGTATGCACATTCTGCAGGGACAACTGCAGGACTTGAGTATGCTTGGATTTAGTAGCCATGGGAGGTCCTGGAACCAATCCCCTTTGGATACCAATGGAAGGCTGTTACTTTTATTTCTTCCTTCCTGCCCCTTGTACAATTACTGTTATGCATTTTATGTTTATTTTTATGTTTGTTATAAGCTCTACAGTACAGTTTTATTTTTGCTTTTAACTGTCAGTTTTCTCTTAAATTTAAAAATAAGAAAAAATTCATTTGTAGACACCCACATTTACCATTCATCGTATTCTTTATTTCTTTTTGTAGATGCAAGTTTTCATCTGACAACACTTTCTCTTTGCCAAAAGAACTTCTTGTAGCAAAAAAAAAAAAAAAAAAAAAAAAAAAAAAGAACTTCTTGTAGCTTTTCTTGCAGTTTAGATCTTCTGACAACTAGTTCTCTCAGCTTTTGTTTGCTTGAAAAAAATTTTGGTTCTGTTTTTTAATGACATTTTCGTTGCATGTAGGATTCCAGGGTGATAATTTTATTTATTTTTTCCTGAACTTTGAAGATGTTCTTCCATTGTCTTCTGGCTTATATTGTGTCTGATGAAAAGTCAGTAATAACTCTTACCTATTCCTCATGTAATTTGTATTTTTTACCTCTGGTTGCTTCCATTTATCACTAGTTATCCAGAATTTCATTATGTGAGTTGTTATATTTTATTTGTTATTATTCTCTTTTAGGTTTCATCTTTTAAATATATGGTTTTATGCTTTCATGAAATATAATTTGCCAAATTTTTAACATTATATTTTCAAATGCTTTACTCTCTTGACTCTGATGACTCTGATGTACTTTGATGACATGCATATTATATTATCATATTATATTGTTTGCTGTTTTCCATTTTTACTGAGAGTGTTTATTTCTTACAGTCTTCCTCCCCCTGCTCCCCATGCTTCAGTTTGTGTAGTTGCTCTTGCGTTGTCTTCAGATTCACTGATCTTTTCTTCTCCTATGTTTATATGCATTTAAGTATATCCAGGGAATATTCCAGTTCAGGTGTTGTATTTTTCAACTCCAGATGTTTGATTTTTTCCTGTACTTTATTTAAATACCTTACATGTCTTGTTGTTTTTTAAATAAACACACACATTTATTCATTCGAATTCCTTATTAATTCCATCATCTCTATCGTTACTATATCTGTTTATATAGTCTGATTTTTCTCTCGGTTAAGGGCTGCATTTTCCTTTAGAAGGTATTCATTTTTATTTTTGTGGGAAGCTACCTTACAAGTATATCAACTTAGTCTCTTCAAGCCTGGGTTTTGAGTTTTGTTTGGTGGGTGAACTGTGTATTATCATAGGATTTGTTTAGCCCTATCCTGACACCTGGTCTTCTAGGGTTTCTGCTGAATGTCCTAGGCGTTTACTGAAGTTCCAGTGGGACCCTAATGTCTTCAACACTGTGTGTACTTCAACAGTTATCCAGCGGATTTATCTCCAGTAGTTGTTGTTTTTTGTGTTGTCTTTTGAAATCTCACTCTATACATGTGCAGCATAGTATTGAGACAAAAATCAAGGGGACCTGTATGCGGATTTCTGGACCTCTTTCTCCATAGAACTCCTTTGGTTTTTGTATTCTCCCTTCAAATTGCTCTGATCTCTGTGTTCTCATCTAACAAGACCATTGTGCTTTTTTAGGGTACCCAGTCCCTACAGCGTGGTGTAGCGAATGCTCAGACATAATAGTCTAGTGTCAGGAAACAATCGTTTCCCATATTCTGCTTTCTGGTTGTTGACTGCAGGAAGGCTGATCTAGTGCTAGTTACTCCACAATGGCTGACATTCCCCTCTATATTATTATTTAACCTGTTATTTTTTAATCCATTAATGCAGAAACATTTCTATCTTTGCTGTACTCTCATGTCCAGAACAAAGCCTGACACATTGTAAGTGCTTAGTAGCCATTTACTGAGTGCTGTATGTGGTACATTGTCTCTCCCTTTCTCCTGCATGGTCAGTTTCTCCTTCAGTGCGGACTCCCTCCAATTAGCATTGGAATATGTGTTAGTCTCCCTTTGTCTTAAACAGCCATATCAGGACCTGCCTTTATCTAATTCCCAACCTGCTTCAGTCTTGCTTTCATCCAGCAGTTCCATTGCAGTAGCATTCACCAGTGTTATTCATGACTCCCCTATGGCTTAGACCTATCTCGCTCTTCATCTCCCTTGATTCCTGGTGGTATTTGACACTGCTGACTGTTCTGGAATTCTCTTTTCCCTGAGTTTCCTGACCCCACATTTTCTACTTATTTTCCTTCTGGCTGTCCCTTTGTCTGGCTTCTGTTTCTCTGACCAGGTATTAATTGCTGGTGATAGTTGGGGTGTTGTCCATTGTCCTTGTTGTTCTACATACTGTTTCCTTGTAATATCGTACACTTCCAGCCTTAAATTACCATCCAGAAGCTGGTGTTTTCCAAATGTATGTATTTTTTTCTGGTTTGAGATTCATGTGGACCATTGGCCATTGACTTTTCTGTCCCTGAAGCTCTCAGAAGTATGCCCCAAATTAAGTTAATCATTACTCTTGCCTCTCTGACATCATCATTCTTCTTCTTCTTTTTTTTTTTTTTTTTTTCTTTTTGAGAGAGAATCTTGCCCTGTTGCCCAGGCTGGAGTGTAATGGTGTGATCTCAGCTCACTGTAACCTCTGCCTCCTGGGTTCAAATGATTCTCCTGCCTCAGCCTCCCGAGTAGCTGGGATTACAGGCATGCACCACCATGCCCGACTAATTTTTGTATGTTTAGTAGAGATGGGGTTTTACCATGTTGGCCAGGCTGGTCTCAAACTCCTGACCTCAAATGATATACCTGCCTGGGCCTCCCAAAGTGTTGGGATTACAGGTGGGAGCCACCCTGCCCAGCCTTACATCATCATTCTTGAGATAGCAGTTTAGATCGCTCTAATTTCAAGAGACCTTTCCTAATTCTCCAAACTGTTCTGTACTTTTTCCATC
This sequence comes from Macaca thibetana thibetana, assembly GCF_024542745.1. Classification (NCBI taxonomy): domain Eukaryota; kingdom Metazoa; phylum Chordata; class Mammalia; order Primates; family Cercopithecidae; genus Macaca; species Macaca thibetana. The sequence continues at coordinate 148,989,149 of NC_065580.1, forward strand.
TTAACACGTCCAGCCCTAGTATTGAAATTGCCTTGTAGTGTGCATTGCCCCAAACCTGTTTATTTCCCTCACTAGGCGTGAAATTCTTTGAAGGCAGGAATGGCTGCTATCAGTAGGTGCTCAGTAAATATTTGTGGATGGATAAATGAAGGAATGAATGATATTATAGGAAGTGACTATTTTATTCAATGCAGGATTTAGTTCTTCTCTTAAAGGATAAACACATCTGCACTGTTTTAGTAGAATGTTCTAGTAATATCCGTGGCAGTGATGGTGGGTCATAGCAAGCAGGCAGCAGTTGTGAACTCAGCATATCAGGGCAGCCTCGGGAAGGGTGTGTGTGTGTGTGTGTGTGTGTGTGTGTATGTACATACATGTGTGTGATACTCAGAAACATAGACATCCACCCATCTTAGGTGTCAGAATATTAAGTAAGATTAAGTTGTGTTAGACAATGGAATCTTGCACCGTGACTTGACCCCCAGGATACCACTTCTGTTACAGATGCTTGGGAAGGGGCCCTCCTGTTTTCCTGTTTGCGCTGGATTTCAAATATTCATGATATGAACTTCTCAACCTAATCCTGGAGCCAGAGCCGCTTGGGTTTGAATCCCAGCTCTGGCAACATCTGACCTCAGGCAAATACCATTACTTTTCTGTGTGTGTTTCCTCAGTTGTAAGACAGGGTAATGATAATACACACCTTCTTAGAGGTAATGTCTGTAAAGCAATTAAAGAGTGCCTGGCACATGATAATAATAGATAAATAGCAATTAGCTATTTAGCTATTTAGCTAAATTTAATAATTTAACATTATTAAATAAATGGGGTTTATTAAATACAACCACAATGTTTGGGGCCGTTCTGTTACCTCCATTTTACAGATCCCAGAGTGAGACCCAAACAGCTGAGTGTTACGAAGAGTCCCTCCAGTGGCAGAGCTGGTCTGTCTGTCTGTAGGCGCCTCTTCCTCAGCTGTGCTTACCTGCATCTTCACTCAACACTTAACCTCTGTTTAATGTCACTGGGCAGGCTCAGAGAGCAGCAGCCAGACATGGGTGTTTTCTACCTTCGGCCCTGCAGAGGATTTCTGTAAGAAAAGCAACACGAGAGAGAGAGCCCCCCCAGGACACATAGAAAATGAGTACTTGGAGTCTAAATTATAGAGAATAGAATGATTAAATCAGTAGTTCTCAGTTCAGACTGCACATTAGAATCACCTAGTGGGCTTTTAAAATATACAGATGCCAGGGCTTCACCCCAGACTAATTAAATCAAGGTCTCTGAGTCATGAATAACATTGGTGGGTGGGGGCCAAGGACTTTTCAGAGCTCCCCAGGTGGTTCAGATATGCACCATGGTTGACAACCATTGACTTAGAGCTGGGAGGGGGCTCACTTATTATCTTGTTCCTCCAGGGTTTCCTGAGTGTCGACCTTATCAAAAGTAGATCTGACAGTGTGTTCCCAGTGCCTGGACCTGGATATTTTTTACTTCAGCTTTAATTCAAACCATTATGTGCTGCTGGTCATCGTGGTGAGGGAGGAGCAGTGCACAAGGTGATAAGGAAGCCAGCCTGCCTCAAGGGGTTTAACATTTCTTAGGAAAGCGGTATCTGAATACTAGGATTATTCTGTAAGCGACTTGCACAGACGTTCTACTGCCACAGTAGGTATTACTGAATAATGTGGCTGCTCCAGGTTTCTTAGTTACGTTCCATGTAGTTGTGGGTCAGTGCCAAGGCACTCGGTCTCCTAAAGGTTCTCAGAAAAATCACTGACGTGAGGCAGATTAATAGGCAAAAAGGCATGGGATTTATTTAATGTGTGTCCATGGGAGCCCTCAGAATGAAGACCCAAACCCCAAATGAGGAACCAACTTTTATGCCCTTTTGTGGTTACAGAAAGAATACAGGCTCAGAAAATGGCCCAAGACAGGTTTTAGTGGCAAGACAAGTAATGTGAGGGAAGAAGTGGGAGGCTTGGCTAGCAAAGGTGGTCTTGTTATACAGATGAAGCCTCAGAGATAGCAGCCCTCAGAGAGAATAGATGATAGATGTTTCTTTTCAGACCTTTAAAGGCTGCAGACTCTCAGGCTGTCCTGGATCCAAGAAAGGCCTGGATACGTTCATGGAGATTCTCTGTAGATGTAAATTACCCTGACAAAAGATAGTATTCCGGAGGTACTTCTGTCTGCTGGCCCTGCAGCAGCCATTTCAAAAGATGTCAAGTTAAAATATTTTGATTTCGTTCCGTGGGAAGCCGTCAGAATGAGAAGAGACGAGATCAAACAGCAAAGAATTGCCCTGGCTGCTGTCTTGAAGAGTGTAGGGGGACGAGGGTGAAAATGGAGGCTGTCGCAGCAATCTAGACAAAAGGTGACCGTGGCTTGGGCCAGGGTGGCAGGGGCATCTTTGAGAGTAGAGCCAGCAGGATTAGGATTCCACAGTCTGAGAAGGGAATCCAGGATGGCTCCATGTTACACTTGTTTCTGCTAATGTTCACCATAGTCTGTGTCTGTTAATAGGTGATTTAGAATTTTATATTTTCCTTCTTGGTTACTTACAAGATAATTTAGTAGTGCTGAAAACTTTTCTCTAGTTAGATTATTTTTGATTTCTTTTTAGATGCAGAATAATATCTTTACCTATTTACATGTTTTGAGATTTTGCATTTGATTTCGGTGCTAAAGATTTTAGATAAAGCTCTGATTCAAAAATAACCTGAATTCTTGGAAGCTTAAATTATTTAAAGTTCAATAAGTAGATTGTTTAGGTCATTTTACTTACTTTAGTGCTTTACATTAAAATTTTCCTGTTTAATGAACATTTAACTAATTAGGAAAATTTACTAATCAAATTGTCAGACTCTGTTAAATGGCTTGTCAAAATGTTTGTTTACCAATTATTCCTGTCTTAACATTGTGGATCTTTCTAACCCTCTAGTTCAGTTTTTTCTGGGTAATTGTGTTAAGTGGTACTATTTAGCAATTATTTTAAAAATCCTTTATTATGAAAAGAAGTCAGTGTGGACAATTAATAAAGCATAAAAAGTTTAAAGAAGCAAAAAAATAAGTATACAAAATCAACCATAATTTTACCATTCTTAGGCAGCCACTCTTTTTTTTTTTTTTTTTTTTTTTTTTTTTTTTTTTTTTTTAACTTTTTAGAGCAATTTTAGGTTCATGGCAAAATTGAATAGCAGGTACACTGATTTCTCATACGCCTCCTGCCCCTGCACATGCACAGCCTCCTCCATGATCACCGACCCCACCAAAGTGGTACGTTGCAACCACTGATGAGCCTATATTGACACACCAGTATCACCTGAAGTCCATACTTTAAGTTAGAATTCACTCTTGGAATTGTACATTCTCTGGGTGTGGGTGAATTTATGAGGTGTGTATTCATCATCACAGTATCCTACAGAGTCATTTCACTGCCCTTAAAATCCTCTGTCCTCTGCCTAGCTATCTCTTCCCTCTAACCCCTGGCAAACACACATCTTTTAACTGCCTCTGTAGTTTTGCCTTTTGCAGAATGTCATGTCATTGGGATCATATAGACTTTTCAGACTACTCTCTTTCACATAGTAATATTTATTTTTCCTCCCTGTGTTTTCATAGCTCATTTGTTGGATAACTCATTTGTTTTCAGTGCTGAGTAATATTCCATTGTGTGACTGTACCAAAGTTTATGTATTCCCTTAATGAAGAAGATCTTGGTTGCTTCCAGGTTTTGGCAATTATGAATAAAACTGGCAGAAACATGTGTGTGCAGACTTTTGTATGTGGAAATAAGTTTGCCGTTTCTTTGGGTGAATACCAGGGAGTGTGGATCATGTGGTACGGGTATGTTTTGTTTTGTAAGAAACCGCCAGGCTGTCCTCAGAAGTGACTGTAACATTTTACATCCCCAGCAGCAATGAGTGAGAGTTCCCATCGCTCCACATCCTCCTTAGCTTTTGGTGTTGTCTGGATTTTGGCCATTCTAGTGGTCTGTAGTGGTATGTTGTTGTTGATGAAGTGGCTATTAAGTTATTTGGCTAATTTTTTAATTTGGTTGTTTGAAGCGACTACCTTTGATGGTATTATTTCCTATCTTTTTATTTTTATGCTTTTTTATGTGAGTGGTTGAGATTTGGGGTAAATATTCCATCTTTTTTTTTTTTTTTTCCATTTAACATCAAGGTGAAATCTTTTTCTGTTTTGTTAAAGTGCGTTATGTCATTGGAACAGGTATGTGATTATAATGAAATTTGACATTCACCTGTTCTTAGAAATTTTTGTTCTTTCTACCTTTTCAAAATTATAAATAATATTGCCATTAAGATGATTGTGCCTGTAAACCTCCCCTGTGTTTTGTGTTATTTTCTTAGAGCATATCCTAGAAGCTAAGTGACTGGTTTGGAGAACAGAGACATTCTCGAGGGTCTTTAAACGTATTGTGAGATTACTTTCCAATGGTTATATTAATGAAAATACTAGCAGCTCACAGTTATCGAGCTCTTTGTCTGTTCTAGGCACTAGACTTAGTCTTTCAGATGTTTTACAGTTTTCCCAGCACCACTGTGTGTGGACTTAGGACAATTCTTGTTTTATGGGTGGAGGAACTGAAGCCCAGAAAGATGGTAAAAGTGGTCATTAAGAGACACTAATAATGACAAAGATTTGAATAAAGAGATCTGCTATATAGAGGAAGACTATTTTTTAAATTTCAGTTATTGCCAAATTGATTTACAGTGTTAACACAGTTCCAAACAAAATCCCTTAATTAAGGTAAAATATAGATGCTAATGTTTATCAACTTTTTGGATGATGTTTCTAAATTTCAGTGCAATAGAAGAAATAATATAAGACACAAAGAAGAATTAAGACTGATGTGGCCAACAGATGAAGGAATGGCAAACAATATAAAGAAAATATTCATATTGAAATTGTTTTAAATTAATAGTGGGCATTTTTATTCTATACAGTTCATAATTTTAAAATAATTTCAAATTTTATTTTAAAGGTATACAGGTGCACAGTTGTTATGTGGATCTATTACATGATCCTGAGGTTTGGAGTATGGATGATGCCATCACCCAGGTAGTGAGCGTGGTGCCCAGCAGGTTTTATAATTTTTCAGCCTACTCCCACCCACTCTTAGTAGTCCCCAGTGTCTGTTGTTCACATCTTTATATCCATGTGTACTCAGTATCTAGCTCTCATTTATAAGTACGGATATGCAGTATTTGTTTTTCTGTTCCTGTGTTAATTTGCCTAAGATAATGGCCTCTAGCTGCAACCATCTTGCTGCAAAAGACAAGATTTCATTCTCTTCTATGGCTGTGTAATATACCATGGTGTGTTCCTACCATGTTCTCTTTATTCAGTCCACCACTGATAGGCACCTAGGTTGATTCCATGTCTTTACTGTTGTGATGGAAAATATTCATGTTTCAGAAGTAAGGAAAGAAGAGAGGGACGACAAGACAGGTTATCAGTGTTTCAGAGCAATTATCTTTAGACTGACTGTCTCATGGAGTTTGTATGTTTTTAGTCTAAATCTCCAATCTGATTTTTGTTTATAGGAGATTTACAATGGACATTTCTGCATTTTAGAAGTAGACTATGTTGTACAATCTCCTGTTATTTCTTGGGTGTGTCTTTATGTGTGAATGTGTTTTCTGTTGATGAAACAAGGAAAAATATATACTTAAAACACCCAAATATATCTGTAGATAATTTACATGTCAGTTAGATGAACTATTACTGTTTTTGATAGAAAATTCATGTGGCTTAATTAAGCAAGGGAAAGGTTTGTTTCTCTCTTAAATGTAGAGAGGTAGATGGTCCAGGGTTGGTGTGTCGGTCCCATAGCCATTAGGACTTAGGCATCTTTGTTAGTCACTCCTTGCCATTCATGTCATGTGTCTCCTCATGGTCCTAGGTGGATGCTGTAGTCTGACCATGATGCATTTCAGCATGCACGAAGGAGGAGAGTAGTAGATGAAAATGGGCAGGGGTGGGAGGGAGCATATGCTTAGCTGTCTTTTAAGGAGGTTTCTGAATGTTGCCAAGTAGTACTTACACCCGTCTCCTTGGCCAGAACTGTAGGTACATGGAACAAGGTACATTGTTTTATGCCCAACTAAAAATCAGGATTTGTATTACTGAGAAATGAGAGAATGGATATTGGGCTAGTAGAGTAACAATCTTGGCCCCATCATATGCATGTGCTCGCTCGCTCACTCTTGCTCGCTCGCTCTCTCATTTAAGTGTGATAAGAGCAAAAGAAACATTTCTAATACAAATCAGAACAATAATCCCTTGGGCCCTTTTCTCTGCTGAATGTAAAGTTTTCATAATGAGGCCTTATCCGGCTCGGAAGGTGCCTTTGACACTAGAGTTCCCTTGACATCATCCAGGATATTCTGCCGGTGAAAGGAACAGGTGAGAGAAGCAGGGAGGCTGGTCTTCCTTGGGAGGAGACCAGACCTGGAGGTGCAGTCACTTCTCATTCTGTTGTTTTGGGCAACCTTCTGTAGAAGAGCAGGGTTGTGCAACTGAGTACTGAGTCTGAGCCCTTTGTGACCATCCTGAGAGAACACATCCGGGAGGAAAGAGTCCTGTATTTTAGGAAAAGAAGAAAATTCATTCTTCTTTTGTTGTGTCTGTATTAAATTCAGAAAGAAGTAAGGCTGGCCAGCGAGACTTGGGAGGGCGCAAATTACATCCTTCTGAATTGCTGAGCACAGGTCCATGTGATAGGCACTCAGTAATTACTTTAATGACAGTGATCCGATGGTGTTAAAACTATCATAATTTCAAACTCTGTAACTTCATGAATGATTTTATTTTAAAAACACATACTGTCCTCTTTAATTTATGCTTACAGTTGTATTTGTGATCAAATCAAGTGTCCTCTATAATCTAGAACGTACTCTTAAAATAGTAGACTGCTCTTATGCTCCAAAATTTAAAACTGAAAGAACAAGTAACTTTCTTGTTTTAGTATTTGGAAGTCATTTCAGAATCATATAAGGAGGTTAGCCAAAGAGAAATGTTGATGTAAATTTTGCGTTGTGCATTTTGTGCCATTTTTCAACTCCCTTGATTTTACTGCTGAAATTACACATGCATTATTTAAAAATCCCAGTGGTATAGTCTGAAAGACATAAATCACCTTATTTTGATCAGTTTTTGAAGATTGAAACAAAACTAATGAAAAATGTTCTTCATTATGCGGAAGAGACTTAGCTGAAATTTTTCTTTTTTGACCTTGGAAAATGTTCATGTAATATAATTAGGGCTTTTTGCACTTGTCGTTTCATTGCTAATTGTTGTTTTATACTTATAATTCATCAGATAAGAGCTAATGTGTTAAATCTTCAATGCATGAAGTTGAAAATGTAAGAAAATTGTAAAACTCACCTTTGTTCCTATTCTTTAATTCAGAAGATATTTTCTTATTTTTTTGGTATACTCAAAAATATACTTTTGCATGTATGTATATAAATATATACATGCACATATATTTACACACCTATATAATGTATAACATGTATAGGTTATATGTTATGTAATATACACATTGTATGTATACCATCAATTTATAATATGCATATATACTATGTTATACATACACCTGTAAATCATAGGATACACAGACAAGCCCCAGGAATGGCAGCTACCTATGTTATACCATCCTGCTGGGTGATGCTTTTCATATTCTTTTAATCAACAACTAACTTTCATAATTTGAATTAATTTGTCACCGACTAATTATTGAAAATATAGGTAATTTTTAGGTTTTTTTACTTAAAGAGCTATTTATTACTGGTATATTTAAAAAAAATTGTCAAATCTTTTATGAAACTATTCTCCTGATTACTAAATGAAATATTTTTAGAGCTTCCATGACCTCTTAAGGAATTCATTTTCTGGTGTGCTACTAACAATATTTTCACAAAATGCTTTAGGCATACATTCATTAGGTTGTAATAGTCTTTTGGATGAATTATGTGTTTGTATAAATGATAATTTGGAAAAGTTCATGGAAGTCTGGTGTGAAGAACTCTATTGTTTGACAACAGTTTGAAAGATACTGAGTATTAGACATTTTTACTTCAAAAGAAATGGAGACAAAATCATTCAAAGGAAAGCACTCACTTAAGAATTCATTAACTATAATAGACTTTATCACCCATTATTTGGGGAGATGAAAAAGCACTCATTTCAAGGTATCAAGTGCCATGTTGGGTCAGATCTGCCTGCCGTTCTCAGATGTTGACAACCAGAAACTTTTTTTTTTTGATGAGGTGATGAGTGTGTGTGCCTTTTGTTGTGTTATCTTAGAAGATGAGGGTTATAAGCAAACATTCCTAATGTTTCTCTATAGCCTGTGTTTTATATATTATTCATAAATGTATGAAAATCATTACTGAACCTAGTTACATTTTTAGTCTGAGCCATTTCTAGAAGGGATTTCTTAAGCTTTCTGAAAAAAGTAGCAGCATGTGGTGTGATAGGAAACTGTATTATTAGGCTTATAGGAGTGCCCAGTAATTCACACATGTTCATCATTATGTAAAAATTTCAGTTATTCCTTATTTATTCTTCCATTTTGTAGAGCACTAATGTTTAATCTGTCTTCATGTTGAATGCATATCCTCTTAATTATTTTAGCTGATTTTTGTCTAGTGTACTTCATTTCCTCTTGAGTTGTACCTTTGTAAATTCTGTAGAGTATTAGAGAGAGAGATGCATCATGGTTCTACAGAACAGGAACTCAAGTAGTGTTTTGTGTTTTTACTCCTCTTCCTGGCAATACTCAACACTTTTGCTTGTTCCTGCAGGAATGTACTGGCCTGTTTCATTAGGAAATAGCACACGACAACTTAGGGAGCCAGGCACGTGTTACTTTTCATGACTCACAGCTCAGAGCCTGTCCCCTCTAGAGTAAGGTGGAGGTATTATTTTGGATGGGTTACTGCGGGTTGTCCATGTTGGTTCCCACCATTGTTCTGCTAAGACTTTCAGCTGTTCTGTATTGTATAATCTATTTGCCTTGAATTGTATTGCCCCTAGTGCTTCCTTTTCCCAGCACATATAAAGAATTTCCTGTGCATTTCCTCTCCTAGGTCATCATTACCTAAGACCGTTTTGATACCTCACACTACAGTTAAAATTGCTTTTTCTGGAAAACGCATTCCTTTTTATTATGGTATCTTTAGCCCATTCTCAATGAGTAAGTATTTTTTCTCAGTCTAATGGTAATTCATTTGGTATTTTTTGTATTTGTTTTTGTGACTTCTCTCTCTTTGGTGGAAAAGCTTACCAGAAGTACATAAAGAGCCAATTAAGTTACAGTTTTAGGCCCTTATTTTGTCAAAGCATTTATTTTTCAAAGTGTTTTGGTAAGATATTTATATTTACAGTTTTTTTGTTTGTTTTGCCTAGAAGATAGGATGAGCTTATATAGCATACCCAGTTTGAGTATAAGGCAGGAAAATACATTCTTTAGGGGCGAATAATTTATTTTGTACTATTCTTTCTGGAGATAAAATTAGTAATACATATTAAAAATTTTAAAGCTTGAGCCTTTTCGCTTCAGGACATTGATCTGGGAAATAATTTTATGAATAAGATCTCAAAAACACAGGCAACAAAAGTAAAACTAAATGGGATTATTTCAAAGTTAAAATCTGTGCAACAAAGGAAGTAACAGAATGAAAAGACAGCCTACAGAATGGGAGAAAATATTTGCACACTCTTCATCTCAAAGGGGACTAATATCCGGAATATATTAGGAATGTAAACATCTCAACAGCCAAAAAAAAAAAAAAAAAAAAATCAGATGAAAAAATGAGCAAATGAACACACATTTCTCAAAATAATACGTATACATGACCCACAAATATATGAAAAATATGCTAAACATCACTAATCAGGGAAATGCAAATAAAAAACCACAGTAAGATATCATCTCATCCCAGATAGGGTAGCTATTACTAAAAATACAAAAAAAACAAAAAAATGCTGGCAATGATACGGAGAAAAGCGAACTCTTACACACTATGCAGGTCTGTAAACTAGTATGGTCACTATGGAGGGCAGAGTGGAAGCCCCTCCAGCAATCCTGCTACTGGGCATTTATCCAGAGGAAAGGAAATCAGTTTATCAAAGAGATACCTGCATTCCTGTGTTTATTGTAGCACTATTCACAATGTACAAGATATGGAATTAACCCATGTCCAACAACAGATGAATGGATTAAAAAATGTGCTGTGTATACACAATGGAATACACTATTCAGTTCTTAAAAAAAAAAAAGAAGTCCTGTCATTTGAGACAACAAGGATGGAACTGGAGGACATTATGTTTCTTGAAATAAGCCAGGAACAGAAAGTTAAACACCACATATGTTCTCATATGCAGAAGCTAAAAAAAAGTTGATTTCATGGAAGTCAAAAGTAGAACAGAGAATAGGAGGGTTGAAGGAAGAGCGGGGGATAGAGAGAGATTTGTTAAAGGATACGAAACTCCAGCTAGATAGGAAGAATCCATTCAAATCTTCCATAGCACTGTAGGATGGCTATCATTAACCATGATTATAGTTTAAATATCTAGGAGGATATTGACTGTTCCCAACACAAAGAAGTGATAAATGTTTGAGATGATGAATTATGCTAATTACCCATTACTATACGTTGTAATGTATCCAAACATTACTATATACCCCATACATATGTATGATTATTATGTGTCAAAAATAAAAGCATGAGTATGAGCCTTGCTATCCGATAATTACACTTTTGGGGATTTGTTGTATGAAGTAAGAGTAACAACAATAATAGTTAACATTTCTATATTGCTTGCTATGTTTTGGGCACAATTGAAAGCATTTGACATACATTAACTTACCTAACTCATTGAAATCCTGTGAAGTAGGTACTGTTATCAATTTTATAGATAAACTGAGGCACAGAAGATTAAGTAATTTTTCCAGTTTTAGTCTGTCTCTGTTACATCCAGGGATATGCATAAAAATATATGTAGAGGATTAGTAATTTTAAATCCATTTATATTCCCACAATAGAGGTTATTAAATAAGAGGAGACTTATATAATAGAATTCTATGAGGAGATAAAAAATGCAAGTCTAGCCTTCTGTGATGCTAAACTCATAAAATATGATTCTATTTTAGTAAAAAGGATGTTAAGTATACATATATTGAATGTAAATATTGTATATCTAAACTAGAAAGCCATGCAATAGAATATTAATAGTAGTGATGAATTCTGGATATTGGGATTAAGGGTGATTTTATCTGTGCATATGTTTTTCTATTTTCCAGTGCTTTTTCATTGAGCACATCCTGCATTTGGGAAATAAAGGTTATTTAAAATTGTTCTAATTAAAGTTATTGCATTTAATTCTGTTTTTGCCATTGTGTCAGTTAGGCAAGTGAAAATGCTAGATGTTAAGTTATCAGAATCTTCTCTGTAGCCCTTCCTCTGGGGGTTACACATATATATCCTGCCTGTCATTTGGCACAGTGATTTGTAAGTGACATGGTTTAAGGATTTGGACCAATAAGTTCATAGTTTCACCCTGCTTTCTTCTAGAGCTCCTGGATAAATTCCGTCCAGTTTCAATGCTTTATCTATATTCAGTTTGTCAACTTAGGTAAGAACATCCTGTTCAGTTCTCTGTTTGCTCTATTGAGTCCTTGTATGGTTATCTTGTTAGTATAGTGCTAATGATAACAGGCTGTGTGTAAAATCTCTCTGTACACAGCTGTTGAACTCTGCTGTGTTTGGTGGTGCAGACTATACCCTGAATCCTGTTAAAGAAAACCTCTGAGATCATAAAAGGATGTTTGGAAGTTTTAATATAAATCTCTTATTTCTATCGAAAGCAGTTGAAGCAAACAGTCTTAAAATATACTAGAGTTCTAATATATCCGACCTGCTTCCTTTACAACTCAGTTTGGCTATGGCAATCTCTCCAATCTTCTCCTTAATAAAAACTGAAACATGAAGTCTGCCCCTTTTCTTTAATCCCTATTCAAGAGGGTATGTCGATACTTGAACCCGTTTACCAGCATTTAAAGAACCAGCTGCTGTGTGCATAGCACGTCTGAGATTGCATTTTGTCCTGTCAACCTTTTTGTTAGACCTTGCATAGCCATATTTGTGAGTGGATTAGTTTCCTGTTGTTGCCATAATAAATTACCACAAATTGACCTGTTTAAAGCAACACTCATTTATCATTTCCCGGTTTTGTAGGTCAGAAGTCTAGGTAGGGTATGGCTGCACTAAGCCTTAGTGCAGAGGCCAAAATCAAGGTCCTGGTAGGGCTGTCTTAGTCTCACAAGGCCAAAATCAAGGTCCTGGTAGGGCTTTCTGTGTTCCTTTCTGGAATCTCTGAGGATGAATCTCCTTTCAAACTTATTCGAATTGCATGAGTTCAGTTTCTTTGATTGTTGGGTGGAAGCCTCCATTTTCTGCCGGCTCTTGGCCAGGGGCTGGTCTTTGCCCCTGGAGGCTGCTCACATCCCTTTGCATTTTCCATGTGACCCTGTCCAGCCACGGCAGCTTGAGTGCCATTCAAGGGAATCTTTTACTTCCCTTCTGCTATGTCTTTCTGCTTTAAGAGATCATGTGATTAGATTGGGGCCAGCCAGGCAATCCAGAGTAAGCTCCCTACTACATTTGCAAAGTCCCTTTTACTTTGTAAAGTAACAGATTAATGGGTTCCAGGGACCCGGAACAATGGACATCTTTTGGGGGCCACTCTGCCTACCACAGTGAGCCTGGTTGTTTTCATGTATACAAACATACTCTTTCTATGTGTTTAGCAACACAGTGGATACCCAGACCGTAAGCATCATAGTCCTGACACATGAGTTGGTGAAAAACTAACTGGGAACTTGTGATAAGCACTTAAGTTAGTGTTTTAGGAGTTTAAAAGAAAGCAAAATTAGTGAAGATGGAAAATAGCGAAGGCCTTATAGAGGAGGAAGCACATGAATTTTGCCCTTGAAGACTACTGTGGATTCGATAGTCTAAGGATTGAGGAGTTACAGAAGTGGGGGAAGAACTTCACTGACTTGAACAAACATGATGTAGGATTGGGCCTGATGTGTTTAATGTGACAGCAGAGAGACGATATTGATTAGAAGGAAGTAGTAAGAAATAATATATACAGTTGTCCAAGGTTTGGAGAGGCATGCAGTAGAATTTCAATTTGATTTCCTAAAAAGGGATTTTATTTCACTAAGATTTGAGTGAAATAGTAATATCGGAAACAAGTGTTTCGTAAAGATGAGTCTGGGAGTGATCTACAGGACGGAGAGAAGGTGGAGTTAGCCAGGTGAGCATGGGATACGGGGTTTGGGCCACCACCATCAGGTACTTTCTTATTTAGATCATCTTTTTTTTTTTTTTTTGAGACGGAGTCTTGCTCTGTCGCCCAGGCTGGAGTGCAGTGGCGCGATCTCAGCTCACTACAAGCTCCGCCTCCTGGGTTCACGCCATTCTCCCACCTCAGCCTCCCGAGCAGCTGGGATTACAGGCGTCCACCACACGCCCGGCTAATTTTTTGTATTTTTAGTAGAGATGGGGTTTCACCATGTTAGCCAGGATGGTCTCGATCTCCTGACCTCATGATCCGCCCGCCTCGGCCTCCCAAACTGCTGGGATTACAAGCGTGAGCCACCGCGCTGGCCTAGATCATCTTAAATCTTGACTTCATAGGCTTGTTACCATTTCAAAGCATAGGCTTTAAGTGGCTACTTCATTAACTCCTTCACTAAACCATACTATCTTTTGGTTTTATTGGATACAATAACTTTTTTTTGAGGCCCTGATGTTAATCAGAAGGATGCCTCTTTCTCCTCTGTCAGGCTTTCAGTGCTTCACGTACTTTTCAGAGCTCCTTCAGGACAGAGAGAACTGCTTTTTGTGTATGAATACGGAGAGCTAAAAATTCAGAAATCTAAACTGATTGTATGAGGATCACCCAGCATGTCAGTGTCTCTAGTAGAAGCAAAATTCCAGTCTTTAATTTGGAGCCAATGCCCAATCACTGTGGCTACTCTTAGAGACAATTTAAGAGACTCTTTAGACCCACAGCTTAAAATAACTTACGTACGTGGCATAAATAAATATTTGGGAGCTCCTTGCGTGCGGGGTGTTTGTCTTGATTATCTTGGGTGCCCCTTCAGCTTATTATGGGTCCTGGCTCATAGAAGGAACCCTGAGATGTTTCTTAAATCAGTGATTGATGATTGGGATCGTCTGGGCTGACCTTTGGAAGACTTCTTACTTCCTATACTCTTCAAAACTGCCAGAGGCTGGGGCGGACAGTTGACCAGCCTGGGGAGGTGCCATCCTAATCTACAGAGATGCTATCCTAAATCACTGACCTATTCCAGCTTTCAGGTTCACAGAACGTTTTGAAAAACATGATCTTGTTTTAAAATTGTTTCCCTGTTGATCCATTTTGATGGTGGCGGAGGGAGGGGGGTGAGGTTTGCTATTCACATCAGTGAGTATGGCCAGCCTTTGTCTGCGGAGATCTGATTAGTTTGTTACATTCAAAGTAGCATTTTAGACATGATTTCAGTAAAGGTTAGGGGCACTCTTTGGCTTTTAAATTTTATTTCAAAGTAAGAGTTCCCTAAGGGCTAGTTTGACTTATTTAATTAAACTGTACAGGACTTGGCTAATAGTTTTATAAAAACCCTCTTCAAGGCAAAGTTATAATTTAATACAAAATGGTAAATTGGTAAACCTTTAACATTTGTATCATGAAACAGGTGATGTAACTAACTCAAGATTAAATAAATGGAAAAAATTTAGGTATCACCTTTGAATTGGAAATGGCAGTATTTGTATATTTTTGACAAAGCTCGAAGGAGCAAAATCTCATGAAAAGCATTATATGCAATTGACCTGAATGATGTAATGTTAAAGAGCCACTGCAGAAGCATTTGCAAATCATAAATAAAAGAGCTCATTCTCAATTAACAGTTACAGATGTCTTCTCTGTGCAGGGAAGTGTGCTAGGGACTGCATCCTACAGATACAGTCTGTGCTGGCATAGGGCTTCTAACCTAGTGGAGGTGACACGCATAGACACAGGATGTAGTTTCCAAAGCAGTCTACCACGGGTCCAGCGAGAGCACGCAAACATTCTTAACACAGGGCAGGTTACCACTGAGTGCTAGATTCGTGGATGAAAGTGACCTTTTACCCCTCTCTGCCTGGTGAACGGCTACTAATCTTGCAATGTTAGCTAAAGTGCCTAAGACTCCTGTGGAAGGTCTTTTTCGACCCCGTACAGCCTTTATTCTCTACGGTACTCAGTGTGCACTGCTTTCCAAGCATTTGTGATACCTCAGTGGGCATAGTCTACCAGAATGAGTGTAGGACGGGGAAGTCTGGGACTTCCAGCCTCCCAGAGCAGGAGAAAAACTCGTAACTGTCAGAAATCAGAATTAATTGATTAATAATAGCAAATATTAAGTAACAAATATTAAAGTTAATTTTTAAAAATATTCTACCCCCCCTTGCAGAGGGGAAGAGGAAGGATCACTTGAGGATAAGAGTTCAAGACCAGCGTGGACAACATAGCAGAACCTCATCTCCCACTCCCTCCACAAAGAAAAAGCTGGGCGTGGTGACAGACACCTGTAGTCCCAGCTACTCAGGAGGCTGAGGTGGGAGAATCACCTGTGCCCACGAGTTTGAGGCTGCAGTGAGCTCTGATCACACCACTGCACTCCAGCCTGGACAACAGAGTCACTGTCTTAAACAGAAAACACCCAGTGGAATGAATGAGATCACTATAGCAGCAAATGTAGATAGAAAAGAGAAGAGGTCTTTTGACTGAAAACTGGGCCTCTCCAACATGTAGAGGTCTGGGCAATAAAGAGGAGCAAGCAAAGGTGCCTGCAGTGGGTGGAACAGCCAGAGCTGTGGGGAAACCAGGAGAATGTGGTGTCGGGGAATCTGTGGGAAGAAAGGTCCCTTGTGTGGAGCATGGCTTCTGAGTCAGCCAGAGGAGGCCTGACACCGCATGCTGAATTTAACCATGTGGGTGTTACTGGTGCCACTGAAGAACATTCTTGATGAAGTAGTGTGGATGAAAACCTGACCAGAGTGGATTCAGGAGGCAATGAAAAGATGAAAGGGGAGATCACAAAGACGAGTTTTATGTGAGTTTTTGCTTTTTGTTTTTTGGTAAGGAGGTAGAGAAAAAGTGACGGCTGGTGGAGGGAGAGAGGGGCTTTCAAGAGGCTTTAAAAAATGTAATATGGTATTTGTGGACAGAGGGGAAAGTCAGTGGAGAGGGAAAGTTAGCGATAAGGAGAGGTAGGATAGAATTACTAGAATTATGTTCTTGATGTAGTATCCAGTGCATGCTTTGGCCTTAGATAGGAGCATGGCCAATTTATCTAAAACACTAGGAGAGAAGGCAGAACATCCGGCATGGAGGCACGAGGGTGGGAAGGTGAGGAGGTGAGTGCTTGGGCAGGGACTCTTCTAATTGTGTTTATTTTCCCAGAGAAGCAGGAGCAAGGTCACCAGCCAGAAAGTGAGGAAGAGGGAGGAGATATGGGAGGCTTGCAGAAAGCAATATGCAATGCGAGGGCAGTGGAAATGGGAATGGACCATGCCAGTGATTGCCGGGCAGCAAGAAGTGCCTGCTGGAGGCTGTGATTATGCATTCAGAGGAAGACCAGTCAATACAGTTGTGTATTTTTTTCCAGACACAGTCAGATGCCTGGGAGCAGAAATGAAGATCACGCTGTAAGAGAGTGGGATTACAGTTGACCCCCCGTGTCTCAGGTTCCACATGCACAGATTCAACCATTGTGGATCAAAAATACGTGGAAAAAAAACCAATACAACAATAGAAATACTGCAAATAAAAACCATATATTTACATAGCATTTACATTGTATTAGGTATTGTAAGTAATCTAGAGAGGATTGGAAGTGTACAGGAGGATGTGCATGGATCATTTGTAAATACTAGACCGTTTTCTATCAGGGACTTGAGTATCTGTGAAGATGTGGGTATTCTTGGTGGGCCCTAGAACCAATGCCCGTGGATCCTGAGGGATGACTGTATGTCTGTACATGATGATGGGCATCTCTCCATGGATTTAAGCCACCAGGAGTGGGTTTGGGGAGCGTCAGCTCATTTTCTGCCTATTTATCTGGCAGATACAGATTGGGTAGTTTTCTCACTTCTCTTACGGAAAATCCTTTTTGCTCCTGAGGT
Source organism: Macaca thibetana thibetana (assembly GCF_024542745.1). NCBI lineage: Eukaryota > Metazoa > Chordata > Mammalia > Primates > Cercopithecidae > Macaca > Macaca thibetana. Next base: position 149,006,431 of record NC_065580.1, read on the forward strand.
TGTTTGACTCAGTGTCTCCCTTTTCTTGTGTGTGGGAGGTTGATGGCATAGTACATTTACTTCCTAAGTAGTCTATGAGTGTGGTTGGTTGGTTAAGGTGGCTGAACTGAGCTCGGCATCTCCCAGCACCACCAACCTGGCAAGTGTTTTTGGTAGGTGCTGTGTATACAGTATCCTTCTAATTGCAAAGGCCTCTACTCTGGCATTAGGTCGGGATTAATTCCTGTCAGGTCTTTTTTTTTTTGTCTTAGAGCCCCATTTCCAATGAAGGGATTAATTTGGACAGGTGATAGCAACTTGCAAGCCATATTTGGAGTTGATTTTCCAAATGACTTCTCCCAAATGCCCTATTATTTCCTGTCTCTGTTGTAAAATATTTATTCTTCCTGGAATTCTCTAACTCCCTGTTCTTTGAGACATAAAAAAAAATTATCAATTTTAATGTAATAATTTGTCTTACGTAATTTTGTTACTTAAATATGATTCACATTTTACCAAGGACTTAAAATTTGGATAGGAATAGAGATTGAGATCATATAGCTCTACTCTCAAGCAATTCACACTGTGGGCCAGCCACAGTGGCTCATGCCTGTAATCCCAGCACTTTGGGAAGTTGAGGCAGGTGGAATCAGCTGAGGTCAGGAGTTCGAGACTAGCCTAACCAACATGGAGTAACCCTGTCTTTACTAAAAGTACAAAATTAGCCAGGCATGGTGGTACATGCCTGTAATCCCAGATACTCAGGAGGCTGAGGCAGGAGAATTGCTTGAACCCAGGAGGCAGAGGTTGCAGTGAGCCGAAATCGCACCACTGAACTCCAGCCTCGGCGACAGAGTGAGACTCTGTCTCAAAAAAAGAAAAAAAAAAAATTCACACTGTGGCCTTTATAGGATATCTTTTTACTGTCCAGTTTTCCATAGAATTTACCATGGATTTTTTATTAGGATACCTATTTTACTGTAAACTGGCAATATTTTTCACATATTGGAGATAATTTTTAAAGTTCTTTGTCTATGATATGTTATAACTTCCATTTAATAATCATTGTTTTTAGATTGGAATTGTATCAGCTCCCTTTCTATAGCATATAGTTTTCATATATAAAGTAATGTGAGTATATATATTATGTGTGTGCATGTGTGTCTTGAATTTTTTTCATTGTTTGCAGATAGTTTGGTGGAATTCTATTTTTAGTTGTTTTTTCTCCATCACTTTGCTTGGGAACGCTGGATGAAGTGGTTACTTTCATTTCTCTTTTTCACCATCATGATTGTTTCCTGCAGTCCCATTTATTTTTGTCAAGTTTTTCCTCATGCCATCAATCTGTCTCATTTGTGTATCGGTTCTGTTTCTTTTTCTTTTTTCACAGCTGCGAAGAGCCACGGATGGTCTTTTATTTGGTTGGTTTCCATTCCTGATGCGTATACAAACCACTAGAGTATGCATTTTTGAATCTTATATATATCTTCCAGATTTAGCTTTATATTATGAAGATATTTGTCATTTGGGCAGCTCAGAAAGGCTTTTTCCTTGAGACACTCTCTGCTTACCTTTTATAGTGTTCAGACAGCAGGTTGTCAGTTAACTGGCTATAAATCTACCTTCAGCTTCAGTGTGCTATAATTATATAAGTTCTATTATTAATGACGCATTTCTGGTTTGGTCTGCTCTTGACGGTGCTAGTGGTCACCAGCCCTGCTATTTTGGCATTTATAGTGAGCACATATCTTCTGATAATTATATTTCTTTTTTATAAAATGTTTTATATACACATTTCTTTTAATGTGTCAGTATAGCAAATATTTTCCAAATGTCCACAATGTCTGAGGCACTGTTGTAAGCAATGGGAATGCTATGGTAAATAAGATGCCATATATAAATTACATTCTAGTGTGGGAGAGAGACAGCAAGTAAGAAGGACACTTGATAGAGCTGCAGAGAGTGTTGAGTACTGTGAGGAACATGAAGCGGGGTGTGAACGTGGAAATGAAGGCATGTGCTATGGTCATGGAAGAGCTTTTGGGGGAAGTGACTTTCAAGCAGAAACCTGATTGATATGATATCATGAAGGGCAGTGTAGGGAAGGGAGCAGCAAGTCAAGAGGCCCTGAGGCTGGAGTGTCTCAGGGCCAGGAAGAAGGTCCGAGTGCTTGGATGATAGTTGGCTAGGGGGGTGAGTGGTAGGAGGTGAGGCTGGATCATAGCCAGTTAGAGGGTGAGTGGCAGGAGATGAGGTTGGATGATAGTCAGCTAGAGGGTGAGTGGTGGGAGGTGAGGTTGGATCATAGCCAGCTTGGGGGTGAATGGTAGGAGGTAAGGTTGTATGACAGGTAGGGGGTGAGTGGTGGAAGGTGAGGTTGGATCATAGCCAGCTAGGGGGGTGAATGGTAGGAGGTAAGGTTAGATGACAGTCAGCTAGGGGGTGAGTGGTGGGAGGTGAGGCTGGGTGTCAGTTAGCTAGGGGGTGAGTGGTGGGAGGTGAGGCTGGGTGTCAGTTAGCTAGGGGTTGAGTGGTGGGAGGTAACGTTGGATGATAGTCAACTGGGGGTGAGTGGTGGGAGGTGAGGCTTGGGTGTCAGTCAGCTTAGAGGGTGAGTGGTGGGAGATGAGGCTGGAAAGGTAGCAGAGGTGATCCAGGAGCCTAGGGTGTGAGAAAGTGTTTAGATTTTATTGATTTTATTTTAGGCATAAGAGAAGGCCATGGAGGATTTTGAGTAGGGTTGGGCTGTAAGCGTGTTTGCATTTATTTAAAAAAAGATTACTCTGCTTACTGTCTGGAGAATCGACCATAGGATTGCAAGAGAGAGCATGTAGGAGATTCTCAACAATCTTTGTAAGTGATGAAGGCAGCTTGGACTGTAGGATCACCCTGAAGATGGTGAGAAGTGGCAGGGCTTGGGTTTTATTTTGAAGGCAGAATACACAGGACTTGATAATCGATTAGATCGACAGAATGAGGGAAAGAGGTGAACCCTACATTCTGCCTTGAGCAATGGGCTGAATTGTGGTATTTATCAAAAAATGGAAGGCTTTGGGGCTGAAAGCTCCATTTGGGCTTTTTATGGGCTCTTCCTGATCTCCTTTTCTCCTCTTGCTTTTCAGATATTACCAGCTACAGGGGCTGAAGAAGGAGCAATCAGGCTAGGGTTTAAAGGGACACTGGGACTGAGCTAGGGAGGTAGCTAGCATGAGAGGTAAATTGGTTACATGCAGGGGATTGAACAAATAAGTAAATATATTGAGGGTAAAGGGAACTAGGTTTATCATCAACAGATAAGGCATTTATCAATGTGGAAAGGGGAAAGATTAAAAAGAACCTTGAGGTGTTAGACTAGAATTGAAAGTAGTAACGTAAACGCGTGGTTTTGGAAACATGTATGTGTAGGTGATAATACAGAGACACACTCATATACACACCCAGAAGGCCTAGGAGCAGTTGATCACCTATCAGCAGTGAGTTTGCCAGCTGCCTCGATTCTGGTTTGTAAATTCCATTCTCTACTATAAAAGGGAAGGGAACCAAGGCTCCTTGAAGTAATAGTTAATTCCAGGATAAGTACAAAATGACCTTGGAAAACATATCTGTGCTAGGAATAGGAAGTAAGGAAACACTCAGAATGCTGAGAGCATTTCAAGTTACAGGTCCCAGCTTGAAGAAACTCTCACTGGCCAAATGTTGGACAATTTGAGCAAGAGAGTAAATGATGGTGATGGATATACATTAAATAAATGGGAGAGAAGCAAAGTTTTTTTTTTGTTGTTGTTTACAGTAGAATGGCTGATAAACGAAGGAATGATAGAGTTAAAAAATCATCATTTGGCAACCACTGTGGTGGTGGTTGATTCAAGTGGTAGTTGTTATTAGATGCTAACGTTGGTGTGAAGATGTTAGATGAGGAACAGAATATTGATGTAGTCTTGAGATATCTCCCCCAAAATATGCATTAGTTACTGAGGGAGAGCTGGTGACCAGGTGATCAAGGGGTGTGCTGTGCTCACATCACATGCCTCCCAAGGAGAAATACTGGGAACAGCACCGCATTCTTGCTCACAAACTTGTATTCCTGAAGACATCCCAGCCTGAGTCTGGGTACGAGGAAACACTGACAGACTCTGGTTAGGGAACGTGGTAGGAGAGGGACAGGCCTGAACTCTTATTATTATGTGATAAATACCTTTGTGGATAAAATTCTGTTTTTAAGAGTATTCCTTAGAATTCTAAGAATATAGTGACTAGATCAAAGAACAAATTTTTTGTTTGTTTGTTTGTTTTATTTATTTTATTTATTTTATTATACTTTAAGTTCTAGTATATTATGTATTAATATTTCAAAACTACTGTGAATATGAAGTTAGCTTATGTACATAAATAAGGAAAATGTAGGCCAAGGTGGCTAAATGCGAACAGAGAATATCAGCATTCATTGACCTCATGAGGAGTTACTCGTGAGTTTTTGAATTCTATCTGTGAAACAATTTGTGCGATAACGTATTTTCTGAAAGAATTAATCACTTGTCTTATTTCCCTATGTATAAAAACATTGTCCACAACTATCCATAGATCAAGTCTAAATATCATTAAAATGTGTTTTGCAATGACAAGTCTTTATTGTATGGTTGATAACGTCTGTTGAATTTTCATTGATTTGGAAATGATGTGGCTTGTGTTTGGAATTAAGCTATTAGAATATTCTACCAAAATAACTCTGCTTCATATACCAGTGAAGAGATCGTCATTCATTTAAGAGTCTAACAAGATTTGACTAGTATGAACTCTGCTTTGAATTTTGGATATGTTCCTGATTGTCAGACCAAAATACCACCCTGAAACTACGTAGGGTTTGCAGTTGATCTTCAGTGTGGAACTTTTGATAAGGTCACAATTTTTTTTTTTTTTTTTTGAAAGGGAGTCTCTCTGTCACCCAGGCTGGAGTGCTGTGATGCGATCTCGGCTCACAGATCCTGGGTTCCCGCCATTCTCCTGCCTCAGCCTCCCGAGTAGGTGGGACTACAGGTGCCCGCCACCACGCCCGGCTAATTTTTTTCTGTATTTTTAGTAGAGACGGGGTTTCACTGTGTTAGCCAGGATGGTCTCCATCTCGTGACCTCGTGATCCGCCTGCCTCGGCCTCCCAAAGTGCTGGGATTACAGGCTTGAGCCACCGCGCCCGGCAAGTTCACATTTTTACTTGATCACATCCAGCATATCTGGGGTTGATCTTTATCTGTACCCTATGCTAATGCTTCATGTAAGTGCTTTATTTACCCTTGGTTTTGTATTGAAATGTTCCTGCCTATTTTGACTTAGGTTACTTAGTAGTAAGAAATATGACAGACATTATCTTCATCTGAATAATAAGCATTTGAAATTTTAAAGTTTTTATTTTCTTAAATTTTGTATAACTGAATTTAAGCTAGCTGCAATGTCCTTTGGACTTTTTTGGTGAGACCCCAATTTTCCCAGCCATATTCTGAGTCCAGCCAGTAGAGAATGTAGTTTGGTTAGAACATAGTGTGTAAGTAATTAAATTTGTTCCTCTACCTAAGTATGTCTTAGATGGTCAAAAATAAGTGATATAACATATTCATTACTTGCTATCAGCCATTCTATTTTCTCCCACATTAGTGTAGGTTATTGATTCCATTATCTATTTTTGTCGCCTCACCTAGGCAATGACAGTAAAGTGATACATGGGAGAATTTATTCTTAGAAAAGGAATGATTTTGGTTTACTATTTATGATGCTTATCTGAACAATGTAAAGTGTTACAGAGTCATATTTTAAATATACAAGGAGTTCATAAGGAATATTTTGTGGTTCAGGTAAAAATAAGCTGTCTAGAAATTAAGTAGAGTTTTGTTTTAAACTTGATTCATTTATTTGTGCTAAAGTGGCAGATTCAGTAACACCCCATTTATCTGGTCATTTTCCAGAATAAGATGGAATTTTCCAGGTAACTGATCATAAATTAGTTTTCCAGGTAACTGCATCTTAAACCTTCAAGGACTGAAATTCTATAAATTTAACTATTTTTGATGGAAATTTTTATAGAACATACTTTCTACCTTCTTACTTTTCTGTATCTTTTTAATCAGAGGATACTCAATGCAATTTGATCTGTTTTCTGGCTCAGGACTACTGTTTTTTCCACCTCCAGTACCTCTTCTTTCTCCCTTAATGATTTTGCTTTTTATTCCCCATGGCTTGTGAACCCAAAGTTGTTAGGAATTGTTTCTGGTAAGCCAGGATCCAGGGAGGGTCGGAGTGAGGGTGTAAGGAAGAACGTGTATTCTTTAGTGTTGTTCTTTTTTGTTAGTTGTGTCAGGCATTCACGTCTTCCCACATCGGCTCTGGCTTTGGCGCTTTGCTCTGCAAGGCTGCTTAATGGGAGGTCACTGACTCATGGTGTGCTAGGTCTCACCTGGTAACTTTGCCTTCTCTTCATGGTTGAGTCAATTGAGCCCTAAGAGTATCATGGGAATCACTCAAGCTCACACACACTAAATAGTGATAGAACCCTGGTTTTAAGACCCAAGTCTTCTGTATCCGAGTCTAGTGTTTTTCTACTATAACTGTCATGTTAACGCCAGGTCATTGTTAGGAACATAGTTAGTAGTCTTGATTAATAAAAAAGGCTCTGTTCTTTCTTAGTGGGATTCTTGCCTCTCACTTCCTTACCTATGTTGGAAACTAGAGTCAACCTAGACTCTGCAGTCTGCATTCAAAGGGTGACTAAAGCCTTGTCTAGTTTACAACCTGTGCAACCTCTAGCATCTTACCTCCTCTGTGTTCTTGTCACTTGGCCCTGTTTCAGGCCCTTGTCGTCTTTAGCCCTCTTTCCCTCCTTGTTCTGCTCCCTTCCTCTGGACTCATTCTCACCATGCATTTGGCCAGTATCAGCACTCAGAAAAAATAGTAAAAATGTGGTAGTGGAGAGGGAGAGACTGTATAAACATGAACAACTGAAGGGGAGAGAATAAGTACCAATGATTAGAAAAATCAAAATAGTCCAATTATTCTATCAAATTCTGCATGTATTAGAAAGAAAATGATTCCAGCACTACAGCCAACCTAAACAATGTGACTCTCAGGTAGAGTTTGGTACAGTGCAAACCCTGAGTGCACGTGGTGTGTAACGGAGACATCTCTGTTATCACTGTCTGAAGATTCATGTCACTGCTGATAATACTCTGATTAGAATCCTATTTCCAGCAAGTGGCAATGCTGAATGAACAGTACTGACAAGGCTGAAGGATGTAAGCTCTACTAAGTGAATTGAAAAGTTGGGTAAAAGGACCCATTGATAAAGATGAGAGGAAGCTGATTCCTCAGACTTGGAAAGACCAAGGGAGGACTTCCATTTGACTTCAGAATACATGGATTTTATTATTCTGATGGTGCCACCAAAATAAATCCTATGTATTCTCCAGGCAGTAAGGGCTTATGTTATAGTCAGTGTTTTAAATGTAAATATTTTTATTTTGGTCAACCGACTGTATTTACAATATGAAATCAGTTATCCCTATCAGTCTATAATGAAAAATGGCAGTACTGGGTACTCTGTTTATCCTTAAAATGTGGAAATTCGTGTTCTGGGAAATTTTTTTGCTATTACTTCTTTGATAACTTTCTTCTCTTTTTGTCTTTTAATCTCTTTTCAGAACTCTCGCTAGTTTCCTGTTGAATTTGCTGGATTGATCTTCCTGTTTTCATCTGTTTTTCTTTCATCCATCTCTTTGGCTGCTCCCCCCCACCCCCCCTTCCTTGTTTCACAATAATTTTTTCTTAGTTATGTGAAGATACTCAATTTTTTTCTTTTTGCTTTCTTCGTTGCCTGTTTCATCTTGCTTCCATTTATTTTAAAAAATGTATTTTATTGTAAAAACACTTAACATGAGATCTATGCTTTTAGCAGATTTTTTTAGGTGTACAATACAGTATTGTGAATGTATTCACAATGCTGTACAGCAGATCTCTGAAACTTCCTCATCTTGCTTTATTTGAACTTTTTACGTTTTGATTAGCAAATCCCTTCATTTACCCTCCCTGCCCCACATTGTTCTATTCTCTGCTTCTATGAGTTTGACTATTGTAGGAAGCTCATCGAAGTGAAATCATGCAAGATTTGTTCTCTTTGACTAGGTTATTTATCTCCCTTAGCATGAGTCTCAACCATCTTGTCACATATTGCAGGATTTCCCTCTTTTTTTTTTTTTAAAGTTAATATTCCATTATATGTATATACTACATTTTCTTTATCCATTCATCTGTCACTGGGAATTTAGGTGCTTCCGTGTCTTGACTATTGTGGATAATGCTGCAGTGAACATGGGAGTACAGATGTCTCTTTGACCTCTCAATTTCAGTTCCTTGGGTACATATCTGGAAGTGAGATGGCTGGATCATATAATAATTGTATTTTTAAGTTTTTGAGAAAACTCCATACCGTCTTCCATAATGGTTGTATAGTTTTGCATTCCTAGAAACAATGTGTAGCGTTCAGATTTCTCCACATCCTCACTAGCAGTTGTCTTTTTTTTTTTTGGTAGTCCCACTCAACAGGTGTGAGGTGGTGTTGCACTGTGGCTTGGCTTTGCATGTTCCTGCTTCCTTTTTTATTTCTCTTGGTCTCTGCCTTTCACATTGGAGGCTTTCCTCAGTTGTTTGTGATACAGGAGTTAAGAAATTACTTAGGTAGATAGTGAGGGTATGGAAGTCCTTGGTAAGGTTTTCCATTTAATGAAAAGCAGCCCCAAATCATTTTCCTTTCTAACAAAAAAATCTGTGAAATCAAGCTGGACGTAGATGCAGACATAGACGCTGGCAGTTGTGCCAACCATGTTCAAAATGGTGGCTCCATCTTCCCTTCTCCTTATCAGACACATGTACAGTAAGAAGCAGACAAACAGCGCCAGTCAATGGGAGAGCTCATTTGCATAATAAGATTAGGGTGGGCTTTGTAAGTGTCATGCCTGATCGAACCAATCTGTTAGCCCTATGTAAATCAGACACCACCTCCTCAAACGTGACTATAACATCGAGCACATCTGTCACCTGCTGGTCCTTTCTGCTTGGAGACCCCTCTGTGGATAGAGAGAGCTGCTTCTCTTTCTCATCTCTTCTGCCTAGTAAACCTCTGCTCCTAAACGCCTCGTGTGTCCGTGTCCTAAATTTTTCTGGTACATGATGACGAACCCCAGAGTGTATACCCCAGATAACGTAGCTGCTTCATCTGTTGGTAAATGGTTGCCCCTTCATAAACTTCTTACATGTGGATGTGACTGAAATGCCTTTTTGTAGGGTGATCCATCTTATTTTAGTGGAGTTCTTCAGCTATGAGTGTGTATATAGTTATTTCCTGATACATTAGGTTCTCTATATTTACCTGGCAAAACTAGAAATCTGTTTAAATTAAGGATGAGAAAGGCTTACATTCTAGGAACATTAGACATTGCAGTGAATTCTCATGGAATTATAACTTCTGAAAGCTTATTAATTATTTTTGTTTTTAACTATTAATGTTCCCTGTCTGTGATATTTTTGGTGTGGGAGATTTTGTTGGAGGAATTGGGACCAGAGTTCTTGTCCTTTTTGGGATGGGGAGAGGGGTGTTTCAAGAGCGTTATACTTCTGCTTCCCCTGAGTTCACCGTTATTTAGGAGCTAAAGTGGTTTAAACCAACACATTACAGCCTATGTGTTCTTCTTCTGGTAGAATTCCTAGCCCCTGATGTGGTCGAGAACTCCTACTAAGTGATACTTCATTACTGTGATCCTTAATTAGGATGAAATAATGGGTGCTTTTCTTCATTCTCATAAACTTAGTTGTTGTGAAACCATTTTATATAAAAAATAATTTAAATGTTTTAAATTCAAGTAAAAAGTACGCAGATAATGCAGAGAAAGTTCAGTGTATTCATCGAAAGACCAGTGGTGGATATTTTCTCAAAATCGTTTTACCAGGAGATGCTGAGGGTCATGTGAAGTGAGAAAAAATGCATTTAGCCTTATGGTTTAAATTCATAAAATGTATCAACTTATATCAGAACTATCGAAGCTAATAAAATTAAAAAGCTTGCCCTTTAATTTTTATTAGTGTGATTGTATTAAGTGTGGTTAGTTTCTTTTATTACATTGAAACAAAAGAAAACCGTTGGCCAGGTGCGGTGGCTTATCCCTGTAATCCCAGCACTTTGGGAGGCGAGGCGGGCGAATCACCTGAGGTCAGGAGTTCGAGACCAGCCTGGCCAACATGGCGAAACCCCGTCTCTACTTAAAATTACAAAAAATTAGCTGGGCATGGTGGTACGCACCTGTAATCCCAGCTACTTGGGAGGTTGAGGCAGGAGAATCGCTTGAACCTGGGAGGTGGAGGTTTCAGTGAGCCGAGATCAGGCCATTGCACTCCAGCCTGGGGAGACAAGAGTGAGACTTTGTCTCCAAAAGAAAAAAAAAAAAAAAAAAGAAAACTGCTAGACTGTAAAGAGTCCCTTTGTTTATCTGTTAGCTTAATTTAAAAGTAAAACGTATATTGTTTAATTATATGCATTAATGTTGAATGTTGCCTTCATAAGTTTGTAGCTCTTATCCCTATTACTTTGCATGATATGACTGCAGTGTGGTGTATGGAAAGAAAGCTGGCCGGGGACCCGGCCAGGCTCAGTCATACTATTCTTCAGTGGTGTGACCTTACACAGGCTTCTTAACTTCTTTGCTTGAAAGTTTTCTCAGCTGTAAAGCACCGGCCTTCTGTAACATGGTCCCTTAGCATCCTTCTGTTTGTATTATTCCCTCATTGTATGACAAATTATGTCTATACTGGTCATTCTTTTTCAGTTAGTAAACAAATTAAACGTTTTCTCTGTATGTATATGCATATCTACATACACAATATGGTTAAAAATACATAAACACATGTAGTTAAAACACCACCTCCACTCAAAATAGATTTAAGCTACATTTGCTAATGGATCCTCATAAGTTCTTGCAGATATTCTCATCTGTGTGTTAATATTTGCACATAAATCATTATCCAGGCACTATTTCATTTTTTTCTCACATCTTAAAAATACTTTTATGTAAACATATTCCTGAACATATTTATTACTAGTCAATATCTGGTACTATAATTTATAAATTAATAAGAAATTTAAGTTTTTATTTTTTACCTTTTTTCTTATATCTTAATTCCCCCCCTGCATGTTTGACTTGTGCTAGCAGAATAATTTAAAAAAATCTATGCATAGGGCTGGGCTCAGTGGCTCATGCCTGTAATCCTAGCACTTTGGGAGGCTAAGGTGGTGGGCAGATCACTTGAGGCCAGGAGTTGAGAACAGCCTGGCCAACTTGATGAAATCCCGTTTCTACTTAAAAAAAACAAACATACACACACACACACACAAATTAGCCGCGCGTGGTGGCTCACCCTTGTGATCCCAGGTACTTAGGAGGCTGAGGCACAAGAATTGCTTGAATGTGGGAGACAGAGATTGCAGTGAGCTGAGATTGTTTCGCTGCATTCCAGCCTGGGCAACAGAGTGGGTGGGACTCTGTCTCAAAAAAAAAAAAAAAAAAAAAAAAAACTGTGCATAGAAAAATGTCTGGAAGTGGCCGGGCGCGGTGGCTCACGCCTGTAATCCCAGCACTTTGGGAGGCCGAGGCGGGCGGATCACAAAGTCAGGAGATCGAGACCACGGTGAAACCCCGTCTCTACTAAAAATACAAAAAATTAGCCGGGCGCGGTTGTGGGCGCCTGTAGTCCCAGCTACTCGGGAGGCTGAGGCAGGAGAATGGCGTGAACCCGGGAGGTGGAGCTTGCAGTGAGCCGAGATCGCACCACTGCACTCCAGCCTGGGCGACAGAGCCAGACTCCGTCTAAAAAAAAAAAAGATGTCTGGAAGTAAATAAAGCCAATGTTAACAATACTTGTATTGGTTGGAATTTGAAGTGGTTTTTCTGTGTATTTAATATTTTTAACAATTGATATTTTATTGGGGAAAATCCATTTTAATAAAAGTACCGTGCAAAAATTATGAAGTAATTATGAATCAGTAGTTGTTCAATTGAATTATAAAGCCATATTCTTTATTGACTATTAAATCACAGATCATTAAAAATATTTTATTTTTTAATCTCTATTTTTTTAATTGAAGTATAATTTACACATAATAAAATGCACAGATTTTAACTATACCCTCTGAGTCTTTTACCCACTGTACTTAAAATATAAAACATTCCAGTAATCTCATAAAATTCCCTCAAATCCCTGTTATCCCTCTTAAATCAGTCTATTCCCTCTACGCAGACAACCACCGATCTGATACCTATCATCATGGATTAGTGTTTTCTGTTTAGAACGTTGAATAAATGGAACTGTGCACTCTTTTGTGTCTGACTATCCCATTATCCATTTGATCACTGCTTACAGATCTTATGAGTATCTTAAAATACCCATTACTCCTCTTTTCTTAATGTCTACGTAACTGGCCCTAAGTCACACAGCTGAGAAGTGCTAGAGCCAGGGCTGGGCCTCAGGTCTGTGTGCCCCTGAGCTCTTTCCCCTCATCCTGTGTGTGCCGCTTTCCAAGGTCCCCGACAGGAAATCCACTTGCTGGGGAGGGCGAGGTTGGACTGTAAATCACTTTGACTGTCACTCTAAGGAATTCGTTTCTTATTCCTCATATATGGATTCTCCATTTTGGCACCATGACTCTTTGGGGTTGAAAAGAATAACAAACTACAAGCTTGTTTTAATAAATAATCCAGTTTTTCTTCAGCGAGTATTCCTCAGGCAGCAGCTGTGAGTCAGATACTGTTCTAAGCAGGCTGCTGACTGCGCCCTGGATGTGGGATGATCTGTCTGTGCTGTGGAGTCCAAGAACTTGACTCTTGATGTGTCGGCATTTTGTGGCGTCTCCTCTTGAGCTGGTCAGATTCCCTGGAGAAGATTCTGTTCCTCTTCTGCCTAGAAGGTGATAGCCGGGCTGCCAGTGTTCAGGAAGTAGAGTTGGGACCTCCGTGCACAAATCCAGGTCATCTCCTTGTTTTCAGTGAGGCATCCTGGTGGCAGATATCCCAGCGTCTCCCTCTGCAAAGAGGAAACCTCCAGTGCTCCTCCAGGGTGGAGAGGGCGGTCACCTAGTTACCATGTGGGGAAAGGGATTCAGGTACTGATGGTTTTTTTTAACTGCCTTTCATGGAGTCTATTTTGGCTCCCCTGGGTGGGAAGACATGACAGACCATGTGGCCTTAGTCCCCACATTATAAGGAATAAAATCCAGATTCCTTAGCATGACATCCAGGGTGTCATGGGTGGGTGGGGCAGAGTTTGCATTGGCAATTAGATTGGCCATTTGTTTGTCCCAGTGCCAACGGCAGCTTCAGGCCTCTTGGGTCAGCTCTCGCACCTCCCACTGCTGTGATGTTTTCCAGCTGTCCACATTTTGTCTTCTCTTGTGTTTCCACCTTTAAAAGAAAATCCTGTTTTTTTGTTTTTGTTTTTTAATCTTGGAAGGCCTTTTTGAAAAAAAAAAATCAGTTTAGGTACAAATTTCTTTTCATTAATTTTGCCTTTTAATGTATTCTCTTAACTCTGAGGCACGCTCAGAAATCTGAATTTCCTTATTTACTGTGGATCAATGTCATTTCGACTCCAACACTTTCCTGTTTCCCTGTCAGCAAATTATCCTTATTTATGCTTAAGATAAGTCTCCCCACTTACCTAGAAAGGCAGATGCTGTCCATACCTTGCATGCTATGTTAAGGAATTTGTATTTTATTCCTTCTAATGGGAGAACTGACCAAGCCCACATGGTTCCGTCGTGTCTGCCCACCCGGCTGCTGCTGTGCCAGGCTTAGGGCACAGGAGTTAATACTCTCTATGCAAACCCCAGAACTTCATGAACCTGGAGTGGGGGCAGAAAGGTCCATTCAGGCCCAGATCAAGAGGAATCACTCTGGTGGCTGGATGACATTTTAAGGAATAGAAGAAGGCCAAAGAAAGTGTTCCAAAAGCACACTTACGCTGTTGGCGTGATTTTATGGTTGTCCACACAAAGAGACAGAAGAAATCTTCTTGAAAGCTTTTTGCTGGATTCCTTTTCCTGTTCCTGTCCCATCCCCCAAATCGGCATGTCTCTTCAAGGCAGTCACTGACCGGTGTGGTTCAGTTCATAGGAAAAAGTGTCTGGTTGGTATTTGTTGAATACTTTCTATGATCATTATGCAGACAAAAAGACCAAAGGCAGACGGATCATATTAGCTCTGTCTTCTTTCCTCATGCCACCTGTTTGCCAGGTTGGTCATATTTTCTGTCCCCAAGTTAGGGGCTGTGGGGAGGTGTAGGCCAGAGGATCTCACTTGGACTTATCAAGGAGTTGGAGCATGGCTATAAATACTTTTTCCAGTTGCTGCTTAGTTTTTAGCAGTTTCTTCAAAACTAGAGAGAGAGAGAGAGAGAGAGAGAGAGAGAGAGGGGAGATAGTTGGTGCTTAGTTTTTAGCAGTTCCTTCACAACTAGATAGATAGGTAGACAGACAGACAGAGCTTAAAACATTTATTAGCAAGTTTCCATGGGATTTTAATGGGAAAATGAGAGAGGAGATGTTGGGCCTTTGCTTTTATTACCTGGAGTACTCAGAAGAGGGTTTCTTAAGGAAGTTTCAGTCCAGAACAGCTGCGTTTCTGTTAGCCTTGAAAGTCCACTATGAGAGAGATCCCTGCTCCCTGGAGCTCAGTGGAGATGGATGGACTTGCCTGGCTCATTAAGAGCAGGGCCGTATCTCATCTGTCTTTGAAAACCTGGCGTCTGGCATAATTCACGATGTGTAATAGATGCTCAATAAAGGGTTGTAGAGTGAATGACTAAATGAGGCAGTGATCACCATGGCAGTCATCCACATCAGGGTGAGTAGTGGAAATGAATGAGGTTAGGAATAATTATTGCATTAATTTTTAGGGCTCACCAACTCAGTGCGTACAGGATCCAAATGAAAGAATGAACACTGCCCATTCTAGGATGATAAATGGCAGCTGAAATTTGGCCTCAGTATAGGGGCAGAGAGTGGCAGCCTGGAGGGCACATGCCTCATCTTATGGGAGCTGTTAACAGCTGCAGCCAGTAAGCATAATGACATAGCTCCTAATTTTTTTTAGATTTAAGTAAAACTCTGGATGGTGGCGTGAAATATCTTTACTTTTCATTTCACATTTATGATATTTTGAGTAACAAATAAAACACACATATGGATCACATTTGATTGGAGGCCTTCTCATTGTCCTCTCTGGTAAACCCAAAAGAAGAGGGAGGCCGGGTGTGGTGGCTGATGCTGGTAATCCTAGCACTTTGGGAGACCGAGGCAAGTGGATCACCTGAGGTCAGGAGTTCAAGACCAGCCTGGCCAACATGACAAAACCCCGTCGCTACTAAAACTACAAAAATTAGCCGGACATGTTGGCATTTGCCTGTAATCTCAGCTATTCGGGAGGCTGAGACAGGAGAATCGCTTGAACCCGGGAGGCAGAGGTTGCAGTGAGCCGAGATTGCCCCCACTTTACTACAGCCTGGGTGAAAGAGTGAAAATTCATCTCAAAAACAAAAGAAGAGGAGGCCTGGGTTGCAGGAAACCTTCATTTAAGGGGCAAGTGGAAGAAAAAGAATCCTTCAACAAGATTGAAAAGGCACAATGAAAGAACCAGGGAGAGAAGTGACTCTGAATCTAAGAAGAGGACTTTAAGGAAGTCTGGTCAAGGTTGATGGACATCTGCTATGATATGTGCTATGGGGAAGTCAGACAGAGAACACGGTGAATTGCTTATGAATGCAGAGAGAATGCACATTGACATGCAGCGATTTTGGGTCTGACACAAACATAGTGTAGTCTGTGACATTGGTATCACTTGGACCAAACTTGCTTTTAAAGTTGTTTCCATAAAGCTCTGGCAAGAAAAGAGTCCAAGTTCGTATAAATTTTTATTTCGAAAGCCATCATTCATATATCTATAATAAAAGACTTTAAAGGAGTATTTAAAATATTTCAAGGAATTTACATGAAACCGTCAAGGAATCGCTATTTTTATATCTTCACCATGATAGGGTGGACCTTCGTCTTGTCTCTTGGGGGAAGTTATGACAGTAGGTCCTATTCCAGGAAGTTTTATTTTACTGGAGGGAAGCCCAGTTAAAATCCCAGTGTTAATTTCCTGTCATGTTAGCTACCAAAGAACAGATTTCCAAAGTGTCTCAAACACTTGACACAATCATTTCCGTTTCTAAACTTGATCTCTGTTTCTTGGGTGATACACGCATTCTGAGTCGAAATTGAACGAAGTATATTCTTAAGTATAACTGTATCTTATCTAAGGCATTGGACTCATAGACTATGTTTTCATTTTTATGTTAATTGTCTAGAGTTTATAAGTCACTGTAAATTAGTCTAATGAGTGCTTTGTATGAGTTAGAAATTGTCTAGTAGAGCAAAACCCGTTTAAACTCCTCCTGTGTGCTTCCACTTGCTCAGAGCCACGCAGGCAACTTCTTATGATGCAGAGGAGGGCGTCATCCAAGCCATATGCTGGTCATTGGGCGGACTTCCCTACCTCTATGCCTTTCTCACGTGTTTGCCTCTGCCTGTAATTTTCTACCCATTCCCAACCTCTTTTCCTTCTCTTCTTTCTTACGAAGTCCTAGTTATGCTTCAGGAGTGGTTTAATATGTCAGTCCTTCTGTAGAGATCCCTAACACCTCCTTACCACTGTACCCATGACACTTTGTATATACTATGGATATGGCACTTATCAAATAATATATTTGGTGTTTATTTTTCTCTTCCACATGACTGTGTATATCCTAAAGTCCGTGTCACTAATTTCTGCATCTAGGCATGTATCTGACACAGGGGAGCTTTTCAATAACTGATGGTTGAATTAGGTTGAATTCATCCAACAAGACATCACCCCGATGCATGCCTCAGGCAAATTATTAACCCAGTGTGATGCTGAAGAACCATGAAGCTTAACAGTATTAAGAGGCTAAATGCCCCCAGATGTTTTGTTATGTAATTTAAACAGAGGAACAGAAAATAAAATTATTTAAGAGAAGGAGGATAACTAGATACGTACTTAAGCCTTTGTAAAGTAATTATAAAACTTAACACAATTATATTTTAACATATTTCACATTGATTTAAAATTTAATTGTCAATAAGACATCAGTGGCAAACCCAAACTGTAGAATTTTAATTCCCAATGATAGATTTTTCTAATCTGCAGTAGATTTCTTCTTATGTTATGGCCTGATACAAATAGCTTAGATGTGCCTTGAATCAAATCATGACCCTGAAATCTAGCGACTGTAGATGTTGTACATATTAGAACTTAGGGCATAATTTTTCTCCCCAACACCAGTCCTGGACAGGTGATTATGTTTCAGAAGGGTCCTTTCAGTTTGTGCTTTGCAGAGATTTAGGGCATGACCTTTGCTTTACACCTGCATAGCTGGCGTGGCCTTTTCTCCCTGGCTTCTGGGCTGGGCCCTTCCTCTTTCAGAGAGAAGGACCCAGGCAAGAGGGGTTGAAATGGGAAACATCGTTGTATGGCAGGCTCATAGGATCATGCCTGGCATATGGTAGGTTAGCATTTAATAAGTGTTTATGCAATATTGCTTGATTAAAATGGCATTGATATTTTAATCAATAACATTATTAAAATAAAAATGTTTAAAAATGTTAAAGATATTTTAATATCTCTACAGTAACTATTGGCTATGCCTTACAGTACTATGTCTCTCTTTAAACCTCTGTTAGAAACTGTGTGTTAGGTTTAGTTTTATTCTTCGATTACTAGAAGTGCCTTTAAAGAAGGCATAGAGCTCTAAAAAGGGCCTCTTTCAAGTGTAAAGGGAGAAATTAGAAAAAAACATCAAAGACAAAGACTTCTAAGAAGGAAAATAAAAATTGATTTACCTTCGCTTTAGAAGCTTCCCAAAAGGGGAGACTAGGGAGATAGCCGACCAGACCGCACAGAAGGCTTCCTTCATTCCCTCTGTGGCCTCGTCTTGTTCCCTGGTGCCAGGAGCCTCTCTGGAGAGACTGCACTCGATGGCAAGGTTGCTTTTGTTGTTATTTTGTTCTCATCTCCATCTGGGACAAGCTTAGGCATAATTCCTATTTGTATTTCAAATTTTTCTGCCAAAAACGTGTTGACCTGTGTCTCCAAAGTAACGGAGGTCATGCATCATTTCTACTCTAGTTGTAGAAAATCGACAAACCAATGTTTCTGCCACTAGCAAGAAAAATTGAGATGTTACCCTAGAGACATTGCCATTGAAATGGCATGAGTGATAGGATTTGACCTTTTGAAAAAATAGATCCCATTCTTCTAGGCTTCCCGTTATACTCTCTGCTTAATTTCTGTTTAGGGACACGGTCATTATCTGTTGCAAGTGTGAGGATGAAGCCACAGATGGCTAGACTCTGACCCCATAGGGGGGCAATTCTTACTAAAGAGATGGCTCTCAAGACCAAACGGAGCACTGGTACGGTGGGTGCCAGCTGGGTGGGAGAGACTGCCTTCCTCATGGTCTGCTCTTGGCTGGTGATATCCTTGCAGGGGCCACCTCTACTCGTAGGGAATAAGGATGACACATAGCCACATAAAGGCAGGTCTGGAAACTCGCAAGATGTCCATCTGCTTGCTTCTGAGAAAAAAGTTTGGAACGGCGCGCTCTGTATGTTTCTCAGCAGGCAGAGCGCTGAGTTTGTTGAGTGAGATTGGGTTACATGTTCTTATAGACCCAGGCAGGAGTTACCTGGACTTCTTGTTTACAGTGCTTTTAAATTCTATTGATGTTTGTATGTTGTGAATTCCATTTTCGGTGTATTCTTTACAAAAGGATGATCTTTTCAGAGTATTTAATGAATATTAGCTTCTAAGTGACTTCAAAAGACCCATTTATTGGTTACCTGATAGTGAAAACACCAACAGCCGTCTGAGTTCTGTAAACTGTTCTTGTTGAGATGAGCTTTTTTGTTTTTGAAAAATGATCATTTCTCTATGCATAGATTATTATCACTAGCCATCTATGCTATTGCTCAACTGAATTCCTTCCTCACCCATAACCATTGTGTAGTTTTTATCTTTGAATTATTTTCCTCATATATTGTTATCCTTGACTAAAGGCCTTTCTTTTTAGTAAATGCTTTTGACTGTCTGGCCTTAGAGCATCAATTTCATTTTTAAATGCCTGTGGAGACATGCTTGACTGCGTATAAATTTTCTAGTAGAGTTCTGTAAGAATTCTTCACTTCCCAAAGACCATATGTATCCGTCTTGGTTCCCAACAGTTTATAACTGCCAGAATAATTTAAAATACATTTTCCCTTTGCAACTTAATTTAGAATAGAACACATTTTGTCAGAGAAAGTGGTGTGGGAAACAGCTTGGATCAAGCCGCCATAGACCTCCAGTGACCTCGAAGACAGCATGGGGCCCATAGAGAGCACTGCACCAGGAGCCTGATGATGCGGCCTGGGTCCTGACCATGCCCAAATGAGGGGCGAGACCTTTTCCAGTCACTTCCGGTTTCTTGGCTTAAGTTTCTTCACATGGAGAATGACTTGTTGACCTAATGATGCCCCAAAGTAGTGTTTAGATTTTAAAACATCATTGCTTCTAGATTTTAACATCTACAAGTTCAACATGAACGTCGACAGCTCATTTAGTCTTCATATTCCTCTTTGTACCAAAGCAGATTTTGTGATTGCATTCTGAAAACGTCAGGAAAACTAGGATATGCTACAGCACTCACCAACCATAAAATCAGGAAATCTAGGTTGTGCTACAGCACTTACCAACCATGAAATCTCAGTGGCTTAAAGCAAGTTTATTTCCTGCTTAGAGTGCACAGTTAGTGTGGGTTGAGTGAGGTGTCACTGCTCAACACAGTTACCCAGGGACTCAGGCTGATGGAGCAGCCTCCATCTCAGATGTTGTGATAGCTGTCAGCGGGGAACAGTATGATGGATTTATATAAAACTCACTGGCTCCTGAGCCTTCTACCTGCAGCCGAGTCCGTAACTTCTGCCTGTCTTTCATTGGCTGCAGCAAGTGACCATCACCAATGCAGGGGTGGGAGAGTGTGGTCCTACCAGGACTGGGAGGAGAGCTGGTGCTATGTGGTGGGCGGCAGTATTGGCACCACATGTTACAGAGGGCTGCTTCCTACCAAAGCCAACTTTAGGAGAGAGTTTTAATTGACGCCTAATGGACCTTTCCTGGACTCATTTCCATATTGTGTCCAGTGAGAATGATAGCTGCTGTCAGAACTATGAGGAACGGGGAAAAGGCCTCAGATAGCAAGTTGAGAAGAGTCAAGGGATTGATGCAGGGGTCAGAAAAATGGTGTGGTACACCAAATAAACGTTTCGGCGGGAAGTCGAAAGGCCTAGTGTTAATGACCAAAGTGAGGCTGAGATGATATTGAAAATATTCATCTTTCACATTGAAAGACTATTGTGCAGTCACTTCTACCATAACGGGGATTGTGGTCTTCCTCTAAGCTGTCTGCTGTAGAAGTCTCAGTTACTCCTCGTCCTCCAAGGCGTAACTCAAATATTTATCTACGTGTATTTTCTTTTCCTACTGAAATGTGAATTTTTCCAGGACAAGGAGACATTTTATTCCAGCACATCGTTTACAGGCCACATTCAATCAATTGAATGATTGAAATGAAACCAGCTGGCAACCCTCTCCCATGGTGCCCATGTGCCTGCCATCCTCTGGCTGGTTCAGCATTTCACCAGGCCAGAGCTGGGCACTGACTTGGTTCTGTAGAAGCAGCTAAAGCAAGATGACATTTCTGAGACTTCTGGCTGCTGTTCTGTTAGTTTTGGTGCTGTGAAGTGAAAGGGTAATCAAATAGTACTTTGAAATCTGAAAAGTGAAAAGAGAAAAGTAAACTTGTACCTCAAATATAATTTCTGTATATTGTAGTTTCCTTCTTTTGAGTTGCCGTATATTGAGTGTAGTGGAATCAAGAATACCTAAATCAGTATAACCTCATCATTGAAAGAGAGACTTTAGTAACTTATTGATATTTCTGTCTTCATTATTTTATTATTATGAAATTGCTGAACGTAATTACACAAATGATATAACTTTTAATCGTTGGGATGCAAAACAGTGGTTCTCAAGCTTCAGAGTGCCTCAGGGTTGCCTGGAGGGCTTGCTGGGGCCCCACTCCCAGAGTGTGTATTTCGGGTGGTCTGGGGTGGGGCCTGGGAGTCAGCATTTCTGTGGCATCCCCTGAGGATGAAGATACTGCGGGTCTGGGAACCACACTGTGACAAGCAATGATGTATAGGAAAGGGCACTGGAAACAGTGAAAAAAGCATGAGTATGAATCCCCCACGCTCCCTAATGACCATCTGACAGTAAGTCTCTCAGCCCCTCTAAGCCTCTGTTTCCACCTTGTGGAACATGAAGGCCCTGGTTAGCCTAACAGATGATCAGATGAGGTTGTACACTAAAGCCATTTTAAAAAAAATAAGGCTCTCTGAAGGTATCTTCTTACAATATCTTACAGATTGAGAATCATGGACACTTGTTTTACATTCAAAGTATACACAGCTCTGTACGAGGTAGTGGAAAATAGGACATGGAGAGAAAAAGAGAACAGGAGAAACGTGGTACATGCCAGGCACCAAAATGAGTGACGTGAATGTTTAGAATTAAGAGAAAGACAGGCTGTGGTGGGCTGCCCAGGGCGGGCCTCTCCCAAACTTTACTGCGTAAAGACCATCATTTCACAAGGAGACTCTGGTCACTTTGTGTTCCAGGATGGCTTATTGCACAGGTAGCATCCTGAAATCTAGAAATCTGCCATATTAGTGCATTTGGGTAGTTTATCCTTTCTTGGACTCAATCTCAGGTTGCCTACTCCTTAGAGTTTGTGAAGTTAAGAGTGTAAAGTTACTCATTTTGCAAGCATTGAAAGTCATCATCTCAACAAGGAGATGCTACTGTGAACATAAGTATCAGAAAGATCCATAAAGTCATCTTTTCACACTTTTGATTTAATTGAGGGAGGGGAGGAAAATCTGAAAATCTCAAGGAATTTTTAATCTTAAGATTAAAAAATGTAGCTCACACATAGTTGACCAGCACTAGCATTTTTCTTTTAAGGTGTGTGACCTTGTCTACACTTAGACTTTTAGATAATTTTTATTACGGTTTAACCCTAATGTTTTAAAATTACACTTCATAGTAGGTTTAGAAATTAATGTTGTATGTGATATATTAGCATTTTTACTTGAAGTGCCTTGATAGCCACATATTTAAGGTTAAATAAAAATTATAATTTAACAGTCATCATTATTATAATTGATCTGAATAAAAATATGAACTAATTGTAGGGGTCAAAGCAAGTTATGTGGTAAATAAAAATTATTTTTAACAATAAAATTGAGGTTTTTATTTTTTTATTTTTTTTTGAGACGGAGTCTTGCTCTGTCGCCCAGGCTGGAGTGCAGTGGTGAGATCTCGGCTCACTGCAAGCTCCGCCTCCCGGGTTCACGCCATTCTCCTGCCTCAGCCTCCTGAGTAGCTGGGACTACAGGCGCCCGCCACCACGCCCGGCTAGTTTTTTGTATTTTTTAGTAGAGAAGGGGTTTCACCGTGTTAGCCAGGATGGTCTCGATTTCCTGACCTCGTGATCCACCCGCCTCGGCCTCCCAAAGTGCTGGGATTACAGGCTTGAGCCAACGCGCCCGGCCAAAATTGAGGTTTTTAAACTTGTCTTGGGTGAAGACTGTATCTGGGTAATAGATTGAGCTCTAGACAGTGAAGCGTACCTGTGGATACTAGTTACCATTATGATTAATAAACACGTTGTTATACTTCAATTGTAATAGCATTTTATTACGTATTATTTTTCACCAATGAATACAAACAGGCCAGTTGCCACTGTACAGGTTCCGTTTAAACTCTTGGCATTAAAAAAGGAATCCTCATTCATACTTGAAAAACATTGGAAATCCCTGACCTAGTCCATGCTAGTCTGTGATATTACCCTGGCCCTTCATCTTGACTGACTCTGTAGATTTAATGTTGGTTTACGTATTTCTTACCCTTTTGGATAGATACCTTTTCTAAAGGAAGCGATGATGGAAAACTGGCTGTTAGCTAGGTTGAGATGTGTGCACACTTCATCACTCTCTTAACAGGCAGATACCCATCAGCCTAAAGGATGACTTTTTGCCACCCTACTTTCCTTTCTGCCTGGCCATCTCCTCCTTAGAATCTTCCTTGACCATGTTGTGTGTTCCAGTACCTTCTTGTTGAAGAACGTATTGGAAAAAATAGTCAATGTCTTTTAACCTGATTCTTCCTTCTATTCTTTTGAGGACAGTGTCATGCGCCTCCATGTGAAGAGACCACCAAACAGGCTTTGTGTGAGCAACATGGCTGTTTATTTCACCTGAGTGCAGGGGGGCTGAGTCGGAAAAAGGAGTCAGGGAAGGGAGATAAGGGTGGGGCCATTTGATAGGATTTGAGTAGGTAAAGGAAATTACAGTCAAAGGGGGGGTTGTTCTCTGGCGGGCAGGAGTGGGGGGTCACAAGGTGCTCGGTGGGTGAGCTTTTTGAGCCAGGATGAACCAGGAAAAGGAATTTCAGAAGATAATGTCATCGCTTAAGGCAAGGACTAGCCGTTTTCACTTCTTTTGTGGTGGAATGTCATCAGTTAAGGCGGGGCAGGGCATTTGCACTTCTTTTGTGATTCTTCAGTTACTTCAGGCCATCTGGGCATATGCCTGCTAGTCACAGGGGATGGGATGGCTTGGCTTGGGCTCAGAGGCCTGACAGACAGCTTTGATTGTTTCTAAAGTGCCAATGGAAAAATAAATCCAAGAATTTGTACCCCCAGTTTTTGAAAAATTGTCGTGTAGGGCAACTGTAAAACACATACTATGTGCTATATGTTTCCTACAATTAAACCAGTATGAATAGGGTTGAAATGCATCAGTTGAATGGATTAGAGATTCAAGAATATATGAAGATCTGATATGTGATAAACCTGGCAAAAGTCAGTTCAGAAAAGGTGATTTATTCAATAAATATCACTTATATAACTGATTATACATCTGGAAAAAAATAATTTTAGGCACCCTTCCCACACTGCATACAAAAATTCTAGATGAATTACTGTTCTCAATGTTCTCTAAAAATGCACAAGTAATAGAGGTAGGTCTTTAAACCTAGGTCTGCCTTACTCCAAAGCTACTGAGCTACATTTTAAATGTTAATAGATAATGCCAGATTATGAGTCCCAAAGATGAGAGGAGAGAAACATTTTCTTTTGCTAACATTTGGCTGTTTTTATTTTTTGTCGTAAACAATGCTGAGATGAACATCCTAATGTCTACATTGATAAGTGGATACGTGATTATTTTCTTTTGAACACATTCCTGGAACTGAAATAGCTGTGGTTGAGGGCACCCAGGCTTTTGAAATAAACTTCCAGATTGCTCTCCAGAGAGGCTGTGCTAATTTAGTGACTTTATTCTTTTGTCATGTTTAATATCCCACTGTTTTTCTCTTTAGACCATCTTTTGTTAAGGAGAAGTACTGTACTCCCATCTTCCTTTTATATTGGCAAGTTTCTGATTAACCTAGGGCTTCCTGTGAAATAGGGAGAAACTGATATTTTGTATCCTTTTATCATCTGTATTAATAAGCTCATAAAGAAAGTATCACTTTGACCCCAGATGTCTCTTTCTCTAGCATTGATCAGAGACCTCTGTTAAGATCCAGCCATATAGAACAACAACAGTAGGGTTTTACTCTCCGTTCTATCAGTATATTAGCTGTGCTGGAGGTGAGGCTCCCCAACCCTTCCTCCTGCAGCCAGAGAGCTGCATCCCTAGAAGAACTTGCTCTTACATGACTTCTACCGCTTGCCATTCAGTGTAAGTGCAGCATATTTCCAAACTGCATAACAAATGTGCTGTGTGAAGGCTTCCTCCTGTCTTTGTTGTCTTTCATGCAAACAGTTCTTTTTGATAGAATCTGGAATTTACCGAATTCATTCCGAAGGCTGTGAAATGTGATCTCTATGAGTTCTAGTCTTCCTGTGAGGATGCATTCTTTTTGTGGAAGGCACCACGGGGTTGACACAGTATTATTTATTTTTCTTCCACATACTTTTTGTACCTTCCTCTGTAACCAGTATGAGGCTGTATTGAAGAGAGATAATCTTGCCAAGTATTTGATATACATAGAATTCTTTGTGAGTTGCTATTTTAACTTAAAAACTTTAAATAATTTAATATGCTAAATATTATCCATGTGCCAAAGGAAAATAAAAGTAAGTTCTTTTCAGAGCAGGGAGTTTTATGTCTTACAGTATTCAGTGTGAAATAGGATAGAGGTGTATCATCAATCACGGTGCATGCTAGACAGAATTTAGAGTGTTTGCATCCTGTGATGAGAGTTACCTGCTCTCAGTGCAGAGCATGTTTGGGTTTTGTTTCTACTTTTTTTTTTTATCATAGACTTAGACTATTCTAAATAGGCTGAAAATTATCACAGAAATTGTTGAAGTTGGCTCTGAACAAGAATGCTTGATCTTTCTGTAAGCAGCTTTATTAATGCACCTCAAGGCACTGTTCGCTACCATTTCCTTCTGCTTATTGCAGACCAACTAATGTGTTAACAGAGATCTGAATCATGACTTTTTTTTTTTTCCCCATAGACATAGGCCAACTCTTTCCTTGAGCTAAAATTTAGCCAGAAAGAGAAAAAAAAAAAAAAAAAAAAAAAAAAAACCATTTTGGTGCATGTGGCATGAAAATGAAACAGTGCAGGTTTATTTAGGGTCTCCTTTAACCTACATCTTAAAAATATATTTTAAGTCTGTAATATGCCTGTTAAACATTAGCACAGTTATCAAAATAATGATATTTGTAAAATCAATCTGAATATGTGAAATTTGTAGCTTTATATACAAATACATATGCATGCATATATATTTCAACATATTAATATGTATATATCTCAATATATGTATATCTCAAATTTGCATATATGTCTTATATAATTGAGATAGCACAGATTATAAAGGATTTCTTAAAGAGGCTGCAAATTTAGGTATTTGTCATTAAATAATCTTATAATATTTCAGTGCCTGAAATCATTCTAGCCTGTATATTGTAGTTATTTGCATTTTCTTCCCTTTTCTAAATATAGTCTCCAGATGAATTAATATACTCACAATCAACATATTGTGGCACAAGTAAGAACTATGTGGATTAGACAAGTTCAAAGCAGTCCTGACACCCACTTGACTAAAGCATGTGCCTCATGTCCCCTTTACCTTCAGCTCTTCTGGGCCACTGCTGGATGCTCATTCCTGTTCCTTCACTGACTGTCTTGCAGTATGTGCACTGAAATACTTCTTTGCCTGTTTATCATATCTTTGGTTCCTCTCCATCCTTAATGCTGAACTTTCAGAGCATGTAGAATAAGTCAGAAGTCTCTTGTGCTGATTATATCTATTTGACAGATGTGTTCAGAAATTTTCTTGTACTCATTAAAATATAAAGTAAAAATTGAAATGCTTTATATGATATTAATATGGATATTACTATGACAAGTGATGGCTTAAAATGAAAAGATTTCTTTTAAGAACTCTTGTCATATTTTCTTCTATTTTCATGTTTTAATATTTCTAGAAAATGCTTTTACTCTATTAAAGATTACAGTTTTGTAATTTTTAGCAATACTGCTATGGAGTCTAGCTGAAATTAGTGTATTACCTTAGTGCAAACTTTCTTCTTATCATTCTCGATTGTTGAAAGCAGTAAAGGTTTACACAAAATGTATAACAGTGTTGAGTAAACTCAACCAGCTTTTAATATATTTTTTAGAAGGTTAGGAGAAAGAATAACCTATTTAAGGACCTAACCTACTTTTAAATCTTGCAGACTATGTTATTTTTGAATTTTAAAATATTTTTCGTTTCTGTTCTTTTGTATTTTGTTTATTGTAACCATAGTTTGTCAGGAGTTAAAATCCGGCCAAAACTGGGGGTGGGGGGCCCAACACCACACATCTGTGTTTGTAATGTAGTATTTATTAATATAGGTCATATAACCTTAATGTATCAGTACCTGATGGATATGTGAATTATTTAAAATGAGCATCTGGGTACTATTTTTTGATATTTGAAGTAAACTGAATTTTTCATGTTCATATGTTATACGATATACCAAAATTATCCCGGTAAAGTTTTCAAATCCAACTGGGGAATCAGCAGCAATGTTTCTCCCTCATTTCATGGGTCAAGCAAGCTTAAAGTTGGATACAACCTTTAAAATGAGCTGATTATGTACACATTTAAACATCATTTTGTTAATAACTTGTGAGCCAGTTAAACTGAAAGGTTGCTTTGCTTGCCTCATTTTTTTTTTTTTTATTTTTTTGGAATTAAAACTACTAAAAAATAAGTCCAGAAACATCAATTTGGCTGACCTCACTCTCCCCCTAAATTTAGTAGTTTTATAAAGCAGAAAACTTCTAAAATTACTTATTTATTTACAGACAGGATCTCACTGTGTCACCCAGGCTGGAGTGCAACAGCATGATCATGGCTCACTGCAGCCTTGGACTCCTGGGTTCGAGCGCTCCTCCCACCTCGGCCTCCCAAAGACTTGAGATTACAGGCATGAGCCCACTGCACCTGGCCTAAAGGTTTTTTTTTTTTTTAAGGAACAATTTTCTTGACAGAATTATTCAGAATTAGAAATTGTGAATCATGTTATCAAGCTTTTGAAAACTCTTAATTTAATTGAGAAAATTAAGTACTAATACTGTGGCCTAGGTCGTTTGGGTGGTAGTGTGATACAACTCCTAAACATAAGATTTTACTTTTTTTTTTTTTTTTTTTTTTCTTTTTGAGACGGAGTCTCGCTCTGTCGCCCAGGCTGGAGTGCAGTGGGGTGATCTCAGCTCACTGCAAGCTCCGCCTCCCAGGTTCACACCATTCTCCTGCCTCAGCCTCCTGAGTAGCTGGGACTATAGGTGCCCGCCACCACGCCCAGCTAAGTTTTTGTATTTTTAGTAGAGACGGGGTTTCACGGTGTTAGCCAGGATGGTCTCGATCTCCTGACCTCGTGATCCACCTGCCTGACCTCATGATCCACCCACCTCGGTCCCCCAAACTGCTGGGATTACAGGCATGAGCCACCACGCCTGGCTGATTTTACACTTTTGAACCCTGTGGTTCCTAGAAGTTGAAGTCCTATCCCCCAGTAGATACTTGTTGAATGAATGCTCACTCAGCCACTCTATTTGCCAGAGGTTACTAGTTTCTCACCTACCTCTTCTCCCCTCTCATCTAGGCTGACATACTCTGAAAGGAAGGCAGAATTTGCTAATATGTTCATTTGTGATCCATATTTTTCCCTTGGAAATAATTATTTTCATTTTGCTGGACCACGTTTTAGAGAGCCTCACTTGTGTTGATTTGATTCTGAGCAGTGTTTCTGAGCTGGACTGACCACAGAGTAAGATCTTACCTTATTCAGGGCTGTGAATCATATCGAGCCATTTGTCTCACCTGTCATGCAATTTGCCAATTAGGTCGTTCTAGGGGTTGAGGGAAATGAAAGACTTGGAAATAATCATTACCTTCTCAGAACAAAGCAGCAGTAGTTAAATGCTTTTGTCCAGTCATTTTACTCTGATGTTCAATAAATTCAGAAGTGGAAGGTAAGTTAGGATCTTATTGTTGCATAATTATCCTTTCCACTTTATCTGAAGATTATACAGAAGATATTTAAATCAGTGCCTTACACAGTTATAAGTTGTGTATTTCTATTTTTCTTATTACATTTTTTAATTGTAAAACTAAAACCTATTAGTTGAAGAACATTTGGAAAATACAGAGAAATAGTAAATAAAAAATTTAAAATTACTCCTCATCCTACCATCTAGTGTAATTATTTAATGGATTTCTTTCTGGTCTTTCCTATTCATATATTTTTTCATAAAATTTAATTATTGCCTTATATTGTGCAGCAATAGCTGACGTTTTCTGAGTGCCTGTTTCATAGCAGTCAGTGATCTAAGAGCTTTAAATGCATTATCTACTTAATGTTCACAGCAATCTAGAAGGCAGTTATTTTCCAATGATGAATCTGAAACTTAGATTTTGCGCTATGTCAAAAAATTAGAAATTTAAGACTTCTAGCTTAGACAAGATGGCACAGACCTGTTTCTCCTACTTCCTCCCAACTAAATACAATGATAGACCCCAGAAATAATGCAAGAAACAGAAGGAGAACTCAAAAAATGGGTAGGAAGAAGTCAAGATGGTTTGGGGCCCAGTACCAAAGGACTGATAGAATGGCAGGGCATCTCACATTCCCTCACCCATCAGGGGAGGCAGATCTGGCCTTTCTTGACCTCTGAACTAGCAACCGAGGTAGCCTAGGGAGGCTGCTTCCTTTTTTTATTCAAATGGAAGCAAGCAAGCAGCCAGGGGAAATCCTCTTCCTGCTGAGATATCCTTTCCCAGTGTGTGATACCTGGACTTCTGGGAAGTAATTGTTACATGGATCCCACTGCAACAAATGGTCCGGCTGAGTAGCTTCTTTGTCCTCATGCACCTAAGACCACCCTCTTTTGCCCAGAGAGGAATAGGTGGTTAGGAAGGCCTAATCCAGTCTGTGGGCCCTAAGACCACCACTCCTCCTACTGAGAGACACTGGGAATTAGGCCTGGGGAAGTCCCTTCACTCCCTCAGGCAGCATCAGCAGGGACCAGTGGGGGCCCCTGTCAGAACCAGACAAATGAAGCAGACCCAAAGAATGCTGCAAAGGCTCTGAAAATTAAGCTGGCCCTGGAACCATAGCCCACAAAACTAGACCAGGACCCACATGCTAAGCCTAAACAGGGTGACTGC
Organism: Macaca thibetana thibetana; assembly: GCF_024542745.1. NCBI lineage: Eukaryota > Metazoa > Chordata > Mammalia > Primates > Cercopithecidae > Macaca > Macaca thibetana. Next base: position 149,036,388 of record NC_065580.1, read on the forward strand.
CTAGACAGGAAATCAGCAAGGATGAAGAAGGTCTGAACAACACAATCAAGCAACAGGACTAAATGGACATTTCAGGAATACTTCACCCAGAAACCACAGAATACATAGTCTTCCAAAGAATTCATGGGACATTCACCAAAATGGCACACATCCTGGGCCACAGAGCACTTTTAAACAGCCAAACTCATGCGGAGTACACTCTCTGATCGTAGTGGAGTCTCTTAGAAATCAGTAAGGGAAAGACAACAGGAAAGTCTTTAAACAGGTAAAAATGAAACAGCACACTATTAAATAATCTATGATTTAAAGAGGAGATTTTAAAGGAAATAAAAATACATAAAACTGAAAAACAGAACATACCAAAATATTTGGGATGCAGGTAAAGCGGTCTGAGAGTGAAATTTATGGCAATAAGTTACTCCATTAAAAATGAGGAGAGAGAGAGAAAGTTCAATAGAAGCCTCCAGTGATTGTACTCATTTCTACATAGGATCATCAAATTAAACAATGACCTACGGAAAAAAAGCATCTTCATAAGAACCAAAAATCAGGTGAGCAATCACAGTACCTAGTTTTAACATCATACTAAGGAAAGAGGCACTGAGGAGAGTAGGAGAGATAGTCTTCAATCACCTAGGCCACCTTTCCCTCATCCAAAAAATACAACTGATAAGTTTATTAGAGTTGCAGTATACAAAATTAACATCCAGAAAGGAGTAGCATTTGTCTATGCCAAAAACAAACAATCTGGGCCGGGCGTGGTGGCTCCCGCCTGTAATTCCAGCACTTTGGGAGGCCGTGATGGGTGGATCACGAGGTCAGGAGATAGAGACCATCCTGGCTAACACGGTGAAACCCCGTCTCTACTAAAAATACATTTTAAAAAAATGAGCTGGGTGCGGTGGCGGTGCCTGTAGTCCCAGCTACACGGGAGGCTGAGGCAGGAGAATGGTGTGAACCCAGGAAGCGGAGCTTGCAGTGAGTGGAGATCACTGCACTCCAGCCTGGGCGACAGAGCAAGACTCCGTCTCAAAACAAAAACAAAAAAACAATCTGAAAAAAGAAATCAAGAAACTAATCCCATTTACAATAGCTATAAAAAATACTAGGAATTAAGTTAACCAGAGAAGTGAAAAATCCCTATAAGGAAAACTATAAAACTTTATGCAAGAAATTGAAGAGGACACAAAAAAACAGAAATTACATGTTTGTAGATTTGAAGAATCAATATTGTTCAAATGTCCATACTACCCAGGGCCATCTATAGATTCAGTGCAATCCCTATGAAAATCCCATGACATTCTTCACAGAAATAGAAAAACAATACTAAAATTTATATGGAACCACAAAAAGCCCAGAATAGAAAAAGCTATCCTAAAGAAAAAGAATGTCACTTGAGGAATCACATTTACATGACTTGAAATTATACTACAGAGCTATAGTAAACAAAACAGCACAGTATGGGCCTAAAAATAGACAAATTGACCAGTGGAACAGAATGAAAAACCCAGAAATAAATCTATACACCTAGAGTGAACTCACTTTTGACAAAGGCATCAAGAACATACGTTGGGGAAAGGACACTCTCTTCAATAAATGGTGCTGGGGAAACTGGATATCCATATACAGAAGAATGAAACTAGACCTCTATGTCTCGTCATATACAAAAATCAAAATTGATTAAAAACTTTAAGACGTGAAGATTATGAAACTACTAAAAGAAAACATTGGGGAAACTCTCCAGGACATTGAATGGGGTAAGGATTTCTTGAGTCATACCCTACAAGTGTGGGCAAACAAAGTAAAAATGGACAAATGAGATCACATAAAGTTAAAAAGCTTCTGCACAGCAAAGGAAAACAATCAACAAAGCAAAGAGACAACTCATTGGGAGAAAATATTTGCAAACCATCCATCTGACAAGGGATTAATAACCAGAATATATAGGGAGTCCAAGCAAGTCTATAGGAAAATATTTAATAATCTGATTTAAAAATGGGCAAAAGATCTGAATACATATTTCACAAAAGACATACAAATCCAAACAGGTGTATTAAACATCACTGATCAACAGAGAAATGCAAATCAAAACAATTATACAACGAGGTATCATCTCACCCCAGTTAAAATGGCTTTTATCTTAAAGACAGGCGGTAACAAATGCTGGCAAGAATGTGGAGAAAAGGGAATCCTCATACACTTTCCGTGGGAATGTAAATTAGGGCAACCGCCATGGAGAGCAGTTTGGAGGTTTCTCAAAAAAGTGAAAATAGAGCTACCATACGATCCAGCAAGTCCACTGCTAGGTATATATCTCAAAGAAAGGAATCAGTATACCGAAGAAGTATCTGCACTCCTGTGTTTTTTGCAGCACTATTCACAATTGTCAACATTTGTAAGCAACCAAAGTGTACTTCAGCAGATGAATGGATAAAGAAAATGTGCTACATATACACAATGAAGTATATTCAGCCATAAAGAAAAATGAGATCCTGTCATTTGCAACAACATGGATGGAACTGGAGGTCGTTTTGTTAAGTGGAATAAATCAGGCACAGAAATATGTGTTCTCATTTATGGGAGCTGAAAAAAGTAAAACAATTGAACTCATGGAGATAGAGGGTAGAATGGTTCCCTGAGGCTGGAAAAGGTTGGTGGGGGTGGGGCAAGTGGGGATGGCTAATGGGTACAAAAATATTGTTAGAATGAATAAGATCTAGCATTTCATAGTACAACAGGGTGACTACAAATAATTTATTATACATTTAAAAATAACTGGAGGCCAGATGTGGTGGCTCACACTTTGTAATCCCAGCACTTTGGGAGGCTGAGGTAGGCTGATTATCTGAGGTCAGGAGTTTGAGACCAGTCTGGCCAACATGGTGAAACCTCATCTCTACTAAAAATACAAAAATTTAGACAGGTGTGTTGGTGCACACCTATAATCCCAGCTACTCTGGAGGCTGAGGCAGGAGAATCGCTTGAAACTGGGAGGCAGAGGTTGCAATGAGCCAAGATTGCGCCACTGCACTCCAGCCTGGGCAGCAGAGTGAGACTCTGTTTCAAATAAATTAATTAAAATAACTGGAAGAGTATAATTGGATTGTTGGTAACACAGAGAAGGGATTAGTACTTAGGTGATGGATACCCACACCTCATTTACCCTGATGTGATTATTATACATTGTATATCTGTATTACAATATCTCATGTATCCCATAAATACACCTACTATATACTCACAAAAATTAAAAATATTAAACAATGAGGAAAGGTCTCAAATCAATAATCTACTTATACTTCAATAAATTAGGAAAAGAAGAGCAAAATAAATCCAGAAGAAGCAGAAGGAAGGAGATAATGAAAGCAAAAGTCAACAAAATTGAAAATAGGGAAACAGTAGAAAAAAAATCAATGTGTCAAAAATCTGGTCCTTGAAAAACTTTAATAAAATTGATAAATCTGTAACAAAATCGAGAGGAAAAGAGGACACAACTCTGTAATATCAGGAAAGAAATGGGACAACAATACAGATCCTAGACCCACTAAAGGACTAATAAAGGACAAGATTATACTCACACATTTTCCAACTAAGAAGAAATGAGGCCAATTTGTCAAAAACTTCGAACTACTAATAACCAGGATGACACAGAAAATCTGGAGAGTCCTGTAACCATTAGGGAAATGGAGAGAGGGTGGTGGCTATGGGCACAAAAGAGCAAGACCAGGGAGTCCTTATGGCAATAGAAATGTTCAGTGTATTGGTGTGATGGACACAGGAACCCACAAATGTGCTAACGTTTTATAGAATTAAGTACACACACATACAAATAAATATCAAACTGGGGAAATCTGAGTAAGATAATTGGATTATATCCATGTCAAAGAAATCCTGGTCCCAGTGTCGTACTAAGGCTTTCAAAACGGTGCCATTGGGGATAACTCAGTAATGGGTACTCAGAATCTCTTTGTATTATATCCTATAACTTGCATGTGAACCTGTAATTATCTCAGTTAAATTTTCAATTAAAAAAAAACTGTCAGCTTGTTGCTTTAGGAGTTGAACTCCGACCATGTGACTTCAGAGCCCTTATTCACATGTCTGCACCTCCACGTTATTCTGAGACATTGCATTCCAAGTAGTTTTACATGATCACATGTAGGTCATACGATATGTAAATAGAAAAGTATGTTTGTATATAACTTTGTCTTTAACAGCAATTATTGATATTAGATATAGCATAGTTTTGTTTTCTGGTTCCTCCCCCACTCCCCCCCCCGACCCTGTTCCTGTCTCATAGTTTGAAGTTTCCCTGAAGTATTCACAGTTGTTGTCCCCAAAGACTTTAGATTCCACGTGGCATAAAGCCAATATATTCTATTGAAATGGCCAGTATAGTTGCCAAATCAGATGTTTTTAAGCTTACAGAAATGACAATTTCATATGCCATTTCTTTTCATATGGTCAAAGAACTTATTGAGCAAAATGGGAGATTTCTGGAGTAGGTCATAGGATGGAAGGAGTTGCTGGAGGGGACAAGAGAGCTCTAGTATCCTCAGAGTTTGAAATGTAGGACACAGTCTTTTCATTTCCACCTCATATTTTCTTCTTCCTGGATTTTGGCACATACTGCCTGCAGTGGAATCATTGGTAGTGTCCAGTATCATCTTCTACCAGTCCTGCAGTCTGAAGGAAATAACTTCTCTATTCCAGGATTTGTTAGAAAAGATCGTAAAGGAGATTAGAATTTACCTGGCTTGGATCACATGCCCAACACTTTTCCAGTCACTGGGCAAGAGGCAATGATTGGCCTGGTACAGGCCATGTGGACAGGGAGGGAGAGGTTATTGCTCTGTGAAGGAAGTAGGAGCTGGGAGGGGACAGAGGGCCAACCCAGACATAGCCGTTAGAGCGACTGCTGGGAGCCAGGAGCCGCTGAAGCCTGTGTCTGAGATGATCAAGTCAAGCTATCTAAATGGCAGTTAAATCGTGAACATAAAAATCATTTTCAAAGTATGCTTGAATTCAGCAGAATTTTTCTCCTCTGCTAATGACAAGGCAGTCTATATTAGAGACTGTCAAAAATATTTCATAAGAAGCATTAAAACAAGGAGTAATTTTTGTAGACTTCTCTATGCATTTTATTAGACAATGTGTACGCTGCTCCAAAGTCACATAATCGTTTTTCCCCCACTCTACTCAAGACCACTTAGATTGTTTGAAAGAAGGCTTTGGCTAATGGGTATTGGAAGGAATGGCTGATTGTTTTAGAATGTCCTGTAGCATACAGGATGTATTTTTTTGAAGAGTTAAGAATGAAAATAGAAAGCAAGCATGTTCCCTCTAACTGCATTTACTTTCCTTGAAGCCATTAGTGTGTAAGTCAGATGCTCAACTTATGATACATAGATATTACTACAGTATATTATTATTATTATTATTATTTTTGAGACGGAGTCTCGCTCTGTCGCCCAGGCTGGAGTGCAGTGGCCGGATCTCGGCTCACTGCAAGCTCCGCCTCCCGAGTTCACGCCATTCTCCTGCCTCAGCCTCCTGAGTAGCTGGGACTACAGGCGCCCGCCACCACGCCCAGCTGATTTTTTTGTATTTTTAGTAGAGACGGGGTTTCACCGTGGTCTCGATCTCCTGAACTTGTGATCCGCCCGCCTCGGCCTCCCAAAGTGCTGGGATTACAGGCGTGAGCCACCGCGCCCGACTATTATTATATATTATATACTCTTACATATATTCTTGAAAATTGTGAACAGATAGAATAATGACTTGCATGAATATATAATTGAGTAATTTACTATGATGAAGTCTGACTTGATAGCACATCAACACAGTAAGCCTCAGTTTAAACAGTTCTGCTGTTTCCTTTCGGAAATGGTAGTTGGGAGTACTGTCCACCGTTATGCAGCATGGCGTTTATGAAGACCTGTGTGGACTCCGCTTGGGTCCATTTCCAGGAAAAATGTTTTCTCTGCCAATGAACTTTGTTTCTTTTGCCAGAAAATGCAGAAAGATGCATGTTTCTAATACTTTTTTAGTGCCAGGATACTTAGAAGCAGCCCGGTTCAGTGCCCAGATGTAGTAATCAACTTCCTCAGAGGTAGTCATTCATTCACGCTCTTTTCTGATTCACCGCGAGTGTCTTGCAAGAGCTTGCACTTGACCTGCCTGCAGCCCTGTTGTAACAGTAGTGACACAACTCGCCTGTGTCCGTTTGTCATTTCTAAATAGTTTTTGAATCATAAATATTTGAACCTCAAAGTAACTCTGTAAAGTATAAATAGAGATGACATTGTGTTTTTTCCAAAAAAAAAAAAAAAAAACCCACAAAACCTTAACGGAAACAAGCACAGATTGAACTTAACGTCAGTGTAGATTGTAGACTTCACAAGGCTGGTCTGTGTTTTGTTCACTGTATCCCTTGCTCCTAGTGTAATGCTTGACAATAAATGTTTCAGGATAACTGATGTTGAATAAACTTAAAAAGTACTGAGCACCTCAGAACTTTGAAGAACATGGAAATGCTTGTATTAGCAGAAGACAGAAATCTGTAGCCCCAGGAGACCGCAGATAGCTCAAGCCACCTGTCATGAGCACATTTCTTTGAAGTCTGGTGTTTTATCTTAAGAACCCATACACAACTGAATTCTTCTTTATATTAGGAATGTTCGTTTTATCATAGAGATTGTTTTAAATGTTACTTATAAAATATTATGCTTCTGCAAAATACGCTGTTTATCCTGAATACCCTAGCATATCTTTAGAAGTATGTACTTTTATTGCTTTTGAGAAATACAAATGTCCAATTAATTACATTCTATTAATGTACTGTCTATATGCTGATATCCAAATTTATGTCTTTTATCTTTATTTCATCCCTGAAATTACCATTTTAGTTAATGACAAGTCTGTTTCTCCAGTTGATTGAGGAAAAAAAAAATTCTAAGTCATCCTTGATGTGTTTTTTCTTTTTTACCTTATATCCAGTGTATTGGATAATACCATTGGCTTTGACTTGGGAATATATCTGGAATTTGGTCATTTTTAACTGTTCCTACTACCGCTACCAATCTGCCACCATTATCTCTTACCTGGATTCCTGCACTGGGCTTTTAGCTGGCTTGCGGGTTTTCCCTTGTTCCCCACAGCCCAGTCTCCACACAGCATTGGCACGATCCTGTAAAAACATCAGAGCGGGTGGCACCCTTCTCAGCACTCTCCAGTGGCCACCCATTTAAACAGAGTTAAGACCCATGTCTCCTCTGGGCCTGGCAGAACCCTCTCTGTATCCTCCTCTCCTACTACCCCTCCCCAGCTCTGCTCTTCCAGCCTCTCTGGCCTCCTTCCTGTTCCTCCCACCTGCCCGAGTTGCTGCTGCTTCTGGGCTCTGCATTTGCTCTTCCCGCAGGTGTCCAGATGGCTGTCTCCTACACTTCCTTTGAGTCTTTTCTCAAAACATTTCTTTTTTTTTTTTTTTTTTTTTTTTGAGACGGAGTCTCGCTGTGTCGCCCGGGCTGGAGTGCAGTGGCCGGATCTCAGCTCACTGCAAGCTCCGCCTCCGGGGTTTACGCCATTCTCCTGCCTCATCCTCCCGAGTAGCTGGGACCACAGGCGCCCGCCATCTCGCCCGGCTAGTTTTTTGTATTTTTTAGTAGAGACGGGGTTTCACCGTGTTAGCCAGGATGGTCTCGATCTCCTGACCTCGTGATCCACCCGTCTCAGCCTCCCAAAGTGCTGGGATTACAGGCTTGAGCCACCGCGCCCGGCTTCTCAAAACATTTCAATGAGATCTTCCGCATTCATTCCACCTACGACTTCACACCAACCCCCAAACATGGTGTCCTTTCTCACTGTTTTTTTTTTTTTTTTTTTTGGCACTTATCACATCTAACATACTATATGTTTAATGTGGTGGAGATATTGAATGTCTGTCCTTCCCTTCCCCGCCGCCCCCCCACCCCCAAGCCTAGAGCAACACTAGATTGCAAGCTTGATGAGGGTAGGGGAGAAAGGCACCTGTTATCTAAGAGACCTGCCAGGAAATCTTTGCTTAATCCTAATCTGTCTCCAGAGTTCTATTAGAATCCTCCCTTTTTACTCTCCTTGGTTTTTTTTTTTTTTTTTTTCGAGGGCAGGGGGTTGACCCCTAACACCCTCAAAAGGCTGCCTCTTGGCTTTAGGATATTAAGCCAAATTTTCGTCAAAAACCCATCCGAACTGCCTTCCTTGGGCATCAGGGATGGAGCTTTTATTGAAGAAAAGAAAGACACTGTCTCCTCTCTGGTCGCTTGTTTATTCCTAAGTTTCATAGGTGTGTTTCTACATGTTAGATACCATAGGCAGTGAACCTCGAGATCTCTGAGAACATAAGCTTTCTCATGAGCACTCTTTTCCCTGTGGGTAGACCACCCCTAAGGTGGGAGTGGTGGTATTTGTTTCCCCAAATGGTAGTTACGGGTCAGGTATGATACCCGGCATGTGGTAAATGCTCAGTAAATAATTTCTGAATCAAGACTGCTTCCCTAAATTTTAATCTGATGACTTATTTTCTCCTTACATGGGTGATACTTGGCCTTCCCATTTTAACATTCCGAAGCTGCAGGAGATACTATTAGAGGCCAGGCTACAAAGAGCTCATGTTCCCTTCCAGAATACACTGTTTCTAACAAGCAAGCTAAGTAAATTTCTCTGAATCTGGATTTAAACAAAATTTGTTATAAGACTGGCCTTGCATTTGGAACATGTTTTTATAAGGAACCTGTAAGTCATGAATATTTCACTTTCTTTTCTAAGGTTTCTTTTCACATGCACGTTTGCTTTCATTTTCCTGTTAAAATGGATTGAGAAAGATTAGCACAAATGCCGGTGGGGAAAAATACAGAGGAAATATGCAATCATAAATATTTTAGGCCTCCGTTTTTCAACAACCCACAGCTATGTGTACACAGTTGATCTGGGACAGAGTGCGACGCCTTGTCTCTACAATGTGTTGCCTCAAAGCGAGTGTTCACCTGGGGAATAGAACTGGGAGGTTTGGCAAACTGCAGAGCACCCTAGTGAAAAATGCTTCCAAGTGTAAGGCAGACTCTATCTCCAAGGATTTCAGACCATATTCTACCATTTCCAAAAATGACCTGCCATCATCAGCTTTGATCCCTACCTTTAAGATAACGTTTTCTTTTCTTTTCTTTTCTTTTTTTTTTTTTTTTTTTTTTTTGAGACGGAGTCTGGCTCTGTCGCCCAGGCTGGAGTGCAGTGGCCGGATCTCAGCTCACTGCAAGCTCCGCCTCCCGGGTTTACGCCCTTCTCCTGCCTCAGCCTCCCGAGTAGCTGGGACTACAGGTGCCCGCCACGTCGCCCGGCTACTTTTTTGTATTTTTTTTAGTAGAGATGGGGTTTCACTGTTAGCCAAGATGGTCTCGATCTCCTGACCTCGTGATCCGCCCATCTCGGCCTCCCAAAGTGCTGGGATTACAGGCTTGAGCCACCGCGCCTGGCCAAGAGGCATATGTATCTAATAGATAAAATTGTCATTACTTATAGAAAGTATGGTCGTCTTAACAGAATTTAATAACTGATTACTAAAACTAAAGAGTACAATGACATTACTGTGTGTAAGCAGTCATCTCTTGTATCTGGAGGGGAGTGTTTCTGGAACCTCCCTCAGATACCAAAATTCACAGATGCTCAAATCCCTGACATAAAATGGCTTAGTATTTGGATGTAACCTGTGCATATCCTCCTGTGTACTTTAAATCACATCTAGATAACTTATACAACTTGATACAATGTAAATGCTATGTAAGTAGTAGTTATATTGTTTAGGGAATAATGACAAGAAAAAGAAATCTGTACATATTCAGACAAATGCAGTTTTTTCTGAATATTTTCCATCCACAGTTGATCAGATCCATAAATGTGGAACCCACAGATGCAGACAACCAACTGTATATATGATCGAACTATAAGAGTCAATTTATCTATTTTAGTAATATCCAATTAAAAATGAATAAAAACATAAGATACCCCTTGTAGCAACGAAAGCTATATAGTATCTATGAATTAATAAGAATGCATAAAAATCTCTTCAGAGTAAAATTTAAAATCTAATAAAAGGCAAAGATTATGTGAGTAAGTAGACTTTTTATTCTCTTGGAGGTCGTCGTAAAAAGTGTCAGTTCTTCACAAAATATTTAAAATTAAACCCCAACATTTTTATTGTATGTTTTTGAGGAACTTGGTAAACTGCTTTTTTATTTTATTTTATTTTATTTTATTATTATTTTTTTTTTGAGACGGAGTCTTGCTCTGTAGCCCGGGCTGGAGTGCAGTGGCCGGATCTCCGCTCACTGCAAGCTCCGCCTCCCGGGTTTACGCCATTCTCCTGCGTCAGCCTCCTGAGTAGCTGGGACTACAGGCGCCGCCACCACACCCGGCTAATTTTTTGTATTTTTTAGTAGAGACGGGGTTTCACCGTGTTAGCCAGGATGGTCTCGATTTCCTGACCTCGTGATCCGCCCGTCTCGGCCTCCCAAAGTGCTGGGATTACAGGCTTGAGCCACCGCACCTGGCGGTAAACTTCTTAAAAACATAAAGCAAGAGAGGGAAATTGATCCATTTGATTTTATCACAGTTACAGATTTCTGTTCAATGAAGGTATCTGTAGACAGATGGACAGATGACAGAATGGAAAATGATGTAGGTGTGTGCAATGTCCACAACTTAGATTAACAGGAAATCTTTGTCTAGAACTGCAAGAAACTACTGCCCCAAAAAAAAAAAAAAAAAAAAAAAAAAAAAAAAAAAAAAAAAAAAAAAAGTGATTGCAATCCAAGGAGAAAAATAAGTGATATGATCGTGCCCTTCACAAAACAGTAAACTCAAAAGGCTGACCAGCATTGGAAAAAATCATCAAGCTCATTATTACTGAGAGAAATGAGAATCGAAGCAGTAAAATGATATCCTTATTACACTAGCAAGAGTTGTCCGAGAAGGGTGGATGCTAGTGGGGATATGTGAACATAGGAATTGTCATGCCTTGGTGGTGGGAATGTAGACTTGGCACCTATACTGGAGAACAGAAGTTCTTCAATTAGGCACAGAAATACTGATCCCACATTTATTCCCCCGGGTACGCATCTCAGAAACACTTTTAGATAATTGAATAAGGGATATGCCTGAGGTATAGTATCATTAAGGCAACTGCCCTTACTGTTATGGATTTAAATTGTTAGGTTTTTTAAAAACACTGTAGCGAACATCTTTGCACTTACGATTCGGTCACTTTTCAGGTTATCTACTTAGGGAGAATAGTGCTTTGATGTTTATTAGCTTTACAACCTCAAGCAGGTATCTATCGTCTGTTCCTCAGCGGTTTCATGGGTTGTTGTGAGAATGAGATGGCTTGATACCTATAACAGGATTAGAAGTGCTTGCAAGAGTAAATGCCTAGTCAGTAGTAGCTACTATTATAGAATTATTCCTAGAAACTGAAGCACTGGGTTGATTGCTGTGGACTTTCCAAAGGCTCAGCTTTCTTTGGATATTTATTTTGTGCTCCTATGTGTCTTGATGTTTAGACTAAGTGGTCAAAAATTCTCGTCCTGGTGCTACCGAACTGCCACAGTAAACGGAAAAAACAGTAAATGAGGTACATGCTAGTCCTTGCTACAGATGAAGCTGCAGTTGGAGTTAATGGTGAATGTGCTTAGCTTTTGGGTTATGCAATCCGTATTAATTCTTCATTTGTAGCATTCCAGAAGTATCAGGAGTAGATGGTAAACCTCTGAGGGTTTTCTTTGGTTCTTCTTTGGTTCCTAATTGAGACAGGCAAGAGGGCTGTGCATTTGCTGGCTGCATAACATTCGCCATGGTTCTTTTTATTTTCTATTTTATTTATCTTTTATTTTTTCTTCTTCTGAGGCAAGGTCTTGCCGTGTTGCATAGGCTGCAGTGCAGTGGTGAGATCATAGCTCACTGCAGCCTCGAACTCGTGGGCTCAAGTGGACTGATCTTCTCACATCAGCCTCCTGAGTAGCTGGGACCATGGGCATGCACCACCACGCCCGGCTAATTTTTTGATTGATTTTTTGCAGAGACGAGGTCTCACTATGTTGTCCAGGCTGGTCTCAAACTCTTGAGCTCAAGCAATCCTCCCACCTTAGCCTCCCAAAGTGCTGGGATTACAGGCATGAACCACTGTGTCCAACCTCCATGGTTCTTTGAATAATGATCATTAAGAGATTTGTTGTTTGAACCAGTGTCATTATTGATAATGGATAAATGCATTTAATATGTTAATTGTAGTCAGCTACTTTAGGTAACTGTGATATACTCTAATGTCCCAGCCTCCCTCCAGATGAAAATAATGTTCTTCTTCTTAGTGTTCCCGTTGCTCTTTGTGCCTCTATTACAGCAGTAACCACTGTTCTTTCTATTGTGGTATATGTATATTTTTTTCTCACTAGATTTTAGTTTCTTCTGGCCAGAGACCATGGGTGATTCACCTCTGAATCCCTAAAATGATTAACATTCAAGAAGTTTTTGTCAAATTGAATTCCCTCCTTCCCCCTTTGTATCCTTTGTGCTCTTTTCTGGGAAATATTTAGAATGTCCCCAAGGTTATTGATCACTACATTCTAGAAGACCTCAGAAATGCTTCTCACCAGCCACCCATGTTAAAGAGCAGACCTGTGGCAGACAGAGCCATTCTAATTTATGACTCTTTCTTTGGTGACAGATAGATGTGGCCTTTGGCAGGCTACCTGATTCAAAATGGTTTACCCTAAGTTGATGTCATCTTTGGGAGCACCTGTAATGGATCTGATCACCGATGCCTTCAGGCACCACGCAAATTCCAGCAAGTTTTGCCCCTACCTAGGAGCATATATTTATTCTACATTGCTAATAGAAAATATTTTCCCAAAGGAATTATAGGCAAATTGCTTTAGTATCTTTATTCACTATGCAAATATTTATTTTTAGTTTAAATTCTCTAATTTATTGCCGAATATTTAGTGTGACATATATTCTTTTTTTCTAGTAACACATTACCATGAGTGGTTCTTGGGCCTTAATTTTCTCATCTGAAAAATTAATGAGTCTGTATTTTTTTATATTTACTCATTTCAAATTTATATCTTGCTTAGTTTTAAATGTTTTAAAATGTGTTTAAAGTTAGTGAAAAGAGAATACAAAAACAAATACTATATCCAGTAAGTTAGAAGCAAGAAAAACAAGGAAAAACAAAAGTGGGCATTCAAACGAGAACCAGAAGTAAAGCAGATAGACAAATGCTGAGAGCCTGGTTCAGCCGCCAGGACCGGGCATGATTTGAGTGATCTGCTGTCTAGCAACTGTCAGGGAAAAGGAATCCCAGTCAGTCACCTGGTTCCCAAGGTTCATGAGATAAACTCTGAGAAGTACAACTAATCATGGTGCTGGGAGGAGAAGGATATTTCTCTTGAGAAGTCTGGAGGAGAGCACTGTGATTGAATGAGCCCTGAGGCTCTGCACTTCACAGCCCCTCAGGCCTGGTAGTATTTGGATAACCTCTGCTGCTGAGGCCAGGGTGTCTGTGCCCACTGTTCATCACTGGTGTCTGCTTTGCACTTCTTCAAGGCAATTTTCACTTTCAACATGAACTACAGAAGTGCTCATAAGAGTAGACCCTCAGGAAGTGGTAGCCATGACTATAGAATTATTCCTAGAAATCAAAGCACTGGGTTTATTGGTATGGATTTATTTCAAGGCTCATCTTACTTTGTTTGAATATTTATTGAGTGCTACTAATGTGCTTGCCTTTTGTTAACTTTGGGAGGAAAAATTTGACCTCAAACCTATTAGAGTCTGTCCTTTGTGACACGCAGTTGGTACGTTGTTTATTATATGGTAAATGTGTCCACTTGGTGCAGCTTGTGTATGATAAACCACCATCTCCTTTTCCTCTACCTCCCAGAGATTCAGAGTGTTTTTCTCTCACTTTGGCCTTAGGACCATTCTTTTCTCTTACCAGTCTGTTTTCTTTACAATCCTGAATCACACACACCAGCTCCATCATTTGAGAGAGGTGGGGACAGAAACAACTGGCTCCCACTTCTCTGTGTCACCACCAGCGTCCAGTTGGTTTGGGCCAAGCCTTGGACTGCACGTTTCCTGGCTTTTTAAGTATCCCTTAACTCAGTGGTCCCCAGCCTTTTTGGCACCAGGACTGGTTTCATGGAAGATAATTTTCCCACAGCCCAGCGGGCAGGGAGGTGATGATCTGGGGATGAAACTGTTCAGATCATCAGGCATTAGCTAGATTCTCATAAGGAGCGTGCACCCTGGATCCCTCACATGTGCAGTTCACAGTAGGGTTTGTGCTCCCATGAAAATCAAACCCCGCCTGTGACCCGACAGGAGGAGTTGCTCAGGCAGTAATGCTTGCTTGCTCACTGCTCACCTCCTGCTGTGCAGCTGGTTCCTAACAGGCTGTGGACCGGTACCCGTCCGCAGCCCAGAGTTGGGGACCCCTGCCTTAACTAATGGATCCCTTTTCCCCAACTCTTCTCTGCCTCTTGCTGGATGAGGAGGTTTCCCATTTACTCCATTACTCTTTGGAGAAAGTCTCCAATTCTGTCTTATCTGGAAATACTTCTTATTTTCTAATGATAGGTTAATTTATAACAACATGATCATTAACTTATGTCACAGTCACAAATGGCAGTGGCCCGGCCGTATCCCGCAGTCTCGCGTAACGAAGGCATGGGAGAGCCGGTGCAATTTACTGCGCTGATAGGTCCCTAAAGGCATTTCAAGCTTTGCTCCACAAAGCACTCTCTTTTAGCACAAATTAATGTTCTTTATTTTGTTCAGTGACTTTTGTCAATATATAAATGCTTAGAATTTATTATAATCACAGTTTGCTTGCTTACTTTTCAGGCATGCTTCTTAATCCAGGGTGATTTATGTGTTTACCATCTGTAGCATGAATTTTTCTGTCAGAATGTGAACTGAGATATTTGCATTTACAGTACACACGTTTGTTTTACATTTTCTCAGAGAGCTAATACTTTGTTTTCCCAAAATAGATTTACTTAATGAAATTAGGATCTTCATGTTGAGATGTTTATTTTTAAAATTTGACTTTAGTTAACTAACTCTGTGTTACTTAATTTAATTTAGAGTTGACTTATTGAAGTTGGTAATTTACTTAAATGTAATAGCTGAACTGCATAAATTTTAAAAACTTATCCTAGCTATTTGATATTACCAATCTATAAAATCTTGATTTTGATGTTGTTGTTCTTATTGTAGATCATCTTTGTTATTAAGAGAGCAGCTTTTTAATTTTTAGTTTTTTTTTGAGATGGAGATCTTACTTTGTCGTGCACGTGGGAGTGCAGTGGCACAATCATAGTTCACTGTAACCTCAAACTCCTGGATTCAAGTGATCCTCCCGCCTCAGCCTCCTAAGTAGCTGGAACTACAGGCCCATACTACCATGCCCAGCTAATTAAATTTTTTTTTTTTTGTACAGACAGGGTCTCGCTATGTTGCCCAAGCTGGTCTTGAACTCCTGAGCTCAAGTGATTTTCCTGCCTTAGCCTCCCAAAGTGTGAGAGTACAGGTGTGAGCCACGACACCTGGCCTGAAAGCAGCTTTTTGTTTTACAGTTTGTTCTAAGGGAATTCAAAGCTCCACATCTTTTAAAAATTATTACTATTTGATCTAAAACCTTTTTAAAGCAATCTGCTTTGAATCATGTGAGTAGCTCACTGAATACAACATTCTTGGTAATCAGAGAATGGGGTTAATTTTTTAACTTGGATGAGCAGTTCTAGCATGAGTTATGAGGAAGTGTCAAGTGACCTGTTTTCTAAATGTTGAATTAACTCTGCTATCTGTATTTTAAAAGCTAATTGGTATATTTCTACCTAGGCCTTGAAAAGCCATCACTCATACTCTCTTTCCATCCCATCCCATTCCCTTCTCTTACCTAAGTTACTTACTTGCTATCCTATTAGGAAAAATTTTAAAATCCACTTACTGAACAGGTATGTACACAGGATTACTTGGCTGACTACCAATGCCTAATGATCAGTGAAAGGACACCCTTTAAAATAAGACTTTTAGATAACCAAGAAATGACTAGTATATTTTATTCAATTCAACAAACATCCACTGGACGCTTATGTTCAAAGTACGGTGGGTGATAGAACTAGTAAGTCAGTAGTTTCTATCTGGAAGTAACTCTCATTCTTTTTTAATTTTTTTTTTTGGGGGGGGGTCTGTTTCTTTGTCAGACCTTTAGTTTGTTTAATGTCATGAATTTTGGTCAAGTAAGATATTTTTAATTGATGACAATTCTAGACAAAAATGCCTCAGTGAAGATGGAGAGCCTATTTGGGATCAGGATCATCCAGCCCCTCAGAGCAAGAGTATGGAGATCATATTCACAGTGGGTACCAAGACCTGGGCTTGGCGTAGGCATCTTGTCTGACTAGGGGAATTTCCTATACACTGCACAGACTGATGAATGACCACAGAGGAGGTAGCTGGCGTGCGCAAGAAAGAGCAAAGATTAAGTGAGCCAAGCATAATAGTGCCTGGCAAATCGTCTCACCGTGTGTGAGTCTGACGCATAGTGGCTTCTCTTATTATGATTTTATTCTGATGAACTTTACTCAGTGAAGATAGGCAACTGTTCAATCATCTATTCATCAAGTGCCTGTAATGTGACAGCCGTGATACTAGGTACAGAGGATTGAACTGTGAGCTCAGCAAATCCAGTCATTGCCTTCATAGGACTTTCACTTAGCGGGGGCTTCAGACAAGTGCGTGGGCTAAACAGTTGAGTAAATGTAACCATGGTGAAAAATAGAGGGTGCTGTTGAAATGTGTTCCCCTGAAGAAGGGAAGAGGAGATTCCTAGAAGAATTTCCATTGGAGGTGGTATTTCAGTTGAAAAGTAAGTAGGAATTGATTAGAATAGGAGATGGAGAGAGAGGTGGACAGTGTTCCAGGCAGACGGAGCATCTGGGGTGACCACCCAAAAGTGAGAGACAGTGCAAAGCCCCAGGAACTCCTTTATGCAGCCCAGGCAGAGCCAAGTGGGGCCTGGTGTGGGCGGTGCCTCTCAGCTTGCTATGAAAAAGTCTGGGCTTTGTCCCAGAGCAGTGGAGTGCTATAGTTGAGTTTTAAATGGGGCGCTGATCTGCTGAAATACTTAGGAAGATCACCCTGGTCTCAGAGTGGAGACTGTGCTGGGAGGGTGGAGGAAGAGTGGCAGAATCAAGGCATTGGTGGGGCCATGGCTGGAGCTGAGCAAGGGACTGACACTGTGGCCTGCATGGGCAGAAGAACACATGCGATTCCAGAGAGGCGGGTCCACTGGGTCCAGAAAGAGTCTCGGGAGGTCGAACAGAGCACCCTTCTCTGCTGGGCCAGCCTTGGGCTGATTTATCAGCAGAAAACTGGGTGGATCTGTTTGTTCAAGGGCCCAGGGAAGACAAGCTTGGGGGAGTCACCATCGCAGGCTGAGGACAACAGATGTAGCTGCCCACTGAGAAACAACAGCCTCCACGTGTGCAGCTGGGGAAGAAGTGAGTCACTGTCTTCTCAGTCACACCCAGCACCTGCTTAATGACCACTTTTTCCAGAGCCAGCCTTTGAATATGAAAAACAATAATCAGATGATCTTCTTCCCAGGAGTTGAGTCGGTGCTCCTGATTAGCTCAGGGCCAACACTAAAACTAGAAAACTGGAGGCTTTCTGGGAGCCAGGCTGCCTGGCAGCTGATGTGGCCACATAACATTGTAGTTTTGACTCGTCCTTTTCTAAGGCATGCTGAGAACCCTTGAAGCCCCCTGCCGTTCTTCTGTTTTCCATTCTCTCCTTCCAGTGCTCATTAAAAAAAAAAAAAGCAAAAAAAAAAAAAAAAAAAAAAAAAAAAAAACTGAATGTGTAATTAACCACTATGTTTTGTGTCTTTTTCTGACAGGTTCATCAATTCTACATGCATTTACTGAATGCTTACTAAAGGCAGGGCTGTATTTTACGTATCATTCTTTGTGAAGCTGCTGTTTTCACTTCGGTTCTGCAGATAGGGTGTGTGTTGAAGAATTCGTAGGTGTGGATAGACTTTGCCTCTGCAGCTGTCCTTCCAGATCAGACTAGACACATACATACCTGATTTTTTTTTTTTTTTTTTTTTTTTTTTTTTTGAGACGGAGCCTCACTCTGTCGCCCGGGCTAGAGTGCAGTGGCGCCATCTGGCTTGCTGCAACCTCCACCTCCTGGGTTCAAGCAATTCTACTGCCTCAGCCTCCCGAGTAGCTGGGATTACAGGCGCCCGCCACCACACCCAGCTATTATTTTGTATTTTTAGTAGAGATGGGGTTTCACCATGTTGGCCAGGCTGGTCTTGAACTCCTGACCTCGTGATTCACCCGCCTCAGCCTCCCAAAGTGCTGGGATTACAGGTATGAGCCACCGTGCCTGGCTCACATACTTCATTTGACCCTGTGCTGTGAAGTTGCTATTCCTACTGTTGTTAACTGATGCCAGAACCTGGGTTTAAGGTAACGAGTGGGGCGAGTGTGCTTGTTGCTGAAGTATATGAATGTGGGGAAAACTCCTGGTCTCCTCCCTATGCCCTTGGCTCTGGTCAGTGCTGGGTGCAGGGTGCCTGCCATTTGCCAAGCAGAACCTGTAACCAGTCCGCATCATTCCCCTCCACACACACATTCCATGCAGCTAAAGTAGTGTATAAAGTAGCTAATGCAATACTGTACTGCCTGGCTTTGTGAAATTTAGAAGGAAAACATTTCATTTAAAGTTACGAAACAGACCAACTGCTCAACCAAAGGCAGGAATAAGGAGACAGAGGATGAAAGGTGACAGAAACTTGACTGAAATGAGCACGTTAGCATTACAAGATTAGGAAGAGAAGTAACAATTTTACAAATTAGTAACATGAAAGGCGTTTTCTCTGAGTGGTAAGTGAGTGTGAGCTGTTGTGTGGGAGCCTCTTGGTAGCTGTGCAGTGCAGGATTGTTATGTCCGGAGTTACCCTTTCCACCCCCCTTCGAGTTGCTGAAATCATCACAACCTTCCATTCCTGTGCAGCCTAAAGAATGCCTCCTTTGCCTCTTAGAAGACAGATTCTATGTTTAAGTTGACACCTGCCGCCTGACTGCCATAACCAAATACCCTAGACTGGGTGGTTTAAGGCTGGAAAATCCAAGTTCCAAGTGGCCCCGTTTCTGTTGAGAGCTCCCTTCTTGGCTTTTGTAGGTGGCTGGCTTCTTTCTGTGTCCTCACATGCCTTTGCTTGGTGCATGCGTGTGGGGAAAGGGAGAAAGCACACATGTTTTCTCTGGTGTCTCTTCCTGTAAGGGCACCCATTCCATCATGAGAGCCCCTTCCTTCTAACCCTCATTATAATACCTCCCAAAGGCCCTGTCTCCAAAGGCCGTCACATTAGGGGCTAGGGCGTCAAACAGATGAATTTTGGGGGGACACAAACATCAGTCCCTAAGAACATCTAATTGGATACTTTTATTTAAGCTAAAAGAATGCATTTTAACATTATTGGGGTGGGGTGAGGGGGGACACCCACCTTGACTATAGATAGGGCTTTTGGCTGGCTTTTGATTTTCCAGGATGAAGGAAAATCGGTTTAGAGAGAAACAAAAAAATTTCATTAAGGACTTCAAAGGGACCACCTTCGTAAAGACAGTAAGTCTGTTTAGAGAAAGTTTGGGGGATCAACTTATGAAAAGCATTCAAACTCTTCGTTTTCTGTGTTCTCCCAGATTTATGGGAATGAAGTAGAAACAGGCTTCCCAGTGTCTCATGTATCATTGAAACCCAAAACACAATAGCATTTGTCTTGTTACAAACCAGGAGGCTGTAAATCTATTATTTATTTTTTATTAAAGGTGCAGGTTCCAGAGTGAGGCTTGTGAATAGCCCAGAGAAACAGGAGATGAAGCCTTTCATCTCTGTTCCGTTCTTCCCCTTGTGAGCCAGGTCACCAGTGATTCAATGGGCTTTCTGCTCTTGTGAAATATGTTTGTTTACCTGGACTATGTTCAAAAGGTCAAAGAAACAAGAAAAGCGAAAGATGAGGAAAAGCACAAACCTGACTTTACATTTCAGATCCAGTTTCAAGTTGTAATTAGAGAAAGCAACATTATTTCCAGCTCTCATCGGAATTTTCCACTGGACCAGTTGTGCTTTGGATCTCTTACGGGACATTATAAATAATGTAGAATAATAATGCTGTGCTATTCAGACTTCTCTTTTATGCTCATCACCCTCAAATAGGCCCCTTGGGGTCGGTCACCATTGTTTACAGAGATCTGACAGTGGCCACACCCAGGTGAAAGCTTCTGGAGTTACACTATGTACTTCTTTCTGTGTGACTCTGAGCTAGGTGGGGCCGTTTGCAAGTGAGATAAGCTCTGTGTTACCTGGTTAGAGAAAGCCTGTGCCTTCCTCAGGGGAGTCACGGGTGCACACAACATTGAGCAAAGAAGTCCCCGTTTGCAGTGGTCCAGTTAGAGATGTCTTGCTCCTTGCTATGTTTGCCTTTTGAGAAACTGATCCAGTTCATGGATATGCAGAAAATAACTGGATTTTTTGGTTGTACTGTAGTAAATCTGCCAGTATCTTTAATTTCCGAGAAAAATGCAAGTCATAATAAATTCTGTCATTTTTCTCCAGTGTAGGGAACATTATCGATACCCATGCGACTTATGCATGGTGTGTGTGTGGTTGCGTTTTGCCTGTGTTGAGCCACGTGCACAAACTAAGAAGTGTTTCTTAGTTGCTAGAAACAGGAGCTTCAACATTTTGTTCCTGATGCTTCCTTGATTCAGGCGGAAGGTATTTACTTGTAAATTATATACAGTCCATAGTCTCTGCAAAGCAGAATTCGGCTGCTATTTGCTGGGACGCTTAAACCTGCCCTTGCAAGTAGACATTTAGTTTCCTTGTAACTGGTCGGGCACCTGCAGAAATTGTAGACTTTTGATGTGTATCCTTTTGCATTTCACCACTGTGAATGGACTTCCATCATTTTTCATCCATGCCCTTGCAGCCACCCCCTGACATGACTCCTTATGCCCAGTCCACCTTGCAAAGAGAGGACAGCACACAAATCCTCCTGGAGCCCGGTCATGCTGGAGGATTTCACCTGCCTCTGGGCCCCATTCTAAATGAAATCCACACACACTCCTCCATCTGGAATCCCAGACCTACTGCAAGACCCCCGTAGCCCACCTTTTTATTCCCTTTCCTTACACTACTCTACAAATCATCACATGGTCACAGTAACAGTAAGAATAGCTAATAACAGCACTCTGAGATTGGTTCTGTTATTTACACCATTTTACAGACAAGGAAACAGAGACTCGAAGGATAGGTATCCAGGCCAAGGTTTCCTGGCCTGAGAGTCATAGCATCAGAGTGGCCCAGGATGTCTGACTGTGGAGGTCTTCACCGAGACATGCTCCCTTTACTGTTGCCTTGGACTTCATGGGCTCCTGGAGGCTTTCATGCCCTCCAGATGGCTCTTTTTATGCTCTTCCCTCTTTCCTCATTGTGTCTGCCTCCATCTCTAGGGTAACCTGTGCAGTAGGTCCATGATGGAACCTCCCTTCAGGTAATCCTCATGGAATTCACTTTTGCTTCTGCTCTTCATTGAACCTGGTCTGTGTCAGACACTCCGCTAGGAGCTGTCCATGTCTATTAGGTTAAATTACAAGGAAATAAGCTGAGACTTGAGTCCTTGAAGCAGTGCTGTGAGGAAGGCATTCTCTGTGTTACTAATGAGGGCACTGGCTTGCATTCAGCTTTGTATGGTCATATTGTCCCCCAACCATGTTACAAGCTTCCTGAGAGCAGAAACTCTAACCTCCTCATCTCCTGCATTGCCTGGCAGCTCCTGTCATGTCCAAACACCTTAGAGGCGTGAGGTGACTGTGTTGCTGATTTGGTTTAAAGGAACCTGGAGCTCTTAGAGAAATGATCAGAAGGAGCAAGAGCTGAGAGATTGCTGAAATTTATTCTTTCCAGTCACCTTATAGTGAGAGTGGCGGCAATGTTTCTTTATTTTCCTCCTTCCCCTGTTTTTTTTTATTCATCTTGTATATTTTCTCTCTCTAATTTGCATTACTTTTCCTATATAAAGGGGGCTGATGAAAGTACTATCTTTCCAATAAATGGAGGAGGAGGGACTCCTCCCCAAGTCATTCCATAAGGCAGCATCATTCTGATGCCAAAACCTGGCAGAGATGCAGAAAAAAAATCTTTAGGCCAATATCCTTGATGAACGTTGATGGAAATATCCTCAACAAAATCCCTGCAAACCAAGTCCAGCAGCACATCAAAAGGAATCCACCATGATCAAGTAGGCTTTATCCTTGGGATGCAAGGTTGGTTCAATGTATGCAAATCAGTAAATGTGATTCCATTACATAAACAGAACTAAAGACAAAAATCACATGATTATCTCAATAGAGGCAGAAAAGGCTTTTGATAAAATTCAACCTCCCTTCAAGTTAAAAACTCTCAATAAACTAGGTGTTGAAGGAACTTACCTCAAAATAATAAGAGCCATCTATGACAAACCCACAACCAACATCATATTGAATGGACAAAAGCTGGAAGCATTCCCCTTGAAAACTGGCAGAAGACAAGGATACCCTCTCTCACCAAACCTATTCAATATAGTATTGGAAGTCCTGGCCAGTCCTGGTTGTGGAGAAAAGGGAACACTTATACATTGTCAGTTGGAGTGTAAATTAGTTAAACCATTTGGAAAGCAGTGTTGCGATTCCCCAAAGAGCTAAAAACAGGCAAAGAAAGGGCATCCAAATAGAGAGGAAGTCAAAGTATCCTGTTTGCAGATGACATGATTCTGTATTAAAAAACTGGGTAGTCTGCCACACCTAGAGGTACCTTGGGTGAGCCATCATCTCGGCCCAAAATGTTCTTCAGCTGATAAACAATTTCAACAAAGTTTCAGGATACAAAATCAGTGTATGAAAATCATTAGCATTTCTATACACCAACAACAGCCAAGCTGAGAGCCAAATAAGGAATGCAATCCCATTCTCAATAGCCACAAACATAATATAATACCTAGGGATACAGCTAGCCAGGGAGGCGAAAGATCTCTACAAGGAGAATTACAAAACACTGTTTAAAGAAATCAGAGATGACACAAACAAATAGAAAAATATGTCATGCTCATGGTTAGGAAGAATTAATATCATTAAAATGGCCATACTACCCGAAGCAATATACAGATGCAATGCTATTCCTATCAAATTACCAGTGACATTCTTCACAAAACTGGAAATAACTATTTTAAAATTCACATGGAAACAAAAAAGAGCCTGAATAGCCGAGGCAATCCTAAACAGAAAAAAAGCTGGAGGCATCATGTTACCTGACTTCAAATTATATTACAGGGCCGTGGTAACCAGAACAGTATGGTAGTTGTACAAGGACAGACACCCAGACCAATGCAACAATAGAGTACCCAGAAATAAGGCCATCACACCTACAACCATCTGATCTTTGACAAAGCTGACAAAAACACGAAATGGGGAAAGGATTCCCTATTCAAGAAATGGTGCTGGGATAACTGGCTAGCCATATGCAGGAGATTTTTTTACATCATGTAAAAATATCAACTCAAGATGGACTAAAGACTTAAATGTAAAACCCAAAACTATAAAAACCCTGGAAGACGGGCCGGGCGTGGTGGCTCACGCCTGTAATCCCAGCATTTTGGGAGGCCAAGGCGGGCAGAGCATGAGGTCAAGAGGTTGAGACCATCCTGGCTAACACGGTGAAACCCCGTCTCCACTAAAAATACAAAAAATTAGCCAGGCGTGGTGGCATGCGCTTGTAATCCCAGCTATGCAGGAGGCTGAGGCAAGAAAATCACTTGAACCAGGGAGGCAGAAGTTGCAGTGAGCCGAGGTCACGCCACTGCATTCCAGCCTGGGCAACAGAGCAAGACTCCGTCTCAAAAAAAAAAAAATCAT
This sequence comes from Macaca thibetana thibetana, assembly GCF_024542745.1. Taxonomy (NCBI): domain Eukaryota; kingdom Metazoa; phylum Chordata; class Mammalia; order Primates; family Cercopithecidae; genus Macaca; species Macaca thibetana. The sequence continues at coordinate 149,060,447 of NC_065580.1, forward strand.
CCCTGGAAGACAATCCATGCAATACCATTCTGGACATAAGAACTGCTGTTAATTGTATGATGAAGATGCTGAAAACAATTGCAACAAAAGCAAAAGTTGACAAATGGGATCTAATTAAACTTAATAGCTTTTGCACAGCAAAATAAACTATCAACAGAGTATGCAGACCATCTGTAGAATGGGAGAAAATATTTGCTAATTATGTATCTGACAAAGGTATAACCAGTATGTATAAGGAACTTAAATTTACAAGAAAAATCTTATTAATTAGTGGGCAAAGGACATGAACAGAAACTTTTCAGAAGAAGGCATATATGTAGCCAACAAACATATGACAAAAAGCTCAATATCACTGATCACTAGGGAAATGCAAATCAAAACTACAATGAGATACCATCTCACATTAGTCAGAATGGTTATTATTAAAAGTCAAAAAAATAACAGATGTGGGCCAGGTTGTGGGGAAATGGGAACACTTATACACTGTTGTGGGGAGGGTAAATTAGTTAAACCATTGTGGAAAGCAGTGTGGCAATTCCTCAAAGAGCTAAAAATGGAACTACCATTCAACCCAGGAATCCCATTAATGGGTATATACCCAAAAGAATGTAAATCGTTCTACCATAAAGACACATGTACATGTATGTTCTCTGCAGCACTGTTCACAGTAGCAAAGACATGGAACCAACCTAAATGCTCATCAGTGTTAGACTGGATAAAGAAAATGTGGTACATATACACCACGGAATACTATGCAGCCATAAAAAAGAATGAGGTCATGTCCTTTGCAGGGACATGGATGAAGCTGGAGGCCATCATTCTTAGCAAACTAAAACAGGAACAGAAAACCAAATACCACATGTTCTCATAAGTGGAAGCTAAATGATGAGAACACATGGACACACAGAGAGGAACAGACACAGGGGCCAACTTGAGGGTGGTAGCCTCCCTCAGGTAGGTTTGTCTCAGGTAGGCCCCAGTGTCTGTTGTGGAGGGTGGAGGGTGGGAGGAGGGAAATAATCAGAAAAATAACTATTGGATACTAGGCTTAGTACCTGGGTGACAATCTGTATAACGAACCCCCATGACATGAACTTACTTATATAACAAACCTGCACATGTAGCCCTGAGCCTAAACTAAAGTAAAAAAAAAAAAAATAAGAAGAAAAAGTACTATCAGGGCTAGTCTGAGACTCCATGGACTTAATTCCTCATTCTAATTTTGCAAATAAAGGAAATAGAGTTCCCTTTCACGTTCTCCAGGCTCTCCAGCCTTTAGCCTTCCCCAGCACCCCCTCCCTCCTATTTTCCAACTCAGAGCGTGGCAACAACTTTATCATTAAGACCTCAGAGATGCTGAGTGGAAGAGAACTGTGTATAGGAAAAGAGGGGCAGATAACCAAGCAATTGTGCAGGCTGGAGTGCATTCCCAAGGTCCTTCCTTCTGTGACCCAGGCCTAGTCCTAAATGCAGAGGGCAGGGGTAGGGATGGGAGTAAAAGCATTTGGACAAAGAAACTCATGTCGGAGACCGGAGGTATATCCGTGTCAACACTTTGCAGGCCTCTGGCTGGTTCCTGTGTGTAGGCCATGCAGCAGCTCGACCTTGTTTACAGCTCTCGGGCTAATGAGGATTATCATTTATGCCTGAGAGTATGTAAATTTGGCAGTTCCTGCTCTAAAATAACATTCTCCATCTTTCCGGGAGTAAACTGCTTTTTTAGTAAACAAATTTTCAGTGCATTATGTTACCATTTGGAAACTTTCCTCTTGTGCTAAATTGCTCTTAAAGGTGAGTGATTCATAAAGGATATTTTATTTATCTTGAACTCAGCTTCTGTCTGGAACAGTATTAGAACACAAGGAGAGTCAGTAAACCATGGCTGGAAATATGTGAGGAGCTAAGACATTGGAATCTACATCTGTATTTAGATCTTGAGAGGTTGCGTCTGTCTAGTTCATAGCACTGATTTCTTTATCATTCACTGAGTATTAAGTACAAAGCCCTCTACTTGGGGAGTTCCTTGAGGTACAGAAATGAATAACCTATCAGTCTCTGGCATCTGTACTTCTACACTTTGGAGAGGGAAATAAAACAAGTAGTAAGCAAGAGGCAGGAGTCCCAGGTGCCCCCTGAGAGGCGTGGCATGCCACAGAAGGCATGGGCAGGAAGACCACATCCACCTGCTTGCAGGGTCCTGTGAATGCCACCGAGAGGGCGGCATCTGCAACAGTAGAATTTATTTCACTGTAGAAAGAAGTTGGGAGGGATTTCAAGTGGAGGGAACAATAAGAGCAGAAGAAAGTACGGGACTTTGTGGAGCAGAGAGAGGCCTTGTTTGCTCGGAGTGAAGGTCCCATATCGGCAGACCAGGAAGAAGTAAGGCTGGAACCCCAGTTTGGGGCCAGACTCCACCTCCACTCCACAGCATTCCAGGAGGGAACCAAATGCCAATCTAAGGTGCCAGGGAGAAGTGGAGAAGTGTTTGAAGTTTGTACAGCAGGGGAAAGAAATCAATTTGAATATGTTTTCCCTTAGTATGTTTTTGCAAACCTATTTTGGGGTATTGGGAGGGAAAAAGGTACTGTGCTTATATGAATTTGGGAATAAGCAGGTGCTTGCCGTAAGTCTTTGTAGAGCCTTTAATATGCTTTGTGACTGTAGGAAGGGATATGTTGTGTCACCTCCAAACGTATTTGACCATGAGATCTAGTTGAATATAAACCTAATGCACCTTTTTGGATTCCCTTGGCTTCTTCTTACTTGTCTGATGTTCCCTGCCTGGTTTCACATCAAACCCCATCCCTTAACAGCCCCACATGACCCCTCATTCTGGGCCCTATTCTGATTGAGCTTTCCCTTTGTTTCTGGACTTGGATAAAATGCTGCAAACAGGGTTGCTGAGTGGCTACCGGGGCTGCCTTGTGCCACGTGGAAGTCCCCTGTGGCATCAGCTTCTTGAGAGGTGAACCTTTTTCAATGGGAACCAGGAAGGAGCCTGGCCAGATGCTTTCCGATTCTTTCTTGTTCCACGGACTGCTCCAAGGCGTGCTTGCTTCTGAGAACTTTCCAGAGAAGTCACACGTGCTTGAGCGTGTCCGCCGAGTGAGGTGGTGTGTTCTTGGGTCTGTGCCCTTGCTGAAATGGGGGTGACCCATGACTTCACATTTTGAGTGACCCACTATCTCTCATTTTTCCTTGCTTCCTGTGCCTGTTTCCCAACATCCTGCTGCTCTAGTTTTGTACTTCCCAAATAAAACATCAGCATGTGATCCTTGCCTCAGCCTCTGCTTTCCACAGGACCTGAGCAAAGATAGACTCTGATTGAGTGCTTGAGATGGGTGTTTCACAGACTCACTTTGGAAAATGGCCACATAGGCTGAACTCAGACATTGAGCATTAAGAATGGCCGGTTTTGTAATAGACCAGACAAGAAATAAAATAAGGAGAGGAAACGTGTAGTAGGTAGTTGATGAAGTGAATCAGAACTTGCAATAAAGCTAGGGTAATGGATTTAGGAGTAGTTCTTGTAGAGATAATTGATAAAAGAATGAGCGTATAGGCTGCATAGGTTGGGATAGGTAGAAAAAAGAGATGACAACATTTAAGCATGCAAAGAGAGAGAAGGAGGTGCTCTTGGTAGACAAGGGAGTGATGGTAGCTGGAGTGGAGTGCCAGGGCACAGAGCCACAAGAACCCTGAAGAGGAAGAGGGTCATGAAGAAGGAAATTGATCAGGGCCCTGAATTTCTGAAGTACGTGGTCAGTGGTAACAGAGAACAGAGGGGGCACACAGCAGGTGTGCTGAGGTAGCTTTGAGAGAGGGGAGTTTGGCAGAGGAGGGAAGAAGGGTAGGAGCTAGACAATGCATCAGAATTGAGCACAGCGTAAGAGATGAAATGGGGAAAAAATCTGAAAACACGTATGCCACTTTTGCCTCTAAAGATGTGTTATTTTTGTCAGTGAGGAAATAAATCTGTTTCTCTCTTCCATTTTCTGAGAAGGGCGGGAAAGAGATGAGAAGGAAGACTGACATCTCAGGGCCTCTGCCATTTCTTTGTTGCTAAAGGAGACACAGTATGTGGCTCTTTGTTTTAGCAAAACACTAATGAGCTTTAGGATATGCAAATGTGGGCTGCAGAGCTGATTGAGTGGAAGAGAGCTGTGCTGAGTAAAGGAAGAGGAATTGCCTTTGATGGTGGGGCTGGCCCAGGAGGGAAGCAGGGAGGTGTGTAGAGTCACTGGGGGAGAGACAGCTGAGGGCTTCACCACTGTCTAACTCTCAGTGAAGTGTGCCGCACCCAGAGGTGCCTTGGGTGAGCGTCTTGGTGGGAAGGAAGAGAGGGAGGATTTAAGTCATACAAAGTGGGCTAAGTTACTGGGTCAACACAGACCTGCGAAAGAGCCCACCGTAGGCCAGGAGTTGTGAGTGGGAGGAAGTGTACCCAGTGGGGGTGACCATGAGAATGTGTTTTTTAGGAACTCACAGCAAATTGAGGAGGGCTCGAGACTCCCCATGATAAGAGAAATAGACGACAGAAGCAATTTTGTTACAGTGTCTAAGGACAGAGTAACCTTAACTGTCATCTGGGTGTCATGTGGGATTTCCTCATGTTTTGGGGGCAAGGGGGAAAGCACTCACTGAAGACAGAAGCTGCCACCTCAGCAGGGAGGTGATATGTGCTGGAGCTGTCGTGACAGCCAATGTAATAAGGGTTCTGTAAGAGATTTTTTTGGTATGCATTGAGAGTGCATATGGAGTTAGCAGGCATTGTGGTGAAGCGGACAGCATAGTACTAACTTTAGTAGTAACTTGAGGAGGAGAAGGAGGAGGAAGGACCCTGGGCACCGTGCAGACATCTGGGCTTTGGGCTGAGGCCCTATGGGAGTGATTCTTGGGCATGTGTGAAAACCTTTGTTGAAAGGGTCCAGAAACAATGGCTAAGTCATAACAGAGAACTCCGCTGTAGACCTAGGAAAAATGAAGGAACTCAGAATTTAGCAGTCAAATTGAGGCCAAAGACAGAGGAGAAATTGAGGGAGTGGAGGAAGAAGGTGGCAAGGAATACTGGTCAGAGGGGATTTAGAGACTTTTAGATTTTAAACATTCGTTGCTTGTATTAGTCAAGGTTCTGCAGAGAAACAGAATATGTGTGTGTGTGTGTGTGTGTGTGTGTGTGTGTGTGTCTAAGATTTATTAGATGGTGTTGGCTTATGTGATTATGGAGTCTGAGAAGGCCCATGATCTACCAGCTGCCAAGTGGAGACCCAGGCAAGCTGCTGGTGTAGTACAGGGGTCTGAGAGCCAGAGAGCCAAGGGTACAGATTCCAGTATGAGTCTAAAGGTCTAAGAAACAAGTGCAGGAGGAGACTGATGTCCCAAATCAAGCTGTCAGGCAGAGAGAAGGCAGTGTGAATCCAACCTTCCTCTGCTTTTTCAGCCCCCAGTAGACTAGACGATCCCCGCCTACACTGGGGATGGCTATCTGTTTTACTCAGTTCACCAATTCAAATGCTGATCTCTTCCGGAAATATCTTCACAGACACACCCGGGAATGATGTTTAATTAAGTATCTGGGCACCCCATGGCCCAGTCAAGTTGAGGAAAGTACACTGCGCCTTGGCCTTACTTGGGTATTATCCAGCTTTCCATGGGTAGACATCAGCTCTTCACATCCAAATGGTAAGCTCCTCCAGGGCAGGGGCCAGATCTTCTCCTGTGTGTTCTCTGTAGCTGACACAATTGCCTTCCATGTACTAACTGTTCAGTAAAAATGTGTTGGATGGTTCATTGATCCAATAAACTTATGTCTATGCTAATACAGGCTTGCTCCTGGAAAGCTGCGGATAAATCAATTCTTTGTAAATTGAATCTTATTTCAAATGTAGTAGGGATGTTCAGCATTTCAAGGAACCCTAGGTGAATCTTTTGTGAATCTAAGAGTCCTATATTCTGTCATTCTCATTTTACAGGTAAGGAAGCTGAGTTACAGAGAAATTAAAAGCGAAATATACCTGTTACTTAAGTCGAGAGGGATTTGGTGAAAAGCCTAACTATGAAATTTATAACGTCAGATTAATAACATCATATTTCCAGAAGCATTTATTTTTAGTCTGCAGATATTAAGTTTGTTTACAACAGTCTTTTAGTTGTATACTAATGAGTAAAGGCTATGCTGAATTGTGTTGCAGTTTATGTCAGGTTAGAAACAAAAAACAACAGACACAGGAAGTTTCTGGTTCAGAAAATTCGCGTCTGAAAGCCCCCTGGCTTGAAGCGTTGAGTTTTTCTTCTGAGGCGTGAGAGGGTGTTGAATGTGCCGGACAGGTGCCAGGTCCTGGGATCCTGCAGGGTGCGTTCCTGGATTCATTGGTGAAGGTGATGAAAGCCTCTTCAGTCAGTGGCTTAATGTTAAGTGTGAGAAAGATGTTGGAAAAGATGTAGGGAGACCTTTTGGGCACCTCACTGATGGAATTATTTTAAATTGAACAGGTTTTATCAACATCTGTATTGGGTTGATTTAGTTTCTCCTTGCTATGTTCTAGGATAAAGTAATTTATTATATGTGAGAGAATTGATAAAAGCGTAAAGCTACTTTGCATCACTACTTTGGATGCATTTGATTTGCTCTGCTTTCCATTCTCTTCATAGTCATTTTTAGGTGTTTTGGCTTATCAAAAATGAGATCGAAGTTGTTATATACTACAAAAGAAGCTTCTTTTTCATTTAGGATTTTAGTATCTTGACATGGAGCAGTGAATCAAATGTGGGGACAGGAGATAATTAGTATTGATATTAGATACATATTAGCTGACAGCTGTTTGACGGACATCAAGTCAATTCTACAACTTAGCAAGGAGAAATTATTACCCCCTTTTTAGAGATTTGGAAACTGAGTTCACAGTGTGGGCCTTTTGGCGTCAGTACTGGTCTCACAGGTGGCGTGGGCCTTTTGATGTCAGTGCACAGACTCTTCCTGTGCACCAACACCCCCTCCATGGTATCTCCCCATGTCTTTTAGGTTTTACGTATATTACTGTTGGCTGCTGTGAGCACCATTTTTGGAAGTCCATTTTCATATTGCTTGAAGAAATACCCAAGACTGGGTAATTTATAAAGAAAAGAGGTTTAATGGACTCATAGTTCCATATGGCTGGGGGAGTCATGGTGGAAGGCAAAGGAGGAATACAGGCATGTCTTACATGGAGGCAGGCAAGAGAACATGTGCAGGGGAACTGCCCTTTATAAAACCTTCAGATCTTTGAGGACTCACTATCATGAGAACAGCTTGGGAAAAAACCACCCACATGATTCAATTCCCTCCCACTGGGTCCCTCACGACACATGGGGATTACGGGAGCTACAATTCACTATGAGATTTGGGTGGGGACACAGCCACACCGTATCAGAAGACAGTTATGTTGTTTGCATGATACCCATACTGTGGGGAATAAGCAAAGTAATAAGCAATAACAAATGGCATCTTGAGGTTATACGGAGTCTGTGCTGTGCATATCACAGCCTGCACTTGACCTGAGTCATGTGTTTCCTGAGCTCCTTACAGGAGGCTAGGCCAGGATATACATGAGAGTTACAGTGATTGGAAAATTAGTTTTCCTATAAGTGTAAATACAAATGCGTTAGGGGATGGATGATACACTATTACAGACTTACAAAGTTGAAAACTAAAATTGGAATGTAAAGCTTGTAGCAGGTAGCCTCAGGCCGTGCTCCCGAACCTTTGGGTTCAGTTTCTTCATGTTTCCTCAGTTTTCTGTTACGGATACTGGAGTAAAAGTTGAATTTCATGGATTTGATGTAAAGAAATGGATAGATTTCAACTTTTACCTCCTTTCCTGTTCCCCCTTTTTTTGTTTTGTTTTCTTTTTTTCTTTTTTTCTTTTTTTTTTTTTTGCTTTTCTTTGAAGTGTGAATGAATAATGCTATAGACAAAATACAATAGCAAAGACAAATTATGGATAAATTGGAAAATCAAACTCTGCAGAACAAAGATTTTTTTAGTTTACATCATATGACAAGTTTAATGACATAAACTATACCAACAAGTGAATTGACAATTTAAGATATTTTGTTTAGCTTCTAAAATGTGAATGCTGGTAAGTTTGAAATCACTAAATCACAGTAATTCCTTGCATTATGCAACAGAAATCTATTAATTAAAATGAAAAGTCTAAAGATATTTTGGGGAAGATTGCAAATTTCAAATAACTGTATGTGGTATCATCCAGTTCCTTTTAATAGTTCCATCCTTAGCTGCACATTTAATTCACAAGGGAAGCCTTAAAAATACTGATACTGGAGTCTCACTCCTGGACCTTCAGATTTAACGGGTCTGGAATGAGGGCTGAATATAGCATTTTTCTTTTCTTTTCTTTTCTTTTTTTTTAAGACCTGGTCTTGCTCTGTCCCCCAGGCTGGAGTGCAGTGGCATGATCACAGATTACTGTGGCCTTGACCTCCCAGGCTCAAGTGATCCTCCTGCCTCAGCCTCCCAAGTAGCTGAGACTACCGGCGTGTGGCTAATTTTTGTAATTTTTGTAATTTTTGCAGAGATGGAGTTTTGCCATGTTGCCCAGGCTAGTAGAACATTTTAAAAAACTCCTCAGGAGATCCTAATGTACAAAGTTAAGAATAACGGTTTATAGGTTTATATTCTAATCATTCTTTAATCATATTATTTGTTTGAAGGTAGATTCCTGTATTTTAACATTTTAACTTTAAAGTTGTGATGAAGGTAGCTCATATCAACCTATAGGCAGTTCAAGGTGTTAACCTTTATATTTAATGTTAACACCTTTAAAAACATCTTTAATGTTTTTATGTGTCAGATGGCAGTTAGTATAAGGATCACCTTTTTCCTTTTTGCGGTGTTGTAATACTGAGTGCCAGGACCTAAGTTTTTGAAACCTCCCAGTAGCCCGTTTTTAAACTGCTCTGAGCCTGCAGGGCACAGCATGACCTGGCTGTTAATTTAGTACTTTCATCTGATTGACCTGGGAAGGATCACTGGCCACCTAGGGGAGACCTTACCATTATTAATTCCTGCCTGGATGTCCTTTATGTGTCTGCCTGGAGGTTTTGGCTTTGGCCACGTTGTGAAAGTCATAAAATTAAAGAAATATTTTGCACTGGCTGTTCACACTGACATTCAGAAAAACAAATTGCAGTAATCGCTGGGGCTTCTTCCTTCGAAAGAACGTGTGACTGGTGCCTTTTTGGTTTATATCTTGGTAGAATTTGCAGTGGGTCTACTGTACATTGATGGGTGGAAAGTGTTAATGGTCACTGTGGGCCCGCGGCTGCTGGAAGCTGTTTGTAATCTTTGCACTCATGTGGGGGATGTGTGTGTATGTGCAGAGGTGTTCATATATTGCTTTTGTTTGCATTTCAAACATGAAGCTCATTTTTAAAGTACTTGCGAAATTTATCCAATGGGAGGTAAATCTTTAAATTAGGGATTCTCCAACTTTGAGTGCATCAGGATCAGATATAGGGAACCTGGGATGGTGTCTGAAGTTTGAGAGGACTGGGGTCAATAAATTTCCACAAAAGGTGACATTTCTTAGATGCTCTGATACAGATGACAAACAAGACTACTGATAGTCCTATACAGAAAGAAATGAATATATTTTTACTATTTGTGGAAATCACAGTTTTGAAACTGGGAAGCCCTATGTATCACTATCAGCTCTATTTTTGGAAGTAATGGAGGAAGTATTTCAACCTGATTACTGCCTGTGGAGTGAGGAATTTCTTAGTATTTGAGTGACCACCTGCTGATACTTTATTTCTTTAGAGCTCCTCAAGTCATTATAAGAATCACCCTACAGTTTGAAATCAAAATGATGTCTTACTATAAAATGTCAGCTATCTATCGTAAAAGATTATGTGCCATTTAAAAATATAATTGCCGTTTCTCCCCTCTCCCCCACCTTACATTCAGATGTTTCAGAATACAGAATCCCTGCAAAATGAGAAGGAATCCCTGCAAAATTCAAGGACGTAGCCAGTGCAAATTTCAGAAACTGCCTTCTACTTTAAGTCTTTTAATAGTCCAGATAATTATCACTCTGCTCACTGCCCTTTTCTTTCTCTCTACCTCCTCGTCATTCTTGCAACATTTTAATGATGCTGTTTGTGTATTGCTGCTGATGAATTCTGCCCAGTGAAGGTAATTTATTTTTCCCTGAGCTGGATTTTGCCTTCTGTTTACTTATGTTGGTGTTCTGTTTCCTTTCCTAACTGCTACCAGACATTCCTTTCCATGCCTTTGTATAATGCACAGCAGGCTGATGAAGCATGGGGACTCGCGCTGTGGGAACCCTGCTTGGGTAAATGTCACCGCTTTTTATATAAAGAACTTTGCTCCATCTTAGCAGCTCTGGAATCTGCTGAGATTGCCACACCTTAAACATATGATCTGATTATTAGGAAGTATATGTTTGTTGTGTTTTGAAACACTGATGGGTTTTTAATGCATTGCTGATTAATATGTGAAAGTGAAAACCAGCCAGTGGATAACCTGGAGTCCTTGTCCTCTTGCCCTCTGCAGGCTTGCAGGGCACTGGGCAGCTGGGACCTGAACCTAGGACAAGATTACCCATCCGTGGAAACACATTTTTGACCCCTGGACAAAACGAGTGTTGCACGTGGAAATCAGTGGAGGCGCAGATGAGAATTTTGCCTCTGTCCTACTAGTGGGGAACGTATTTAACTTGATGCAGTGTCTGCAGCAAGCTAGTGTGTTAGGTACTATTTTAGGGAGTCTTATTCATCGTAAAGTTAATTTCTTGATATTAAGAACGTGTTTATGCAGTAACCCTTTTCTCAGCACCTCTGGACTTTTGAAAAGTGGCCTCTTGTCTTATTTCTACATAGAAGCACTGCTCCTGTGCTTCCCTTTCTGGTGTAGGACAAATGGGGCACTGGGGACGAGGTGGGGCCGTTTCTCGAATCTCTTGCCCCCCAGGTCTGGGGATGGTAGGTGACGCAGATGAGCTTCACCGTGCATCCTCTGCTCCATTCTCCAAACCTGGCTTTACTCAAAGACCTTGGTGGTTTGGAAGCGCTCAGCTCATCTTTGTATACATCTGCTTGTTTTGGAACATCATTCCTTTGAAGAAAACTTTGAAGACAGCTTCTCAACATGTTTGTCTTTCCTATGCCCATACTGCATTAACTAGCCTCAGCTAAGGACCTCGTCTAAAAGATAGGCACCCATGCCTACTGGGGAAAATCATGAGCATTTAAGAATGTTTATTCAAGCTTCAATCAACTGATGGATGATTCCCCTTCAATCTCCCTTCCCTTCCTCCTGCTCACTGGCCACTGGTGACACCCCCAGACAAAAAGCTGTGTATTCTCAAGAGGGCATATGGCACAGTGGGTGAGAGCATAAGCTCTTGAGACAGGTGTCAGGTTCTGGCTTTGCTGCTATGCAGCTGTGTACTCTTTCTGAACTCCTCTGTGTCCGTTTTCTCATTTGTAAAAGAATGAAGATAATAGCACTTACCATGTCTAGCACAAACTGTTGTTTCCTAAATATATCACTGTAACAGCTTTATTGATACATAATTTACAGCCATAGGGTTCACCTTTTTAAAGTGTATAATTCAAGATTTTGGACATGTTTAGGGAGTTGTGCAACCATCGTCATAATCTAATTTTAGAACATCCCCAAAAGAAACCATGTACCTGCCAGGAGTCTCTATCTCCTCCTCCCTCTCTGCCCTACTTCCCTGTTTCCCAGGTAATCACTCACCTATTTTGTATAGATTTGCCTACTAGGGGCATTTATATTAATGAAATCATACATAGATGATTTTTGTCACTGACTTGTTTCACTTAACACAGTGTTTTCAAGGCTCATCCATGTTGCAACATGTATCAACACCGAATTCCTTTTTATTGCAGAATAATAAAGTGTGTGGATATACCATGTTTTGTTTATCCGTTTATCAGTTGATAGATATTTGGATTGTTTCTGCTTTTTGGCTATCATGAATAATGCTGCTATGAGCATTGATAGTACAAGTTTTTGTGTGGATGTATGTTTTCATTTCTGTTGAGTATGTACCTAAGGGTGGAATTACTGGGTCATATGGTAACTTGATAGTTAACATTTTGAGTGACTGCCAAACCGTTTCCATTTTACTTTGCCACCGGTCATGTACGAGGGTTCTGATTTCTCCACCTCCTTGCCAACACTTGTCACTGTTTGTCTTTTTGATTCCAGGCATTCTACTGGGTGGTTTGGGTGGGTTATCTCATTAATTGTGATTTTGATTTTAATTTTCCCAGTGACTAATGACATTAAACATTTTTCCTGTGCTTATTAGCCTAAATATACTATTGATTGTAAGAAAAATTGCTTCCTGTTTTAGAGATAATACCAACATAAGAACCATCAGTCCCTGCTTTCATTAGAGTGGTAAGGGTGAGGATCGTTTTAAAATCAAGCATGAAGAATCATACCTGCATCTCATTAAAAAAAAATGTTACTTCTAGATAAAGTTAAATCATCATTAATGTATAGGGTTTAATTATTTTCCTAGTGGGTTTATGGGTAGAGTGCTCATTTTGTTTGGTTTGATCTCTACTTGCTTTTATGTTTTAATTTAACAAAAATGAGTGATTGGAAACATGGAAAATACCTTTGTTGCTACCGCAGTGAGTTCCAATTTGTTTTCAGCAACTCTTAGAAGATTGAAGTCAGATGCAGCCAATTTTCTCCCAATTACCTTTTTTTTTCCTTCATCTTGCCTGAATAATGTGAGCTTTTTCAGCTAGCTAATTAACGCTGGTTTTTCTGCCGTATTGGTGACTTTATGATATTTTGCTTTTAAGAAGTTATATATGTATTCATTTATATACCTCTGTTTACCCTATTCATTAAATGTTCCCTGCATGGAATATATATATTAATAGCTACTGCATAGATTATCTTTGATTGCTTTTCTAATAGCAATTATCTGGACTTTGCTTGGTGTTGGGTAAGAGGCATATTTGTATGTATATTTTCTCATTTTTGAAACAGAAACATAAACTGTTCCCTCTGATATATTTAATAAAACTCACCAGCAGTACTGATACTATTTAATTATGCAGTTATAATTTTATTCATATTTAGTTTACATTCTGAATCTTAGGAGCGGTGAGGCGGAGTGATGTGACCGTGGAAGTATTTGTACGACAAGGTTTGACCTTGACTCTGCCACTTCATGACTTTGAACGAGTTACCTAACTACTCTGGCTCAGTGTTTTCACCTGTCTAATGGGTTTTATTTATTTATTTTTTTAATGTAATACCATCTACCTGATGTGGTCATTGTGGGAACATTTCAGATAGTATTTATTGAAAGGTTTCCTCCTTGGTATGAAGTAGATGCTCAATAATTGTTAGGTAGCACAGATTAATTGTCCTTTATCCAAAAATCCGAAATCCAAAATGCTCCAGTGAGCATTTCCTTTGTTGGTGCTCAAAAAATTCCACGTTTTGGAGCATTTCAGTCTGTAGTGCTAGGAGTAGTAACAGAAGCTGTCGTCTTGCTGGCTCTTCTGTCTGGTTGGGACACATGAGAGTTAAATGGTAAAAGAAGAAATGACATTTCAGTAACAGGCAATCTCCTTAGCACAATAATTGGTACAAGAGAGTAAGTCTGACAGTGCCAGTGATCATCAGAACAGACCACAGTCATCGCGGTAAAGTTGCTGGAGGCAGTGACTGAGGAAGGTGTGTCTCCATGTCTGTAACAATGGGTAGATGTCTGCTCTAAGAATTTTTAATTGAGGGCCGGGCGCGGTGGCTCAAGCCTGTAATCCCAGCACTTTGGGAGGCCGAGATGGGCGGATCACGAGGTCAGGAGATCGAGACCATCCTGGCTAACCCGGTGAAACCCCGTCTCTACTAAAAATACAAGAAAATTAGCCGGGTGAGGTGGCGGGCGCCTGTAGTCCCAGCTACTTGGGAGGCTGAGGCAGGAGAATGGCGTGAAACCGGCGGGGCGGAGCTTGCAGTGAGCCGAGATCGCGCGCCACTGCACTCCAGCCTGGGGCACAGCAAGACTCCGTCTCAAAAAAAAAAAAAAAAAAAAAGAATTTTTAATTGAGGTAAAATTTACAGAAAGCCTGTAAAAAATTTCATAGATGTTAAATGCATAAGCCAGTGAGTTTTGACAAATGCATAGACTTTGTAACCACCTCCTCACTCCAGATGGCGAACATCTCCATCACCCCTGCATGTTCCCTCATGCCCTTCCAATTAATCTCCATCCCTGTAGGCAGTCATTTCTCTCATTTGTTTTCAAATAGATAAATATTACCTGTGCTTGAATTTTGTATGAAGGAAATCATACTGTTAAAAGAAGAACTTCAGACAAAGTAAATTTAACAGAGTTTAATTGAGCAAAGACTAATTCTGGAATCGGAAGCCCCCAGGCTAGCCTAAGTTCAGAGTGACTCAGGCTGCCACATCATCAGATAACACTTATGAACAGAAAAAGGAAAGCGCCATAAAAGACAGAAGTGAAGTACAGGTACAGAAACAGCTGGATTGGTTACAGCTTAGCGTCTGCCTTATTTGAACACAGTTTGAACATTGGCCGCCTGTGATTGACCAAAACTGATTGGTATAAGAGTAGGTTGCAGTCTGTTTATGTTATCTAGTTAGAGTACAGTTCACTTTGTACTGAGAAAACTTCTCCCCTTTTGGTCAGCTTCTCAGTTTTCACATCACTCTTTCAGCATCATAAAGAGACTGAAACCTCAAACCCCACTGGGAAATAGCAGAACAGTGGGTTTTGTAAGGTGGAAACAGGACACGGAACACTAGGGGGAAAAACCACCTGTTGGTTACTTCAGGTTGCTTTTTTGAAAGTGTTACATAGAACTTTCTTATTATGCTGGAGTCTCCCATTTTTAGGAGGAAAATAGCCTGTTCTGTTTTGAGGTCTATCTGCTTCCTTACAGTCTTAGTTTGATTAGGTCACATTTAGCTCAGTGGCTTCATTTTGGTTTGGTCTGGTCTGTTGAGGCCTAGGGCAGGGGCTCAGTCCAGAGCAATGGCCTCCCATAATTTTGTTTGACAATACAATACAGACAGTTTTGTTTTTGACTTTTTTTACCCATCAACATGTCTGTGAGATTCCTCCATGGTGCTGAGTTTACCAGTTTCTTTCTTTTTATTGATGTACATCTCTGTCGTTTTCCATGTAGGGCACTATAAATAACACTACTTTGACTATTTATAAAAAATTACTAGTGTGGATGCTTGCTTTTTTCCTCTTGGGGGAAATATCCAGGCTTAGAATTTCTGGATCATTGCATAGGTATTTAATTTTATTGTAAATTGTCAAGCCTTTTTCTAAAGTGGTTGTACCATTTTTACATGCTCACCAGTAACGTATGAGTTGCGGTTGCTACACCTGTTTGCCTACATTGAGCGTTGTTTGTATTTTTCAGTTTAGCCACTTATCGTTTCTGATGTCAAATGATGTTGAGCACCTTTCCGTGTGCTTGTGGGCTGTTTGTAGATCTTCTTCAGAAAGTGCATGTTCAAGCCTTTTGCTCATTTTATTTATGTATTTCCATTTGTCTTTTCTATCATTGATAAGTAGGCATTCTTTGTAGACTCTGGATATAAATTCTTGCAAGATACGCATTATTAGAATATTTTCTCTTACTCTGTGGCTTTCTTATTCATCTCAACAGTGTATTTGTTCTAAATTAAGCTTTTTATTTTTATTTTATTTTGAAATCATTGTGGACTGAAATGCAATTGTTAGAAGTAACACACAGAGATCCCATGTAACCATGTAGACCCTCCCAATGGTAACATGTTACAAAAGTAAAATACATTATCACAGCCAGGACACCAGCATCAGGGCAGTCAAGACCAGAATATTTCCATCAGCACAAGGTTCCTGCCTTGCCCTTTAATTGTCACACCTTCCTCATTTCCCTTGTCCCCTCCCTGGCCCTGGCAAACACTAATCCCTTCTATATTTCTATACTTTTGTCATTTCAAGAATATTATATAAAAGGAATCACACCGAATGTGACCTTTTGGGATCACATTTTTGTCACTCAGCAAAATTCACTGCAAATTTATGGAGGTTACTGCAGGTATCAATAGTTTGTTCCATTTTATTACTGAGTAGTAAACCGTGGTGTGGATGTATGACAGTTTGTATACCATTCACCTTTTGAAGGACATGTGGGCTGTATTTAGCTTTTGGCTGTCATGACTAAAGCCACTATCTAGGAAGGTTTCCATGTGAACATACGTCTTCATTTCTTTGGGATAAATGCCCAAGAGTACAGTTGCTGGGTTGCACGGTAGTTGTATGCTTGCTTTTATCAGAAACCACCAATCTTGTTTCCAGAGTGTCTGTAGTACTCTACATAGCCACCAGCAATGTGGGACTAACCCCCCGCCCCCCCCCCTTTTTTTTTTTACATCCTCACCAGCATCTGGTGTTCTCACTGTTTTTTACTGTAGCCACTCCGATAGATGTGCGGTGATATCTCATGGTGGTTTAATTTGCGATTCTCTAATTGTTAATGATATTGAACATCTTTTCGTATGCTGATTTGCCATCTGTAGATTCTCTTCAATGAAATGTCTGTTTATATCTTTTGCTGTTTTTCTATTTGGATTGTTTGTTTCCTACTACTGATTTTTGAGGATTCTTTGTATATTCTAGATGCTAGTTCTTTTTCAGATAATGTGGTTTGCCTGTATTTTCTCCTAATCTGTGCCTGTCTTTTCATCTCTCCATAGAGTCTTTTGAAGAGCAGGTTTTAATATTGATAAGGTTTAATTTGTCATTTTTCTTTTGTGCATCTTGCTTCTTTTTCTTTTCTTTCTTTTCTTTGATGGAGTCTTGCTCTGTCGCCCAAGCTGGAGTGCAGTGGTGCGATCTCAGCTCACTGCAAGGTCCGCCTCCTGGGTTCACGCCATCCTCCTGCCTCAGCCTCCCGAGTAGCTGCGACTACAGGTGCCCACCACCATGCCCGACTAATTTTTTTTTGTATTTTTAGCAGAGACGGGGTTTCACCATGTTAGCCAGGATGGTCTCGATCTCCTGATCTCGTGATCCGCCCACCTTGGCCTCCCAAAGTGCTGGGATTGCAGGCGTGAGCCACTGCGCCTGGCCGTGCATCATGCTTTTTATGTCAGGTCTAAGAGTCTTTGCCTGGCCCCACATTACAAATATTTTCTCCCATTTTTTTTGAAATGTTTTATGGTTCTACGTTTAAGTTCATGGTCCATTTTGATTTAATTTGTATAGAAGATGTGAAGATTAGGTAAATGTTTAATTTTTTGCCTTCTAGATATTCAGTTGCCCAGCATCATTTGTTTAAAAGTCTGTCCCTCCTCCACTGAATTTGTTTTTCACTTTTCTCGAAAGTCAGTTGGCTGCCTTGTGTTGAGTGTTTGCCAGCTCTCTATTATATGTCTATGATCCGTCTATGAATACCATACTGTCCTTATTACTGTAGCTAGGTAGTAACCTTGAGATCAGGAAGAGCGATTCCTCATATTTTATTATTTGGCAAAATTGTTTTAGATATTCTAGTTCCTTTTTTCATATAAAGCATAGAATAATCTTGTATATATCTGTAATGAAAAGTGCTGGTATTTGGACAATAATTCCATTACACCTGAGCGTCTGGTTGCATACATTTTACATTTTTAACTATGTTGAGTCTTTCATTCTATGGACATGGTAGGTCTCCTCATTTAATTCAGTCTTTTTGATTTCTGCTGCATACAGGTCATAATTTCTAAAGTTTATACCTAAGTATTTCATTTTCTTTGGAGTTATCGTAAATGTTATTATGTATTTCATTTTGGTTTCTACATGTTCATTGTTTATAGAAATGTGATTGATTTTGTGTGTGGATCTTGTATCATGTAGCCTTGTTCAACTCCTTAGTTCTAGAAGGGCTGTGTGTATGTGTGTGTGAGTGTGAGTGTGAGTTTTGTTTGCTAGTTTTATTCTATTAATACTATGGCCAGAGGATACACTCTGTATACATTTAGTTCTTTTAATTTTGTTTAGTTTTGTTTACTAGTCTAGGATGTTTTCTATCTTGATTAATGGTCTATAGCACTTGAGGGGGAAAAAAAAACAAGAAACACACACACCCACCCACCCACCCACACACACACATACCCACACCCACACCCAAGGTGTGATGTCTACTGTATAAGGTAATTTTTTGCTACCTTGTGGTAATGGCGTTTGAAAGAACAGTTAAATAATCCAAATGGATATATTGTGGAATTTTAGACTCAGGAAATTTTTACTGTAGAATTCTGTCTGTAAGGAGAAAGCATATATAGCTCACTGCTTATAAGATTGTTTTATTCTTTGAAGAAATAATGTTTCACTTAAGGAAAAATATTCTCAAGGAAAAAGTGCCCACAGTCGTCAGTGAACTGCTGAGTCTCATCTACTTCATTGCTCAGGCATGCAAGACCTTCCTGTTTACTAATAATGCTGACTTTTCCTTCTTATTGGGAAGGAAACTAAAGTACAGCTTAATGGTTAAAAATTACGCACCTAGATTATTGATTCTATTATATATTTTGACAGTATGTTTTTCTATCTTGAATAATAGAAATGTCACCCACTATTTAATTTTTTTTTCCAGAGTAATTTTCACTAGGTCTGATTATGTAATTAGATTTGACATACCAACTGGGTATACTTGATAAGAAAATGAGAATTAAAATGTGTCAGGGTAAAATTATTTCAGAGCTTTTGCAAATCTTTATTTTAGATAAGATGATTTCTATTTTTAGCTTTGTTTTTGAAATAATCTAGGACATTTTACATTTTTACTTCTTATCAAATTGTTTTGGTTTACTTAATTTGTATGTTTCATGTCTGACAAAAGTTTATTTTTTAAATTAATGATTTTTTAAAATAAAATTTATGATTTGGAATGATCCAATTATCTAATTCCAGATGTTAATTTTGAAAGATATTAATTTCCAAGGTGTTAATTTTGCATTTTTGTGAAAATCACATATACTGGCTGAATCTAACTTCTAATTTAACAGCTCTGTGTGGATGTCTGGTGGATATTTCAAACATCCTGAGTTCAACACTGAGCTCTTGTTCTTTTCCTCTGAGCCAGCTCCTTCCATCATGAGTTCCCATTGTGGGAAATGACAACTACATTTTTCTGTTTTTTTCTGTCCAGAAATCTTGTTATCGTCATTGATTCTTTTTTTTCTCTTATGCTTCACCCTGTATCTATAAATTCTACCATAGGCCCCAGGTCTGATCAACCATTTCCACCTTTACTGCAACCAGTTTACCAAATGACCATCCTTTCTCATCTGGATTAACAAGATGGCCTCCTGAGTGGTCTCTCAGCTTCAGCCCTTGTAGCCCAATTGCAGCAGAGTTGAGTGCGGAGTGAGTAGTGAGCCAGTGAAGTCAGAACCTATCACACTTTTGCTCAAATTTCCCCATTGGCTTCCATTGTCCCTTGTAAGTCCAGGGTGTCATAAGACTTCTTCCTCTTACTTTTTACCCTCATCTGTCGTCCCCCTCACTCACTGTACTTCATCCACCCTGGTCTCACTACTGGTCTTAGGACATACTGGACTGACTCCCACATCAGTGACTTTGTACTTGCTTTTCCTGCTGTCGGGATACCTTAATGCATCACCCCCTTCCTTAGCTGCTTCCCTTTCTTACTCAGATGTCTCATTCTCAACGAGGCCTTTTTAAAACGATCTTCCTTGTTGACAGTTGCCACTTCTTCCCCAGATTTCTGTTTTCCTCTTCTTTCTCTTATTTTTTCTATAGCATTATCATTACATTATATAGAGGTGTTTCTCTTATTATTCTATATGTGTGTTCCTGAAAAAACATTCCGTGAAATCATACACCAAAATAACAGAACTTATGAAAAAAGTGTTAGGTACAAACCCTCAAAAATCTGTGGAATTTTGCAATCAGGACACTAATAAAGAAATACTACTACTAGTAACTTGCTTCATTGATTTGCTGTTTTGATAAAAAGAGAAAGGGCTTCCAAGATGCACCTTCAACTTCTCTCAATAGTGTCATGTCGTAGAAAGTGAAGTGGTTTGTGAAGCACCTACACTGGTTACTAGTCACGATTTGCACTACACAAAGGAAGGTACTTTTTTTTTTTTTTTTTTTAGTTTTTAAAGTTGTTATTTGTTGTGCTGCTGCTGCTGCTAATCATTTCCTTTTATTTTAAGGGTCACCTTTGAGTTAAATGATAAAGCTTGTTCATGATCACCTTAGATCCTTAATATTCCAGGGGGAAATAATGTGTAAATCACTACAACTTCTGTGTTATACAAATATCAGTTTCTGTTTCTCAAACACATATGAAGTGATTTGAATAAAAGAAATACGTGCATTAGTAAAACCAACTGTACTATATATTTTCGTTGTTTGTTTACTGTTTATCTCCCTGAACTAGAAGATAAGCTCCATGAAGGTGTGATCCTATTCTTGTTCCTTTTTCAAAATTCTCATTTGTATTCCCATTTCGTAGACGTTTAGTAGGTATTTAATAAATATTTGTTGAATGACAGAGCAAATAATAACATCAATGTCTAGACTTCTCCAGAACTCTGAAGTAATTGAAAATATGAATGCTTTCTTTTCTTTAAATTGAACAACTTCTTTGGCTTCATAGTTATTGACATTTAAGACGGTAGCCTGATTTATGTGTGTTATTTAGAAAGCCAAAAGTAAATGTGTCGTGGATGAAGCTCAAGATTCAGCATTCTGTAGGAAGATGCAATTTCATTCTGTGACAACATGTTTTAATAGGAACTAACACATAGATTGTGCTTTTCTAGCAGGTGCTGGCATAAGCATTCTGCACACATTAAATAATTTAATCCTTGAGACAAAGTCTAGAGCAGCAATTCTCAAAGTGTAGTTCAAGAACCTGTGGCAGACCCTGAGCGCCTTTGCTGGGGGTGGCCACGAGGCCAAAAGCGTTTCATCTGAATCGACCTTTGTACTTTCTCCCCTCGTTGAGCTTTTGGCAACAATTTAAAAGCAGTCATGAGAAAACTTCTGGCACCTGAGCACGTATCCCGCGGCAGTGGTGCCAAACTACACCACTTGGTGTGTTACTCATCCCTGCCACACACCTATGAGTAAAACCCAAAATCTAGCTCTCTCAAAAATAGCCTTAAAGTAGTAAAAATTATTAATTCTATTAAACGTTGACTCAAAATTTTAAAAATATTCTGTGTCAGAATGCGAATTACGTATAAACTCTTCTGCCGTACACCAAAATGTGATGGTTGTCTCAAGGCAAAGGCTTTGGGAGGTTGTCCGAGCTGGGAGCTGAACTGGCTGCTTTTTTGTATGGCACCCCATTTTTACTTGAAGTAGTGGCTGACAGAAATACTGTAGTAATTTAGACTTGGGTATTTGGCAGGATTTTCTTGAAAATGAAGAAAATAAGCCTGTTGCATCAATGAAAACAACTGACAGTATTTGTGGCTAATGATAAAAATTGAGCTCATAAGTAAAAATTAGAATTTTGGAAATCTTGAATATGCCCACCATGAGCTTGACATTTTCCCATTATTTAAGAAGGTGTCTGATGAGATAGGAAGCTGTATTAACACGTGATATTTTTTCACTGTATAATGAAACGTGTCAACGTTTGGAAGGTCTGCATCACTCAGCGAACCGGGAAAGCCATGCGTATGGAAAAGATCCATTCCAAGTGCAAGAGAGTCTAAAGGATTTTAATGTAACAAAGCACCAAAGTGTCGTTTATGGGGTTTCAGATTCCGCATCGCAACTAACCTTTAAGAAACTGATGCTTGTTTAGTTTTACTGCAGTATTAACAAAAATATTCACAGCTATTTGAAAAGGCAATTAAAATATTCCCCTCCTTTCCAGCTATGTGTCTGGGAGGCTGTGTTTTATTAATATCCTTCAACAAAAACAACATGTTATACAAGAGACTAAATGCAGAGACAGGTGTGAGAATCTAGTTGTCCTTTATTAAGCTAGACACTGGAAAAATTTGAAAACCAGTTAAACGGTGCCACTTTTAAGAATTTTTAGTTTTCTTTTGGATAATATATTTGTTTTTCATAAATGTGTCTTTGGTGTTAATAATGTAATGACTTTGATTTTTTAAGGAATTAATAACTTTTTAAAGTTCACAGGTTGCTCTCTAATATGATAAATATGGAAAGAAATAAGTCACATAAACAAGAATTTAGGGGTCCTCAATTTTTTTGTATGTTGCAAAGGGATCCTGAGACCAAAAACTTTGAGAACTGCTGTTCTTGAAGAAGTTGGTGCTATTGCTTTGTTGATTGAGAAACCCAGACATAGGAGGTTAAGTAGGTTGTCCAAGATCACAGAACTAGTCAGGGGAGAGCTGGGATTTTTCTTTTTCTTTTTTCTTTCTTTCCTTTTTTTTTTTTTTTTCTTTTCTGAGACAGAGTCTCGATCTGTTGCCCAGGCTGGAGTGCAGTGGTGTGATCTCTGCTCACTGCAGTCTCTGCTTCCCGGGTTCAAACGATTCTCCTGCCTTGGCCTCCCAAGTAGCTGGGACAACAGGCGCATGCCACCATACCCGACTAATTTTTTGTATTTTTAGTAGAGACGGGGTTTCACTCTGTTAGCCAGGATGATCTCGATTTCCTGACCTCGTGATCTGCCTGTCTCGGTCTCCCAAAGTGCTGGGATTACATGCGTGAGCCACAGCGCCCAGCCTTCTTCTTCTTTTTTTTTTTTTTCCAGGCAGAGTCTCGTTCCCTCACCCAGGCTGGAGTGCAGTGGCATGATCTTGGTTCACTGCAACCTTTGCCTCCTGGGTTCAAGTGATTCTTCTGCGTCAGCCTCACAAGTAGCTGGGACCACAGGGACACACCACCATGCCCAGCTAATTTTTGTGTTTTTAGTAGAGATGGGGGTCTCGCTATGTTGGCCAGACTGGTCTCAAACTCCTGACCTCAGGTGATCTGCCCACCTCAGCCTCCCAAAGTGCTGGGATTACAGGCAGGAGCCATCACACCCGGCATAGAGCTGGGATTTGAACCCATTGCTTTAAACTCAAATCCGTATGATTACTTTTTGAGAAACCTCTATGGTTTGTAACTTTGCTAAAATCAACAAGCTTTGTCTGGTTGAACTTAGATGTCCTTACAAGTTCTTTTCTCATGTAATTTCTTGATGTAAAATTAAATCTTCACCATGTGGATATCTTTTACATCTCAGTTTATATGGCAGGACATATTTCCCCTAAACTCACCAGCTAACAGCTAAGCAGGAGAAGGTACATCATATTTAAGTTTCTTTTCTTGGACCTTTCAGTTTTTTATTTAAGCAGAGTTGATTTCTTAAGATTATTTGAAAGAATCTTTGAAAGAAATATTGTGCCGTATTCAAGAATAATGTTGGTTATTCCTGATAACTTTCCTCTTATTTTGGTTGGTCATACTTTTTCACTACAAACCATAGAAATGACAATTTAGTATACTTCTGCTTTGAAGTAAAATATTGGAGAGCTGAAAGCTTATTTCAGTTTGGAGAAACAGGGGAATTGTATTTATCCCACTGTGTCTTATTATTAATTTATATACTGAAATAGATTAGCGCAGTGCAAGATAAAACTAGTACATAAATATAGCCATTTATGTTTCTACCATCAGTTTCAACTGTGGATTAATCTCACTGGAAGCTTGAATGGTTTCTTAGGGGAAAATATTGGAAGGGTAGGTTTACCTCAAGAGTTTCCTTAAATATGCTGTTAATTCGCATTGATTTCAGAGAAAACAGAGATAATCAGTTTGACTTCCCCACTGGCTGACTGCACAGGCAAACTGTTCACAGTGCTGTTTAATGGAAATCTCAGGGACTCTCCTGCTTTCTCTGTTTTCATATGGACTGACTCAAATATGGAGAGGACACCAGGGACAAAGTACTTAGAGAAAATCCCATACTTTTTAGTTGAACTTTTGAGTACAAAGTGATGACTGTATGGTGAGATAAAAAAATATGCAACACAATCTTTGACTTGCATTTTTTTTTATTGTTTGAAATAAGATATATATTCGTTCAATTGTAGCTACCTTTCATCCTGAAATGTCTGATACTTATTTTACAAGGCAGTAGTAGAGAGAGATAAGGTGAAATACAGAGAAGCTGGGTGATTTTTTTTTTTTTTTTTAGATCCACAGAAGATGATGGTACATCTAAGTATATTTGAAAGTCTACCACTGGGAAGTATTTAGAAGTATTTATGATAAGCTAAGAAAAGGAAGCCTGGGAATTTGCTGTGGTAATAGAGCCAACTCCTTGCTGGAGGGAGAATTATGTAGTTTGGGAATTAATATGTACCATTCGTTTATGTCCTTTTTCTCCTTTCTCCTCTGGCTCTTCCTTCTCCTGCTGCACTGTCTCCTCTTCACATTTAACAACCAAATGATTTACTCAGGTGGTGACCGAAAGTGCAGCCTGAACTGCCTTTTCCTACCTGCCCGCTCCTAACTGCGTTTTTTTTTTTTAGCTTATCAGATAGAGGACTTTGTCCTAAAACAGTCATAGGTTTCTTTTTCGTGTAATGCCTTCTTTTCCTCTGGGTAGATACCCAGGAGTGGGATTGCTGGATCAAAGGGTAGTTCTACTTTTAGTTCTTTAGGGAATCTTCACACTGTTTTCCATAGTGGTTGTACTAGTTTACATTCCCAGCAGCAGTGTAAAAGTGTTCCCTTTCCACCACATCCCCACCAACATCTATTTTTTTTAAATTTTTTTTTAAATTATGGCTATTGATCCAGGAAAATGCAAATCAAAACCACAATGCAAACTCCTTACTCCTGCAAAAGTGGCCATAAAAAAAAAAAAAAAAAAATAGATGTTTGTGGTGATGGGGTGAAAAGGGAACACTTTTATGCTGCTGGTGAGAATGTAAACTCATACAACCATGGAATACTATTCAGCTCTAAAAAGAAATGAAATCATGGCATTCACAGCTACCTGGGTGGAACTGGAGATCATTATTCTAAGTGAAGTAACTAGGGAATGGAAAACCAAACATCGTATGTTCTCACTGATAAATGGGAGCTAAACTGTGGGGATGCAGAGGCATAAGAATGATACAATGGACTTTGGGGACTTGTGGGAAAGGGTGGGAGGGGGTGAGGGATAAAAGACTACACATTGGGTACAGTGTACACTGCTCAGGTGATGAGTGCACCAAAATCTCACAGATCACCGCTAAAGAACTTAGTTGTGTAACCAAACACCACTTGTTCCCCAAAAACCTGTGGAAATAAAAAATCAAATTAAAAAACCAGTCATAGTGTCCTCTTACAGCATCATAATGTGGACCTGTCTATATTTGCATATTTAACTAGAGCGGCACATATCTAGTTATCTATTTAAACCTTACCCCAGAAATACATTTGAAAATCATAATTGTTGTCTTTAAAAAGATTGATATTACTATTATGAAGAAAGCACATTGCACCGTGAGATTAAATTCCTGGCTTCAATAGGTATACATAATGAACTGCCAGCAGCTGAAATTTGAAAGACTACACTTACCAGAAAAGAATCTTCTACCCACATTTCTCAGAATAGTTGTTCACAAATGATACATTCTGCCCTGTGCTTTTGTTTCTCACTGGAATTTGAAAAATAAAACTTTTCGCTCATGGTACATTCATAAGCTTGGGGCATGAAAATGTTTGAATTTGATATAAAAGAAGTTTTGAAAGGAAGATTAGTGGTTTAAACCAAAAGATTAGTCGCCCTGGGAAATTCAGCTGTGGCAAAAGCAGAGTTCAGTAATAAAGAACCTGCCCTGGCTGATTGCTCCATTCACGCTGGCATTCTGATCCTCCCGGCTGGACTCGCACCTGATTGACGGTGCTGATTATGATGGCTTAATACAGCTCATCATCACTTCACCAGGACACGTGGACTTTGCAGGCTTCAGAGACTCCCCCCCCCCCGCCCCAACTTGTTTGTGGTACAGTTGATTCTTCTGCTAAGTGGGGGTTAATTATTTCTTTATTCATTATCTTTTTAAAATGGAGGAGAAAAGGGCACATTCTCGAACAGGTGATGATTATCCTAGTGGAAGCTCTCTTGGGCAGAGTCAAAGGAAGAACTTGCAGTTTAACTTGCTTGATACCTCATAGTTGATTCCTATTCATTCTGCCATTGAAGGGTGTCAGGTGATAAGACTTAATTTTAGCTGTTGTGGAACAGCAGTGAAAATCCCTGGAAGACCCCCCTTCTTGATGTTAGGGAAGCCGGGAGACACAGGGTGAGGCTCTGCCTCCACACTTCATAGGCTCCAGCTGCTGCCCTTGTGATGCAGATACATGGGTCACGGTCCGTTTCTAGATGAGCAGAAGATTCTCACATTGGAAAGGTACCATGAAATACATTTACACTGGATCTGAAAAGCTTAAAAGTTTACTTAGGAAAGTGTCATCTTCACAAAAAATTATGATGTTGTATAAGCCTTCCTTTTTCTCCACAACCTCTCCAGCATCTCCTATTTTTTGGCTTTTTAATTACAGCCATTCTAACTGGTATCTTATTGTGGTTTTGATTTGCATTTCTCTAACGGTAGGAGTGTCAATTAGTTCAGCCATAGTGGAAGACAGTGTGGTGATTCCTCAAAGACCTGAAGACAGAAATACCATTCGACCCAGCAATCCTATTAACTGGGTATACACCCAGAGGAGTATAAATCGTTCTATTATAAAGATACATATACGCATACATTCCCAATAGCAATGACATGGAATCAACCCAAATACCCATCAGTGATCGACTGGATAAAGAAAATACGGTACATATATACCATGGAATACTATGCTGCCATAAAAACTATGCAGATCATGTCCTTTGCTGGGACATGGATGGAGCTGGAGGCCATGCTTAGCAAACTAACACAGTAACGGAAAACCAAATACCGCACGTTCTCCCTTATAAGTGGGAGGTAAATGATGAGAACACTTGGACACAGAGAGGGGAACAAGACACACTGGGGCCTACTGGAGCGTGGAGGGTGAGAGGAGGGAGAGGATCAGAAAGAGTAACTAATGGATACCAGGCTTAAAACCTGGGTGATGAAATAATCTGTACAACAAACCCCCATGACACATGTTTACCTGTGTAACAAACCTGCACATCCTGCTGAACCTGAACTTAAAAGTTAAAAATTATGATGTTGTCTTGAGAGAATGTTAAGTCCATTCCTGTCCTTTGGACAGATCTTAAATCTGTATTAGACAGATGAAACTCTTTTTCTTTTTCTTTTTTTTTGTTATTGTTTTTTGATTTTCTTTTTATTTTATTTTATTTTATTATACTTTAAGTTCTAGGGTACATGTGGATAACGTGCAGGTTTGTTACATATGTATACTTGTGCCATGTTGGCATGCTGCACCCATCAACCTCGTCAGCACCCATCAACTCGTCATTTACATCAGGTATAACTCCCAATGCAATCCCTCCCCCCGAAACTCTTTTTCATACATGATTTATGTTCTATTTTAAACATAGAAAACTTTCTATATGAAAATGGAAATTTCACTTTTCCTTAGTAATTTATTCTAGGGTCTTCTAATGTTCATTGTTAGAATATAGAAGTATTCTTAACGTCTGGTCATTTTCCTGAGGAAGGGAATGTCTATTATTACTTGAAATACACAAACCCCTCAAAGATTAATATGTGGGCCCTTGGCTTTTCCCCAGGTCAAAGTTTTATAACTTTACCTGAGAGGCAACTCAATAATTTTCTTTATGAATCATTTCAGAATGTTCTCTGTCCGAATTAAAGTATGTAAAGATCAATTGCTTTTGCAGGGGGTCTGTGCAGACTTAAATACTGATCCTTGTCTCTCCCTTTCTGTCCCCAAAGTTTTTGTGTTTTGTTACCTTTATGCCTTCTTTTAACTTGATGATCTACTGTATGTATTTCAATGGTAAATAGTGCTGGGCTCAGGGATGTGCTATTCCCCACATTGGCTAATCTATGTCAAAATACTTGTGGTTATGATTTTAATTTGAACGCTTAAAATTCCAGGGCACTGACATATTTTCCCCTCCCTTCTCCTTATAATGAATGTTAGTGTCTGTGCTGACCATAATTTTACAGCCATTTGGATCTCAAGATATTTGCTTGCCAACTATATGAAACCATTTATGAGCATTTTTTTTTCCTACTAGCTCACAGTACCCAGCATTATAATTTGTACATAGTATAGGCATGTTTGGTTAACTATAAAGTCTATGAAAAATTGAGTTGTAGTATCATTTTAATTCAAATCCATTGTATACTATATTAAATTGATGATGGTCTATCAATTGTAAAACGAAATTGCAAAACCAAAACCAAATTTTTGAGCTTCTATCTTGAAGCTTTTCCCTTTCAAAAAAGATGTATTTTTTTTAATGACTCATTCATGTAGGACACTAGAACCATATAAAGTGGCATTTCTTTTTCTATTGTTAAACAGAGTGCAAATGGCAAGACATTAATAAAGCCTGTAGCTCAGTAAATCCCACAGGATCAAGGCCACCTTCATTGCAGTTCAGCTTTATTAGACTGTTTGGGTCATAAGAGGAGATGATTTTAGCTGAAGTACATAACAAAAAGGGAAATTGGACACATGGCTACAATCAAATTTAAGAATGCACTTGAAATACAGCTTAGCACATGTCAGGTGCAGCAGAAGCAGGTGGAACTCTTGGAACAGGACAAGGCTTGACTACTCCTGACTTTGAGTTACATGTGCTATCACAGCATCTAACACTTTACTACTTATATTCCTGCATCAGTCCTAGATTATAAGCTCTTAAGGGACAGCGACTGTGTCTTACACTTTGTATACCCAATGGTGATTACAGAGGCTGGTTCCTAGAATCAATGCTTGTTTATTGAACAGAAAGATGTACAAGTCAGAGACATAAGAATCCTTCTTGACATCTCCCTCTCCCTCACATCCATAACCAATCTATCACTGAATCTTTTTTTACCACCTAACTATTGTTTTAAAGCAGATCACTGCAGTGGCCTCTGGACTGGTGTCCTCCCACTACTCCACTCCCTCTTTTATTTCTTCTCACATAACAGCCAGAATGTTCTTTTAACAACACAGTCATACAACCTCTTCAAAGACTTTTTGCTGTCTTTTTTTTTTTCTTTTTGAGACAGGGTCTTGGTCTGTCACCCAGGCTGCCAGGCTGGAGTGCAGTGGCACAATCACGGCTCACTGCAGCCTTGACTTCCTAGGCTCAAGTAATCCTTCCACCTCAGCCCCCTTCGTAGCTGGGACTGCAGGTGCATACCACCACACTGGTTAATTTTTTAAAAAATTTTTGTGGAGATGGGGTCTCACTGTGTTGTCCAGGCTGGTCTTGCACTCTGGAGCTCAAGCAATCCTTCTGCCTCAGCCTCCCAAAGTGTTGGGATTATAGGCATGAGCCACCACAACTGGCTGTCCTTTTGTAGTAAGAGCTAACCATCATCATCATCATCATCATTATCTTGACAGTACTTTCTACAAGGTTATAAATAGGGTGATCACACATGTTATTAATACTCAAACACTTGAATATGAGGTGGGCACCATAGATAATCATGCAAGGATGGGATGGGAACCAGAACATGGGCTTGCCCTGCTTGCAAGGCCCTGCACAACCTGGCCCTGCTCATCCCCCTTCCAGTCACTCTCTTTGCACCTGCGGCAAGGCTTGCTGTTCAGTCCTTCGTACTGTCCAAGGGTACTTGCCATGTTTGCTCCTACCAGAGGACCTGTTTAAGTGTTTTGAGTGCTGCCAACCTTTTTGTTCTCAGCTCCTGCATTTCATCTCATTGACTAGGTTAAATCTCCTACTGTAAGTTCTTGCTATACTCATAAATGCAATTTAATATTTATTTATTTGAATGAATAAATGAATAAATACTTGTGAGAGGTTGGTAATATTGTATTACTAATATACCAATTATGATGGAATATAGTGATCAACAAAATGACAAAATAACCTATATATTTATATTTAAATTCTATATATTCAGTTTATGCCCTGTAGTTTAATGTGCAACTAGTTTCAATGTTAACATTTCTAATATGCTATTTGATGTTTATTAAATGTACAGTAATTTATAAGAACAGCTTTGTAATGTCACAAATAAATTACCAAAATTTAAAGTTGGGTATGAATTCTTGAAAAGAAATTTTCCATATTAAGAAATATGTGACACTTGGAGTCAAAATATATAGAATTGGTTGATTCTGGAGCTAGATTATCTGGATTTAAATCATGACTTCACTGCCTACTGGCTGAGTAGCGTTGAGCAAGTTATTTAACTTCTCCATGCTTCTGTTTATTCATCCTTAAAATGGGTATAATGATGATGTCTATTTTGTAGAGCTTTTGTGAGAAATAAGTTTATATAGATAGATAGATAGATAGATAGATAGATAGATAGCATTTAGAATGGTTTCCAGCACATAGTAAATAATAAATACTAGTGATTGCTGATGTTTGTGTTATTATATTTATTCATTCAACAAATATTTATTAAATATCTCCTTAGTTCCTGACATTGTTCTAGGTGCTAGGAATTCAGAAGTGATCAAGACTAATGTAATGCAGAGTAACCTACAAACACTTTAATTTCAGAATCTGATAAGTATTGTGAATGGAATAAACATAATGACTTGTTAGGGCATATTGTGCGGGAGGAGCTTTAGTTAATCTGAAGGATGAGAAAAGATCAGCACGCACAGAGCATCCTAGGTGGAGGAAAGACCAAGTGCGAAGGCCCTACAGTAGGTGTCTCAGTCCATTTTCTGCTGCTGTAACAGACTGGGTAATTCAAAAACGATGTAAGTGTATTTGACTCATGGTTCTAGAGGCTGGGAAGTTCAACAACATAGCAGTGCATCTGGGGAGGCCCTTTGTGCTATATCATCCTGTCAAGGGAGTGCATGAGACAGAAAGAGAATGGGGACCCAACTTATCCTTTTTATGAGGACCCCACTCCCTTGATAACTAACCCTGCCCCACAGTATCAGCGTTAATCCATTCCTGAAGGTAGAGCCTCCATGACCTAATCATATCTTCAAGGTCCCGCCTCTTATTGCAGTTATAATGGCCATCACATTTCATCGTGAGTTTTGGAGGGGACATTCAGACCACAACTCTGGGAAAGAGCGTGGCTTGGGTTTAAATGTGCAAGAAGTGAAGTGTGCCTGGAGTGCTCTGTGTGAGCAGAGACGGGAGGAGGCCTGAATGAAAGTTAGAAAGCTGATTATGCAGGTGGATCTTGGGGACTTTTGTAGAAAAATGAGGAGTCATATAATCCAGTTTATTGTGCTGATGAAGAAACAAAAACCTGTAAGTCCTGATGAAGATCATGTAGTTATTAGTGACGCTAGAGCTAGAAGCCAAGTGTGCTGCATCCATATTAAAAAACATCATTGAAACAGATCTACAAAAACTGGACATATCTAGGATTCTATCCATTTTCACAAAGTAAATGTACCATTGTAACCATATCAGGAAATACATTTTGACCTGCTTTTCATAAGCCATCCCATTCCCTTCACCCCCTTCGCTATCCTGTCCCTCAGAGGTAACCCTTATCCTTAACCTCTGACACCATAGATCAGTTTTACCTGGCTCTGAACTTTTATGAGCTTTTGAATAGTGGCACATGCTATCAGCTTTTTTGAAAATTCTGTCTGGCTTCTTTCGCTCGACTTGATGTGTGTGGGATTTACCCATGTTGCTGTGTGTAGCGATTGTTGCTCCATTCTCGCTGCCGTGCGCTGTTCCATTATGTGAATATACCACGAGTTTCCTGTGTTGCATCCCATTGAAAGTCCCTAGAAGAGACCATTTCTGTGTGTGTATGAAAGGAAAGCTAGATTGTGATTCATGTCCTTTATGTATGTATGTTAATCTTGCTTATCCTACTTTTTTTAAACAAATTGAGGGTTATAGAGGTAACTTCGCTTTTATAGCTCGCATACACTTGACTGTTTTCTCGCAAACAGATTGCCTAGTTAAAACCAAAGGCTTGTATGTACAGGGATTTTTCCGACGTGTCCCTTCAATAAGCTGTTCACCATAAGTGGAAATAACTTGGATGAACCTGTCAGATGCTTTCAAATGCGGGTATCATTGAGCTTTCAGCTTTTTGAAATATTATCTGGGGTATTGCATGTTTCCAGGGGGTAAAGGATTATTTACTTCTTAATTGGGCCAAATAGCCATCACTTTCATTTTAATATTAGGTTTGTTTAAATAATAGGTTTATTAATTAGATGAGTGCCACTTTCACGCGCACTTCAGTTTTGTTTTTGTTTTGTTTTTTAATATTTCAGATGACGTTGCTCCGTATTTTAAAACGGAGCCAGGCCTGCCACAGATCCATCTGGAAGGGAACCGCCTTGTTCTCACCTGCCTGGCCGAAGGGAGCTGGCCTTTGGAGTTCAAGTGGATGCGCGATGGCCGCGAGCTCACCACCTACAGCAGCGAATATAAGTAATTGATCGCTTGAAAATAAGATCCCATTTCAGTCGATGTGTTTGGAATACTTGCCTTATTGGCCATCATAGCACAATGAGTGAAAATACTGGATGGAATTTCTAATGCATTCAAGATTAAATGAATAGATTTGAATATGTAATTAGAATGTGATTTGCTGTTCTCCTATAGGTTGTGTTTACACCTAGGAAGTCTATCATTATATTTGTAAAAGTAAGCCCATTAGTGAAATTGTCAGGCAACAAAAAGCTATGGTTACAGAGCAATGCCAGTAACAGCTTTAGTATGATACATTTACTTTCCAAGGGCAACAGCCCCACCCACAAGTATCATTCCTATCTAGGCACAAATGTTTAAACAGATCTTTAGTTTGGTAGCTAGAGCTCTGAGTAGTCAGCGAAAATCTTTCCTAGCTGCTTTCAAGTGGAGATAGGGACGGATGGAATCATAGAGAATGGGCATGAGTACAGCCTCTATATTCAGCAGCAAAAAAACAGTATATATTGAAGTCCTGCCATGTGCCCGGCACTGTGCCAGGCACCAGGGATCTGATGCACATGGGGTGAACATGATGTGGGGACAGAGGGCCTGAACCTGGGGCAGAGCACGAGATCAGGATAAGACTGAGGTGAGGATTCACCTGGAGGCAGCGGCACAGCCTTTGGAGCCTCAGGGTCTTACCACACTTCAGAGCTTTTCAGGGCTATACTTTGTGAGGATGATAATATTAGATGCTGCAGTTCCATGCAGGATGGAGAACTGGCATGCCAGAAAAGTCCAGGAGGCCTCACTATTAGCAAAGTCAGCGATGCCGTGTTCTTCTTCAGATGAAGTAAAGAATGGGCTGTACAGAGGCATTTTAAGTGGACTAATAAGCTTCTCAAAATGGGGAATAGCCCACCCACTCACTCTCTTTACCTCTGAGGTTGTGATATGGTGGTCCGTGGAACCACACTCAGCCTGCCCAGAATTTATGTGTGTGTCAGTTGTGTGTGTGTTTGTATTTTAAAAATCAATTAAAAATATATGTGGGAATGCGTACAGCATTTTTCTCTCTCTCTCTTTTCTTTTTTTTTTGAGATGGAGTTTCACTCTTGTTGCCCAGGCTGGAATGCAGTGGCATGATCTTGGCTCACTGCAACCTTCACCTCCTGGCTTCAGACGATCCTCCTGCCTCAGCCTCCCGAGTAGCTGGGACTACAGGGGTGAGCCACCAAGCCTGGCTAATTTTTGTATTTTTAGTAGAGACAGGGTTTCACTGTGTTGACCAGGCTGGTCTCGAACTCCTGACCTCAGGTGATCTGCCTGCATTGGCCTCCCGAATTGCTAAGATTATAGGAGTGAGCCACAGCATATTTTTTTTATTGGCTGTCAACATTTGACAGTTGTAAGATTTTCTGTAAAAACCTTGCTTCCCAGCCTCTGTAGACCAATCAGAAGGCCTGGCTGCCTGGTCTGCAGCCCCAGTCAGGAGCAGTGGCTGAGCAGAGCTGCCCCCAGCAAAGGCACAGACACTCCCTGGTTCTCCTCGGTGCTCTCTGGCAGCCCCCTCCCTTGTCGCACCTCACTTGCTCTGCCCATTCCCATCAGCCAGCCACGCTTTAGACAAGTGAGTGTGTGACTGCTTACATTATCGGGCCTACCCTATCGGAGGATCTACACTCAGGGAGAAGTTTATCGTAGTAGATCATAGCATGTTGAAATCAAACAGTCCTGAATCCCCGGACTGGCAGAATCCAGTTCCACTGCACCTGAGCAGTGGTGGTATCACTTTGGGCAGGTGGCCCATGAGCCCTGCCATAAGTGTAAAGAGAGTACTGTAAGCGTTTGCAAAATGGGAAAGATCCCTCTTCATCTGGAGTATTGTGAGCGTTTAAGGCTCTAATGATCGTAGGCAGCACTATACATTATTACCATGTGATATCGCAAGGCTTGGTTTGTTAGAAGGGGTGTAAGAAAGCAAAAACAAAAAACTTAGAATTGAGAACCATGTTTGAGTAGTGGCTGATGACAGATGACTGGAGTTTAGGGACTTGCTCTTGAGCTTACCGGTGTGACTTTGGACAAGTTATCTAAGCATGTTGATCTTTTTCCATCTGAAAAATGAGTATAATAAAGCCCACCGCACTTTTTTATGAGGGGTCTCATAAAAATTAAATTACATCGTGCTTTGTGTGCCCCCGAAAGAAAGGAATGGGGTTTCAAAGAACCCAGATTGTTCTTCCTAAGAAGAAGCAGGGCACGATGTGGATAATGTGTGGCAGTGGCCTGGCAGCCAGGCTACACGCCTTGGATAGTGGGAAAGGAATTGTTTCCTAGATCTTCAGTTTCCACATGGATGTTTTCTGACATTGAATTCCCTAAGAACATGCCTTTGTGTAGGCACCAAGCCGTTTCTCTTCTCCGACCACCCGTAATAGTGATTTCTCCTCCATCCCAGGAGAAAGCACACGTGTCCCATATCTGAGTCTTCCTGTGGAACTCTCTCTCGGGGGTGCAAGAGTAAGACAGAATAATATCCAAGTTCCCACTATTAAAGAATTCTTTCGATTTTTAAATGGATAATATGGGTCTGAAAACGATTATTTGCATTTTATTTTATCGAATATACAGAGAGTCCCCAACTTAACGATGGTTCAACTTAACAAGTTTTTGACTTGACGTAGGTGAGAAACCCTTCTGTTTTTTACTTTAAGTATAGTATTTAGTAAGTCACATGATATATTCAACAGTTTATTGTAAAGCAGGCTTTGTGTTAGATGATTTTGCCCATTTGTAGGCTGATACTAGTGTTCGGAGCATGCTTAATATAGGCTAGGCTAAGCCATGGTGTCTGTGAGGGTAGGTACGTAAAATGCACATTTGACCTAGGATATTTTCAACATGTGATAGATTTATTCGGACATAACACCTTCATAAGGCAAGCAGCATTTCTATTTAAAATAATTGTGTAGGCCCGGCACAGCGGCTGACACCTGTAATCTCAGCACTTTGGGAGGCCGAGGCAGGCGGATCATTTGAGGTCAGCAGTTAGATACCACCAGCCTGGCCAACATGGTGAAACCCCGTCTCTACTAAAAATACAAAAATTAGCCGGGTATGGTTGGTGCATGCTTGTAATCCCAGCTAATTGGGAGGCTGAGGCAGGAGAATCACTTGAACCCGGTAGGCGGAGGTTGCAGTGAGCCAGGATCGCACCACTGCACTCCAGCCTGGGCTACAGAGTGAGACTCCATCTCCAAAAAATAAAAATAAAAAAAGAATGGTGTAACAGTTGTATTTTAAATGCCAAAATGTACAATAAGCTATTATATATGCTACCTTTCAAACTTATAGTGAGACAATTTGCAGTCAACTTAAAACTACAGGAAGAGGAGGAACTCTATTTGCATTCTTCTTGCCCTTGCAAACTTATTTGTTCATTGGAAACACACAAGAAGACAAAACGGTGGTGGTATTGAAGCAAGACTGAGGGAGTGACTCATTATATATGGACCATTAAAATAAGCTAGGTGCTTCACTACTGTGACACGGGAAACATAAGGAATGGGTGATTCTGAAGCAAGAATTGTTTGGGGTATTCGTGATAAATTATATTATGTTCAACGAGGGCCTCAGACACTGAGATGGGTTATTAGGAATCTATCATATCTTGCTATCCTTTTTTTTTCAAGATATAAAACCTGCCTAAAAATCTCATGCTATTTTTTCAAATTACTCTTTCCTCTGCTTCCTTCCAATAAGCACCTTCATTTATCATATGTTAGCCTTCATGAGACCCCTCTAAGTTTCACATGAAAAAACCATGGATACTTTCTAAAAATGGTAGCTGTTTCCTGTCTTAACAGAACCTTTATTTTTCCTCACGTTGGTGTGAGTTACAAAAATGTTAAACCTATAAAGAGCAAATACTATACATTTACTTTTTCTAGCTTTGACTTAAAATAGCATTTTCTTTGCATTACACACTGCACAGTGAATTTCAAATGTTGTGTTTCTTTCTTTCTTTCTTTTCTTTTTTTTGGAGGTGGAATCTCACTCTGTTGCCCAGGCTGGTGTGTAGTGGAGCAATCTTGGCTCACTGCAACCTTTGTTTCCTGGTCTCAAGCGATTGTCAACCTCCGGAGTAGCTGAAACTACAGGCATGTGTCACCATGCACGGCTAATTTTTGTATTATTAGTAGAGAAGGTGTTTCACCATGATGGCCAGGCTGATCTTGAACTCCTGACCTCAAGTGATCTGCCTGTCTCAGCCTCCCAAAGTGCTGGGGTTACAGGCGTGAGCCACCGCGCCTGGCCTCAAATGTTATGTTTCATATTCATGCTCATGTCTACATTTCGGCACAGGTGACTACTACCTTAGCAAGTTGATGGTAATTCAGCAATTAAGCTAAGTTTGCATAGATGTCTTAGGTGGATTTGTATTCTTTTCAGAAAGCATTTACTCTAAATTATTTTCTACTTTGGAATAAAAAAAAAAGTTGTAATTATATTCAAGATATACATACACATAAGCCAAGAATTTCTTAATACTAGGCACAATATTTATTATTGTAACAGAAGGAATAATTGTATACTCTAAACTCCTAAAAATTTTATAGTTTTCTTATGTAACCTGCCTCTGTGGTTCAATTTCTATGACAATATAAAAATAGAAATTTGATGGATGTTTATTCTTGCTTTATTCCAGGGAAAATAAGAATGGTTAAGGGAAAGGTTATTTTTTTCTTTTGTTTTATAAAAAGGCAAACACATTTCACAGTATCAATAAAAATTATGAAATACCTGGGAATAAGTTTTACAAGAAATGAGTAGAACCCACATGGAAAGTGTGTAATGCGATATAAAAGAAGATCCTTATATAGGAAACCCAAATGCTATAAAAATTACAGTTCCTTTGAAACCATCGTAGAATTTTAGCCTAACATCAGTAGCACTTTTAAGAAACCTAATATCAATAGCTGATTTTATTTTATTGAGATAGGGTCTCACTCTGTTGCCCAGGTTGGAGTGCAAGTGGCATGATCATGGCTCACTTCAGATTCAGCCTCCTGGGCTCAAGCAATCCTCCTGCCTCAGCCTCTCAAGTAGCTGGGACCACGGGACCCACCACCACACCTGGCTAAGTTCTGTATTTTTTGTACAGATGGGGTTTGCACTATGTTGCCTAGTCTGGTCTCAAACTCCTGGCCTCAAGTGATCTGCCAGTCTTGGCCTCCCAAAGTACTGGGATTACAGGTGTAAGCCACTGCACCTGGCCTGGATATTTTAATAAAAAATGCCAATGGGATTTTCTGGGGAAGTAACTTGACTGATGAAGTTTTTCTAAAGCTTATCTGGAAATATAAACAGAAGAATACCAACAAAATTTCAAAACATTAAATAAATAGTGGGGAGGAATTTATTTTTCTAGAATCTAAGGCATATTAGAATGCCATAATAATTAAGTAATATGTTAATAGTATAAAATTAAACAGTATGCCAGAGGAGCATTTTGATCCAGACCATTGTATTTATAAAACATATATAATCAAGGCCAGGCATGGTGGCTCACGCCTGTAATCCCAGCAATTTGGGAGGCTGAGGTGGGCAGATCACCTGAGGTCAGGAGTTCAAGACCAGCCTAACCAATATGGAGAAACCCTGTCTCTACTAAAAATACAAAATTAGCCGGTTGTGGTGGCTCATGCCTATAATCCCAGCTACTCGGGAGGCAGGAGAATCGCTTGAACCCGGAAGGTGGAGGTTGCAATAAACTGAAATCGTGCCATTGTACTCCAGCCTAGGCAACAAGAATGAAACTCTGTCTCAAAAATAAAAGTAAACAAAATAAAAAAGTATATATATATATATATATTCAAATGAGTTCTCAAACCAATGCTAAAAACAGCTTTTTGCAAACAACATTCAAAATACATCCTCATTAAACATCAAAATGAATTTCAGATACATTGATGAATTAAATATAAAAAAAAAGGAAACATAAACAAAGGGAATATTTGAATGATCTCAAACTATACCAGGACAAAGTACAAAAGCATTGAGGAACTTCACCAGAAACAGATCACAGATAAATTTACAAATATTTACAAGTTTTGTATAAAAGAGATAAAAATTTTAATTGCCCATATGCTTAAATAATCCTTACAAGTTAAAAGGCAAGCAACAAACTGGGACAATATTTGCAACGAATCAGACAGTTCTGTCTCTAATAACCTGGGATCTCCTGATGACAGTGGTGGAGATAAAGCTTGCGTCTCCTTGTTTGTGAATGTCATCCCAGGCAGCAGGTGTAAAGGCAGGGGAATGAAGCAGGGAGGAAGGAAGCACCAGTGCAGGGATCCCTTATCAAGTTGGCAGTCACTATAAGTGGCTGGAGCTCAATCTTGTTTGGAACCTCTATGGTGTCTTAGGAAATGAATCTCAGAAGTGCCCACCCTAATGGGTGAAAGAGGAAAATATTTATCAGCTCCTGTACTTGGCTGATAAATATGGGCCCCATGGTTATTAGCCTTCATTTCTAATTAGCTCAAGCATTAGTAAGCAGCTAAACCTGCTGACTGGTGCCAGAGAATCTCCAGGACAGGAAGCAAGAAATATGAGGCATGGGTTGAGGCAAAGTGATGCCAGCTGTGCCACCATAAGGCCACTCTGGGCTGCTTGGAAGTGTTGACCACACCAGCAGCTCAAGTAAAAGGTGGAGCCACAAGGATTTTTCTTTCTTTCCTTCCTTTTTTTTTTTTTTGAGAGAGAGGGTCTCACTCTGTCGCTCAGGCTGGACTGCAATAGTGTGATCATAGCTCATTGCAGCCTTGAACTCCTAGGCTCAAGTGATCCTTCTGCACCATCCTCCCTAGTAGCTGGGATCACAGATGGGTGCCACCACAGCTAGCTATCATTATTATTATTATTATTATTATTATTTAGACATAGGGTCTTGCTATGTTACCCAGCCTGGTCTTGAACTCCTGGTCTCAACAGTCCTACTGCCTTGGTCTCCCAAAGTGCTGGAGTTACAGGTGTGAGCCACCACTTCCAGACCAAAAGGATTCTTTAAATGGAATGTAAGAGGACAAAATTGAGTCTATTCCTGGAACCCCTCAGTGTAACTTGTACTGACTATTAGGTCTAATTAATGAAAGGGTTCCTTCTAAGAAGGTAGTCAGCTGTAGTTTCTAACAAGGACTTTATTCAAAAGAGTTAGTGGAACAAGCTGTTTTTCTTACTAGACCAAGTCTCAAGGCTATAATGGGTGTATGTATTTTCTCCTGCCCGTTCTAGGTATGCGTGAATCTCAGCCTGCTCCTCAGCTAGTCGAATTTGCTTGGTGCTGGGTGGCCCAGGCCCTCATCTCAGCTTTTAGTTGTCTTACTTCTGTTGGGCCGTGGATTCTCTAATTGCAACTGGTCTTGCGAGCACTAAGGGATACCCCAGCGACTTCTCTCCTCCTCACCTCTGCTGTGTGGCACCAGCCCCAATGTCTCAGGGTAATTAGAGTCATTACCTCCGTCAGTGTAGTAATGCCTTTCTTTTTCACCAGCCCACTGGCATGAAGTGCACAAAGTGACTAGGATGTATTAAAGAGTCCAATTCTCTGGATCCCTTTTTCTTCTATGGGATATCTTCCCTCACCCGAGAACTCAGGTGTGTAATCCAAAAGAGCCTAAAGTTGGGGGGAAAAAACCAAATAGATGGCCAGAATAGGGACCAATCATATCTTGACCTCAGGTTTAACAAATTTTTTTTTTTTTTTGAGACAGGGTCTTGCTTTGCTGCCCAGGTTGAAGTGCAGTGGCACAGTCACAGTTCATTGCAGCCTCGACCTTCTGGGCTCAGTTCATCCTCCGACCTCAGCTTCCCACGTAGCTAGGAGTACAGGCACACACCACCATGCCCGGCTAATTCTTTTATTTTTTTTTTTTGTAGACACAGGGTTTTACCATGTTGCCCAGGCTGGTCTCAAATTCCTGGGCTCAAGTGATTGACCCAGCTCGGCCTCCCCAAGTGTTGAGATTACAGGCATGAGCCACCATGTCCAGCTAACACTACCAGGCATTGTTCCGAATCCTATTATCCTATTAGTGTGGCTACTTCCAGGTAATGCAATATCTGCTAGGCCTACCTGATCCCCTGGGGAAAGTGCCTGTTCTCATACCTCCTTCAGTAAGTACAATGAGTCCCTGATCTGCGGCAATGCTGTGCAGGCTGCCATGCATATAGATTAGGTATTCAAGCTTCCAGATTGTGGTGCTGGCTGAGTCAATGAACAGAGAAGGCAGATCCGTATCCAGAAGAGATACTGAGTTTGATTAGGAAGAGTCACTGCATGTTTCCTTGGTAGAAAGGCCAGATATAAGCAGCCAGTCGCAAGTGGCCAGCTTGAAGAATCATGTTGCACTGTTGGTTCAGCATCAGTCTCTGCCGTTGCCAGGTTTGGCATCTGGCATTGGCAAAAGCCAGATTAGCTTTGGTGAGGAGGAGCTGCTGCTGTCGGATTCATTCATAGCCTCAGTCCTTGCCAACATGACCGGTTTATGTCCCATTTTATTAGTTGAGAAGAAATCTAAATGACAACCACAGTTGAGTCATCCTCTTCAATTGATTGATGAGTGCCTTATCTGAAGTGGATGCTCTCTAGTGATATCAAAAATCCACATACGTCAGCCACCCCCATTGGGTTTTTAACAAATGACTTTCTTTGTTTCTGAATTTCCAGTCCTATTTCTCTCAGGCCTCTTTCCCATCAGCCAAGCAAGTTGTCAGTGCCCAAGTGTCTCTTTACATCCATTCCCAACCCATTTCTTTCTCAAATCTCTCCCCATTCAAAGTTAAGGACCAAAGGTACTACTTGCAGCTCCGTCTGCTTGGAAGACTCTTCCTTCACTGTGCTCCCTTTCGCCACACACGAGTAAGGCGGTAGTGTGACATCTTCATTTTCCAGATCAAGGCGACCCATGTATAATCCCAGGCCTGAGTGTTTAACTGTTCTATCAGTTGGTGAGGCCTGTGTATAACTGAGAGAGTAGTCTTACTCTTATGGCTACATAGTTCTGTTAATAATTCCCTCCTCATGCTTATCTCCAGTTGCATATTTTCTTTCTTTCAAGATAGAGTCTTGCTCTGTTGCTTAGGCTAGAGTGTATAGATGTATATACAAGATATGTATATTTTGTAGAGATGGGATCTCACTATGTTCCCAGTCTGGCATGTTTTCTTAATACCTATGGGATCAGGACTTCAGTTTGTCCTAAGGACATCAGAAGTTGCCCTTCAATGTACGTAGTTCCCTTCTGCAGAAGGCATAATATTATTCCAGGACCTTACGATGCGTGCTTGACTCTTCTTTGGGGCTACTAGAGACTCCCCACAACATCCTTATCCACAACAGATATCTCTGGCAGCATCCCTTATGCTGGGATATGTGGCTTACGTGAAAGGGCAGCTTCTAGAACTGTTGCCTAATTCTATGGCTGAGTCCTTTCTTCTTCTTTGTCTCCCTAAAAACTGACAACCTGGGCCAAGATAAAGTAATTGGGATCTGATTTACTGCCTCATTTGAAACAACTGTAAAACTGGAAAAATATGAACAGTTCTCAAGACATTGGATATCAGGCAGTGAAAGAATGTGATCGCTGAGAGATAGAAGACAAACAAGGGGAGCCCTATGATTACCCTCTGCTTACTGCCTTGAGGGGATTTCTAGGCTGTGGCATAGAGAAGGAAAACCCAGGCAGAACCTAGAGGACTTTCTGAGTTGAAGAGAGCTGAGAGTTTGGAAAGATCTAGGCAGTGAGATTTCTAAGGGCAGGGTACTGGATAAGAGAGCACTACATAGAGAAAGAATGCTGGAGACCTCCAGAGGGTCCACCTTGAGTGTTTGGCAGAATATTCATCAGCACATTCATGTGAGAAAACTACCCCAGGCAAGGGAAAGGACTATCCAAGAAGATTAGAGGCAATGTTCTCTGTGCTTACACAGGACTTGGCGGAGTGTCTGTTCTCACCAGCCAAACCGTCAAACGTCGTATTCATGAGTTTATCAGATAACCTACACAGAGTTGTCTTGGGTCTTGAGAATGGTTAGCCCTAGACCAAATCCTGCTCTGGTTCTGCCTAACAAGTCTTGAAAAGCAAGACCCAAAAGGATCCAACTACTGCTCAATATCTTCACAGTATCAGAGAACAAAGTTAATGAATATTTATAGGAATGCAAGAATTTCCAGGACCCAACAAGGGAGAATTCACAGTGTCTAAACTCTAATCAAAGATCATCAAGCATATACAGATGCAGGAAAGCATGACCCATAACAAAGAGAAAAATCAACTGATTGAAACCAAGCCAGAACTGACACGGTTATTAGAATTAACAGAGAAAGACAATGAAACAGCTATAACTGTATAACCTATGATCAACGTAGAGACATGAAAAACACAAAAAAGGCAGAAATCAAACTTATAAAGATGAAAACTATCATGTGTGAGATAAACACTGGATGGGGCTATCAGGAGACTTGACATCACAGAAGAAGATATTAATAAAGATATAGGAATAGAACTATCCAAAATAAAAGGCAGATAGAAAAAAAAAAAAAAAAAACCAAACACGATGAAAAGGCCACAAATGAGTTGTGGGAAAGCTTCAGATGGCCTAATAGATGCGTAACTGGAATCCCCAAAGGAGGCAGTGGGAGGAAAAATATTTGAAGAAATAATTTTTTCAAATTTGCAAATCCTAATTACTGGAGTTACCAGCCAGTGCAGTAAGGCAAGAAAAAGAAGTAAGAGGCATCCAGATTGCAAAGGAAGAAGTAAAACTGAATTTTCAAGTTACATCATTATTTATGTAGAAAATATGTTACATATTTTTAAAAAGCTGCTAATAAGTGAGTTTAGCAACATTACAAGATAGAAGATCAACATATAAGAATTATATTTCTGTGTACTAGCAAAAAAATCTGAAAATTATATATTTAAAATTTAAGGTAGTATGGGCATGGTGGTGCATGCCTATAATCCCAGTTACTTGGGAGGTTGAGGCAGGAGAATCCCTTGAACCCAGGAGGCAGAGGTTGCAGTGAGCCGAGATTGTGCCATTGCCCTGCAGCCTGGGTGACAAGAGCAAAACTCCGTTTCAAGAAGAAGAAGAAAAAAATTTAAGATAGTACAAAAAAATCTGAAGTAAGGATAAAT
Source organism: Macaca thibetana thibetana (assembly GCF_024542745.1). Lineage (NCBI taxonomy): Eukaryota > Metazoa > Chordata > Mammalia > Primates > Cercopithecidae > Macaca > Macaca thibetana. The sequence continues at coordinate 149,104,226 of NC_065580.1, forward strand.
CTGACAAAGGCTCTGTAAGACCTTTACACTGAAAACTACAAACAATGCTGAGAGAGAGAAGAAAAAGAAGACCTAAATCAATGCACAGATACCCTGTGTTTATGTATCTGAAGGCTTAATATTATTAACAGGTCCATTTTTTCTGAACAGTGCCATGTTGATATTCTTCAGGCTCAAGACCCTGAGACAAATTACATGACTAAAATCTAAAATTCATCACTAAGCTGTGGGGAAGATTTCTCTACATGATTTTTTTTTTTTTTTTTTTCCCAGAGACAGGGTGTCACTTTGTTGCCCAGGCTGGAGTGCAGTGGTGCAATGGTTCACTCCAACTTCTGCCACCCAGCTCAAATGATTCCCCCCACCTCAGCCTCCCGAGTAGCTGGGACTACAGGCACATGCCATCACGCCTGGTTAATTTTTGTATGTTTAGTAGAGACAGGGTTTCACCATGTTGCCCAGGCTGGTCTCAAACTCCTGGGCTGAAGCGATCCACCCACCTTGGCCTCCCAAAGTGCTGGGATTATAGATGTGAGCCACCACACTCAGCTTCTACATGCTTTTTGTTTTGTTTTAATCTATTGCGTTCTCTTTGTACTCACCAAGAAGAAGAGGCTATTATATTTAATTGAGAACTCTTTTCTCAGTTGGTTTCCTCATCACCCAACCTAATTGTGTGTGACTCCCATCTACATCTTCTTGAAAAGGGCGTAATTTCTCTAGTTGTCCATCTTGATGTTCAGCTTTCATTTTCCTAACCTTGGTTTATGTCAACTCTCTTCTTCTAGTTAACTCCTCTTGGCTCCTGACCTCTATGAAGTGCCTATCTTACAACAGCAAGGACAAAAGGTGCTATCTCATTTAATTTACATCCATAATATTAATGTGGTGTGACCTCACATTCATATTCTCCCCACAAAGTTGAGTGTTATTTGTATTTATTTCTGGCTTTGGTTTGACTGCTTTTTGGAACTCTGTATGGTCACAACAGATATGAATGTTTATGGAGAATCTCTGAGGCAGAATTAGCATTAGGGTTTTTAAGGTTCTCATCGGAAATGATTTGAATTTAGATAATTATTGGTTTTTTGTTTAGGGATCATTGTGGAAGCTAAGTGAAGACCTTTGGCCAGAATTGACCAAACTACTCTGTAACATAATTCATTGTTGACAAATACTCCCAAGTGAGAGAAGTGGAAGCTTTTAAAATTTACGTTTTTAATTTGTTCATGCTTATAATGCTTAATAGAGTGGTTTAGGTCTTTTTACCATTGTGCGTTGGAATGGATTTTTTTTGTTATTATGCAGAAACTAACATTTGCCTTCATACTTTAATCCTTGATGTAATGGTCCCCAACTTTTATGTTATAGAGAACCTGGCATTATAAAGAATTAAGTCAACAGACATGCAATAAAAGATTTTTATCCCTAAGCAAAGTAAATGTCCTCTTTCCTGAAGGTTTTCTGAAATTCCTTTTTTATCGACTTGAGAGAGCAATTAATCCTCACAGTAGATTTGACAGACGGTTCTAGTCATCTGTTCGTGCTTTACTAAATATGGATTGCACATTTTCTGCCCCTGATTTAATAAGGAAAAGTGGGAATGAATGAAGAATGAATGATCCCCAAAGCATTGTTTTTGTTAGAGAAAATCACATGAATGGGAATCCCAGAGGAGGAATGTTAGGAACATTTCAACATTAATTCTTTAGTCTTTGGATTGGCTTTCATAACTATTAATGAAGATAAAGTTTAAATGTAGTCATTCATGGTATGACATCAATAAAAAGGTTGTGGAAGATTAGCATCTAATTGATATCAGGAGAGCTTGTATTCGTCAGATTTATATTCCTGAAACAAGTGCTACAAATTCCTTAGACCCTTCCACACAGGGACCTGTTTATTGCCCTTCTCAATTTAATATGAATTTTGAAATAAAATACACATTAAATAACTTTTACAAATATTGTGTTCCCTTTGTATAGCTTCCATTGTTACCGTACTGTTTAATTTAACTTCATATTGATTACTCCAATTCTTTTGAAAGAACTAAAAACATAACCTCAGCTTGCCCCATGCCTAAGGCCTATTAGTGAGCTGTGTACACCATCAGAGTCACATATATATCTCTTTCTTAACAAATTTCAGTCTGAATTTTCCTTGTGGTTTTCTTTTTCTGTGATAGCTTGTTATGGGACAGTCTGGGTTTTTCATTTCATTATTTTGCTTCAGGAGAAAACCTGCTATAGACTCATCCCACTTTGGATTTTTTTAAATTTCACCTAGAAAATTTATAAAAATAAAACTGAAAACAATTATTTATCATGCCATGCCAAAAAAAAAAAAGAGAATTGTTGTATTTCCAAGAAGGACATAAATGGCTTACAGTTATTTTTACCTTAACCTTTTTTTTGTTTTAACTTTAAGAATAAGAATAGGCTTTGGTCCAAGGTATAAAAGCTTATTATAGAACTTGGTTGCTTATTTTCATGCAAAATAGATATTTTCATACCAGCATAAAAATTACTATTGTGGGGAATAGTCGTATCTAAAGTGACATAAAATGGATATTGACAGTCCCCCCACCATTGAGAAAGAAAAATCTTACAACTAATTTTAATGAATATGTAAATTTTTTCTTATGAATCAAATGAGGTTCCCTGACCACCTAGGGGAAGTGTAAATGTTCTCATCTGCACTGAGGCTGTGGTTTTGGCCTGTGACAGTTAGACTCAGTCATCGCATCTGGCGGTGCTTGGGAAGGACTGCTGAACAGTAACTAAAGTAGTATTTTGTCAGATGTTTTCTAAAATTTTAGTGGCTCATACTCAAGGGAACTTCTTGTAACAGGTCAATGTGTCCCAGTTTGAGGGGATTCTTTATCTTCCAGTGATTTTTGGTGGTTTACCAGGAAGCCATGTTTTTTTGTGTGTGTGTTTGTTCGTTTTTTCAGAAAAAAAGAAATGATTCTATGAGGTATTATTTAGGTTTTGCTATGACCTTAGTGAGCACCTAGTAACTTTAGAATATATTTCAGCCAAAATTATTTTGGCTATGTTCTAGGGCGTGGAATTTTGAAGGGTTCTAAAGGCACAGAAACCAACTTTCTCTTGTGTGAGCTGTTGCGTGGATATTGGGGTACCCTTAGAGTCAGTCACTGGGCAACCTGGAGATTGGGCATGAACAGAGTGAGCCACAGTCACTCCAGAACCGGTCCCATGAGGGTCCTGCTGCTGGCCCCTCCGGACACTGGCCATCACTGCTTGAGCCACTGCCCCAGTTGGCACTGGACACTCCACTACTCCCCTGGACTAGGGCTCCCCTGTGCCCCCACCACTGCTGCCACTGCTGCTGTCAGATGAGTTCTCCTTTAGCCCTCTTCCTGGGCATCACCAGCTCCAGATTTAAAAATCCAGAGCAAGTGTGTCTAATTGGCCATGCTATGTGTCAGACCTGGTACCTGTGGAGGCAGTGGTCTGGGAATCTCCAGATGTGGTCCTTTCAGCCTTTAATTGAGATAAGCCCCATCTCCACAAAAGCTCATAGGGTGGAGAATTCTCCAAATACAGGGAAGTGGTTCAGCTCCTAGGTAGACTGAACATGTCAGATGTCTAGTCCAAGCAATTGTTCCTGGTCTGAGATGGACCTGATGCTGCTTCCTAGAGAAATTCTAGCGTTGTTCCAGTGGTCCACTCAGAGATGCAGGTCACAACTGAGGCTTTCTCCTATTAGCAGAAATGGACATTTAAGGCCTTGGTTTTTGTTTGGATTTTGTGTTTTATTTTCTTTGCCATTCCTGATGATGAACTGGCCCTGGAAAACACTGTGTTCGTTGAGTAGAATTCTGCCTTGATAGAGTGAGTGCAAACATTCCCTGCTGTGTTGATTTGAAACAGGAACAGGCATTTTCTATATTTTAGTGGCATATGGTGCTAAGATTTTATCATACTTTCTTGTAAAGAGCCAGGAAACTTTGCCTGCTTAAAAATGTGTGTTTATAAACAATAGACTTACAATGAATATTCCCATCTGTTAGGTGAACATAATTTGTGTAGGAATTCCCATAATAGGTGGAGGACTTTGCAACTTTTTTCATATTTTTTTCCCTCGTGAGACATTAGACTAAAGAGATGGTACAAAACAGCATATGCTTAATATTCAATTTTGTCTCTATTTCTCCCTGTTGTTTGAAAGCAGTTCTATTTTTGTGCATTAGTACATAGGATTACTATAGAAATTCATAAGAATTTAAGACCTATTTAGGTACTGAAAAACAGGAAAAAGTAGAATGAGCAATCATATAAATATGGTTATGTTGCAATGATAAAACTGTCTTTGTAGTGTTTCAAATACCTACTGCAATGACTTGTGCTATTTCTTTCCAAAAACTTTTCTTGACTTTTGTTTTAAGCTAATCTCAAAACTCCCCTCTATTGTAATCATAGCGTGTAATAATCAAAGCTGCACATACTCCTGGTCTGGATTTGTAATTTAAATAAATGGCATTGGCTCTTTATTATTATGATTGTATTCACTAATTAATTTTGTTTTACATGAACTATTCCACATAAAGAATAAAACTTTTAAGATTAAAACTCAGCAATATTTTTTCTCTTCACAAAAGATTTTGTTAATCCTCCCCTAGGAGCTCAAGAAGATTATCAGAGGGGAAAACATAGTTTGATTAATTTTTGCTTAATCTTGAATTACCTGTGTTGTCCAAATGTTTTAGTCACTTAAAATTATGCCTATCAGTTCCTTTTCCAGGTTGCCTAATTGTACATACTTGAATAAAAACATGAGCAATTTGTTGAATATAAGTGATTCAAGGTATGCTTGGGAACTGAGCAAATACAGCATAGCACACACTTTGTTTTTTACTTGATTTTGAAAAAGTTTCTCTGGTTATACTTTGTAAAAGGAAATACTTTTAAATTGTAGACAGGTATTACTGGAACATATTTTTTGGGGGGTAAAGTATACCATCTTATGTTTTCTTCTTCCCTTTGTGGAAAATAGTCTATTCATATTTGAGCTCCTTTTCTTTTCTTTTTCTTTCTTTCTTTTTTTTTTTTTTGAGACAGGATCTGGCTCTGTCACCCAGGCTGAAGTGCAATGGCACGATTTTGGCTCACTGCAACCTCTGCCTCCCAGGCTCAGGTGATCTTCCCACCTCAGGCCCCAAGGAGCTGGGATTATAGGCTCACACCACCACACCTGGCTAATTTTTGTATTTTTTTTGTAGAGACAGAGTTCCACCGTATTGCCCAGGCTGGTTCCTTTTCTTTCTTTTGATAGACACCTTCCCATATGTGAAAAGCATCTAAGCCTCATGTCTTACTCTTTTGTTTTTTGTTCAAATATGATGTACCTTATTCAACTGCAATGTGCATATCTTCACTTTTATTTTTTAATATGATCAACAATAGAAAAAGCTGTACATATCCAATGTATACAACTTGATGAGTTGGGAGATAATTATATGCCCTTGAAACTTTCACCACCATATATGGCATAAATCTCTCCACCTCCAGAAGTTCATTATTATTTTGTGTGATAAAAACACAGAAGACTTACCCCCTTAGTAAACTTTATGTAATACAGTATGATTCCTGCAGACGCTATCCTGTACAGTAGCTCTGTAGGACTCACTCATCTAGTATAGCCGAAACTTCCTGCCCCTGCATTCTTCCCCATTTCCCCTCCCCTGTACCCCTTAATGGCCACCATTTCACTCTCTGCTTCTATGAACTTGACTATTTTAGATTCCTCTTATTCTTATAAGAGTATAAGAGTATCAGGTAGGATTTGTCCTTCTGTGTCTGGTTGACTTCACTTAGATGAACCTGAAGGATATCATGCTATGTAGCAAATGCCAGGATTTCCTTCTTTTTAAGGCTGAATAATATTCCATTGCGTGTATACACCATATTTGCTTTCCCCATTCCCCAGCAGACACCTGGGTTGTTCATGTCTTGGCTAATTGTGGATAATGCTGCAGTAGATGTGGGAGTGCAGACATCTGAGATCCTTATTTCAGTTCTTGGGAAATATACCCAGAAGTGGGATTTGGGGGTCATGTGGTCGTTGTATGTGTAATGTTGTAAGAAACCTCTCTACTATTTTCCATAGTGGCTACACCAGCTTACATTCCCATGTTTAGTAGTTCCTTTTTCTCCAAGTCGTCAGCAACATTTATTTTTCATTTTTTGGTAGTAGCCATCCTAACAGGAGTACAAAGACATCTCACTGTGATTGGGGTTTGCATTTCCCTGATGATTAGGGACATTGAGCCCTTTTTCATATACCTGTTGACCATTTGTGTGGCTTTGGAGAAATGTCTGTCTAGTATCTTTGCTCTTATTAAAATTAAGGGGCCTTTTTAAAGCTATTTTTTCATGATGTAGAGAGAGAGTGTGTGTGTGTGTGTTCTGAGACAGGGTCTTGCTCTGTCACCTAGGCTGGAGTGCAGTGGTGCAATCTCACCTCACTGCAATGTCTGCCTCCCGGGTTCAAGTGATTCTCCTGTTTCAGCCCCCCAGGTAGCTGGGATTATGGGCGTGTGCCACCACACTGGCTAATTTTTGTGTTTTTAGTACAGACTGGGTTTCACCATGTTGGCTAAGCTGGTTTCAAACTCCTGACCTCAAGTGATCTGCCTGCCTCAGCCTCTGGGATTACAGGCAGAAGCCACCATGCCCAACCTCTCATGTATTTTGGATATTAACTCTTTCTTTTTTTTTTTTTTTTTTTTGAGACGGAGTCTCGCGCTGTCGCCCAGGCTGGAGTGCAGTGGCCGGATCTCAGCTCACTGCAAGCTCCGCCTCCCGGGTTTGTGCCATTCTCCTGCCTCAGCCTCCCGAGTAGGTGGGACTACAGGCGCCCGCCACCTCGCCCCGCTCTTTTTTTGTATTTTTTAGTAGAGATGGGGTTTCACTGTGTTAGCCAGGATGGTCTCGATCTCCTGACCTCGTTGTCCGCCTGTCTCGGCCTCCCAAAGTGCTGGGATTACAGGCTTGAGCCACCGCGCCCGGCCTAGATATTAACTCTTTCTTAGCTATATAGTTTGCTCACACCTTACTCTTAATTTGTCTGTGAATGTGGCCGAGAACTCAATTACTGTACCATCTTGGGCAGCTTAGAAGGGGTGGGCTCCGGAGTTGTAAGACTCATTTCAAGTGGCTGTTGGTTACCTATCTTTACTTGCTGGTGGATTTTAAAACATTCTAATTTACAAAACCAGCAGTAAACCTAAAGCAAGGCTTTTATAGAAACTCTATCTTTTAGTTATTTTTTTTCCTTTGAAATTATACTAAAAAGTGTAGACAGGCATGGATTTGAAGGATGATTACTTACAGTTGCAGAAGTGGAAAATACATATGAAATGACTTTTTGACCTCTGAAAAAGTTTTTAAAGTTAACATCAGGGCATACGTGGAGAAGTCAGGAAAGGAAGTGAATACATTATGCTGAGAGACGTCCACGTTGGTGACTGGAGAGAGACGTCCTGATGGCATTGCTTTCTCTGCGCTGACGAGTTCTACATCTCATCCTGAAAGTGTTCTTTGCCCCTTTGTGTGGAGTGACACAAGACATCATGTTCAGACTGTTGTCAGTTCTAGAAATAATCTTTGGAAATTCTGACGTTCTACAGAGAGAGAATTATAAATGATTTTTGATTGAGAGGGCTAGTTTAAATGCAGTGACTTTTAATGATTTAACCTTTCTCATTCAGCCAGTTGTGAGTTATATCCCCTGTGTGCATGGCGCTGTGCTAGCTACCACGGTTACAATGATGAATAAGACAGAAGCAGATCCTAGCTTTGGGTGATATTTATAGCCCAGTTGGCGAGACAGATATCAGGGCAATCATCTCAGAAATAAACGGTAGTTCTAGTTAGTCTCATGGTTAGGGAAGGATTGCACAGATATTAGGTTACCAAAAATAAAATATTCGTTGAGCATAGACTAGATGAGATGCCAGTGCTGTTTGATAAAATAGCACCTAATGGTTAGATATAACTGTTGAACACTGGATGTAAGCATTAACACTTCTTTTTGCTATTCAACAGGTATATTATTCCATCTTTGCAGAAGCTCGATGCTGGGTTTTACCGCTGCGTGGTGCGAAACAGAATGGGAGCACTCCTGCAAAGAAAATCAGAAGTTCAAGTCGCATGTATGTGTACAGTACGGAGATGTCCAAATGTTGCAGAACAGAGTGTCGCTGGGGAGTAAATCAGAATCACTTTTCACCGTTGTAGGAACTAAGATTTTATCTTTGGTCCTCTTCTGGGTAGAATACTTGCTCAACTCAGTGAGAGATAAGTAAGCAGCCAGCGTGGGTGGCCGGGCGAGGGGCTGATGAGGCAAAGGCCACTTTTCTTCATTTGAAAAGACTCAGGATCCTACAAGGCCCCGGGGAGGATGAAAAAGTGAATGGGATGCCTTCTGTCTTATGAATCAGCTGCTCTTAGCTTGCACTACATTTGGATTCAAAATGTTATTAAAGTATAAAGTTCAGCCCATTTAGGTCAAAGTTCGTTCATTGTCAGTTCTTTCCAGTGACGATTTGTTTAGAAATCTTTACGCCGCACCACAAAAAGCACATGGATAGTGAGCGTCCCCGATGGTATTCATGTGATATAGTGATTTATTAATTCTTTATTCAGCAGATCCTTTTTGGAGAATGAAACTTTTAAAAGTAAACGAAGGAGACATCAAAAATGCAGGAAGCTTAAATTTTCATGTAGTCTTGAGGAGAAACAGGAGAGCAAACTTGGCCTATGCAAAGTATTTAGTCCTTTTTCTAATTCAAAATCTGTGAAGAGTAAAAATGGACTGCCTACTTTACCTTACATACATATGTGTATATAAAATAGAGACATAACATATAATTATATGTCATATATATGTGATATATGTTATATATATATAAATAAATATATATTTGAGGCAGGGTCTATCTCTGTCTCTCAGGCTGGAGTGCAGTGGCACAAACATAGCTCACTGCAAGCTTGAACTGGGCTCAAGTGATCCTCCCTCCTCAGCCTCCCGAGCAGCTGGGACCGCAGATGTGTGCCCCATGCCTGGCTAATCTGGCTAATTTCTTTTGTTTTTGGTAGGGGAGGGATCTCACTGCATTGCCCAGGTTGGTCTCTAATGCCTGGCCTCAAGTGATTCTCCTGCTCTAGCCTCCCAAAGTGCTGGGATTACAGGAGTGAGCCTGACTTGTTTTATTATATTTATTATATCTTGAATGTACTACCAAAATTTCTCTTTGTTTAAAAGTAAGCAAAACAATGTTGTAAGATATTAGATTACATTTTAATATATCATTATAAACTTTAGAGAACGAAAGAGCTCCTGAGTTGGGCTGTACTTTTTGGTGATGACAGAATTTCCTCATTTGTCATTTTAACCCCAATTAAGGCTTGTAGCTTTCAGTGTGAGTAGGTGAAATAAAATAAATATCTAGTTATCCTACCATAAGCCTAATGATTGGGTGAAGTGGTGATGCTATACATGTTTGCTTTTTAAAATCACTAGGAAGGCTTAAGTTTTTCTAAATTGTGATGTCGAAGAATGTTGCAGAATAATTGAGAACTTTTATTCAGTTGAATGATTGAAAATGTAATTATTAGAGTGAAGATCAATACCTAAATTATGTTTTAAGAAGAGCTTCAAAGTTATTATATTCTGTCTTATAAAATTGAATTTTGCTTAATGTTTTAGTTCCTATTCTGTATCTCTAGCTCTTAGATTTTTTTTTTTCTTTTCTTTTTTGAGATGGAGTCTGCCTCTGTTGCCCAGAGTGGAGTGCAGTGGCATAATCTTGGCTCACCGCAACCTCCACCTCCCGGGTTCAAGTGATTCTCCTGCTTCAGCCTCCCAAGCAGCTGGGATTATAGGCGCCCACCACCACACCCAGCTGATTTTTGTATTTTTAGTAGAGATGGGGTTTCACCATATTGGCCAGGCTGGTCTCGAACTCCTGACCTCAGGTGATCCGCCCGCCTTGGCCTCCCAAAGTGTTGGGATTATAGATGACAACCACTGCTCTGCCTTTAGATTTTTTTTTTAAATCTTTCTTTTCCCCTTTGCTTTGATAACAAATTTCATTTTCTTTTAAAATATGAATATTTTTCTAATCTGTTTTGTTGGTTTGTTTCATCTTTTCCCTCAAATATTAGATACTATCACATAGAAAATGTCTTTCGACTCCAGAAGACATTGATAATAGAGCGCTTCCAAGGAATATTTCAAACTTTTTTTTTTTTTTTTTTTTTTTTTTTTTTTTTTTTTTTTTTTTTTTTGAGACGGAGTCTCGCTGTGTCGCCCAGGCTGGAGTGCAGTGGCCGGATCTCAGCTCACTGCAAGCTCTGCCTCCCGGGTTTTTACGCCATTCTCCTGCCTCAGCCTCCCGAGTAGCCGGGACTACAGGCGCCTGCCACCTCGCCCGGCTAGTTTTTTTGTATTTTTTAGTAGAGACGGGGTTTCACCGTGTTAGCCAGGATGGTCTCGAACTCCTGACCTCGTGATCCGCCCGTCTCGGCCTCCCAAAGTGCTGGGATTACAGGCTTGAGCCACCGCACCCGGCAAACTTATTTACATTTAAATAAAAATACACTATTTTGCCTTATCTATTTGTATATTTTTATTTGCATCTGACCATCATATGGAATTTTATTCAAAAATTTCAAATGTTACTAATTTTAAAATTAGCCATTTATACCTACATTCTAATAGCTGTGTTTTGTCCTGTGACTCCATTTTTTAAACGTTTTTTACTAGTAGAACAAATACTGGAACAAAGGCTAGTTGCCCCAAATTAAGTCAACAGTATGGGAGTGGGGGAATGCTGTATAGACTCTTCAGTGGTTAGGAAGTATTGCTCCCAAAAGATCTGTGCGGGAGACAGTGACCTCACAAATGAAGGGAACAAGCTGAAGGGCCGGTGCCGGGCTGGAACGAGTTTGAAAGATTTATGAGCTAGGAGACATCCGGATGCATTTTCTGACAGTTTCTGAGAAAACTGCTTCATGTGGTTCTAGGATGGCTTCAGCACTTCATTTTCAGTATCAGACAGTTGCAGACATTCCCTTGTATTGTCAGGTAGGACAAACACCATGTGGCTTTGCTGACGAACGCGCAGCGTGGGCGCTTCAGAGGCGCATGGCTTGGCTTGTCCTGTGCTTCACTCACAGGCAGATGCGCATTGGTCAGTGCTGCCCTGCAGTCTCGCTTGTCCTGGTGTGACATGTGGCAGCATCAGTGACTTCACTGTAACACGTACCTGTTTCCATCTGTGACCCCTTCCCTCCCCCAGAAATGTTTTCTAGAACTTGAAAGCGCTCTTTTTCTCTGCAGACATGGGAAGTTTCACGGATACGGACCAGAGGAAAACAGTTCCTCAAGGACGTGCAGCAATTCTAAACCTGCTGCCCATCACCAGCTACCCCAGACCTCAAGTGACTTGGTTTAGAGAAGGGCACAAGATTATTCCAAGCAACAGAATGTAAGTTGCTCCAAACATTAAAGCTTCAAATACAATTTTAATGTCATTTGCTGGCACCATCTACACAGTAAGTGTACCAATTAAGGTTACCAATGATTTGAAAAGAGCAAACTAGTCTAGGGGTGCTATCCTAATCTTTAACAAACAGCTGTTTTAGGACTGGCTTGCATATTTTTAAGCATTTCAAGCAAATAACCGTGTAATATTATTCTTTTTTTCTTTTGTTTTATTTTGTTCTGAAACTGAGTCTGCCTCTGTCGCCCAGGCTGGAGTGCAGTGGCACCATCTTGGCTCACTGCAAGCTCCGCCTCCTGGGTTCACACCATTCTCCTGCCTTAGCCTCCCGAGTAGCTGGGACTACAGGCACCCGCCACAGCACCTGGCTAATTTTTTGTATTTTTAGTAGAGACGGGGTTTCACCATATTAGCCAGGAGGGTCTTGATTTCCTGACCTCATGATCTGCCCGCCTCGGCCTCCCAAAGTGCTGGGATTACAGGCATGAGCCCCCGCGCCCGGCCAATATTATTCTTCAGAATGTTGCGTGCCCTAAAACTAAAGCACCCTTACTCAACTTTGCAGTCAATTTTTTTTCTTTTTTGAATGTACTTTTTAAGATGTCATTGTCATCCCTGAGTTGGGTTTTGCTCCTAGTACTAATTTAATGAGTGCTGGTATTTACTTATAGACTGTGGGTTTTTTTCCCCCTCCTTTTATTGAGCCGTGTTTGATACGACTTTCTCTGATGATAAAACAGTAATTACTGCTTATTTCTCTTTATCCTTTTATCCTACCATGACAGTTTGATTTCTCTTCATCTAATTAGTGGTTCACCCATCTATTGCAGAATAGTTGCTTTGTGATTAGTTAAGCATTATTTCAAGGTGTTCTTGCCTATCTCACATTCAAGATATTTATCTAATGCCAGGCAGGTTTTCTTCACTTGGAGCTTTAAGTGATTAAAAAGAACACTTGGTATATATTTCATAACTGGACATTTTACAACCTAATTTAAAGACAATATTCCAAACATAAAGGTTTCAAGGCTGAACATTTCCAGAAGAATCATGAAATGCCGTAAGCATAGGCCAGAAGTCAGATATTTATGCCGTCCAGTGGTTGCACTCAGATAAAAATTCATCACGAGAAAACACTCTTGTTCTGCTTTTTTCAAAAAGAATATGTGTGGGGTCATTTGCCAAATAGATTTTACATGTAACTATGAAAGTTACCGTGGGAACCCACTTGCTCTCTCCCCTACCTGAGCATCTGTGGAATCCCTTCCCTAAGCCTCGTGATTCTCATCTCCAACCCCTACCTGAGCATCTAGAATCCCTTCCCTAAGCCCCATGTCTCCAGTCTTCTACTTCTGGATCAGAATCTGGCTGGAACCTAAATAATAATAATTATTATTACTATTAATAATTATATAATACTAATTATAATTAATAATTATTATTTTGAGACAGAGTCACTCTGTCACCCAGGCTGAAGTACAATGGCGTGATCTCAGCTCACTGCTACCTCTCCCTCCCAGGTTCAAGCGATTCTCCTGCCTCAGCCTCCTGAGTAGCTGGGACTGCAGGTGCGCGTCACCATCCCCGGCTAATTTTTGTGTTTTTAGTAGAGATGAGGTTTTACCATGTGGCCAGGCTGGTCTCGAACTCCTTACCTCAAATGACCCACCCGCCTCGGCCTCCCAAAGTGCTGAGATTACAGGCGTGAGCCACCCCACTGAAGCTTATTTTACAAATGTTTCTATTTTGGTTATTGGGAACAAAAATTTGTGTGTGTGTGTGTATATATATATATATGCAGAATATTTTAAAATTCTAGTAAAAATACCAGTTACCTTAGAAGATGGGATAATTGCTATCCTTTTTTCTTTATTTGATTACAGGTTACTTAGATATCCACCTTTATATTGATTCCAATCATAAAAGATGCGTCTTGAGTTGGGATGAAACAAAGATGAAGGATCAATGTTTCATTCTTAGTAGACTGTTAGGCTTTAAAAAGGCAGGCGAGGACTGTGCGTGGTGGCTTGTTCCTGTAATCCCGGCGCTTTCAGATGCTGATTGCTTGAGTTCAAAGCCATCTGGAGTTTAAAAACAGCCTGGGAAACATGGTGAAACCTTATCTCTACTAAAAATTTTTAAAAAAAGAAAAATAGCTGGGTGTGGTGGCACGAACCTGTAGTTCTAGCTATTTGCTACTTGGGAGGCTGAGGTGGGAAGACAGCTTGAGACCAGAAGTTGGAGGTTGCAGTGAGTTATGATGGTGCCACTGTACTCCAGCCTGGGTGACAGAGCAAGACCCTGTCTCCAAGGAAAAAAAAAAAAAAAAGTGTGGGGGATGGGGGCGGCAGGCAAGATACATTCTGGTATAAATATGCTAGAAGTTCCCAGTGCTGAGCACAATATGACCAGGCAAACTTAGGATAAATATTGGGGGAAAATTGGTACCAGGGATGGGGAGGTAGATTGAATTAGGCTTTCCTCTCAAACACTGGAGCTTTTAATTAATGTCAGTGGCAGCAAAATTCATCATGGAAGAATTCTTTGAACTTAGTAGCAAATAAGTCTGTATTAATCCACCTGTTAACCTGTGTTTTCTCTATATGCATGAGACAGCACTTATTCACAAGTCTGACAGGGTATAGAATGAAATAATTCTTAATTTCATAAATTTTTTTAAACTTGCAAATGCATGCTAAAGCCTGTTTAATTCCTGGTGAGCTAATAAAGACAAGACACTAGTAGGGCTTTAACTTGGTGTAATATCAAACAAATGGTCTGCTTACAAGCGTGAAGCTGTTGATAAATCTCTAATCTCAGGAAATAATGCAGTATACCATTTTTTAGAGAGATGAGATGAGGCTGATTATGGATATTTACACTTTTACAAGGCCCTTTAGTTTCATATTTTCCACCTCATCATCACCCCGCATTTATTAAGTACCTGCTGTGCAAGATTACATAAATCAGTATGGGTATGTTTTTCTCCACAAGTTTATACATCATCCAAAGAGATACAGCTTTCATATCCCAAGTACACTGATTCGATCTTTACAAATTATATGAATGTATTTAATGATCACACGTACCCTGAAACTATGTACATCTATTATGCATCAATAAAAAGTTTAAATGTTTAAAAATTTAACAATCTAAATATGAAAACCCAATATATTGCTTTCCATGTCTAAGAAAGTACAGCTTTTGACTGAAGATGGGAGGACATTTCTGCGTTCCTCCCACCCACGTGGTTGATAGCACAAGTCAGACGGCATCACATTTGTTATATACCCAGAGATGCCATTTAAAAATGAGCATTTGACTCAAGGTGCTTCACACATATTGAAATGCAGGTCAAGCTTCTGCACCTGTTTTTTTTATTTTTATTTTTATTTTTTGAGATGGAGTCTTGTTCTGTTGCCCAGACTGGAGTGCAGTGGCCTGATCTTGGTTCACTGCAACCTCTGCCTCCCAAGGTCAAGCGATGCTCGTCCCTCAGCCTCCTGAGTAGCTGAGATTACAGGCACACACCACTAAGCCCAGCTAATTTTTGTATTTTTAGTAGAGATGGGATTGCACCGTGCTGGCCAGGCTGGTCTCGAACTCCTGACCTTGTGATCTGCCTGCCTCGGCCTCCCAAAGTGCTGGGATTATAGGCGTGAGCAAACTTAGGATAAATGCCTGGCCTTTCTGTACCTATTTTTATCCTCCTTGTGTGAGTTTACTTTTCTAATACATGCACCTTTGTCATGTGGTGAAAGAAGCTCATTTTCTCTCCCCACCTACATTTTTAAACATTATCTTATTATCTAATTTTAAAATGTGAGCTTTAGGCTTATAATTAAATGATTTTTTTTTTTCATTTTCAAGGGAAACAGTAAGTCTAATGTTTCCTAACTTGAAAAATTAGTTGAATA
Source organism: Macaca thibetana thibetana (assembly GCF_024542745.1). Classification (NCBI taxonomy): domain Eukaryota; kingdom Metazoa; phylum Chordata; class Mammalia; order Primates; family Cercopithecidae; genus Macaca; species Macaca thibetana. Next base: position 149,119,676 of record NC_065580.1, read on the forward strand.
GCCTATTAATAATCTTAACAGGAGCTATTATTTATTGAGTACCTACTTTAAACATATCTTCTCTAATCCTCACAATTGCCTTCTGAGGCAGGTATGATTAGCTCTATGTATAGTTATCAGAATGGAAGATTATGGATGTTAAATTACTTACCCCGGGGCCCAGAGCCGATACACACAGAGCCAGGGTTCAAATCCGGGTCTGCCTGACACTCAGTCTCATGCTCGCTTCTGGATCAGCCTAATTCTTTCTACCTTATTTGCTGATCGTTTTTTATGTTTTTGATTATTTTTTTCCATACATTGCTCTAGTCTTCCTTTCTCATCTTTTAGAAGACCAGCTTTCAACTTGAAATAACATGGATTAACCTGGGTTTGCACAGAGGGGTTGAAAAGTATCAGAGACTGGTAGTCTAATCTGACTAGAGTCAGAGTGGGCGCGGTGGCTCACGCTTGTAATCCCAGCACGTTGGGAGACCAAGGCGGTTGGATCAGGAGGTCAAGAGATCAAGACCATCCTGGCCAACATAGTGAAACCCCATCTCTATTAAAAATACAAAACTTAGCTGGGTGTGGTGGCGTGCGCATGTAGTCCTAGCTACTTGGGAAGCTGAGGCAGGAGAATTGCTTGAACCTGGGAGGCAGAAGTTGCAGTGAGCCAAGATTGTGCCACTGCATTCCAGCCTGGCAACACAGTGAGACTCAGTCTCAAAAAAAAAAAAAAAAAAAAAAAAGAAAGAAAGAAAGTAGAATCAGAAAGATTTCCTGTTGGATTGGATGTGGGAAATTAGAGAAAGAGAATAATCATGGATAACTCTATGACTTTTCTTGGCCTGAGCAACTTGTAGGATGGAGATACCATTTGCTAAATAGGGAGATGATTTGGGGAGAAGTGAATTTTGTCTGTATAGGTGGAGGATTTGGCAGTGTTGTCTGCAATCTGTTTTTGACATGTTAAGTTTGAGATGCATAGTAGATCACCGGAAGGAACCAATGATTAGATAGACATACATGTCAGATTCAAGATCAGCAGCGAGGTCTAGGTTAAAGTTGTCAGTTGTTGGTGTATTGATGACATTTAAAGCTCTTTACAAACCTATGAAATAAGCCAGTAGGTGTACCCCCAAAGACTTCCATTGTATCAGTTAAAAGGGTGATGCATGCCTATAATCCCAGCTACTTGGAAGTCTGAGGTGGGAGGATCACCTGAGCCCAGGAGTTACAGACCAGCCTGGGCAATGTAGCAAGACTCTGCCTGCAAAAATAAGAAGATGCTCTTGGCTGCAAGTCACTTTGGCTATCTTATGCAAAAAGAAAATTTATTGGAATATATAGAGAAATAAAGAATCAAACCAATAGGAGAGGATTTCATAATAACCAGGACAACTCCTGAGGCCCAAGGAGCAGAGAACAAATAAACAGTGCAATGGCCTCCCAGGTCCTAATTCCGAGAACTTGTGAGTATGTTACATGGCAGTGGGGGAAGTAAGGCTGCAAAGCCATCTGGAGCTGATATAGGTGAAAGGATGGGACAAAAGGAAAAAGGTATTTTAGGGCAAGTGAAGTTAAGATTCATGACTGTACCCTATGACTTGATACAAGCTCAAATGCTGGCAGAGCTGTCTCCCAGCATCTCGCCTTAGGGTTTTAACCAGTGAGAGTCAAGTTCCATTGTCCCTGACTCCCACATGCCAGATGGCAGAGGCCTGATTCTCCCAAGCTTTGTGGGTTCCACTTTGGGAGGAGGCAGGCTAACTTTCCTTGTTTTATACATGAAGTAGAGGGAGTTCCCTGGATTTGTTTTGACCACCTCTTAGCAAGTATTCTTTTGAATGGTTGGGATCTGAAAAACACCATTGTCCTAAGATTTATGACTTCAGTCAAAACTCTGAAACAAGAGGAAAATTTTAGTTAGCATCCTGCTATTTATATTTTGAATTACCAGTTCACGTTTGCACGCTGGGGCAGGTAGAAAACTGTCTGAGTAGACAAGACCTACAAATGTGAACAGTTTTAGGTGGTTTGTTTTTTGGAGACAGTCTTGCTCTATCTCCCAGGCTGGAGTGAAGTTCAAGTGGCATGATCTCAGCTCGCTGCAACCTCCAACTCCAGGGTCAAATGATTTTCGTGCTTCAGCCTCCAGAGCAGCTGGGATTACAGGCATGTGCCACCATGCCTGGCTATTTTTTTTGTATTTTTAGTAGAGACTTTGTTTCACTATGTTGCTCAGGCTAGTCTGGAACTCCTGACTTCAGGCAATCCACCTGCCTCTGCCTCCCAAAGTGCTGGGATCACAGACCACTGTGCCCAGCCAGTTTTAGGTGTTTTTGACCACCTAAAATGTTTTTGTTTTTCTACCTACATTTGGCCTCCTGGTATGCATAGGAGATACACAGTGCTGGAATGGCTGGATGAATGAATGTGAAGAAAATTCATGTAATGTCCACAGACTTCCTCCGCAGAAGGGGAAAACAAATGAGAACAAACCTCAAGGAAAAATGCTGTTGATGAGGCAGAAAAAATATCTTGGAAAGACAAACAGTAGTTTGAGAGAATTGAAAATAAGTTATATTCAGAATCTGAATAGGTAATTACAGGTTTTATCTGAGAAGTTGAAAAACGTGTATATTTATTTTTCTGATTACTGAATCCAAAGTTTGCTGTCTTTGCATATCAAAGACGAGCATAGCTTTGTCTTATAAATACAGTCTAATTTGATAATAAAATTGTTCTGTGTTATTTTGGTTTAGATATATTTTCTTTATTTGCATTTATTTCTCAAAATATGAAATGTGAATATTGATGCCGTGCTGTATTTCTCTTTCCTCCACGATGTAATTTATGTTGGTAGTTATCAGATTAGAAAACAAAAACTTAACTCTGTACAGTGCCATTCTTTTGCTTAATTGCAAGTTCTTGTGCTCAAATTGCATCCTGTAGCCTACCTGACAGGAATGTGCAAGCACAAGTATTCTTGAATGTTGTTTTTCCTGCACATGCGAAGTTTATAGATGAAGTGTTTCAAACCTTCAGTCAGCTTTGCAATAGACGACTTGCCAGTAATGATCTGGATTGTGAAGGATGGGCAGTAAACAGCGTCCCAGGTGACTCAGAAACAGTCTGACTCATAATTGTCCGTGCTTAAATACTTGAACATCCATTAACTTATTACCATTTCATTTCAATTTCTTCAAGAAAGATTTGTTTAAATTAGCACTTGCATTGGAAGTCACAACTTAATGTTCGAATGAAGTAGATCTGGTTGTAATAATATTTTTATAGTTAACTAGGATTTCAAAATAATGTGCTTTTAAAATTTTATATTTTATAGGCATTTTGTGGATGTTTATGGAGTATATCTATGTGTGTGAACCGAGCCATATTTGGTATAAGTAAAACAGACGGGTAGATATCGGTTCCAGGCCTGCTTTCACCGTAACTCTGACCTTGGGAGAATTACCTATTCTCCCTTTGCCTCCATTTTCCCATGTCAATGGAAAAGGTTTTCTAACCACTTCTGCAATCCTTTCTGGTATTAATGTTCAGTGCTGCTGTTAAGGAAAGGGGTGCCATGGCAGTTGTTCCTCCCCTCCCTCTCTTTCTTCCTTCATGCATCCATGGACATTTCCTGAGCACTTGATTAGTGCCAGGCACTGTTCTACTTGCAAGAGACAGAAAGGGGAATTGAGGCATCCCAGGTACGGCCTTCAGTGAGGTGTGTTCTGATATAGAAGCAGGTTATACACGGGACACTTTGGGGTGAGGGTGTCTCCACGCTGAGAAGACACGGTTGGGTGGGAAGAGAGAGTCCCAAGCCGAATGGGGTTGAATTGAGTGGCTAAGGACAGGCCCTCTGTGGAGGTGACATTTTAAAAAACACGTTATAGAGTTATTATTTACATATAACAAAATGCACATTTTTTTAAGCATATAGGTGGATGAATTTCAATAAATACGTACACAGAAGAAATTGCCATCCCGATCAAGAGAGTTCCTGGGCCCCTCCTGCTGTTAGTATGCATTCCTGCAGCCCTGCCTTCCCACTTGTCTAATTTCTGTGACCGCAGGCTAGATTACCTGCTCTAGAATTTCACACAAATGACATCACTGAATGTGAAATCCTTTGTCTAGCTTCATTCATTCAACATCATTTCTGTGATACTCTCAATGTGATCCTTAATAATAATAATAATTAATGATTTTTGAGTGCCAGGCACTGTTTTAAGGATTTTATTTATAACAATTCACTTAATCTTCACAGCAGCCCAGCGGTTTAGTCCTGTTATTATCGTGGCTTTCCTGACGAGAACTAAGGCAGAGTGAGGCCAGCAGTTGGCCGGCGTGGGAGCCCTTTGACTCCCAAGTCCACACTGCTCCCCTGTGTATGTGAGGCTGTTCTCCCAGGTTAATGTCTGCAAAATGGGAAGGAGCCAGCCCTGTGGAGCTCAGGAGGATGAGTGTTCTAGGCACAGAGGCCAGAAACAGAAAAGAGCTTGATGTATTTGCTAAACTGAAAGAGACACTGGCCCTATAGCCCCCGAATGTGGGAAGGAATCTGGATTTTATTCTGTACACAGTGGAAAGTCTTTGGAAGAGGTTGCTATTTTTTGTGGGATTTTTTTTGGAAAAAAAAAAAAAAAAAAAAACAATTAAAATTGTGGTAAAGCATAGCTTTAAAAAGTAGAAATAGGGTTTCACTTTATCATCCAGGCTAGATTGCCATGGTGTGATCATAGCTCACTGCAGTTTCAAGCTTCTGAGCTCAAGCCATCCTCCTGCTTTGGCCTCCCAGAGCGCTGGGGTTACAGGTGTGAGCCATCATCCCTGGCCTAAGATTTATTATTTTAACCACTTTTAAATATAGTTAGTGGCACTAAGTGCATTCACATTGTTGTGCAATCATCACCATCATCCCTCTTCAGCACATCCTTTCGTCTTGTGAAACTCTGTACCCATTAAACATAACTCCCTGCTCCCTCCTTCCCCCAGTCCCTGGCAACCACTGTTCTGCTTTCTGTCTCTATGAATTTGACTACTCTAATTATCTTGTGTGAGCAGAATCATATGGTATTTTTCCTTTTCCACCTATTTTTAATTAAACCTAGTATCTGAGATAACTGTAGATTCACATACAGTCAAAAGAAACAATGTAGGGTGATTTTATATTCCCTGTAACCAGTTTTCCTGAATGTTGAGATCTTGTAAAATACTGTATTACGGTATCACAACCAGGATACAGACGTTGATAGAGTCAAGAAACAGAACATTTCCGTCAATACTAGGATTCTTCATGTTAAGCTTTTATGGCCATAACTACTTTCCTCTTGCCTTCTTCCCCTTCTTAAGCCCTAGTAGCCACTAATCTGTTTTTCATTTCTAAAGTTTTGTCGTCTCAAGAATGTTGTGTGGACAGAATCGTGCAGTATGTGACCTGTGGGGATTGGCTTTTTTTTTTAAACCTAGTATAATTTCCTGATTCATCCAGGTTATTGTCTGCAGCCTAGTTGGTTTCCTGTTGTTGTTTAGTGTTTCTTGGTGTGGCCATACTGTGTAGTTTATAATCATTGACCTGTTGAAAGCCGTCTGGATTGTATCCAGGTTTTGGCCATGATGAAGAAAGCTGCTATAAACATTCTTGTTCCTTTTTTCTGTGCTTGAACATAAGACTTCATTGTGTTCACATACACAAATGCCCAGGAGTGGAATGACTGGGCTGTATGGTAGTTGCATGTTTACTTTTTTTTTTTTTTAAAGAAAATGCCAAAGTGTTTTCCAGAATGGCCGTACCATTTTGTAATCCCACCAGCAATGTGTGAATGATCACATTTCCCTGCTTCCTCACTAGCATTTGGTGCTGTCACTATTTTTTATTTTAGTCATTCTGATAGGTGTATGATGATATCTCCTTGTGTTTTTAAATTTTCATTTCTTTAATGGGTAATGATGTTGAACATCTCTTAATGTACTGATTTTTAAAAGAATGAAATTAGAAAACAAACTTCTTGCTGTGAAAAATGTATTCATGTATTTGAAAAGTCAGTTGAATGGGTGAAAGAGCAGACAATACACAGCTAAAGTGAGACTTACTGTTCTGATAGATCTGGAGAAATTACTCAGAATAAACACAGAGGAAAAAAGATGGGAAATCTAGAAGAAAGGCCAAGAGATCTAGAGGACAGAGTAATCAATAGACATCCGATGGAGAAAATGGGGGATAGATGCTATGCAGAGAGACCGTTGCTGTGACATTTCCTAAGATGATGACTCTTCACAATCCAGAAGCAGAATGAGCTCCAAGTAAGATAAATAAAGTAAATCCAAATCTATACCTATTATAGTGTAACTGCAGAACATCAAAGACAAAGAAGAAACCTTAAGACAACGATACATGTAATTCAGGTGCCTCAGAGGAACGGCAATCAGAAGATAACTGACAGCAGTAATAGAGAACGGAGGGGAATGACATCTTCCGAACGCCAGGGGATGGAACTGCTGTCATAAGAGTTCCGTGTCAGCTAAGCCAGCGATCCCAGGTGGGGGAGGCAGGATGGTCTTTTTAGACAAGCCTGAGAACTTATATTTCCGAGAACATTGCTGAAGGATCTGTGAATGAGCTTGAGGAAGAAGGATACTGAATCTAGAAGGCAATGCAGGGTTAGAAATGTTGGCCTTCACTTTATTTTCTCTAGTTAGGCAATGTTTAGTAATTGGAGTGTTTAAATATTTAGATATTAGATGAGGAAGTGGAGACAGCAAGTTGAGACAACTCTTTGGGCGTTTTTCTTGTGAGCGGTTGCAGAGAAACCGCGCAGTGTTCGTCGTGAGGACATGAGGTCAAGGGAGCTGGTTTTATCTTACGTGGGGAATCCCAGCTATTATTTATGTATTAATGGAAATTCTCCAGTAGAGAAGGAGAATGTGAAGAGTCAGGAGAGAGTGAGGACCAGGGGGAACAAAGTCCTGGCAAACGTGACCTGGACAGGCACAGACAAGCGTGGGAAGGAGGGCCCTGAAGTCGTGTGGCACCGCCTTCATGGTGGCATACGGTGGCCCCTCATGGCCTCACAGCTTCCACTCTAACAGGACGGAAGCCAGAATATGCACAGACACACATGTGGTTTGGTAAACGTGCTTGTGGAAAATTGAGAGATTTTTCATGGATTTTTATTTTCTCTGTGAATATTGGTATGAGCTTAGAAGTTTAGAGTGAGGGCTGATGTGAGAAGACAAGGTATTAGCTAGTCATGCAGACAGTCAGAAGCAAACTAGGGAAACACGCCAGGCTTATGGGAACATTTGAGAGCAAGGGCACAGTTGCAGTTTGTGGTGATGGATGTCTTCGGTAAAGTTTGGAAGTTCTGATGCCACTATAGAGAAGGCAGCTAATTGGGTTCACAGAAGGTCGAAGTGTAGCCCAACTACCATGTGGAATTCAGAAGCGAGGGTTGTATTGAGGCTGTCTGCAGGGGAGTGATGGGTCTCGATTGTCTCTGGCTTTATAAGGGAGGAGATGAAGGATGTTCCAGTAGGACAGAATCAGAAGACTGCAGAAGTCTGTTGACTGGAAGAATAATTGCATTGAGCAAAGAAGTGGGTGGACTGAGCACCTCACGTCCTCTCACCCTCACTTTGGCTATTCCATTTAGTGCCAGACAGCGGACTTCTCCCTCACTTGGAAGGAATCTGATGATGCAGATGAGAAAAGTCTCAGGGTTATTCTGTGGGGTGACCTAGAATCCTTAGGTAATCAGAGAATGGTTGTGTGCAGGTAGATCAGCAGATAGATTACTGACGCCACCCCAGCTGCCCATTAGGTGACACAGCTTCATGCAGCCTCTTCAAAGTCATCCTGTGGGTCACCCCTCCTTCCTCTGTGCTTTTTTCCTTCCCTCCTTACTCCAGGGTCCACGTGTCAGCTGTTGTAGGGGTTCTATTTTCTTGAAAAACTGGGACGTCACCTGGGGTATTTGAAATCTAGACTTAGAATGGAACTTTTGTTGGGATTGACAAAGTTCAGGGAGTGACCATGAGAATGGGGGCTGAGATTGCATGGAGGGGCAGGTCAGTGGTGGTGAGAGGTGTAAGACTCCAAGGCCACAGTGTTAGAATAGATGGCAACATGGATGTCAAGCCACCAGGGAGGGTGACAGGAGAAGTCCATGGAGGAAGATAGGGATTCCGGGGCTCCGGTCCTCAGTAAATGGAGAGGGAAGGAGGAATTAGAACCTCGGGAGGGAATAGCATTGAGAATGAACACATCCCGATCACATGGGCCTCAGAGGAACTGGGATTTGGAAGGCGAAAGAGGAGAAATGGGTTGGTAGTGCTGGCTCACAGCTGTGATAAGGGTTTGCTCTTAGACAAAGTGAAGGCCTTCTGGAGCTGCTCCTTCAGGTATTTGGCTGCAGGACCTTGCAGCTTGGAATCTCAGCTAGGGGGTAGCTGCCCTGATGTGCCTCAGCTTCACTTATGAAGCAGAGAGGATGACTTCTTTCTCCTGGAGTAGTGGTGAGACTTAACACAAAGGAATGAGCAAGAAAGTAGTTGGCCAACTAATGTTCAGTTAAAGGATAGAGGGTATATGCTATATGCCATCCCTCAAAAAAAAGGTATTGCAAGTATGTTCATGTTAAAAACATTCATCTCTCTGTGGCTCTCTGGCTGGCTGTGCACGTAGCTGTCCCTGTGACTTAGAGGGGACATGGGAGGAAGGACCCTGGTGTAGAGAATATGCTGGAGCCATGGGCAGCCCCTGTGCCCCACCGTGCTCCTGTAAATGCCACACTGCTCCTCCAAATGCTGGTTTCTAAAACCTAGAAAGTTCTTTTTGTTGTTCTCACCACATCCAGGAAGACGGGGCACAGTGGGAGTCCCATTGTCTGAGCTGCTATTATCCTGGGGCAAATTAGTGTCCCTCAGAGTGAGTAAGAAGATGGAAAGCGCCACATTGCTTTAATGAATAGTCTGCAGACTGCTGATGAGTTCCCTGTCACTGCGCTTTATTCCAGAGCCTCACTGTGCAGAGTGAGAGGTGGACTCAGATGCTTGTGAGGATTTCCTGTTTTCTTTCTGATTGTCAGGTAGTGCAATGAAGGGTTACCTTATAAGCAATATTAGATTAGGTTTTGGGCTGTTGCTCGCAGTAAGTTTGACGTCTACATCATCACATGACGCAGTTGGACTTAATGAAGGTCACTCAAGTGTCCTCTCTTTCAGTGATGCTTGTTGGGCACCTGCCTGCAGGTAGATGACACTGTCCCTGCTTCGGGAGAAAGGGCACATCACAGATAGAGAAACGTTCCTGTGCCAAGTGAATAGGCCAAAAGCATGGGGGATGGAGATCGTAGAATTGCTTGGTTCCATTCGAGTTGGCCATGTAGTATTTAACTTTAATGACAAGAGTTTAATATTCTATGTACCAATTTTTCATTCGAAATAAAACACTTTATTTTACATGAGCAGATCTTGTGACAATAATGCATTTCTTTACAAATATTAGCCCATTATACATCTTAAGTCAGTTGCACATAATTGCATTTCACCAACTCTACATAATACTTTAATTAAAACTAGGATAATTAAAATACAGTTTTAATGAACAATAAATTCTGAACTTGCCAGGCCTGGAATGTGTTAGCTGAATCATACCTTGCTTTTTTTTTGGCTCTTAAATCTGTACCCACATTATGTTTTCAAATGGCCATGATCACAATCAAGAGGCATTTTAAATGCATATAATAGTATTTACTGAAGGCCGGGCGCGGTTGGCTCATGCCTGTAATCCCAGCACTTTGGGAGGTTGAGGCCGGCGGATCATCTGAGATCGGAAGTTCAAGACCAGCCTGACCAACATGGAGAAATACCGTCTCTACTAAAAACACAAAATTAGCCAGGCGTGGTGGCGGGTGCCTGTAATCCCAGCTACGTGGGAGACTGAGGCAGGAGAATCACTTGAACCCGGGAGGTGGAGGTTGCAATGAGCCAAGATTGCATCATTGCACTCCAGCCTGGGCGACAAGAGCAAAACTTTGTCTAAAAAAAAATACATATATAAAATATTATATATAAATACACATAAATGTATATAATATATATTTGTATAAATATGTATAATATGTATGTAGAAATATAAATATATATTATACATATTTATGTATGTTCTCACCATATCCAGGAAGATGGGGCACAGTGGGAGTATGTGTGTGTGTGTGTATATATTATATATAATATTATATATAAATATGATATTAAATAGGTAATATATTTATAAATAAATATGTATATAAATATATGATATATTTATAAATATATATCATATATATGATATATTTATAAATATATATTATATATCATATATCATATGTATTTATAAATAAATCATATATGGTATATATTATATAATATATAAATATGTATAATATATATTTTATAAATATGTATAATATATATTTATATATAATATATAAATGTGTATAAATTTGGGTAGGACTCTGAATTTCCATACAGTGACGCTCCTCACCCTCTTTCCAGGACTCAGCAGGATGTGCTGAGCCCCACCCGGGAATGCTACCTCCCTTCCCACAAAGGGGGAACCCACCCTGTAGACACTGGGTGCCAACTGTGACAGCACCTCCAGCCAGCTGCAGCTGTCCACCTCTCATCTGTTTAACGTGTTTTGCCCTCTCTTTGTCCCACTGCCTTGATCTTTCCAGTTTACAGCCTCCTCGTGGCCCCAGCCCCAAAGTGCACGAATGCCCTTGGGTGGGACACACACCCTGTGACTCTTCTGGACCTCCGAGCACATCCCTTTCTCCCTAGGGTTCCTCCTAGAGGGCAGCTTTCCCCCTCCTCCTTTGTAGGGGAGAAGGTAAGTTTGACAGCCAAGATTTCCACCAAAAGACCCTGAGATAAGACCAGGTGAGACCAGGCTTGTCATGAGAGAGAGTTCCCAAGGAGCGTGTATGGGCTGAATCCCGCCGACCCTTGGCTCGCCACAGCGGTACAGGTGAGATGCATCCTGCAGTGTCACCAGAAGCTGCTCTTAAGGACCCTGCCCTGGGTCTGGGTCACCAATTAAACAGCATTACAAAGTTTTCTTTGTAATGCTATTACAAAGAATATATATATTATATATATAATGCTATTACAAGGAATATATATATTATATATATAATGCTATTACAAAGAATATATATATTATATATATAATGCTATTACAAAGAATATATATATTATATATAATACTATTACAAAGAATATATATAATGCTATTAGCATTATATAATATATAACTATACATATTTATATATTATGTATAAATATATATTATACATATTACATAATATATAAAATATATATTTATATGTATATTTATTTATAAATGTATATAATATATGATATATAAATATATAACAATATAAATTTATTATATGATATATATGTTTATTTATATATTATATATTATGCATATATAATGTACTAGTAAATCATATGTTTCCTATGTCTGTCTTATATATCTGTCTGTCCATCTTACATGCACTTGCTTATTTGCTGCTAATTGTAATCCCAGAAATGAGGAATAGATTTTATCTTTGAAGTCCTAGCAACTTAAAACAGTACCTGGCCATACTGAGTAGTGAATATTTATTGAACGAATAGATAAGTGTTTCTTGGATGAATATATGAACAGTAGCACATGGTTCGTTCTGGGGAGATGGTGTGAGACTAAGTACACTAGTGTGAGACTCAGTACACTAGTCTGAGACTCAGAAAACAGGTTTCAGTCCCGGCCGTGCCACTTGGTCGCTGTGTGACCTTGGGCAGGTCAGTTAGCTATTCTCAAGGAATTGAGATAAGGGTGTATCTCAAATGGAAATAATTCTGGCCACCTCGCCAGCGTCTGGGAAATAGGATTGGGTGCATTCATTTGATGAATTGAATATAGGTATGGAAACCCTTTCTTACCTTTGAAGTACGCATGGTGTGGTGGGATTGTGACCCCACCTCTGCTCACGGTGTTCTCCGACTGTCTACATGAGCACACATTAGTGTTCACAGCCGGTGTTCCTCTGCTGATTTGGAACTTTGTATTTTTTAGGTAGTTTTTGCTTAATGAGTTTTCAGCCCCTGGTTGGTGATACTTCATAAGTAGATATGCCCCCTCCCTCCTTCCCTTCTCCTTTCCTTCCATCCCGTTTATAACGTCCTTGGGAAACTCAAGTGAGTCCCAATGCTGTGGGGTCATATGAGAGACATTGCTGCCTGCGTGTCTGCTGGATAGTTTGTTTCACAGTCAAGTATCAGTGACTTTTATTAGCTTTTTTCTGCACTATTAGTGTCAGTGCTATTCTCCCCAAATACAGGTCATTTGTTCATCTAACAGATACCTCCTTGCACTGACACTTTCTTCTGAAAGTCACTCCTGAAGTGCAAAATTCCCTCAAAAGCAAATGTGCTTTGGACTCTAAGGGGATATTGCCAGAGTCAAAACTCAAAACTTTGTAATGCTGTTTAATTGGTGACCCAGACCCAGGGCAGGGTCCTTAAGAGCAGCTTCTGGTGACACTGCAGGATGCATCTCACCTGTACCTCTGTGGAGAGCCAAGGGTCGGCGGGATTCAGCCCATACACGCTCCTTGGGAACTCTCTCTCATGACAAGTCTAGTCTCACCTGGTCTTATCTCAGGGTCTTTTGGTGGAAATCTTGGCTGTCAAAGTTGCCTTCTCCCCCACAAAGGAGGAGGGGGAAAGCTGCCCTCTAGGAGGAACCCTAGGGAGAAAGGGATGTGCTCGGAGGTCCAGAAGAGTCACAGGATGTGTGTCCTACCCAAGGGCATTTGTGCACTTTGGGGCTGGGGCCATGAGGAGGCTGTAAACTGGAAAGATCAAGGCAGTGGGACAAAGAGAGGACAAAACACGTTAAACAGATGAGAGGTGGACAGCTGCAGCTGGCTGGAGGTGCTGTCACAGTTGGCACCCAATGTCTACAGGGTGGGTTCCCCCTTTGTGGGAAGGGAGGTAGCACTCCCGGGTGGGGCTCAGCACATCCTGCTGAGTCCTGGAAAGAGGGTGAGGAGCGTCACTGTCTGGAAATTCAGGGTCCTACCCAAATGTGAAGTGTGTGGGGGCAGGGTGGTGTGGAAGGCACACTGAATTTAAAGCAGGAAGAGAGATTGTGAGAGCCAGCTCAGCTCTGTCGTCACTTTCTGACTGTGGGCAAGCCTGACTTAATGTTTAGGGGACTCCAGTTTTTTTTTCCACCTGTGAAATGGGGTCGAGCCATCAGTTTGGGCTCTGAGGAGGTGTGGAAGGAGCTGGCCGTCCTCGGGAGGACGACGTTCCTGGAGGCAGGGCCAGGCGGTGTGCAGCCCATGCAGATGACGTGGAGGCACATACATTCTTCTTATCTTTCTGCAAGATTGCTCCACATCTTCATGGCATGCTAGTGAAGAAAGCAGAGGAAGTCTTATCACACCAGTTTTGTGGATGACTGCATGGGGAAAGAAAGTGGATAAATGATTTAAGGTCATCTGTCAGAGATAGAGCTGAGGATGGAGCTTGGCATTTGAATGATACCTTTCTGATCATTTCCGTGACTGTTTATGACAAAGTAGTTCTCAGCCTGCCCATGAGGGTGGTGACATGGCCGAAGGGTCCTGCACAGGCCTTGGACCCCGTGATGCCTGGTGTGGCTGGGTGTCTAAAGGCAAGTGCCCGAGTTCGGTGGCGCTCCTTTTCTTCATCTGTGAAGTGCAGGTGATAATACCCCAGCCTGCCCACCTCACAGGACTTGTACTCTTGTGCATGATAATCACATCCCGTCACAGGTGTAAGAGCCCTTTGTGAATCATGAGCTGTCATAGCCGTGATGTGGAATCATTTTCTCGTGAGGGCTCATTCTTTGCTGTAATGAGATCTGACCAAGCCTAGTTCTATCTCATTCCTACAGCATTTGCTTCCAAGTGACAGCCCCTAATATCAAGGTCATCCTTTATTTATGCTTCCCTCCAGTCAATCAGTCAGCACTGTGCTAGGCCCTGGGGATAAAAAGATCAATACAACAAATCTGGCTTCTGAAGGGCTCACATTCTGCTGAGTGGGATACAGCCATCTTTTAGTTCATCTCATGTAGTCTTTAAAACAAAACAAAAAAAACTTTATTGAGATGTAATTTACCTATCATAATTTTCACCTTTTTACAAAAGCATCTAATTCGGTGGTTTTTAGTATATTCACAGGGTTGTAGAGCTATCACTACTATTTTTTTTTCTTTCTTTTTTTTTTTTTTTTTTTTTTTTTTTTGAGACAGACTCTCACTCTTGTCGCCCAGGCTAGAGTGCAGTGGATCGATCTCCACTCACCGCAACCTCTACCTCCCAGGTTCAGCATTTCTCATGCCTCAGCCTCCTGAGTACCTGGGACTACAGGTGCCTGCCACCGCACCTGACTAATTTTTTTTTTGCATTTTTAGTAGAGATGTGGTTTCGCCATGTTGGCCAGGCTGGTCTCAAATTCTTGACCTCAGGTGATCCGCCCACTTCAGCCTCCCAAAGTGCTGGGATTACAGGCGTGAGCCACCATGCCCGACCTGTCACCACTCTCTAACAGAATATTTCCATCACCCCAGAAGAAAACCCTGTACCCCTTGGCAGTCAGTCCTCTTTCTTCCCACTTCTCAGGCCTGGCAACCATGCATCTACTTCTTGTCTGTATGAATTTGCCTATTCTGGACTTTTCATATAAAAGGAGCTACCTAACATGTGACTTTTTGACACCTTAAATAGCCTTTACCCTGTTGTCTTTTTCTCTTTCTTTTCCTCTTGCCCTTTGCTGATCATCATTAAATATTTCACTGGGTTCTTTTTTGGTGTCTTTCCTGGACTGTGTTTTGTAGGGGTAAAGAAGGGACATTCCTTCTTTCTTTGAATGTATGCTTCCTGCATGTCAGCTGCTCTGGTAGGTACTAGTGTGATACCACATGGGTTCCTGTTCTCAGAATTTCCAGCCTGGTACAAATAAACTGACCAAAAAATGGGCAGAAACAAAACACATAAAGAAAGTCAGGTGATGAAAGAAAGCCCTGTCCACGGATATAATATTTATACCAAAATCTGAAGAAAGGGAAGGAGGCAGTGACTTGAAGAAATGGGGCTGGACATCTGCGTATAGTGTTTGCAAAGGAGCTCGGGTGGCAGAGAGCCTGGTGTGTTCCAAGGCCGAAAGGGGGCCCGTGTGGTACAGTGCTCCGAGCAGAGTGGCCCAAAGTGAGGTCGGCAGGGACTAGATGGTGCTGGGCTTTGTCTGTGGGAACGAGTGAATTTTCTCCGCATGCCGTAGGGAAGATTTCAACCAGGAGAGGGCCATGATCTGATTGGCTTTAAGAAAACCAGGCTGCTTTGTGAAGAATAGAGAGTAAGGGGCGGAAGAGGAAGCAGAGAGAAAACACAGGAAGCTTCTGCAAAGGTCCTGGCAAGGGGGCCTGGCAGCCCGGATGAAGACAGGGCGGACGACGTGGAGAAAAGTGGATGAATGAAAGTGTAGGTTAAAAGTAGAATCCACAGGCCCGAAAGAGGGATTTGGGATATAGCGGAGTTAAGCTTCTTGCTTCTGATTAGAGCCCTTGGAGGAATCTTTTTACTGAAATGATGACAACTGGATTCAGATTGGGTATGGGGCTTGTGCAGTTTGAGATGCCCGTGAAATATCTGGTGAGAACAATTAACTAGATGTTTGTATACGCACAAGTCTGGAACTTAAAGGAAAAATCAGACTGGAGATAGAACATTGGGGACCATTTGTATGTAGGTGATGTTTAAGACCTTGGAAATGGTGAGCTCTAACCTGGAGAGAGATTTTAGACACAGCATAGAAGAGACGCAACCACTGAGGAGCTCTACCATGCAGAGCAGGGTAGAGAAATAAGACACCCATGAAAATATGGAAAGGGACAGCCAGAAAGCGACAGGGTAGCCAGGAGGGCCCAGTGCCGTGGACCACCAAAAAGAGAGCTTTTCGCCTGATTCCAGTCTCTAAGCAGCTCGAGAAAAGCTTGAGTCAACAGGACTTGAATTCCAGCAGTAAATAAGTAAACAAGCAAACACATAAATACGAGATCCACAAAGCATAGAAAGAGAATGGGAGAATAGGAGGGAGACAGAAGTGGAGAGAGAGAGAGATGGGGGAGCCTATCTTTCTATATCTTTTGTCACCTTTTGAGTAAAACCTACACAAAATGGTCTCGGCTCCATAGCCTGGTTGAGAAAAGGTCCTGTTTCACTCCCCAACATAGCTATAAATTAGAAAGCCCTCTGCAAAAAAATGTGTTGTGGACAGATTAGAAAGTTTAGGATGAAACAACCATAGCAGCACTAGTTCATGCTTCACCCAGGATGATTTTTCTTCATGTTTTAGTGCTTGGTCTCTGTCATCGCTGACGGAATTGCACTGTTTTACCTTGGAAGGTTATAAATGGGGAGGCATCCTTAGAACTCATTTATCTTTGAGAGCATGAATCTTTTCTTCTTCAGTCTAGACTTGCCCATTCATTATTAGATGAGGTAAATTATTATATCTGAGAGATAAATTATGTCCTTTGGTGAGATGTGTATACTTTATTTTTATAGTCAGAGTCTGTAGTTTAATGAATGAAGCGATTTTGAGAATTGCCTCTGCTGAGTAATTTTTGATATTTAGAAATTACTAATGTGAAGCCTGCCCATGTTCATGGTCATTTCAACACCTATCTCTCACTCTTTAAAATCATTGAGAATCCATTATTGCCTACTCCTGCGATCTAGATTACCATTTACCTGAGCTTTGTTGAGTATTCTAGCTAAAATCCTGTATCACACCAAGTACTTTGACAGCGAATTCACTTTACATAACTTTATTAACTTTTTTCTTATATTTTTAAATAATGGTTATATGCAGAGAAACCATGATTGGGTTTGAATCTGCTATGTATGGATTAACATTGCTGGATTAAACTTCAGTTAAACGCAAGAATTTTGTCTATGGAAATGCATGCAAAACAGTACTTGTGCTCATTAAAGTTGGAGAGAAAGGGAACATTAACAACCTGCCGTTGGCTTATCTCTGATCCTCAGTTGTGAGTGGAATGTCTAGTTGTGTAGTGCCCGGCCTTCATCTATCACACACTGTATGAATTTAAATAAGTTGTAAATGCCTTGGATTTGATTTAGTCATTTCTTTGATCTAGTGATGAAATAAGGAATTGTGGCTATCATTGAATTTTTGAAAAGCATCTACTGATTAAAAATTTTTTAAACTGTTTCTAAATGCTTAGTGTGAAGTGCCCTTGGTTTAGCATTTTCCATTATTTTGCTGTTTTTGACATCTTCAGGAATACATATGATTTGGAGAAATGCAGTATAAGATGGTGGCTAAGAATGTAAACTCGGAAATCAGGCTGTTTGGGTTCAGACCCTGGCTCTGACACCTAATGGTTGTGTGGCCTCGGGCAAGCCACTCAGTTTCCCTGCACCACACTTTCCTCTTGTGGAAAGCTGGGGTAGTAATAATGCCTGCCTCATAGCATGGCTGTGGGGGTACCTGTTTAAGCACCTGCAAATCTAGAGGACTTAGACTAGTACCTGGGTCATGGTAAGATCGTCGTTACTATTAGTGGTTCTTACAACTCTCATTATTATTACCACTTATTTAAATGTTCCAAATAGAGGTTACTTTCATCCCATTTGGAGGCACAAAAACTATTTTCTTAATCCTTTATGCGAACAAAAGTCCAAATTCTTGATAACAATAGGTAAAATGGAACTGATGCATCAGTAGTGAAATGGGTGCTATGGGGAAAGTTGTAACTAAGTTATGCAGGTTTGAAAGGTATCTGAACATCTCACAACACTCTTCAAAAAGACATCCTGTCTGGTTACAGAAAAGATGGAGCATGAGCATTTTTCATGGTTCAGCACTGGGAGCCAGGGACACATCTTTGCTTCGCCCCCTTTCCTTGCCTGATACATCAGTCCTGAAAGTAACAAACCCATGACTGTAGACAACTCTCCTGGATTCTGTTTGTCCATCGGAAGGCCCCATTTAGCAAGGCAGAGAAGGCAGTGAGGACCCAGACTGTCTTTCTGGAGGTCCTGAGAGAAGAAGGGTGCTGACAAGGGCTGCTGCAGAGAGGATCGGGAGCTCAGAGGCTTGGGCTGGGAGAAGTGATTCCTCTATTAAGAGCACAACTGCAACAACAGATGTTTAGGGTTCTTTGTCTTCTAAATGTGTCTCACAGATGTGCAGTATTTATATACAAATATAAAAATTATATACAGGTTGAGCATCCCAAATCTGAAAATCTGAAATTTCAAGTGCTCCAACATCTGAAGCTTTTTGAACATCAACATCATGCTCAAAGGAAATGCTCATTGAAGCATTTTGGATTCGGATTTCAGACTTTGGGATCTGGGATGCTTAACCCAGTATACATTCTGCGGATATTTGAAATCTGAAAAAAATCTGAAATTTGAAGCACTTCTGGTTCCAAGCATTTTTGATAAGGCACACTCAACCTGTAATATGTATTATATATATGCAAGTATGCATGCATGCATAGGTGTGTATGCATATATGTGTGTATATATCAGTCAGGTAGTACACATATTTGATCTCATTTTGAACTTTGAAGGAGTGCATAATTAGATTATTTTGTTTCCATATTTGAAAACAACATCTGTTTTCAATGGTAAGCAGAAAAATTGTTGAAACATCTGTTACAGTGGCAAAAGGCTGTGACTGTTGTTCATGTTTGAGGTGAGTAACATTGTGATACTGACTTCTGGAGTAAGATTTGTAATGATAATAGTACAGTGTCCTACATCAGAGAAATGAACATCCATGTTTTTGTCTTCAAGTGGGATAATTGTAGGTGGAGTGTGTGAAAACGGAAGCTTATTTCATGCACACATAATACCTGTTCCCTTCTGGCATTTTTAACTAAATGAAATATATAGGGAAGTGGGATTCAGGCTTGTGACATATCTTCTGGACTTAAGGCTTGTTCTCATGGCTTTGCTTGTTTGCATTCTGTGATGTTGTCCGCTCAGAGGTTTGTCTTCAACTGAGGGATCTGAACAACACAGTGATGGATAAGATGAGAGAGATTGCTGTTTAGACCATGTGGCCAGAGGGAGGGGCAGTGTGTGTGACACGCAGGGTAATCACCTCATTCTGGTTTGTCCAGGACTGCTCCAGTTTTAGCACTGAGAGTCCCCTCAGTCCCTGGGCAAACCGAGATGGCTGGCCACCCTACTTGTTTATAGCTACTGTGGGTATAAAACTTGCCACACTAGAATTATGTCTTGTCCCTACCACTGTCAAAGGCTCTACATCTCAAAGGAGGCATGGAAAGTAGAAAAATAAATCTAAGATTAGCTAACTATCCTGTAAAGGCTAAGCAAGGCAGAAATGTTTCATGAACAGCACTGAATTTATTTTCAAAGCATTTTTCTTAGGAATGTATCATTGCCACTATAGGAAGAACTTGATATGCTTCCATGGTATGATAGGCTTATAAATTTGAGAAAAATTAACCACAAGATATTTCCAGACCCCGAACATCTCATTTTGGGCCCATTGCACCTTCATTCTAGTTTATTTCCGCTTTGTTATTTTTCTGAACAACATTCAATGCTTGTGGAAACACACCTGTTGGACTTAGCTCAGTGAGCATTTCCCAGTTTACACGGAGATATACTTTTCTTTCTTCTTGGTGGAATGCTTGACAAAAACACACATACCTTGAAGGGAGTGTGAAGTGTGAAGCAAGTCAGAGGGATGCCGAGGAGCTGCGTCACTGCGAGGCTTTTGACCGTAGCAATTGTGGCGGTGAAAAACACCAGGCTGTTAATTGCCCCGCAACTCAGGGCAACTCCAGCTAAAATGCAATTGCTTTGTGGAAAAGTATACCAAGAAACTCGAATGTGTGTACTCTGGTCCCTGTATGTATATTTTCTTCTGGAATCTTACAGCCTTTTTCGTTGTGTTTATAAATTTGAGAACTAGCATCAGGGCGCAGTGGCTCATACCTGTAATCCCAGCACTTTGGGAGGCCGAGGTGGGTGGGTCACTTGAGGTTAGGAGTTCAAGATCAGCCTGGCCAACATGGTAAAACCATGTCTCTACTAAAAACACAAAAATTAGCTGGGCACGGTGGCAGGTGCCTGTAATCCCAGCTACTTGGGAGGCTGAGGCCCAAGAATCGCTTGAACACAGGAGGCAGAGGTTGCAGTGAGCCGAGATCATGCCACTGTACTCCAGCCTGGGCAACAGAGCGAGACTCCATCTCAAAAAATAAATAAATAAATAAATAAAGTGAGAACTAGCAATGGTCTGATAGAGCTTTTGGTCTGCTTTGAAATCTGCACGCGTTCTAATAACTTGGCATCTTTCTTATGGCTCTCAGATGAAGACACATTGCCTCCAAGAAACAGAAACTGTTACTTTCATATCTTATTTGAAAAATGGCAATGATTTTAGAGGACAGTCTATCATTTTCCAGAGGAACAGATGTGACCCCTATCCACAGCAGGACAATTCAGACCGTCGCAACTTTGAGTGGGTTCTTTTGACTAACTCAGAGATCCTTGAATTTACCTGAAAGTAGAGAAATGAATTAATAATGTAAGTCTGTAAGAAAGAGTGGACTCTCTGGCTGTTGTTTTTCTGAAGCCTATAAAACCTTGTAGATGGGCCCTTCATATGTGAAGTAGGTCCCAGGTGTGAATTCCCTCTGTGCTTCCTCAACAGGAGACCCACGCATGGGGACCCAGGCTGTACATGCAGGGCAGTCCATCATCATCCCCACCTTATAATGATGCCTCGAGCTCCCTCTTTCACCATATTTTCCCGTGGCCTCACCAATGGGAACAGTTTGAGCAGATTCTGCAGGTTCTTATCATTAGAGAAAACTTGCATGAATCTACATATCAGTTAAAATAATGAATAGTTCTTTTAGTCCTGCTCTAGCCTCTGCTACCTTAAATCAGATTACAATTCTTTGAGGGCAGGGATTGATTTTTGTTCACCTTTGCTTCTCTTGTATACAACACACCATAGCACACCACACATATCAGTGTTCAAGAAGAATTTGTTGGTTGAATGAATGGAGCTTTGTCTTGTGCCTGACAAGTTAATAAATATTTTTACGTTTGTTTCTTTGTCCTGCTCTTTGTTACATGGGGAGGGAGTGCTACAGCAAGACGCAACCAGAAGTAGTGTGTTTCGCGGTGACTGCAGGACATGGCGTGCCATTCATTGAGCGGTGGCTCTTTCTCTCACGCGGATCCTGTGGCAGTCTGCAGTCTTTATGTTCCCCTTGCCCTACAGAGTCTAGAGACAAAAGTGGTAAAGTTGATTCATGCTTGGACTATCCAGGGTTCCTTGTGTTGCTTTTCTCTCTTGCTTGACAGATGTAGATTGACTTAGTGATGAAGATGTTTTCTCGGTTCCATTTATGAAGGGCAGGGAAACTCAGAACACCTTCTACCACCTTCCCACAATTTCTCAGTTAGCTCACCCTTCCTATTCCAATTAGTCAGGGAGTTCACCCTTTCCCCCTGCTACCACCTTTGTTCCGGCTGTTGGCTTAATTCTGCTTAGATTCCTGCAAGAAAGCTCAGCTGATCTCCAAGTCTCCAGCTTTGTCCTTTGTTCACCTCCCAATCCAGTTAAGCAGATCTTTCTAAAGGCGGCATATAACACCCCCACCCCACCACCTTTAAAATCCTTTTAGTAGTTTCCGGGCCTCAGGATGAAGTTGGAGTGCTGGTCCTACTGGCCTGGCGCTGCCTGCCTCTGACCTTGTCTGGCAGGCTTATTTCTCCCTTTCCCTTCACAAGGCAGCCAAGCTCAGCCTTGTACACTGTCCCAGCTGCCCCAGGTGTCTCGTCATGAGACTTGGCACATGCTGTCCTCCTGCCTGGAATGCTATCATCACACTGGTTTTTACTTTTAGTTTCAGATTTTACCTCAGATTTCAGATCTCATCACTTTCTCTGAGACCATTTCCCAGGCTACTTCCCTCACCCTGCTGCCGACACAGAGCAGGTTCAGTGGGGTTTCCCTGGGGTCTGGCGGCACCTCTCCCTGTTGCAGGTCTTGTCTGCCATGTGCTGCCAGGACTTGGGCCTTGGTTCTCTCTACATCGTAAGCTCCTGAGGACAGACACTGTGTATCTCAGGCCCTAAAATAGTGCCTGGTGCATCGTCAGCATTTGGTATCTATTTGAATAAATTAATTGTTTTATGCCTAATATTAATTTTCTTTTCATACTTACCTGTCAAAGTACATTTGTAGAAATAAAAAAAAATTGAAGAGAGACACATTCATTAATGATGTCAGTGGCGAGATCAGGCGGTCCATGCCTTCCTATCTCGGGTCTTGCAGGGTGGAAATGAGGGATAAATGCCTCACGTTTCCTCTCGTCTGCATCTGCTATCCGTCTCAAGAGGTGCTGGCTGGCGCAGTCACATCACACTTTTCTAAACTCAGAATTGAAGTGGGTTTTTACTTTACTTTTATTTTTAAGGACTTGTGTTTTGGGGTATTCTTATGGTTTGGGAAATTTTATGGTAAGGACTTGTTCTTTCCTTTAAGTGCTCCTAGAAGAAAAATAAATGATAAAAGAAATAAAAATCTCAATGAATTGTGACATATTGTAATATGTCTTATGCATTTCTGTGTACCTTGGCAGATTATTGTGACCTAACCATAGCTAATTTTCATTTGAGAAGTATATGTCCATGAAGTTTCTATAGTGTGTTCAAATGTAATTTTATTATAACCATATTATTATTAAAAAAGTTTGTATAGAGAACACTGCAGCATCTACTTATTCCATTATTACAATGGTAACATCATTTTTTTTTATGAATCACTTGTGGAATGACATTTTGGCAATAAGACAATGAGTTTATCATGGAAAAATCTTCCTCCCAACCTCCTCCTACCCTGAGGCTTTTCTCTTCAGAGGGAATATCATTTTCACCCTCATGCTTAAGATTCAAGGATAGAATTCATGCTTTTTAATATATAGCTTAATGAATTTTGACAAACATACAGTGTTGATCCACTATCACAATCATAAAATATAAAATAGTTCTGTCACCCCCCAAACTCTCCCACACTCCATTGTGATCAACTCTTCCTCTACCAGTAGACCCTGGCAGTCATAGACCTGTTTTCTGTCCCTATAGTTTTGCATTCTCTAGAATATCTTATGAATGGGATCCTAAAGTATTTAGCCTTTGAATCTGGCTTGTTTCACTTCTCATAATGCATCTGGTACTCATGTCTTTGTTGCACATATCAGTACTTTGTTCTTCTTTATTCATAAGTAGTATTTTATTGTGTGCATGCACCACAGCTTGTTATTCTATTCCCCAGTTGAAGGGCATTTGGGATCATTCCAGTTTTGGCCAATTACAAATAAAGATGCTAGAAACATTCACAAATATGTTTGCATGTGAACATAAGCCTTTATTTTGCCCAGTTACATGCCTGGAGTAGACTTTCTGGGTCTTATGGTAAGTGTATGTTTATTTAACTTTATAAGAAACTTGTACGAAACCTCAAAGCTCTCAGGGAAATAATCAGAAACTTAGCTTGCTATACCTAGCCAAATGATCATTTGAGGTAGGGGGCAGGGGGATAATGGCAGTTTTAGACATGCAAGGCATTCTCATTATCTTTTACTGCTTAATAAGCTGCCCTGAAATTCATCTTAAAACAAAATAATCATGTGTTTTGTACACAAATCTGCAATTTGAACAGGAGTGGGAAGGCTTATCTTTGCTCCACATGATGTCAGCTAGGGTGGTTCCACTGATGGCAGTAGGTTCCTCTTCCAACACGACTCACTCTCATGGCAAAAGTTGATATTGACTGTTAACTGAGAGTTCATCACAGTTAAGGACCAGAGACCTCAGTTCCTTTCTACATGGGCTTCTCCGTGTGGCGTGGCATGGACTTCCTTCAAAGATTGTATGCTGGATTCCAAGGACAAACGTCTAGAGAGAAACTGTCACATGAAAACTATATTGCCTTGGGCCAGGTGCAGTGGCTCATGCCTGTGATTCAAGCACTCTGGGAAGCCGAGGGGCGGATCACATGGTCAAGAGTTCGAGACCAGCCTGAGCAAGAGACCAGCCTGACCAATATGGTGAAACCCCATCTCTACTAAAAACACAAAAATTAGCTGGGCATGGTGGTGTGCACCTGTAATCCCACCTACTTGGGAGGCTGAGGCAGGAGAATTGCTTGAACCTGGGAGGCGGAGGTTGCAGTGAGCCGAGATGATGCCATTGCACTCCAGCCTGAGTGACAGAATGAGACTCCGACTCAAAACAAATAAAACAAAACAAAATACTATAGTGCCTTTTATGATGAGCCTTGGGAGTCACAAAGTGTCATTTTCACCATTGTATCACTAGCTGAAAGAGTCACAAAGGCGAGGTTCAAGAGAAGGAGCCATAGACCTGTCCCTGTGTGAGGTCATGGGAGGCTCTGGCAGAGCGTGTCTGGTGAGGAATGTTGCTGTGCCCCATATGAAAATGATCATTGGCTACATGAAGGCTCAAGAAGTTTACCAGAGCTCTTTGAGAGAATCTAAAAGGGACACATTCCAGGGAAAAAAATAAATCTGAGAAGAAGTAGAATATTAGGAGTGATAATGAACAAATAAGATGGTAAAATATATTGGTTAGTGTAAATGAATGTTGAATATTTAGAGCATGGAAAGCAGTGTAGGAGCAGAGGGGATTAAAAACCTGTTAAAGTTCCCACTTTGTCTCATAAACAGATACAGAAACATATTAACTCCAGACCTTGTTGCAGAATTTTTATATTTGGAACATGTTCAGGTTTTACAGCACCTCCTCACGCCTTTTCACTCAACTCTTGAAGATCTTCTTCTGCTCCCACCAAAACAGAATCATCTTTGAGTTTTTATCCTCCTTGAACTTAGCTGGTATTGACTGTTTGGGTTACTTCCACCTTCTTAAAGCACTCTCTTCTTTTGAATTCCATAACACAAAACATTCCTGCTTATTTTTTCTGGCTCTCTTCTTCTTAGACCTCTTTGCCAACTTGCCTTCCTCCACCTGTCTTTAGACCTTGGATTTCCTCAATCCTTGGTCCTAGCACTTTGCTACCTCCCAGCTTATTCTCCCTCCGTAGGTAAGTTCATCCAAGCTCCTCCGCTCACATACCAACCATAGCACCTGCAGATAACTCACAAATTTACATCTCGAGCCCACATCACTCCTTTGGGCTTTAAACCTATGTATTCAACGGCCTATTCATCGTATTTTCCTGGAGTTTTTTCAAAGGCGCTTCATACTCAGTCGGTTCAAAACAGAACTCTTTTGTTCTTCATTGACCCTGTTTTCCCTGGCTTACTCCTGGCTCTGCTTTCTTAACCTAAGTGACACTGCCATCCAACAGTTGTCCAAGCCAGAACCAAGGAATTATCCTTGATACTTCTTTTTCTCTTCCACCACATCCAGTCAATCACCAGTTTCTCTTATTGTACCACCTATTATCCCACAAATTTACTCACTTCATTGTGTGTCTACCTCTACCACCATTCCTGACCAAACTCTTGCCTCTCTCATTGGTCTCTACCTTCTTTCCCTATGTTTACTTTTGTCTTCTCTATCCATTCTCCATGCTGTGGTCAGAATGATTTATTAATATGAACCTGATCTTGCTACTCTGTTCCTTCAAATCCATTAGTATATTAGTCTGAATAACCAAATCCTTAATATAAACAGCAGGGTTTGTGTAATTCGGTTCCTTTCCTTATCTACCTCAGTTTTTGATTGCATCTCTTTCCCTCTGACATCTGGCCACAGCCACTTTGGTATATTGGTTACATTCTCAGTTTCCAGGATCAGATACCTGAGTTTGAATCTTAACTTTTCACTTACTAGGTATGATCTTAGACAAGTTCTTAAAAACAACAACAACAACAAAAACTTTTATTAATGGACAAGTTCTTGAACCTATGCATCAGTGTTCTTATCTCCGAAATGGTTATTAGTGTCAGCTTCTTAAGGGGTTTGTGTGAATTCAATGAGATGAAACGTGTAGTGGTAGCACAGTGCTTGACAGTTAATAAGCCCCCAGGAAATGTTAGATTATTTGCTTAACGAACCACCTCCCTGCTGGTCTCATTGCTCTCCCCTATCCGCTCACTTCCCTTGCTTACTACCGGCTCACTTCCCTTGCTTACTACCGGCTTATCCTTCTGCAGCAAAGGACCTTCCATCCCAGCTGACTCAAGACAGACCCAGTTTATGTCTGTTGTAGATTAGTTAACACTTATTCATTGTTCTTAGGTATCCCCTTTTACTACTGGTTTGTGAAATAAATTACATGATCACCCATTTGTGCTCAGTTCAAGAGTAACCTTTTTTAGGAAACCTTCTTTGATTCCTACAAGGACAGGTCGTCTGTTATTCGTTCTTACAGCACATCCTGTAACTTTTTTTTTTTTTTTTTGCCATAATTACCACAATTACAGTTAAAACAGGTCATTGCGTAACTAATTCCTTGAGGTTTGTTTCTCCTATTGGGCTGTAGGCCTTTGGAGGACTGGGACCCCAGGGGGGTCTTGCCTCACCCCTGAGTTCTCAGCATTGGTCTTACCCAAGTCATTACTTAGTATATTTAGAGGAGACAAGAAACAATGAACAGGATCTGGTTTGGACTTCGTGTCTGTTTCTGACTTTAAATGTCAAGTCATTTCCTCTCACTGGTCCTTCATTTCTTCATCTTGTAAATTAAGAAAATTAGGCTTAATGTTCTCCAGAATTCCATTGGACTCTACATTGTATAAGTCTAGCCACCAGGGAATTTTTTAAACCAATTTTTAAATATTTATAGTCATAAATTTAAGAAGGATATGAAATCAATTTACATCTCCCCAAAGGTAAAGTAAAATACTTTGTTGGTCAGTGAATGAAGTTCTGGTCATTACCCTTTTTTCTTATTATGAATTCCTAATTTGTAAGCTCTGATGTTATCCCTTCTTTCTCAATATAGCTGAGACAAATGTGTAGTCTGTATGATCATATAATTACGGTTATACCTATTTACAAGTTTAAGACTGAGTCAATAGAAAAAAAATCCAAGTGAAGATTGTTTAAAATAAACTTGTGTTTCTCCAGGAAGTCAACTAATCAAACACTTTTTGTTGTTGCTGTTGTCATTCAGAACAAAATAATCCCTGAGACAGTCTCATGAAAAACCTAATGCATTTTTTTGCTGAGTTTTATAATGAGATTAAAAATAAATGAAGAGCAGGAAATGAAATTATAACACCAGTGGGAAATCTTTGAAAGCATTTTATAGTTTTTTCCTTCTAATGTAATACGTCTGTGAGATTGGGCAGGTTTTTGTTTGCTTGCTTGCTTATCATTTGTGTTTATAATGTGGAGGAATCAGCTGAACCTGACTTACCCCTTTACAGCTGATCCATGCCTACACAGTAGTTGCTTGGAGCTAAAAGCAGGAAAACCTGGACACTGGGGCATAGCTGCTCTGAAGTCCTGGTGGCCTCTGGGAGGGCTTATTCATGATATGGGTCTCCTGAGGTCTTGGAGGAGTTTTCCTGGTAACTCTGAGGAATGGTGGGTCATGGTGTGGTGACCATTGGTCTAACCCGAAGGACTATAGGAATGAGGGCAGGGAGAATTGTAGAGCGGCAGCCGATACTGCTGGTGAGAATGAAAACATCCTCAGAGTGACTTCCGTACCCGTCCTGTTTCTGTAATGCCAAGTTATTGTGAACACCCACCACGCGTTATTGTATCACAGCAAGCAGCTCATCTACCCCACTCCACCCCCAAGTCCTTGAAGTGTCTCTCTGTTTCTTGGCCTTACTGGAGGTAAGCCAACATGAAAAATGAAAGATTCATTTATACTTCTACTGAAAACTCTTGAGAAAAGAAACAGAGGCTTTGCCAAAAGAGATAGTACGTACAGGCAAAGAAGAAAGATGAGCTGAAAACCAGTACCTAAATAAGTCCAGAAGCAATCTCATTTATAGATCACAGAGTGAGATCGATAAAGGAGATAATATGGAGAAATGAGACAAATATAGAAAGCTCTAAGTATGCACAGATCACACTTTTGCTGAAATAGGCACCTACAATGAGGACCCCATCCCCACCCTTGAGGGTTTGGAGTGATCTTTGGGTAAAAGCTCTATTCTAACTCTTGAAATGGTTAAACCTTTTCTAGATGCATCTTTTAATATTACTTCCTCTTTTATTCCTTTTTTTCTATTTTTTTAAAATAAACGTATTTCCTTCTTTTAGCTACGAAGCAGCTCTTGCTGATAGCAAATAAATACTTAGAGTATGAAGATACTTCCTTGTAGCATTTGACCAGTTTGTAAGGCAGTGGTTCCTTAATTTCAATGATGCACCAAGCTTTTCCAAAAATGAGTTCCAAAGGGAATTGATTTTTATCTGCAATACTCTCATCCTACGGACAGGATATTGACTACACTTGATAGAATGGAAGTGTAAAACCAGAATGAAGCATTGCAGGAACAAATCCACTGGGGCGGTTCATGATCAACAGAATCATTCATTGGATGGAAAGATCGGAGAGCTAGACAGTGTCAATAGAGACAAAAGGTGAAATAAAAGCATTCGTTTCCTGAAAGAGTCTTTCCCCGGAAGGTTTTTGTTGACTGGCTCTTCCTTTTAGTATACTCTCTATTCCTAGTTGTTCATCGACTTATGTCAGAACCTTAAAACTCATAATCATTTATAATCAGTGTTTAAACATGGCAAAATAAAAGTACATACCATAGGTCCTGCTGGCCTGTTACTATGTGAGTTTATTAACATTCACTGTGAGATGCCTTGGTATAGACTTACCCCTTTTATTTCTGTCTCATGTTGTTTTGGAAATTCTGCTTTGCTAATGCATTAGGTAGTTTCGTCTTGCTCTGGAAAGACAAAAGCTCAGTCACTTACATGGAGAGCCCAAAACTGCGCCCCCTGCTGCCTTGTGTATTTGGAGGTTGGCATAGTCAGTTCATTATGTGGCAGGCAATAGTTTGCATTCCAAGGGTGGAAGACATACACATTGGTTTTGTTTGAGAATTATATCATAAAACTGAGTTCTAACTACTTCCTGAAGATTGAGATTATTATTGATGAACTGATTATAAATTATTCTTAAATATAAAACCAAAAGCAAATTTTATTAAAACTAATTAGAAATTTGATTAAGAATAAGGGATTATTTCTAATAACTTTTTGGTAGGTGACAGCGGAGAGATTTGTTTGATCATGGAGTTTTTAAATGCTTTTGAAGTCTTGAAGTCCATTAAGGCACACAAGAGAGAATAGGAGAAAGAAATATTTCCGAATGGTGCAGACCGATCACATGTTGATTGAAGTGCTATCAATGTGTATATTGAAATTGTGAGTCAAGAGCTATATCGCTAAAAAATAAGGGAAAGACAGCATCAGAAGTTGACTACAACAACGAGGGTGTAGTGGGAAGTAAAGTTGGACGACATGAGATTCAGTGTTACAGATGAAAGCAATTTGAGAAGAGGCGAGTGGAGTGGAGTGAGCATGGTAATGAGAAGTAAGGAGGGCGTCTACCCCACATCCAAGTCCAAAGGTGTGCAGGGTGGGAGAGATCTAGAGAGGGCTGCTAGGGCATGAGTGTCAGCAGCAGAGAACCAACCTTCCCGTTGATATTTTGTATCTTAATGTGATCTTAAGACTGACTATGTTGCTATGGTAAACAAGACAGTGTGGTATTAGTGGAAGGATAGACACATAGCTCAGTGAATGGAGTAGAGAACCCAGAAATATATTCACGCATGGATATATTTCCGATTTTTTGACAAGGGTACAAAACTCCATAGACTCTGATCAGAGGCTGATGTCCAGAATATGTAAAGAACCCCTACAACTTAACAACAACAGAACAAACAAAATATTTCCCCAGAGAAGATATACCAAAGGTCAGCAGGTTCATGAAGAGATGCTCAGTGTCATTAGTCATTAGTGGTCAAACCACAGCAGGTCATGACATGAGCAGGTCAAAACTACAATGAGATACAACTTCACACCCGTTAGAATAGCTACTATAAAAAGTAGGAAATTAGCAAGTGTTGGTGAGGAGGTGGAAACATTGGGGTCCTTGTGCATTGCTGGTGGAAATGTAGAATGGTTCAGCCACTGTGGAAGACAGTTGGTTGCTCAAAAAGTTAAAAATATGACTAACAGCAATTTCACGTCTAGGTATATAGCCCAAATAATTGAAAGAAGAGACCTAAACAGACCTTGTACACCAATGTTTATAGCAGCGTTATTCACAACAGCAAAAAGGTAGAAATAATCTAAGTGTCCATCCACAGATGAATAGATTAACAAAATATAGTCTATAGGTACCATGGACTATTATGTGCCCACAAAAGGAAGGAGCTTTGAAAAATGCTGCCTCACGTGGACGAACCTTGGAAATTAATCATTCACTATGCTAAATGAAACAAGCCAAACAAAAGAACACCCATTGTGTGATTTCGCTTATATGAGGTCTCTAGAATAGGCAGATTCATAGAGTCAGAAAGTAGAATAGAAGTCATCAGGGACCCGGGGGAGGGAGAGATGGGAATTATTGTGACACAGGTACAGAGTTTCTGTTTGGGATGAAGAAAAAGTTCTGGATAGAAACAGTGGTGATGTTTGCACAACACTGTGAATGTACTTAACACTAGGGAATTGTAGATTTCAAAATCATTAAAATGATAAATTTCATGCATATTTTACCACAACTTTTTGAAAAGCAATTCAGGGGAGGAAAGGTAATCTTTTCAACAAATGGCTCTGGAGCAATTGGGTATCAACGGGCAAAATAATGAACCTGACTTAAACCTCACGTTTTATATCTTTTAAAAGAACCTAAATGAACAATAAAAAAAAGACAAAATACCACTGCAGATTTAAATGTAAAATGTAAGGTTATAAAACTTTTGGGAAAACACAGGAGGAAATCTTCAGGACATAAGGATTAGTGAGGAGTTTTTAGCTACGGCACCAAAAACATGATCCATACATGAAAACAAAATCAGTAAATTGAATTTGATCAAAATTGAAAACTCTTGCTCTGGGAAAGATGCTGTGAAGAGGATGAAAAAACAGGGAGAAAATATTTACCAGCCACATGTCTTTCAAAGGACTTTTATCTGAAATCTATGAAGAACTCCTAAAATTCAATAGTAGAAATTCATATTAGAAAATGGGCAAAGGAGATTAATAGACATTTCATGGAAGTGAACATACAGATGTCAAATAGGTATATGAAAATACCTTTGCCATCATTGGCCATTAGGAAAGTGCACCTTCAAACCACAATGAGATTTCACTTCCTACCTAACAGAACAGCTGAAATAAAGAGAGAATAACAACATCAAATACTGTCGAGATGTAAAGAAATGGGATCACTCCTGTGTTGCTGGCTGCTGTGTACACTGGCATATAACCACCCTGAGAAACAGTGTGGCAGTCTATCTAAAAACAAAACATACACTTACCAGATGACCTATCGGTCACGCTTCTTAGCATTTATCCACAGAGACGAAGACCTGTGTTGACACAAAAATGTACACGCAAATGTTCACAGAGGCTTTATTTGTAAGAGTCAAATTTTAGAGATTTATTTGTGATTAGTGAAAAAAACTAGAAACCACCCAGATGTTCCTCAGTGGGTGGAAGAGTAAACAAGCCGTGGTGCATCCCCAGCATGGAATCCTTTGCGGCAATAAAAGGAATGAATGAATGACGCAGGCAACAACTTGGATGGATCTCAGGGGTACCACGCGTAGGGAAAAACCCAGTCTCAAAAGGCTTTAGACTGTGTGAGTCCGTTTATGTTGCATTCTCAAAATGACTCAGTGATGGAGAGGGAGAAAATGTTAATGGTTGCTGGGAGTTAGAGATGGAAAGGAGGGCTTGGGAGGGGAGCTGCCAGGAGAGGGCTGGATGTAAATTTAGGTGGGCAGCACAGGGGATATTTGTGGTGGTGGGACAGTTCTGTGTGTTGATTGTGGTGATGGTTATACAAATGCACACGTGATAAAACTGCATAAAACTGTATGATTGTGCACACACATATGAGTACATGTGAAAATGATGAAATCTAAATGAGGTCTGGGTATTGTACCAATGACTATGCAGGTTTTGATATTGTACGGTAGTTATATAAGGTTTTACTTTGGGGGGAATTAGATGAAGAGTACATAAGACCTTTCTGTACAATTTTGGCATCTTCTTATGAATTATTATTTAAAATCTGATTTTAAAATATAGTTTTGCAGCTTAGTTATTATCAAGTAACTACTTGCATATGAATGTCAAGGAATGGAACCTTGTGGCATCGAGAATCCCTAGGTTTGCTGTCTCCCGATGCATCTCCTCTTCCTCTTAAAGGCAACAGCTATCCTGACTTCTGTGTTAGCCATTTTGTATTTCTTATTTATTTATTTAAGACAGAGTTTCACTCTGTTGCCAGGCTAGAGTTCAGTGGCGCGATCTCTGCTCACTGCAACCTCCGCCTCCCAGGTTCAAGCGATTCTCCTGCCTCAGCCTCCAGAGTAGCTGGGACTACAGGTGCGCCCCACCATGCCCAGCTAATTTTGTGTGTGTGTGTGTGTGTGTGTGTGTGTGTGTGTGTGTGTGTGTTTGAGACGGAGTCTTGCTCTGTTGGCCAGGCTGGAGTGCTGTGGCGCAATCTCGGCTCACTGCAAGCTCCGCCTCCCGGGTTCACGCCATTCTCCTGCCTCAGCCTCCAGAGTAGCTGGGACTACAGGCACCCGCCACCATGCCCGGCTAATTTTTTGTATTTTTAGTAGAGACAGGGTTTCACCATGTTAGCCAGGAAGGTCTTGATCTCCTGGCCTTGTGATCCGCCCACCTCGGCCTCCCAAAGTGCTGGGATTACAGGCCTGAGCCACCGCGCCCAGCCTTGTGTATTTTTTAATAGAGATGGGGTTTCACCGTGTTAGCCAGGATGGTCTTGATCTCCTGACCTTGTGATCCGCCCACCTCGGCCTCCCAAAGTGCTGGGATCACAGGCCTGAGCCACTGTGCCCGGCCGCCACTTTGTATTTCTTTATAGTTTTACCCTTTGAATATGCCCCCGAGTGCTATAGTTTTTTGACTTTCTATAAATGAAATCTTACTGTGTGTATCCTTGTGTTTCTAACTTCTTTGAGCATAGTTTTTGTAGCATTCGTATTTGTTCCGGAAAGCATTCGTTTTCATTGCTGTTTAATATTCCATTGTGCGTACACTCCAGTGTGTTGGTTCATTTTAGTGTTAGACTTTCCCTAATTAGATGATTATAAACTGCTGCTCTGGCCTTGCCTGTACACGTCCCTGGTATACTTGTGCACATCTTCCTGTTGGGTTTTACCTCAGAACAGAATTGTTGGGTCATAAAGATAGGCATGTCTTCAAACTTATTTTTAAAAATGTTTATTTTTCAAAATGATTTTCTTAACTGTCCATTTCTTTCAATAACACTTAATGTCTTTTGACATATCACACTTATTTACAATGTATATTATTTGTCTTCCATCACTAAAATATAAGCTCCAAAGACCATGTCCTTTTTTTTCTATTTTTATTCCAGGTATCTAGAACAGAACATGGGACATAGTAGGCACATAATAATTACTTATTGAATGAATGAATTGAATCTATGAATGCTGCAGCCAAAAGATAGTTTTCTACTTACTGATTAACTTTCCTTTCACATGAATCAGATTAGAACAAACAGAGGACTAATATTTTTTTCCTGAACCTCTTGGGACCAGATATGTTTTGGAAGTCTGAGTTTTTATTTTTCATATTTTGGAAAGATTATATAGTCCCTATACTGAATGTAGCCCAATATCACAATAATGGTCTCTGAGAGCATAACATAATCAAATGTTTTAATGTTCTGCAGTGAAAAGTAAATTGGATAAGAACAGACTCTAAACAGCCTTATGTCAGTTAAAGTAGTTGTTTAGTTAGTAGAATTTTGAAGTATCTGCCTGTCAGACCATCAGTGAAGATTATGATGCTAAAAATTACACATCAGATTTACAAAAATGTTTAACCTCTCACTACCACTCTGTGAGATGATAGGCAACCCAGGTATTATTATACCCATTTAACAGATGATATCATCGAGGCACCAGAAAATGAGACTCTCACCCCATGGCTTACTAAACAGCAGAGCTGATGCACAAACCTTGTCTTTCGATTCTGTCCAGTGCTTTTCAACTATGCCGCAGTTGCTTCTTACTGAGGAAAGTAGCAATTTTTGTGATTTGTAAATTAACATTTCCAGAGGGGAAGAAAACTCCTCTATAATGAAGCTGTCACAAATCATGCACTGTTGTCCTGGGGTCTGGAACAAAGCTAATGGCAGCGTTCCTACGGAGGCGCTCGTATGCACTGGCCTGTCCAGGGTCAGAACTCACATGTCTGCTGCAGAGACAGTGCTGAGCCCACATGCACTGGGCAGTCAGGGTCAGAACTCATGTGTTTGTTGCAGAGACAGTGCTGAGCCCATACAAATGGGGCAGTCCAGGGTCAGAACTCATGTCTGCCGCAGAGACCATGCTGAGCCCCCATGCACGGGGCAGTGGGCCTTCAGCTCGGCTGGCCTCCTTTTCCTGTGTTCTTCCTTTCTTGAGAATTTTTTTCTTCCTGCATCAACATCATAGAGCTTCATCTTATACTCCAGGCTGCTCTTCTCTCTCAGAAGGGGATCTCAAATCAACCATTTGGATTTATAATTTTCTTTTTCTTTTTCTTTTTTTTTGTTGTTGAGACGGAGTTTCGCTCTGTCGCCCGATCAGACAGAGTTTCGCACTGCCCAATCGTGCAGTGGCGCGATCTTGGCTCACTGCAACTTCCACCTCCCAGGTTCAGGTGATTCTCCTGCCTCAGCCTCCTGAGTAGCTGGAGTAGCATGGAGGTGCCTGCCACCATGCTAATTTTTGTATTTTTAGTAGAGACGGGGTTTCACCATATTGTCCAGGCTGGTCTGGAACTCCTGACCTCAAGTGATCTGCCCTCCTCGGCCTCCCAAAGTGCTGGGATTACAGGTGTGAGCCACCGCGCCCAGCCTGGATTTGTAAATTCCATAGCAAATGTTTAAGAGAGTGATTTTCAGGCATGGAATTACCTAGCAAGGCATTTATGCTGAGTGGATTGATTGGGAGAGTGAATGTACTGTGTGTAGTCCCCTTCATATTGTATTTACTGCTTTTTTGTCTGTCTTTTCCACAGGTAAGCTGCATGAGTGCATAGCTTTGTATCTGTGTTGTTTTCTGATGCTTCCCCAATGTCCATAACAGGACCCAGCACATACTATGCCCTTGCTAAATACTTGCTTAATAAACGAATAATTATTTAAGCCTTTTATCTTCAAGAGAGAATGCCTTTCAGCTCTGTTAACAAAACCAGTTTAGACAATAGGAAGCAGACAGGGAGATTTTTGAGGCGAGTAGGTAGTTTCAAACATGCCCTGTGAGAATATTCATCAGAGATTATTATAATGATTTTTATGTGATCTTCTGTTCAGATTTTGTTCACTTCATGAGGACAAGAAACTCACGTATACCTGGTGCATAGTAGGTGTTCAAAAACTATTTACTGAGCTCACATTCTGTCCAGATGGAGCAGCCCCGTTCCTCCCAGGTCCTCCTCCTCACAGCTAACATTCCCTGTGCATAACACGGCAAGTGTAGAAGACTCTGGAGGGTGAAGAGATCTTGGGCCTTGAGGTGTGAGGTGCTGGTGGTTCTCTGAGTTTCCTTGTTACCTTAGTCACATGCAGTAGACGGCCCGTGTCCTGACAAGGAGCTGTAGAAACCTCTAATATGGAACTAGCAATGGACGCAGACACAAAATGCTCCAAGACAAGTCCTGTTTCCTCCAGGCAGAGGGCTGGGCAATGTGTGGCCTAGGAACAAAAAATGTGTTGGCAACTCCTGTCCCATTCTAGCCACACAGGAGCGGGAAAAGCATCCCTTCATCACCTGGCCCTCCAGCTGGTTTCAGTGGGCAGAGCGAAAGATCACGTGCACCTCCACTGCTGCTGCACTCAAGTGTTCAGGTGCTCATGTTCCGCTGTGGGGTGGTGGTGGCAGGCCTGAGTAGGGGCTGATCCTCCATTCCCTGCCCAGCAGCGACAGGTGGTGCACTGATCCCTGCAAGCGCTGCAATCTCAGCAGGTCTAGCATGGAGCTGAGGCCCTACCCCAGCTCAGCAGCAGGTACTTAAGGAGGGTGAGGGAAGCTGTGCTAGTTACTATTAAGCATCACTCCACATCCCCTTTCAGTCAGGCACAGTGAGGAAGTGAGCTTCAGTCCCAAGCTGCAGCTACAAAGCAGTGGGAGTCAGCCTGCCCTCCTGCTTCCTAGTGGTTGTAGAGCACAGACTGAAGCTCACCCCTCACTGAGAGGAAGCGAGGGGAGAGGAGTCAGTGCGTCCCTTTTGCCGTGGTAGTGTTGGAGAAGCCCAGCACAAAGCTGAACATACATACCCAGCTGGCCTTTATGCTCCACATCCACAATGGGTAAGCCCACTAAAAAGAGATTGCATAGGATGCAAAGGTCTTATTATATCATACCCAAAATATCTAGGATATAACTGAAGACTATTTATCATACTTAGAACCAACAAAATCACAACTTGAATGAGAAAAGCCAATTATCGGGTGCTAAATCAGAGATGAATGTGATGTTGGAAAAATCTGGAAAAAATTTTAAAGCAGCCAGTCATAAAAGTGCTTCAGTAAGTAATTTTGAATTCTCTTGAAATAAATGAAAAAAAAAAAAAAAGAAAATCTTAGCACAGAAATGGAAGAGTCAATGGAAAGCAGAGAACTGAAAAATACAATAACCAAAATGAAAGACTCACCAGATGGGTTCAATAGTAGAATAGAGATGACACAGAGGACCGAATCCGTGAACTTGAGGACAGATCAAGAATTTAGCCAATCTGAACAACTAAGAAAAAATAGATCAGAAACAACAACGGACCCATAGGGACCTGTGGGACAAGACTGAGCACTAACATTTGTATCATCAGAATTCATGAGGAGATGACAAAGAAGATTGGGCTGGAAAGTTTTTGAAGAAATAATGTTTGACAGTGTCCCTGATTTGGTAAAAAACCTAAACCTATAAATTCAAGAAGATGAGTGAACCTCAAATAGGATAAATGCAAATAAATTTATACCAAGACACATTGTAATTACAGTTGTGAACATCAAGTTAAAAAAAAAAAAAGAGAGAAATGAAGGAATAGTTGGAAGGTGAAAATGACAGCAGTCATTCAAAACTATGGAGACTGGGAGGAAGTGACACAACATTTTTCAAGCACCAAAAGAAAAGAACTGTCTACAGCCAATTTTGTATCTGGTAAAAACATCCTTCAAAAATGAAAGGAAAATCAAGACGTTCCTAAATGACAGAAAGGTAAGAAAAGTTGTTAGCAAACATATCCTATTAGAGAAGAGCTGCATAAAATATTCTAAATGGAAATAATAGAATAAAAGCCCAGACTTCAGAAAGAAAAGAATGTTGGAATGCAGAAAAATAGGGGCAAATATAATAGACAATCAGACTTCTGTTGAGGCTCATATCTGGTAGTTGATGCAAAAATTATAACTTTATGTGGCACTCAGTGAATGTAGATGAAATATGTAAAACAATTACATTTTAGAAGTAGAAAAGGAAAGAAACCTAAATGGAAGTCAGGTTTCTACACTTCATTCAGAGTGTCATGTATGTATATTGTAATATGCATATAACCACTAAGAAAACTATCCAAAATGAGATACAGAAAAACATTAGAAATAAATCACCATGGACTTCTAAAAAAAATAATCAACCTATAGGAAGATAAGAAAAGAATAATAAGAATACAGGGAAATAGATAATAAAATGGCAGATTTAATATGCATATCAATAATTATGTTAAATGTAACATCTAAATATACCAATTAAAATACATAGATTTATAGAATGAATTAAAAAATGACCTAATAATATACTGTTTTCAACAAGCTCACTTAAAGTGCAATGACATAAGAGGACAGAAAGTAAAATACTAGAAAATGACATATGAGGCAAACTTTTTTTTTTTTTTTTTTTTTTTTTTGAAATGGAGTTTCGCTCTTGTTGCCCAGAATGGAGTACAATGGCGTGGTCTCATCTCACTGCAACCTCCACCTCCTGGGTTCAGTAGCTCCTGCCTCAGCCCTCCCAAGTAGCTGGGATTATAGGCACCCGCTACCACGCCCAGCTAATTTTTGTATTTTTAGTGGAGACAGGGTTTCACCATATTGGTCAGACTGGTCTTGAACTCCTGATCTCAGGTGATCCACCTGCCTTGGCCTCCCAAATTGCTGGGATTACAGGCATGAGCCACCACGCCTGGCCAAGGCAAACCTTACTTTTTTAAAAATGCAGGAGTGTCTGTATTTTTAAAAAATGCAGTAGTGTCAGTATTAACATCAGACAAAGCACAGTTGTATTAGGTGCGCAGGGCTGCAGTAAGAAAGTATACTCATGGGCTGTACGAGGACATGTATGCCTGTCCTTCACTCATACATACATTGCCAGTGGGAATGTAAAACAGGACAGTCACTGTGGGAAAGAATTTGGCAGTTTTTCATCAATCTATGCAAGTACTATACGCTGTGTAATAAAATTGAAAGATTGGTTGGATGACAGGACACAGCACACTGACTCTGAGTTAGAAAGAAGCTACTACTCTGTTGCTTACAGCTCTGAATGAGAAGGCCAAGCCACCAGCAGGACCACATGGGATTGGGTAATGGCAGGCAGGAGCTGTAGGGGGTGGGGTCAGGCCACCAGCAGGACCACATGGGATTGGGTAATGGCAGGAGCTGTAGGGGGTGGGGTCAGTTTATGTATGGAAAGCAATTAGTTAATTTTCTCAGGATCCCTGTGGATTGGAGGGTTCGAATAATTTCAGTAGGTTCCAGGGCTCTGGAGCTGTCCCTTGTTGTCTGGTGCCTAGCCCTGGAGCAATTAGGATAGGCGGGTAGTGGCCCTGGAATGTGAGTGTCCAATAAGGGAAGTGGTTGGGATGGGAACTTGGACTTGATCTGCAGCTCAAGAAAGGGGATCTGACTGGCCTCTAGCCAGGGCCTCCAGACTGGGTTGAGACAGCATCAACACACGCACACACCCCATCCTGTATTAGATGGGCATTGTTTCCAAGACAAATGCAAAATTATGTTCACACAAGTCTGTACACAAATGTTCATAGCATTTTTTTTGAGACAGAGTCTCTCTGTTGCCAGGCTGGAGTGCAGTGGCGTGCTCTTGGCTCAGCCTCCTGAGTAGCTGGGACTACAGGTGCGTGCCACCACACCCAGCTAATTTTTATTTTTTTAGTAGAGACAGGTTTCACCGTGTTGGCCAGGATGGTCTCGATCTCTTGACCTCGTGATCTGCCTGCCTCGGCCTCCCAAAGTGCTGGGATTACAGGCATGAGCCACTGCGCCCGGCCCCATAGCATTTTTATTCATAATCACCCCAAACTGAAAACATCCCACATGTCCCTCAACTGGTACCAGATAATCAAACTGCAGTCCATCTATAATGTGGGACACTGCTTCTCACTGAAAAGGTGTGAGCTGTCAATGCACACGACAACTTGGATGCATGTCCAAACTGTGGTGATGAAAAAATTCAATCCCAAGAGATCGCATGTGGTATGGCTCCATTTATATGGCATTGTGGGAGTGACAGAATTATCAGAGTAGAGAACAGACTAGGGGTCTACAGGGGTCAGCAAAGCAGGGGAGAGAGGATAGAGCTGCATGTGATCATTGGAAGACAACACAAGAGGTCCTTGCGGTGATGGAAACGCTGTGTATCTTGACTGTGTTCATATCACATCCTGCTCACGATGCTGTTCTATAGTTCTGCAAGCTGTCGTCATTGCAGGAACCTGGGTAAAGGTACCCAGGATCTCTGTATTTTTCTCCCAGCTGCGTGTTATCTCGAGAGCTTAGAGTAAGGGAATGAGAGAAGAAACATGGCACCCTCAAAGATTATTTGAGAAGGTTCTGTTTTCAACAATTAGAGGATTTCCAAGAGGAAACTACTCGGAAAAGGAGTTTTAATTGCATGTAGGGAAGCCAGTGTATTAAGAGCTGAGACAGTCAGTGCTCAGTGTGGTAACGATACAGCCACTTCCTAACTCCTTTCTGGGTGCTGTAAAGACAAAGTTAATTGTATCATTACTATTTCAAAACAACTGAGGCTTTTAAAGTGTTTCTTAGGAGTGTTACAAGCCTATCTAAAGTCCTGGAGAGCAATGAAGTATAGATCCAGGAGGCTATAGTCAATGCAGTCTGGTGGTTGAGAGACCAGGTCCTGCAATCAGACCTGGGTCAAATTTCAGCTTTACCAGTTTCTGGTCTTACGTCCTTTGGCAAGTTAGTTAATCTTTTGGACTTTAATTCTTATATGTAGTATGAGAACTGAGAAGTAATAACTGTATCTATATGGAAGGAGTGTTATGAAGAATAAATGAGATAATTAACACAAAGCACTTCATAAATGCTCTGCAAATGCCAGCTTTGCCACCGCTGTTATTATTATAATTAGAAGCAGGAGCGGTAGTGGTGCAGAGGAATCCAGAGACAAATTTTGTCTTTGTTTCTAACAGCATGATTTCTAGAAAGTCACTTAGCTTTGCAGACCTCAGTTTCCTCATCTAGAGTCTTAGTATGTTGGAGTGTATAGTATGTAAAGTATCTTCCAGTGTTCATCTTCTTGGATGCTAACGTGAACTTTTTAGAGGGAAAATAATACAGCGGCTGAAAGCATAGTCTGAGAAGTCTTTCAGGCCTCAGTTTGGATCCTGCCTCTGTTCTGAGGCACACACTGCTCATGGCCAGTCCATGTCCTGTGTCCTCTGCCTTCCTAAGAGTTTACCATTTTGTTCAGAACGGCACTGTGAGCTCCCTCCCACCTCCTCGACCCTACGACCCTACGCTGAATCATAATTGCTCTAAGACAGGTCAGCAGACTACTGCCCAAAGGGCCAATCCATCCGTGTTCCCACCCTCTGTTATGCTTGTGTTCCTGTAAATAAAGTTTTATTGGAACACAGCCACCCATTCATTTATGTGTCACCTATGGTGGTTTTTCCAGTTCTACAGGTGATGTTGAGTAGTTGTGATGGGAATGGACCATATGGCCTGCAAACCCTTAACTATTTGCTGTCTGGCCCTTTACAGAAAATGTTTGCCGCCCTCTTTCCTAAGAACGTTATAATAACCCTGCCTCCTTCAGTTTTCCAGCTTCCCTTGCAGCTGTGGGGACCTGATGGCTCACCTCTCCCACAAAGATGTCACTCCAAGTCATTGGAGCCTGCTGTTCTCCCTCCTCCCTGTTCCTGTTAGATTGTGTGCAGTTGATTGTAGGTCTGGTGCCTGTAGGTGTAGTTACCATCCTGCAGTTATAAGGCAGTAAACCTGGCTCAAGCTAAGCGGAGTGGAGCAGAGGGAGGGAGGGGCCTGGATTCTTGACAAACATTATCAAGCTATTGTACTGGCTCTGGATTCCCTACCTGTAGTCTTTTTTGTTATATGAGAAAATAAACTCCTGTTTTTTAAAAAAGACTTAAAATTGTTTGTTGTGGCTGCCCATAACTAAATGCAGTCCACCTGTTACAGACTTTTTACTATTGGTGAAATTTTGAACAAATTATTTAATTTCACTAGGCCTCAGATTTCCTCTCTGTTTCTTACTTTAGTAATGAGGATTAGGTTAGATGAAAAATATAAGGCTTCTCCTCAATTCCTACTACAGAGGAAGCAAATAATTGGAAGTTATTATGTTTATTTCCCAATGAATCCATTCGCAATTCTAAATTATTTTGAGTCTGTGTCTACGCAGGCGCATATTTGCCAAATTACCTTTTGCAAAAAAAACATGTTTTATTTAGAAATGCTTTGACAGCCAGAACATGTGTTTCTATTGCAAACAAAAATATTTTCAGTTTAAAAAACTTGTTCTGATCATCCGTTTGGAAATGAATGTTTTGCATTTGAGTTGTTAAGCTACAAAACATATTTGCTAAATGTTTTTGCAAAAATACTCATCCATTTCTTAGAATATTGCCTTAGAGAAGCACCCAGTGGTAATCATGTTCTTGGGCATGTTTATGACACAGAACACATCAAACCTTTTCGAAAAATCTGGAATGGAAGCTGGGACTAACAGCCCAGTGACTCTAGATGCAGGGCATCACCTACCTCATCACGACTCTGGTATTTCCAGGGCTTGCTAGTTGAATTTCCACGTTGAGGATTAGCACAAATCCAGAATTAAATGACAGGTTATACTTCTGTCTCAAGCATCATATGATATTGATTTTTTTTTTTTTTTTTTTACTGTAACTAGAAATTGTTTTCCTTGAGGATCATGAGAAAAA
Source organism: Macaca thibetana thibetana (assembly GCF_024542745.1). Lineage (NCBI taxonomy): Eukaryota > Metazoa > Chordata > Mammalia > Primates > Cercopithecidae > Macaca > Macaca thibetana. The sequence goes on from NC_065580.1 coordinate 149,162,227, forward strand.
TTGTATTTTTTGACAAGTATAATTTACTTGAGACTTATTATTAATGTTTGGTGATAGCGGCAGGGATTTATCCTTTTTTAATCCTTATATTGTTTCTGTTTCAAATTTTACATGTAGGGAATATAAAAATAAACCCACTGGATAGCTTATGCCTTTTGCTAGCATTTAGGATAAAGAGAAACCCAACAAATCTTGCATCGAGTGGCCTCAGTGATATTGATTGAATTATAAGATCATAGTATAGCTTTTACAGATAAATCACCAAGAAGACATCATATAGTCAATGTTGTTTATAGAAATGAAAGCAGGTCTTCTTTTGTAAGATTCCATATTAATCTTAACCCCCTGTAACGTTATACTAATTTTTTTTTCCAGGTTGATTATAACTCTCTACTACAAAGTCAAAATAAACCTTATATTAATAAAAACCATGTGACTTGTCTTTAGACATCCAAGAAAATTTATTTTAAATGTAATACTTTGCATCTATGTAAGAGCTTTCATAATATGCAGTCTCAAAACTCTTCAGAAATAAAATACACTATATTTTAGCCTGGATGTCTATAGGAATTCTCTGGGCTAATGTTTCCTTCCAGGACTCTGTGACCTTCTAGAATTACTCAAAGACAGTGTGTTTGCCCTCACTGGTTGATTTTGTCCTTCAAAGAAAATTATTTGGAAGAAAAAATTTTCAACTTATTCGAGAAAAATACTCATTTCTCATTTTCTTATTTGACAGGAAGCTTACCAATTTCTTGTGGACAATTACACCAATGTTTCATACCTTAGAATCACCTTTCAACATGAGTTCAAACGTATATGAAAAGCAATAGAGAATTCTGAACTTTAGATTTGCAAGAAATAAAAAGGCTCACATTTTCTTAAGTTGTTATGATTAGCACAGAGTAAAAAATGCCCTAGAATGAAAATGTCTTATGTTGATAGGAAGAGGTCAGGGCTCTTACTTGAAATACAAGATAAATCACAGGCTTAATTTTGGACCACACAGTGGACCCCTCCCTCCACTTCAGCTGTGGAAATACACAGAAAAGAGTTGCATGGAAGAAACAGTTGGAGTACAAGTAGCTCTTTGCTTCCATTACAGGACTTGGAGCATGTTATTAATGGCTCAAAAAGTAGGATACTCTCTTCTCCTTTCAGGGATCTGTATAAGGAGGCAGTCATATTCAAAATACAAAGTAGAAGATAAATGTTTTCTGCCAGCATGATATTTTAAAAGGAAAAATATGGTTATCTACCGTGATGCATTGTGAACTGATGTTATTGATTTTTTCTGTTGTGACCTTGTTTGTACAGCACCAACACCAACGCACACCCCTTGCTGTTAGGTCTAGTTTCAGTTATGAATGTGGAGAGGTCAGAGAATTCAAAAATAGGGGGCTTGTAGTAGTTGTTTTTGCCTTAATTAAGAGCTAATACTTGGCTTATCTCTTTACTCATTCACACAGCATGGGTTGAAAACATATTCTAAGGCAGGTAATGTGAGGCAATGGGAGTGTCTTTAAGAAGGTAATAGCTTATCTGAGCCTTTCATCCTGCAGGATTCACCATAACTTTGCTTTTCCACTCCCCTCCCCCTTAGTCCTTCAGTCTGTCTCCCTTTATTTTTGCTTACTCATTCATCAATATTCATTAAACTCCTACAATGTACCAGGCACTCAGAATATAGCTGTGAGCAAAACAGTTATGCTTCCTACTCTCATTTAGCTTATAATTGAGGTGGAAGACAGACATTAAGTAAATACTTATATTAATAATTTTTATTATAATTATAATTTCTGTTCAGAGACCCAACATAATTTCAAATTTCCATTTTTTTCTTTTTAAAAAATTATTTCTGATTCTAAAACTTTATAGACAGCTAAGAAAAAATAGGAATAAATCAGAAAAAAATAACCTAAGATATCCCACCAGCCCAAAATAACTTGTTACTATTTAAAATACTTTTTCTTGCACTTTTCTTTGGGGGGTGTGTGTGTGTTTGTGTGTTTGCGCGCACCTGTGCCCGTGTGTATTTACGATTTGGGATCATGCTATATGGTCAGTTTTGCTATTCTCTTTAAATGATCATTAAACAGAGAGGATTTCTTATATTACATATTCTTTAATAATGTATTTTAAGCTTGTTGAATAATTTTTATTTTAGTTATTAGCATAAGTTATTTAATTGTTTATTTGGGTACATTTCAGTTATGTCTTTAAATTTTTGTGCCTATTTAAACTGATGTGGTAAAAATGTAAACTTTTGTCTACATGTTTTATTTAGTCTACTAGATAATCTAGAATTGGAATTACTTGGTCAAAGGGTATAAATATTTTTGAGGTGATTCATATATTTTATGAAACATTATAGAATATACTCTTTGATCTATATAATATACAATATGGAACATTCTCCTTTATTCTAGAGTGGCATCGATTTACACATGCCTTCAAGTGGTATTTGTGTCTAGTTTTCGTATCCTTGGCACCATTGAGTACCAGCAAATATGTTTCTATTTTAATTATATATTAACATGATAGATAAATATAGTATCTTGGTAATTTAATATTTTCATTTATATATCATCCAGTTGTATTTCATGTGTGTACATGTGATATTTGCCAGTTTTCTGTTGAGGTGATAGCCTTTTTTACAAAATAAATGAACACATTTTAGATATATGATAAATTTTTAGATGCCATGTTATGTATTTTATTAATATAACAATATCTTATAGTGCAGACATATTTCTTAAGGATATTAATAATTTTTTTTAACAAATAACAAAATATTGTATACTCATTTATAATGCTGCTTTGAGACTGTGTGGTTATATAAACACCCAATTTTTTTCTTTGTTATCTCTGTTCTTTCGTAAACCTGCCTGTTTTTCTTTTACTAATTTCTCTTTTTGCATAAAAATGTCATAATATTCATTATTGCAAATCCCTCTCGTTATTTGGTTTGTATTGTTTCATAGTGTTACTTCCTTATTCTTCAGACCAGTTTCAAAATCACAATGGACAATTCAAAAAACATGTTAAGGATTTTGATTGGAATTACATTAAAAGTATAAATCAATTTGAAGGGAACTGACATCTTCACAACATTGCCCGTTCTCCTCCAGAAATATTGTCTCTCCCTCAGTTGATCCATACTTTTCTTTGTATCTTCCTGTGACCTTTGATATGTCTTTTTCATAGATGGCATGCTTTTTATGTTACAAGATATTTTATATTTTTGTTGTTATTATGAATTTTTTTTTTTTCCTGGCTATAATTGTTATGTTTCTCTGTTGGAGACCATCTTCAAAGAAGTACAAGATAGTGACAGGAGGTCTATTTTCAGATCCCTGGAGTATCTGGGAATATATTATTATACCCTCTAGATTCTGGCACTGGCCTATAGTTTTTACCAGCCTAATCTCTGCTACCCCCCAGCTACATATGCTGAAGCTGCAGTGAACACCTGGTCCCCGCAGACATCTCATTTTCTCCTTCCTATGCATTTGTCTCTGCCCCGACCCCGACCTCTGCCCCGACCCCGACCTCTGCCCCAGGACCATGCCCATGCCCTGACACTCAGCTGTGTGCTGCCTCGCTCACTCACTCGTCCCATCTGCATGTGACTGCCTCTTCCTCCAGACCTTCATGGTATTTTGTTTGTATCTTTCTTGGGAGTATTTGTCATAGTTCACCTTTTATGATTTATGAGTACACCTGTCTTTCCCCAAAGTGTGCCAGAGTGGAAAGCAAATTGTAAAAGACTAAGCACTGTGACAACGGGAAAGTAATTTAGATTGCTCTTTGCCTCAGTTTCCAGACTCGTATAGGAGTACTAAGTATGCCCTGCCTGCTGCATAAGACTTCGTGAAAGCTCTTTGAGATGTGAGAAAGGCGAATCTAAGAGATGGCGATCAGGAGGTCACTTCCTCTCCTAGGTTGGATGTGCATGAATGCAAGGCCTGGCTTTCACAGTACTTCATGCAGGTTTCATTTAGCACAATGCCCTCCTCTCATAGACACTCAACAGTTAGATTGAATCAGAGGGTGGCCACTCTTGGCAAGCAGGGAATAGCAGCCAAGTTGTAGTGGACTTGGCAGTGTACAGAGAAGGATGGATTCCAGGTAGTGAAATTAGAAATTACACCTAAATCGGAGACCTCTGGTTACCTCTGGCACTTATATTGGTCTGGAAAGAGTGTATTTATGTTGGGGGGGTGGTGGGAAGCATCTGAAATTGAGATAGTAGGTGATCCAATGGATGTTCTAAGACATTCCCTGGAAGACAATGTCTCTATCTTGGTGTGTCTGATGTTCTCGGGAACATTTAAAAAACGCCCGTCTCTGGGCCACATCTCTTGAGTTTCTGATTCCATAGTTTGAGCCCAGGAACCTACATTTTTACAAATATCCCTGGTAATTCCTGTCACAAGTTTGTGAACCATTACACTAGAACAGGATTCTTAATCGTAACATGCAGGCCTTACTGAAAATCATTTTTTTCTGTGAAATGAGAAGCTAACAAACACACGTATAAACACACAAGCACATTTCCTAGAATAGGCTTTTCTGTGCTCTAGAATTTCTTCAAGTGTCTTCTTATTGATCCACTAAACATTAAAATATTTCCAGGACACAAATGCTTTCCCAGAAAGCAGGTATAAAGGTGTTTCATTGGGAACTGTACATATTAGAGACTAACAATTGTTATGATGTGAAATTTTTCTCTATTGCTTTTAAGTCACACTTTCTTAATTACTAAAAATATTTATCAGTACCTGATCTCTTACAAGACAGCATGGTCTACATTAGGCGCCTCACACAGCAAATTAAATAAGTATTTCCGTCTAAGAATTTGCATACTAAATACTTGCAGGAGGATAGGAAATGGATTCTGTCATTATAATAGGATTTAATTATTCCTTTCCATGATTTTAAACATTATACAAAATAGATGCTCATCGTAGTATACAAGTACTGAAGAATATGAGTAGATTAAAATCACTTGTAATCCTGTTTTCTATAGGCACCCATAAGCATTTTCTCATGTTTTCTCTTTCTCTTATGTATGCTTTTTGTTATGGAGTTCCTACTTGATAAGCTGCTTTGTAAAGATTTTAAAATTCAGATAATATAGGTGTTTTCATTTATCAAAAACTTTATTAAATGTCCTTGTAATGGGTGCATAATAGTTTATTATATTGGAGGTACCATACTTTGATAGGAATATCCTTACAAAGTCAGAACTATAAAACATGGAGAATTACATTGCTAGTGCATTAAGCATTTCAACTCAACACAGTTAATTAAATGAGACATTTATATCATGTGTACATTTTCCTTGTAACATGCACTTATTATTCTGATGACATAAATCTTTGGAAGTAAACAAAGAAGGCAACCATGAGACATAGCCTGTATATGCAGCAGAGGACAGAGGAAGACCAGCAGTGTCACTCCCAGAAGTCACCAGCCAAATTACCTTCTTTTATTCTGCAGTGATGACACCATCAAAGCTAATGAGCAATTTTACTTTTCACTTATTTCGGGTTTTGCAATATTTGGAGTTGCTGATGCTCTTTGGCTTCCCAGCATCTTCTCTTTTGCTTTTCTCCCACCCTTCTTCCCTGTTTCCTCCTCCATTCCTCTCAGCCTCTTCTACATGTTCTGCTTTTTCCCACTTGTCCCTTGTTCTTATGCAATACTTGATCCTCTTCTCACTCTAAACTATCTCCTGGCTGATTTCCTCTTGCTCCCATGTCTTGAACTCCCTTCTAGAGACGATGCCCTCCCAACTTACATCTTATCGCCACTCTCTCTGCCGTGAGACTCCCTTTAGCTCCTACCATCCACTATGGTCCTGGTTCAGATCCATGCTCCACTGTGTGATCTTGGTCATCCTCCACTCCTTGGATCCCCCTGATCACATGATCTCTGCTTGTACACATTACACCACACATGTTTGCTGTGCCCTGACACCCAGGGGACATGTTACATATGTGGAGAGCAGTGGCAATGAGTGATTGATTGCTTGATTGACCAGTAACTGATTGGATCACCACAGATGCTGGGGCTTAAATGGCAGATGTCTATTTCCTCACAGTTCTGGAGGCTAGAAGTTCAAAATCGAGGGGCTGTCTAGCTCATTTCTTTGTGAGGGCTTTCTTCCTGGCTTGTAAACAACCACCTTCTCGCTGTGTCCTCGCATGGTGGGAAGAGAGAAGGAGCAAACTCTGTGGTGTCTCTTATAGGGGAACCAGTTTCATCATGAGTGCCCCATGCTCGTAACTTCATTTAACCCTAATTAGTTCCCATATGTCCTGTCTCTAAATGCCATCTCATTAGAGTTTAAGGCTTCAAGATACAAATCAGTTGGGGAGGACACAAAGGATCAGTCTATAATAACCTCCTATCCAGGAGAGACATCAGCAGAGAGGCCCAGGGGACTCCAGAATTTTCACCCAAACCTGGGAGGAACAAGGAGTCAACTTCCCACTCCCAGGTGTCAAAGAGAGGAGAGACCAAGTGGGGCTCCTAGATGTCCACCTGTGCCACCTGGCAGAAATGAGGGGTAGTGCTCCTCTTGGATCCCTGCTAGTGCAGTGTCAGAAGAGGCCTGATAAAATAGAAGACTAAAGTAACATACACAATCTCATAACGTGATATCCCCTGATGTCCAGGTTTCCAGTGAAAATCATTGATCATAACAAGAACCAAGAATATCTCAGCTTGAATGAGGAAAGACAATAGACACCACCACCAAGATTGACACAGATGTTAGAGATGTCTGACCAGCATTTAAAAATGCAATCAATGAGGAATTACAAACATGCTGGAAATAAATGAGAAAGAAAAAAGAGACCATTTCATCAAAGCAATAGAAAGTCTCAGCAAAGAAATAGAAGAGATAATAGAATACTGAATGGAAATTTTAGAACTGGAAAATAAAATAAATTCCATTAAAAATCTTGATGATGTACTCAACAGCAGAATGGAGAGGACAGGGAAAATAATCCATGACCTTGAAGATAAAAAAATAGAAAATACTTGATCTGAACAATACAGAAAAGAGACTAAACAAAAAAAAACCTCAGAGCCTCAAATATTTCAGGGACTACAATAAAAGATTTAACATTTGTATAGTCAGTATCCAAGAAGGGGAATAGAAAGAGGGTAGGGTTGAAAAATTATTCAAAGAAATAATGGTTAAAGATTTCCTGAATATGGCATCTTAAAATATATAACCTTTCAAGAAGCCGAGTGAACCCCACGATCAAAGAAATGCACATCAAGAAACATAGTAGTTAAACTTCTAGAACTAAGGACGAAGAAAAAAAATTCTAAAAGCAGCCAAAGAAAACAGTACCTGACATATAGGGGGAAACAATTCGAATGTCATCAGATTTCTTATCAGAAATTGTAGTGACCACAAGAAGGTGGCAGACAGTTTTCATGTACTGAAAGATAAGAACTGTCAACTGCTAATTTTAAATCTGGTGAAACTATCCTTCAGGAATGAAGGGGAAATTCAGACATTCTCAGATGAAGGAAAACTAAGGAAATGTGTTCTGTAACACCTACCCTCAAGGAACAGGTAAAGGAAGCACTCCATAAACTATTTTTTATTTTTTTTAAGATGAGAGTTATCTTGGGACATCAGGAATGAAAAAAGAACAACAGAAAGAGCAGAAATACAGATAAATAGATTTTTCTTATCCTTTTGAGTTTTCTAAATTATGTTTGTTGGTTGATGCAACAAGTATAACATTGTCAAATGCAGTTCACAGTGATATAGAGGAGATATTTATGACAATCCTATATACTTAGTGTAGGATAAGGGACTTAAAGAATGGTAAGGTTTATATACTTAAACTGGTAAATGTTGACACTAACACGCCATAAGTCTTGTGGATATAATGCAATAATTAAAGCAGCCACTATAAAGCTATCCAGAGATACACAAAAATACCATAGGCATGTCAAAATAGAATTTCAATAAAATGTTCAAGTAACAGAAAAGCAAAAAAAATCAGAGAAACAAACAAAAACACAGGACACAAACAACAAACAAACAAAAAATGGTGGACTTAAGCCCCAGAATATCCGTAATTATAGTAAGTGTAAATGATTTAAATACACCAATGAAAAGACAGAGACAATAGAGAAAAGTCTATTCCTCTATACTTTTGCACTTTTTGTTCTTTCTTCTTTCCTTCCAGATGACCCCAAATTCCTCCCACCTTTTTTCTCTTTATTTCTATTTTTTGGTGTGCTTCCATCAGCTATTCCTTAAAGGTGGGTATTATAGGAACACATTCTCTTAGTTTTTCTTCATTGGTAGGAGATTGGTAGAGTAGATTAAAAAAAAAATTATGACCCTCTTATATGCTGTCTACAAGAAACTCACTTCAGAATAATGAAATACGTATATTAAAAGTAAAGGATATAAAATATATGCCATGTAAACATAAGGGAGTTAAGGACTGATTATATTAGTATCAGATAAAGTAGACTTCAGAGCAAAGAAAAGAGAGACAAAGAAGGACATAATGAGAAAGGGTGAAAGGGTCAAGCTATGAGGAGGGGATACACCAGTTTTAAATGTGTTCAAACAGCAGAGCTGCAAAATGCGTGAAGTAAAAACAATAGAACTGAAAAGAGAAATACACAAATCCAAAATTATAGGTGAGACTTAAATACCTGTCTCTAAATATTTGATACAATAAATACATAGAAAATCAGCAAGCATTTGAAGAACTCAGCCATATTATCAACCAGGATAATCAAATAGACTAACAAAAACTGTCAACCACTAATACTAATGGACATTTCAACCACCAACAACTGAATACACATTCTCTTCAGCACTCCTTGAACCTACACCAAGATAGACATTATCATAGGCAATACCAGAAACCTGACCAAATTTAAAAGAATTGAAACCATACAGAATGTGTTCTCCAACCACAGTGGCATCAAATTAGACATTAATAACAGTAAGATAACAGGAACATGTCAAAACACTTGAAAACAAACCACATTTAAAAATAATTCGTGGGTTGAAGAAGTCTCAAAATAAATTTTAAAAAATACTTTGAAAATTAAAATATTGTATATTAAATTTGTATGACACAGCAGAAGCATGACTGAGAAGAGAATTTATTACATTAAATGCTTACATTGGAAAAAAAAGTTTCAAATCAATAGGTTCCCACATTAAGATATTAGAAAAACAAGAGTAAAAGAAACAAAAAGCAAGCAGAAGTGGGAAAATAACAAAGATGGAAAACAATGAAGTTGAAAACAAAAACAATAGAGAAAACCAATGATTAAAAAGGTAATTCTTTAAGAAGATCAATAAAATGGACAAAGCTCTAATAGGACTGACAACAAAAAGAGAGAAGACATGAGTTATCGACATTTGGAAGGAAATAGGCGATATCACTACAAACACTGCAGATATCTAAAGGAAAATAGGGTAATACAATGAACAACTCCACACACATATATTTGACTTAGGTGAAAAGGACCAATTCCCCAACAAAGCACAAACTACTGCAACTTGCTCAATAGGAAATAGATAATTTGAACAGCTCTATAAATATCATAGAAATTGAACTCATAATTTTAAACCTTCCTAAAAAGAAATCTCTAGGCACAGATAATTTAACTGGAGAATTGTACGAAACTAAAAAAAATAAATAAAAATAAAAATAAAGTTCTCTCCAGTCTCTTCTAAATAGTTCAAGTGGAATGCTTCTCAATTTTATGAATTCAGTATTACTTTGATACTAAAATTTAAAAAATAGAAGCAAATTACAGACTCATATTCCTCATAAATATAAACAAGTAACCATTAACCAATTATTAGCAAATAGAATTCGGCTATTTAGAATTCAGCAAATAGAATTCAGCTAACTAGAATAGAATATATATTAAAAAGAACCACACCACAATCACATGGGGTTTATTCTAGTTATGCAAGTCGTGTTCAGTATTCAAAAATTAAGCAATGCAACCAAACATAACTGATGATCTAAAGAAGAAAATTCATGATCATATCAATTAACTTAGAAAAATCATGTGACAGAATTCAACGCCCCTTCCTGATACTCTAAAAAATATCAGGAACCATTTTAACTTGATAGGTAGCTTATACAGAAAGCTAACATCATGCTTCATGGTAGAATAATGAATACTTTTCCTTAAGCTTGGAAACAAGGCAAGAACGTTCACTGTCAGGCCGGGCGCGGTGGCTCAAGCCTGTAATTCCAGCACTTTGGGAGGCCGAGACGGGCGGATCACGAGGTCAGGAGATCGAGACCATCCTGGCTAACACGGTGAAACCCCGTCTCTACTAAAAAAATACAAAAAACTAGCCGGGCGAGATGGCAGGCGCCTGTAGTCCCAGCTTACTCTGGAGGCTGAGGCAGGAGAATGGCGTGAACCCGGGAGGCGGAGCTTGCAGTGAGCTGAGATCCGGCCACTGCACTCCAGCCTGGGCGACAGAGCGAGACTCCGTCTCAAAAAAAAAAAAAAAAAAAAAAAGAGAAAAAAAAAAGAGATTGTTCACTGTCATCACTTTCTTCAACATAAGTTGAGTTCTAGCCAAACCTATAATGTAAGAAAAGAAAGGACATGCAGTTAAGAAAGGAATAAAATCATGGTTTCTATTTGCAATTGATGTGATTGTCTACCTAGAAAATTCCGAGGAATCTATTTAAACAAAACTCAGAATAAGTTCCGTAAGATCAACATACAAAACTCAATCACATTTCTATACAATAACAGTAAGTGTGGAAAGTGACAAAGAATACAATACTGTTTAAAAATTGCTTTAAAAAACACTTAGATATAAATCCAACAAAACATGTACAGCACTTGATGTTGAAAACTACAAAATACCTATGAGAGAAATCAAAGGGCTAAATTTGTGGCCAACGTGCCATGTCCAACATGTCCATGTCCATAAAAAGTGGACTATGTGTCTATAAAAAGTGAATTTTTCCCAAATTGATGTATAGCTTTAATGTAATTCATATCAAAATCCTAGCAAGACTTTGTGTAGGCACAGAAAAGATTGTTCTAGCTGGGAGTGGTAGCACATGCCTGTAGTCCCAGCTACTTGGGACCCTGAGTCAGGTGGATTGATTGATTCCAGGAGCTGAGGTTGTAGTGAGCTATGATTGTGCTACAGTGCCCCAGCCTGGGTAATAGAGTGAGACCCTGTCTCAAAAAAAGAAAAACAAAAAACAAAAGCAAAAATATAAAATTTTATTCTAAAATGTATGTGGTTTAAGCAAAGGAGCTGAAATAGGTGAACAATTTTGTAAAAGAAGGATAAGGTACAGGGGATCACTCTATTCAATCTGAATTCTTACAATATAGGTAACGTAATAACTGTGATGTTGTTGTAGGGGTAGACACATGGATCAATGGAACAGAATGGGGAACCCAGAAATAGGCCCACACAAGTACAGCCAAGAGATTTTTGACAAAAGCATAAAAGCAATTCAATGGAGGAAGGATCGTCTTTTCAACAAGTGGTGCTAGAATGGTTGGATGTTCATAAGCAAAAAAAAAAAAAAAAAAAAAAAAAAAAAAAAACAAAAAAAACTGTATCTTGACCTACACCCTATTCTTTATACAAAAATTTACTTAAATTGTGTTGGATTAAGTGTGAAATGTAAAACTGTTAAACTTTCAGAAGAATAAACCTCTGGGGTTTAGAACTTAGTGAAGTGTTCTTAGACATGACATCAGAGACACAGTCCATAAATGTAAAAATTCAGTAAGTTGGAATTCATTAAAATTTAAAACATCTGCTCTGCAAGGGGATGAAAAGACAAGCCATAGACTGTAATAAACTATTTCCAAGCTTCATATTTGAGAAAGTGGCCATATCTGGAATACATAAAGAATTCTCGAAATTCTACAATTAAAAAAATCTAACTATAAAATGGACAAAAGACTGGAGACATCTTACTATTGTACATTTTCTTGCGGGAGCAAAGTAAAGTTTTTTTTTTAAAAAGCAACGGTGTCTTTTTCAACTCACTTCTTGGATGTGATGATGGAAGTGTATCTTTGTGGCCCCTGCAGAGGTTTCAGCTGGACTTTCCATACTGGAGATGAATAAGCACCCCTCTTCCCCTCCACATTAGGGCCAGATAGCATTCACCACTCTCACCTGCTTAGTGTTCTGCCCAACACTGCTTCATTCATACCTGCTTCTGGAACATTTTCTCATACACTGACTCCAACATAGACGCTGTTCTAAGTTCTCCCTGATTAGCAGTGATGAGATGCCTCATGACCCGAGAGACCTGGCCTTGGCTGTTCCCCATGATGGACTAGTATTGGAGATCACACAGTTTATTGTCTCACTTGTCATTGACTAGAAAATAAACTACAAAGAAAGATGGTTCAAGTTCAGCATTTTTACCCATGGTACTCCTTGACTTCTGCCTGTTTTACAAAAGAGGGTTTGTAGATGACAAACACATGAAAAAGACATTCAGCACCACTAGCTGTTACGGGAAGGCAGATTAAAACCAAATTGAGAGATCATTAGCTATTAAAACAGCTAAAATAAAAAGTAGTGACAGTACCAAATATGAAGATGCAGAGAAATTGGATCTTTCATGCATTGCTGGTGGAAATAGAAATTGGTGCAGCTAGAAAATATTGGAAAATAGTTTAGTAGTTTCTTTAAAAACTAAATGTATGCTGATGATACGACTTAGCACTCCTGAATGTTTATCCCAGAGAAATGAAAACCTGTGTCTACACAAAATATGCTTCCGGATATTCTAGAAGCTTTCATTGTAATGGCCACAAATTGGAAATAACCCATATATTTTCCAATGAGTGAATAATTTTACAAAGTGTGGTGTATATTCATGTCATAGAACAATATCCTGCATCATAAAGGAGTGAGCTGTTAATAATGTAACACTTGGATGAATGAGTCTGAGGGGAATTACACTGAATGAAAAGTCTGACTTGAAAGGTCACATGTTGTATGGTTACATTTATATAACATTGTCAAAATGACAAAAGTGTACATTTGAACTAATTAGTGGATGCCAGGTTGGGATGAATGGGAGGGTTGGATGTGTCTATAAGAGAGTAGCATGAGGGAGGTGTGTATGGTGATGGCGTAGTTTTGTGGCTGGACTGGAGTGGTGGACGTCAGCTACACATGTGATTGACAGAGCTATACTCACGCATTGCACTAATTTCAATTTCCTGATTTTTCATTGCATTTATTTCCTTAAGCAGTATCCATTAAGAGAATCAGGGTAAAAGTTACATGATTTTCTCTGTTCTATTTTTCCAAATTCCTATGAATCTATAATTATTTCAAAGTAAAATACTTTTTTTTTTTCCTTAAAGAAGGAGACTTCTCCAATGTCCTTCAAAAATATCTGTCATTGGCTTCCCAAGACTTGTGATTTTTTTGGTTGTTTTATTGTGTTTTCATTTTGTGTTTGTTTGCGTCACCAAACGTTTTCCTATTTTTGTTTTATTTCTCTACCTTTTATTTTTAATTTTTTATTTCAATAGCTTTTGGAGTACAAGTGTCTTTGGGTTACATGTATGAATTGTATAGTGGTTAAGTCTGAGATTTTAGTGCATCCGTCACCTGAGTAGTGTACATTGTGCCCAGTATGTAGTTTTTTTATTCCTCCCCTCTTTGAGTTTCCATCATCCATTATATCGTTCTGTATGCCTTTGCGTATCCACAGCTTAGCTCCCACTTATAAGTGAGAACATATGGTATTTGGTTTTTCATTCCTGAGTTACTTTACTTAAAATAATGGCCTCCAGCTCCATCCAAGTTTCCATAAAAGACATTATTTTGTTCTTTTTTATGGATGAGTAATATTCCATGGTATATATATACCACATTTTCTTTATCCATTCATTGTTCGATGGGCACTTAGGTTGAGGATCCATGCCAATATCGATTTTTTTTTTAACTTTTTAATAATGACCATTCTTGCAGGAGTAAGGTGGCATCTCATTGTAGTTTTAATTTGTATTTCCCTGATAATTAGTGATGTTAAGCATTTTTCCATATGTCTCTTGGCCACTTGTGTATCTTCTTTTGAGAAATGTCTATTAATGTCCTTTGTTCACTGTTTGATGATATTTGTGTTTTTCTTACTGATTTGTTTGAGTTCCTTATATTTTATGGATATTGGTGCTTTGCCAGTTGCCTAGTTTGCAAATATTTTCCCCCATTTTGTGGGTCATCTGTTTACTCAGATGATTGTTTCTTTTGCTGTACAGAAGCTTTTTGGTTTAATTAGGTCCCATTTATTTATTTTCATTTTTGTTGCATTTGCTTTTGAGGTCTCAGTCATGAATTATTTGCCTATGCCAATGTCCAGAAGAGTTTTTCCTAGGATATCTAGTAGAGTTTTTATGGTTTCAGGTCTTAGATTTAAGTCTTTCTCCATCTTGAGTTGATTTTTGTGTAAAGTAAGAGACAGGGATTCAGTTTCATTCTTCTACATGTGGCCAGCCAGTTTTCCCAATATCATTTATTAAATAGGGTGTGCTTTCCCCAATTTATGTTTTTGAGTGCCTTGTCAAAGACCAGTTGGTTGTTTAAGTATTTGGCTTTATTTCTAGGCTGTCTCTTATGTTCTGCTTATCTATGTGTCTACTTTTATATCAGTACCTTGCTGTTTTGGGAACTGTAGTTTCATAGTATAATTTGAAGTCTGGTAACGTGATTCTTCCAGATTTGCTATTTGTGCTTAGGATTGCTTCGGCTTTTAGGGCTCTGTTTTGGTTCCATATGAATTTTAGTATTTTTTTCTAATTCTGTTAAAAATGATGTTTGTATTTTGATAGGAATTGCATTGAATCTGTAGATAGCCTTGGGCAATGTGGTCATTTTAATGATATTGATTTTTCCAATTCATGAGAATGGGATGTGTTTCCATTTTTTTGTCACCTATGATTTTTTTCAACAGTGGTTCATAGTTTTCCCTGTAGAGGTTTTTCACCTGTTTGGTTAAGTATATTCCTAGGTATTTTATTTTATTTTATTTTGTTTTATTATTTTATTTTATTTTTGCAGCTTTTGTAAAAGAGATTTAGTTCATGATTTGATTCTCAGTTTGGTGGTTGTTGGCATATAACAGTGCTACTGATTGGTATACATTGATTTTTGTGACCTGAAACTTTACTGAATTCATTTATCAAATCAAGGAGACTTTTAGGCCAATCTTTAGGGTTTTCTGGTTATGTGACCATATCATTGGCAAACAGCAATAGTTTGACCCTCTCTTTTCCAATTTGGGTGTCCTTTATTTTTTTTTTTTTTCTCTTGCCTGATTGCTCTGGCTAGGACTTCCAGTACTGTGTTGAACAGAAGTGGTGAAAGTGGGCATCCTTGTCTTATTCCGGTTCTCAGGGGTAATACTTTCAACTTTGTGCCATTCATGAGGCAACATTCATGATGCTGGATGTGGGTTTGCCCCATACAGCTTTTATTATTTTGAGGTAAGTCCTTTCTATGCCTCGTTTGTTGAGGGTTTTTATAATAAGGGATGCTAGATTTTATCAAATGTCTTTCTGCACCTATTGAAACGATCATATGGTTTTTGTTTTTAATTCTGTTTATGTGATGTATCACATTTATTGATTCATGTATGTTAAACCTCCCTATATTTCTGGAATGAAACCCACTTGAGCATGTTATATTATTTTTTTGAGGTGCTGTTGGATCCAGTTAGCTCATATTTTGTTGAGGATTTTTGCATCCGTGTTCATCAAGGATATTGGTCTGTAGTTTCATTTTTTGTTGTTGTTATATTCTTTCCTGGCTTGGTATCAGTGTGATACTGGCTTCATAGAGTGAGTTAGGGAGGATTCCTGCTTTCTCAGTCTTTTGGGATAGTTTCAGTAGGATTGGCACCAATTCTTTGAATGTCTAGTAGAATTCAGCTGTAAATCCATTCTGATCCTGGGCTTTTTTTTTTTTTTTTTTTGGCAATTAAAAAAAATTATTGATTCGGTCTCACTGCTTGTTATTGGTCTGTTCAGGGTTTCTATTTCTTCTTGATTTAATCTAGGAGGGTTGTATGTTTCCAGGAATTTATTCATTTCCTCTAGATTTTCTAATTTTTGTGCACAGAGGTGTTCATAGTAGTCTCAAATGATCTTTTGTAGTTGATTTTTCATTTTATTCTATTCTGATCTGAGAAAATACTTGATGTGACTTTGATTTTTAAAACATTTATTGAGTCTTGTTTTGTAATCCATTATGTGGTCTGTTTTATAGTGTGTTCCCTGTGCTGATGAAAAGAACGTATATCTGCAGTTCTTGGGTAGAATGTTGTGTAAATAACTGTTAGGTTCATTTGTTCTAGAGGAGTTTAAGTCCATTGTTTCTTCATTGATTTTCTATCTTGTTTATCTGTCTAGTGCTGTCAGTGGAGAGTTGAAGTCCTCTATCATCATGTTTCTGTCTGTCTCATCTGTTAGGTCTAATAGTACATGTTTCATGAATCTGTGAGCTCTAGTGTTAAGTGCATATAAATTTAGGATTGTAATATTCTTCTTGTTGAATTGATCCTCTTATTCCTCTTATCGTTACATAATGACCTTTTTTTGTCTCTCTCTGTCTTTACTGTTGTTGCTTTAAAGTCTGTTTTTTTTTATTTGAGAAGGAGTCTAGCTCTGTTGCCCAGGCTGGAGTGCAGTGGCACGATCTCGGCTCACTGCAAGCTCTGCCTCCTGGGTTCATGCCATTCTCTTGCCTCAGCCTCCTGAGTAGCTGGGACTACAGGCACCTGCAACTACAGGCACCTGCCACCGTGCCCAGCTAATTTT
The DNA here is from genome assembly GCF_024542745.1 of Macaca thibetana thibetana. Taxonomy (NCBI): domain Eukaryota; kingdom Metazoa; phylum Chordata; class Mammalia; order Primates; family Cercopithecidae; genus Macaca; species Macaca thibetana. The sequence goes on from NC_065580.1 coordinate 149,179,087, forward strand.
ATTTATTTATTTATTTATTGGTATTTTTAGTAGAGATGGGGTTTCACTGCTTTAGCCAGGATGGTCTCAATCTCCTGACCTCATGATCCGCTTGCCTTGGCCTCCCAAAGTGCTGGGATTACAGGCGTGGGCCACTGCGCCCGGCTGCTTTAAAACATTTTATGTGCTATAAGAATAGCTACTTCTGCTCACTTTTGGTTTCCATTTGCATGGAATATCTTTTTCCATCCCTTTACCTTGAGTTTATATGAATCCTCATGTATCAGTCTCATTGCTATATAAAATACCTGAGACTGTGTAATTTTTTTTTTTTTTAAAGAGGTTTAGGTAGCTTATGGTACTGCAGGCTGTACAGGAAGCATGATGCTGCTCAGCTTCTGAGGAGGTGTCAGGAAACTTACAATCATAGTGGAAGGCAAAGCAGGAGCAGGCATGTTTTACGTGGCAGGAAAAGGAGCAAGAGAGAGAGGGGAGATGTCACACACTTTAAAATGACCAGATCTCATGAGAACTCACTCACTATCACAAGGACAGTACCAAGAGGGGTGGTGCTAAACCATTCATGAGAAACCCACCTCCATGATCCAATTACTTCCCACTAGGCCCTCCTTCAACATTGGAAATTACAATTTGATGTGAGATTTGGGCAGGGACACATATCCAAACTAAATCACCTTACATGTTAAGCAAGTCTCTTGAAGACATCAGATATTTGGTTTGTGTTTTCTATCCATTCTGCCAATCTGTATCTTTTACATGGAACATTTAAGCCCTTTACATTCAGTGTTAATATTTAAGTGAAGCACTTCGGCCATTTACATTCAATGTTAATACTACATTCATGATACTATTCCAGTCATCATGTTAATTGTTGCCTAGATACTTTATTTTCTTTATTGTGTTATTGTTTTACAGGCCCTGTGGCTTTTATGCTTTCAAGAAGTTCTATCATGGTGCATATCAACCTTTTGTTTTAGAATTTAGAACTCCTTTTAGCATTTCTTGTAGGGCTAGCCTGGTAGTGAAGAATTCTCTCAGCATTTGTTTGTCTGAAAATTACTTTATTTCTCCTTCACTTATGAAACTTAGTTCTGCTGGATACAAATTTCTTGGCTGACAGTTATTCTGTTTAAGGAGCCTCAGGATGGGATCCCAAATCCTTCTGGCTTGTAAGGTTTCTCCTGAGAAGTCTGCTGATAGTCTGATAGGTTTTCCTTTATAGGTTATCTGTTGCTTTTATCTCACTGCTCTTCAAATTCTTTCCTTCATGTTGACTTTAGATAGCCTGATGACTATATGACTTTGTTAAGTCCTTTTTCTGATAAATCTCCCCTGACTTCTTTGAACTTCTTGTATTTGGCTATCTGTATCTCTAGCAAGGCCAGGGAAATGTTCCTCAGTTATTTTCTTAAATAAGTTTTCTAAGCTTTTTGCTTTCTCTTCTCCCTCAGGATCACTAATAATTCTTAGATTTGGCCATTTTATGTAATCCTATATTTCTTGAAGACTCTTCGTTTCTTTTGATTTTTTTTCTTTATTTTTGTCTCATTGGATTAATTCAAAAGCCTTTTCTTGGAGCTCTATAATTCTTTCTTCTACTTGTTTTAGTCTGTTGTTAAAACTTTCTACTGCCTTTTGTTATTCCCTAAATATGTCTTTCATTTTCAGAAGTTCTGATTGTTGGTGTTTTTTTTTTTAAGTATCTATCTCTTTGGATAAATTTTCATTCACATCCTGAATTGTTTTTATTTCTTTATGTTGGCTATCATCTTTCTCTTTTATCTCCGTGAGTGCTTAATAATCAACCTTTCAAGATTTCACCTTGGTTTGGATCTATTGCTGGAGAAGTAGTGTGATATTTTTGGGGTGTTATAGAACCTTGTTTTGTCATATTATCAGAATTATTTTTCTGGTTCCTTCTCATTTTGGTAGACTATTTCTTTTAATTATTCTTGTTTATTTATTTATTTTTTTTGAAATGGAGTCCCACTCTGTCACCAGGCTGGAGTACAGTGGTGCGATCTCGGCTCACTGCAACTTCTGCCTCCCAGGTTCAAGTGATTATCCTGCCTCAGCCTCCTGAGTAGCTGGGATTACAAGGGCCCACCACCACACCTGGCTAATTTTTGTATTTTAGTAGAGACAGGGTTTCACCATGTTGGCCAGGCTGATCTCGAACTCCTGACCTCAAGCAATCTGCCCGCCTTGTCCTCCCGTAGTGCTGAGATTACAAGTGTGAACTACTGTGCCTGGCCTCTAATTATTCTTGAATTTATTTTTTTACTTGACCATATATACATTTTTCCTCCATTAAGGATGTGACTTTATAGTTTATTATAGCCTAATTTGGCTCTTGTTGCTTTCAGGGGTGAAGACTCAGTATGAGTTCCTTGGTTATAGAGAGTCTTTGTCTGATGGTTTTCTCAGATACTGAGTGTAATAGCAATGTGGTTGGTGCGTGAGTAAGTTCACTGTTTTCTATAGGGTTGAAATGGCAGAGGTTTCTTGAAACTTACCTCATTCCCTGACATTGTGCACTTTTTAATTAATTTGTTTTTCCCCCAGTATTTTATTTACTGATTTGAATAGTTCAGGCTTCAGGCAAGTAGGGGAGATGTCCCTGGGTAGAAACCGGTTGTGGCTAAAGCAGACAGATAAATGCATTTTGCAGTTGTGGGCAGAGGTCCCGGTCCTGACAGAGATGGCTGGGACAGCTCTCAGAATTGTACTGAGTCCTCATCCAGGAGAAGGGTTAGAGAGCCACCTTAGATCCCCTGACAGGCCAGCAGGAAAGTGATCCACCTCCCAGACACAATCCCGACCAAGTGTTCCAGCTGTTCAGATCAGGAAGGCATCTCTTTCCATCTTCAGCAATGTTGATATTCCAAGGAGAGAGGAATTCTGACTCTACCTCTCATGTAAGCCTCAGCCTAGAGGGTCCTCCTCCTGCGGGGATGCAGTCATCCTGAAGTGTTCCAGAAACACTGTCTATAGGTGCATCCGCACTGAGCTCCCATGGGAGAAGCCTTAGTTGTGTCTGGTCTGTGATGGCGGATGAGGGGGAAAAGCAGTCCAAGACCCTTCGTGAGCACCACGGCTGCCTATCTGTGGGGACAGAGCTACAGACTTTCCCTGTTGAGCCCAGCACCACAATAGTGCCTCTGCTGACAGAAACTTCCCACTAGTGGGAAGATCTGGGACTCGAGGCCTGTCATTCAAATTCTGTGGTCCTATGTTGTACTCCCTTGATATGGTGCATTCCCCATCCCCTAGCAGTAGGAGTCCCTGAGAGCCAGCCTACTGGGAATGCTGCTGCTCCCCTGCTTCTAGCGCACTCCAGGCTGCCACACTCCAGGCTGCCACACTCCAGGCTGGTGCCCCGGAATGTCTGCATGCAATCCAGTAAGGTGACCTGTCCTCAAGTCTCCTAGCAGTGGGTACCAACACTGCCCTGATGGGGGTCGCAGGGGAGTGACGTAGACTGTGAGATTCCTTGTTTATATATAGCTTTAGTGTACAGGCTTTCTCAAAAGCTGGTTGTAGTAGTAATGAACTGGTCATGTGGACAGACTCAGGACCTCCTGGTTAGCCAGGATGGTGGAGGCAATGATGATAGATGTGGTCACACAAAAGTTTTCTCCTTCCTGTTATTCTACCTGGAGATGCTGTAATGGACTGTGTCATAGGTCTCCAGCCAGGAGCTGCGCTGGCAAAGGAGCACCAGCTGTGGTAGTAGCAGTGGGATTTGTGCTTGCCTTATGTTACCCAGGGAAGGTACTCTGGTTTCTCAGGCAATTCGTGGAGCCACAGGGCTCTCAAAAGTTTCTGTCCTTTGTGTTAAGTTACCAGGAGGGGCAAAGCCACGTGGGGGCTGGGTCATGCAGGTCCATGCTCTGACTTTCCACATGGAGGACAAGCAGAAGCCCCTGTGGGAGTCTGGGGACAGTTCTTTTTCCACTGGGCTAATGTTCTAGGGAGGAACATGCTGCATAGAAGAGTTCACACTGGGAGTGGGGAGTAGCAGGCAGCAGTAAGCCCTGCTCAGCTCCAAGGCACTTGGAAGGCAGATCTCACACCTGCAGTATTCCCTAACAGCAGCCAGCTCAATTCCAGGCAGTCTCTGCTCAGAGTCAAAACTGCCCCAGGTCATAAGCCTTCCCACTGGAGACAGGAACCTGGGCTTTTAGGCCACACCCCTCCCAGTCTAAGCCAGGCCAGCAAAGCCAGGGTGTCCAGCTTCTGCACCCATGGCTGCAGTGCATTTCCCATTTGCCCCCGCCCCCCACCCAAGTTCTGGCCAAGGGAATTTGTCCCCACTTGAGATTATATTACAAATATCCGTTGGGTGCTTCTCTCAACCCGCAACCACTGCCTGAGTTAGCTGGCACACTTCAGCGAGGTCCCCTGTGAGGCAGAATCAGGAATGGCTTCCCTCCATCCATGCTGGAGCCTGGGCATGCATGCAAGGCCCTTCCTTCTGCTGCTTCTACTTAATGTTCCCCACCCCTTCCCGTATCAGGTTCAGCACTGGGCAGGGTTAAGGCTTCCTCTGTGGACTGGATTGCCAGGTTCCCTGGAGGCAATCTCTCCCACTCTCACACTCTGGGGACTTACAGTTCTTCTCCTGGCTCGTGGTGTAGGCTACAGCCTGCTCCTTCTTTCAAAGGGTCTGTGGTTTCTTTCCAATTTTCTGTTAAGTTCCTTCATTTTTTCTTGGGAGAAAGTTCATGGTGCGTGTCTGCATGCTATTTTGTCTTTCCAAGGGGGGAGACGCATGCTAACACTGCCTCCAATCCACCATATTGAAGAAAAGAAGTTTTGCTATTTTTAAAGTAAAATCCTTTTCTTGAAATTGGGCTTTTGAAACATCTGCTTAGCTACTTTGCAAGATGAACCAAACTTCTACTATCAGAGGAGAACTTGGCCCACCAAAGGGTAGAAACTATAGGCTGTCTCCTCCTGCTGTTTGTCATCAAGGCCCACACAGGGGTCCTGGCCCCAGCTGCAGGGTGGGCTTTGTGTGCGTTCACAGGAGCAAAGCATGGGCCAGGCGCCCCGAGCCTTAAATGTTCTCTCTGCTCTTGTATCTTTTCATCCTTTCATAGTTTTTGAAATTATTTGATGTATTATTTGACCACAAAGGAAAAAAATCAGAGATTTTATTAAAACTCTATAAACATTCCTAATTAAACTTTGCATGTTGTTCACTAAACCTTTTATGTTTTAAGCTGCTTCAGGACAGAAAATTGATTCCCCACTCATTTTTCCAGTGACAGATCCGGTGGTACTTAGAGCCAGTAACATGCAGCGGTTAATTATTCTGCTGTCTAATGTGTGCATTTTGTTTTCTTGCCTGGATTTGTTATAAAGAGCATTTATGTTACATTCCTCTGCAGCCTTCAGAATGATTAGGTTGGCGTGAGAGCCTCACATACTGGACACACACTTAGTAACTTTCTCGTTGACTGATTATTCTGTTGTTTCATGTTGTTTTAATGAGACTGGGAAAAGAGCCATTGTTCAAATCTGATTATTAAAGTTCTCCTGTTGGAATTATTAAGGACTAATATCATTAGGGACATTTCTACTTTTGGTATAGAAACAAGCTGCTCAGGGAAAAATCTCCTGTTTTCATGCTTGATAGTGTACTTCCTCTTAGTTAAAACAAGTCTTTATGTATTTACTGTTTGATCTCCTGTGCTAAAACAGAACAGTGAAATCTAAGGCAAAGATTGTGCATGTGCTTTGACACCCTCATAAATTACCCTTGCCATTAATTGAACCACAGCTGTGTTATCACTTGACCTAAAGGGGCTCCTGGATGATTGGGAAACCAACAGAGAGGCTAAATGGGTCAACAGTCTTGGCAGCCAACCTCCATGTATGTCTCAGAAAATTCCTTCAGAATGTTTGCTTTGGTATTTGATTGTTTCTATCTTCAGATTACCTTATTTTATACTATACTGAATGTTGCATCATTAACAAATACCTAGTTGATATCTTTTTACTGCAGCTTCAGGTAGTAATATAAAGATTTTTCTCTAAAATACAAAGTGTATTTGAAAGCTTTTCTTTTACACATATATCAATTTCAAACTTTAAAATTAAATTTTATTCCCAGGAAACTCTCAGGAGGTTCTTTTGTGTATTCATAAGGTATAATTTGATGGCAACTTATATTATTTTTCAGAAAGGAAAATAGTTTCATATCCAAAAGTTTGAATTGTGTCACTTAAGAAAGTTGATACACTTTCTCTTGAATCACAGGAAACAGTGTGATTTGACTTTTTTAAACCACATAAAAGTATTTCTAAATATTTTTGCAGATTTCTTCTTCTCTTTAAAGAAAGAAGAATCTCCTTTAATTTTGGAGACTCTCCTATCCATTATCTTTGCTATTAAGGATTGGTTTTGTCACTAAGTATGTGTTGAGTCCTGGGCTCACACTTCAGGAATACATCAGGAGACAAGTAAGGCCTCTGACCTCGTAAAGTTTACCTGGGAGAGACAGGCAGTTCCAAGTAAACAAATGCATAAACAAGACGATGATAGATGGCTGTGAATCCTATGAAGGAAACAGTGACTCGGGTCATGGAGGTGATAGTTTGCTTTGGTGGGTGATTGGGAAGGCTGCTCTAGGGAGGTGACATTTGCGTAGCTTCCTGATTATAAGAATGAGCCAGCCATGCTGCGGGTACCAGGGCTCAGAGCATTTCAGGCCATGGGGTTGACATGCTCAAAGAGCCCAAAGCAGAAAAGCTGTTTGGTCAAGAAACAGGAAGAAAATGAGTATGGCTGGAGTATCATAAGCCAGGCAAAGGTCAAGGCAGGGAGGGGAGAGTAAGGCAGGGAGGGAGAGTTAGGCAGGAACCAGATCCTACAGGCCCTGGAGGCCATTTTGGTTCTTGCCATTCTGAGTACAGTGGGGAGCCTCTGCGTGGCTGGAAGCTGGGGGCGTTGTGATCTTTCGATTTGACTGCTGGGGGACCAGGGAGGAGCCCTGCCATGGTAGACCTCCAGGGGAAACATCTCTGTGGCTGTTTTCCTGTGTGGGCAGATTACTTTGTCTAAAGCTCAGTTTCCACATTAGTAAACAAGATTAATGATGGCATCTACACAGGAGGGTTGGTGTGACGGTTCCATAAGAACATGCATGTGAAAGGGTTAATCCAGTGCTTGGAGAAAAGTCAGTGCTCTACAGAAGAGGTCCGTATCCCCTGGGTAGGAACCAGTCCTGTCTGTGGCCTGTTAGGAACCGGGCTGCACAGCAGGAGGCGAGGGGTGGGCAAGTGAGCGAAGCCTCATCTGTATTTATAGCCCCTCCCCATCACTTGAATTCCTGCGTGAGCCCTGCCTCCTGTCAGATCAGTGGCATCATATGATTCTCATAGGACCGTGAGCCCTATTGTGAACTGCGCGTGTGAGGGTCCTAGGTTGCGTGCACCTTATGAGAATCTAATGCCTGATGATCTGTCACTGTCTCCCATCACCTCCAGGTGGGATGGTCTAGTTGTAAGAAAACAAGTTCAGAGCTCCCACTGATTCTACATTATGGTGAGTTGTATAATTATTTCCTTATGTATTACAGTGTAATAATAATAGAATTAAAGTATACAATAAATGTAATGCACTTGAATCATTCCAAAACCATCCCCCAACCCTCTGGTCTGTGGATAAATTGTTTTTCATGAAACTGGTCCCTGGTGTCAAAAAGGTTGGGGACTGCTGCCCTACCGCATTATAATGGTATTGTCATGTTGTTTTAAAGATATATAGGACATTTCACTGCCTTCCTGAAGCACACAATAGTGGGCATATGAACAGACATTCACTGGGCAGTAGTTACCTTGTTAGAGAAATGGGTACAAGAGTATACCTGGTCATCTAGGAAAGAAGTTCATTCTGGGGAAAGGGTCACAAAAGGCTTCCTAAAAGATCAGTGTCTAAATGTGGCTAAATAAACAAGGAATGGCCCTGCGACTTGGCCCAGGTGCCCCCACAATATCAACCCCTTGGACCTTCAATGATGTCATTGGATTCTCTCCTTTGGGTTAGCGCACTGTTCCCCGAAAGCCTCTGTGAGCTGCAAACCCATGTGCTTGACACCCAGGAATGCTGATTGCTGTTGGCCACAAGGCTGTGTTAAGGGGATGGGCACCAAGGCGGTGCCCATGTGGCTGGGGCATGGCAGGGTGCCAGGAGGCAGGTGCTGCGTCCCTGGGGAAGCAGATCTTGCAAAGCGAGGAGCAGGCTGAAGGCACCAGGAACCCTCTGCCAGCACACCCCTGAGATAAACGCTTCCTTCAAAGCTGAGTCTGGCTGCTCAGCAAATTGATGGATGGTGAAGACATTGTCTTCCTCTGTTGGGATAGGAAAGATCATGATCTTTCTCCTTCCAAGTCCTCCGGGAGCTCACTCTGTGTTGTGATAAAGTACAGTTGGGGTTGTTTGTCTTTCCATGCTTACAGAAATCCTATTCCTCAAGAAAAGAAATAAAGAGCCTACAAAGAACTTAAAACCAAGAAAGGACTTTAAAAAAGGAAGGTGGAGAGAGGGGAAAAGATGACCGCTATGCATTTTCCCTTTCTTCCCCGCAGGATTGGCTTCATTCTTGCCTTGAGTGTCTTAGATATGTCTCTGCCCCACCCGCAGCCCTGGCTCTTCTGTCTTTTACCATTGAATTAGGCCTGGTCTAGACTTCAGTATTTATACCTGAGAGTTCAGAAAAGAACCTTTTCAAGAATATGTCAGCTCTGTTAGATTAAGATCCCATCTGTCCTCAGATACCTTTCTACAGCTTTCTGTCACGGTATTTGATCCCTGATCATGGAACCTGGAGTAGAGCTTTCATCTGGAGAATGTACTCACTTCAAAAGGAAAACCGTTCAAAAATTTAACAATTAATGAAATACGTGTGATTTGCTTATGTTAAGGTATTATAGTCACAGCCCCTCACTTGTTGACAAGTCCTGTATCAAGTAATCATCGTGATTAAGAACAAAACCGAGAGCCAGGAATCAGTGAATCAGGCTTTCCACTGCCAAAATAAACATCATATTAATTCGTGACTTTACGAGAGAGCGCGCCTCAGACCCTAATTCAAAGACTGCTTCATCTCAGCCCACAAACACACCGAAATATCAGATGAGAAACATTTGAGAGGCAGGTGTGCAGACGGCAGCAAGTCGTGAGCCGGCCGCCTGACAGCAAAGGAGGAAGTTCACAATAGCAGACTTGGAATCAACCCAAATGTCCATCAGTGACAGAATGGATTAAGAAAATGTGGCACATATACACCATGGAATACTATGCAGCCATCAAAAAAGGATGAGTTTTTGTCCTTTGTAGGGACATGGATGCAGCTGGAAACCATCATTCTTAGCAAACTATCACAAGAACAGAAAACCAAACACCGCATGTTCTCACTCATAGGTGGGAACTGAACAATGAGATCACTCGGACTCAGGAAGGGGAACATCACACACCGGGGCCTATCATGGGGAGGGGGGATGGGGGAGGGGGGAGGGATTGCATTGGGAGTTATACCTGATGTAAATGACGAGTTAATGGGTGCAGCACACCAACAAGGCACAAGTATACATATGTAACAAACCTGCACGTTATGCACATGTACCCTACAACTTAAAGTATAATAATAATAAATAAATTAAAAAAAAAAAAAAAAAAAAAAAAAAAAAAAAAAAAAAAAAAAAAAAAAAAAAAAAAAAAAGAAAGTGCGGAGCCAGGCCGGGCGCGGTGGCTCAAGCCTGTAATCCCAGCACTTTGGGAGGCCAAGACGGGCGGATCACGAGGTCAGGAGATCGAGACCATCCTGGCTAACACAATGAAACCCCGTCTCCACTAAAAATACAAAAAAATTAGCTGGGCGAGGTGGCGGGCGCCTGTAGTCCCAGCTACTCGGGAGGCTGAGGCAGGAGAATGGCGGGAACACGGGAGGCGGAGCTTGCAGTGAGCTGAGATCGCGCCACTGCACTCCAGCCTGGGCGACAGAGCGAGACTCCGCCTCAAAAAAAAAAAAAAAAAAAAAAAAAAAAAAAAAAAAGAAAGTGCGGAGCCAGGAATTCAGAACAAGGGCGCATTGACGCCATGGTGCACATCCAGAGCAGCAGAAAGAGGTCCAGACTTAGACGCAGAGGGATGGGAAAAACTCATAGGCTGCAGGTAGACCAGGAGCTAGAGGCCTTGATCACTCCTTCTGTAACCAGACCCGTTGCTTAAAATCTCTGAACTTCCTTATTGTAAAATATGAAGGAAAATTATTATTATTCTTAGAATTAAATATGTGTGAAAGGAGCTTTGGAATGATAGACGTACCATAGGGATGTTATTACCTGTTTTACTCTCTTTTCTTTTTTTCTTTTTTTTTTTTTGAGACGGAGTCTCTGTCGCCCAGGCTGGAGTGCAGTGGCCGGATCTCAGCTCACTGCAAGCTCCACCTCCCGGGTTTACGCCATTCTCCTGCCTCAGCCTCCGGAGTAGCTGGGACTACAGGCGCCCGCCACCTCGCCCGGCTAGTTTTTTGTATTTTTTAGTAGGGACGAGGTTTCACCGTGCTAGCCAGGATGGTCTCGATCTCCTGACCTCGTGATCCGCCCGTCTCGGCCTCCCAAAGTGCTGGGATTACAGACTTGAGCCACCACGCCCGGCCACTTTACTCTCTTTTCAACCTGTCAATTACCTGTTTAAATATGAACTAGTTATTCACCCTTCCTGAGCCTCAGTTTCCTCTTAAATTAAGAATAATTTTCTCTCATTTGGCCATTTTGCACCAGTCGTTTAAGTGCTTTGCATTCTGTTACATCTTATGTAAGTGATGATATCATCATTACTACATTGTAACACAGTACACAACATCCGAAAATGGTCCTGAGGCCTTAAAAGTTTAAATGTCATTTAATACACTTTATTGAAGCAGGTACAGAACTGCTGTGTAATTAATTTCAAGACATTTATTTTCTCTCAAAAGTGATTCTAAAGTTTCCATGCTTGAAGCATTGAGTGTCAAGTATCTGGGAGATTTGCTTTTGTAGGACAGTTCATTTCCCACTTCTACCAGAATGAGTCATTTTGTGTATAAGTGTCAAGCTTGGAGAGGTTCTAATTAAGTGCAAATTACAATGAAATTAATAAATGGCACCAATTTTTAGATTTTAAAATGTGCTTTGAGAGAATGCAATGTGGGCTTAGATTGATTGTAATTCTCATGTTTTAAGTTGTGATTCAATATTATGTAGCATTAAAACTCAATTAAGTAAAAAATAAATGAAGACTCAAAGAGAGAGAACACTCATCTCTCAGATGCCTCAACTTCTCCAATGATGACTTAAAATCTGTTAAATGCTAAGATTGTAATTCTCCTTATTGTTCACTACATTCCAAAATAATTGCACATATAATTAGCTGAGAGGTATTAAATTCCCCTATTCACAAATATACTAGATCATCATAAATTGTCCAAATGTAATTGCAAACTTAAGGTTTTATTTTACTTTTTGCAGATGAGCTGCAGACTATATATGAATTCATGTATGTAACCACTTACCAGAAATTTTTATTAAATCAAAAAATATTTGACCCAGCATTTTCTGATCCATTTACAGTGGCAGAAGGTAGGCTACGTAGGTGCTTCCCTCCCCAGGTGGCACTAGTCAAGACTGACAGAGCCACCAGCAACTGACAGCCCAAAGATATCCTCTCAGCCTACAGGACCAGACACCCCTCACCTTCTACCTGGTGATGCAGGGAAGCCCAGGGAGGTGTGTTCTGTCCCACAGGAGGCAATAACAGGGATAGAGCGGGATCCCCAGACCCGACAGAACAAAGGAGACCAGGGCAGCTCTGAAAAACACATTATCATTGGAACTACAGCACAGAAAAGTAGGCAAAGTGTCCTATACACTAAACCGTCAGGCAACTGCCATCTAAAATAAAATATTTAAATAGGACAAGGAGTCTTAACGTAATATTGAAAACATCCACAGAGAATGGAAAAATTACTCAACATACAAAGAACCAGGAAATATCACAACTTGAATGAAAAGACACAATCCACTGAGGCCAAAATGGAACCGAGTCAGCTGTTGGAATTATCAGACAAGGATTTTAAAGCAGCCATCATTAAAGGGCTTCAGCAGCAAACTATTCATTCTCCTTGACCAAATGAAGAAATTGAAAAATCTCAGCAAAGAAGAAGAAATTATTTAAAACGTGAAAGTGAGTGAATTGAAACATACCCTAACCAGAATTAACAACTAGCAGGATGAGCTCAGTAATAGAGTGGAGAAGACAAAGATCAGTGAATCTGAGGACATCAATAGAATTTGCTCAGTCTGACCAACAATAAAAAAAGTAGAAAAAAGATAAAAAGAAAAAAAAGGAACAGAGACTCCCGTGAGGCCGTAACCAAAGATCTAACTTTCATTTTACTGGAGTTCTAGTAGGAGATGAGAAAGAAAGTTGGGGCTGAAAAAGCATTCAAGGAAATAATAGGTGAAAACTTTGTAAATTGGGGGGGGAAAGAAAAACCACAAGCCTATAGATTCAAGAAGCTGAATAATCACAATAGACCCTAAGAAATCAATTGGAAGACACTTAAACTTCTGTGTTGAAGATAAATAATTTCTGAAAGCTAAAGAAAAATTAGAACTCTGAAAAAAAATATGTCAACCATGAATTCTGTATTTGGCAAAAATATCATTCAAGAATGAGGGGAGGCCATGTGTGATAGCTCAGACCTGTAATCCCACCACTTTGCAGGACACTGAGGAGGGAGGATTGCTTGAGGCCAGCCTGGGCAAGGTAGTGAGACCCCATTGCTACAAACAAATCAAAAAATTAGCCAGGCATGGTACACACCCCTGTAGTGTGTGTACTCAGGAGGCAGAGGTGGAGAATTGCTTGAGCCCAGAAGGTCAATGCTGCAGTGAGCTATGATGATGCTACTGCACTTCAGCCTGGGTGACAAAGTGAGACCCTGTCTCACCAAAAAAAAAAAAAAAAAGAAAAAGAGAAAAAAAAAAGAAAGAAAAATCAAACTAAGGAAAAAACAGATAATATGTTGCTACCTACTCTAAATAGCTAAAGGAGTTCCTCCAAACAGAAAGAAAATGATCAGAGAAGAAGGCTTGAAACTACAGAAAGTAAAGAAGAACAAATAAGTAGATAACAGGGGTAAATAAAATACACTACCTTTCACTTCATGAGTTTCCTAAATTATATTTGAAGTTTAAAGAAAAAAATTTTTAATTCCATCTCAAGCAGTGTTAAATGCATGTAGCGGAAATACTTAAGAGAATTAGATTTTAGAAGTGGGGAAGGGAAAGGATTTCAGTCCTTCCCTTGAAGGAGTGGAATAAGGATACAAGTAGGCTGTGATGGGTTATAGATGCCTCTTATAACAATTAGAGGAACTAATTGACCAAAATAGACCATATCCTGGTTCATAAAATCTCAATGAATTTTAAAGAAGAGAAATGCATAGTATGTTCTGTAAAAATAAAGGAATCAAACTAGAAATTAACAGAGAGATAACAGGAAAACTCTAAACATGTGGATATTAAACAACTTCTAAATAATCCATGTATCAAAGAAAATATCTTAAAGGGAATAAAGGGAACACAGAACTGAATGAAAATCAAAATGCAAAACACCAAAATTTGGCAGATGCAACTAAGGGCATGCTGAGAGGAAAATTTATAGCATGAAATGTGTGTATTAGAAAGAGGAAAGTCTCAAATCAGTAATTTAAAAAGCTCCCACCTAAGAACCTAGAAAAAGCAGATAATAAGAGAAAAGACAAATCAGTAATGTTATAAATGAAATGAGCTATCACTATGGTTACTGTAGCTATTAAAAGAATGGTAAGGAAATACTACAGCAGGTTTATGCTCATAAAGTTGACAAGTTAGATTAACTGGACCAAATGCTCAAAAACTACGAAGTGCCAAAACTCCACCTATATAAGATATATAACCTGAATAGTCTTAAAGCCCTTAAAGAAACTTAATTTGTAGTTAAACCCTCCCCACTCGATATCCTGGCAGAGATCATTTGACTTGAGAAATTTGCCACATTTAAAGAAGAATTTAAATCAGTTTTGTAGAGTTTTATTTATTAAATTATAAGTAGGAAACACTTCCCAATTCATGTTGTGAGGCCAGTATTATTCTGATACCTAGAACAGCCAAAGATAGCATTTATAAAAAAACTATAAACCTTTATGTCTCACAAATATAGGTGCAAAAATTTTCAACACAGCAATGGCAAACTGAATCCAGCAAGGTGTCAGAAGAATTTTACACCATAACCAAGTGGGTGTTATTCCAGGTATACAAGGCTGGTTTGATATTTGAAAATAAATTCATGTAAGTCATACTAACAGCAAGCTAAAGAAGAAATTTTATGTGCATATCCATTGATACAGAAAAAGCATTTGATAAAATCCAACACTCAACTCGTCGCGGTGGCTCATTCCTGTAATCCCAGCACTATCAGAGGCCAAGGTGGGTGGAATCACTTGGGCTCAGGAGTTGGAGACCAGCCTGGGCAACACGGTGAAACCCTGTCTCAAAACAAAACAAAACAAAACAAAAGCCAGCTGTGGTGCCAGGTGCCTGTAGTTCCAAATACATGGTGGGGCTAAGGTGGGAGGATCACTTGAGCCCTGGAGGTTGAGGCTGCAGTGAGCCATGTTTGCACCACTGCACTCCAGCCTGGGTGACAAAGCAAAACTGTATTTCGATAAATGAATGAATGAATGAATGAATGAATAAAAATCTAACATTCATGCTAAAAATTCTCAGCAATCTAGTTATAGGGGGTAACTTCTTCAACTTCATAAAGAGTATGTACAGAAACTTACAACTAATCTACTTAGTGGTGAGAAGCTGAATGCTTTTTCCCCAAAGTTAGGAACCAGGTAAGAATGACTGCTCTCCCACTCTTAAGAGCACCTAACCAGTACAATAAGGTAAGAAAAAAAAGCCATCCAAGTTCGAAAGGAGGAATAAAACTGTTCTTATTTTTGTGGATGTACATTACTGTACAGTAATGTGGATGACATTACTGTCTTCATTGAAAATCCAAAGGAATTTACAAAAAAGTCCCAGGCTAATAAGTGATTCCAGCAAGCTTGCAGTATACAAAATCAACACACAAAAATCCATCACATTTCTATATAATAACATGTGGAAACCAAATTAAAGATACAATAATACAACGCTATTTATCATTGTTCCTTGCTTTTCATCCCAATACCTAACTCCTGGGAGCAAATCTTGTTTGTAGATATACCCAAATCTATATTATAGGTATACCCAAGTCTGTATTTCATTTGGGGATAAATCTAATAAGAACAGAAACTATCTTGAAATTTACAAAATGCCGAGAAATGGAAGAAATCAAAGACCTAAAAAATCAGAGAGACTTTGTGGATTAGAAAACCCAGCAAGGTTTTTTTTTTTTTTTTTTTTTATATATAGGTACTAGACCTAGACAGTCTCATCCTAAAATGTATATGGCATAGCACAGGACCTATAATAACTAAAACAACTCTGAAAAAGAAGAAAAAAGTGGGAGGAATCACTCTTTCCAGTGTTGAGGCTTACTGTATCCTGACAGTAATCGTGACTGTGTGGTCCTGGCAAAGGAAAACAGACATAGGTCAGTAGGACAAGACAGAGTACCCAGAAACAGACCCACACCAATATGCCCAACTAATTTTTGACACAGGTGCAGAAGTGGCTCAGTGAAAAAAAGGTGGCCTTTATAATAATTGTAGCTGGAGCACTTGGACATTTAGGACAGAAGTGGGGGGAACCTTGATCTAAAGTTCATATTTCATTAAAAAGAAAACTCAAAAAAGTATCACATTAAAACTGTAAAACTTTAAAACTTTTAGGAGTCTGGGTGCGGTGGCTCACGCCTGTAATCCCAGCACTTTGGGAGGCCGAGGCGGGTGGAACACGAGGTCAAGAGATTGAGACCATCCTGGCCAACATGCTGAAACCCTGTCTCTACTAAAAATACAAAAATTAGCTGGGCGTGGTGGTGCGTGCCTGTAGTCCCAGCTACTCAGGAGACTGAGGCAAGAGAATCACTTGAATCCGGGAGTTGGAAGTTGCAGTGAGCTGAGATCGTGCCACTGCACTCCAGCCTGGTGACAGAACAAGACTCCATCTCTTAAAAAAAAAAAAAAAAAAAAAATTAGGAAAACTCAGAGTATCTTTGCAATCTAAGACTGAGAGAAGAGTTCTTAAATGTGATGATACCAAAGGTACGATCTACAAAAATAAAATCTTATCACAATTAAAACCTTTTATGAATGACCTTAGTAAGAGTATAAAATCCAGCTACTTAGGAGGCTGAGGGAAGGGAATTGCTTGAACCAGAGAGGTAGAGATTGCATTGAGCCACGATTGCGCCATTGCACTCCAGCCTGGGCGACAGAGTGAGACTCCGTCTCAAAAAATAACAATAAAAAAAGTATAGAAACAAAAACTGCAGATGTGGAAAAAATATTTGTAAACCACATATCTGATGAACAACTAGAATATACTAGAATATATTGAATATATAGACTACTCTCAGAACTCAACATTAAAAACCTATTAGAAAACATGCAAAACACATGCACAGACATTTTGCCAAAGAGGATATACAAATGACAACCAACCATGTGTAAAGATATTCAACTTTACTAGCCACCAGGAAAATACAAACTGAAACCGCAATGAGGTATCACTACAAACCTATCAGAATGGATAAAATTTAAAAAAAAAATTGATAACACCAGATAATGGCTTGAGAATGCAGAGAAACTGGATGGCTCATATGTTGTTAGTCGGGATGTAACCTGGTATAGTCACTCTGGAAAATAGGGAGTTGAGAATTTCTTCCCAACTTACCGACTCTGTGACCCATGGGCACTTACTTTATGACCCTTTGCAAGCAGCTGCATTCTTGGGCATATCCCAGAGAGTGAAAACTACGTCCACACAAAAGCCTGTACGTGTGTGTTCCTAGCACCTTTGTTTGTAAGAGCCCAAACCTAGGAAAAGTTCAAATATCTTGCAATAGACAGATACTTAAAACACAGTGTATACTTCCATTCCATCACACATCGCTCATAATGAGAAGTGATGGGCTTCTGATACACACAACTGGGATAGACCTCAAGAGAGTTATATTGAGTGAGAAAAGCCAATCTCAAATGGTCACAGACCACATGAGTCCATTTAGATTCCATTTATGTAAGATCCCTGAAGTTACACAGTTATAGCAATGGAGAAGAGATCTTTTGTTGCCAGGAGTTAGGGTGTGGGATGGAGAGCAAGGGCACGGGTGGGGCTCACAAAGGGAGCTGGAGGGAGCTTGGAGGTGACGGAACAGTTCCCTATTTGGTTGTGGTGGTAGTTACATAAAGCTACACGTGTGATAAAATGGCATAGACTGTATTTACACCCATCGATGAGCGCAGGCACTGTGGTGACATCCGAATACTCTCTGAATTCTCCCAACGTCAATTTCCTGGTTTTGATAGTTGGTAAACCATAGTTACTCAGCAAGATATCGGCACTGGGGCAGGCGGGGTGAAGGATGCATGGGGTTTCACTGGACGTTTCTCTGAACTCCTCGTAAATCTAATTGTTTCGAAATAAAATGAATTAAAGACTATGAATGTGTGAACATCAAATAATAAGGCTTTCACAGTCCAGTACAGGCTTCTAAAGTTTGAGAGGAGGGCCTTAAGATGATTTGGTAACACCTCTGTGGGTGCGCCCTTCTGATGCAAATGACCCTCGGCTGTCTGTCCTGCTCTAACCAGGCATCAGCCATGTGGGTGTCTGGTGTCTCCAAAGGAGGGTAGGATGAGATCAGAGAGTGCGTTGTGTGCTCACTGAGGAAGGGGGAGGAATAATGATCAGTCCCCAGGGATTAAGAAAGGAAGAGGACATACAGGACCATAAGAAAAGAGAATCCAGAGCTGAGAGCGTGTAGGAATGTCTCTGCTCCATTCTACTAGGGCTTAGACCAGCTGGCATAACAACTTCATGAACTGTCAGCCATCCTTAAACTCTCCTTTAGGTACCAATCACCCCTGATTTTCTCTTCGTTATTAGCAGTAAATTCCTTTCCTTTCCCCTTTCCTGTTTCCCCTCTCCCCTCTCCCCTCTCCCCTCCCCTCCCCTCCCCCCTCCCCTCCCCTCCCCTCCCCCCCTCCCCTCCCCTCCCCTCTCCTCTCCAACAGAGTCTCTATCACCCAGTCTGGAAGGCAGTGGCAATGAACATGGCTCACTGCAGCCTTGACCTCTTGTTTTTTTGTATTTTGAGGTTTTTTGTTTTGTTTTGTTTTGTGGAGCCAGGGTTTCACCATGTTACCCAGGCTGGTCTTGTTTTGTTTTTTTTTTTTTTTTTGAGATGGAGTCTCACTCTGTCACCCAGGCTGGAGTGCTGTGGCGCGATCTCGGCTCACTGCAAGCTCTGCCTCCCAGGTTCAGCCATTCTCCTGCCTCAGCCTCCCGAGTAGCTGGGACTACAGGCGCCCGCCACCACGCCCGGCTATTTTTTTGTATTTTTTTAGTAGAGACGGGGTTTCACCGTGTTAGCCAGGATGGTCTCGATCTCCTGACCTCGTGATCCGCCCGTCTTGGCCTCCCAAAATGCTGGGATTACAGGCTTGAGCCACTGCGCCCGGTCCCCAGGCTGGTCTTGAACTCCTGAGCTCTAGTGATCTTCCTGCTTTGGCCTCCCAAAGTGCTAGAATTACAGATATGAGCCACCAGGCCAGCCCAGGTTAGCAGTAAGTCTTGCTAAGGTTTGCCCATAAAGAACACCCTGGCTTGGTAGATTTTACAGAAGAAGGGGAGACACGTCCTATGCCATAGCCACTGTTAGAGAGATGGGAACCCCAAGAACAGGAAGAGGAGTGGAGTTTAGGAAACAATCAGAACAATCTCTCTCCCCTGGTATGGCAGCCTCTAGGAAGGGGCACCCTGGGGAGTCAGCCTAGGGTAGAGAAGTGCATTTGGAGCCTTTAATCAGGGAAGCCTGCAGGGCTGTGGCATTCACCGCAGGGGACACCACCGGGGGAAAGCAGGCAGGAGCCATTTGCCTTCCCTCCTCTTCAGTCCTATATCTATGTCCCTGTGCTGCTCAGACCCGGGAGCTCCACAGGGATGCACTGTGTGTATGCGCCATAGCACGCTGCACCATTCCGGACACACAGGGGGTGCTTATAAAGCGCTGTGGTGTATTTAGCAGCATCCTACAGCCACCACATGGTGCCCAGACACCTGCAGGCTGAACTGAAGTGCCCCACCCCCGGTGCAGAATCCTCAGATACAGGGCACTCGCCCAGGTGGCTCAGCACCGCCCTCTGTCTATTCTTAGGTCTTGCTTAGAGGCTGAAGCAGGCTGGGCTTTCCGGCTCACAGGGCCATCCAAGCACTCCTGTCCTGGCCATTCCCCCTCCTCTCTCAAGACATAGCTTTCCCCATGATGGAGAGGAGAAACAGCCTGGATCCTTGGTGTTTGTAAACTCCTTTCACCTTGAAATTGGTTTACACATTTTAAACTTCACATTACTCTTTGGGAGAAGAAAAGAAGTAACATGTAATATTCAATTTCACACTTGGGAAACAAACAGTAAAGTTAAGTAACTTTCATAATGCCAGATGGCATATCTGTGTTAGGAAAGAATGTGTGACTCCATAGAAAATTCTGTCCTCAGACCTTTCTCAAGTGTGTTCGAAAATAAAAGGCTTCTGTACTCAAAACTGAGCTTTGTCCCTGTTGAATAGTAAATTAAGAGTTCAAAATGAGACAGTAAATAAGTTAGACCAAATAAGTAAGCTGCCTCTGAGTACGGAGGTAGAGACATAAATTCGTATGATTACCATAGAAATCAGACAGCACTTTCCTGAAAGAATAGCAATTTTTATATCTTAAATATATGCCTTTGAAAAATACGACATTTGTTGATAAAAGGAAACTTCTAAGGGCTGCTACTGTATCTTGATGACTTAATAAGGGGATCTCCCTGGGGATGGGGTAAGTTAAAAGAGGTTATTTCTTCAGTTTTCTTTACTCGCACACTAGTAGCAAAATTAGAAAAATCAGTGAGAAAATTATATCTGTTTTGTTGATATAATCTTATGAACTTTTCATCATAAAACCTGAAATTCAAGTATATATTGTTTTCTTTAATGAAGTTTAAAGAATTGAAAGAAGACAATTTGTGCATTTAGTAAGTAAAGGGTGTGTGTGTGTGTGTGTGTGTGTGTGTATCTATATATATATGTATAGAGAGACAGAGTCTCACTCCATTGCCCAGGCTGGAGTGCAGTGGCATGATCTTAGCTCACTGCAACCTCTGCCTCCCAGGTTCAAGCAATTCTCCTGCCTCAGCCTCCCAAGTAGCTGGGACTACAGGCATGTGCCGCCATGCTTGGCTAATTTGTTGTGTTTTTAGTAGAGATGGTGTTTCATCATGTTGGCCAGGCTAATCTTGAAATCCTGACCTCAGGTGTTCCACCCGCCTCGGCCTCCCAAAGTGCTGGGATTACCCGTGTGAACCACTGCGCCCAGCCAAAAATTGGTGTATTAAATAGTTATCAGTCAGGGGCAGGAGCTCACACCTGTAATCCCAGCACTTTGAGAGACTGAGGCAGGAGGATTGCTTGAGCCCAGGAGTTTGCGACCAGCCTGGACAACATAGTGAGACCCTGTCTATACGAAACATAAAATAAATAGTTGTTATTCTGTTGCACCATCACCTTATTATGTCTGAGCAATATTTGTTGTAGGCTAAAAGGTGAGAAGAGAGAAAGAGAAAACTGTGATCATGATTATGCCTTCCAGGGGGCCTAATATTGAACTGTACTAGGTAGGCTATTAATAAACTAAAAATGTATGAAACACAAATACAACAAAAGTGGTTTTTATCCCAAGAAAGGCCCCGGATAGGCTGCCTGGTCCTTGGGTTGCTGTCTTCCATGAGGTGATTCAGAGATATGGGCTCCTGGGGTCCTGCAGTTGTGCTGTCCACGAGCTCGCCTGCAGCCAGCTTTCAGAAGGAAAAAGGAATGAGGAGGAAGCCCACCTACCTCTTGCAACTCTGGACTGGCGTGGTCCAGAAGCAGCCCATGCCATTTCCACCACCCTTCCACTGAAGAGGACTTGTCACGTGGCCATGTGGCCGTGCCTACCTGGAAAGAGGGTTGGAAATACAATTTCTGGCTGGGGTTTAAATGTGTATTTTAGAAATAGAAAACGGATTTTGGTGGACAGCCGGCTCAGCTGCCTCAAAGGCCTTCTTAAGCTACATTAGCATAGATTTTCTTATTTAGCCACATCCTGATTCCCTGTGAATGGGCCTAGTTGTTACTTTTAAGAGAAAGATAGGTCTAGAGAGCTGAATCCATTTTCAGTAGATAGAGGAACTAACTTTCTGAATAGAGTTCAGTTAAGAAGGAAACTTAGTAGGGACTTTCTTGCTAGAAGAAAATCTGCCCTCATTTGTACTAGAGAAGTAAAAGAATGCAGGGTTCAAGGAAGACGGCCTTTCACATGGCAATCCCAGGAATTTCATGAGATCCAAAGCACATGGATCCCAGGACTTTGAGTGAGGAAGGAACTGTCCTTCTCAAAGCATTGCTGCCTGATAAGGGCTGAAAAGGAGGAGGGGCTTGGCAGAGGACCTGTTAAATAATCCTCTGGCCTGTTCGCCTTACAATCAGAACATTATATAGGTTGATAAATTTCATGTTTTTCAAAAAAAGTTCTCTATTCATAGTTACACAAGAAACTGTGATGAGATCCCCTTAAGAGAACATTAATACTATCAATACAGTTACTATTATTCCAACACCTTTAGCTCACTCTTGCCACTCTTTGGCTCTCTACTTTTTAATATAAACCATATGTAGAGAGACAGGAGCCCCAAGAACAGAGAGGCTCGCCAAGCTGGAGAAATAATCAAAGCGTTCTCTGTCCCTGGAGCCCCAGCCATAAGTGGACAAACTTCAGTTGCCCAAAGGCAAGACCCTTGGAGAGAAGAAAATTGCTCGTACCAGTGTGGGAGTTATGCTGTCGTCTTCTCTTTTATAGGCATGGTCACGAATGACATGTGATTTGAAACCACAATTTACTACCGTAATAAAGTTTCTAAAATTACTGCAGTCGGAATCCAATTGTATTGAACAGTTGATTGATTCTGGGTTAAAACATGCTTACATCACAAAATAATGACTGGTTTGAGAAAAATAAGGTTGTGTTCAGGAGCCAATATCTCCGGGCAAGAGGGACACTATTAAAATTCTTCAGGGGAAAGTAAATTGCTGATGTGCGAAGCGTGCTCGAAGGAATATCACCTTACATCTGCCTAATGTTCTTTCCTCACAGCCTCCCAGTGAAATAGGTAAAGCAGGAATTTCCACTTTGTAGAGAAGGATCTAGGGATGTGAGAATCCGTCCTGTGAGAACATTTTAGATAAGTACCGGAACCCGATTCATAAAACTCTTTACTCCAAGTGAAATAGGGTGGCCAGTGGATGGACACACACTGTTTTTAAAGACCAGATTTAGAAGTATGCTCACTCAAATCTGTTAATTCTGATCAGTGTGAAGAACAAAGTTAGTGCTTTCAGATATTAAGATAGTTGGTGTAGGCAAACAATGACATTTAAAAGCAGTAACTCGACAATAAGTTCTTCTTTCTTACAGGAAACTTTTTTGCAGTCTTATGGCAAATTTTGAGGCCCAACTGTCACCCTTCTGCATGTTTTCTTGTAGGAAGTAAATGAATTCTTTGTTTTGTATTTTGTTAGCACTTTCTAAAGTATTTGTTTTCCTTTGGTTTTATCCATTGCAAGGCAATTGTTTCTGTTTTTATTCTTTGTCACTAATCATCTCCAAGGTTTTAAGTTCTATTAAAAAAACAACTTAGCCTTGAATGCTTCAAAAACTTTAAAAGTGGGTAGTGGGGAACATCAACCTCTGTGTTCTCTCATATCATCAGGAGCTGGGAGAAATCACAGCAGATTTTGACAGTGTCCTCAGTACCAGCAGACCTTCCTGCAGAAGGGTGTCCAAACTTCCTGGGCTTTGTTCCTGTTAAATGTTCCACCAACTCCCCCAACTCTTCTCTTTACTCAACCCTTGACATGAAACACCTTTCTACTGTGTAGTCCATTAGGGTGTAAATCACACCAAAGAACTTTTGCTCAACCACTTTGCTAGATAGATTGGAAAGAAACACCATTTATTACATGCTAATCAAACTGTAATTGCCTGTCTCCCTGATAAATTGACCATGAATAAGGTAGGTCTCTTTGACTGACAGTCTTGGGAATGCGCATTGCAGACTTTATAGGCATGACATGCTTGTGATAAGAAAGCAGGCTTGCTGTGAGGGAGGAAAAAATGTCTCCCTCTTTTGAAGGGACTGATTTTCAAAAATTTCCCTTGCATCATAAATAGGTGTTGGCAAAAGTATCACTCGCTGATTATTTACATGACAGATAGAGAAGCAAGTTCCTTTTAGCTTAAAAAACAACCTTGTGGCCGTGTTGATTTAATCAGAGTTCTGTTTGTTTGTGTCTGCTCATCTAATGTGTAATCAGAATTCCTTAATAGGAAGTGGTTTCATTCTGTTGCTCTGTATTCTGGAGAGAAAGTCTGATGTTGGATTTATCATTAACGTTTGCCTTCAGCTTGTCATCACCGAAGCCCTCTGCATTATTTTCTGTGCTCTCTATAAAGCTGATTCTGCTCTGCCATTCTCTTTTTGCCTGGGAGAGAATTTTTTTTTTTTTTTTTTTGAGATAGAGCCTCGCTCTGTCGATCAGGCTGGAGTTCAGTGGCACCATCTTGGCTTACGGCAACCTCCAACTCCTGGGTTCAAGCGATTCGCCAGCCTCAGCCCCCGGAGTAGCTGGGATTATAGGCACCTGCCACCACATCCAGCTAAATTTTGTATTTTTAGTAGAGACAGGGTTTCACCATGTTGGCCAGGCTGGTCTTGAACTCCTGACCTCAGGTGACCCGCCCGCCTCAGCCTCTCAAAGTGCTGGGATTGCAGACGTGGGCCACCACGCCTGGCCGAGAAATTTTAAAATAAGTCACCAGGAATAAAATATATTAACCAAGCGAGGTCCACCGTTTATTCACATTTCCCTAGTTTTTGCTTAACGCCTCCTTTCTGTTCCAGGATTCCCATCCAGGATACCACATTACATTTAGTCACTATATTTCCTTAGGTTTTTCCAGTCTCTGGCAGTTTCTTGAACTTTGCTTGTTCTTGATGATCTTGACAGTTCAAAGGGGCACTGGTCAGGTATTTTGTAATATGTTCTTCAGTTGGATGTTTCTGATGTTTTTCTCATAGTTAGACTGATGATGAGTTTGAGGAGGAAGATGGCAGAAGTGAGGTCCCACTCTCATACCATCGGAAGGGCCCATGCCATCAGCATGGCCTGTCATTGTTGATGTTGAACCTGATCACCCTGAGGTAGTACTCGTCAGCTATCTCCACTGTAAAGTTACTCCATTTCTCTTTTTTTTTTGTACTACTTCTACCTATTTTAACTCTAGCTGTCCCACAAGGACTGTCTCAGGGTTCA
Organism: Macaca thibetana thibetana; assembly: GCF_024542745.1. Taxonomy (NCBI): domain Eukaryota; kingdom Metazoa; phylum Chordata; class Mammalia; order Primates; family Cercopithecidae; genus Macaca; species Macaca thibetana. The sequence goes on from NC_065580.1 coordinate 149,203,728, forward strand.
CCTCCTTCTGGGTATCTTCTCTTAAATCTGACCAACTTAGTGGAATATTTCACCACAGACATAATTTCGAATAGCCCAGTTATTGAGAAGTGCATTAGGAAGGAAGGCGGGATGTGCCCACCACCTCTTAGCTGAGTGACCGTCTTTTACACATAATAAATCCCCACAACTCTTCCCAGCATTGTTTTGTGGTCAACAGTGGAGAAAGGCCTTGTGACATTGAGAGGAGAAGATGGCCACGTAGTCATGAATTAGCAAATTCCAATGGCTGTTTCTTTTTTTGAGACAGAGTCTCACTCTGTTGCCCAGGCTGGAGTGCAGTGGCATGATCTTGGCTCACTGCAACCTCCACCTCCCGAGCTCAAGCAATTCTCCTACCTCAGCCTCCCGAGTAGCTGGGATTACAGGCGTGTGCCACCATGCCTGACTAATTTTTGTATTTTTAGTAGAGACGGGGTTTCACCATGTTGACCAGGCTGGTCTCGAACTCCTGACCTCAGGTACCCGCCCACCTTGGCCTCCCAAAATGCTGGGATTACAGGCATGAGCCATCGCGCCCAGCTTCAGTGGCTATTTCTAAAAGACCCTATCTCTCTCTGAAAAAAAAAAATCACTAGAAAAACTTGTATTTAAAAATTATGAAGGCAACTCGAGGGGGATATAAGATGCCAACAGTGTCTCCTGACCTTAGCCTTTGCAATTAGGTGCTGATTCTGTGAAATGCAGCTTGATCATTCGGTTTAACCATACTGGGCAACACTGTCCTTGCCTCGAGGATGTTTATATTTTTGTTACCATGGCATTAAACTTTTTTGGATATTAATAAAGTTTGGATATAAGATCTTATGAAATTAAGTGCTCTTTATCTTAGGAAAACATCATTTTGTTTTGCATTTACAAGCGGCCTCATATCTAAATAGCATTTAGATATTCAGGTGTGGGACTGTGAAGGTCTGTTCTCATTCTGGCTAATATATAATTCCTTAGCTTAATGGCTGTGCTTGCTCTAGTGCTATATCCCAACACAGTAGCCTAGATTATTGGTTGAAGGGGAGGATTTATCCCTTAGGGAACACTTAAACAATTTCTGGAGACATTTGTGGTTGTCACAACTGGGTGGGGGCCACATGTGGCATCTTGTGAGGGAAGGCCAGGGATGCTGCTAAACATCCTGTAATTCACAACCCCCCACAGCAAAGAGTTATCTGACCCTCAGTGCCAACAGTGCTAGGTATGGGAAACTTAATTGGTTGGCTACATTGCCTTTGCTTCTTGTCTGCAGCAGCTTTCCCTAGACCCTGAGGCTTGTTGTATGTATATTTAGTTTTGTTAGATCACCCCAGGGAACATCTGTGGCCCTAGGTCAGCTTCGGAATGAGTCTGACTTCTCGATCAGTGGTTTCCACTGAGCCTGTGTGAATATGAAGATCTTTTTTAATGACCTGAATTTTTAGTCTCATAATTTTTGAGCTCTTGTTATTCAAGAACTGAGAAAATCATCGGTTCTTGGCCTTTTTGGCTAAGATCAAGTGAAGAACTGAGAAAATGCGTAATGATGCTAACATACATGCTGTCTCACATACAATGGCTGTGGGTTTAGTAACATATCTCAAGTAATTTTCGTTTTGTTGAACACAACATTTGGAAAACAGTAGTACATATATATGTGTGTGTGAGAGACCCATTATTTCATTATTCGTTCTACAGATAGTACTTGGGTCCGCATGGATTTGCTGGCCCCTAGCAGGAAATATTTGTCCTCATGGCGAAAACGGCCCACAGCTTACGGACCATTGCTCGTGAAGATCCCTTTGAAACAGAGATGACGTGGAGAACACTCACATCTGTAGCTGAAACAAACAGTCTGGGAAATAGGGAAGGGCATCTTGGCCTCACATGCAGTGCCCACTTATTAAATTTCTGCAAATGATGGGAGGTGCTCTGTTGTGGTTTTCATGCCTGTTGTTAAAGGAATCTGACAGCTGAGGCATCAGGCTGCTTTCTTCAGCCCTGGTGAGAGTAGGAGCTCTGGAGTGAGGCCAGTGAATAGAACTTTGCCAAGACTCTGAATCTTCTGGGATCATCTGTGTCTACTTTTTCGAAAAGCAGATTGTGTGAAATGACAGTCGGTAGGACACGGAAGGTAATAGAGATGTGAATGAGAAGACTCAAGGAAGGGAGAGAGTGAGGATGGGTGCCAATGGGAAGAGCCCAGCAGAAGATTGAGTGTCCTGGCAGCAGGACTGAGAGGATGAGGTGACAAATGGCTTTTTTCTCTGGGAAGGAAGCCAGTGGTGTGCGAGAGTTGTGGCTTCAGTTCCAGATCTTAGATCAGTTTTCCTTACACACAATATTAAGGTTCATATTCCTTCCAGGAAACTACCAAGAGTAAATGGATTAACAGGCAGCCAATTGGAAGAGCCTCAGACATAGCAAGAGAGTGGTGTGGAGGGAGAGGACATATAAGCCGCTCTTTGGCAGCTGTGCCTTCCACACTCTGGCCTGGAAGATTCTGCTTTGGCTGCCAGACTAGAGACCATTTTGTGTCTTTGCCATCAGTCTTTTTGTAATACAGCATCAGGCCTAAGGTCCCAGATGAACCTCAGGACAGCTTTCATTTTGAACGTTTTGGTTCTCAGTTCACATTTTCTAGCTTTCCATTGAGTGGTGTATCAGTCAGCTGTTGCTGTGTAACAAAACCCCTCTCAAATTTAGTGACTTCAAAGAATAACGTTTCGTGATTTCTCCCAAGCTCTGGGTTGGCTAGGTGATTCTGCTGATCTGGACTCACTCATGCATCCATGACCACAGTGGCAGGACGACGGGCAGAGAGGTGCTCAAGGATGGCCTCCGATAGGTCCCTCATTTTTTCCCACCTCTTTACATCCTTCCATAAGGTTCACATGGGCATGTTTTCCTGGCAGTGGGTCAGAAAGAAAGAAAGAAAGAAAAAACATACAAGTGCTTTTGCAAGCTGCTGCTTGTGTCAAGTTTGCTGCTGAACTATCAGGAGGTGAGCCCCAAGACCATGCCCCCAGTCAGCGTGGGAGGGTACTATCATAGTGTGGAGCCACTGATCCCATCACTCTGCCATCGCTGGTAAAATACGAGGAGGCCAGGATAGCTTCTGACGAGTTGCCAGATGACGTTTCTTCTGCTATTCTTTCATGTTTTATAGTGTTGCTTTGTAGCAACATGTTATGTCTTAATCTGTTTTGTGGCTGAGATGCACCTGAGCAGGCATCTGGACTAGGTGTTTTAAGTAGATAATTTTTCTATCTCTTTGGTCAGTTTGTCATCTCACCTATGTGATGGTGATAGAGCCCCAGGAATACAAACAGCGTTTTCCAATACAGCATGTTCAGAAGAACTGAATGAAAGAAGCATACAGATCTAGGAAGAAGGAGAAAAAAAAAAAATCTCCGTGGAGAAGAACCTCCTGCTTAGTTTATTATTTTATTTTATTTTATTTTATTTTTTTGAGTTGGAGTCTCGCTCTGTCACCAGGCTGGAGTGACAGTGCAGCTCTGTCACCAGGCTGGAGTGCAGTGGCATGATCTCGGCTCACTGCAACCTCTACTTCCTGGGTTCAAGCAATTATCCTGCCTCAGCCTCCCGAGTAGCTGGGACTACAGGTGCGTGCCACCATGCCCAGCTAATTTTTGTATTTTTAGTAGAGACGGGGTTTCACCATGTTGGCCAGGATGGTCTCGATCTCCTGACCTCGTGATCCACCCCCCTCGGCCTCCCAAAGTGCTGGGATTACAGGCATGAGCCACCACGCCCAGCGGTAATTTTATTTTTAAGATAGAAGGGTGAATGAAGGAACATTTGTTAGCAGTGACTACACAGAGCTCCAACGGACTTTCTCTGTGTTTGAAGTAGGTAGTAAGGTGTAGGGAATTGGTGAACTCCAACCATTTTTTGTTTTGTCAGTAGAGTATGGGAAAATGGCTGATTTTCAAATTGTTCTGATGAATGAATGCAGGGGTATTTATAGGTATATGTAAATAATAAGAATATATCTTTGCTCTGTCAGAAAACAGCTGCCACGTTATTTGGAACTTTTTTAGGGAGAATAAAGTAGAACTTTCTAAAAGTCCGAGAAAAGATAGAGGAAGATTTTTTAAAACCTTGACACCATTAATTTCTGCTTTATCTGATTCATATTTATAGCCTTTCCATCAGTCATCTCTTTAATAGTTCAGTTCAGTCTGAGCTATTTATTTCTTTCACATACTTCCTTTTTGTTCAGTGCTAATAATTACACTTTTGTTCTCTTACTGGCAAAACATTGCTTTCTCCTCGGAAAATATTGGAAGAGACTGAGCAGCAAACACTAATTAATCCTCACAGTGTGTCTCCTTCGTTCGTTTAACTGAGGCACTGAAATGTCTAGCCACACATTCAATGAAATCTAATTTGGTGACAGAGAGGGTACGAAAACTTTAATTCAAGATGCCTTAGCAGCTTCAGTAAGCCTCATATGACCATGGTTGTGAGGCAGTTCGAGGCTTTAAATGTCCTTGAGATGTAGGTGTGGTGACTAGAGTATCTTTCTGTGTTATTCTGCCTTTCTGACAGCAAGGCTTGCTGTGGAGAATGAGTTTATCTTGAGTGGAAGTTATCCTGGAGTCTAGGGAGGCAAAACCTAGTTCACAGCAAGTAATCATGGGAGTTACAGGCTTGTGTTTCATTTCCGTTGTTGTCATTTGTCTACCTGTTGACAAATGACTTCATCCCTGGGAATCAGTATTGCTTGTCACCAATTAAACAAAATGGACATTAGGTCAGTGATGAGTTTAAAAACGTTTGACGAGTTTCTGAGAAAGAACATGTTAGGTAACTGCGGATGGCTCCCTGTGCAATGTCTTAAGTCTTTAAAGAATGTTTTAATTTATTACCTTGTGTCCTTAAATAGGTCACTTGAACCAAATTTAGTATCCAAGAATATACCTTGTCCTAAGAACTTTTCCTGGATGACATGGACATAGATACTATAATTGGGAAGCCTCCTAAATATGTGCAGGTAGGTAGTGATTATAAATTACCTGTAGTGTCATTCATTAGAGACTATCTTATGAGTTAGTTTGCATGACTGATTTGTAGAAACTACAAATAATAAAAATGCTGTGTTTGCTTTAAGCGGATTCATACAGTCCTCTCTCCAGGGCTGGAAGTTCTCAGTTTCCCTGCTCTGGAGGTCTGAGTGCTGAGCAGTGAGTGACTGCAGACGTGTGGCAGGCATTCCTCCCCCCTTGAATCCCGTGTTTAAAGCCTGCATTTACCTCTAGCCCACAAGTTCCAAAAGCTATGCCTGTCTCGCTTGGCTTTGTTTTTGTAGCCCCTACTACAGTGACTACTAATGAAGTAAGTGCTCAAACACGGATGTACAAAATAAAGAGATAAATGAAAGGGCAAATAGGGGAACTAGAAGTTGCTTCTCTGTGTTGTACTTAAGGCCTGTTACTTCACGGCCCTTCCCTACACGAGGCTGTAACACTCATAACACCTATTATGACTGTTATGAGAACAAATTGCTTCCAGATAGGAATCAGAATTGCACATAAGAATCACCTAGGAAGCTTGTTCTGGAGTCTGCCCAGAGCTACTGACCAGGATCTCCAAAGACTGAGCTCTGAGCACTTTTTATTCTCAAAAGGCTCCCAAGGTGATTCAGATGCAGCTTCTCTGAGGATTCATGCTGGGAACTATAGATCCAGATCTGCCGTAAGCCCTGGCTGTGCCCTGGACCCACAGCTCCTTTCCTTGCCCAGGCTTCCCATGAGATGAAGGCTCATGGAACACATCTCATCATCTTCATGGCAGATAATTGGAATCAAGGAGCGATAGTTCTCTTACCTATAGTAACAAGCTGAAAATTAATCAGTTGTTCTTACATTTCTTTGTATCATTAGGTGCCCACTGCCAGGCCTGTTAGCAGAGACCTAATACATAATTGGTGTTCTGTAAGAAATGGAAGGATGGATACATGAATTCTGTGACTTCAGAATGAAATCCACATGGACATACCTAGATCAAGAAGAATGTTGAATTTGTCTTTACACAACTTAGCATGAGGAAACACTTCTACCCCAAATTAATAGGTCCTGAAATCTATTTTTAGACTTTAATTCACTTACGGATGGTGTTAAGAATGATCCTTGAATAGAAATGTATTTTGGGATTTGTCTCTTATGGAACTGCTCTTTTACTATCAAGTCAGTCCTTCAGGGTTAAACATTGCAGTTCACGATATTATCTAAGATTAGTTACCATCTGCAGCTTAAATAATGTGTCCTTTCCCAAACTCCATGAAATGAAATAAGCATTAATTAAACCCCCGTTCTTTTCCAATTGGAGGAAGGCTGCAGGCCAAATTATCTTTGTGATGTATGGGACATCCGTAATGAGTGCCACTCATGTGTGTCTGAAGCCCTTCATCCTCGCTGCATAGGACTGGAGCAGTTGAACAGCCTCTGTCTTATAAACAGATTATAGTATCGTTAGGATTAGCCGGCTTTTCGTTGGCAATTTTTTTTCATCTCACGTAGTCCGTGTTTTCCAAGTTCAGCACATAGCAGTCAGTCAGTCCTGTTCTTGGCTGAATGTTGAAGTAAGCAATCTGCCTTGAGTGCCCCATGTCCCCCTTTCTCCCCACGTGCACGTCCCCTGCGTGTTCCTCACTCTCCCCTATGGGTTAGTTAAGACCCCTGTAATTGTATGATGCCCCCTCAAGCTAGTGAAGAATGTATAATTTGGAATATAGAGGTATCTCCAGAATCATAGGGCAGGAGTCCAGCTCCATTAATTGCTTTTACTACAGAACAGCTTGTTTCTTTCAACTCTTAAAAAAAATTTAATTGTGGTAAAATGTTCATAACATAAAATTTATCATCCTAACCATTTTATGTGTAATTCAATAGTGTTAAGTGTGTTCCCATTGTTGCACAACCCATCTTTAGAACTTTTTCACCTTGCAAAACTGAAAATCTGCACTTGCTAAGCCATGACTCTCTGATTCCCCTTCGCCCGCAGCCCCACGCAGCCATCATTCTACTTTGTCTCTATGAGTTTGACTACTCTAGGTACCTCATGTAAGTGAAGTAAGAGAGTATTTTGACTTTGTGTGACAGACTTATTTCACTTGGCGTAATGTCTCTAAGGTTCACACTTGTGGTAGCGTGTGTCAGAGCTTTCTTCCCATTTAAGACTGAAGAATATTTCATTGGATGCCCAGGGCACAGTGTGTTTGCCTGTTTATCTGTCCACAGACACTAAGGTTGTTCCCACCTTTTGGCTATTGTGAATGATGCCGGTATGAACATGGGTTTACAAGTATCTCTTCAAGACCCTGTCTTCAATTCTTTTAGATAGATACTGAGAAGCGGTATTGTTAGCTCATATGATAATTCTATTTTTAACTTTTTAAGGAACCTCCATCCTGTTTTCTACAGTGGCTGTGCCATTTTACATTTTCCTTTCCCACTGACAGTGCACAAAGTCTCCAGTTTCCGCATATCCATGTCAATGTTTGTTATTTTGTTATTTTTTTTTTTTAATAATGGCCATCCTAATGTGTGAAGATGAACCTACTCTCTCACTGCGGTTTTAATTTCGTTTCCTGATCATTGGTGCAACCGAGCATCTTCTCATATGATTTTAGCTCTTTTGTAAACCTTCTTTGGAGAAGTATCCTTTCAAGTCCTTAGCCTGTTTTTTAATCAGGTTACTTGTTTTTCAGTTGTTGAATTATAAGAGTTCTTTATATATTCTGAATATTAACCCCTTATAAAATATATCATTTGCCAATGTCTTTTTCTTATTCCATAAGCTGCATTTTTACCCTGTTAGTTTTGTCCTTTGATGGTACAGAATTTTTAAATTTTGATGTGGTGCAGTGTATCTGCTTTTTTTCTTACACTTAATATGTAATCTAGTTACTTCTTTTATTTTGTATTCTTTTAAAAATTTTATAATGAAACACTAGGAGTTCTTTTTTTTTTTTTTTTTTTTTTTTTTTCAGACGGAATCTCCCTCTGTTGCCCAGGCTGGAGTGCGGTGGCGCGTTTCGGCTCACTGCAAGCTCCGCCTCTCGGGTTCACGCCATTCTCCTCCTCAGACTCCCAAGTAGCTAGGACTACAGGCTCCCGCCACCATGCCTGGTTAATTTTTTGTATTTTTAGTAGAGTCGGGGTTTCACCGTGTTAGCCAGGATGGGCTTGATCTCCTGACCTCATGATCCACCTACCTCGGCCTCCCAAAGTGCTGGGATTACAGGCGTGAGCCACCGCCCCCGGCCACATTAGGGGTTCTTTTTAGCTGCTGTCCTCAGTTTACTTCCTCTCTTTCCCACTACTGTGGGAGTTTTTCTAAGCTTTACAGAGGTATAATCATATATATGATAATATATATAAGATATACAGCGTGATGCTTTGATATACGTACGTATTGTGAGATTATTATTATGAAAATTAAGTTAGCACATTCATCACCTCACATAGTTACCATTCTTGTGTGTGTTGTGTGTGTCTGGTGAGAATCACTACGATCTGCTCTTTTAACAAACTTCAAATGTATAATACAGTATTATTAACTGTTAATATTAATTGTATTAAAATCAATTAATATTGTATAAATACAATAAATATATTACAATAAAAAGTATTGTAATAAAGTCACCATGCTGTAGCTTAGATCCTCAGAACTTTCTCATCTTCCAACTGAAAGTTTGTACCCTCTGACCAACATCTGTGCCTCAGCCTTGGCAACCACCATTCTGCTCTCTATTTTTATGAGTTGTACTTTTTTAGATTTCACATGTAAGTGAGATCATACAATATTTGTCTCTGTCTGATTCCACCCAGGAGAGTGGCCTCAGGATACATTTATGTTGTCACAAATGGAGGGACGGCTTTCTTTTCTTATGGTGGAATAGTATTCTAGGTGTGCTCTGCAGCTGGGTGGAGCCCATGGACTGGGCTCCTCAGTTGGACGGGACTGCTCTCTGGGCTCTCTGGTCAGGTACTCAGTGGGGTTGCTGGTTGGTCTCCCTGCTTGGGAGTGGCTGCAGGCTGTGGTCTGCCACCAGGCAGTGCTGTCATCTGAGCTCTGTGCCCTGGGTGGTGCAGAGGGGCGTCCACTGTGTTCCATAGCTGGTCAGGGTCTCTGGCTGATTTCAGGCTGTGCTGCTCTGCTAGGTGGGGCTTGACTTTCTGCCTGAGGAGGGCTGTAGGCTGGGCCCCAGGGCTGAGCCAGACTGCTGACTGGGGACCGATGGCAGGTAGAGCTGGTGACTGCCCTCCCTGGCCAGATGGTGACACTGGTTCAGCTCTGTGGGTGCACCACTGGCTGTGGGTGCACCACTGGCTGTGCCTTCTGGTCAGGCAACTCCTCTGGCAGGGATTTGGTGCCATCACTGAGATCCACAGGCTAGTTGCTTTGAACCCCATCCTTCTTTGTTCCTAGCCAACCCCAGGTAGTCTAGCCCTGCTAATTTTCCCAGTGGTCCTGTGAGACAATACAGAAGGAGGCCTCCTGGGAAGTACCCTGGAATGCTATGGAAGCTGGCTATCCACCTTAGACTGTCTTTTTCCCTATTGGAAAAAACATAGCTTAGGGGAAGCCCGTTTGTCTAGTGCTCTGCCAGACTGGGGAGGGACAGCAGTACCAAACCAAAGCACTCCACTCCTCTTACCCTTCGAATGAAACCCTTCTTGGTTTCTGTGGTCCAAGCGGGTGGTTCTGCCTCATCCCCTTATTCTGGGATTTCCACTAAGGTGTTTTGTGTATAGATAGTTTTGCTAGTTGGTGGTTCTGTGAGGGGATAAAAGCTGGGGACCTCCTCTTCTACCATCTTACTTTTGTTGCCTGTCCTTTTCTTGTTACATCCAAGAAATCATTGCTTAATCCAACATCATGAATCTTCTATCTTATGTTCCATTCTAAGTGCTTTCAATTTTAGGTCTTATGTTTAAATCTTTGTTCTGTTTTGAGTTAATTTTTGTATGTGGCATAAGGTAAGGGTCCACCTTCATTCTTTTGCACGTGGATATGCAGTTTTCCCAATGCCATTTATTGAGAGACTGTACTTTATCCATTGAATGGTCTTGACACCTTTGTCAAAAATCGTTTGGCCCTATTTGCCAGGGTTTATTTCTGGGCTTTCTATTCTATTACATTGGTTTGTATGCCTCTCTCTGTGCCACTACTATGCTGTTTTGATTACTGTATCTTTATAATACATTTTGATATCAGGAAGTGTGGGACTTCCAATTTTGTTATTTTCCAAGATTGTTTTGGTTTTTTGAGGTAACATTAAATTCCTTATGGTTTTTTTTATTTCTGCAAAAGAAAATGCCGTTAGGAATTTTAGCAAGATTGTATTAAATCTGTAAATCATTTTGGGAAGTATTGACGTCGTAATAATAAGTCATCTGATTTGTGAAATGGGATGTCTTTCCATTTGTGTCTTCTTTCATTTCTTTCAGAAATCTTTTGTAGTTTTCATTGTATGAGTCTTTTGCCTCCTTTGTTAAGTTTATTTGTAAGTATTTTACTCTTTTTGTTGCTATTGTAAATGAAATTGTTTTCTTTCCTTTTATTTGTTGTTAATGTGTAGAAACACAACTATTGTTCATTGTGTTGATTTTGTTTCCTGTCATTTTGCTGAATGTGTTTATTCTAACAGGTTTTTTGTGGAATCTTTAGTGTGTTCTACATATAAGATCATTTATTATTTTTGTTTTGTTGGTTTTGTTTTTTTTAATATTTCCTTATTTTTTTCTTATATAAGATCATTTATCTAAGAATGGAGATAATTTTACTTCTTCCTTTCTGATTTGCATGCCTGGATAGCTAATCCTTGGTTGACTGTTTTTATTTCTGAACTTTAAATAGATCATCCCATTGCCTTCTGGATTCCATAGTTTCTGATGAGAAGTCATTCATTCATCTTATTTGCTGTTCTTTTCTTGACAAGTAATTGTTTTCTTACTGCTTTCAAGATTTGTTCTTTGCCATTTAACAGTTTTACTTTCATATAGCTGGGTGTTGACGTCTTTTCATTTATCCTTCTTAGAGTTTTTGAGCTGCTTACGTATACAGATTATTGTTTTACATTAAATTTGGGGAGTTTAGTTCATTATTTCTTCAAATACTTTTCCAATATTCTTTCTGTTACTTTCCCTTCCTTCTACTATTTCTGTTAGTTGTGTGTTGGCACACTTGATGGCATCTCACGTTTTTCTGAGGCTCTTCCTTTTATTCTCTTTGTTCTTAGGATTGAGTAATTGCTATTAGCCTGTCTTCAAGTTCAGTGATTCTTTTTCTGCAGGTTAAAATCTACTGTTGAGTCCCTCCAGTGAATTTTTTTGTTATTTAACCAAAAAATCGATACTTTTAAAATAATTTTCATCTTTTAATATTCTGTTTGTTGAGACATAGTTCTAATACCTTAATTCTTTAGAAGTTATTTATGTTTTAAAATATAATTAGAATAGCTAATTTAAAGGTTTTTTGTTTTTTTTTTTTCTGTAAAGTCTAGCGTGCAAGCTTCCTTAGGGATGGTTTCTATTGATTGCTTTTTTCCCCCTGTGTATACTCCATACCTTCCTATTTCTTTGCATATTTCATAAATGTTTTTTAACAACTGGGCATTTGAATGATATAATGTGGCAATTTTGGAAATCAGATTTCCTACCCTCTGCAGAATTTACTTTTTATATTGCTTCTGTTAAGTGACCTTCTTAAGATAATTCTGTAAGATATATATTCTATATATGTTTATCCTCTGAAGTCTCTTGTCAGTTAGCTTAGTGGTCATCTAATGACTGGATGCAGGTTTCTTTAAATTATTTGAGGGATAAATCTCTAAGCCTTTGGGAAGGGACTTGTGTGTGTGTTGAGGCTTGCCTGCAATGTGCTGGCAGGCAGTTTACAAACTTCCACTTGCTTGTGTAGAGCCAGAGGTCAGCCAGACGTGACATACATCGTACATCAAATTGTACGTCAGTCTGTCATGCCAGAGGTGAGATAGTAGGGCCTTTTCCAGTGCTTTTTCTGGACATGTGCTTAGCCCTGTACATGTGTGTGACCTTCTGAATTTCCAGGAATAAGTCAGAGTAGTTTAGAATCCCCTATGGCCATGTCATTCTCCAGTTTTTCCATTTAAGGTTTTTGGTCTGTTGCTTGTTAGCCCCACTTCATATTGCTGCCTCAGGGAACTGCAATATTGAGCGGGCGTCACAGATTGTTTGCCCTAGGGATAGGGTTTTTTTGTACAAATACAGGTCAGATTTCGGTCAGATACAGGCAAGCCTAAGAATGGAGCTTTTTAAGGCAGCTTCTTGACAGATAAAATAGTAAAAATTCTCTGTTCTATTCCCCTTAGTGGCTTCAAGGTTCTTGTTTTTCACAGCTCCTGTAGTTGCAAGACTGTTGGTTTTCAAGGGTCCTGTGGAACTAGGGGAAGGGGCATTGGAATAGGGTAAGTGAAAACACTTCATAGTTTGCTTGTTGTTAACAAAATTCATCTGTTTTTCTTGAACAAACAGTCCATAGATTGTTGCAAGCCTTTGATTAATTTTCAGAGTTTCCACAAATGTTGACTTCACAATTTCTGTCCATGTTCTCATGGATTTTATGGAGGAGATGATTTTCAGAGACTTTTATTCTGCCATTCCTGAGGGCCCTCTTTTCTCAGATGACTTTCTATGGTTCATAGAAACTATAGAAACATTCTATGGTTCATCAGGTGTGGACACAGGGAAGGGTCACTTTGTATAGAAAGGCTATTAGGGACCTATCCTTGTGATTAATGTACCTGTTGCCTCCCTCTGGAACCTCATGGAATGTGGTGTCTGTGGATTATGGAAAACTTGGCTTTCTCGGCCACGTCTCCTTGAAAAGTCTATCCTGCCACCTTCTGTATACCAAGTGGATGTGCTGAACACTCTCTTAAGTGCTAAGAAATATGTCAAAGAGCTTGCTGGGACTGTCTTTCCCACTGACCATGGGACTGGCCAATGTGTTTTGAGTTTTTCCAGCCAATCTTTGGAGTAACCAAAACTTTAGGAAGGCCCTGTTGGCTCCCCTCCCTCACTGGCACACTAAGCAGGAATCCCCAGCCCCCTGTTCTTCCAACTCCCAGGGCATATTTTTCATCTTTGCTCTGTGATCCTGCAGGGGTCTCCTTGTGTGGGAATCACACACCCCACTGGCCATGCCATATGTATGTGAAGCTTATTTTAACTGTCCTAATCAGAACATGGTTAAAACAATTGGTTTTTAAAACTGTTGTGTATTTTATCTGTGTTATTCTTGAATATTGGATTCATATTAAATAGTACTTTGCCCTAATTAACTTTAATATTGCAGATTTGTGCTTTTTGAACTCAGCATGCAGATTTATGTAAATTGCATAAAGCTTTTAAGCTAGGAGTGTATCATTTACATTTACAATCCCATTCATCCCATGTCTCCATATCACTGACTCTTCAAAGAAAGACAGGAACTATTGGGATGGACATACTTGATTGTTTCAATTTCACTCCTGTGCAAACCAAAGAACAAGTAGTAAATACTTTTCCATATATATATATGGAAATATATATAGACATTCACACACACACGTAGATGCTTGTGTGTATATACTTGTGTGTGGACGTATCTTTGAATGCTCATATTTGCACACAGAGAATCAAAACCAATATCCAGGTCTCTTGACCATAAGCCCGATACCCTATTTTTTTTTTTGAGCTGCAGTTTATGTACCCATTATTGTAGTGTTCATATATATATATATGTGTGTGTATATATATATATATGCTGTATTTTTTGACTGATTTTAGAATTAGTGCTTAAAATAGAAAAGACAGAGCACTAATTTGGGGGAACCGTTTAAATTTTGTTTTCATATATCTGATTGCATTAATTTCTCTCTCTGTCCCCCCACCAAATCCTTCTCCCTTCTTTCTTCCCTTTCCTCCTCAATCTCTTCTGTATCTCTGTCAAAGTTCATGACATAAAGGGTGTAAGAGATCAGATTATGTTACCCCAAACACACCACTCTGGCATACAGATTACATTGAGCTGAAAACAATTAAGAAAAAGACATAGGATGAGCTCTCTGCCTTTTCCCGTCTGCCTGAAACATCATAAATTTTCCTTGTGAAGGTGTTCCTCCCAGCTCTACTTCCGGTAAGCAGAATTTCCCAGAAAAGGAGTAACAGCCTCATTACTGGAGATGAGAGGACACCATGAAAGGGCCTACACAAACCAGCCCTAGGAACCAGCCATCATCTTCCATTAGTTTCTCCAGACATTTGCATTTTTGCCTTCAAACAGTCTGCCACCCCTAGAAGCTCTAAGTCCATTTCCTTTGCCATGTCACTTGTCTTTAACAGTTTTGTCTTTTTTCCAGATAGTATAAAAGCTTTCAAGCACAGCCGTTCTTATGAAGTCCTCCTCCCACCCCTTTCTGTGTAAAATTTTTAACACCAAATAAAATTATATGCTTTTTATTCCCTGTTTGTCTGCCTGTTGTCAGTTTATTTCACAGACCCAGTCAGAGAACCAAAGAGGGTGGAGGAAAGTTTTTCCTTTCCTACGAGGTCAGTGTCCTTTTGGACAGAGGTCGAAGGGATCGGTTATTGGAAAAGAGACCCATGGAGAAATATGCTAGAAAGAAATATTTGCAAGCAGAGAACCCAACAAATAGCAGCAAATTGTACGTCATCAATGGAGACTGGTTTTCTACCAGATGAATGACCCTGGTCAACATGAGGAAGCATGTATAGATATTCAATACACATGATCCTACTTATTGATCGGCATAAATTTGATTGTACAGAACTTTCCTGTAGCAATGCACGTGTTGTGTGTCAGGAAAGGCTCTGTGCAGGAATGCGATAGGCCTTGGGTGCCTCGAATGGGAGAGTAGTCCATAAGCAGACCAACTGATGGGTAAAATCTCAATATAGAGGTAAGAGAGGGTGGGGGGACTCTATGAGGGGTAGTTTAAAAGAGGCAGTCTGTTAAGTTTATGCCTGGAGGGAAATAGCAAATGAACTTGGAGTTAGAAGAAGTTTCTTGGCTTTCTGGGTGAGGTTTGAGACTCGGCTTCGTAGCAGTACACACTTGCCAAGTCACAGATTGTTGAACCCAACACATTCAGCCCATTCTCCTTGTCACAACTCCCTTGCCTCTTCTAATGGAGGCTTCTGTGTACAGAGCTAGAACTAGCAAGTTACAGTGGACTTTTTACTTGAGTTATGGAGAGAGGGCAAGCAGCCCCTGAGAAAATAAGAGTCTCTAACAAAACGCACTTACCCCCTCCAGACCTGTTTACTTTACCAGAATGGGTGTGCCATGATACAGGATACCCTAGTCCCACAAAATAACTTCAACTGCAAACAGTTAAACTAGTAAGCATTTAAGGAACATTTGCTACGTGCCCGAAACTGTGCTTAGTGCTTGGTATATATTAGTTGTTGTAAGTAGATGGAGGAGGAGGAACAGGGTATATATCACCACTGTATGTATGAAAAAAGTGATATAAAGAGGTGAACCGAGTGGCATGATCAGAAAAACTTCTGCTTGGATATCATTGTATGAAAGGGCGATGCCTGGACCTTACTGGCCACGAGTTAGCAGCTATCTGCCCCCAAGAATGGATCATAAAAGATGTCTCCCAATGTGCTAACGTCATTTTATTCACAGGACCAACACTGGAAGAATTTCCTGTGGCCTTATG
Organism: Macaca thibetana thibetana; assembly: GCF_024542745.1. NCBI lineage: Eukaryota > Metazoa > Chordata > Mammalia > Primates > Cercopithecidae > Macaca > Macaca thibetana. Next base: position 149,219,482 of record NC_065580.1, read on the forward strand.
ATCCTGTGTGATTAATAAGATACTATTAATCAACAGCTTGACTCACAGATTTTGTGGTTTGCATCCAAAGCCCACTACTGGATGTCTCAAGTCTTTGCCATCTCTCACTTTATTTCAACAGCCTCCTAGTTTGTTCCTGCCTCAGGATCCTTCCACTTGCTGTTCATCTGCCTTGAGGGCTATTCCCAAGATTTTTCCATGGCCTGTTGCCTCACTTTATTTAGTTGTTTTCTCAAATGCCATCTCCCAAGAAAGTTCCTCCTTGTCCAAAATAGCCCTCCTCCCCGCCATCTGTCCAATTACTGCCAAACCCCTTACTGTGTTTTGACTTTCTGCATAGCACGTATCACTACCTTTCTTTCCATATATATATTTAGCTTGTTTGCCTGTTCATTGTTTGTAATGTCTATTCTATTACAATATAAGCCTCATTTTGAGCACGGACTTCATCTGCCAAACATATACTAGGTATCCAGTAAATCCAGTCAATGAATTCATACAGTATAACCTAGCAAGGAATATCATCAATGAAAAAAAGAAAAGACACAAAAGACCTAAAAGAAATAAGAAAACAGGCTGGGCGCGGTGGCTCACACCTGTAATCCCAGCACTTTGGGAGGCCAAGACGGGCGGATCACAAGGTCAGGAGATCGAGACCATCCTGGCTAACACGGTGAAATCCCATCTCTACTAAAAATACAAAAAAAATTAGCCGGGCATGGTGGCGGCACCTGTAGTCCCAGCTACTCGTGCCAGAGGCTGAGGCAAGAGAATGGTGCGAACCCAGGAAGTGGAGCTTGCAGTGAGCCAAGATCACGCCACTGCACTCTAGCCTGGGCGACAGAGTGAGACTCCGACTCAAAAAAAAAAAATTAAAAATAGAAAACAAACAAAAATATATAGTATATCCAAAATAAAGAACCTGCTTTTTTTGAGGTTATGCTATTCTTTTCCCCTCAGGAAGGCCAAATCTCCTGTGTGCTTCAATAGAAATCAGTGATGAGAAAAAAGTAGAGGGTATCAGATTAAACAGGCCTCTATATGATGATCATCTGTTAGCTTTAGTATCATCTTAAATGTGAAACACTCCCAGAACACTCCAAGTTCCCTGCCATTGCTGAATATAATTTTTGGAATGTTTTGAACCCATGCGTGAATTACATCAGTTTTACTTAGGGAAGGTCCTGTGGTATCTCAAAGCCACTTAGCTCAGTTTCTCTAGGTTTTGTGGGAGTATTACCCTTTAGGTATGTAAATAGTATTTATCTCAAATCAAAATCATAAGTGAAATCCTAAAGCACTACTATTAAATGTCTAGGCTAAAATAAAGATACCTGCTTTTGCCACTACTATTTTGAAATGTAGACTCACAAGAAGTTGTAAAACTAATACACAGAATCCTATAAAACCTTCACCCAACTTCGGCCAGTGACGAAATTTTGCATAACTAGAGTGTGGCATAAAGACCAAGAAACTGACATTTATATAATACTGTTAACTAGAATAGAAACATTATTCAGTTTTCACCGGTTTCAGTATGCCCTCATTTGCATGTATGTGTGTAAATAATTCTAAATTCTATGCAATTGGATCCTACGCATAGATTCATTTAATCACCTCTACAATGAAGATGTGCAACTGATCCCTCACAACAGAGGAACTCCCTGGAGCGGCCCCTATAAAACTCCCCTGTTGCACCCCCTCCCCCCTCATTGCCCCTGCTGTTTAACATTGTTTTCGAATGTCTAGCCAATGTAATTAGCCATGATAAGTAGTAGTAACACTATTGGCAAAGAAAAGTGAGAATGAAAACATATCATTATTTGCAAATGATATGTTTATCTCTTGAGAAAAATCCAAAATAATGGATTGAAACTATTAATTTGAGATCTGTATAATTATGATTAAGAACATACACTCTGGAGCCTGCTATGTGGGTTTGGATCCCAGCTCCACCGCGGACTCGGTGTCTGTCTTCTGGGAAATCACTTAACCTCTCTGTAGAGGTTTTCCTCATCTGTAAAGCAGGGCTGATAAGAGAACCTACCTCACTGAGTCAAGAGGATGAAAGAATATAATACAGGCATACCTCGAAGATACTGTGGGTTTGCTCCACGCTACCCCAATTTGCGAATATTGCAATAAAGCGAGTCGTATGAATTTTTTGGATTCCAGTGCATATAAAAGTTATGTTTAGACTATAATTTATTGTGTGCAATAATAGCATTATGTCTAAAAAAATTTACATACCTTAATTCAAAAATACTTTATTGTAAAATACAGTAGCAATCACCTGAGCATTCAGCAAGTCTTTTTGCTGATACAGGGTCTTATCTCATGGTGACGGCTGCTGACTGATCACAGTGATGGTTGCTGAAGGGTGGGGTGACTGTGGCAACTTCTTAAAATAAGACAACAGTGAAGTTGGCCACATCAATTGATCTCTTCCTTTCACAAAAGATTTATCCGTAACCTGCACTGCTTGGTGCTCTTCCACCCATAGCAGAACGTCTTCCAAAATTGGAGTCAATCCTCTCAAATCCTGCTCTGCTGCTATATCAACTAAGAGTATGTAATGTTCTAAATTCTTTGTTGTCATGTCAACAAAGTTCAGAGTGCCTCCGTCAGGAGTAGGTTCCATCTTAAGAAATCATTTTCTTTGCTCATCCATAAGAAATACCTCATCATTGGTTACAGTTGATTATGAGATTGTAGCCATTCAGTCACATCTTCAGACACTGGTAATTCTAGTTCTGTTGCTGTTTCTGCCACATCTGCAGTTACTTCCTCCACTGAAGTGTTGAACCCCTGAATCTCACCCACGAGGGGTAGAATCAGCTTCTTCCAAACTCCTGTTAATGTTGATATTTTGACCTCCTCTCATGAATTCCGAATGTTCTTGATGGCAACTAGAATGATGAATCCTTTTCCGAAGGTTTTTGATTGACTTTTCCGAGACCGTCAGAGGAGTCATCATCTGTGGCAGCTATAGACTTACAAAATGTGTTTCTTAAATAGTAAGACGTGAAAGTCAAATTTGCTCCTTGATTCATAGGCTGCAGAATGGATGCTGTGGCATGAAACCAACATTCATCTCCATTAGAACTCTTGGGGAACCAGGTGCATGATGTAATATATAAATTAGGAAATTAGGAGAGAAAAATCCAGGCATGATAATAGAAAATTTGGCAAACAGGGTATCACAGAACTACCCAGGTAAATATATGGAAAAAGTCATTCTCACTGTTAATTAGAAATGTATTTTATACCATCAACAATATATAGTTTCTACTACCCAATAGGCAACTCTTTAGGAAATGACAACAGCCATTGTCTGTGTGTACTTGTAAGGTTGGAGTAAAATGTTTATGCTATTTTCTTGCAATATTTATTGAAGGCATTCAAAGTGTATGTAACTTCTGACAGTTATATTTTAAAGAATTCTGAGAATTGATCAGATGCACTGTGGCTTTTGTTTACTAAGCTTTTATTTCTAGTCATTCTTTTATTTAGCAAATGCTATTGTGGGCCTTGTCTATGCAAGACATCATGCTAAGCACTAGGAATAGAGTAGTGATGAAAACAGGAAGACAAGCATTAAATAAATCATGGGGCAAAGGGAAATAATCGCTAGTGTTGAAAGAGGAAGTACTGTACTAGGTACATGAGGGCCTGTAACTAGAGGATTTAACTTAGCCTGGTGTGTGTGTTTGTGTATGGTGAGGGGTTTTCACTGAGGAGCTGATGAACGCTGAAACGCAGAGGAGTGCTAAGAGGCAGGGAGGAGGGAAAGGAGGAGTAAGGTGTGAGGTAACCACTAGCAGACCCTGTACAGGGAGGCTGGAGGCTGGAGCAGAGAGAGGACGTGACGGGGTGAATGGTAACTCCGGGGATGTAGGAAGGGGTCACAGCACCTTTTAGGAAAATCTAAGATTTTAGCCGGCAAACTGATAGGAAAAATAATGTTTTCAAGGGAGATTTAGTAATACAATTATAATGATAGAATATTAGTATATATTTGATTATATTGTGTGTCACAGTTACTATATGTGTTATAGTATATATCATGATCATGATTACATACTATATAATCATTAAATGATATTTTAATGATAAATGATGATACATAGTTAATGCTATAATATTAAACGTTGAAAGCAGGGTGCAAAACAGCATGCTTGGTTTAATCCTAATTTTGAAAAGGAAAAATGATGTATCTAACAAACACTGAACCCTAAATTGTTTTTACGGTGATTTTTCTGTGTAGCAGGATAGAGGCTGCTTTTTTTATAGTTCCTTTATTTCCCAGATTCTCTAAAAATGAATAGGTGTTACTGTTTATTTAGAAAAATTGTACTATTTGAGAAAAGCAGATTTAGTTTATCTTGGAACATTTCAATGAATAGCCTGTATATATTATAACGGGCTGATGGAATAATACTGAAAAATATCCATTAAATGGCGAATAGTCAGGTCCAGTGTTGACTTTTGTCCCTGTGAGGTCTCCCTTCACTGTGTATGTTTCCATTAAGGACCCTCAAGCTTCAGAGTTTTTATTGAAATACATTATTCAGTCACATGGATCTGGGAGGAAAACTGAAACCAGCTGGCCTTGGGCAGTGGCTTTAGAAATTCTAATACATGTTCAGTTTCTTCATGCTTCATGTATTGAACTGTAAAAATTCTCTTGGTTACCATAAGACAGTCACGGGGCAAATCAAATCTCATCCCTGTTTCATTTGACTGGGAACAAAAAACAAATCTTAAAATTTAAGAGTACTTGGTACAACCATATAATTACATACATAAATCCAGGGTTTCAGGTACCGAATGCTTTTGTTTTCAGTATTACAGCATCACCATTGTTCAGGTATATCTGATTCGTCCTGTCCAGACAGTTTATTGTTGTTGTTCTACAGGAATTCATTGACAATAATAATATTCTAGTTTGTGGAAGGTTTCAGTATACTAGGAAAAAAAAAAAATCAACCAACCAACCAACCCAACCCACAGTTAGATGGAGACATGCCAGTAATGCGAATATTTTCAACAGAGCGTATTCTCACTATTCTTTGCCTCAGAATTTATCAGATGGTGTAATAGATAAGTACATGAAAGACAGTTAAGGAGAACATCACCTCTTTTTTTTTTTTTTTTTTTTTTTCTTTTGAGAGGGAGTCTCTCTCTGTTGTCTAGGCTGGAGTGCAGTGGCACAATCTCGGCTCACTGCAACATCTGCCTCCTGGTTTCAAGCAATTCTCCTGCCTCAGCCTTCCGAGTACCTGGGACTACAGGTGTGTGCCACCACACCCAGCTAATTTTTTTTTTTTTTTTTGAGATGAAGTCTCGCCCTGTTGCCCAGACTGGAGTGCAACGGTGCGATCTCAACTCACTGCAACCTCTGCCTCCCAGGTTCAAGCAATTCCCCTGCCTCAGCCTCCTGAGTAGCTGGGATTACAGGCATGAACCACCACATCCAGCTAATTTTTTGTATCTTTAGTAGAGATGGGGTTTCACCGTGTTGTCCAGGCTGGTCTCGAACTCCTGACCTCGTGATCCGTCCTCCTTGGCCTCCCAAAGTGCTGGGATTACGGGTGTGAGCCACTGCGCCCAGCTGAACATCACCTCTTAATCTGATGTAAGAAAAGTAATCAAAGTTCTGATACAAGGATAGAAGTGGCTCCCGCTGCCCTTCAGCCTCTTTCCACTGTGCCAGCTTGCTCATCGTTAGACCTTGGTGCAGAGACAGAGAAAGCACCTCATGGGCTGGCATTCTAGTGTTCTGGTCTCCTGTATTCTAATGGTAGTAATGGACCCTACAAATCCCAAGGCAGAAGCTATCTTGGTATAAAATAGCAGCAATAAAGATTAATTTAGACTGAGTCAGTACTGTAAAGAAAAAACAAAAATGAAAACAAAATCTCACCTTTCCCAGCTGTGTAAATCAATATAAATTGGTTGAACAGGAGCTCTTGTTAGAATGTGGGCATTTTTCACACTCTTTAATACAAAGCTCACATAGACTTTATAGACGATGGTTAAAACATATGTGTTAGGGACCAATAAGTGACATATTTGCCTAGCACAAAATTTACCTCATTTATTGAACAAAATTGGCAAAAATGTTTTACTCTGAATGTTTGGTTATTTTGACTGCTTCAATTAAAAATCACTTCTTAGTATTTGTTTATCATTGCAAAAGAGAACTGACTGGAGAGTTAGAACTTACAGACATCTCTAAAAGAAGGTGCTTGATTTAATCAGAAAAGTGACTATTTGGAGAACAAGGACTGAGCAAAAGGTGTTAATTGCATTGGAGAAGAGTGGCAAGAAAACTAAACCATTTAATTTTGAAGTCTACTATCGTGTGCTCTGTCCGCAAGCATGAAAAGGATTTAAATATATAATTTACATGCACTGCCTTCTATAAGTAATGTTAGGGAATAAACTATTCAATGATACTTGTTAAAGACCGGTAAGGAAGACTTTATTTAGGATCATTGCAATAGGTGTAGGGATGGCGGGATTTTGCAGTGGGAGAGAGAGATCGAGTTCAACTCCAAAAGCAGCCTGGGTCAGTGGGAATTCATAGCCAAGGGGCAGCGTGTGGGTCAGCGGATGGAAAATGACCAAGAGGAAGCACCAGCGCTCTGACTAAACTGATTTAACTGAGATCTTGGCTACAGCTGGATTTTCCAAAGAAGTACGCCGTTAAGTCTAGGAGAAGGTTCAGAAGCCCGACTAAAGCTTAGCCATGCAAAGAATCTTTGTCAGTAAATACTAGTGAAATAAATGAAATTTGATAGAGACAAATAGGATAAAACAATTTCTAATCCTGCCATCTCTTTACACCTTTCTCTTTTGCACTGATCCTGCTTCAATTGTGAAACTGTGCCTGGGTGTGGTGCTGACAGCACAGAAGAGATGTATGTCAAGCCTGTCCTCTTTATGCGACCATTTTACATGCGTTTTTCTGTGCGTGCAGAATCTTTGCCTTGAGAACTGTCTTTTTCCTTCCCAAGAGTGGGCCTGTCCCCCACCAGCAATACCTTCCAGCTCCACCGGCACAAAGGAAGGCTGGGGACCTTCTTGCTGTTGTTGGTCCACACTCTCCCTCCGGTCCCTGTGTGACTACCAGCATGAGGGCTCGTGCTCCTGGCATTACAGGACATTCAGGCACTCACTAAAATAAAACTTACATTTTAGCCTGTGGTTTTCATGAGTATTTCAGTCTTCTGAAGGTCTGACGGTCCTTCTCAAGGTATCAAATAAGAGGGCTAATAAAACTAGGATGATGCCCCTCTTTAATTCCTGTCCTGTAAACCTTGAAGTCAGCGCCTCCCTCCATAAATCCTTGCTGCTGCATTGCCCACTCCAAGATGTTGCCTATGGCAAACTAAATGTGAGAGATAGAACCAGAGGGCAAGATAAAAGAACTTTGGGGGTGGAGGAGGGAGGAAAGAGGAAGGGGGAGCAGGGACGGCACTCTGGAGAGTGGTCCAGTGCCTCCAGTGCTTCAAAGCCTGGCCATCCCCTCATTGTCCAGTAAGGATGCTTTTCACAGGCCACAGGCCTGGATCATGGTCAGGGACAGTTCTGACAGCCACACCGACTTCCTCTTCAAAGGTCCTTTTTCTTAAAAGAAGCCATTTAGCCTTTCAGGGACTGCAGTACTGAGCTCTGTGATCCAGCGCAGCTGACAGGTGCGGAAAGGGGTTCCAGACAAAGAGGCTTCCCTCCAGCGCCCTGAGGTCACCTTACCTGGTGATTGGCACCCTTGGGCTCCAGATAGCCCTCCCCCTCCATATCCTCTGAGGACCACTCCCTTCTGAAAGCCCTGGGAGACTGGTTTTCTACTTCCTTTCTTGTTCTGTGATGAAATTTGTGTGGTTATATCTAATATTTTGAAACGTTACAAACAATGGGGAAGGGATGAAAGATAGTGTTTCATGGGAGGTGTATTTCAGATATAGGCAGAAGACGGAATGAGCTTTCAGCCAATGGGAACAGTACTCCTTTGGCCTTCGATGATTGACATTTCAGAACAAGCTTTTGGGAGAAAGTTAACCAATAAACACTTTCTAAGTTACTTCCTATATTATCGAACATATATTACACTTTTCATTTTCATCTTGCCCAACCTGATAGTTGAGCCTGAAACTGACTCTGTTAACTGTTCTCCATTAGCTTTTATTCACTGTTATTAGGGACTGCAGTCTATGCAATGAATTTATTAGATCAATTATTTTTATCTTAATGCATGTTTAGGACTTCAAAGACTGCTTTCTTTTGATTTTTTTCCTCATTTAAATAGTTTTCTGAACATCACAGTTTTGGTGCCTTCACTTTGATACATAATTACTATTCTGCAAGAGAGCCTAATACTTTTAATGCCATCCGACCTTAAGATTTTAATAGAATTAAATGCAAACAAGATGAGGAAACAAGAGTCATGGGGAAACTTGACTTGTTACTGAGCTTTGGGAAAAGTTTTAAACTCTTGGTCAAAGTGATTTTATGTTAAGACATCAAAAACATGCCGGCAGATGCCTTTAAAGACAAATTTATAGAAATTATTTTTTTGAGAGTTTGATTTTAGTATTCTAGCATGGATTTACATCATCTGATACTGGATAGTATAATCTTTTTTTCCTCATCCTCTAATCCTGAATTCTTACAACTCTATGAATCCATTGCTTTCTTTGCATTTTTATTATTACGAATCATGAGACTCATCTTCCAAGGCAAGAGCCTTATTATTGGGAAACAATTGTGTAATAAGTGCTTATTTGTTACTTCTCTATATAGTATTATCTTTATATAGTATAGTAGTATCTCTATTATCTTAACACAGTCTTGAAAATACCCACAGTATTTGTAATAAATGTATAATAAGTATATTGAATTTATTTTCTATCTAAATTTTGTTGTTATCTCAGTCTTAAATTCCATCTTTCCTGAATTGCTGTTTCTCCACCCTACTCGTTGTCTACCTTATCACAGGAAGGCACTGAGATCTTTGAATTTACTGCCATCACATCACTAAGATGTGTGAGGTGGAGATCAAAAATTGAGAGAACTAGGATGGGGGCAATATTTTCAGAAATGGTCATAGATAAGCTAGTTATGAGATTGTCGTATTTAAATTTCATGACTGTTTTTCAACCTGAATATATGGAAATAAAAATTATAAACCCTCCTTTATTTTATGAACCTTATTTCTGAATTTCCCTGGAATCTATTGATGTTAAAGCCATTGATTCCTTATTGTAAAACGTCACCATCAAGAAAAAGCTAAAAACATCACCATCACTATTAGAAATGCAAGCATGCAGGTTTCCTAAACTGAAGACACACTGTCACTTAATGAGCCTTTACAAAGCAAGAGAAGATCATTTTTGAGCTTAATATCAGAACCAAAAAGAGAAATCCAAGGCAGTAGCCCTTTGCAAGAAAGAAAACAGGAATGTACTCAGTCAGGTTGCAATCACCCCCAGACAGGAAGATTCTTGCCATTTATTGCAGCTGGCTCTGATTCCTCCCTCGAAGGCTGGGAGCGTTAAAGGCGAGTGGCCTACAACCAAGCCACATTCTCCTGGCCATTCTCTGAACCTGTTTATCACAGGCAAATTTTCAGGTGTCTGACTATAGTGGAATTTTTATTATCAACGAAATGCATGAAGTGACAGGCCTTGGTTGGTGAAGTGGCTTTTGTAGACTAAATATGGCTGTGAGTATGTACAGCCAATAATACGTTTTAAAAGGCATGTTTTCACGTAGCTAGAACTGGACACTTGGTATTACTGTCCTTATTTTCTTCTTTTTACTATATTTGATAAAATACGTCCTTGAGAATTCAGCATTATCTATAAAATAAACTTTTGAAGGAAAGTAAAATGAAAAATAATTAATGATTTGATGAGGAAAATCTTTCTAAAAGAAATGTGTTATTTCTAGGCAGGTCCTCTTGGCTTTCCATTCAGGACTTCTGCCCAAACTATGAAAGCAAATGACTAGGCCATATGGAAATTGGTTGTAAAAGATGTTTTAGATTAGCCAGTCACTCCAGGAGCCTTTGATGTTATGCAGGCTAATGAAGTTGGCTCTTGGAGAGGATTTTATTCAACTGAACTGAAATTCTTTTTCTGAGAAATTCATACTGCATTTTCATACAATTGTCTTGGTTCATAACCCAGGGATTTATTAAGTTATAATTGAATATTGTATTTTTAAGAAAGTTTCTTAATGTATTACACCCTTTGGCAAATTTTGCTTGGTGTTGTTTTGTCAGAATAATTTAATTTTACATTGGCTAATTTAACCCGTATTAATATTTCCCCTGAAATTCAGGTAACTTAGCAAACTGTTACAGGTGGTGAGAAAGAAAACTGTTTTATTGGAAGCATTAAAATGTTACATTATTGTGAGGTGAGATCTTTTATCAGCCTTTGGAGATATTCTATCAAGGTCAGTAACACTGTATCTGTTGAAGAAAAGTTAAATTTCACTCCAAAAGCTGATTCTTCTTTCCTCAGTATCCCCTGTTCCCTGCATTCTCCAGTGCTCCTCCTTCCTCCCATCTCTTCCTGTCCCAGGGAAGTTCTTCCAGGGTTGCTGACAGGAGAAACAGCATGACCTGGTTTCTAAGTAAGCCGCGGGGGGGGAGGGGGGGGAGGAGGGATATTCCCTTGTCAGTGGTAACAATATGCAGTGAGTAATTCAGACATGATGAAAGAAAGTCTCATTTGACAAGATAGTACCCGTTTTCACTGAACAGCTAGTATGGAAATAATAATGGCGTTAGTTAGGGGAATACAAGAAGTTCAAAAGCGTTTTGGTGATTTTGAAAGGGAATCTCAGCACAGGGGCCTTTACCAGCTTCCCTTTTAATGTTCATTTGTTACGCCTGGAGTTTCTTACATTACTGATTACGTCGCGCTTGGACGATGTTTTATCTAATTTCTGGAAAGGCTTTGTTTTATAAAGTGGGCTTGCTTCTGTGGAAATAAAGAGCAAATGAGAACAAACAGAGGCTATTTATTCAGAGCTTGCTATAGCAAGGGAGCCATCCTTTGCTTTTGGCAGAGTCTCAAAGGCAGCCAGAGGGGTGGGAAAGCTTCCAATCGAAAGAAGGAGGCTTCCAAGTGAAAGCAGGAGGCTGTTGGCCTGGGGAAGCCGGAAGTGGGCTCACTAGAACGGGAGTGTGTTGTGTGGTTGGTTTGGGGAGGATATTTGGCTTCCTCTGGTTGGCCTTGAGTTGGAAAGGGTTAGGGGGCAAAAATAGGGACGTCTCAGTCATTGGCCAAGTGCTGACTGTTCGGTACCCATGATTGCAGAGGTTGTGTTTTGGCTTCCTGGGTTTCTCACATGGACGGGAGTTATCCTATGTGGTCTGGCCATTGTCAGTCTGTATAGCCAGCCTCTCATTGGATACTGAGAAATTTACCTAGCAATGTATGAACTGGAAAAACTTGAGTGGGAAGTCTAAAATTATGAAGGATATTTGGACAAAATAGTTTATTTTTAAAATTTGTACCCCACACAATTTGCTCTTTATGAGGAACGCAGAGTCTGATAACCGCCTCCACAGCCAAAATACAGAACGTCACCTCAAAAAAGTTCTCTGTGTCGTTCATTTGTAACCGACTCCTTCCCCCCAACCCCTCACCCCAAGCAACCACTGATAGGTTTGTTTGCCCTGTAATTTTGCTATTTTCAGAATATCATATAAGTGGCTACATGCTGTACAGAGCTTTTTGAACCTTCTTTCACATGGCATGGTGCGTGTGACACACGCATGTTGTTGATGTTTTGAATCTCCTTTCACGTGGCATAGTGCATGTGACACATGTGTTGCATGTTTTGAATCTGACTCCCTTCACATGGCATAGTGCATGGGACACGTGTGTTGTTGCATGTTTTGAAACTGACTCCCTTCACATGGCGTAGTGCATGTGACACATGTGTGTCGTTGCATGTTTTGAATCTCCCTTCACATGGTGTGCATGTGACACATGTGTGTCATTACATGTTTTGAATCTGACTCCACATGACGTAGTGCATGTGACACGTGTGTCATTGCATGTTTTGAATCTGACTCCACATGGCGTAGTGCATGTGACACGTGTGTGTCATTGCATGTTTTGAATCTGACTCCACATGGCGTAGTGCATGTGACACGTGTGTGTCATTGCATGTTTTGAATCTGACTTCCTTCACATGGTGTAGTGCATGTGACACGTGTGTCATTGCATGTTTTGAATCTGACTCCTTTCAAATGGCATAGTGCATGTGACGTGTGTCGTTGCATGTGTGTCAATAGCATCACTAGTTTATTCCTTTTTAAAAAAAAAATGTTCAACTTTGTATTTCATTTCAACAATTTGCTCCTAATGTCCTTTTCCTGCCCCAGGATCCAATCTAAGACCCCATGTTGCGTGTAGTCATGTCTCCTTGGTCTCCTCCAATCTGTGACCATTTTTAGTCTTTCTGTACTTTCTACAACTTTGACCCTTTTGAAGAGCCCTGGTCAGGAGTCTTTGGGTCATGTCCCTACATTTGGGTGTATCTATTGTTTCCTCGTGCTGAGACTGGGGTTATGGATTTTGGGGAAGAATCCCACAGGGGTAAAGGACCCTTTTGATGATATCATATCAGGGGGCACTGGACATCACCGTGACTTTTTCCTGGTGATGTGAACCTTGACCCTTTGGTGAAGGTGGCATCAGTCAGGGTTTTCCACTGTAAAGTTGCAATTTTTTTTTCCCATATCCTATTCTTGAAAGGTTTTCTTCTCACACTAACCAAATACGTAGTGTTTTTCCATACTGATTCTCCAAGTCTCTGACACCAACTGGGTGTCCTGCAATTCAATTTAATTCTAAAAGCAACTCCCAGTGTTAGCATAGACCCCACACATTGAGAGCTCAAAACTACCCCCACTTCAGGTCCCAGGTGTCCCCATATACATCTGACAGACTTTGAATCAGAGTTCCCAAAACCCCCTCCTTGGGCTCAGTAACTCACTAAAGCAGCTCACAGAAATACTCAGGAAGTCACTGACTTTTTTTTTTTTTTTTTTTAAGACATGGTCTCGCTCTGTCACTTGACTCCTGGGCTCAAGCGATCCTCCCTTGTTAGCCTCCTGAGTTTCAGGGACCAAAGGTGCTACCATGCCTGGCTAATTTTTTGAAATTGTTTTTATTAGAGATGGGGTCTCCCTATGTTTCCTAGGCTGGTCTCAAACTCCTGGCCTCAAGCAGTCCTCCCACTTTGGCCTCCCAAAGTGCTGGGACTACAGGCGTGAGTCACCAGGCCTGACCAAGAAGTCACTTTACTTTTGATGACCAATTTATTATAAAAGATGCAACTCAGGAAGAGATGCATAGGGCAGATGTGGGGAGGGTACAGTGCTCCCAGGCTCTCTCCAGGTGCCCCGTCCTCCCAGCACCTCTATGTGCCCACCACCTCAGAGGCTCTTCCAACCCCACCGCTGGAGGGTTTTCATGGAATGTTCATTATATAAGCATGGCTGATTAAATCATTGACCCTAGGTGATTGAACCTAGGGTCAGGCCCTCTCCCCTCCTAGGAGATTGGGGAGTGGGGCTGAAAGTTCCAAATTTCTAATCAAGGCTTGGTCTTTGTGGTGACCAGCACCCATCCTGAAGCTATCTAGAGGCCTGCCAAGAGTTGCCTTGTTAGAACAAAAGACTTCTGTAACCCTTATCACTCATGAAATTCCAAGAGTTTTAGTAGCTCTGTGCCAGGAACTGGGCACAAAGACCAAATGTATTTTTCTCATTATACCATGGTTCCTTAGAAGCAAGCTGCCAAGTCCAGCCCACAATCAAGCAGAGGGCGGTTAAGTTCCACTCTGCAGGGAAGAGTATCAAAGAACTCGTGGGCATATGCTAAAACCACCGCAGTACTTAATAAATATTCTGAGGGATATACTTTGAGGCAATGCAAATACCTGTTTTTTCCTAAACTTTCACCCACCCATTTTAGCATTTGGCTGTGGCTCTTGCTTGCAGCAGTTCTAGGGTAATGTTCTAACGGTGATTTTCTCATTTCCCTCATTCTTCCTACATTTGTTTTTTGGAGTTTTTCTGTAAAGGAGATCTGTCTCATCTCCCATTTATGTATTTAGTCATTTATTTATATCATTATGGATACATGAGTATTGATGTTATTCTCTGGGTTACAATCTTCTATTTAGGTTAGTGAAAAATTAATGGTGGTTTTTGTTATTAACAGTAATACAAAACTGCAATTATTTTTGTACCAGCCTAAGAGATTTAATTTGTAGCTCACATGGCTTCTACTGTGGCCTTGGGAGCTTTCTCCAGTTGGCCTCTGTGTTCGTTTGACGTGCTCTTATCTTTTTCTTTTCTTGGCACTTATTCTGTACTGTGAGATCCTCCAGGCTTGTTGTGTGTGTCACCTGCACCTGCCGAGAGTCAGCCATTTCTTTAAGAATACCTGGTGTCTTTTATGGGGAAACAGAATTAGAAACCAAGACTGGGGCGTGGAGTGTGCTTGTAGACCCTGCGCTGCCACGACCTCTAGGCCTCTCAGTGGACCCAGCTAGGAAACAGATGTATGTATTCCAACCCATGTATACACACAAGTCTGTTCCTCTCTGTTTCCATCTGTATCTATTTTAAAATAACCGTGAGTTTCTACAAGTATTTCTGAGTCTAATCCAGTACCATGGGGTTCATTCTGTTTTCCTCCCTTGGTTATTTGTAATTTATTTCTCTGACGGGGAGAAACCTGACTCCTGTTATCCACAATTTATGTAGGTGTTCAATGGTAGCATTCATGTAAACTACCCTTAGAATTGCTGATGTATATCCTGCGAGAAACAAATTTACCAGCCAAAATACAGGCTTTACGTATGGCTAATTTTTCCTTTATCCTGCAATAATCAGTCAAATCGCTATTTCCCAAGGGAGTTTGGATCATAATTCTGAAAGATACAGTCTCAAATACTGTGCTTTCTCAAGTCTAAATCCCAAAAGATCGATTTCTAAATAGAAAGTGGGAAGGTTTTATAGGGAATATTCACGTTGGTGGCTATCAAGTCATAGACAAATTTAAAAGAGCAGCGCTACATAGAAAATAAATGTATATATCCGCATGTTCTCACTCACAGGTGGAAACTGAACAATGAGAACACTTGGACACAGGGTGGGGAGCACCACGCACCGGGGCCTGTCGTGGGGTAGGGGGAGGGGGGAGGGATAGCATTAGGAGATATACCTAATGTAAATGACGAGTTAACAGGTGCGGCACACCAACATGACACATGTATACCTATGTAACAAACCTGCACGTTGTGCACATGTACCCTAGAACTTAAAGTATACTAATAAAAAAAGGAAAAAAAGGCCATAAAAAAAGAAAATAAGTGCATATGTATTTTCCAAGGACAGCCATGTCCTATAAGAAAAAAAGCAACTGTTCATCCTGATGCATGACTTTAAAGTATTAGTTAATGATGGTGAAAGCCAGCAGTTGTGGACTGTCTCCCTGCAGTTGCCCATAATCTGTCCTTGAAATCTGCTTTTTCATATGTCAAATTTTCTTTTTAGTTTTCTGTTTTTTCTTTTTAAATTTTTTCATTATTATTATTATTATTATAATTATTATTAGGCAGAATTTCACTCTTGTCGCCCAGGCTGGAGTGCAGCCTCAGCTCACTGCAACCTCCGCCTCCCGGGTTCAGACGATTCTCCTGCCTCAGCCTCCTGAGTAGCTGGGACTACAGGAGTGCACCACCATGCCTGGCTAATTTTTTGTATTTTTAGTAGAGATGGGGTTTCACCATGTTGGCCAGGCTGGTCTCGAACTCCTGACCTCAGGTGATCCACCCACCTGGGCCTCCCAAAGTGCTGGGATTACAGGTGTGAGCCACCGCGCCCAGGCTATTCCCCGTTATTTTAAGTTGTCTGCGTTCCTTTGTTGTACAATTTGCTATGCTATGTGTTTCATTTTCACATCATTTCCAATACTAGAGGTATACATTTTGTAGAGACTTTGAGAGGGCTCTTATTTGTTTTATGCATTTTTCTTTTCAAATTTGACTCTGTACAAGAG
Organism: Macaca thibetana thibetana; assembly: GCF_024542745.1. Lineage (NCBI taxonomy): Eukaryota > Metazoa > Chordata > Mammalia > Primates > Cercopithecidae > Macaca > Macaca thibetana. The sequence continues at coordinate 149,235,585 of NC_065580.1, forward strand.
CATTATCATGATGTTGACTGTTTACGCATTGTGTATGTATGTAAAAACACGGAAAGCTCCTCCGCAAATAAAGAGATGTCCTTTTCGCATATCTGCATTTGTGACGGATAAAATTTCTCGAGGCCTCGGCCGTTTGGGTGGCTGCCTGTGCAGTGATGACCCAGTACGGTTTTTGATCGATTTCAACCAAAGACTCAGGTTGTCTGTCATGGTATTTCAGATGACCACAGTTACAAAGCTGTGTGCACACAATTACCAACCACAGCGATGGGCACGCATAGATTCCCCTTGTTGACCTGTTACTTGTTTCTTGCTGAATACAATTTCCTCATGGCTCTTTCGCTCATTTGACTGTCATTAGTATACCTGAATGTTTATCCTTGCAAAAAATGGATGTTATTATTGTTCATTTTATTGCACAAAGTGGCCTATGAAGTGTTCGGTCACGTTTTATTTTGTTTCTCAAATACATCCCCTTTTATACATGTAAATAAATGTCTTTTAAGGAATTAAAACATTTTCCTCAGAGTAAGAGTTTTGGAATTTTGATCTTTCAGGATTGTGATTTGGGGGACTTTTAGACTTTAGGGATTTTGATCTTTTGGGATTTCTGCATTTGGATATGGTGTTTGGGATTGTGTCTTTTGGGATGATAACCGGCTCCTGGCAACCACTGATCTGTTTCTGCTCTTCAGTTTTTGCCTTTCTCAGTAGGTCATATAATTAGGATCATACAACATGCAGCCATTTAGGTCTTTCACTTAGCAGAAAGCATTTAAGATCTATTTATGCTGTTGTGTGAATCAGCGGTTCATTCCTTTTAATGCTGAGTCGTGAAGTATTTCATTGTCTGGAATGTATCACAATTGGTTTCACTCTTCATCTGTTGAAGAATGTTTTAGTTGTTGGGATGATTATGAATTAAGCTGCTATGAACATTTCCCTACATGTCATTTTTTGGGAACTTACATTTTCAATTCACTTGAATAGATATGTAGGAGTGGGTCAGATAAGTATATGTGTAATTTTTATGTAAAGATTTGTAATAATTTTGTGAATCTGTAACATAATGAGTAGTACTTTTCCCAGGTGAGCATGTGGATTGCCAAATTGCCTATAGCTTTTTAAGTTAACTGATTTTTTTCTAACTTCATTGAAAAATCCAGTAGTTTTTTTTTTTTAAGCTCCCCCCCCCGCTTTTTTTTTTTTTTTTTTTTTGTTACCGATGATCTATTTAGTTATTGGGTGGCAACTCATGTCAACAAATGAATTCACATGCCATTTCATCTTTTCTTACCTTAACATGGTGAAACCCCATCTCTACTAAAAATACAAAAACTTAGCCAGGTGTGGTGGTGGGCGCCTGTAGTCCCAGCTACTTGGGAGGCTGAGGCAGGAGAATGGCGTGAATCCAGGAGGTGGAGCTTGCAATGAGCAGAGATCATGCCACTGCACCCCAGCCTGGGAGACAGAGCGAGACTCCATCCCCCCCACCAAAAAAAAAAAAAGGCCTAATCATTGTGCAGGGATAAAGGTAGGAAAAAAAAAAAAGAAGGAGGAAGCAAAGGCAGAAAATATCTAGGATGTTGGAGCACAGAGAACACAGGAATGAATGACTCAGGAGTTTTGATACAAGTTTCATTAGGGAAAATATGCAAGTACCACAGTGACTAAGTAGCAGTTATGAAATCGTGCAGGACAGGAATACTGAGGTTAAATACAAACCGATAACAAAAATCATAAGAATAATATGTAAAAGCAAGTATGAAGCCTTTGTATTTGCTTGCGACTTGCAGTTTGAATAGCAAAACAATCTTTCACATCAGGCTCAGTGTGTTAAATCCAGCCTTAGGCAAGAATAAGCAAATATTGTTTGCTATATGACAAGCCTTTAGCTGCTAGCGAAATGCTTTCTTTGTAGTGAACTATAGGCACAAACTATCAGCAGACGACTGTGTATCTGAGCATATCTTTAACCATAGTTAGCTACAAGTTATTTATAGAGGTTAAATAAATGTTTACATTGAATGATTTGGGAATGAGCACATAACAGCGGTTTGGGGGATTGTATTTCTGCTATTGAAGTCTAAATGCTCCTACAACAATCCTTTCAGCTTAGATCTGTGGTTTCTAGTTGAGGAAGCACTGCCTCCTATGGGACATACTGGGTGTTCTGTGGGCATTTTTGGTGGTCCTGATGATGGCAGTTGTGGAGAGGACGGAAGCCAGACTACACCTTCTGCAGCGCTCAGATAGTCCTGCAGGATGAAGGATGGCTCTGCGCCTCATAGATCTCCTGCACGACCCCCTAGATATTTACGCAGGTAAAAGCAAAAAGAAAACAACAACAAAAAACTAGTACTTAATTTTTCTTATACACGCATAGTATTTTTGTGGTATTTTTAACTTTCACCGATATTTTCTGCAAATGCAATTACTAAGTAAATTGAGGGAAAATTGTGCTTTGGTTGGTTGGGTACTTTTACCAATAGCCATTCTCCATTTCAGCAATGCCTTTGTGGTGTTTGAGCTGCCAGTGCAACACATGTGAATCAATCTTCATTTGCAGCTGTGGCATGCAAATATTTAACAGAGGGGATGTAAAATTCACTGTAATAGACTTAAAACCAAATATTTTTTAGTTCGATGAAGACTATGAAGTGTGAAGATACCACTGACTTTTACTAAGAGTTTTTAAAAATATCACTGTCATCTATGTAATTTTTATTTCTGTAGTATGACAATATCAATATGTTATAAAGTCACACATTTAAGTGGTTGATTTTTGAGGCTGACTACAGTTTTTTAGTCTTATGCTGATGTGCCCAGAAGTCTACAACATAACTCTATTCTAGCATCTGGTTCTTTCCCTCTTTTTTTTTTTTTTTTTTGAGATGGAGTCTCGCTCTGTCCCCCAGGTTGGAGTGCAGTGGCGCGATCTCGGCTCACTGCAAGCTCCGCCTCCCGGTTTCACGCCATTCTCCTGCCTCAGCCTCCTGAGTAGCTGGGACTAGAGGCGCCCGCCACTGCACCCGGCTAATTTTTTGTATTTTTGGTAGAGATGGGGTTTCACCGTGTTAGCCAGGATGGTCTCGATCTCCTGACCTCGTGATCCGCCCGCCTCGGCCTCCCAAAGTGCTGGGATTACAGGAGTGAGCCACCGCGCCCAGCCTGGTTCTTTCCCTCTTAAGCATCAGAGACTGGATCTTTTGCTTGGCATGTGACAGGAATTCGAGATAGGAGAGCGTTTTTCTGGGATACTTTTTCGGTACCCTACACTGTGTCAACATAGGACATTATTTTGACACTTCACTTAAAAATAAGCCTCCTGATTCCTGAGAAGGCCATAGATTTATTTTTCTTTAATAATGAGTAATTTGTCTTGGGTAAACTATCTTTAATAAATATTACTTTTTGTCTTGTCTTTTACAAATAAGCATAGTCTTATTTTTTCTAATCTTAGTACTTTTGATTGTTTAATATATCAGTTTTTAAAATTGAGGCATAACTTGTATGTAGCAAAATACACAAATCTTAAGCATACAACTCCATCATTTTTTTCAACATTTTATTATAAACATTTTCAAACGTACAGAAAAACCGAAAGCATTGTAAAGTGAGCATCCTTCTACTCACCACCTAGATTCTACAACGAACATTTTGCTACAGGTACTTCATCGTATCTATACATCTTCATATCCCTCCATTCTTCCACCAGTCCATCTTATTTGATACCTTTCAAAGCTGTAGGCATCAGTACACGTTGTCCCTAAACACTTCACCATGCATATCATTAGAGTTACGTGTGTTTACTTGTTAAGCTAAAATTTGCGCACAATAAAATGCATAAATATGAAACATAAAATGTTGAACATAAAACACATATTTTTATGATTCCTTTCACATGAGATTCATAGATGCCAGAATAACAGTTACCTTTTTAGGGGAAGTGGTAAGAATGCAAATATTTTATATCTCTGTCTAGATGGTGTTTTCATGAGTGTATAGTTTAAAATTCATTCATGACATGTTCATACATTGGAATATTATTTACCAATAATAAAGAACAAACTAACATATAAATGCTCCTCACATGATTTTACAAATGTATGTATCTGTGTCCTATAAGTTCATTAAGGTATGAAATGTCACTGTCACCTCAGACAGTTCTCTCATGCCCCTTCCCAGTCAAACCTAACCCTAACCGAAAAGGAAACCACAATTTTGAAAAATTTTGCCATAGAAAGTACAGCCGTGGTATGGGGATTTGTGGATGGTCCGGAAACCCTTCAGGGGACCATGGGGGTCAAAGCTATGAGTAGTGTTATTATAATACTCGTATTTTTATAATACTGCTTTGATATTTTCCCTTTTCTATCTCATTCTCTTATGAATGGGGGTTTTCAGATGCTACAGTAATTTCTTGCATTGTAGTATTGCTCCTGGGTTCTGTATTTAAGTGAGGATGATGAGCTGAGGAAAGAATGAATACTTTAAAACATGATCTAAGACAGCATTCTCCATCCTACTGGACAAAATACCCCCCCCTTTTTTTTTTTACAACAAATATTTAATCATAGCCCTATTATTTTCCTGCGATGGAATTCATAGATTAAAATAACCATCTTAGGCCGGGCACAGTGACTCATGCCTGTAATCCCAACACTTTGGGAGGCCGAGGTGGGCAGATCACCTGAGCTCAGGAGTTCGAGACCATCCTGGCCAACATGGTGAAATCCCACCTCTACTAATAATACAAAAATTAGCTGGGCATGGTGGCACTTGTAATCCCAGCTACTTGGGAGGCTGGGGCAAGAGAATTGCTGGAATCCGAGAGGCGGAGGTTGCAGTGAGCTGAGATTGTGCCACCACACTCTAGCCAGGGCCACACAGTGAGACTGTGTCTCAAAAAAATAAATAAATAAATAAGTAAAATAATCATCCTAAACATACAATTTTTAAAAATAAATCAATATAATGTTCTAGCTTTGATATAAAGGAGAAATAAAAGTAATTCATAATGAATATGTATTTTAATATGTAAATTGAATTCAGAAACAGATATGAAAATCCGTCTGTCTTCTATTAAACTAAACATTAAAGGCATTTTTAAAAATATACAAGTGCCATTCTTTTAACTTTTTTTGTTTTGGAAAGTATTATTTTTCATAAAACATGTTATATATTCTAATATGTAAGGTTTATTGTCATTTTTAATGAATTATGAATCTCTTAAGTATCTCAGTATAAAATATAATATGGTAAATGTACATATATATAACAACATAAAGCAAAACTTTTTGGGGTTTTTTAAAATAATTATAGTTTTTCAACTGTATAAGGATACTGAGACCAAAAAATTTGAGAATCAGTGGTTTAGCTCATACTAGAACAATATAAACGGATTATATAGAGAGTGTGTGGCTTTAAAAAAAAATCTGGTGTTTATTTTACTCAGGATAATGTTTCTGAGATGTGTCCATATATTAGTAGTTTGTTCCTTATTATCAATAAACAATATTCCATTGTATGAATATACCACCAATGAATTTTAAAATATCCATGAAAATGCCATGTAGATAGGGAAATACAATATTTGCATCCTTACCACCTTGACCCCAAAGGTAACTGTTATTCTCCATCTAAGAATCTCACATGCAAGGAAACAGAGTGTGTTCTTTTATGTCTGACTTCTTTAATTCAACATTATGCTTGTAAGATTCACCTGTGCTGTGGCGAATGGTTTGTTCCTTTTCTTTCCTTCTAACGCTAGTTCTTGTTCTAGTGTCCACCTCTATCTGTGCTCTTTTGTTCTCCTGTATTTTCCCATGGAATAGCTTTTAATCTTCTGTTTCTACACTCAGACATACTCGTGATACAAAGGTGGAAGCATCTTAACAACTTCATTATGCCTTCAGTGTAGTCAGCCTTCAGAATTTACATATTGAAATTCAGAGTCATTATGAATTGCCTTCTTTGGTTTCTCCTTTACATCACTGTTAGGACATTATATTGATTTTTAAAAAATTCTATATAAAAGCCTGGCTGTTTTATCTGGATTCTATTTCAGGGGATTAAAGGAGGCATTATTAAATATTAGCTGTTAAAAAGCAGGGGAACATTGAGTCCAACAGGATTCAGACTACCTCTTTAGATCATATTTTAGAGTATTTATTCCCTTCTGATCTCATCATCCTCGATGAGATACAGAACCTGGGAGCAATAACATTATAATACAAAGAATTAATCATTTGCTTCACAAGAACATGCTTTTAATAAGTGTATCATTTATTTTACAAATGGCATTTTCCCAAGAGATGACATTTCTGGCCAGTTGACCAAAATTTTTGGTGATGGGTAGAAACTTCATGTTTGAGGATTGACATCTTGAATTTGAATATGTAAATTTGAATATTAATTTATAGAGGAAAATTTGAATATTAATTCATAGAGGATGTTATTCATATCTCCACAGTATCTCATTTGCATGAGTTAATATTAAATGAGCAAAGTGTCCATTTTTCTCATTCTTAACACTTTTTTTTTTTTTTTTTAGACGGAGTCTTGCTCTGTCGCCCAGGCTGGAGTGCAGTGGCCAGATCTCAGCTCACTGCAAGCTCCGCCTCCCGGGTTCACGCCATTCTCCTGCCTCAGCCTCCCGAGTAGCTGGGACTACAGGCGCCCGTCACCTCGCCCGGCTAGTTTTTTGTATTTTTTAGTAGAGACGGGGTTTCACCATGTTAGCCAGGATGGTCTCGATCTCCTGACCTCGTGATCCACCCGTCTTGGCCTCCCAAAGTGCTGGGATTACAGGCTTGAGCCACCGCGCCCGGCCAACACTTTCTAAATTCATATCTCAAGAAGTTCTTTTATTCCAAGAAAATGATCCAAACGTTATTAATTGCGAAGTATACTCACTAATTTTCACTTTGGGGAAAATAACTAAAAATGAGATCTCTGAAGTTAGACTACCTTGATTTTTAATCAGGCTCCCCCACACCAGTCACTCCATGTATGCCTCAGTTTTCTTATCTAGCAAATGGGGTAATTGTACCTAGTTAATACTACTAATTGTACCTGGTTAATGTGGTTTTTGTAACTATTAGATGGAACGTGAGATACTTAGAATAGTACTTTTAGTAAGCTTTTAGTAAGAGATCTGTGAAGAGTAGCTTTTGGTTATTATTGGCTATTATGGCTTCAGAAATAATAAATATAAAGCTAATAGTAATAGTAGCTATTACAGCTTTAGAAATATGAACAAATGATGAGATTAGGACTTGTTCCTCTGAATTTTTTGGAATTAGTTTTCTTAATAGTCAACAAGTATATATTGACTATTAGATGTGGATACTTTGGAATTAAAGATGCAAATGAGTAATTCACACTCCTTAGAGTGAGCTCATGGCATTGTCATTTTAACCATATGCCCAAAAATGGTTCTATTTAAATTCCACACAAGAGAAGTAGCAGTGTTATATAGAGCATTGGGTTTTTGTAGCCATTTGGATTTGAAAATTAGGAGCATATTAGTAATCTTAGTAGGAAAAGCCAGAGGAATGAAGAGATAGGAAGGAAGTAGGGAGTGTGTATGCGGCTGGGGGAAGTTTGAATGAGCATGGAATAGAATGGACATCTTAGGGGAGATCCTTCTCTAAGGCATCTAGAGGAGAGGGCAGTGGACTTCACACACTGGAGGGCTGACCCCTGGAGGTGACTGTGGAGGGAGGGACAGGCCCTCGGGTAGAGTCAGAAGATGAGTCGTGACTGCAGAGGGACACTTGGACTCTGGGACTGCCTTTGGTGAGTTGACCCAGGGACTAAGGGGAGAAAGTTTGAAATTGTTGCTAAGGGGAGTGAGCAAAGCAGCCTGGGATTATGTGAAAAAGAACACACAAATAAACAAAGTGCTGAGTGGTCCTGAAAGCCCATGGGATGAGAGACTTTACAGTGTGAGAACATGGTAAGGCTTTAAAAAAAATTGTTTTTTCTCTTTCATATCTTTATTGTAATTGCTTATTTTAACACAAAATGAAATTCATGATAGCTAACACTTACATAGACTTACTCTATGCCAGGCACTGATCTGGTGTAAATACTTTACATGTGCCATCACATTCCATTCTCCCACTAATTTTCAGAGGTAGGTAGTATCCTTCTCAACACTTTACAGATGAGGAGACAGAAGCACTGAGATATTTAGTAATGTAACTAGGAGGGGAAATAGGATCTGAACCCAGGCAGTCTGAGTCCCAAGTCTGTGTTCTTAATTATGTAATGATGGTATTTTGCCTCAAAAAGCAAGCAAACACACACACAAAGAAACCTTAGGGATGGTTTGGAAGGAAACACACACAAAAAACAGTACAACAAAGTATTATGCAGGTCATTGATTATCAGAAAATGACTCTCTCCCAAAGCAAAGAGAGATGATTATTGAACACTTAGTTTGAGCCAGTTACTATCTTTTTTTTTTTTCTTTTTTTTTTTTTTTTTTGAGACGGAGTCTTGCTCTGTCTCCCAGGCTGGAGTGCAGTGGCTGGATCTTAGCTCACTGCAAGCTCCGCCTCCCGGGTTTACGCCATTCTCCTGCCTCAGCCCCCTGAGTAGCTGGGACTACAGGCGCCTGCCACCTTGCCTGGCTAGTTTTTTGTATTTTTTAGTAGAGACAGGGTTTCACCGTGTTAGCCAGGATGGTCTCGATCTCCTGACCTCGTGATCCGCCCGTCTTGGCTTCCCAAAGTGCTGGGATTACAGGCGTGAGCCACCGCGCCTGGCCTGCCAGTTACTATCTTAAGCCATTTACATTACCATCCCCATTTTAATCCTCATAACTCTAATATGTAGGTGCTGTTACTTTCACCCCTGTTCACACATGTGGAAACCAGCAGGGCATTAATCTTTCTAAGGCCACACAGCAAATAAGAGGCAAAAACATGGCACAACCCCAGCCTCTTGATTGTCATAGGGATGGCCCTTAACGTGCCATTTTTTCTTCTGGTTGGTAGGTTAGCAACCAGCTTTCTAATTGCATTTACTGTTCTCTTTAAAGCAGCTTTGACTATGATAGACAGCAAACATACCTCTCCTCTACCACCTAAGTTTCAACAGAAAAACTGTTGGTTTGAAGGACATGCAAGAGCATAATAGACATAACCCGCAGAAAGCAGAGTGTGAAGGTCCCCAAAACCCAAGGGCAGTATTGTCATGGGTAAATACAGCCGATGGAGCATGCCGGTGAAATGTTGCATTATCATCTTGAACCTTAAACTTCAAGGAAATTAAATAAAAATCAGTAACCTCAAAGAGCATTTCATTAAATAGACAAGTCTTTATTGTTAAGCCCTTAGCATTTCTCGGCTCAGCAGCAGTTCCTAAGACTGTGTCTGATGGTCTGAATGGATGGTGCAGGCATGTGCTTTACATTTGGAATGTCTTAGAATTGCTTTTTGGAAGCTCCAGTGCCACCAGCTGACTGGAGTAAATTACATGCCTATTCTCACATATTGTCAGACGTTTTCAAACTGTGCATCGAGTACAGCCTAAAGCTCTGGCACACAGCTATGGATACACGTTTATGCTCAACACTGAGAAATTGACCAGAAATAGTCACCAATGCTTCACACTTCCTGAAACTCCTGTGTCTATTCCTCTGAAGTCCCTTTCTCATTCTACCCTCTCCATGACCCAAATTGTCATTTTCTATTCGGCTTCCCCTCCCCACTCCTTTGGATCCTGTTTGGTAGACTTGCTGTAGGAATGCAGAGCAGAATGAAGCACTTTCTTATGAATTCGTAAAGTCCTGATGGTCTTGCTCTGTTATGACCCAAATCTATAGGCGTGCTGGGCAACATCTGTAAAATGGTTCTCTTGGCGCCCTGAAACCTTTGTTGAATTTTGTACAGTAGAGGTTTTGAAATAAGACTTTTTATTTGGAAACAATTATTGAATTGCATGCACTTTTAAGAAGTAATACATGTACCCCTTTACCCAGTTTCCCGCAGTGGTGATTCTCTTTGTGCATTTCCTGTTGTTCAGAATACCTGAAACTGGGTAATGTATAAAGAAAAGGAATGTATTTCTTACAGCTGTGGAGGCTGAAAGGTCCATGGTCAAGGGTCTGCATGTGGTGAGAGCCCTCTTGTTGGTGGGGACTCTCTGCAGAGTCCTGAGGTGTAGGGCAGGGCATTAGATAGTCAGGAGGGCTGAGCCTGGCACCTCAGGTCTCTCTCCTTCTTATAAAGCCACAAGTCCCACTCTGATGATAACCCATTAATCCATCAACTCATTAATTTATTAATCCATGGATAGATTAATCCACTCGTGAGGTCAGAGCCCTTGTGACCCAATCACTTCTTGAAGGTCCGGTCTCTCAATACTGCCACATTGGGTATTAATTAAATTTCAACACGAGTTTTGGAGGGGACACATATTCGAGCCATAGCAGTGGCATCTTGCAAAACTGCACTGGAATATCATGACCAGGATATGGACGTTGATGAAGTCCACTAGACTTACTCAGATTTTCTCAGTGTTACTTGTACGTATGGTATAGTAAGTACAATAAGTAATACAGAGAGATCCCATGTGTGTATGTATTTAGATCTATGTAATTTGACCACATGTGTAAGTTCACCTATCCCTACTACAGTCTCCATTCTGTATCTGGACTGTATCCATTTCTGTAATTATGTCATTTCAAGAATATTCTCTAAATGGAGTCATACAGTATGTAACTATTTGAGGTTTTTCCTTCTCAGTGTAACTCCCTTAACGTCCATACAAATGGCAATATGTATTAATAACTCACTCAGTTGTATTGCTAAGTAGCATGTCACGGTGTGGAGGTACCATGGTTTGTTTCGCCATTCACCCATTGAACGACACCTGGGATATTTACAGTTTGGGGCTTCTATGAATGTTCACGCACAGGTTTTTACATACATGTAAGTTTTCATTTATCTGAAATAAAAATCTGAGTGTAGTTGCTGCATTGTGTGGTAGCTATATGGTTAGTTTGCTAAGAAATAGTAAACTTGCTTTCCAGAGTGCCTGTACCATTTTACATTGTCACCAGCAACGTGTGAGTGGAGAAGAGAGGCTTCCCAGCCTGGGCGCTTGTTGTGGAGAGTATCCCTTGCTGTGGCTGCCCAGCTGCCATGTGTGTGTTGGTGAGGAGGAGAGTCTCATGTTTAGTGAGGAAGGAACGTCCTTCTGTCTGCTGGTTCTCAGTGGACTCCCAATTGGTTGATCCCTTGCCTGTGCTTCCAGGCTTACCTTCTGTTGTCGGTAGGACTCCTGTTCAACTCAGGTAAGGGATGAGCCTGCCTGGACTACCTTCTATGGTAGGTTAGGGGTTAGGAGATACCAGGCCTGGCTTACTTTCTTCTGTTAGTGAGGGAAGGAAGGTAACATGCTTTGTTGCTATCTTCCTCCAGTTCTAGGATCCCTAACCAGTTTTCCTGCTTGTCCACAATAGGCATGTGTTATTACTCATGAGCCTCTGAGTTGGCTGGGTGCTTTTTCTTGTCTTGGCTTTGTTTATCCCTCACCCTAATTGATGCTCAGCTGAAAGTCAAATAGGTGGCTCTGCTGATCAACTGGCTATGGGCTGATCTAGCATGGTCTCAGCTGGCACAGTCATGCTCTTCTCTATGTGGTCTCTGATTCTTCAGCAAGCCCGCCTAGGCTTGTCCATGTGGTGGTTGCAGAGATCCAGGAGAGTGTGGAAGTACACAAGGTCTCTTGGAATTGGAGCTTGGGGTTGGCAAGCCATCACCTCACCTGTATCGTGTGAACCCAAGCAAGTCACAGGATCAGCCCAGAGTCAAGAGGAGAGGAAAGGATGTGCTTCCTGATGGCAGGAATTTCACATTCATATTGCAAAAAGTATAGGTACAGGGGGGCATAAAGAATCGGGGCCATTTTTATAATAAACTTACTTCACCCTCATTGTCGCCCATATGTATGACTGAGTTCATCTCTTGGGGTTCTGAATATCTTTAACCTATCTGGACGTTGGTTACAGGGACTGACATCCAAATCATTTTGATTCACAGGATGGATTTAATTTTTGAAACCATCCATATGGAAGGAAATATGCTTTGTCTTCTCAGATATTGGTATTTTTTCCAGATTATTTCTCGACATGTTTCTGCATTTTTCAGTTGTCCTTTTATAAGTGTGTAGCTTTGTTTTCCAATTTTTTTTAATGTGGTAAAATATAGATCATCAAAAATTTACTGTCTTAACCATATTTGAATGTATACTTCACTGCCATTGAGTACGTTTGTATCATACAACCGTCACCCCTCCCCATCCATCTCCAGAACTCTTTTCATCTTGCAAAACTGAAACTCTATATCCACTGAACAGTAACTCCTAATTCCCTTCTTCCTTGAGCCCTTGGCTACCACCCTTCTACTTTTTGTCTTATGAGTTTGTCTACTCCATGTACTTCACATAAATAGGATCATACAGTATTTCTCTTTTTGTGACTGGCTTCTTTCACTTAGCATAATGTCCTAAAAATTCATTTGTATCGAAGCCCATGTCAGACTTTCCTTCCTTTTTAAGGCTGACTGATAAAGAGGGACCTGCTTCTGTCATGTTGCTGTTTTTTGTTTTTTGTTTGTTTGTTTTTTCCCCTATATGCCTTATTGCTTTTTTGGTCCTCCATTTTCTTCATTAGTCTTCTTTTGTGTTCAGTTGATTTTGTGTAGTGAAATGTTTGAATTTTTTTCATTTTTTAAATATTCTACATCTGTTTTTCTTTTTTCTTTTCTTTTCATTTTTTAAGACAGAGTCTCACTCTGTTGCCCAACCTGGAGTGCCGTGGTGCAATCTTCGCTCACTGCAACCTCCACCTCCTGGATTCAAGCAATTCTCCTGCCTCAGCCTCCTGAGTAGCTGGGATTACAGGCACCCGCCCCCACGCCCGGCTAATTTTTGTATTTTTACTAGAGACGGGGTTTCACCATGTTGGTCAGGCTGGTCTCAAACTCCTGACCTCGTGATCCACCCGCCTCGGCCTCCCAAAGTGCTGGGATTACAGGTGTGAGCCACCGCACCCGGCCACATCTGTTTTTCTTGTAGTTACTATGCAGATGACATTTACTATCCTAAAGTTAGATACTCTAATTTGGATTTATACCAACTGAACTTCAATGTTATACAAAATGCTACTCTTTTATATCTTTATTCCCACTGTCTGTTTTCAGTTATTGATGTCACAAAATCACATCCATGGTATGTCCAAAAACATCAATAATTAAAAAAAAAATGCATTATCCTTTTAAATGACATAGAAAGCAAAATGTGGGGTTACAAACCAAAGTTACAATGATACTACCTTTTGACTAATAATTGTTTGTTTTTTTTTTTTAAATGTATTAGCATCTTAAATCATATACAAAAAAATGGAGTTACAAACTGGTGCTAAAATATTACTAGCTTTCATAATTGCTTATGTATTTACCTTTACTGAAATCTTTATTTCTTCATACAGCTTCAAGTTACTATCCAGTGTCTTTTCATTTCAACCAGCAGGGCTCCTTTTAGCATTTTTTGCAGAGCAGTCTACAGGTAACAAACTCCCTCAGCTTTCATTTATCTGGAAAGTCTTAATTCCACCCTCACATTTGAAGTCCCATATTCCTAGCTGTAAGATTCTTGGTTACAGGGTTATGCTTTTGTTTTTTCAAATTTTCTGATAAGAAATCTGCTGATAATTTTATTGAGGATCCCATGTATCATGATGAGTCACTTCTGTTTCACTGCTTTCAAGATTCTCTCTTTGTATTTGGCTGTGGGAAGTTTAATTCCAATGTGTCTCAATGTGGGTATCTTAAAGTTCTTCCTACTTAGAGATTATGAAACTTCTTAGATGTTTTGTATTCACATCTTTCCTCAAATTTGGGAAGTTTTCAGCCATTATTTCTTCAAGTATTCTTTCTGTTCTTCTTTCTCCCTCTCTTGTTTTTCTAGGACTCCCATAACACATATGTTTGTCCTCTTTATTGTGCCCCTCAAGTCCCTTATGCTCTGTTCGCTTTTCTTCAATCTTTTTTCTTTCTATTCCTGAGATTGTTTTGTTTTGCCCTATCTTCACATTCACTGATTCTTTCTTCCACCTCATTAAAATTGCTTTTGAATCCCTCTAGTAAATTTATCACTTCAGTTTTACTTTTCTGCTCCAGAATTTCTTTTTGGTTTCTTTTTTGGTTTTCTATCTTTATTTATATTTCCATTTTATTCAAACATTGTTTTCTTGGCTTTCTCCACATCTGCCTTTATTTCTTTGAGCATCTTCAAGACAGTCGTTTTAAAGTCTTTGTCCAGTATATCTGCCCTCAGTCTTTTTCAGGGACAGTTACTGTTTTATTTATTTATTTTTCTTTAAATGAGTAATACTTTCTTATTTCTTTGTATGCCTTGTGATTTTTTTGTTGTTATTGGAAAGTGGATGTTTGAATCTAATGAAGTAATCTGGAAATCAGATTTCCCCCTTATCCAAAGTTTGCTATTTTTGTTTTCTGTTTTGCTGGTTGTAGGCTGTTACTGTGCCATAGATCAGCCTAAGGTATATACGTAAAGTCTTCTCAGGTCTTTTCTGAGCCTCTGCCTTTTTGCTGGGCATGAACAGTCACTTCCTAATTTTCCTCATATATGCAGTTGCTTTTGAATATCCTAGTCTTCAATGTCTGGTTCCCGAAAGAAGAAAAAGAAGAAAAAGAAGAAAATCAGGGGATAAAAGAATACTGGCCTTTTAAATCTCACGGAAGTCACTTTAGGTGGTTGGTGGAGGCTTGCAACAGTGGGGGAAGGTGCAGCAACAGTGGCCACTGGCCTCTTTGTCTGCATCTCTTGATCAAAAGCAGCAATCAGTGATAAGAACAGATGTCTGGTTTTTGGAGGACAGTGTCCTTTTTGCCTACCAAGACTCCTGCAAACTGTATGCCAAGCTGCTCCAGGAGCATGTGCACAGCTGCCTGCCATGGGGCTGAGGTGTGGGATAGGTAGCTCTATTATGCCAAGAGCTTCAATTAACTGAAAATAACTTCAGTCTACTGTCCAAGCCTTCTTCTGGAAGTTGCAAGCCTTAAGTAGCCTCCAGAGTTCCAAAATAGTTATACTGGACAGACTCTGCCAGTGCAATTGTTGTCCAGGTGGGAATACAGACTCCTGGTTCTCTCTCCTCTGCCATCTTCCCAGAATCATCCTCTGGATCATTTCTATAGCTTGAAAAAAAATAATTGTGGAATTTGGAGGTATTTTTCTAGGCTTTATGATCTTCTCCTGAATGTTACTCTTTGTCCAGCCTTTTTAAATTTGTGGTATTAGTATCCAGACAACCGTGATCCTCCAATCAGAAATATGATAGCAACTCCAAGTCTGACAAACCATGATGAGACTACTTCTAATTGGGATTGTTAAATTAGCACACTCATGCATTCCTGTGAGGGAAGCCTTTTGCTTCTGTGGTGGGTCGTCTGTGGAGGGCGCATCTGCCGGGGACCTGTGAAGGCTGGGCAGTGCCTCAGTGCCGGTCAGCGGCAGGGTCAGCTTACTGGGAGCCCTGTTTGTGCTGCCCCACACCAGTTCCTGGAGAAAATCACCTTCAGAAAGGCTCAGCTGGCGATTTTGGAATTACCTGGGTCGTTCTGAATGTGCTATTGGTTTTCAGTAAATACAGGTCAAATTAGAGGTTTAGAAATAGTTTAAGGTGTTTGGCTGTTTGAGCTCCTAATAGTCTTTCTTCATTGTTTTGGCCCTCTTGGGTTCTATTAAGTTGGACCATATGTAGTTGTCATTTTGTAAGTCCAAAGCAATGGAATTGTGGCAACTGTCTATGGTTCACCCTAATACTTTACATTTTACCTGCAGCAGATTGTGGCTTTGTTTGGTTGCCTTTTCAACTTTCAAAGAAAGCCTTTTTTTTTTTCTCTCTCTCTCACTATTTGAAGGCTGTTTCCCAGGCCAGACGTTATCTCCAGCTCTGACACATAGGTGCTTGACCTGGTCATTCACACCGATGTTTCTAAATCACCCTTTCGTACCATTTTTATTTATTAGTACCTCTTTAAATGAAAGAATTATTTGATAAAGTCTTGACTCTCTTTCCTACAAGTTGTTTGTGACCAGTATTTGCACTGATTCTCAAAACAAGTGAATCTTCCACCAGTCCCTATCTGTGATCCTAATCATGTGTAATGTATTTCCCACCCTGTGTTATCCACAGGATTCTTCATTCATCACCTACGATGCATCAGGTAGAGTGCCAGACACTGGAATCAGAAATATGATAGCAACTCACGTATGCTGTGTGATCAGTAACTATCTGTTGAATGAATACATGACTGAGTGTGAGTTAATGAATGAATGAGTTGCATTTGCTTTGGAGGAGCTGTCTGTCTTCAGGAGAGAGAAACTTATAAGCAGACATTTTCAATTCGGTGTGCAAAGGACAATAATAGATGTGTATACAGAGGGCCTTGGGAACACTGCAAAGATGTTTGTTTTTCATATGCACTGAACCCACATTCTACTTCCCAGTTGCATGCCGAAAATCTATTCTGTCAGATTTGTGTTTTGATCACTCAAGGCCTCTGTTACCAGAACAAATTATGCAGATTTCTCAATCACATTTGACATTTCTGGCTCAATATTATGAACCCGATCAGATCCCGTTGTTGTGTCATATATTTTGGATGTATGTCTTCCCCACCTATCTCACAGGTTTGTTGTGAGGCATAAATGAAAATAGTATGTGAATATGTGTAAACCACTATGCAGAAAACATGCAGGTTAAGCTGTCACTAGTTGTTCATCACTGTCTACGGTAACTGACCTAGAAAACAACAACCACTAGGAACAAGAAAAGAAGATTTTTTTTTTTTTTTTTACTGGAAGAAATACAGTAGATACTCAAATTCAAATTGCATGCCAATAGAATAGTTTCCTGGACAAGGATGAATCGAGAAAGGACATTTAACAGAAATTGACCTTGTTTTTGTTACAGTGACCTGAGAATGTCAGGCAGTAGTCTTGCATAACTACCATATAGTGAAACTTCTGAAAATCTCCATGGTAACATGCAGAGAACTGTATCATAGAGCGCGGTGTATACCTCCACGGACTGTGATCCAGGAAGAAAGATCTGTTTCCACTCCCACACATACTTGCTCACAGGTTCACCTCTGTTCTATCCTAGCACCTCAGACACTTGCTTCCTCACTGGTAATTGTGATGATATTTTTCTCTAAAAATCTATTTTGTAACTCATTCTTTCTGATTTTACTCTCGACCCCCTTGGCACCTACATTGGATGAGATAAAGGTGTCACTGTAGGGCTATAAACTTTGTTATGATGAAGACACTTGAGACATAAAATGTATGCTCTAACTGCAGACCTGTGCAGAACGCGAGTTTGAACTTCAAGTGACTTTTGTTCCAGCCTTGATATTCAGATGCAGTGCACTAATTTGCCCTTATTGGCATCCTGCTTAATAGATATTCCTAAGCCTTTTTACAAATAGTTGAATGTTTGAGGAAGACTTTATGGCTGTCCAAGTGTTTACTCATATAATCCAGTTTGATCCTCACCTTGTGAGATAGTCAGGGTCGGTAGGATGGTTGTCATTTTACAGATGAGGGAACATTTTCTGATGGGAATTCGCCAACCTGTGGCTGAGCTGGAACCAGAACCCAGGCCTGTGTCCTTGTACTCAGGTTGCCACAGCATTCCTCCTGATGTGCCCAGCAGCAGGATTCTAAGGGACCTAAGCCCCCTCTGCCAACAGTGTCCCCTCTTAGCTACTGGTGTGATATGTAGCTGTGAGTCCAGGGTGGGTATTCATATATTTTTGATTGACCACCAGCTTAAAACTTCCCATGCCACACCACACCGCACATCTATATCTTACTTTGCAATCATTATCATAAGATCAGGGACTTTACAGAAAGTCGTCCTTAAAGTGTTGCTAAAAATACATGGCAACTGCAAAAGGAGACATGGTCCTTTTCTTATTTCTTCTCCCCTGATTATAAACAATAAAAGCCACAGCTTCGTGCTGAGAAAGGATCAGCAGGGAATGATGGACATTGTGATTTGGCAGCTGACGTTTTCTAACATGACTTTTTTTTTTACATAAGTAATTTGAAGTTTTTGTTGATTATTGTCTTCCCTTCCTTTCTGACAGAGTAACATTTTTTTTTTGCCCATAAAAATCAAGTATAGCAATGCATTTCCCATGCCATCGTGTCTCCCATCTTGTAGCAACCTGTAGTGTATAAAATGAAAGCCTTCCCACCTTTACACAAATATTTGTTTTCCTTATTAAGAAAGAAAGTTCATCTGAAGCTGGAGGTTTTTTTTTTTCTTTTCCTAACTAATATTAGTCCATATTTTAATAGTAGTTTCCTAAAGAACATATGTCAGCATTAAAAAGAAAGGTGATACTATGTTTTAGAAAATGCCCTCATGGCTTAGATTTTAAAACTAATGCTTCTGTTAAATGTTTTGGGTTTGAACAAAAAGCCTCCTCGAGAAATGCTATTTCCCATTGCACGATTTCTTAAGTGTCTGGGTTAAAGTTCATATTCTCTATCTTTTTACATCTGGCAAATAGACCCAGAGAATGTTTTTGTTTCATCTAACAGTTATATCTACAGATCTGACCAGACTGCCTGCACACATCTATATTTTTGCACTGACAGCATAAGTGTATGTTTTGTATTTCATTGTAGCGAAAGTACTTCGCATATGCTTATAGTAGGTTGAAGTATTTTTAGACCAAACGTGAATCCACCATGTTCCATAAACTAAAATATATTTAATCTCAGCAGAGTAGACTTGGCGGAATGGCTGACTTTAAACATAAGCTTAAACAAAATGATGAGTTCATAATTATTTAATGTAAACTGAATAAGGTTGAAGGGCCCTGTGGGGTCGATTTCAAAGTACTTCAATGATTACACATTATAGACTGCCTTTCCAGTAAAACACTATTCAGGTGGGAGACTGGCTGGCAGCACTATAAAGTACCTAAATGGTTTCAGACTAAAGAATCTGTTAGTTTTGTAGGTTTAACATTCTTGACACTTAATAGGATTTGAGATTCCATTGTAGCAGCAGCTTTTATTGCATGATACTTTAATTGACTGCCTTAGAGTAAAATGAAATTAACAAAGGCAGTATTAAATTATGGATGTTCCTTTTTTTATCATTTGGCTAAGAATTCTGCAGAGTTTCTTTTCTGATTATATTATTTTAAATTGATTGATATGAAAAAATAAACACACTATCTTTAGGACTAGGTATACCATCTGGTCCAAGAAATTCTGAATAGATTGTATACAGAGCTGGAGTTGGCCAAGTTGTCTCTCCTACGCTTCAGAAAGCAATTACATTAGGGCTAGAGTAGTTTAAAAATGGCCTGCAATAAATCCCCATTCTTGAGTGGATAAGAGCAAGGCAGCTCTGTCTTCTATGTTGTAGCTACCAGAGTGACAACGTATTCTGAGACAGATGGGAGACAGTGAATAGTAGTTGGTTTTTGTTTGTGAAGTACTGTGGCAAAGCCAGTAACCCATTTTTTTTAAATCAAGGACAAATTTAACCAAATCTGACCTGTTTATGTTTAAACATCCATGATTGGAAAACCATTTTCATATTTGTATATTGATGATCTTTATATTGCTTCTCCTTTTCTCTAATACTATTTAAAATGAAAATAATCTGCAACTAAATCAAAATCTTGAAAAAAATAATAAAACTAAGATGATGAGCATGATATAAGCAAGATAGTAGAATCAGAAGCCTCAGTCTCTACTCCCCTGACCCCACACACACAAAAAGGTGAACTTACAGCTGTCCACAGACTAGAATATCTTTTTGAAAATGTCAACACTTGGAAACAAGCCTGAGAAACCTGTGTGGTCTGCATAATTGAATGAAATCTGAATTAGGAGGGTGAGAAAAATGGTCTCACTCTGACCACACTACCCCTTCCCATCTCCCAAGTTGGCACAGCGCCAGACTGAGAGGATTTTCCTGGACCAACAGTTTCTGCAGCAGGGAAAGAGAACCAGAGGCAGTCATCTAGTGATGCTAATGTTCCAGGATGCTTCACAAGAAGCCCACTCTAGTCTCACCTCATAGGAAACACTAAGAGAAACAGCTTGGCCACAGTGCCTAGGGTCAGGTAGAAACAGAAAGGAGGCAGAGGTCATGGTTACCAGCACATGGATCTTAGAGGTACCTCTGTGTTTCTGGCAGCTGTGGCTCCCAATAGCAGATACCAGCCAATTTCATAACCCACATGCAAAGCTGAGCTGGTTGCCTTCATTAACATGGTGGGAATTTCAACCTAGTCTGAGTTCCTAGAATGCTGTTCTCCCTGGCTACCCCCAGAGCCCACCCAACAAGCCTGCACAGGCTGGACGATATTCACCTCCTCCCATTTCAGAGAAGCAAAGGGCTAGACCAGCTTGACCCAAGAAGTCAAGCTGTGGTTCCACCTAGCTAAAAGGCCCACCCAACCACCCTGTGCAGGCAGGGACTCCCACCTCCTGACATTTTGGAGAAATGCAGTGGCTAGTCTTGCTTGATCCAGAAGGTCAAGCTGCAGCTCTCCTCAACCAAAAATCCTGCCCAATGACCCCACCCTAGCAGGGAGACTCCCACCTCCACAGATTTCAGAGAAATGAAGAGGTTAGTTCAGCTTTACCTAGGAAGCCAAGCAGTAGTTCCACTCAGCCCAAAAGCCCACCCAGTGACTCCACTAGGCAGGGAGACTCCCACCTTCATGGATTTCAGAGAAGCATAGAGGCTAGACCTGCCTGACCAGGAGGTCAAACAGCCACTCAGCTCAGTCGAAAGCCCACCTCATAGCTCCACCCTGACAGTGAGGAAATCCTGAATCATGAATTTTCTAAGGAACATAGCCTCTTGTCTGCTTGTCCCAAGCAGTGACTCCACTAACCTTAGAGAACAGCCTATAGCCCTGCCCAACTGTAAATATCAATAGTGGCCAAGGAATACATCCTATAACTGGCCTGACCAGAAGTCATTGCAGTACTCAGCCAGCAATCTCATCAAATAGGGAAGCCAGGCCCACAACTGCACCTGACATCAGAGCAAGAGAAGCAGCCCAACTAAGTTGTAAACTCACATTAAGCTCTGCCTGTCCAGGATTATCACCAGATGGCCCTTCCAGAATCACAGTCTAGATGAGATAGTGGAAATCTATTCCTGTCAAAGAACACCTGTAAAGGCCAGAAAAGGGGACTGTCTTCTCAAATGTGCAGATAACACAAGGATTACAAAGAATCAAGGGAATCGTGACACCTACAAAGAAAACTAATAAAGCTTCAATAGTAGACCCCAAAGAAATGGAGATCTATGAAATGGTTGACAAAGAATTCAGAATAGTACTCATAAAGAAGTGAGTGAACTACAAGAATCTATGGATAGAAAATTGAATAAAATTTAGAAAACAGTACACAAAGAAAGCAAGAAATTTGACCAAAAATATAAACAATAAATAATAATAATTAAAAAAGGACAGAAATCTTAGAGATGAAAAATACAGTGGCTGAATTGAAAAATTCAGTAGAAAGCTTTGGTAGAAGACACTGTCAAGCAAAAGAAAGAATTAGTGATCTGGAAGACAGAACATTTGAAATAATCGAGAAGAGCAAAAAGACAAAAGAACGATAAAGAATGTAGAAAGCCTATGAGAGTTATGAACACTGTCAAGAGATCATACTTTCGTATAGTGGGAATTAAGGACAACAGAGAGAAAAAAGCATGAGAAAGCATATTTAAAGAAATAATAGCTGAAAACTTCTCTGATACAGGAACAGATGCCAATACCCATGTTTTAGGCTGTTCTTGCATTGCTATAAAGAAATACCCAAGACTGGGTAATTTATGAAGAAAAGACGTTTCATGGGTTCATGGTTCTGCAGACAGTGCAGAAAGCACGGTACCAGCATCTGCTTCTGGTGAGGGCCTCAGGAAGCTTACAATCTTGGCAGAAGGCAAAGGAGAAGCACTTGTCTCACATCACTAGAGCTGGAACAAGAGGTTACCGGAAAAGGTCTCCAATTCTTTCTAACAACCAGATCTCACGTGAACTCATTACCATGGGGAGGCAGTAAGCCATTCATGAGGGATCTGTCCGCATGACCCACACACCTCCCACTAGGCCTCACTCCAACAATGACAATCACAGTTTACCATGAGATTTAGAGGACAAATATCAAATCATATCAACCCAAGTACAGAAAGCAGAGTTCTCCAATCAAATTCAACCCATAGAAGAGTTTACCAAGGCACATAGTAATGAAATTATCAAAAATCAAAGACAAAAATTCCGAGAGCAGCTGTTTCTCCTAGTGTTTCCTATGAGGTGAGACTAGAGTGGGCTTCTTGTGAAGCATCCTGGAACATTAGCATCACTAGATGACTGCCTCTGGTTCTCTTTCCCTGCTGCAGAAACTGTTGGTCCAGGAAAATCCTCTCAGTCTGGCGCTGTGCCAACTTGGGAGATGGGAAGGGGCAGTGCAGTCAGAGTGAGACCATTTTTCTCACCCTCCTAATTCAGATTTCCTAATTCAGACTCCTTTGTATACTTCATATACAAAGGAGTACCAATACTACCATCAGTGGATTTCTCAGCAGAAGCTATGCAGACATGGAAAGAACAAGATGGTATATTCAAAGTGCTGAATTTATATTTATATTTTACAATAAAGTGTTGAATATCTCACACAAGGGTATCATACTGCATATCAGTAGTTGGGGAAAATATTAAAATTCAAAATTTGAATTTAGTATGTGTTGCTTTTGCATCACTGTAAAGTTGAAAAATTGTAAGTTGAACTCCTATAAGTCAGGAATTGTCTGTACTTCCAAAAATCTTTTTACAAAGCCAACATTACCTTGGTACCAAAGCCAAACAAGAACATTATAAGAAACAGAGTTAAAGGTCAGTGTTCTTGATGAACATAGATGCAAATTTCTCAACAAAATAATAACTGAATTCAACAACACATTAAGGGGATCATTCATCATGATCAAGTGGGATTTATTCTTCAATACAAGGATGGTTCACCATACACAAATCGGTAAATGTGATATATCACATTAATGGAATGAAGGGCAAAAGCCATGTGCTCATTTTGTTAGATGCCGAAAAAGCATTTGACAAAAATTCATCTTTTTATAAAAATTATCAGCAAATTAATTATAGAAGGAGTGGACCTCATCACAATGAAGGCCATATGTGAGAAGCTACACAATTAAAATTATACTCAATGGTGAAAAATTGAAAGCCTTTCCTCTAACATAGCCAAACATGCCTATTCTTGCCACTTATATTTAACATAGCATTGAAGTCCTCACCAGAGCAGTTAGGCAAGAAAAATAAATACAAGGCATCCTAATAGGAAAGGAGGAAGCGAAGCTGTCACTGTTAGCTGATAACATGATCTTTTATATATAGAAAATGCTACAGACCCCACCAAAAAAACCCTGTTGGAACTAATAAATGAATATATTACAGTTGCAGGATACAAAATCAACACATAAAAATCAGTGGCATTTCTATATGCTAACAATATGAACTATCTAAAAGGATATCAAGAGAACAATTTCATTTACAACAGCTACAAAAAATTCTTAGGAATAAATTCAAACAAAGAAGTGAAGACCTTTACACTGAAAACTATAAAATGTTGATTAAAAAATTGAAGAAGATACGAATAAATGGAAAAATATTTTATGTTGATAGATTGGAAGAATTAATATTGTTAAATAGCCATACTACCAAAGCCAACCTACCAATTCAGTGCAATTCTTATCAAAACTGCATACTTTTTCATAGGAATAGAAGAAACAATTCTAAAATTTGTGTAGAAACAAAAATACTCCCAAATAGCCAAGGCAATCATGAGCAAAAGAACAAAGCTGAAGGCATCATACTACCTGGTTTCAAACTATACTACAGAGCTGTAGTAATTAAAACAGCATGGGACTGGCCAAAAGAAACATCAACAGATGAAACAGACGAGAGAACCCAGAAATGAACCCAAGCATATGATTTAAATTTATTTTCTTTTTCTTCTTCTTTATTGTTAGAGAAAGGGTCTCCCTATGTTGCCCAGGCTAGTCTCAAACTCCTGGCCTCAAAGGACTCCTCCCTGAGCCTCTCAAAGTGCTGGTATTACAGGCATGACCCCCCATGCCTGACCCGTTCAACTGATTTTCAACAAAGGTATTATACCAAGAATATGCAATAAGAAAAGGATATCCTCTTCAATAAATTACTTCAAGAAAACTAGATATCCATACACAAAAGAATGAAGTTGGATTCTTATTTCACACCATATATTAATATAAAAATCAGCTCAATGTATTAAAGGCTTAAATATAAGATGAGAGACTGTAAAACTAATCTATAGAGTAAGAAAAAATATTTACAAACCATACATCTGATAAGGGGTTAATATCCAAAATATATAAGGAGCTCAAACAACTCAATAGAAAGAATACAAAAAAAAATCTAATTAAAAAAATGAGCAAGGGAATGAAATAGACATTTCTCAAAAGAAGACATACAAATGGCTGACAGATACATGAAGAAATGGTCACATCAGCAATCACTAAGGAAATGCAAATTGAAACCACAATGAGAAACTACATTTCACACCTGTCAGAATAACTGTTTTCAAAAAGACTATATAACGTGTGTTGACCAGGATGTGAAGAAACGGGAACCCTGTTGGTGGAAATGTAAATTAGTATAGCCATTGTGGAAAACTATGTGGAGATTCCTCAAATAACAAAAAATATAACTACCATATGATCTAGCAATCCCACCTCTGGGCATTTACCGAAAAGATTTGAAATCAGTTTGTTGAAGAGTTGTGTGCACGCCCATGTTCACTGCAGCATTATTCACGGTAACTGAGTTATGGAATCAACCAAAGAGTCCATCAACATAACTGGGTAAAGAAAATGTTGTACTTACACATAATGGAATACTATTCATCCTTAAAAATGAAGGAAATGCTTTCATTTGCAGCAGCATGGATGGAATCAGAGAACGTTATCCTCAGTGAAATAAGCCGGGCACAGAAAGTCAAATACCACACAGTCTCACTCATCTGTGAATCTAAAACAATAACTCATAGCAGCAGAGAGTAAAATAATGGTTATCGAGGCTGGAGGGTGGGGGGAATGGGGAGGTGATGGTCGAAGACTTAAAGTCTCAGGCAAGAGGAATAGTTTTTTTAGTTCTGTTGCTGAGCATGGTGAATGTAGTTAATAACAGAGAATTGTACACTTCAAAATGTCTGAGAGTAAATTTTAAATGTTCTCACCATAAGAATCATTAAATATGTGAGCTGACGGATATGTTAACGAGATTGATTTAATTATTATGCATTTTATTCATCAATCATAACATTACTTTGTACCCCATACATTTATGCAATTGTGAATTGTCAATTTACAATTAAAAAGTTTTTTCAAAGATTTTAAAAAGAGGAGGCCGGACTGCTTAGGACATGTGAAAACAGAAGAGAAAATATAGGAAAACATTTCAAATTAAATAATTATTTTCTTAACAGACTATTGGTGTAACTGCTTTATAAGTAACTGTCTACTGGATAGAAAGGGGGAAGAAATTTGAACATATCTGGGAAATTACTTAGTAAGTTTAGGCATTTAATTTAAAAACATTTGCCCATGATTATAAGACTTCTAACTTCAAAGTATGAAGAGTGAGAAAAAAGACAGCCTCTTAAAAAGGTCCCAAGCATGACAAAAGCAGATCTTGGTTGAGAGTGGTTGCTTCTGCTGTCAGTCACATCACCATCCTGTTCAATGTGAAATTATCTCTTTTTCCTCCATGCAAAATAGTGAGATAAATATTCCTTGAACAAATGTGGTCTTTATTTCAAATTGACAGTTTTAGCGATTGCTTACTTTTATTAGGTTATGGATCTTGTTTTCTGGATTTGTCAAATAATGCAGTTGTGGTCATGTAGGTAACACAAATGTGGTTTCATTGAACATAGGAAAAGCTGGGATTGCAGTGAAGTAGAGAGAGAAGAAGTGCTCTCCTTAAGTACTCCTGCTTTGTTCTTTTCTTTCTTTAGGGTTCTGTCTGTTAATTTCTCTCTTTTACTCTTTCCCTTCTTCCATCCTTGTCAAAAGCATTTATATACTGTACAGAAGCATGTCTTGGATGACTTAAAGTGCAGCCCTCTTTTATAGCTATTATCTTCCTGCATAATCAGTAATCTCTGTTTTCCACTTGTTGCAGAGTTAAACACAGCTTTCTAGTGAATCCTCACTCTAGAATAGAGGAATATGTGATATTAATTGAAACAGACTTCCTACAGGGCATTTTGTAGCTTTTCTCCTCTTTCTCACCTAAAAACATACCAGATAGTTTTGTGTTCAGGACCTTAAATCCTGGCCTAGCGACGGTCATACATTGTGAAACAAATAAGGAGAGAGAAGGTTATAGTTAATACTCTTATAAGCCTCTCCACATACAAGGACACAGATAAAAATGCAAAGACAGCACTGGATGTCTTCTGATTAATCAAGTTAGTTCTGCGTCTCAGTGGATGGACTGAAGTGCAGTACAGCCTA
Organism: Macaca thibetana thibetana; assembly: GCF_024542745.1. Lineage (NCBI taxonomy): Eukaryota > Metazoa > Chordata > Mammalia > Primates > Cercopithecidae > Macaca > Macaca thibetana. The sequence continues at coordinate 149,262,256 of NC_065580.1, forward strand.
TTTTCCTTAATACCGATGAATTTTTATACAGTGAGTACGTTCTCTGGTCCTTCTGTCTCTGATGAAATGGATGTTTGTGTTAGGGCTAGAGGGAGAAAAGAGGCATGCTTTAACTATTATCTGTGCCTGGGCTTTACAGTTTTCCTTTTTAAAACAAGTTTTGGGGAATACACATAGGTAGTACTACTCTACAGCTGGTACCCTACAACTCCTTTGGGATCCTCCAGCTCCTCCACACCCCCACCAACACACTAATCCATGTAAAAGTCATATTACTGGAGCTCTGCCGCATCTTTTCAGATATCAAAGCAAATAGAAGAAATAGAGTATAAACATCGTTCTCTTCCTCTGCACAAACAGAATCGGTAGACATCTCTCCCCATACATTTTAGTGTGGTTGACATAAACATTGTTTTGCTTTTCAGGTTGCAAATAGGAAATGAGACTTGACAATATATTCGTGTCATTAAAATTCTTTATTCCAGAAAAGACTTACTATTGAAATCTCTCTCTCTTTCTCTCTCTCTCTCTCTCTCTCTCTCTCTCACTCTCACACACACACACACACAATCAATCCCATAAAGAAAACTTTTCTCTAGTGTACTATTGCCGTTAGTCTTTCTCCTTTTTCCCACCTAATTACCTGGCATTGTCTGAATGATAATTATAATTGACAAAATTCTTTTCTCTATACATAAGCATCTAAACTCTGATTAACTCAGGAAAGCACAAATAAAATACTTCTTTCATTTGCAGAAAGGCAAGGGTGACAGAACATAGCAACATGATGAAACTGATCACACTGGAGCCTTGTGCACATGCTGTGTTCCTCTCACTTGAGCTTACCCTAGAGATGAACCTGTGTGAAAAGAGGTAAATACCGATAGGAACTGAGGGCAATTCTAGAAAAACTAATGGCATTGGTTTAAAAAAAAAAAAAAATTAAAAATTTAAAAAAATAAAAATAAAAATCCCTTCTCCTCAATTTCTGTATCTAAGTGATTCCTGAAGTACCTTTTTATAAATACGAAGTATCATTCCTCTAAATGATCATTTCTTTTTGTTTTTTTCAGCTGGCCCGAGCCCTACCTGTCCTTTCCTTATAGAATACTGGCCAGGTCACCACAAAACAGTTAACTCGGAGATGCTGTCTGAAAACCTCTCTGAAGTTGACCTGCATGGCAGAAGTGTAGCAAGTCAGCTCTCTCTGCTGTCCCTCACCTGTTCTGTAGCTTTGTGAAGTTCTGCATGAAAGCATTTCAACATAAGACATGGTTTCATTAGGGCCTTCTACCTCAGGACCGCTGGAGTCTGTGTGGCTGTCAGTGTCACATGCGGATGGCACAGAAGCCACTCTCAGAAGTCTGAAGAGAAAGGAACTGAATAGGAGAGTTAGTTTCTTAGAGAGGCAGTGGGAGGACTGCAGGGCAGGCTCTTGGGAGTAACTCTAAGAATCATGCCAAAGACCTCCTGTGCGCCGGGGAGTGGACAGTCTCAAAGCTGCGGCCCCACCTCCCGGCCCCGGGACCTCACTCCCTCTGCTTCGATTGCAGCAGGAAGCCACTCTGTGTCCGCTGGCTCCAGGAGAGAGTGCCCGGGCACCAGCTTCTGCAGCAGCTTCCCCGCCTCTCGACACTTGTGAGTGGCCACTGCTGCCGACACCAGACACCCTCATAGGTGCGCTTGTTGGAAGAACAGCAGAAACCTGGTCTCCCCTTGCATCTCCCTGCATTTCCCGCAACAGGGTGTGCGGTCAGTGTGTGAAACTCCACAAGGAGTCTGAGAAATGCAGTCTTGCGCTTTGTAGCTTCTGCCAGGCCGGAGGGTCTGAGCAGAGGGGATGAGGTGGGGGAGAACAAGTCTCTCTGTGATATCTGCCACCCAGTCTGCATTTGAAGTGCGATTATCTCCCGAAGGCAAAGAATTAGAATTCTGCATGCTGTGTGATTCTGACGCCATTATTCCTATACCTTTTGGTCAGGGGTGTCCAATCTTTTGGCTTCCCTGGGCCACATTGGAAAAACGACTGTCTTGGGCCCCGCATAAAATATACTAACACTACCAATAGCTGATGAGCTAGAAAAAAAAATCCTGTAATGTTTGAAGAAAGTTTATGAATTTGTTTTGGGCCGTATTCAAAGCCGTGCACGGGTTGGGCAAGCTTGCTTTAGGTCATTTGTATGGCGTGTCAAGCAGTGCTACCCAATCGCCCTTGCGTCTCCCAGTTCCCAGAGAAGAGAGAGAATTCAGGCCTGACCCTGTAGGCTGCGTGAGTCTCCTGCTCAGTCCTGAGAAGACGACCCGGGCTTGGGTTGGGATTTAGAGGTAGAATAGGACTATTTGCAGGGGCTCCCCCCGTTCCCTGAACATGGGTTGTCATTGGTTGGCACAAATGCCATGGCTGATGAGCTGTTTTCTGAGGGAGCAGAGCTTGCCCGTATACAAGATATGATAATATTGTTTTTCAAGGGCAGAGCCTGAAAGAATGAAATAGATTGGCCCTAGGGAAGTCCAGTAAGCGGGGAAAGTAATTCCACTTGTAGCTGCTTTTACTACTTTACAGATGTCAATAAGCGTTCCTAAGCAACCCTTCTTACTACTTTACAGATGTAAATAAGTGTTCCTAAGCAACCCTTCTTAAAATTAGTTATTTGAATGGGGCTTTCTGTGTTAGGTTATTTTAGAAACATTGGTCACGTGTACATACTTTGGGAATTAAAAGAGAAAAGTGGTGACAGGTTGAAAAAGTGTATCTAACTTCTGATCAAACATGGAGCATTAACTCTGCACTTGTATCATCTCTTCCTCCTGAAACCCCATGAAAATGATAGAGAAGAAGATCAGGTGTGAGGTAGGAGGGAAAAGGGATTGGAGAGGAGGCAGCAGTGGGCCGTAGATGAGATGGCCTATAAGACCTTTGCAGGATAGAAAGCACTTGGAGACACAGGAGCTGACCAGCAGAACGAGGACTGTTGCAGGCAGAGAGCCTGCAGATCAATTTACCCATGTACCCTGGATGGGCTCAAGGACAGGTAGTTGGCGGGGGTGGTGGGCAAGGGGCAGGGCAAAGTGGCCGGAGTGGTGGGAAGTGTACGCACAGCACGGTCGCCAGCTAACTCTGTGCCATTTCCTGCCACCACCTCTCCTGCTTCCCCGGGACCAAATAGTTATTCAGCGGAGAAGTTGAGAAAGACGACCCCGTACTCCAAATGCCAGGTGTAGCAGAGTGGGAGGTGAGGACCTGAGAGGAGAAGTCTGCAGACTGAATGGTGGGGCCACTATCCTGTTTTCTGCCGTCCTTCCCCAGATACCAGCAACTGATGTTTATGTCACAGTTTAGAAGCCGGGGAGCTGTCTCTGAAGAAATGGAATGGGTTCAGAGAGAAGACTTTCAGATATTTATATCTGAAAACAGAAACCATACTAGGTATTTCAACAGAGAGATTTAACACACGGTATTGATTTCTGGAAAGCCTGCAAGACCAGAAAGGATGTAACCAGAGCTAGAAACTTCAGGAAGCAGCTTCCCTCTCTAGGGCGGGGGGAAAGAAGGGAAGAGGCTGAGACTCTTGGAACCAGTCCCTGGGAATACAGCCCCTCTGAGCTGGCCTCAGGCGTCTGAGCAGGTGGCACCACCTGGTAGCTACCAGAGACTTTGAGTGGCATAGTCGACTTGCCCTGAGAGTGCAGAAGCAGCCAGGGGCTACAGGGCTGCTGCTCCTGGAGCTCAGTATGGGCTGCAACAGTGGCAATGGGGAAAAGCCCCTTCTCCCGCCCTCCAGTCTCCTGTGGCTGCTCATTGGCAGGTTCGAATGAGGAGTCAGCTGGCAAAGGGGTCTCCAAGGCCAGTCTGCAGAGAATAGTGTGGAAAGGTGGTTTTGGAGCTGAGAAATCAGAAGTGAATGGCCCACACAGAGGCAAATACCAGATAACATGGTTAAAAAGTCTGATAGTCGGCCAGGCGTGGAGGCGTGGTGAGACCACATCTCACTAAAAATACAAAATTAGCTGGGCTTGGTGGCTCATGCCTGTGATCACAGCTACTGAGGCAGGAGAATCGCTTGAACCCAGAAGGTGGAGGTTACAGTGAGCCGAGATCATGCCATTGCACTCTAGCCTGGGCAACAAGAGTGAAACTCTGTCTCAAACAAAAACAAAAGTCTGGCAGTGGTTGCTTTTGGGCTGTGGAACTTGGGGCCAGGGAGTTTGGAACAGGGGAATGCCCATTTTGGGGGCAGAAGCTAAAGTGTGTAGAAATTAACTTGACAGTGATCAAAGAGGTAGCCACCCTGCTTGGTTTGAATCACAGCTCCGTCACTCACTCGCTGTGTGACCTTGGGCAAGTTACTTAACCTCTCTGTGCTTCAGTGTCCTCATCAGTAAATTGGGTCTAACAGCAGTGCCTAGTTCCTGGGAGTTACGAAGATTATTTAATACTCTTAAAGCTCTTAGAACAGTGACTGGTATATAGTGAATATTACATAAGTGCTCGTTTAGAAACAAACAAAAAAAAACCCCTGTACCATTAAGGGCTGAGATAACAGACAAAACCTGAGCTTAGGTGAACAGAAGTGTAACCTAGCAACATTATGCTGGGCTAGATCAATCTGCCTGCTGGAACTACAGCCAGTCAGTAGGAGTTGTAGAAACAGATTTAATCCTTGGGAACTGTTTTGAATTATTTAGATATCAGGGCTCCATATTTTACAAGAAGCTGAGGCAGAAGCCATGTTGTATGGACCAGCTCATCATGGTGTAGGCATGAGGAAAGACTGACTTCGTGGCAGATGGTCATTCTGAGACTCCCTCAGGGTCATCAGTCATGAGCCCAGAGTAGCGCGATGCTGCAGAGGCTGCCATCCCAAGGGATGCGGCTGCCAATGTGTTTGCTGCCTGACCTTCATCCCCTCAGTACCCAGGCAGAGACCGAGTGGGATGGCACCAGTTGCTCCCTTGGGTGGAGAGAACGATTGGAGAAGGATGAGTGGGCTCACAATGGGTGCCCACTCAGCAGAATCCAGTTCCCTATCTCTGAAAGGAGAAATTGTGAAATTGTTTGTGAAATTGACCTTAATCAAGGGTGATCTGTCCGGAGAGTGCTCTAAGGATGTCCTTCTTTTCTGGGTCTTTTGGCCAGATATAGAACAAAGCTCCTCAATACCTGGCATTGCTTTGACACTTGCATGGAGTCAGGCGTGGTGGCTCGTGCCTGTAATCTCAGCACTTAGGGAGGGTGAAGCGGGAGGGTCACCTGAGCCCAGGAGTAGCCTGGGCAACATAGGGAGAAATTGTCTTTCCAAAAAAATGCAAAAAAATTAGCCAGGTGTATTGGTTCATGCCTGTAGTCCCAGCTACTCAAGAGGCTGAGGCAGGAGGATTGCTTGAACCCGGGGGTTCAAGGCTGCAGTGAGCTATGAGTGTACCACTGCACTCCTGCCTGGGCAACAGGGCGAGACCCCCTTCCTAAAACACAAAATAACAAAAAAACCTTGCATTGACCTTAAACTGGGCCTCGGAGAACTGCCTGGCTCCAGACCATCCTAGGCCCCCATTTCCATGCCCTGAAATGTCCAGATGCTGACCTGTGACTGCCTGAGGCCGCAGGTCCTGAACCCCTTCACCCCTTCACCCCTTCACCGCAGACTCAACTGCATGTGCTTTCCCTCCTCCCACTTTGCTTTCCTCTTCTCTTTCTTCTTCAGTCATTTCTAGTGAACATTAGATAATTACTTTGATTGTTTTCCTAAGATCTATGTTCTTGAGGGCGTGTACCATGACTTATATAACTTTACATTCACGGTTCCCCTGCCCAAGCAGACCCAGCAGAAAACTAACCTGTGTCTTTCATGTTAGTTGATGAGTAAGTGAATTAACGCAAATCAGGCTTTTATGCTCTCAATCTCTAACCTGCTGCCATCAGGTGCCTGAATATTGCCTTCTTCCCTCCCTTCCTGCCTCCCATTCATCCATCCATCCATCCATCCATCCATCCATCCATCCATCCATCCCATTTGCTTCTCTGTACCTCTCAGTCTTGAGCTTGTTGACTTAACCATCCATCCATCCATCCATCCATCCATCCATCCATCCATCCAAGTACCACCTCCTCCCCCTCCAGTCTCCCATCCACCCATCCATCCATCCATCCATCCCGTTTGCTTCTCTGTACCTCTCAGTCTTGAGCTTGTTGACTTAACATCAGGACCCTTGATGGTTCCTGCCTACAGTCTCCATAACCTTCCTCTAGCACTGGCGTTTTAACATAGAAAGCTTAATGAGTGCATTCAGTTCTGCTTGGAACAGTGAAATGTTAACATTGTAATAACTCAAGCCTTTCACATAGGGAGAGGAAAAGATTCATTTCACTATAATACTGAGAATTGTGTGGGAGCTAATGGAAAAAAGGTCAAAGGATTCTAGAATCCTCCAAATGGGACAATGACAAAAATTAGTACTATTAAGAAGAGTGATGTGCTGTGATGAAAAATATCTACCCAAATGTCCCTTTAAAAAGTTATATTTCCATGTAAAGGTAATAATTTTAATATTTTGATCTGTTTCTGTAAAAGACAATACATTTCTAAATTTGAAGGTAATTTTCCAATATTAAAAGATCCTGTCAATGATTCATTTACTCAGCTTTAAATCTTGTCTTCCATTCCTCTTTGAAAAGACCTGATTATTATTAATAGAGTAATCAGCTCTACCTAAGTTGTATTCTTCATGGATAGAAAAGCTATGTATTTGAAGATCTTTGTGCTCTACAAGAAAATCGTGACCAGCGATTGATGTGACAAATGCTGAATATTTCAGTGCACAGTGACGGTGGCTTTCAACTCATGAAAAGCTTCCTCGCGCCTTAGATAGTCTTCAGGTTTCTTTCTTAGTGCAAACTTTTAAGTAGACCCGCGAGCCTCTGCCCTTTCCAGCTTTTGCATCCTTCTTGTGCCGATTCTATAGCTATTGTCAGCAACTAAGCAATCTTTTTTTTTCTTTAGATTTGGCAAGCTACAAACTCTATCTTTCTAAACCTTCCACTCCTCTGCCACTTACTGAGCTGTTGGAAGCAAGGTTTAAAGTATAAATGGAAGGCCGGGTGTGGTGGCTTACGCCTGTAATCCCAGCACTTTGGGATGCCAAGACAGGTGGATCACCTGAGGTCAGGAGTTCGAGAACAGCCTCAACATGGAGAAACCCCGTCTCTCCTAAAAATACAAAATTAGCCAGGCATGATGGTGCATGCCTGTAATCTCAGCTACTCGGGAGGCTGAGGCAGGAGAATTGCTTGAACCTGGGAGGTGGAGGTTGTAGTTAGCCGAGATCATGCCATTGCACTCCAGCCTGGGCAACAAGAGCGAAATTCTGTCTCAAAATAAAATAAAATAATAAATAAATAAAGTATAAATGGAGTATCCACATTCACAGTACTGGATTATTTAATGGCAGTGAGTATGGTTATTCTGGCATCACAGAAATGGAGTGGACTTATGCAGGGGTTGGGGTGGAGAGCCATATTTCTGCACAATGGCAGTTACCTTGGAAGATGGAGGTGAATCTGCCTAAGCTTGATTAGGACCTTAGTAGGGTCCAGGAGCAGGGTGCTCCCTGCCCTGCTCTGGGGAATGTGAAAATCCTCTACTACTGAAGGCCTTTCTAAGGGTACCTCCAACCCCCATATCCTAGTAGTCGGCTGCCCTCAGACTTAGCACATGCCAAATAGCTTTCATTTTTAAGAAACATGCTATCTTTATACAATTTAATGCACTCTTGGAATCTATTTTACATTTTACGATTTTACCTTTTTTTAAAAAAAAGTATCATGAAGTATTTCAGATATACAAAGCAAGCATAAAGGAGAACAGCGTGAATGTGGACACACCCAGCTGATCCCTTGAAGGTGTAAAAGATCGCCGATATGGCTGAATGTCCCTTCCCACATCTCTTGTCCCTCAAGACACAGACACTGACCTGAACTTGCTATTTAACATTCCCCTTTTAGCTTCTTTTTAAATTTTTATAACGATTTTAAAAATAGGAAGAAGAAAAAAAGGAAGGCATATGTAGCAAGGGCATAGCTTTGGGGCACGCTATGGTTTGAATGTTTACTCCCTCTGAATCTGATGTGGAAACCTAATCCCCAGTATGGCAGTATCGATACGTGGGCTCTTAAGAAGTGACTGGGTCATGAAGGTTCATGGATTCATGGAATAATGGGTTTATGGATTAATGGTTATCATGGGAGTGAGACCGGTGGCTTTGTAAGAAGAGGAAGAGGGACCTGAGTTCACACCCTCAACCCGCTCGCCATGTCATGCCCTGTACTGCCTGGATTCTGCAGAGTCCCCACGGCAAGAAGGCCCTCACCAGACATAGTCCCTAGACCTTGGACTTCTCAGGCTCCATAACTGTAAGATACACGTTCCTTTTCTTTATAGATCACCCAATTTCAGAAACAGAAAATGGACCAACACAGGATGCATCCATGCTCTACATTTCAGAGGTTGGACATCATCCTCTTTCCTCCATTTCATTGGCCCTTGAGACATCTGTTCTAGATCCTCTGTCTGTTGCCCTTTGTGAATTTTTGGACACTAAAATTGGCCTTTAAGAAAATGTTAATGAGCTTAAAAAAAAGATCACTATTGGTATTGTCATTACTACTACAGTATTAAGGACAAACTCTGTGCCAGGCACTCTGCAAGTGTAGCCCCCTTTACTTCTTGCAGCAGTTCTACAAGGCATCATTCTTCCTTTTCTCAGATTGGGTGACAGAGCCTCAGTGAGGGCAAGCAGCTTGTCCAAGGTTAGTGGCACAACTGACTCTAAAATCTTTTAACCACATCAGGTTGTCCTAGCACACTAGACGAAATGTGTTAGGACTCAGACATGTCTGTTTTGCATGATACTTAGATGGGACTATGTGCTGTGGCTGTGATTTTTTCCCCCCCTTAGAGGCATGTTGGATAGGGTGTCTTGTAAATTAATACCACTTGTTATGGCAGGCCCCACGAGACTTGGCTTTCAGTACACCCTGGCACCTCTTGCAGTATTGCTGGAAGGGGTCTGATTCAGACCTTATAGATCATTTATATTACAGAGAGAGGTGTGCAAGGGGCTGGAAACAAATGTAAAGTACACAGAATTCCTTCAGAAATGGGCTCTGAGAGGAATCTTGGTGACTTTAAAGAGCAAAGCAAGGAGGATTGGCTGCACTCATGGAAATTTTCCTTTTACCCCTCGCTGTATCTGGCTGTTAAATGCCTGTCTTCCCGCCGGCATTCTCTTTCTTATTTATCATGAAAAGTTAGATTATGTTAAATTGAAAAGTGACACTGATGTATTAGAACCCATCACGTTAGACTGAGAACTGATACCTGACTTAAAATGTGCCCTTTCTGAAGCATCAACTCTGAAAGTATTTGGTGTTCTTCCCATATTATACAGTTATACGATAAAGTCACAAGAATGGGTTTGTACCCATTTGTATTCTCCTTCGAGTCAAGTAGTAAAATCTGTGGAATTGACTGATTATGCTCAGAATAATATCAGTGAGGGCAATAAATCTAAACTTTGGCTCTCATAAAATGTGTTTCTGGGAAGGTAATGATTCATGATCAGATGCACACACAGACATCATGAGAGTGCTAATAGATTCATAACCTCTGGCTTTAAAAATCATAGACTGTTTTTTGAGCTCAACCAGCCTGCTCTGGAGTTCGACGATGCTGTGTAGTCTTTCTCTTTCTTTGGCTCTCTTGATTTGCTTACAGGCATAAGTTCAGCCTCTCGTGATGTGTTGAAGAGGAAGAAATAATGATTAAAGTGGTAGAAAACAGTTCTGCAAAACGAAAGGGAGAATTGAGTTTGTGTAGGTTAATAAAGGCAAGACTAATATAATGAAGTCTTTAAGTATAAGTGAAAGCTGTGCTAAAGCATTTATACTCCGTGTCCACAGATGGTCGGAGAAAATGGAAGGGGCTTAAATAGAAATGGAGAGGTTTCTTTGGCTGTGAAAAAGAATTTCTTAATCAGGAAGGTAAAGGGCATAGCAGTGGATCTCAGAATGATACTCTGACGCTGTTTTGCTGTTGCTCGCCTTTGCTGGAAGCAGAGCTCCTTAAGAGCAGAGCGGCCCCTGCACACTCCCTGCCCAGAGTGGTGCTGGTCCCATTCGTCTTTAACTCCCCTCTCTCTCCCAGCCTACACCCATTCCAGGACTGCACCTGCCGGCCCCACTTTCAATTCATAGCCAGTAGCCGGGCGCAACCACTTCTTACCGTCTCCCTCATGACCACCTCGGTTCAAGCCCCACCTTGGTTTAAGCCCCACCTTGGTTTAAGCCAACATCTCCAGGCACTGGGTTCCTTTGGCAGCCCCCAGGTTTAACACCAAAAATGACTTTCATTGTTTTTGATTTGTTTCTTTTGATTATTAAGGCTGAGCATTTTTCAAATATGTATTATTCATTATTTATTTTGAAATGAGTGTGTTGTTTGCTGTACACATTTTTGCCCACTGGCCTTTCCGTTTTCTTGTTTTTTAAAGAGACTAAAGTTATCAATGTCATATAGCCAAGTTTATTACATAATTTTTATATTTAGAAAGTAAGATCAAATTTAGCAATTAGATACTTATCTAAGTTTTATTTTAGATTCACATAAATGTGATCATATATTTTCTTTCTTTTTCTTTGTTTCTTTTTTTTTTTCTTTAGAGACAGGGTCTTGCTCTGTCTCCTGGGCTCTGGAGTGCCCTGGTGCAGTCATAGCTCACTGCAGCCTTGACTTCCTGGCCGCAAGTGATCCTACTGCCTCAGTCTCCCAAGTACCTGGGACTACAGATGTGTGCCATTGTACCTGGCTAATTTTTAAATTTTCATAGAGATGGGATCTCTAACCCCTAGCCTCAAGCATTCCTCCTGCCTTGGCCTCCCAAAGTGCTGCGATTATAGGTGTGAGCCACCACACCCATCCCGCATCGGTCTTTTAAAAAGATTTGTCTTTTCCTCTTTTCCCTTTTCACTTCTTTCGCCTTTTCTTTTTTTCTCTTTCCCTCCACATATATAAATAGCCTAATGTATATTTTCTTATTTTTCCGTAAAGTCATTTAGCCCCATACAGCCTTGTACATGTACAAAAGGGGTACGTATGTACACACACACACAGTTTTTATTGCCAATGTTTTAAAAAATTAGATCATATTTTATATGCTTTACTGTATCTTTTCATACTTAATACCTACAAAAAATCATGGAACCCCATTTACATAGATCTGATTTACTCTTTTAAATATGTATAATCTCCCATGCTGTGTATGTCATAATTGATGAAGTTTTTCTACAATTTCTTTTCCTTTGGAAAATCCCCCTGGAATTTTATTTTGCTCTGTGGCATGACTTAAGGATCTAAATTTTTTTAAATGGCTAGTGAATATTTCCTTGATGTTTTCTGAATTATCTATTTCTTTCCTATCGATTTCTCACTCTTCCTTTATTATATATTAATGATTTATATCCACTGTGGTCTGTCTTTAGGCTCACTTTTCTGTACAGATGTCAACTTTTTGTTGTTGCTTTTGAGATCATTCAAATCACTTTTTATGTTGAAGTAACTTTAGACTTATAAAAGAGTTGCAAGAGAGTTCTGGTATTCCCTTCACCCAGATTTCCGTAATGTTAACGTCTTACATGACCCTAGTCCATTCATCAAAACTAAGAAAATTGCATTGGTGCAATACATTTACTAGAGACTTTTTCCCAATTTTTTCTCCTAATTCTCTTTTCCTATTCTGGGATCCTTTCCGCAGTCCGTGTTTCATTTAGTCACCGTGTCTCTGTAAACTTCTCCAATCTGTGATGGTTTCTTGGTCTTCCTTTGTCCTTCATGACCTTGATACTCTTTTTTTTTTTTTTTTTTTTTTTTGAGACGGAGTCTGGCTCTGTTGCCCAGGCTGGAGTGCAGTGGCACGATCTCTGCTCACTGCAAGCTCTGCCTCCTGGGTTCATGCCATTCTCCTGCCTCAGCCTCCGGGGTATCTGGGATTACAGGCACCTGCCACCAAGCCTAGCTAATTTTTTGTATTTTTACTAGAGACAGGCTTTCACCGTGTTAGCTGTGATGGTCTTGATCTCCTGACCTCGTGATCCGCCCACCTCAGCCTCCCAAAGTGCTGGGATCACAGGCGTGAGCCACTGCGCCCGGCCAGCCTTGGCACTCTTGATGAGTGCTGACCCATTGCTTTCTAAAACATCCCTCAATTTGGGCTTGTCTGATGGTTTCTCACGATCAAGCTGACTCATCATCTCAGGGCACTTGGCATCAACATGACTTGTTACTGGCAGCGACAGTATGGTCGCTTGGTTAAGGCGGCGTCAACCACTACCGTTCCCTTTCCACGTTCTGTTCTTAGAGCGAGTCTCTTAGCCCAGCCTGCATGCAAGGGGAGGGTAGTTAAGCCCCTCCTACTAGAGGGAGAGCTATCAGTGACTTTGTGGACGCACGTTAAAACCACCACAAAAACTTGATTAATATTTTGCATAGATACTTGGAGGTTATGCACATACTCTGCTTTTCTTTGAAGCTGTGCCCACTAATTTTAGCCTTCACCAGTGGATCTTGCCTGCAGTAACTATTTCTGTGGATTTCTAATAGTCATTTTTCTCTTTCCCTCATTCTCCTGCATTTATTAATTTGAATTCTCCTGCGAGGAAGATTTGTCTCTTCCCCCCTCAATTGTTTATTATTCAATCATTATTTATAATACTATGGATTTAATGTCATTGGATAACCAGTAGAATAAGTCCCTCATGTTTCTTCTCCTTTTAAAAAAATCTTGGGGCTTTTTATTACTTTTTTGTTTCTTCTTATAAACTTCAAAATACTTATTTTTCATTTTCAGAACATGCAATGGTATGTACTTTAAAATTGTGTTAAATCTTGCTACTGAATCTGGAGAGAAATAGTATCTTTAGGATCCAATAATTCTTCTATCTGAAATTGTGACATGTCTCCCCATTTTCCCAATTATTCACTTAGGCCCCTTCTGGCTTCTCGGTGTTGAAGGCATATGAATATGTTAGACCCTGTTTATCCTAAAATTTTCATACTGGGCCCATGACTTCTCTTTACCCTTGCCTGAGTTTACTTGCTCCTCCAAATGCTAAATTTGGAAATAGGTGCTTTTGATTTGTATGTCTAAATTTACTGGCTAAATTACTGTAAAGTGAATACTTAGTTCATGGTTTTGTTGTTGTTGTTGTTGTTGTTGTTGTTGTTTAATTTATTCTATGTTTTTCTTTCTTTGTCTCCTGGGTGAAGATTTGGGTTCTTGTCTCCATGAGATGGAAAAATATTACTTTCCCAGAACTTTGTTACTGTTTAGATTACTACGCAGGTTCTATGATAACCTTCAAGTATACATGATTTTATAAAACATGTTTTTGGTGAGATTGTAGCAGGGGTGTGGATTGGACTCTCAGTCCCCAACCTTTCTGTTGGGCAGGATTTGCATTTCATATCCTGGTATACTGTATTAGGAAACTTCCAGCCTGTGTGTCTAATATTATGAGGAAACACAACACTTCCATTTCCTTATTGTTTTGAATCCCTTGTTCTCCCAATTCTTTACCAGCTGGCACTGGAGCAATGGCATGTAAGGATCTTAGTTCCCATCATTCATTGGTGAGCATTTCTACCCAGACTGATGTGCGCTTAGCTACACTAATTGCCATATTTTACTTACTTACTTACTTATTTATCGAGACAGAGTCTCGCTCTGTCACCCAGGCTGGAGTGCAGTGGCGCGATCTTGGCTCACTGTAACTTCTGCCTCCTGGGTATAAGAGATTCTCCTGCCTCAGCCTCCCAAGTAACTTGGATTACAGGCGCCTGCCACCATGCCCCACTAATATTTTGTATTTTTAGTAGCGATGGGTTAACCAGGATAGTCTTGATCTCCTGACCTCACGATCCACCCGCCTCGGCCTCCCGAAGTGCTGGAATTACAGGTGTGAGCCACCTCGCCCGGCCAGTATCTTTTACTTTTTTTAAGCCAAGTACTGTTTTCTCTGCCATCACATACCAAATTATTCAGAGTTTTTCATCTGAATCACTCCTTAATACACACACACCTAATCCCTGAATCAAAAGACAAAAGTCCTTCGCACCCTTTGAGATAGCTTATTGACCTGTAGAAACTGGTGCATTGGAAGCCCGGGTATACTAGCAGCCTGGCCCAGTTTTTGTCTTGGCCTAGTGGACTTGTCCTTGTTACAGCTCTTGGCTCTGATTGAATACCCTTTAACTTTCTTTTTTACACTGACCCCTTTGTCCTTCCCACCCTAACAGAAATGTCCCAGACTCAGATATCTGTACAATGAAATGAAATTTTTGGCAGATTCCTTTTATTTTCCTAATATATTCCAAAATACAGTTAAACTAGCCAGATCAACCTGACAGTTTTTGAGCAAGAGAAGACATAGATGCAGATGATTAAATAAGACACATCACTATTTCATTTATGAGACATTATTGTGTAATTAGCTATTTCATATAACTGGGTTTTTAAAATAGCTGAATGTAATATTTCATCAATATAACCTTTCTCCCACTCCTTGTGGTTGGGTTAATGAAAACTTTTCTAATATGTCTTCACTTCTCTTTGGAGCATAGTGCATATAATTTATTCTCTTTTCAATGTCATTGCAAGGTTATAATTAAAAGCAAGAATTCCTTGTTTCATGACCCTAGAGTCTACTGAATGTTTAATCATTTTTTTAAAAATTCACTAACTGACCTCAGCTGTGCATTCTGAGTTCTTATGGCTACATTTATATAATTTACTTATGACGATTGTAGATTGTCAATGTGCTCTCTCTATGGTCCTCTCTCCTTAGCCCTAAGGGTTGAGCAACTGGATGATCAGGTTTGACGAAAACAGGAAGGAGGGCCTGGGAGGGATGGATTGATGATGAGTCCTTCTCACTGATGAGGACCCTGAGCAAGACCTGGTGAATTCCAGATGGCTGTGGCTGCTCCCAGCTCGCATCTTCTCTGTCTCTCCAATTCCTTCTCCTCTTGCTTCCTTGGTCTTCTTTGGCCCAGCCTGTCCCATTGCAGGGCCTTTGCACTTGGAGCTCTCTTCTGGATTTTCTCACCTCTGTCTTCATGTGGTTCTCCCTGTTTTGTGATTCAATTCTCAAACTCCAACATTTGTGTCTCCCTGAAAACTCCAGTGAGAACTCTCTGCTGACCAGCTGGAGGATGAAATAGCTTGTTAGTTTTAGTTTAGACTTTCTGCTCTCACAGAGTGAGTAGGGATATTCCTTTTTCTTTTCTTTAGCAGAGTTCTCTTTTACTTTTTAACTTTTTACTCTGAGATTGTACATAATTATACATTCACAGAAGGTTGCAAAAACTATTCAGAGAAGTCCCATGTACCCTTCACCCAATGTTTATATTTTACATCACTATAGTACAATATCAAAACCAGGAGATTGACACTGGTACAATATGTGTGTGTGTGTAGTTCTGTGTCATTTTACTACATGTGCAAATGTGTGTAACTACCACTACAACCACGATACAGAGCTGGGCTGGTCTCGCGCCTGTAATGCCAGCACTTTGGGAGGCCGAGGCAGGAGGATCACTTGAGCCTGGAAGTTCAAGACCAGCCTGGGCAACACAGCAAGACCTTATTTCCACAAAAAAAAAAAAAAAAAAAAAAATTAGCCAGGCATGGTGGCACACACCTGTAGTCCCAGCTACTTAGCAGGCTGAGGTGGGAGGATCACTTAAGCCCGGGAGGTCAAGGCTGCAGTGAGCCATGATCGTGCCGCTGCACTCCAACCTGGCAGACAGGATGAGACACTATATCAAAAAAAAGAAAAAAAAGGTCTACAGAGCCGTTGTATCACCACAGACATCCATCCCCCTTGTGCTGCCCTGTAATGGTCATACCTTCCCTGGCAGCTTCGCAATCTGGCAGCCGCGAATCTGTTTTACATCTCTACAATTTTCTCATCTTGAGAATGTTACGTAAGTGGAACCCTACATGAGGTGACCTTTTGGGTTTGGCTTTTCCGCCCACTGAACCTAATACTTTTCAGACCCATCCATGTTGCACGTATCAATGGCTTGTTCCTTTTCACTGTGACGCAGGATTCTGTGCAATGGAGGTAGCAGTTTAACTCTTCACCGATTGAGGAACATTTGTTGTTGTTGTTGTTGTTGTTGTTTTATCTCAAGGTTTTGGTTGTTACAAATAAAGCTGCTATGAACATTTCTGTTCAGGTTTTTGCGTAGATGTAAATTTTCATTTCTCTGGGATGCATGTTCAGGATTATAATCGCTGGGTCAAATGGTAAGTATATGTTCGGCTTTTTAGAAACTACCCAAGTATTTCCCATTGTGGCTATACCATTTTTCATTCTCTCAACAATGTATGAGAGCTCCAGTTTCCTGCATTACTATTTTTTTTTACATTAGCCATTTTAATAGGTGTGGAGGGATATGTCATGGTTTTAATTTGCATTTCCCTCATGGCTAGTGATGCTGAACACTTTGTGTGTGCTTTTTTTCCATTTACATATTCTCTTTGGTCACATGCTGCTTCTTGTACTTTGCCCATTTTCTTTTCTTCTTTTTTTTTTTTTTTTGGCACAGTCTTACTCTGTCACCTAGGCTGGAGTACAGTGGCGTGATCTTGGCTCACTGAGACCTCCACCTCTGAGGTTCAAGCAATTCTCCCACCTCAACCTCCTGAGTAGCTGGTACTACAAGGGCACGCCACCATGCCTGACTAATTTTTGTATTTTTAGTAGAGAAGAGGTTTCACCATGTGCCAGGCTGGTCTCAAACTCCTGACCTCAAGTGATCCACCTGCCTCAGCCTCCCAAAGTGCTGGGATTACAGGCATGGACCACCGCGCCTGGCCTGCTTTTCCCATTTTCTAGCTGGATTTTTTAAATTGTTGACTTTTAAGAAGAGTTCTTTATATATTCTAGATATGTATCCTTTATCAAATTTGTTTTGCAAATATTTTCTTCCAGCTTGCAACTTGTATTTTCCTCTGTTTTTTTTTTTTTTTTTTTTTTGAGGCAGAGTGTCGTTCTGTTGCCCAGGCTGGAGTGCAGTGTCGCAATCTCGGCTCCCTGAAAGCTCCACCTCTCAGGTTCACACCATTCTCCTGCCTCAGCCTCCTGAGTAGCTGGGACTACAGGTGCCCGCCACCACACCCGGCTCATTTTTGTATTTTTAGTAGAGACGGGGTTTCACCGTGTTAGCCAGGATCGTCTCGATCTCCTGACCTTGTGATCCACCTGCCTCAGCCTCCCAAAGTACTGCAATTACATGCATGAGCCGTATTTTCCTCTTAATAGAGTCTTTCACAGAACAAAACATTTTAATGTTAATGAAGTTTAATTGACTGAATTTTTTATTACATGAATTATGCTCTTGGTGTCATATCTAAGAACTCTGCAATTTCTCTGGTATTTTCTCCTAAAAATTTTACAGTTTTACGAGTGTATTTATGATCTATTATGAGTTTATTTTTGTATCAGTTACATGAGGGTTTGGCTGAGGTCAGTTTTTTAATGAATCTCCAGTTCTTATGAATTATGAATCTCCAGTTGCTTTGGTACCATTGTTGGAAAGACTTTCCTTCCTTTACTGACTGATTTTTGCCCTTTGTAAAAAATCCATTGGCCCTACTATTATGGGTCTCTTTCTGGGTTCTTTATTTTGCCCCATCTACCTATTTGTCTTTTCCTTTGCGAATACCACACTGGATATAGCTGTATATCTGGTAGACTTATTCCTCCCACTTTTTCCTTCTTTTTCAAAATTGTTTTTGCTATTCTAATTCTTTTACCTTTACATACTAATTTTAGAATATTTTCTCTATCTATAGAAAAAATCTTGCTGAGATTTTGAAGGAATCACATTAAACAAGTAGAGAAAACCAGTATCTTTACTTTGTTGTGTTTTCCAATCCTTGAACTCTTTATCGCTCTCCATTTGTGTAGAACTTTGATTTCTTTATTCAGTATTTTTGTAGTTTTCCGCATACAAGTTCTGTACGTATTTGCTAGATTCTCACCTATTTCTGTTGAGTGATTGTCAGTGGCGTTATATTTTAATTTTGGCTTTCGCATGTTCATTGTTATTACAGAGAAATAAAATTGGGGGTGGAAGGATTGGTGAGATATTGGTCAAAGGACACAAAATTTTAGTTAGAAGGAATAAGTTTAAGAGATGTATTGTATGGCATGGTGACTATGGTTAATAATATAGTGTATACTTGAAAATTACTAAGAGAGTAGATTTTAAATGTTCTTACCACAAAAAGGAAAAAAACACATGAGGTAATGTATAGGTTAATTAGCTTGATTTCACCATTTCACAAGGTACTCATATATCATATTGGACACCATAAGTATATACAGTTTTTATTTGTTCATTAAAAAGAAATCTGTGCTGTTTTATGCTACTAAAAAGTACAGGGTTTTTTTTTTTTTTTTGTATGTGTATCTTGTATTCTGAAACCCTTGCTGAACTTATTAGTTCAATGAGTGTTGTTATTGTTGCTTTGTAGATTCCTTGGTATTTCCTGTGTAGACCACATCATCTACAAATAGAGGTGGTTCATTTTTTCCTTTCTGACTTGAATGCCTTTGTATTGATGCTCAAATTGCCCCCTTCTTGGGTAGCAGGAGCCTCTTCAGGTTGATTCTCGAGTTCTTGTGACATGACGTAGTCTTTGCTTTCTTGCTACGTGGTATACGATATTCTGGGCTCCTCTTGTACATTTTCTGCCCTGACCCATAATGAACGATTTCTCTAAAATGCCCTGGTTCCTTTTTGTGGCAAATGGTATTTTGAGACCATAGAAGTTCCCCCTGTGGAGACTGTAGATTGTAGACTTATAGAGCCTTGATAGTCTCTTATCTATTAGTAAATTCCCCGGTAAGTGTCAGAAGAGTAAGTGAATTAGTGAACAAATGAATGAAACACATCTAATGCTCGGTGGCAAAGCCAAAACAAGAAAGACATCATCCAGTCTATCCAAAAAAGAAATATTGTCAAGGCAGATCATTAGTGATCTGTCAAAGAATGACCACATTAATGGAGAACCGAAACATTTCTCTTTAAACTCTTTCTCCTTCCAAGTCACCTCCTTGTAGCTGGCCTGACTTCTTTGCCCCCTCTTCTTCCTTTATGGAGCTATTCTAATTGTCATGCTTCTCTCCTCAGTGTGAATTTTCAAGGCCCTCCTCCTCCTGTAGATCTCTGTTGCTACCACAAACTGCATGATAAGGCCCTGAGGTCAAAGACAAGGAAAGACTGCAAATGCTTGACTTGTAGCCCTGCCTCTATCTTCAAAGTCAGCGGCATAAACCCTCCCCTCTGCTCATGACTCTTCTGACTTCTCGCTCACTTCTAGGACTTCGTCTCCCATGGACTCACTCAAATAATCCAAGACAATCTTCCCATCTTATGGTGAGATCCTTAACCTCACCATATCTGCAAAGTCCCTTTGCCACGTGAGGTAACATATCTCTAGGACATGGATGTCCACATTAGGACACGAATGTCTTGGGGGCCTTTATTCGGCCTACCACGAGAAGGCTCATGTGCCCCAGCAGATGGCTAAAGAGTTGGGCCCCGGAGCTCTGTGATGTTCACCCTCCCCTGCCTTCTCCACCCAGCAGAGACCGTTACCTTTATAGACCCTAGCGAAGAATTTTCTGTGGCCTTTGGTCCTTTGCAGAACTTCGCACCTGTTCATTTGAATCATTTTGCACCAGTTATGTACTGCTTGTGGCCAACCTAAAACGCCTGTGGAGAAATGTGGCTGAGGACTAAGAACAAATACATCACAACTTAACAAACCACATTGCAGTTCTCTGAGGAGATGAATAGAGCAATTACATTTTATGTTATTGTGTTGTGTTTGTCATGGAAATTAACTGCACGAGATCATTAGCCGTGGCAAGTAGTGGAGACAGTTGGGAGAAGTAGCTGCTGCCCCTTTTTCTATTTTTATCCATTTTTTTCCTGTTTTTATTTTTGTGTGGGGTTGTCTGGGAACTAAGAATGATATTACCTAAATTTGCTTCCTGCCTGTATCTTACATGTGTTTTGTTGTGGTTAATAATGTTTTCAATTTACTTAGACTTTCTCAAAATGGCCCTTTTTGAGTTATTGACAGCTATATTTCACCCAGGCACATCTGAACTTGCCATCTTATTTTCTCATTTTAGACATATCCTAATGTTAAACACAAAGGGATTTACAAAGCCTTACCTGGGAAAGTCCAAAGTTCATACCTCTTGAGAAAAAAATCGACCCCATCCCCAAAGGAAACTGCTTTCATTAGTCTTCATGGACAGAACCCAGGGCTCATAGCTCTGCTGCTTGTTAGAGGGACTGACAGCCGCCTAGTGGAGAAGGTAACCTCCAGAACAGTACCAAAGAAGGCCAAGAAGGCCTGCCTGGGAGGGTTCTATCAGGATAGGAAGGGGAAGTGCTTAACGCCGACTCACATAACTCAGGTGGTGTGGGGCCTCCCTCTTTAGACCCAGCATGCTGTGGTATAGTCGCACTCCCAGTAGATGGTAATGCCAGGGGCTGCCTCAAGCCCAAACGTTCAGTGTCCACCCCTGCATTTTGTCACCAGTTTCATGATCCCCTCTACCATAGGCCAGGCCTGTCTTAGCCAGTGGGGGGATCTGATGTGAGACCTAGAGAAAGGGGGAGGCAGAGACAGGCAAAGAGACACAAAGACAGCGGCAGACAGAGAGAGAGAGAGAAACAGAGAGAGGGGGCCAAGGCGCAGAACTGTTAACCTCACAACAAAGGTTTGCACAGACTCCTCTCCCTGGCATGTTGTCTCACTGCATCTGGGGCCAGGGAGGTGACAGAGACAGTAGTTAAAGGACTTGATGAGAGAATACGTTTAGGATGAGCACAGGCTGGGGGGCTGGGTTAGAGTCTTGTTTCTTCAACTTTAGCAAAATTATTTAACCTCTAGTAGCCTCTGCTTCCTGTCTGTAACGTGGAGATGATAACAGCAGCTAAGCATTTCTGAGTTTTAAGTGTATGCCAGCTATGTGTGCCAATCACTTTTTAATATCTCATTTAATTCTCCTACCAAACTCAGAGATGGATACAATTATTATCCCCATCTGACCTGAGCATTGGTGCTGTCAGTCAAGCAGCTGGCCTGTTGTCACAGTGTCACTAGCTAGGAAGTGTCAGAGAAGGGACTCCCATGCAGCCATCTCTGGATCCAAAATCCAAACTGAGGGAATTTGAATCTGTGTGGGATGACCGTGAGGGCCAGGTGAGACGCTGCATGCAGAGCACACAACAATTGCCGGGCCCGTGGAATGTGCCCTCCGCATCATGTCAGTGAAGAGGGCAGAGCAGAAGCTTTGTAGAAAAGAAGAGTTGATGGGGAGCATGGTGCCCCTTCTGAGACGCGACAAGCAACTCCAGGTGGTGACTGGGTGAGGAGCAGATGGAGGGTCAGTCCCTAGAGGCATGTCCAAAGCCAGCAGGTTCACTCCCTCTGAAATCCCACACAGAAAAATCTCAGAATGCTGAAAGGATGCCAGTGTCTGTCTCCCAACTGTGGCTAATGGTTCAGTGGGATTTGCTTACTGGCACCTTCTGAATAATTCCCAGCACAGGTGTAAATAATGCAAGGCCTGGATCCCAGCCCGACCTGCACAGCGAGGCAGCCCTGCTCTGGGAAGAGACATGTGTGTTACAGTGAACCAAGTGTGCAGTAAGCCCTCCTGAAAGCTCAGTTTAGGGGCCCAGGATTTTAAAGAGCTCTCAGCCTTGTTGATAAATCAGTTTCTACCTGATGGCTGTTTGACCATTTCCCTGCACTTTTGTTTGCCAGAACAATGTCTGTAGTCACAGAGAGTGATGACACCGGCAGGCTGTCTGATAAAGCAGAGAACCCAACAGACGTTCTGTTTACACACAAATGCCATACCTATCGTAGTAGCTTTCAGAAATAAAAAAATCGTTAAAAATTGGATTTTCTTATTGATTTATTTTCATCTTCATTGTTGATGGCATTTGTGCCTGAGCATGAAGATCTATCCCCTGTAGTTAGGGGAGCACGTGTTTTGAGTCATGCACTGAGGATCCACCATCACCAAGGGGTATTAGGCTGTTCTTGCATTGTTGTAAGAGAATACCCGAGACGGGGTAATTTATAAAGAAAAGGGGTTGAATTGGCTCGTAGATCTGCAGGCTGTGCAGGAAGCATGGCGGCATCTGCACCTGGGGAGGCCTCAGGAAGCTTCTAATCATGGCGGAAAGCAAAGTGGGAGGAGGCGCATCACATGGTGAGAGCAGGAGAAGGAGGGACAGAGTGAAGGGGGAGGTGCCACACACTTAAACAGCCAGATCTCACAAGAAGTCACTATCACGAGGACAGCACCAAGGGGATGGTGCTAAACATGAGAAATCCACCCCCATGATTCTGATCCAGTCACCTCCCACCAGGCCGCACCTCCCATACCAGCAATTACAGTTCAACATGAGATTTGGGAGGGAACACAGATCCAGACTGTATCCCTGAGATCAGCTGTGCTCGAGGTGCTATGAGTCTGCCATAGCCATTGCAGGTGCTCCTGTCCCTGCTGGGCACAGCTTTGTCACTCGGCAATCGAAAAGAGTCTTAACACGAGAGTGGAACCCCTTGGTCATAATTATGCTCCTTCAAAGAGGAACAAATGTGGTGACAGACCAGAAAGGTGGATGGAAAGCATTTCAAAAAGCATTTCACTCTGCTCCTAATTTTCTAGTATTCCTCTGCTATTATTTGCTTTTAAAGAAGAACCCTCTGCTTCCTAGCAGCTGCTGCATATGCTTGGTCCAGCCACGAAGACATAATCCTCTGCGGGCAGCATCATGTGGAGCGAGGGTCGAGTCCTCTGCCCAGTATCCCTTTATCTGCACAAGGGAAGAAAGACTCCTGAGTGCCTCATTCTGCAGAAAGTGAGATACAGAAAGCATTTGACTTGTCAGGAAGCAAGAATTACCAGCTCTAGGCTTCCCCAACTCAGCCCACGAAGTAAAAATGGTTGGGTCAACGCTTCTCTGCAGAGGCTGCAGGTGCAGACGCCGACAGCAATGCACAGGCCTCCCAGGAATGTTCTTGTATCTGCTGTGTCTTGCTTAGCCATGGCCATATATATTTAATTTTTGATGGAATTATTTATTGTGTTTTATTCTCTTACTATATAAACTGAGCTCATTTCAGAATTGACTGCTGTTTGCAGAGTATCCTGGGGAGAGGAGGATTCCTCATGAGAAGCCCCCCCATCTGGAGTGGCTTTAGTTGGTCCTCATCTACTTTTTGGACGCCTTTCTGTCATCAACTTTCATGGTTTCCAGTTTGACTGGATTTTACACTCTTGGGAAGTTCCACTGTTTAAGGATCTAAAGACTAAAAACATGTATTCCACACATTTTGTTTAGATCATGTTTCTTTTTCTTTTTTCTAGAATTTTTATTTTAGCCGAAAAAGTCTTGGCTAGAAATGTTTCTGCCTAAACCTGGGATCTGTAAAAACTCCTCATTCATGCGGTTCCTCTGCATATGACCACACCAGGAATTTGGCGTAGCCATTTATTTGTACCTAGTGCTGAAACAATTAGTTAAAATAACAAAAGGCCCCTGGATAAGTACAAATTGACTAAAGTGCTTTTGAAGGTTAGCTAGGAAATTTAAGAAACACTGCTGGCTGGGCACGGTGGCTCAAGCCTGTAATCCCAGCACTTTGGGAGGCCGAGATGGGCGGATCATGAGGTCAGGAGATCGAGACCATCCTGGCTAACACGTTGAAACCCTGTCTCTACTAACTAAAAAAAAAATACAAAAAACTAGCCGGGCGACGTGGCGGGCGCCTGTAGTCCCAGCTACTTGGGAGGCTGAGGCAGAAGAATGGCGTGAACCCGGGAGGCGGAGCTAGCAGTGAGCTGAGATCCGGCCACTGCACTCCAGCCTGGGCGACAGAGCCAGACTCCGTCTCAAAAAAAAAAAAAAAAGAAACCGCTATAAATAAGATATATATTTATTCTGGGCAAAAATCCCTGATGAAATAAATCCGTCACCAGTTACATCAACAGTTACCCTGTAATCTCTTCATTTCTTTTCTGTCCCTCCTGCTAGACAGCATCTTTCCTGAAGGAAAATAATTCCATTTATGACACATAAACACATGTGGAGAAAAGGCCAGGGATTTTCTAGCATTAAAGTCTTGTAAAGTGAGTTTTAACATTTGTGGCATCTGGGTGGAAGTATCTGAAGACAAGTTGTTTCTAGGCTTCTTTGCTAAATCATTACCTGTATGCTCTTGAGCAGATGGGCTTTGTTTTAGGTAGTAGAGGTTTCTGGTCGTTTTATGACTCTAATCTGATAATTCGGTGACCTAGCTGTGTTTGTACAGAAGCCTGTTAACTAAAACTAGGAAGTATTTGATATTTAGCCCCTAGAAGAGGACAGTAGATGACATTTACTGTTTTCTTACTTGCCAGTCACATTCTACACCTGATGAAACAGATTCAGACTTAGCAAACACGGAATTCGTAGCTTCCGAGCCAGCCTCATTCACCTCATTACCTGATTTGCATTTCATCAATGTCCTTTTGATGTCGGAATTATTATTCCCATTTTACAGATGAGAAAGCCAAGTGATGAGCCTGTGGGAATAAAATCGGGGCCAGATCCAGTTCCACTTCTGTTGCTCCATCCAGGTCACAGTTGCCTGATAAGGGCCTCTCTGTATTAACACAGAATATCATGGTGTTATTGATGGTGTTACTTCCTGTCAGCTGTGATCATGTTGTTCTGGTAGAAAAATAAGGTGTCTTCTCTGCAGACCACGTTAGAGTTTAACTTTAAGTCTGGTTCGACCCTACTTCTGATTCCAGGAAGCTCAGGGAGATTGGTTGGGAGAAGATGCAAGAGCTCTGAGCCCACGTCTTCTTTGGACTTTAATTCAGAGACAGACAATGTGCACCCAGGCAGGTGTCCCTCTCTGCCTCTTTTCTGACCGTACACCCAGGTTCCTCTGTGCTGCTGCTGTTGGCCATGGTGCTGGGAGCAGTCAGGGAAGGCCCAGGCCAGCCCCGCAGTTCAGGAGGGAGTTGGATGTGCCGCCCTGCCATGCAGAAGCCCCTGGCTAGAGCTCCGGTGGAAGGTACATGGATAGATGGTCAGCAGGGATGGCATTTCCTCCCACGCCACCTGCAGAAGCAGCCGTTCTGTTCTTGAGTTATTAATACCGTGTAGGCTAGAGAACTGGGTCTGCCTTGCTAATGTGATAGCCCATCAGATTTTTACACTTTCAGAAGCTATCACTAGGGAAACAGATGTGGTTGGACCCGCGTGCTTTGTGGTGACTTTGCTGCCTGTGTGGCGTATCTGCTTCTCCTCTAAAACTCTGTAAAACGAACAGACTGGCTTCACACATTTGGCACTTCATACTGCCATCATTTATCTTTTTACACCTTTGCAGCTCTTACCACTAAGATATCCCCTTGTGTTCAACAGCCATATTTTCCGGTATGTCTTCCCTGGACAGTGTTAACACACACAATAGGCACTGCAAAGATATTTAGAAAATGGTTAAATGACTCCTGTATTTGCTTGGGTTCCAGGTACCTAAATATGCAAGCTCAGAAAGGAGTAGTCAGAGTAAAAATGCAAATACAAATACTTGGAGATTCCCTTCTTTTTCTTCATTAATTTAACACACATTTATCGACTACACACTTTTTGGCTCTGTGATTAAATACTGGAGGATCATTGTGTACAGGGAAAACAAAGGTGTATCTGAATGTATTTCAAATCCAAAGGATTTTAAAGGAGTTACCATTTTAGAAATTCCACCAGCAACTTACCACCACTTGGGTCTGTATTTAAGCGTTGACAGACAGTCAATATAGAAGAGTTGGATAGAAGGTGAATTCACATAAATTCAGTGGAATTCTCCCGTAGACTTGCCATTATGAACATAACAATTACTATCATAGAAAAGGATACCCGCATAGACTAACTTGAAATGTTTTTCAAGGCATGCACCGTTATGGTAACTAAACTGGTAGAGGCTTGACCGGTCTTTTCCTGCCTCTAGTTTCTTCCCTCTCTGGTCATCTTTTGGTCTTTCTCCTACTGCAGAAGTATAACTTATCCTTTACTGAAGAACCACAGTTCTCACATTTAATGGCTTTCTCCTCTGAGCAAGCCTGCCTGCCTGAATGCAGCTGTGCTGAGCTGCAATCCCATTTGTCCAGGACTTCTTGGTCTGTGCTAGGGATTCATGCATTCTATTAATGAACACAACTCAACTAGTGGTTTCTGTTGGTTTGAAATTATAAGAAACAGGTTTCCTAAATTCTCTCTTCTCTGGCTTTTAAAATATTTTTCTTACACCCAGAGCAAACGGTCAACAGCAAGTGTTGGCTCTTGATGGAATAAACATGTCACTGTGTCAGCTTAACATGTATTCAGCCTTCCGGGACTCATTAGTGCCAAAAGGACTTGAAAGCAATTGTAGTTCTTGTTGTTATACAGCTAAGGAAAGTTCATCAGTTTCAAAGTTGTCTGCCTTGAACTTGCTTAAACTGTGAGGCATGAGATCCAGATTATACTCAGAACACTAAGCCTTAGAATCAACCCTTTTAAAAGTTGCTTAATTAAAATGGAAAATATTTTTAAGTGTTTTTTTTTTTAAGATTTTACAGACTAATATTCTGCATCTTCCTGCACGCTGACCTTCTGTTAATGTACTTGAAGGTCATTTGAAACTAGTCAAATGTTACTTTAACATTTGTAGTGGTCAAACTATGGACTCAAATTATGCTTCTATGTTTTATGGGCAAAGTTATTTCACTAAACATTTTACTGAATTTTCATCATAATGTATACATTGACCTGGATATTACCACCCTGGTTCATGGTAAGTGTTAAAGAGCAAAATACTTGTTGATAACCAAAGACAATTTATATTTTCACGGAAGCCAAAGCATTGGTTACATCGCAAGCTTTGGGAGCACATCATGAAAATATTCACATCATGAAAATATTTCTGGACACCTCCTGGAACTCCTCTCCTTGGGCCCACAGATACTCTTAAGGGGAAGTTGTTGAAGTGCCCCCTGTTACTTCTTACAGCTTCTAAGTACATCTTATCTAAGTTGCATGGGGCATGAACAGTGTGTCCTGGTTCAGGTTAGTGTCTCCTCCACTCTGAGCAGGGAGTGGGGTTTCCAATAGTGGCTGATTAAATAGTGAAACAGCTATTTGATTCTGCTCCAGTGGTGATCAGGGTGAATGCATACCCTTACTCTTCCTTCCTGGTCTTTAGGCACCTATTCTAGGATTCCGATGTCAGTATCACCTCCCTGAAGGCAGCTGATCTGCTGTGGCGTGGGGAAGGCCACAACCCCTCGCCATGCAAGCATGTCAGGGAGCTTCCCAGTTGAGGCCCAGCAAGGCGGCCCTCCCTCCCCCATGCCCAAGGGGTGGGTCTAGCTATCTACCTCAATGCTCGTGGTCGGAGACCCCAGCTAGCTCCTCTCTTCCTCGGATTTCATCTTTTCTAAAATAGAGAACTATGATTTTGCCCAGTACCTCAGGAGAGTGTTGGAGAATCAAGTGAAGAATGGCCAGAAGCACTTAGCAAGTGCCCACTGGAAATGGTCTTCCTTTGCTGAACTGCACAGGTACTTTGCTCATCAGTCTCAGCAACGGAAAACAGCAGATTGGTTTCTCTCTTGTGAAAACCCTTCCTGTGCTTATAATTAGTACCTCAGGACCGGTTAGCTTGTTCTTCATGATGCAGCAGTGTCTTCTCCCGAGCGGCAGCTCATCTCACCCATATCGCACTCAGTCATTTTTGTCCCTCTTCTCTTTACTACTATCCCATGGAATTAGGAGTTACAATGATGAGGTTTCATTTTTAAATGTACAAAGATGGAAGAAGACTATGGAAGTAATTTTATTTAAAGCCACACATATATTTGTTTCAATCAAGTTAAAGGAAAATCTCTCAGGCCAAATATTATAATTTTTCTATGAAGTCAGTGTAAGTTTTAAATGTGTAATCTGGAGTTATGTTATAATAAAGCCAAGTAATTCATATTATGAGCAAAGTATTCAACTTTGCTATCATAGTTACCTAGCAGGCCCCTGTGTTCTTTTCATTACCTTCTGATAGCAAAAGTGATATTTATTGTGGAAAAATTGGAAAATATTTTAAAAGGTAGAATCAAAAGAAAATAGCCTGTAATTGTACTGCTTGGACTAACCACTGATAACATTTTATGTGTCCACACATATGTAGAAACAAATACACAGGATTTATTTGCAGTGCATAGAACGCACACGTAAAAAAATCCAAAAAAGATGTTATTGCATGTGCTGATGTGAATCTGTACTAGTTTACCAAGGTTAAACAGGAAGTATCTGACCTCATGAACCAGGAAGTCCCCAGACAGGACAGGCTGCTGGATGGTTGGTTCATTGGCTCTATGAGGTCGTGAAGGACCCAAGTGCTTTCCATTCTCTCTGTTCTGCCATCACCATTATCAGCTTCATGCGAAGGTCGTTTCTCTTGTAGCCATAAAATCACCACCAGGAACACGTGGGGACAAAATGATCAAGACCCACACCTGATACTGGGAATGGGGCCGGCTCTCTCATGTTGCGTGGCTGGATTGCAGGGGGAAGCCATGGTTGCCACAACAAAATCAAGGCCGCTAAGAAAGAAGACAGGATGGGTGCACGATACCTGCTTTACTGTCTTTAAACATGGGTTTCTTCTTAAGGTTTACAGCAGTTATCAGAATTTAAAATTAAGATGAATGGTTTTAGATGTTTTATTTTCATTTAAAAAGTCAGTCTCTTGTAGAAATGCTCTGTTCAGAAAGATTTGGATAGGAACAAACACTTGGTTTCTGGGAAATTAATCTTCACGTTCTCCAAAGATGTAGCATTTTCATGGTGTCTTTTTGGCAGCAGCAGTTTTTTTTTTTCATGAATTTTGACTTAAACCTGTATAGAAATTAAAAACTAAAAGAAAAAGATAAGCCTAAAGATAAAAGTTATAATAGATGGAAACTTTAATATTTTTATTTTTATGTACTTTTTAAATTTTCAATACTCTTGAAAATAATGCCATAAATAATATCGAGAATTCATGGTCATTTCATAAGGATAATTCTGAGAAACAATAGGCATATTTGAAATTACTATGAAAAAATCAGATGTTAAAGAAAACATTATATATTCAGTTTTTAAATTGTACTACTAAATGTGTAACTTCATGTGTAGTAAATATTCATATTTAATTTTAGCTGCCAGTATAACATATACTAAAATAAAATGGAACAATTTCTATGGTTCTATAAAAGAATCTATAAAGGAGCCATAAATAATTATAATAAAACTCTTTTGAATATTTTTATGGGACTAAAAATTGAAAACTTCCTAATAGGGAAATTTTCATAAATGAGACATGAAGTAAGTTAGTCATAGAGACCTCAAACAGTAATATATCCTATGGGAACCCTGAATAAGCAATAACTTGTTAAGATAATTTTATATAATATATAAAAATCAAGAGTTTTTGAAAAAGCTCTGCAAAAGATAGCAGGAAGAAAAAGGATGATTATAATGCTAAAATTCCTCATGAGAGGTTACTCTTTTTGCACGATTTTAATGTTACCAGAAGAAAGATTTTAGAGGATCTGAATCTGAAAGTGCTGTAACTATTCCCTATAGAGTAACGCAATTGTGGGTTACACAACTCACTCTGGAGTCCCAAGATGTTTCTCTTGTTTTTGAAAAAAGAGCTTAGACTAAATGATATTTGGTGCTCAAAATGCATCTTACCTTCTAAGCCAAATTCACCAGCCAATGAATAGTTTACTCACATTCATACATACATATATATATATATATATATTTTTTTTTTTTTTTTTTGAGACGGAGTCTCGCTCTATCACCAGACTGGAGTGCGGTGGTGTGGTGTGATCTTGGATCACTGCAACCTCTGCCCCCCAGATTCAAGTGATTCTCCTGCCTCAGCCTCCCTAGTAGCTGGGACTACAGGCACGTGCCACCACACCTAACTAATTTTTGTATTTTCAGTAGAGATGAGGTTTCACCACGTTGGCCAGGATGGTCTCGGTCTCTTGACCTCGTGATCTGCCCACCTCACCCTCCCAAAGTGCTGGGATTACAGGCGTGAGCCACCGTGCTCAGCCCGTATTTTTTTTAAGCAAATTTTACCTCCCTCATCCACCTCTTTAACTGGCAAAAATAATACAGAATTATAAGGGAAGGATACCATAAGACACCCATTTCAAATAAAAGTTCCTTGGATGCATGGAAGTTGTGTCTGTATTGTTTTTATTCTTTTTTAAAAATTAAGTAGTATAATGAGAGTCTTTCTATGGTGTGATCGGATGAGTATTAATCTGATTGGGAAAAGACCTAGTCCCTTCTCTGCTGTTAAGTTGCTGTGTTACCTAGGACAAGCAACTTAATTTCTGTGAGCCTCAGTGGCTCAGAGAAAGGGCGGGTGCATTAAACGAGTCTCAGAGATGCCTTTCCCACTAGAATCAGGATGAATGAGAAGGTCTTGGAGACTATTTACTCGTCCTTTGCACTTCTAAGACATGGGGAGATAATACAGGTGAAAAAGACGTGGCCTGGAGTTAATAATGATGGGAGAATTTAAGTTGAAGGGGGGCAGCACTGTGCCCATTGGCAACTTTCCTTCTATGCACCAGTGTAGGTATCCATACACAAAGCCTCTGATGAGGCTCCCCTGAGGTGGAGAAAACCACAGCTAATTCACTTGCCCTGGGTCAGGGTTGTGGTGGTCCAGCCTTCTAATTGAAGGGATTCCTTCTAACTGGTGTTGTTATACATTCTCAGAGGAAGAACCTCTGAGTTTTAATGAACTCTGGATGTCTGTGTTCCAGAACATTTTTCTTCTTCACAGTCAAGTGCTGACGCAGATGTGGAGCACCCGGTAGGCTCAGACACTGGGGCTGCAGGGTGCTAGCTGGACCAGAAGAGACTCTCTCTGCCATTGTCGTATTCTTGAAGTCAGCCTGTGTATTGTTTTTGTCCTTCCAGCTCTTCTTTTAAACTCTAGGCATTCCTTTATCGTTGACCTAATTAATTGTGTCTTACAAGTAAGTTCCCTGGAGTAGCTTTGACGCTGTCCTCTTCTTTTCTGAAACAGAGCCATCACGTTGGAGAATCAGCTGGTGATCCTGGCCACGACAGCCAGTGACGCCGGGGCATACTACGTGCAGGCCGTGAATGAGAAGAATGGAGAAAACAAGACAAGCCCATTCATTCATTTGAGCATAGCAAGTGAGTTTTGAAATCCCAAATCATAATTCTGAAAGCAATAAAATCTTGCTTTAATTAATAACCACTGTCTGACGGGACATTTTGCAATAAATTGTATCTCTCTAGTGTAGTAGTTATGGTTTAATGTTGATCCAATGCCAATAGTTTGGAGAGCTTTAGAGCTTTTTCTTTCTTCAAAATGATATGCAGAAAAATGTGAATCTAACTGATACTCCTGAATGCCAGATCTTATTTGTTTTGGGAATTAAAAAAGAAAAAGTATTTGCTTTTTATACACAGTCAATGCATATTGTTCCTAACAACAGCAAAAAAAACCTTTCAATTTAAATGAATTGTATCTATGAACCTAAATCAGGACTAGATTAGGTATAGATTATATTCTTTTAATCTAACAAGAAAATCCTTGAGAAATTCTACATATTAAGTTGTACCAAAATTAGCAGTATTTAAGCATAATCAGTTGATCATTTTTTCCACCTAATTTAACTAAAAGCCTGATTCTTGAAGAGAATGCACACAAATCATGGGTATTTGTAGATTTTATCTGAGGGGACTTTAGTTTGAGGAAACTTAGTTTTACATGTTTGGCCTTTAAATTCTTCTAGCAAGAGTTAATTGCTAAAGAAGGGAAAATCACCCAAAGCAGGAACTCCGAACTAAACTAGATTCAGACATCCATATCAGAAGGCTTGTCATCAAATGTTTGCAGCATGAAGCTTCATGGTATGAAATGAAGTTGTCATGCGGTTGAGAAAATAGGGTTGAAACTAGTCATGGTGGATGGTAAATTTCAGATTATTATGATCATATCATATGAGTGAATTATATTGATTTGTTTGTATAGTAGTGGATTTTATCTTTTTAAAAATTATCTTGAAGGAATGGTTTCCCCCTGCAGGTGGTTTGAAAAGTATGTGGGGCTAGGCGCGGTAGCTCACACCTGTGATCCCAGCAATTTGGGAGGCCAAGGCAGGCAGATTACTTGAGGTCAGGAGTTCAAGACCAGCCTGGCCAACATGGTGAAGCCCTGTCTCTCCTAAAAATGCAAAATTAGCCAGGCATGGTGGTGCGCACCTGTAATCCCAGCTACTCAGGAGGCTGAGGCAGGAGAGTCGCTTGAAACCAGGAGGCGGAGGTTGCAGTGAGCTGAGATCACACCATTACACTCCAGCCTGGGCAAAAAGAATGAAACTCTGTCTAATAAAAAAAAAAAAGTATGTGAGATGGAATGAGCATTTGCCTCACATGGCCCTCGAGGGGTACAATTGCCTTAGGCCCAGTAGAATTTCCTGGGTGAATCTTTGTAGCAAACTCTGGGTGCAGGCATCTGTGGGAGTTAACTGAGTGGAGTCTCAGATGCCTGCCTAATTGGTCCCAAGTGGCCATGATGTGTTGTCATCCTGCCTTGAGCTCCTTAATTTGAGGAACTGAATCTTGCTCTCCAGAATGTAGACTCAGTACAGATTTAGGATGAATGGGGTCTTTGTGATGCCATGGAGAATGATGCACATGGATTAGGTGTGGGGTTCACAAAATCCAGTGCATGCTGTACTGCGATGTAAAGGACTGTCTGCATCAGGAATTACAGTAGAAATGAGGATGATTTATTGAGATTTTTTCCCAAGGGTGATGATAAAGAATGGTAATTGTATTTTCAAATAAATTGTTATTATTTTAATGATTCCAAACTTTACAAGTAGAGCCATTTATCTTGTTTCGCAAATATGATTCTGTACTCAATTGTAATATAACTACCAGGATAATAGTGAGTCAAAGGGGGTGAAATTCTGCGTCAGAAACAAGGAAGTTGGCCTTCCTCTGGTAGAAGAGGGAAAAAAATTATTCCACAGAAACTCTGGTTAACATCACAAAGTTATTAAACAGTCCTTACCCAGTCCTTGCCTACCTGCCTACTCTATAAGGGCCAGCTGAAAAGAAAGCAAGTAGAGTGAATTTGCACACTGCTGTACTAACATAATACCATGGTGTTAGATAATTGGAATATGTAAATTTTTTTTTCAGTAATTTCTGTTTCTACCCTGACCAAAAAGTATATTGAAAGCTGCTCATAAATATTATAATTAACTGGCTTGCATTTTGTTCCTTTGTATGTATATTTTTAACTTTTCATTGGCACCAGGTAAAAATGTGTAAAAAGTGAGATACAAGGCAGTTAATGATACAGACTTATTTTAAATCTTAGGAGAAAACCTACATTTTGTGCCTTTATGAATTATTTGCTTTTTATGAGGGCCAGGTGAAATGGGAGAAGTAAGGAGGTTGAGGAAACTGCCTTATTTTAATTCTTAGGAGAACCTTCCTGTTGACATATGGGATTTAGCTAAATGTTAAACGGCAACCAATTATGCTGCTGCTTCTTTTTTTTTTTTTTTTTTTTTTTTTTGCTAAAAGTTTTATTTTGAAAACCTCTAAAAGTCAGAAGTCTTGATTAATCTGCAGAATCCCCCAGAATTGTTTAAACTGTGCTTCTTTCTGGAATTCAGTGAGTGCTCTAAGCAATGAACACTGCAGTTGAGGTCCTGGCCACCTTGCTCCTGGTGAGTTTGTGGAGTACTGGAGGGTGCGTCTCCTTACCAGATTTGTTACGAAATTAGATCTTCTCGAGACCTATTGATACTGGGAGTAAGATAGAGTGTTCTGCAGACTTAGATATCTTTTTCTTCTGATGTAGGCTTTTGTGGAAACACCACACAAGATTGAGGAAAATTTGTGAAAACTTTCCAGCCAGCATTTCTGAAAAATCAAAAGATATTACAGCCAATTATCATTTAACAAAGACACATTTTTTCCTTGCTGTCGGGAGAATAAAGCAGGGAACCATTATGTAGTGACACCATGGGGATGATCGGGTACTGGCAATTAAATTCCTGGTGGATTGTGCTGTGATTAGTTTAAAATCGGAGTGTCACACAGCCCCGCCTCTTGTTTGCTGTTGTGGTAATAATCCGTTCCTTCCTTGAGGACAGCACCGTGTCAGAGTGCAGCGGCAACCAGGTCTAGCTGTGTCTCAAAACATCTAAATAAGTGATGCGCTGTCACCCAGCTAACAGGAGGAAGTAATCCATTTTTATCAACAACCTTGTACTTGAGAGTTCAAAAACGTCACCCCTTTTCAATTGCTAGATACTGTGGCTCCACCTGAAGCTTATGGGAAGCAAAAGATAAAGAGGTTTTGGATTTAAATATTATATATTTTTTAAAAAGCATGACTGTTAGAAGTGAGATGCAGTCCCACAATGGTACCGCCTGCTGTTTTGTGCATATTTAGTAGACGGCATGATTATCTCTTAACATTTCTCCCCTTTTGCATGGTTAAGAAGATAAATTCCAGCATGTTCTGCACCACTATTCCTGTAGGGAAGGAGAGGACTTCTCTGAACTCTCCACCCCGCTGCCCTGGTGAAAGCTTGCTGCCATCCCAGGGGTGGATCCACTTTGAAGTTTTAATGTGATGTGAAGCCAGCAGATGTTAAGGACATAGGTGGGACTGTTGAAGCGTCCTGCATGAATTTTTCATGGCCGGCTCCCACTGCTCAGGTGCACACCAGAAAAAGAAGGGCTTGAGCCTGCCTGAGAGTAGACATGTCTGTTCTGAGGTCAGACCCGGGCAAGCTTCATGAACCTGTCAACCTATTTTTGGCTTTTGCTTAGAAGATTTTACATTGAGTTAACCTTTGTGGAACAGAACTTCTGACCTGAATTACTATGTGAATAAGAGTTTCTTCCTTTAAAAAAAAAAAAAAAAGCGTAGAGTTAGGCGATGAGATGAATTCTACACAATGGTTAATCAGTCATTGTTTATATGCCATTGTACATACCTTAGACATAGCATCAGTTCTGATCCAATATTCAAAATGTCCACCGTAATGAGATTCTCTACTAGGGATGAAGCTTGGATTAAAAAGAAATGACTGCCTCTCTCCTTCCTGTTTTTTTCACCTCTTTCATTTTAATGTCTCCTCTTCAAACAACATTTGTAGACAGGATATCATTTCAGCTGATCCTCCTTCAGGCTGAGAAACCCTTGCTTTTAATTCTGAAGACCACTTAACATTCTTTTGTCCTCTATAATGCTAATTTAACTGCAGGCTCATATAGGTTTAGTAGTTGAAAGTGGATTCCTGAAAATCATGTCTATGAACAGTCATTTGAGAGGACTGCCCTGTAAAACATGGCTTTTGTGTGCCCAGGTAAAACTCTCTCCTATTTTCCTTGTACCTTTAACGTTAAAGGGAGAGAGGAGAACAGGCAGACGCCTTCCAGATGGCCTCTGACGTGGCTCGGGTTCCTAAAACAATAGGAACTGTTTGAAATATTACTAAAAACCAATCTGGGGCCTAGCCCCACATCACAAATGAGCAATTTAGAACCAAGCATAGTTTTATAGATTGTATGGCACTTTACTGCCAGAATTTTTCAGAAACATGAATAAGAAGTCTATTTTATAGTGAAGTCATGAGTTTAATCATTTAGCCATGCATTGAACCTGCTGTACGGAGTGAAGCATGAGGCATGCTCTGCGCTGGCCTCCTGAGCTGGTGTTGGACAGAACTTAGTCTAGGCCTCGATCCCTAATGCTTTTCCATAAACACACCATTGGGAAACAAGCCTTGAGCATTTACCCCTTGTGCGTGGACACCTAGTTACTTATCAATTCTAAGCATTAACCATCAGACAGAAGAGAGGAAGGGAATCCGCTAATTATGAAGGTTCCCTTCCGTCTTTACTTGACGTCTCATGGCGCGATATGCACTTCGTGAATGGAAATGCATATTTTACTTGATTTTCATGATACAATCTAGTTTCTTGGAAAAAATCTTATGACATCTGGTTACAGAGAATTGTTTGTCTTGGCGACATGGCTTCTACTAACAACACAAGTGTTCCTGCTGCCGTGTGTTGCCATCTGATTGTGCTGGCCTTGTAAGTGACTCAGATCTGTGGTTTCTTCCCAGAAATGCCTTTGACTTCAGTTGTCCACTTTGTGAGAGGTAGTTTAGATAAAACTAAATACACAAGAACATAAATCCACCTCTCCAGGCAAAGGTGAAACTGCAGCCCATGCCTATGAGGGCATCCTGGCCACTTCTCTGACAGTGAGAATTTTCAGACCCCTCCTTGGGATAGCTTGCCTACAGAGTATCAGATGGGGCCCCCCGACTAACAGACTCAACCTGCATAATAAATAGCATTGTCACTTAGTTTCCTTCTTGTGCTTTCAGCGGGAAAACGTAAGTTAAAATAGCAGGTCTAATATTTCGTTTCTGAGCCCCAAATGGATGGATTGGAGAATGAGTTGTAGAAGAGGAATGTAGCTGGTGGCTCCCAGCAAGACCTCAGTTATCACAACAAAGACCGTCATGCTCTCCCCACCCCACAAGGCAAAACTGGATTGTTTCTGTTGCCCACTCTTGCCTCCTTAACCATATCCCCATCTCTTCTCATCCCAAGGCGTCCTCTTTTCCCCTGTGTGATTTATTTCAACCTGATTTCACTGTTGTTAAATCTTAGGAAATCAGGTTAAGCTATGATCACTTGCCCTCAAGGTTTGAACAAATTTGGGGTAGCCCAGTATGCCCAGTTTCCCAAAGCAGCAATCACTGGTGTGAGTATCACTCCGGATACATATAGATTTCCAAGGCGTAGGCAGGCATGTAAAATTGCCAAAGAACCTATTTTCAGTCCTTTGATATTCACACTCTAAAACTGGAGCTGAGGATGCCTGAGGTCAAATTTTGCTTTTCACAACTGCTCCTTTGTTTCCGAACAAGATGGAAGGCTCCTGTCTTACTCATCCTGAATCTTTAACACGGGCAATTATCTGAGGGTGTAAATGCCCAGGTGCCAAACAAAGGGAGAACTCTAAATATCAGGGGCGGAATTGAGAAAGTGAAA
The DNA here is from genome assembly GCF_024542745.1 of Macaca thibetana thibetana. Taxonomy (NCBI): domain Eukaryota; kingdom Metazoa; phylum Chordata; class Mammalia; order Primates; family Cercopithecidae; genus Macaca; species Macaca thibetana. The sequence goes on from NC_065580.1 coordinate 149,299,593, forward strand.
GACTCTAATAATTGGGAAATAAATCATTTTATAAATCAGGTGTTTTCAGTCTTTTGCTGTCCACAAAATGAGGTGGGATCCACGTGCTGACACTTCATTACAAATACCTTGATCATTGCTAACTGTAACACAGTCCACTTGTCCTCAGGACAGGAAGAGATTTCTAGCCCCTCTGCAGGTGTGGGGCCATGTCAGTGGAATAAAGTGTCGTTTTCAGGCCATGTGTTTAAGAGCCAACGTGTTACCTTCATGCTCTCCCTCCCCTTTGGGGACAGCCATGGACAGGCCACATATTGAGCCACAAGATAGAAGCTGTCTGGATATTTGAATCAGTACAGGGGAAGAATAGCCCGGGAGGGCCACCCAAGCAGAATTGGACTTGTTATGAGTAGAAAACAAACCTTTGTGTGGTAAGCACTGATTCAGCATTTGTTTGTTATTAGAACAAAACACATCTGTCCTAACTAATAAATTACTATATGACGACGGGGTGCATTGGCTCACGCCTGTAATCCCAGCACTTTGGGAGGCCAAGGCGGGTGGCTCACCTGAGGTCAGGAGTTCGAGACCAGCCTAATCAATATGGAAACTCCGTCTCTACTAAAAATACAAAAATTAGCTGGGCACGCTGGCGGGCTCCTGTAATCCCAGCTACTCAGGAGGCTGAGGCAGGAAAATCACTTGAACATGGGAGGTGAAGGCTGCAGTGAGCCGAGATCATGCTACTGCTCTCCAGCCCAAGTGACGGAGCAAGACTCTGTCTCAAAAAATAATAATAAAATAAATAAATAAATTACTACATGACTTTTGGCATATAACTTAGAAGGAATTTAAAGAATTGAGAGATATTCTGTAACAAAATTTCCTTCATTTTCATCTATTGCTTTGCATGAACAAAATTTTATCTATGAAAAAGAAAAGATTAGAATTAAACTGTATTCCTCATGTCATTGAGAGATGCTTTCTGGTTTTATAAAACATAAAACCTATTCATCAAAATTTGTAATACTTTAAACAATTAATTGAATATCAATAATAATTGTAACAACTCATGCCAAGAGAAGGTTTGTTTTGTTTGCCCCCAAGTCATATGGTTAAAAACCTTTTTTTTTTTTTTTTTTGAGATGGAGTCTTGCTCTGTCGCCCAGGCTGGAGTGCAGTGGTGCGATCTCGGCTCACTGCAAGCTCTGACTCCCAGATTCATGCCATTCTCCTGCCTCAGCCTCTCGAGTAGCTGGGGCTACAGACGCCCACCACGACGCCCCGTTAATTTTTTGTATTTTTTTAGTAGAGACGGTGTTTCACCGTGTTAGCCAGGATGGTCTCGATCTCCTGACCTTGTGATCTGCCCGCCTCAGCCTCCCAAGTGCTGGAATTACAGGCGTGAGCCACCGTGCCTGGCCAAAAACACTTTTTTTAAGAATTTTTTTTTTTTTTTTTTGGACACAGGGTCTTACTCTGTCACATGGACTGGAGTACAGTGATGAGATCATGGCTCACTGCAGCCTCAAAGTCCTGGGCTCAAGCAGTCCTCCTGCCTCAGCCTCTTGAGTAGCTGGAACTACAGGCCTGAACCACCATGCCTGGCTAATTTTTTTAATTTCTATTTTTGTAGAGACAGAGTCTGGCTATGTTACCCAGCCTGCTCTCAAATTTCTGGCCTCAAATAATCCTTCCCCTTTGGCCCTACAAACCACTGGGATTACAGGTGTGAGCTACTGAACCCCACTGAGATTGAAATTTATATACCTTTTTTTTCAGAGGCTATGATATGGTAATTAGTAAAATTCTTTTGAATCAATAAATGTAATGAATAAAGGATACAATTCTGTGGGAGTATAAGATGGGAATACAAATTCAAGAAGAAAGAAAAGGAGTGGTGTAAAATTTCTTACTATTAAAAATTAGAGTTTGTTCATGTGTTTTTTAAATGGGTGATGCTGTGTATCAAATCTTTAGACCTGCTTATCAAATATTTAGATTCCTTTGAATACATATAGATGTGCTGCAGTAGTTTCATTAAAATATACTGAAATAGCAAAACATTAAAATACACTAGAAATTACATTCTTTTCAGTCCTTCAAACGTATGATGAAAAATTTTAGATGTCAACCTAAAATGTGGGAAAGATACACAGTTTTACAAAATTCTTTTTGGTGATCTAGGAACAACAACTGTTTGAAGCTATATGCAGATTTGATAATAATTTATAAATGAGAGTACTGCTGATAACCCTCTAAGGACGTACATAGAGAGGAGAAGGCCCTAGCATGTCTTGAGACCTGACAGATATTGTCATGTATATTTTCCTTCTTAGATTTCATGACAGCACTGCGGGTTAATAACTCCATTTCAAAGCTGAGGACACTGAGGCTCTGAGAGGTTAGGTTATTGACCCAGATCACAAGAATATTCAATGGGAAGTTTGAGGATTCAAGCCAAAGTTTATTTGTCCCCCTCCCAAAACACTTGTTTCTCCTATAAACGCAGAACAGCATATACCGTGGAGGCTGGGTGTGCCCTTGGGGTCAAACTGTGTCCAAGAGAGAAGCCCAAGGAGTAGGCAAAACTTGAGGGGAGGTGGCCTTCCAGCAGGGAGGCTGGCTGCGAAGAGCTCTGTGCATGCAGACCTCAGAGAAGCTTGTTTTTGGTTTAAAAAAGGAGGTCTTCTGTTCTGATATCAAAACCACTCCCGATAAACATTCAGTCCAGAGAACAGCCGTGTGCTGTGGCTCAGCTCGGCAGCTTCGAGGCTGGCACCCTTTTGCAACCCCAGTGGGGCACGTTTGGGCGGACGCTGGTTTGGCTTAAGGGCACAGTGGGAGATGCGCTGGAGTCAGTGCTGACTAATGGAGCATCAGAACAATAAGTCCCAATTTCTGATAACAAAGTGGTTGTTTTGTTATCAGGAATGCATTAGACAGCACATAGGATATAAAGTAAGACACGATCTGTCCCAGTGGATTTATAAGACTGATGTGCGTGATTACACTCCCTAATTCCCAGATATTGACCTCGAACTGTTGCAGCAGATTTTGCACAGTGAGTAAACTTCACCCAGGGCATAAGGCAAGCACTTGGAGAATTAACTAACCAAGCAGAACTGACCAGTTGGATGCAGTAGAGAGACCATGGGTATTCATTTACTTCTCCCGGTTAGGCTGTGATTATTGAAAGACACAAATTACTCGGTAGTGATTTGCCTAATCAGATTTTTTACAAACTCCTCCACATAGCTCAGTGTTAATAATTCCTCCAATCTACCTTCCCTTCTGTCCCCTTGTTAAATGTCTGAATTTAAATTATTATATTCAGATATTTAAGCATAGAATTCTTTAATTTTGGCAGTTTGGGGGCTAGAACTTTAACCCTAATTTTGTTTTGTTTTGTTTTTGGAGACAAGGTCTTGCTCTGTTGCCCAGGCTGGAGTGCAGTGGCACAATCATGGCTCACTACAGTCTCAACCTCCTGGGCTCAAGTGATCCTCTCACCCCAGCCTCCCAAGTAGCTGGGACTACAGGTGTGCACCACCACACTTGGCTAATTTTTTATTTATTTATTTATTTATTTTTTGAGACGGAGTCTTGCTGCCCAGGCTGGAGTGCAGTGGCCAGATCTCAGCAAGCTCCGCCTCCCGGGTTTACGCCATTCTCCTGCCTCAGCCTCCCGAGTAGCTGGGACTACAGGCGCCCGCCACCACACCTGGCTAGTTTTTTGTATTTTTTAGTAGAGACGGGGTTTTACCGTGCTAGCCAGGATGGTCTCGATCTCCTGACCTCGTGATCTGCCGGTCTCGGCCTCCCAAAGTGTTGGAATTACAGGCTTGAGCCACCGCGCCCAGCCCACTTGGCTAATTTTTAAAAAAATTTTGTGGAGACAGGATCTGCCTGTGCTGCCCACACTGGTCTTGAACTCTGGGTCTCAAGCAGTCCTCCTGTCTCGGCCTCCCAAAGTGCTGGGATTACAAGAGTGAGCCACTGCACCTGGCCTAATGATTTTTACCTTTGATTTGGGGACCTAATTTCTTAGACTTAGCAGCCAATGCCTGAATTCAGTTTATAAGGAATTGAAGATAATTTCATTGTAGAATGATATGAGGTAAACATAACATTTCAGAGTATGTGATATATTGAGGGTGACCCAAGATTATAACTTACGCATTTTCTTTCCAGCTCTGGTCACTCTCGATGTTACGGTCATTGAAGTACTTTGTCTACTCTCCTTGTCTCTGTAATTGATATGAAAGATAAGGAATTTTTGGAGGGCACAAACAAAGGGGATGGAAAATTGAATCTTTCCTGCAATCATTTTACAATCTCTGACATACATCCTTTACACAGCTTGTCTGGAGAAATCCTAAGCAAAGTAATGGTTATTGGCTGAGATGAGACCACACAGAACAAGTTGCTAGTTGTAAATATAGTTTTCTCAGAAAAACTGTGTTTACTCAGTAGTTGAATACAGCGATGATTCTGGTGAATTTCCTGGGGTTCAGCTTTTAGTTACTTTCTAGTCTAAGTGGTTCTACCCGTACCTTCCCAGTATGATTTTTCCTTTTACGAATGAGCTCGGTATTCTGAAGCTGCTAATTAAGAAACACCTGTTTAATTTCCCTTCCTTCAGAATTCTTAAGGTTTTCAAAATCCAGATTGTGTGAGTTGCTGGGCTAAATTGTCTTTTCATATCTCCTCTTTCAGAAAAATGAGAATATATTATTTTCTGATTCAAAGGGAACATCTAGAGTGGAACCAAACTCTTCAACCATAACATGGTATTTCTGCTGAGGGTAGGCCTGGTATCCTATGGTTTAACTTCAGGTTCAAGCTTTAAGGACAAAAAGATGTGATTTGGTCCAGAGCATAATGAAGGCTTATTGTAGTAGTAGGAACAACAGCTGTTCATTGGATGTCTGCTCTGTGCCCTGTATGTAAATATTATATCTCATTTAAAAAAAAATTAATCAGCCGGGTATGTTGACTCATGCCCAGTGCTTTGGGAGACTGAGGCAGGAGCATCGTTTGATCCCAGGAGTTCAAAACCAGTCTGGGCAAAAAAAATTAATCAGCTGGGTATGTTGACTCATGCCTAGTGCTTTGGGAGACTGAGGCAGGAGCATTGTTTGAGCCCAGGAGTTCAAGACCAGTCTGGGTAACACAGGGAGACTCTGTCTTTACCAAAAAAAAAAAAAAAAAAAAAATCTGCCAGGTGTAGTGGTGCATACCTGTGGTCTCAGCTGCTCAGAAGGTTGAGGTAGGAGGATCACTTGAGCCAGGGAGGTCAAGGCTGCAGTGAGCTGAGATCACGCCACTGTACTCCAGCCTGGGCAACAGAGCAAGACCCCATCTCTTAAAATAATAATATAATAATCATAATAACCACCATTTAATCACTGTTTTTGGTAAACAAGAGGCCACAAGGTCAGTATTATCCCCATCTTACAGATGAGGCAACAAATCAAAGCAACAAATTACTTTCCCTAATCTTATGCAGTTGATTACGTGGGTTAGTTTTGAACCCAGGTTTGTCTTTTCCCAAGAGAGACTTTCACCATTTTACTTGCTGAGATTATTTATATTGCAGAACTGTTTTTGATTGTTAAAATCATGTTGTAATTTCTTAATCTGGCTGCCGCTGTAGTGAATGCGGCCTAACGATTGGTCACCTTCTGATAACAGTGCAGCTCCACCTTTGCCACTTAGTCATAATGTTTTATGACTGTTCATTGTAAATGATGTTCTTTTGGCTCTTATAGAAGGCAATTACAGCAGGTAATTAAAATTGTAGATCTTTACAATGTGTTTGAGAATATTAAATCAAGCCCATAGAAAATCAGGTAAAGTATCTGTTAAAGTGAAAGGCCGCCTCACAACGCTAAACACCATTACCAAATCCAGAGTGCTATATTCCCTGCTTTTCCAAGAACACTTTGTATCTGAGATGTAAAGAAATTGAATTTATATCAGAAATAATAGGAACCAGAAATTTATCTGGAGATGTAGATTCTTTCTGTGTGTTCTAATTAGTGAGTTCTTAGCAATAGTCTCTCTCTGTGATTCTTTGTTATTTTAGGTAATTATTCTGCCTGCACCCCTCTGCCTTTTATGATTTGAAGAATACCCTCTTTAGCACAAAATTAGTTCCTTCAAATCTAGTATACCTCTGTGTTTGGATGAGAGGGTCTTGGGAAAGTATAAGAAAGCCTGGGACCTCTGCTTGTCAGTGTAAACTGTTATTTTGCCCAGGAATAACTAGGAAGTGTAGCTTTTTGAGGTGGATACCAAAGGTATTATTTTATGTAGTTTTAGAGCATCGTAAAAATGTGAGCCGGGAATTCCCTAGTTCACCTTGGTATTAGACCTGCATGACTATCTGAGAAGTGTGAAGGCTATAATGGTTTTGTGATTTCTCTGAGGAGCAAGATACAAACGTCAAAACTGAAAGTGCAGAACTCCAGAGAAGCTCTTGAAAGAATGAAGGCTTTTCCATTTTGGTTCCCAACCTGAACTTAAAGAGTAGGAGTCAGAGCTGACATAAGTCAGTAATGGCGAACATTCGGCTGGCCCCGTAGGGTTGTTTGCTGTTTCACTGATGATGTGTTTTGTTGAGGTGTGTCATTAAAGGCCATCTGACATTGAAGGCCATGTCTGGTATTAAATGCCCTTCACTTTCCCTGAACGATTGTTGCACACTCTTTCCCCAACAGGATGTCGCCCTGTGGTTCTATTTATTCAGACAGGGTTGAATGTCACAAAGGCTCGCTTCCATCTGGAAAAGTTTTCAGCACCAATGTACTCCAGAATTCAAACTTCTTCCTTTCTAATCCTTAAAACGTTGGGCAGCATCCTCATTAGTCAGAATGATGTAAGAATAGAAACCGTGTGCATAGGTTGCCCTTTGGTGGTTGGTTCATTTCCGAAAGCTTAAGGAGTTTCATACTTCGTTAGCCTGCACAAGAAGACTTCACTTCCCTTGAACTGAGAAAATGGCACATGCAAAAACGGTACCATCGTATTTGAAAATGTATGAAGCAAACGGGCAGTGTTCTGAGCCTTTTGCTTCTTTGTTCATTTTAGTTACAGTGTTTGTAAAAACCATGGCAGCATGTTCTTGATGAAAATCTAGGAAGCAGTTCTACTTACTTGAACCCTAGCCTGGCATTAGATTACCTGGATCCTACCCACCTCTTCCGTTTGCAGTTGAAGGATGGATATTAAGCCATGTTGCCCCCACTGGCCTCCATCCTGATTGGCTAGGGACCCTGCCATGTTACTCACGGCATGTTTCAAATATCATCTCAACCTGGAAGGATACTCAGGGATGCATAAACGGTAAACTGATGATCACAGAGTGAAACAGCTGGCATACTGGCATCAGCCTACACCATTTTCAGTGTCTGTATGGAAGAACCAAGGGAAGAGTTGAAGTATGATTTTCTTTGGCTTTTGGAGTCTCTGTCTCACTTCTGTCCCTAAACGTATGATTCTCCCCTACTCCCTGCCCTTTAAACACTCAGACTACAACAGTTCTGCTATTCCACTCAGAAAATGCTGAGCATCTGATACTTACCAGGCATCACGCTTGATGCTAGGAAACTTGGTGAATACGACACGTGGTTCCTGCCTTCCCTGAGCTCACTTTTGCCAGGAGAGGCTGGCGCACCAACAAATAACAAGAACACAGTGTGTTAAATGCCAAATGAAAGGGAGTTATGTGGAAGAAGCTCCCGAAGCACAGGCAAGGGAACAATTAATTCTGCTTCTGATGCTGGAACAGCTTTGTTAGCAGAACTCTGAAAATCTTTTCTTTCACTTATGGAGAGATGCACCAGCAGTGAGATGATTAGGAAAAGGGGGCTTGGAGTAGAACAGCACTGTCTACGACTGGGAACTGCCATAACCACCGTCCTTTCATTTGCTCCCTTGTTATAAATCTCAGTGTTCCCCAGGAAGACTCTGCATTTAGTATAGCCCCATTCCAAGAGAGCCCTTACCGATGTTATTTTTCATCTCCTACCAGAACGTAAGTTCCACGAGGATAGGGATTTTTCCTTATTTCCACGAGCCACAGGAAGAGTGCATGACGAGCAATAAGGGCTCAGTAAATGGTTGTCCAGTGAGTGCATGAAAGCCTGTGAAGTGAGACCTTTTTACCCTCCCTTTCCGGGTCCCCTCTCCATCCCTGGCATCTGAGGATGCTGCTTACCAGCTTGTTCTTCCTGTAGCTCCTTTTCTTTTGGTGTTTATTGCTCCTTTTGGCTCCCCTCGGCTCCCCTCATCCCAAGATGTGAGGATTCTCCATCCTTCAGTCCTTTGGTGCAATGTTCTCCTTTGTCTTTATACCTTTCCTTTTTCTCCTTGGAGATCGCATTCACTCTTGTGACTTCATGTATCACAACTGATCAAACGTTATCTCCAGGCCTGAATGCCAGCCCGGGCATTCAATCTTTGGTAAGTAGAAAGTAGGACAAGTGACTTGAAGGTCACCCTGAGTCTAAAATCCTGATATCTTCTGATGTTTGAACTTCTTTGTCTGACTTAGTAAGGTGCTCAAAGATGGAAGCTGTGTCCACATGCATTTCCTCAATTATTGACTCACGTTTCTTCTGTTTTATGTCTGCATTTGACCTGCTGGTCGCAGGCGTCCCTCTTTGTCTCAGTCTTACTCATCAAATTATGCTGCTTCTGGATACAGAGGCTAAACTTTGCCCTGTTTAACCTGTTATCAGGGACACTGTGCCCTGAGATTGGATTTACTATGTTGCTGGACATTTTCACTTGGAAATTAAAGTAACCTGCCTCCATATGCTTTCTATCCCAAAGCTATTTTTTCTCCTAAGTTCCCTAGAAAGTCGTCTCACCCCCCTTCTATGTTTTCAGCTCTTACCTATCCTGAACTCTTAGCGTAAGTCCCTGCTTCTGGAAGAAGATTCGTCTCTCTGTCCATCTGTCCATTCAGAAATGCATTCATTGATTCATTGACTCAACATGTATTTACTGAATGTTCACTAAGAATCATGGGCATTGAGGATATCATGATTGAGGCAGACTGGTTTCTACTCTCAGAGCTTTGGTTGGTGGAAGCAAAAGACAAACAAGCAATTTCAACATGGTTTGGGATGTTCTAAGTCAGGGAATAGTAACTTTCCCGTACATCCTGAGTTTCTGCCACTTACATTTTCAAACCTTTGCCTGTTTTAAAGACAGAGTTGATAAAGACAAACTAAGGTCAAGACACACAAGATTGTAGGCTGAAGAAATGCTTCCTTGGAAAGACTTCACAATAGTTCTTATTTATGTGAGTATTGGTGTAGGCTTATAGAGAAAATATAGGAGATTTCTCAGAGATGGACTGTGTTATAAATAGAACAAATCAGTCAAATTACAGCCTTCGAGCCAGAGGCCTCATTAGTCTCATGAGCAGGGCCCTTTGTGGGGAAACTGACTGAGCCACGTGGAATAACACTCGTGTTCGTGTTTTGCAAGCTCAACATGTCAAACTGTAGTGTTAAAAATGAGTTGCTTTACAAATGAGCTATAAATATTAGTTCTTCATCTCCAAGCCATTCAATATGCAGTTGTGAAAATTGATATCCTTATAACTATGTATAAGTCCCATATATAACTTACACACATATACATAACTCCAATGTACGAGTGAGTAAAAAGTACTGCATTAGTCAGCATGGGTTGCCGTACAAGATGCCCATTCATTAATTCATTGACTCAAGATGTATTTACTGAGTGTTCACTAAGCATCATAGGCATTGAGGATATCATGATTGAGGCAGACTGGTTTCTACTCTCAGAGCTTTGGTTGCTGGAAGCAAAAGACAAACAAGCACTTTCAATATGTTTTCGGATGTTCTAAGTCAGGGAACATGTAGAAGTAACAGGCTAAGATTCAGAAACATTTCTCTCCAAGTGGGAAGTTTTCTAACACAAACACCCAACTTAAGAACAAAGAGGCAACCTCTCATCCAAAAACATCTGCCCCTCGCATTGCTTTCAATATGCAATACCTTAAAATTCCACAATGAGTGTTTTCCCAAAACAAAGAATAGAGGCCTCCCCAGGAAAACTCAAGTCTCTTCCTTAGGAGACTGGGTGACTTAAACAACAGACATTCATCTTCTCACAATTCTGAAAACTGGAAGTCCAAGATGAAACCAGCTTTGCCAGCCAGGTTGGTGTCTCCTTGGGGCCTCCCTTCCTGGCTCTCAGAGAGCCACTTTTCCACTGGTCCTCACATGGCCTCTCTGGGCACTGGGGTTGCAGGAAGGGAGGCGGACTTTAGAGAGCTCTGGTGTCTCTTCCGCTTCTTATAAGGACCCCTGTCCTATTGGGTTAGAGACACCGTATGATTTCATTTAACCTGAGTCACTTCCTTAAGGGACCTGTCTCCAAATACAGTCACATTACAGGTTAGGGCTTCAACATATTAATTTTTTTACAGCTCAGTCCATAACAACTACACATTTCTTATTCTTTTGCGTTTTCTTCCCTAAGGAACAATATTTCTCTAGATCAGAAGTCCTGATTAGACATTTGTGGCCTGGATTTGCTCCTTGTGTTTTGTTTAGCCCACACAATATCTTAAAAATGCATGAGCCAATATTTAGCAGCTGGGAGAACATTTTCCAGCTTCTCTTAAAATATCTGGACATGCTAGGACCCCTTTCCCCTGTTTAAACAGTCTGTGCATTTTCCTAAAGAAGAGACGAGTTTTCCTGTGGAGGGCTCTATTCTTTGTTTTGGGAAAATACTCATTGTGGGATTTTCAGGTATTGCATATTAAAAGCAACACTAGGGGCACATGTTTTTGAATGAGAGGTTGCCTCTTCGTTCGTGAGGTAAGTGAGGTGTTTGTGTTAGAAAACTTCCCATTTGGAGAGAAATGTTTCTGAATCTTGGCCTGTTGCTTCTGCATTAGCTGGCTCTGGAAGCCTTTGAGGTGTGATCCATGATCCAATAGCAGTTTCTGTGATGATGGAAATGTTCTCTGTTTTTACATGGAGCTATTGAATACTTGAAATGTCAGGAAGTGAATTTATAATTTCAACTATTTTTAATTTCAGTAACCTCATGTGGCTGGGCGCTAGTGTATTGAGCAGGACAATGTTATAAAAAGGTATGGCACTTTGCATATAAAAGGGATTCCCAGTCAAACTGCCCACACCACCCATCATTGAGCTTTATTTGCTCCTGGAGTATTCTAGGAGTGGTAAGAGCTTGTCCTGACCAGGAAGACTTGGACTCCCAGGTCCCCTTGAGAGCCCTTGAACATATGAGCAGGATACTTCCCTATATTTTATATACTGAAGATCCGTGGCTGGGAGCCCGGTGTGCTGGGAGACAGTCCCTTAGCAAGTTTAGCCACTTAGTCATTTGCTGGGCTGTTGCATTGCCCACATTCATGGTCTATAGTAGTCCTTATTAATGGGACCCCAAAGAAATGGTTGGTACATAGCCTGCATGGCTATACACAGCAATCCTGATGAATTCGTCAGTTATTGTGGCATATCTCTTGTGCAGCAAGCCCAGTGCCAGGCATGGAAGTTAGGGAAGTCAGGGGTGAGATGGTCATCTAAATGGGTGACTAAAGCAAAAGTACCTGAGCCACGGTTGAGAGAAGCACAGCTTGCTCCGGAAAACCCAGCATGGGGCACCCAGACACGTCAGTGGGAATTGGAAGGTTTCCCCTGAGAGACGATGTTTAACCGAGACCTAAAGGTTGAGTGGGAAGAGGCTGTCCTGGCAAAGGGGACCACAAGGCTGGAGTCAGCAGGCACCTCTCTGTTCACAGACTTGCAGCTCACCTGCTCTGTAGATAGGAACAAAGCTCTGCCTGGCCGAGGGCACAAACAGAACTGTCTGTGACCAGCCTCTGGAAGCTCAGGGCTCCACATAAACACTGATGGTCTGGTGTTGCCAGTCCAGCGATCTGCGGGAGCTGATGGGATGCTGCTCTCTACTGGGGCATCACCCCATCGTGCTCAGGTCTCAGCAGTTCCAAGCTGTGTCCCTCACCAGGAGACCAGGCAGTGGTTGGTGATCAAAATGTTTGCACTCTTGTCTTTCTTATAGTAGAGACATCTTGCTATAACCAAGTCTCTATCAAAAACAGGGAAATATAAATTAAACAAAGAAGGAGGAGAGTGTTTTACACTGCCCGGTCCAGTTATTGATGTTACCTCTCTGCTTGGGCCCTGTAGGCATTAATTTGGGCAGAGCCATGTCATGTCTGCTCCCTACTAATAGACGGTGTTAATCTAGAGCAGGGATCTTCACGTCAGGGCTCGGTGACTCTGGGGGATATTCAACAGCGGATGGTTCTCAGGGAAATCCACATCCTCAGTTTCCATGGTACTCTTTCCCCAGATGGATCTGCCTGAGAACGTGCCTGGGGTCTTCCCTCTTAGCTCTCCTTTTGCTTTTCTCCCTCCTTCCAAAGGAAAGGCATTCCTCCCAGCAAACCCTCCTCTTCCTTGGTGCATTGCTCTGGCCTGTAGAACCCTCTGCTTTCCGGACAAAGGAGAATTTCAAACATTAGGGTCAGTATTGAGAAAGTGGATGGCTTTGATAAGTGGGTAAGAAATCCCCTTGCAAGCCAGAGAGCTTACAATTCTTGGTTTTCAGTAGAATTGAAGGTGAACCCAATCAAGTTGTCAACCAATAGGTCATTAAAAATAATCTTTGATAATAAATCACTGTGTGACTATGGGCATAACAGAAAGCTGTCAAGGAATTGGGTGAAATTGTTATAACAAAACTCCTTCCTTCCCATCTATTTCTTTCTGACAATAAGTTTTCTCAGTGCATACATTTATAAAAACAAAAAATAGAGATAAAATCGATGCTGAACACTTTTTCGTTTTACCTAGAATATCCATCCGTGAATATATGAACTAATTAAAAAAAGAACATTCCCATTTATCTCATTAAGAGCTGTATTTCCAGTAAATTTTACTTTTCTTATTCAATAATTGTTTGTCAAAATTTATAATGATGTGTGATGGTTTGATTAATTATTAATAGCAATTATGATGGATAATCAACCCCCAGATTTTTTTAACATTTAGTTTTAGGGTCACAGGAAATTTTTTAAATTATTGTAATAGCTATCTTTTTGGTATAAAGAAGTGTAGTACAGTGATAAAGCTTTCAAGCTGAATATATATTACATTAAATAAAACTGTATGAATTGAAGGAGAAGAAGGAATGACGTAAAATTTGCAATTGTTAAAAAGGAGATTTTTAAATGGTCATTGGTAGGTATCAAATCCCAGTGGTATCTGGGTCTCTCTGTATAATAGAAAAGAGTGACCTAAAATTTTACAGTACACTAGAAATTAAAACACTTAAATGTAAACTTAAAATATGTGAGAGGGACATCGTTTTTCAAAATTTATATGGAGTACCTGGGCAAAAACATTTGAAGGCCATCTTCAGTGAAAGTGGTAATAAGAGGCATATGCGTAGTTTAAAACTGAAAGTTGAAACAGAGGGGAGGAGAGGAACAGGAGGGGAAAAGAGAACGTTTTGGGCTAATGTATTTAACCAATAATCATCCAGAACTAGGAAAAGACAAAACAAAAATCTTTTAAAGATCTAACACTGTTTTTCCTAACGCTACATGCCCATGAAAATCAGCTGGGCTGGGTCAGGACTTTGTTGTAGTCCTCAGGTGATTTTAATACACAGCCAGGGTTGTGAATTATCAAACTGAACTCACAGAATGGTCCTTGGGCTAGTACTATCAGCATCATCCTGGGAGCTTGTTAGAAATACAGAACTGGGGGCTCCATCCCAGCCCTCCTGAATCAAATCCTGCATCTTTACAAGATATTTAGGTGATTCATATGCACATTAAAGTTTTAAAACACCAAGATTTCTAACAAGCTTCCAGGTGATACTGATACCGCAGTTCACGGACTACTCTGGTCACGGACTATGCTGGGCAGCAGAGTTCTCGAGTTGTGCTACTCAGAAGGTTTATGGCAGAGCTGCTCGCAGTACAGTCCGAGAATCGCGAGCCTCGCCTGACTTGGATGCATGTTAGACATGAAAAGTCTTAGGACCCATGCCAGACCTAGGAGTCAGGACCTCTGGGAGTGGGTCCCAGGGATCGGTGTTTTATCAAGCTCTCCCTCACTAAAATTTGAAAAGGACTGCCCTAGAGAGAAACCACATCAACTTCAGATAGCTCTGAGCCTCCAGTTAGTTTAGGGAGTGGCTAGGGGTGTGTTATTACCAAGAGGCACCGAGAGAGCTGCTGCTGAAACCGTCATCACAGCTTCACCTGTCTCCAAGCCCAGGGACACCTGTTTTGCAGTGTGTCCCGAATGTGTGACCAGTTTTACACAGGAGTGAGCTGATGATGCCTTGCCTCTTTCCTCATGCCACAAGTCTGTACAGCTCTTGGGCACTGCACCTACCCATGTATCAGGTGATCCAGAAGGCTGTTAGTCTTAAGGGGGGGCCGAGACCCAGAGAGGGCTGTCCGGTGGATCCAAGGGCAACTCCGCAGCTGTTTGCATTGTTTGATCCAGTAGAATGGATGGTGCTGGAGGCATCCTTTGGATAATGATTCTGTGTGAGTCAGTACAAGCCCCGTTGGAGAGTTGCAGCTCGGGGCCCAGGAGTTCTGGAGCAAACCATTTGCTTGGCAGCACAGAACTGTGTGTTATTTGAGAAGGATCAACATCTTGCTCTAATGAGTTTCTGGGCCCCAGTAGACACTGAGCACCAAGTGGCTAGAACCAGAACTGCCCATCTTAGGCCAAGTATTATCAGATTCTTTTTTCCTTTTTTCTTTTCTTTTCTTTTTTTTTTTGAGACGGATTCTTCTGCTCTGTCGCCCAGGCTGGAGTGCAATGGCATGATCTTGGCTCACTGCAACCTCAGCCTCCTGGGTTGAAGCGATTCTCCTGCCTCAGCCTCCCGAGTAGCTGGGATTACAGGCGCCCACCACCATGCCTGGCTAATTTTTGTATTCTTAGTAGAGATGGGGTTTCACTATGTTGGTCAGGCTGGTCTCAAACTCCTGACCTCAGGTGATCCGCCTGCCTCAGCCTCCCAAGGTGCTGGGATTACAGGAGTGAGCCACTGCGCCAGGTATTATCAGATTCTCCAAGTCATGAGGATGGCCAGATGCAAGACCAACCCATTGGGTAGTGGAAATAAAGAGGCAAATTACATGACAGGTGGCCTCAGACTATTCCCGTGTCACCCACCTCTTTAGTACTGATACCTCTCCTCCACCTCCATGGCTGTAGCCTAAGGGGTAAGGGATCCTTTCAACCAACTGGCAGAAAAGTGAAAACTTGGGACCAACTCACAGATGGATCAGAATGATATGTTGGTGGCAAATAAAAATGTAGCCATTCAATACTGTCCTTCCCAGGGCTGGCCCGAATCACCAGGGGTAATGGAGGTCCCTTCAGTGGGCAGAGCTGGGAGTGGTACTTGCATCACCATCCCCACTAACCCAGTTCTGGAGTTATTCTTCCTCTCCCCAGACCTTAGGCTCTGCTATGTGAGAGTCCGGCATCCTGGGAGATGAGGCCTCCACTGGAGAATACCCAAGGGTGCCCTGGACCCATGGTCAAAGAAGTCACTGTACTGACCTGGGTACTGGGTCACTGTGCTGGCATGAATAGTGGATCACTGTGCTGGCATGGGTACTGGGTCACTGTGCTGGCATGGGTAGTGGATCACTGTGCTGGCATGGGTACTGGGTCACTCTACTGGCATGGGTAATGGATCACTGTACTGGCATGGATAGTGGATCACTGTACTGGCAGGGGTAGTGGATCACTGTGCTGGCATGGGTACTGGGTCACTGTGCTGGCATGGGTACTGGGTCACTGTGCTGGCATGGGTGGTGGGTTACTGTGCCAGCATGGGTACTGGGTCACTGTACTGGCATGGGTGGTGGGTCACTTTGCCGGCATGGGTAATGGATCACTGTGCTGGCATGGGTAGTGGATCACTGTGCTGGCATGGGTAGTGGATCACTGTGCTGGCATGGGTAATGGATCACTGTGCTGGCATGGGTAGTGGATCACTGTGCTGGCATGGGTACTGGGTCACTGTGCTGGCATGGGTAGTGGATCACTGTGCTGGCATGGGTACTGGGTCACTGTGCTGGCATGGGTAATGGATCACTGTACTGGCATGGATAGTGGATCACTGTACTGGCAGGGGTAGTGGATCACTGTGCTGGCATGGGTACTGGGTCACTGTGCTGGCATGGGTGGTGGGTCACTGTGCTGGCATGGGTACTGGGTCACTGTACTGGCATGGGTGGTGGGTCACTTTGCCGGCATGGGTACTGGGTCACTGTGCTGGCATGGGTAATGGATCACTGTGCTGGCATGGGTAGTGGATCACTGTGCTGGCATGGGTAGTGGATCATTGTACTGGCATGGGTACTGGATCACTGTGCTGGCATGGGTACTGGGTCACTGTGCTGGCATGGGTACTGGGTCACTGTGCTGGCATGGGTAGTGGATCACTGTGCTGGCATGGGTAGTGGATCACTGTACTGGCATGGGTACTGGATCACTGTGCTGGCATGGGTAGTGGATCACTGTGCTGGCATGGGTACTGGGTCACTGTGCTGGCATGGGTAGTGGATCACTGTGCTGGCATGGTACTGGGTCACTGTGCTGGCATGGGTAATGGATCACTGTGCTGGCATGGGTAGTGGATCACTGTGCTGGCATGGGTAGTGGATCACTGTGCTGGCATGGATAGTGGATCACTGTACTGGCAGGGGTAGTGGATCGCTGTGCTGGCATGGGTACTGGGTCACTGTGCTGGCATGGGTGGTGGGTCACTGTGCTGGCATGGGTACTGGGTCACTGTGCTGGCATGGGTAATGGATCACTGTGCTGGCATGGGTAGTGGATCACTGTGCTGGCATGGGTAGTGGATCACTGTACTGGCATGGGTACTGGATCACTGTGCTGGCATGGGTAGTGGATCACTGTGCTGGCATGGGTACTGGGTCACTGTGCTGGCATGGGTAGTGGATCACTGTGCTGGCATGGGTACTGGATCAATGTACTGGCATGGTGAATTGGTGCCAGTGACGACGAGGTGCCTGGGTTGCTGCTATACAGTGGAGCAGGAGAAATCTGTCTGGAACACACGTGACTCGCCAGTGTCCCATGGTACTTCCACACTAGTATTCTGTCAGTGGACAGTTGTGATGAACAATGGTTCGTAAGAAGGGTCTGGCATACCATGAGACCAGCACCCTAGACCAGCTAAATTGCTAAGAGTGTGGGAGGGTTGTGCTCCTTTTCTCCCTCACTTCTGCTTCATGGGAATTGTGCTTCCTGATAACGCTGAACCCAGGCTAGGGCAGAGCTGTCTGAATCTGTATAGCAAAGAGAAGACAGTGTCTCCCACAGAGTCAAGACATTTACTGTGACATCTGTGGCTCCAGTGTACACCACAGTGGTCTCTTTGGGAAAGGATTCCCAGAAGAACATATATCGGCCAGGGAGAAGAAGGTGGCCCAACGCACATTCTCATTTGGCGAAAGTGTATTAAACAACTGCCTAACCCCCGTCAGTCAGTCCG
Source organism: Macaca thibetana thibetana (assembly GCF_024542745.1). Taxonomy (NCBI): domain Eukaryota; kingdom Metazoa; phylum Chordata; class Mammalia; order Primates; family Cercopithecidae; genus Macaca; species Macaca thibetana. The sequence goes on from NC_065580.1 coordinate 149,317,185, forward strand.
GACTTAAGAAAACACAGGTCTAATGAACAGCCTGTGGCCACTTAGCATTAGAGGAATGTCAGCGGCTCAGGGCAGCATAGCTCTTTCCCGGGGCCCTGATTTATGGAACACTGGGTTTTGCTGAACTCACAGGCGTGGACACCAATCTTAAGCTGTAGCATGAAGCCTGGTGGTAACTCAAAAGGGAAAACAAGACCCACTTTCCTCAACTTTTTGTAAACTTATATTAGCTTCAGAATTCTGCATAACATAGACTCACATGGCTTTGTCTATGTGAGTGGAGTTGGAAGCCAAGTTGAATCTCCTGGCTTCAGAATCTCTGTTTTATAACTGCAGATGGGATATGATTTATTAACTTTGTTGCTAGCTATTTGAAAGAGGAGCTCTTATTATGGAGAAGAAATTGTTACATTCCTATCACCTGCAAAATAGGACTTGACTCTTTCTTCCTCAAATTAACTAAAGTCAACCTGTTTTCAATTGGTGATATTCCTTCATTAGTTTTAATTCATTTTTCAGCACACCTGATTTTTAAATTCATTATGCTTTTGATGGAAATTAATTAGTTTCTTTTAGATCTAAAACAATATTATTGTGGGCACTCAGACTTTGTTACACAAAAGAGCCTTGTTATGAAGCTGGTCTCAGGATGAAAGCCTGGGTCTGTTTCATAGAAAACTTGCCTGAAGATGAAGCCATCGGGACGCGGATGCTTTTTGGCTGCCTGGGTCTGAGCCTCAGTTTTCCCATCTGTGAAATGAGGAACTTGAGCCAGATGAACTCTAAACTTTTATTTTATGAGCACAACAAAATGAAATAAAATCTTATAAAATAGATATGTGAAGATGTATATGAAGGTTTATGGCAATATTATGTTGATTAAACATTTTCTTAGCCTAATATAGAATGACAATTAATATCCTACAACTTTGCAGAAACCCTGTTTATTTATTTATGAGACAGAGTCTCACCCTATTGCCCAGGCTGGAGTGCAGTGGCATGATTTCTGCTCACTGCAACCTCCACCTCCCAGGTTCAAGGGATTCTCCTGCCTCAGCTTCTCGAGTAGCTGGGATTACAGGTGCACACCACCATGCCCAGCTGATTTTTGTATTTTTAGTTGAGGTGGAGTTTCACCATGTTGGCCAGACTGGTCTTGAGCTCCTGACCTCAGGTGATCTGCCCACCTCAGCCTCCCAAAATGCTGGGATTACAGGCCATGAGCCACCACGCCTGGCCCAATTTAATAATTTTAGACCGTACTGCCAATTATTTAAAGGAGAAGAGTGAGTTTGTATTTCTCTAGTTAGGGTTAGGTAAGGGCCTAGAGAAAAGGGGAATCACTCACACAGGTGAGGAGGAGAGAACTCCATCAGACCCACCCTAAATTGAATTACTAAGACTCGGGACCCTCGATGTGCCAACCTGGAGGGGCCTTGGAGGTGCTAGTCTGGCTCCCAGGAAACCATCGAGCTGGGCACCCTCACTGTGGCTGATCTTCCCCAGACGGACAACTGCCTGTAATTTAATGTCTTTTGCAACAGGGAACTATGAAACTGAATTTTACTACACCAAAGAAAAGCCCACTTCCCTAACTATAATTTCAACAAGGAAGAGTTTGGAGAGAAAAATCACATTTAAAAAGTGCCACTTAACGTAATACAGACAGCAGCCCGAGCTCCATACAGAGAACCTTGCTGTTTGCCCAGGTCCTTGGAGATGGAAGTCAGACCCGTGAGCCTCTCATGCTGCTGATTCAGTCTGATTAAAGGAGAGCCCTAATTTTTATCAAATGTGCAGTTTGGTATTCACAGTCCTTTATGAATAGAACCTCCTGAATTAATCAAATGACCAGTTACCAAATAATTTTTTTCAAGAGAAGAGCTTATGACATCATACTTCATTAGCTACAGTGTATGTTTCAGCAGAACATCTGTCACCACACAAGAGACAGGGAACGGGCTACCTGAAAAATCGACGCTTAACTACCTGGAGCAGAGAGGCAAAGTGGGTCAGCCGCCCAAAGGTGCGGCTTCAGAGAGGGGAGGTTGTGAGAACTGGGCTGGTGGGGAGGGATGCTGGGTGGTGAGGCTGGGCCACTTCAGCCTGGAGGATGAGGGCAGGGTCACAACCTTAATTGTATGTTGTTAACCAAACCCATTGAAAGAATAGAGAGGCTGGATGCCGTGGCTCATGCCTGTAATCCCAGAGCTTTGGGAGACCAAGGTGGGCGGATCACGAGGTCAGCAGTTCGAGACCAGCCTGACCAACATGGTGAAACCCCGTCTCTACTAAAAATACAAAACTTAGCTGGGCGTGGTGGTGTGTGCCCGTAATCTCAGCTACTCAGGAGGCTGAGGCAGGAGAATTGCTTGAACCCGGGTGGGAGAGGTTGCAGTGAGCCAAGATCGCGCCAGTGCACTCCAGCCTGGGTGACAGAGTGAGACTCTGTCTCGTTTAAAAAAAAAAAAAAAGGCCAGGTGCGGTGGCTCAAGCCTGTAACCCCAGCACTTTGGGAGGCTGAGACGGGCGGATCACGAGGTCAGGAGATCGAGACCATCCTGGCTAACACGGTGAAACCCTGTCTCTACTAAAAAATACAAAAAACTAGCCGGGCGAGGTGGCAGGCGCCTGTAGTCCCAGCTGCTCGGGAGGCTGAGGCAGGAGAATGGCGTGAACCTGGGAGGCGGAGCTTGCAGTGAGCTGAGATCCGGCCACTGCACTCCAGCCTGGGCGACAGAGCGAGACTCCATCTCAAAAAAAATCAAAAAAGAGCAGAGAAAAGAGCAAGCTGTGGAGTGGCCAGGCCTGAAATTTGGGTACGATAGGCAGGCCGGCGAGACTAGAAACCAGGTAACAAAAGTGCCCTAAAAAAAGCACTCTTGGCTCAGTGTTCCGTCAGCAGTGGGCTTCCTTTAGCATTCAGAGAGAATTCTCTCCATATGCTGCTTCTTTTTTTTTTTTTTTTTAAACAAATTCAGCCTAGTCAATTAAAAAGAAATTCCATTTGCAGTGAGTGTTTATTTAACATTGAACAGGTTGCTTGCTGTATGAAACCAAAAATAATAAAAGTAAAATAACATTTGAGTGAATAAATTACTGGTACATTTAGAAAGCGGATGAATTGGCAGCATAAACAGATTGAAATTGTGGTTTCTAGAATAAATTCAGTAGAAATGAAATTTTATTTGAGCTGCTCCCCTACCTACAACTTTGCAGAAATCCAATTTAATAATTTTAGACCGTATTCCCAATTATTTGAAGCAGAAGGGTGAGTTTGTATTTCTTGATAACACATATGTATTTCTGTTTGAAGTAAATTAGAGTAACTTGCACATACCAGAAGGAAAGTGTGTCCCAGGAATTTTATTAACCATATGTTTAGGTTGCTGAGAAATGACATTCTCTCTTAATTTCATGAACTGAATAGTAAAAGAGCTCATTGGGGATGTGTACCCAATACATGGATGTACACACACACACACACACACACACACACAAAGGCAAGGAAAAATGTCCTGGCATGCCCCTTGGGGTATGCAGTTAATATACTGTTTAAAGGCATCTCAATAAAGATTTCCTATAAATTATGTTTATTGCATGAAAATAAGTAGAGTCTAAGGTGTGCATTCGAAATGTGCTTGGGGAATTCCAGCCTTTGATTTTAAAAAGAGAAGGACATTTGTTTAAGGAATTTGATTATCTACTGATAGGTCATTTCTGAAAAGAATATGGCACATTCGTCTTGGATCCCAGTGGAGGCTTTGCTGCGGACTGCCTTCCCCAAGGCCCCGCTCCCTGCACACCTCACCCTCAACAGCCTCCTGGTTCTCTGTGAAAAGGAAGCCATCCACCACTCTATAAATTCTCTCTAAATATATGTATGTGGACTCATTCTTATTTAACCTTCTCCTGTCTCAAAGAGTATTACTGCTTCCATTAAAGTCTAAAACTTCCCCCACTTCTCTGAACTCATCTTTTCCACAAGCTTGGCTCTGTTCTTGCCTTTATCTGGAACCCTGTGAGCACACTCCGCACATTTCCTAGACAGCCGTGTCTTTACCCCTGGTTCCTAACAGGAGAGACCCCCAACTCCTTTCTCCTCCCACTACGAGGGGCAGTGGCAGCCCCCTCTCCATGACCCTCTTTTGTCTGGCTGCTGCTTGTCAGGTCCGCACTGGAACTGCACCCGGTAGGTGAAAGGTGACCTGTCCATCTCCACCTCTGGAGGTCTGTGTTGGTCCTCATCCCCTTGGCCCTAGTATGGGGCTGGCCATCCCCACTGCCACCCTGTGTTCTCAGGTTTTCTAGTCTCTGACAGCTGCCGCTCAGTGTAATCATGCTTCTTTCTTTTCTGCCCTCCCACTAGCATTGTTCTAGTGGAGGGTAGCAATACCTCACAGCTCTTCTCTGTTCATGCCTCTCACTTACACCTCAAACCTCCAAACCCTGCCTTTGCGATTTCAACCTTTACTCCTGGAACTCACATGTGTGCCCTGCTGTCTAGATGTCCCGTGGACTCCTCAGCGTGCCATCGACTTCACCAAATTTGTTATTTCTTGCCAATCCAATTCCTTTGTCACTATCAACTTGGTCGTCATAAACCTAGAAATCATGGGATGGTCTTAAGTTCTTTACTTCTTCCATTAAATGGCCAGATTTTACTGATTCTATTTCTAAAAATAACTGTAGCTTGATTTAGTATTTACCGAGGCCTTTAACAAGCTGTGCTGAGGCAGCTGTCTTCCATAGGTGACTGCTTATGGCCATGGCCACAAGACTAGCAAAGTGGCAGAAGCAGGATTGGAAGCAAGCATGTGGGACTGCAAAGCCGGCCTTGCCCCTCTTGCCTGCCTCTCACGCTGGTCCTTGTTGACGCTGTCATGCTCTTCTTATCCCTCACTGGATTAATGCTCTCAGATGTTTATCCTAAAGGAATTTTTGAAAGCTGTGTGTCCCCTTGCACATTTTAAAAAGGATATTAAATTCTTTTTGTACCTGCAAATAGTTGCCAGGAATATTTACTGTAAGTAATCACATTTTAAAATAAAACCATGACATCATTCTTCTGAATGGATCAACTAGAATATCCCTTAGATGACACCATTATCTATTTCAAAAGTAAGTGGAAAACATTTTCTTTGACAGTTGGAGGTGGTGCTGGTACACTATTGCACTCTGCTGCTCCCCTCCCAGAATTAGATCCTAATGCAGTTGGAGGTGGTGCTGATACACTATTGCACTCCGCTGCACCCCTCCCAGAATTAGATCCTAATATAGTGTTCTTTTATGCTTGAAAAACTGTTATTAATCATACGGTCATACTTTCCTGCAACATACATATCAAATCCACCCATATACACATACAAATAGTGTTTGAAATGTTTATTTCCAGTGACCATAAACTTAAAAAACGAATTCCATATCAAGCTATTATGATGATAGTTCTTATGACACAGTTGATCAGAATTCCATGATACATTACAAATTTCATAAATAATTATTAAACCTATAAAATTTTAATTGGAAATGCATCTCTTAATGAGGTGGATTCAGGGCATTTATGTTTTGGTGTCCTGATGAAAGGAATTGAAATTGTTCCTTTGTTTTGGTACCCAGAAGGATGTTATTTTAAAAATCCCTTATCGGAACTCTACAAGCATCTTCAGCACTTTTCCTGACAGTCCTGTCTTCCTCAAGGTGCCCTTACGTCCTTCAGATGCAGGATGGCAGGAGCCTTTTCTTGTTAAAGTAGGAGGAGGGTGATCGTGAAGGGGAAGGTGAGAGGGAAAAGCTGGAGTTGGGGAGGTTTCTTGAGCAGGTACTTTTGGGAAAGAGGACACACAGAAGGTGGATATCTACTAAAAGAAGTTGATTCCCTTAAAACTGCCTGTGTTTGAAAGGTTGATAAGGTACACACTTAGCCCCAGGGGAACAGGGACCATAGTTAGAAGACCACCACCCAGGCCACTTTCTGCAATGCAATGGCAATGGAGTTGTCTTTTCTTTTCTTTTTTCTTTTTCTTTTTTTTTTTTTTTTTTTTTTTTTTTTTTTTTTTTTTTGAGGCAGAGTCTTGCTCTTGTCGCTCAGGCTGGAGTGCAGTGGTGCAATCTTGGCTCACTGCAACCTCTGCCTCCCAGGTTCAAGCGATTCTCCTGCCTCAGCTTCCCGAGTAGCTGGGATTACAGGCATGCGCCACCATGCCCGGCTAATTTTTGTATTTTTAGTAGAGACGGAGTTTTGCCATGTTGACCAGGCTGGTCTCGAACTCCTGACCTCATGATCTGCCTGCCTCAGCCTCCCAAAGTGCTGGGATTACAGGCGGGAGCCACCGTGCCTGACCTGGGTTCTCTTTTCTAAATATGCCACTTCTCTTCTTCCGAACTTCCTCGAGGCCCAGCGCATCAGATCTTCACTTCCTGGCCTGGTATTTAAGACTTGTCATACCCGTCCCGTCTGTGGTTAGAGTTTCCACTTCCCATCCAACTTTCCTGGTCAAAGCTTCCCTTTTCTCTCCAAATGAATGCACCGCTCCCCTGCCGGGCTGTTCTTGAACAAATCGCCTGACCTGGAATGCCCTCGTCCTACATGTCTTCAGGATGCCCCAGCATCACCTCTTCCCCGGAGAGGCATCCACTCCTGGCTCATTCATCTTTACCTTCACTGACACTCAGCATTGCTGCTCCTGCCCCGCCTGGTGAGGTCTGAGCTCCTTTCCAGGCAACACTCCCCTTTCGACCTTGTATCCTTGAGTAGCACAAAGCCCGGGACACAGAGTTTAGAATGGAATTTTTACAGTTTCAAATGGCAAGAAATTAGACTTCCTGGACATTTGTGGGAACGTGGATTTATTAGTCTTTAGGAAGGTAATTTTTAAGGAAAATTTGTTTAAGCAGTTCAGTATATGTTCATTGGTTGAGAGGGTAATTTTTGCCTTCAGAGAATATTGCAAGGAAATACCATGCATTTGGAAGATCCTTTGAGCCTTATAGTGACTAGTGAATTTCAATTTAGAGCAGGCCGGATAATTCATTTTGATGGATGATTCTTAGAGGGCGGTGTATTTTGATAATAGATTTGAATATTACTGATAGCGGGCCATTGCCTGTGTTACAACAAGTAGTGTTTTGGATAGCAGGATCATTTGTTTCTTTTCTCGTTATTGTACCTATCTGTGTAACTCTCAAAATAAATCATAAATAGATCTTTCTTAAAAAAGCTGTTCCAAAGCTCACGTAGAGAGTTTGTGATAGAAGAGTTGACAGACCTTTAATTATGAAGGCAGCACTTGGCCTCACAGTAAAATATTAGCTTAGCTAGAGAGAGAATTCAGAAGTTAGGAAGAATCATATGTATTTTCATAAGTCGAAATGGCCCATCAGTCACAAGTTGAGAAAGGACTTAAGGCTCAGTAGAGTTTCTTGGAGTTAGGTAACATCAGTCAAACCTTGGAGGATGTAGCCTTCTATACTTATAAATTATTTTGTTCCACATTGCTGTCCTGTGACAGAAGCCAGGTAGGAGAATGAAGAGCACCTGCCCTGGGAATGGACCACCCCACTTCCTGGCTGGTCCTGCCACTCATCAGGCACGTGACTTTGGCAAGCTAAGAAGCCGCCTTCTCTGCATCCAACTCCTCATCTGTCAAAGGGGGCAGCAATCCTGCGTATCTCACAAGAACATTTTAAGTACTAAGTAAATATACGGAAAACCTGCATAACACTGCTTGACGTGGAGTAAGGGTTGACTTATTTTACTACTTTCTGGAATGAAAATAAGACGCCTTTTATTATTTCTAAGCATCCTCTGAGTTCTTGACCAAACCTGATGGTGCAACAAAATAAACCCCGTGCATGCATGATTAGTAATTCAACATTATACATTACATGTTGGCATCTTCACTCGTTGGACTGAAAATTATTGTTTTTTAAAAATTCATTTAAAGCTTGTTAAAAGCAGACAAAGATGCTCTCTGCCCCGAATAATAAGCTTTTAGAGACAATGTCTTTCTTGAAGACGTGATACAGTCTTTTTTAATTGAATTATTTGGTGTTATTAACATTTTAATGAAGGAATTATTCTATTTTCATATTTCTTAGAAACTGATATTTAATTTCCTTTTTAAGTTAATAATGTTGTAAGTGTTTAGCCTATTTAAAATCTCAGTTAAAACTAATTTATACTTATATTTTCATGAAGATAGAAGGGTAATATGCTTCTTTGCATTACGTGTTCATGTTCTTGCTTTGTCCAAGTTTTCCCTTTTCCATAGCTATATTGTGAAAATACTAATCCCAAGGAAATAGTAATTGGGATCAGTAATATCTTGGGTGTAAAAACTTGCCAATCATGCCGGTGTTATGAGGATATGTATTTTTAAAAGGAGCCTTACTAAGTAAGATTCACAGGCATTGGGTGGCTTGGTATATGTGATTTATGGGAACGCTTTTCAGTGATTTTACACAGTCCACCAGAAAACCTTCCTCATAGGCTGAAAAGAGGTTGAACCCAGAAGAAACAGCCTTTGGAAAAGAATTGGACATTGAAGCTAAGTGGCTAAATAGCTTCAGACGTCCCTAGAAGAAGAAAAAATAAGATTGAAAGTGTTATTATTAAAGAATACGATCTATAAATAAAATAGTATATTCTCATACCCCTGACAGATTTTGACAAATAAGAGAAAAATATGTGCCTAATAGGAAAAATGTGTTTGAAGTATGTTTTACACTATTTAATGCTGCTGGTGCACTGAGAGGTTGCTGGTGGACTTGATGTTGAGTTAATCTTGGTGAACGAATAGGGAAGGAAGGATTGCTTGGCACAGGATTGCTTTGCACAGAGTAGCTGTGTTGACAGTCAAATTAGAGGACCAGACTCAGTGCCAGTTATCAGCACCTTGCGGATAATGAGCTATGAATGAGGGTGTGGGTCTAGGCTTTTTTTTTTGGGGGGGGGGAATTCTTTAAATCATTTTGAAATTTTGATTTAAAAATAGTTCTGGCTAATATTCCATAGAAGTGTAGAAAACTGGCCAGCCCAGAGTGACAGATAGCACCAAGCCTTTGAAGGGTAGCTTGTGTGTTTGGAAGATATGTGGCTGCATTGCTGTGGGTACCGTGCTGTCATCAGCCATCACCACTGCCAACACGTCAGTTTCATGAGTTTTGCAAAAAACGAGAGAGGTACCATTTATTTAAAAGTTTTTTTTTTTCTTCCTTGAAATTTGCTTTTTAAAACATGCTATTTCCGGAAAGAAAAATATGTTTCTTTATTCTTTAAATTCCATGTACTTTTGCCATAATAGTCACCCACCCCCAGAGTCTTTCTGAGAGAATCATCTCATATGGGTGCAGGATGTTACCTTGTGGTCAAACTAATGAGTTCTGTTTTCCCACCTGACCATGTGGATAAGGGAGCATTTGTCATTTGAATGGTGCTTAGTGTGTATAGTCAATCTCCCATGCCAGGACCCCTGCATGAACCGAAACCCACATGTGGGAAAAGTTAGTTCTCCACATACACAGGCTTCACCTCCTGTGAATACTGCATTTTCAATCCACGTTTGGTTGAAAAAAAAATGTGCATAGAAATGGACCCATATTGTTCAAGGGTCAGCTGTACATTGACTTTCCATTGCAATGATGGAAAGTAACCTATTGCTCAGCCTCATCCTGGAAATGGTTTGTAGTCCTAAGTGGATTCTGGAGTTTGTTTGTTTAGTCAACGATTTTGGAGGACATCTATTAAGTACCAGCTGCTGGCGATATAGCCATAAACATAACTGTCCTCAAGGACGTCACAATCCGATCTTGCTTATGTTTTAAAATTATTTTGTGTGTGTGTGTATATGTGTTTAATCAAGTGATTTTAATATTAAAAACTCTGTTAGAAAGTTTTATAATTAAATTGTATGTATATGCATGTGTATGCATTACAATGAGGGTTGTATATCCCTTATTCAAAATTCTTGGAACTAGAAGCGTTTCCGGTCTCAGATTTTTTTGGTTTTTGAAATATTTACAGAATACATACCAGTTGAGCACCCCTGATCTGGAAACCCAAAATCCCAAATCTCAAATGCTCCAATGAGCACTTCCTTCGAGCATCATGTTGGTACTCAAAAAGCTTCAGATGTTGGCCCAGCATGGTGGCTCACACCTGTAATCCCAGCACTTTGGGAGGCCAAGGTGGGCAGATCATGAGGTCAAGAGATCGAGACCATCCTGGCCAACATAGTGAAACCTCCTCTCTACTAAAAATACAAAAATTAGCTAGGTGTGGTGGCACGCACTTGTAGTCCCAGCTACTCGGGAGGCTGAGGTAGGAGAATCTCTTGAACTCAAGAGGCAGAGATTGCAGTGAGCCGAGATTGCGCCACTGCACTCCAGCCTGGTGACAGAGCGAGACTCCATCTCAGAAAAAAAGTTTTGGATTTTAGAGCATTTTTGATTTTTAGATTAGGGATGCTCAACCTGTATTTTTTTTTAAATAAAGCTTTACACATTTTTAAATTTGAGAATATGGAATAGGGGTTATAACTTCTAGAGACAGAATACTTGAGGAGGATATTGTAGATCTCACTTCCTTAGAAAACTTTTAGGAGCCAAAGATTATGTATGGTGTGATAGGGGAGCAGAGGTTTTGAAATCATCTGACTTCAGTTCACATCTCAACTCTGTGCCTTCCTAGTTTTGTGACTGAGAGAAGAGTACCTACGCTTTTCAGACCTTAGATGCCTTATCTGAAAATATAAATAATTAATGTAACAATACATACCTTACAGAGTATGTGTGCAGATTAAATCAGATAATGTAATTCCTGGAACACAGTAGATGCTTGCTAAATGTTAATGGTTGCCCCTTCTCTCATTTCCTTACCTGAAATCTCAGTACTCATTACTGGTATTTGTTGTTAACTGCTAAAGGTGATCTGATTATTATAGGGTCACAGAGTAACCATATTCCATAATGCCAAAAAGTAGATCTTTCAATGAGAATGGAATGCAATTGTTATATTTTTGTTCATGAAATTTTAGAGTCACATAACTACACTTGAATTCCTGTGTTCATGAGAAAACATAAAAGTGACAATTTAGTGTTTCTCTGCAATATCTTCTGTAAACATTGGAAGAATATTTGTGGGATTTTCGATCAGATGTCAGACTAAAGTACCTTCTGTAGCCACTCCTTCTCACTCCAAATAATAGAAGCAACAAAAAAGAGATACATAGAATACAGAAAAGATGGGAAGGGATGTATTATGAGGAATCTCTATAGAGAAAGAACAGACAAAGTTGGATTGAAAAGAAACCTACAAAAGATGGGAGGAACACTAGAGTTAGGAGACAGTGGGAACAAGGTGGACCCAGGTGCACACACAGGGTGCCTCAGTGAACTCTAACTGCTTCATCTACAGTATCCTCCAGACGCTGTTCTTCCTCAATCCAGCCCTGCTGTGGCCACAGATTTGCCTGCCCACAGGTGACAGCTGTCAGTATCAGGACTTAGGCCAAAGAGAGAGGTCAGTTTTCTAGTGAGCTGGGAGAACAGAAGAGCACTTCACTCCCAGAAGATAATCTAGATAAGATCCTCAAGAGCACATCCAGCCCCTTCTATCACTGCAGGGGATAGACACAGCAGATACTCTCACCTGGAATCTCAAATAGAAAGATGAGCACCACACCAAGAATCACTAGACAGCTGGGGAATGACAACACCGTGAAAGAGAGACGCCCACTCAACAAAGAATGCTTATGCAAGGAAATGCCGACTAGAATATGCAGAAGAGAACTATAGAAAAGGTACATTTACTGTTTTAGGAGAGGTGCAAGAACATATTGCATCCATTACAAACTGATGAACCCGTAAATTACACATTGACTGTTGCAATAAAAATTAAACAGACTGAAGACAATAGTGAATTCAACTTCAGAACAAGCTTAGAAATTCTCCTAGGAGGTATCAACAGAAGACTAGGAGAAGTAATGTATGTAAAGAAAAGTTAATGGACATAGAGGATAGAGCCAGCAGTGCCAATATTCATCAAACGACAGGAGTTTCATAATAAGAGAATGTGGGGGAGGTGATGCACAAAGAAGCTCTAAGCAATTTTCCATAGCTGCAGAAAGACAAAGAGGCCATTGGGTGCCAATAAAAGAGAAACAAACAAAAAACTTCCAATGCAATATACTAAAAGATCCTGGGGTGGATGTGGAGGCTCTTTTCGTGAAAGTTCTGAGGGGAAAACTTAAGAATGTGGAAATCTGTGCTGCCTTTCAAGGGTCAAAATGAAATGAAGACTAAGACTTTTTCAGACATTCAGAGTCTCTAAAGCTTCAATTAATGAATGGCGAAAGAATTAATAAATGGTGTACTCCAGCAGTAAGAAAGCTGTATACAAATGAAGTAATAATAAAGAATTTACTGAAACTTACTGTTAAATCTAAATAATGTTATTGACAGTGTTAATACAGAACTAATATTCCAAGAGTTATCAACCAGAGATTTTGGAAGACTGAGGAGAAGAGAGCTGTGGAGTAGGGGAGGAATAAAGAAAAAGCATACTAATTTTCTTATCTTGCTCAAGAGAAGGATATACTTATTGATCAGTCTAAATACAAGGAAAAAGTAAGTTTCTGTAAATGTTAAAAATTTAAGGGTAGCTAGTAGAAGAATAGAAACTAAATTCGTGACTTTCAAACTACTGGAGAAAAAATGTAAATCTGATCAATCCAAGAAAATATAGGAAAAGAGGTTTAAAAAATGAAACAATCTAGAATTTTGGCAAAATAAATACATAAAGTATCAGGTAGTCCAAATAGATTAATAATCTCAGTAAATGTGACTAATTTTGACTGATGAGACTAAGTTCAACCCACCTCTAAAGGACAGAGCCTTTCAGGTAATATTAAAAAACAAAAAACAAAAAACAGCTGCCCGGCACGGTGGCTCACGCTTGCAATTCCAGCACTTTGGGAGGCCAAGGCAGGTGGATCACCTGAGATCAGGAGTTCAAGACCAGCCTGGCCAACGTGGCAAAACCCCATTTCTACTAAAAGTACAAAAATTGGCTGGGCATGGTGGCATGCACCTGTAATCCCAGCTACTCAGGAGACTGAGGCAGGAGTATCGCTTGAACCCAGGAGGCAGAGGTTGCAGTGAGCCGAGATCGCGCCACTGCCCTCCAGCCTGGGCAACAAGAGCGAAACTCCACCTGAGAAACCCGCTATGTTATATGCTACTTACAGGATATAAATTTTTTAATTGCATAGGTTGAAATATAAGTATGTAAACACATGTCAAACATTAACCATGTTGATTAGGTTGAGCAATATTAATATAAAAACTTAGAATTCAGGGTAAGCAATGTTAAAATGGACAAAGAGGGATATTTCCTACTGAAAAGGAAAGATCTACCAGAAATTTCAAGTCATAATCAGTATACCATAACCAAGTAGATTGAATCCCCCAAAATGTAAGGATGGTTCAGAATTACACTATGAAAAATATCAACTCCTATTAATTGAAAAAAGTTACTCTTAGTCACCTGGGTATAGAGGGAAAACTTATCTGAATAGAGGGAATCTAAAAATCTACTGGAAACAACATAATGATAAATTATTAGAAGCATTAAGTTTGAAGTCTGAATCTGGGGAACGATGTCTACTATTAACATTGTACTCAGGACACAGTGTAGCAGGACAAAATGGAAGGGGAGGGAGGAGGAGAAAGAGGAAAAAGAAACTGAAAAGAAAGCAATACAGTATTAGAAAAAGAACAAACTGTCATTATTTCAGGCAATGTGATCACTTGCGTAGAAAACCTAAGATAGGCTGGGTGTGACGGCTCACACCTGTAATCCCAGCACTTTGGAAGGACAAGGCAGGGGGATTGCTTGTGCCCAGGAGTTCAAGACCAGCCTTGGCAACATGACAAGACCCCATTTCTACAAAAAATAAAAAAAATATTAACTAGGTGTGATGGTGCATGCCTGTAGTTCCAGCTTCTTGAGAGGTTGAGGTGGGAGAATTGCTTGATCCTAGAAGGTCAAGGCTGCAGTGAGCTATGATTGCATCACTGCACTCCAGCCTAGCCAACAGAGTAAGACCCTGTCTCAAAAAAAATAAAAAAAGAAAGAAAACCTAAGATAATAAACCGAATATTAGGATTAATGAGAGAGTTCTGAAGGATGCCTAGATATAAGATACATATGGAAATTTTTTTCCTGTTCATCAGGAATAACTAAGAGAAATTTAATAGAAATACAGTAAAATCGGAAAATACAATTCACTATAGCAAATGAAGCTGTTAAATATTTTTAAATAAACTGATCAAGAAATAGTTAAGAATCTATAGAACTTTAATGAAGATATTTAAAGGAACTAATAGTGTGACATACCATGTACATGGATGGAAAGATTCAATTATGTAAAGTCGTCACTCTCCGCAAATCTATAAATTCAGCAAATCATGAAACTTGTCAAGATGATTCTAAAGTTAATATGGAAGCCTTAATAATGAATGGCTTAATAAACCATAGTATATTCATACTATGGAATACAATGGATTAGTTAAGGATAATGAGGTAAATTTGTACATGTGAGAATGGCTACACCTCCAAAATACATTTTTGTGTGGAGAAAAAAAATTCTTAAACAGTACATATAGTATGATATCTTTTTTTTTTTACAAAACACAAAACATAATCCAGGCACAGTGGCACATGCCTGTAATCCCAGCTACTCAGGAGGCTAAAGGCGGGAGGATTGCTGAGCCCAGGAGTTCAAAACCACCCTGGGCCACATAGTGAGACCCCATCTCAAAAAACAAAACAAAACTGCAAAACAGTACTTTATATATTTTATTACTACATGTATATATATCTAAGTGAATTGAAAATATATCCAGGAACAAAAAATCTCAGTAAGCTTAACTTCCTTTCTGGGAAGGAAGGATGAGGACTGAATGTAGAAAAAATTTCAAAAGGGTATTTCACCCACCTTTCCAAGTCGTCTATGTTTGCTTTGTGTATAAGACTCAGGGGTTTTTTGTTGTATGTAGCAGGAGGAATAGGGAATGGCATATCTATACCATCCCTCTAGGAAGCACAAGTCCCAATACAAGCTTTAAAAGGAAGCAAAAAGTAGGCCGGGCGTGGTGGCTCACACCTATAATCCCAGCACTTTGGAAGGCTGAGGCAGGTGGATCACAAGGCCAGGAGATCAGGATCATCTTGGCTAACACGGTGAAACCCCACCTCTACTAAAAATACAAAAAATTAGCTGGGCGTGGTGGCAGGCACCTGTAGTCCCAGCTACTTGGGAGGCTGAGGCAGGAGAATGGCGTCAACCCGGAAGGCAGAGCTTGCAGTGAGCCAAGATCACACCAGTGCACTCCAGCCTGGACAACAGAGTGAGACTATCTCAAAAAACTGTACATCCTTAGAAAATCATGACTGTGTAGGGAAAACCGTTTTTAAGAAACAGAGTTTTAAAGCAACAAAAGAATGGATAGAAATATTTTATTGCATCAAAATTTAAAACCTCTATGTAACAAAGGCCCTATAACAAAATTGAGACAAAAGACAGACTGGAAGAAAATATTTGCAACATAGTCAATCTACAAAGTCTTTTTAGAGATAATCAGTACAAAAAAAGACAGTGAAAAAAAATGGGCAAAGGATTTGACAAGAAGGTTGACAGATGATGAATACATATTGCCAGTAAATGTATGAAAAGATGGACAAGTTCACTTTTCATCTACGAAATCCAAATTAAGGCAAACTATAAATTTTCACTCAAGTTGTCAAACTTTTAAGAAGTTTGATAATATCAAGTGTTGAACAGGGTAAAAGGATAATGGAATTTTCAAAATGCAATTGATGTGTAAATTAATACAGCCATTTTTGGGAGCAATTTGGTGATATCTATTGAGAAAATAACTTTTCTTTGAGGGACGCGAGTCCTTTTAAATTATCAGGCCCAGAGAGACGTTAAAATGACGTAGCAGTCATGTCCTCCTCTCCCCTTGGAGGCCTGTGTTCGTCTCTTGAAACTGCTATTTTTTGCCACAAGGAGCCATAAATTAACTTGATAATGCCGCACCTGACACTGTAACCCACATCCTATAGTTTAACAATATATAGCCAATCAGTAAGCAATGTGATTCCTGTAAACCAATGAGAATTGCTGACCAAAAAAAAACTTGATCAGCCCACTCCCTGTCCTCCACTTTTTGCCTTTAAAAACCTGCTTGCAACAAAGGCCGAATGAAGCTCACATCCGAGGTTACCGGGGTCTGAGTCTTCCAGGCAGCTGTCCCCACTTTGGCTCAAGTAAACTCTCTAAATTATATTTTGTGCCTCAGCCACTTCCTTTTAGGCCGACACGATTATAATGATGAATGTCCATACTCTGTAACCCTTCAGTCTACTGCTGTGAGAAATAGTTGCACATGATCACAGGGAGACATGCGTAAGGGTGTTTGTCCTCGTGTCAACTGGAAACAGTTCTAATGTTCTTGTGAAGGATGATTAAAGAGCCTATTATGTAGCTAGAATGCGATATTATATGCAAAGGTCGATGCAGTGCCATGCAAAAAGATCAGGAAAGACAGTGCTGTCATTTTACTCTCCACTAGTTAGTTAAGTCATCTATGTATTTGTTTAAGCAAAATGCACTTGTAGTTCCATTTGGTATCTTTGTAAAGTTGCAACATCTTCTTGCTTGATTGTAACGGTGCTTGCAGGAGGGTAGTAATCACTGTGCAGGCATTTTTGGGCTTGGGGAGTGCTTGTGTGCTTCAAACTGAACAGTTTCCACTGACCCCCTGCTGCTTAGGTGCCACCAAAAAGAAATGGAATGAGTAATTTGAACATAAATGGGAGAAAGTAAGATTCATTTCCATACTATGGAGAACTGCAATGTCTTCACCAGAAGGGATGTCTGTTAACTGAGTGCTCATTCAAAACCTTATTTGGGGCTAACACTTCTTTATAAGCTGCCTTCCTGAGCCTGAAGTAATTCACCGAGATTGATTTGTAAAACATTCTGAATTAATTAAGGCTTTAATCAGCAAAGTAGCAAACTTCGCATGGCTTGTGGACTAATTTTACCCTCTCCCATCAATGTGAACCTAAGCTGAAAAAAGAAAACAATTAAGAGGATGCAATTATCTGTCCTGATTACTGAATTAGAAGAGTTTATGTTTGTCTGTCCCAATGTAAAGGTGGTAAACAATGCCAGGAGCTGTGGCACGCCCGGAGCTCCTACACACAAACCTGCAGAGCATCCTGGAGACAGTAGTGACCGTGCCTTAAGTGACCTGGCAGCCAACAAAGGCTGCCGAGTATTGTGTATAAATGTTTCCCAGAGCAGGGTTTGAAAAAGCTCCTTGCCAATGATAAGGGGGGGTTGCCTGCACAAACATCTCATTTGAATTACTACATCGACAGATCCATCTACTTACGCAATGGTTAGGAAATTGGTTTCCTTTATTTAGACCAGTTCTCAGCAGTGGCTGCATATTTGAACCACATGGGGGAGCTTTGGAAAGTCCCAGAAAACACTCAGACCAATTACATCAGAATGTCTGGGGGAGGAAGCAGGGCGCTAGTATCTTTTAATGTTCCCCAGGTAATTTCAGTCTGCAGCCGGGATTGACAGATCCCTGGTTCAGACAGCATTTCCAGGCTGGTGCAGTCTCGGTCTGCGTTGTAGCAGCACAGCGACCAAATCTTATGGGAACAGAATGATTTTTGACAATGTCTTCTTTTTGGTAAAGGGTATGTGTTAATGCATCACCTAACTAGGATAACTTTTGTAACTTTGTCAGACTTTTTAATGTTTATGCATCAGAAAGATTCCTTTCTCAGATAATACTTCCTAATTTCTGAGTTGGAAAAAGTGGTTATCTGCATTATTTGTTAGGCGGAGCTTGAATAATCCGTGACTTTCACTTAGTCTCTTCCTTATTTTCACTTGAAATGTCAGGCTTTTTAATACATCAGGCTTTTTCTGAAAAAAAAATATGAGTTTGAGTTACAAGTGGTTTATTTGGGACCTCTCTTGGTTCCATACTCCAGTGCTCCTTAGACCAGCCATCCGCAACCTTTTTGGTACGAGGGAGCAGTTCCGTGGAAGACATAAAACATTTTTCCATGGTGGGTGGGGATGGTTTCGGGATGTTCAGGCATTAGATTCTCATAAGTAGCATGCAACCCACATGGATCCCTGGCATGCACGGTTCACAGTAGGGTTTGTGCTCCTGTGAGAGTCCAGTGCCACCGCTGATCTGACAGGAGTGGGAGCTCAGGCGGTAATGATCACTCACCAGTGGCTCACCTCCTGCTGTGCAGCGCAGTTCCTAACAACCCTGGGACCCATACCAGTCTGCGGCCTGGAGGTCGGGGACCCCTGCCTTAGAGGATGAGCAGAGGACTGCTGGTACAAACGCTCAGCCTGGTGCCTGTCCTCCTGAGCCATTCGCTTCTCTTCCAAGCTGGATTATCTACTCTGCAAGATGACCCAGACTCCTTAAAGGAGCACAGGGAATGGATAGCATCAGCCCTGCTTGCCTCCTGGGTTCCTTACCTGTCCCACCAGTTGAATTATCAGAGACCTTTCCAATGAGGGAAATTCTGCCTGTAACTTTTCTCCATTTGTCACCATTTCCACTGATGCCTTACTGACCTTTTGAGATTGGCACCCCATTGTCTGGCTGGCCCGTTTTATTTTAATTGTGGCAAAATATAGGTATTGCATAAATGTTACCATTTTAACTATGTTTGTGTGTACAACTTCATGTTATTAAGCACATTTGTATTGTTGTACCACCGTTACCACCGTCCATTTCCAGAACTTTTCCATCATGCCAAACAGAAACTCTGCACTCATTACGCCGTAACTCTTCATCATCCTCCCTCTTCACCATCCTCACTCTCGCCATAACTTTTGTTCTACTTTCTGTCTCTGAATGTTCCTACTCTGTGAAGCTCATAGAAGTGGAATGATACAGTATGAGTCCTTTTATGACTGGTTTCTTTTGCTCAGTGCAATGTCTTCAAGGTTCATCCATGTTGTAGCAGTTGTCAGAATTCCTTCCTTTTTAAGGCTGAAGAATATTCCATCATATGGATGGACCCCATTGGTTTATCCACTTATTCCTGGATGGGCTGTCGGGTTATTTCTGCCTTTTGGCTGTTGTGAATTGTACTGCTATGAACATGGGCATACAAATACTTGTTTGAGTCTGTTTTCAGTTTCTTTGGGTACATACCCGGGAGTGGAATTGCTGGGTTGCATGGTAACTCGATGTTTAACTTCCTGGGGACGCATCATACTGTTTTCCACAGCGACCACACCACGTCACATTCCCATCCACAGTGCACACGAGTTCCAATTTTTTCATATCCTTGCCAGTGCTCAATTTCTGTTTTTTTGTTTTTGTTTTTGTTTGTTTTCATAATAAACATTCTACTTAGTACAGAGAGGTAGGCTAGTCTATTTTTAATTCACTGTGCCTGGAACTGGCTCGCTTCTAATATTTTTACACATAGAAGAGAAATTGTTTTTGTGTCAACTTGGGCAACGATCAAGTTGACTTCTCTTCTCCTTACATCTCCTATTCTGTTCACTTTGTTTTTAATAGGTCAATCATTTTTTATGTATCTTTTGCTGTCGTTTTATTTATTTTTTTTTTTTGAGACGGAGTCTCGCTCTGTCGCCCAGCCCAGGCTGGAGTGCAGTGGCGCGATCTCGGCTCACTGCAAGCTCCGCCTCCCGGGTTCACGCCATTCTCCTGCCTCAGCCTCCCGAGTAGCTGGGACTACAGGCGCCCACAACCGCGCCCGGCTAATTTTTTGTAATTTTTAGTAGAGACGGGGTTTCACCGTGGTCTCGATCTCCTGACCTTGTGATCCGCCCGCCTCGGCCTCCCAAAGTGCTGGGATTACAGGCGTGAGCCACCGCGCCCGGCCGTTTGCTGTCGTTTTAATGGGGCTTTGGGAGGGAAAGAAGGTCAATATATGTTGATAGTTGTTGTGGGCCGAGAGATTCAGTAAACAGTCCCTGCTCTTTCCTGCCTGACTTCTCCGTCTGTCGAAGAATAAGACAAAAGGGTAAAGCAGATAGGAAGTTAAAATATTGTCTTTGTAGCTAATACACAGATATCAGAGATGTGGTTAATATCTGTGCAGGAAAGTGGGTTTCCAGACAACAAAACCAGAGCTGAACTTGGCCGTCCAGTCTTAGACGGTCTCAAGGACACAAAGGGCAGAGCTGAAGTTGGCCGCCCAGTCTTAGACAGCCCCAAGGACGTGAGGGGCAGAGCTGACCTTGGTCGCCCAGTCTCAGACAGCCCTGAGGACATGAGGGGCAGAGCTGGTGTGCCTCCGGGGCTAGCCTGCTTAGTAACAGGAAAGAGGAAGGAGCCCCAAGGAATACACCCTGTTTATTGCTCCCACATTCACCAATTAGCTGAGTCACACTTCTTTCCCCAGTGAGGGAAAGAATGAGGGGGCAGAGAAAGACAGATGGAACGACAATAGTGAATCACTAATACCAGGAGTGATGATAGCGCATTCTCTCCACAAAGAAGAAAACAGATGTGAGTAAGAAGCATTTTCCCCCAGCACAAATCCTCCATGTTTAACAGACTCTGTCCCATTTGAGCTTGCTCTCTGACCACTGGCGTCTCAGGGGTGCTAGCTCTGAGGACATTTCCTAAACGTTTCTTCAGTTCTCCTACCACTCAGACGTCTTGGCTGTGGCATGAGGTCCCCACACCCTCCAGCACATTTTACTGACAGGAGTAGAAAGGAAGGACATGTCATACCCCCGTCTTGGGAAGTGATGAATGTCCACAGAGATGAGATGCATAGGAAGCCCCCATCTGAGCCACAGCAGACAGGGCGGGAGGGCCCAAGGGACTGGAGGTTGTGGAAGCAGGGAGTGTGGGAGGCCTGGTGATCCTCCTGAAGAAGTGAGAGTGGGTTGGCCTGAAGGGTGAGTTGGTGGGAGAAAGGAGAGAATGCAGAAGGGCATTTCATCCCACTCCCTTGGGAGGGATGTGGGAATGTGGAAGAATAAGACCGACAGACTCAAAATGTTTTGATATATGACACACCATTTACAAATATGTCTGCCTGTAGGCAGAAATGAAAGAACAGCCACCAGACAGAAGCTAGGTGTCTATTTCACCTCAGTTCTTTTGTTTTATTTTATTTTGGAGACAAGGTCTCACTCTGTTGCCCAGGCTGGAGTGCAGTGGTGTGATCACAGCTCATGGCAGCTTCAAACTCCTGGGCTCAAGTGATCCTCCCACCTCAGCCCCACAAGTATCTGGGACTACGGGTGTGGACCACCATGTCTGGCTATTTTTTTTTTTTTTTTAAGAGATAAGGTCTCACTATGTTGCCCAGGCTGGTCTGAAACTCCTGGCCTCAAGCCTCCTAAAACGCTGGGATTACAGGCATGAGCCACTGTGTCTGGCTTCACCTCTGTTCTTAACCCATCGGTTTTATGGATTTTTCTTCTAAGTATAACCCAAGATCACTAGCACCAACATCTTTACAGAAGTTATTTTGGGCTCCACAGGGAAAAGAAGCCCTTGTAGTCATAAGTAAACACACTTTAAGCGTGCGTTTGAAAAGCAGAGAGAGCAAACCCGGTGGTACACAGATCAGAAAGGAGATGGGGGTGCAAAGGATGAGATGGGATTGAAAGGAAAAGGAAGTGCAGTGACAGAAGACAGAATAAAACATTATGAATATATTTTGTTAGTTGAGTTTTTCGCTATTTTAGAATACATGCATAAAGTCCTTTCAATTCTTGGGAGGCTGAATTCTCTCATTCACAACCACCAAACTGAGGCTTACTTTAGGTCTCAGATCTAAACACTAAAGAGCTGATTCACTCATGCATTCACTACTTCAACAAATACTGATTGCATGTCTCTCACCAGACAGGCCCCATTCCAGGCTCGAGGAATTCTAGGGCGAGGAGAACAAGGATGACCCTGCTCTTCTGAGCTCCGATTCCAGCGGGGAAAGGCAACAAGCAAGTCAACAAGTACATAACTGTGATCATTCCAGAGAGTGATCTGTGCTTTGAACAATGAAAGGGGGCCAAGTCATTCTCTCAGCAGAGAGAACAAGTACACAGGCCTTAGGAAGGCAGGACTTTGTGGTGTGTAGGGAAAGAAGGCCAGAATAACTGGGTTACAGCTCCCAAGGGGAGGGCAGGATGTGATGATGAATTTTGAGGAGAGGCTCTCCAGAACAGTGCATGCACGCACAAGTTTTCACACAATTCCAGGGAGGCCGTGGACTCCCCTGCCCCTGCACGGAATCCATGGACCACAGATTAATTGAAAAGAGAGACTGAGCATTGATTTCGAGGCATACGAACACCAGGCTGGTTAGAGTGGTGAAGCGTACTGTTCCCAGGGCACAGGAATGGCATGCTGTGTTTAGGGATAGTGACTGTGGAGGAACCACATGAGAGGAAGGCTAAGGACAGACTGTGACGGACTTTGATCCCATTAGCCTTGGGAGCTGGGCTGCCGAGAGAACACGTGGCCTCCATCCACAGCCCTCAGCTCGGTCTCCTTGGTAGGCCTCAGGCTGGTGAGATGCACCAGCTCCGTCATCCTCTGTCCTTCTGGCACTTAACAGCAAAGTGACTCGCACGTGGAGATAAACGTGGCTGGTGTGAGTGGACGCAGGCCTTCATTCCCAGGGCTAATGGAAAAGCCATATTTTTCCAAGTGATGCCGTAAAAGCTAAGAAAAATTAAGCTTCATTCAAACACAGAAAAAGCTTGATTTTATTAAGTTGGATTGAAATGAAATTAAAATTGACCTTGACCAGTTTTGTTCTGAGGAGATGAGCTCACACTGGCCAAAGAAAAAAAAAAATTGGGCCCCTAACACAGGAGAGAAAACAAGCAGACTCTTCATTGAAAGCATGCTTTTCATATGCATGTATAAAAATGCAGCCCTTTTGATGAAGCCATTTTAAAAAACCTAATGTATTAGTCCATTTTCATGCTGCTGATAAAGACATACTCGAGACTGGGAAGAAAAAGAGGTTTAATGGACTCACAGTTTCATATGGCTGGGGAGGCCTCACAATCATGGTGGAAGGCAAGGAGGGGCCAGTCACTTTTTACATGGATGGCAGCAGGCAAAGAGAGAGAGCTTGTGCAGGGAAGCTTCTCTTTATAAAACCATCAGATCTTATGACACTTACTATCACGAGAACAGCACGAGAAAGACCCGCCTCCATGATTCAGTTACCTCCCACCAGGTCCCTCCCACAACACATGGGAATTCAAGATGAGATTTGGGTGGGGACAAAATCAAACCACATCACCTAAAATACAGTTTTTGATCTCTGGCTTATTTTCTGGCTTTGAGGTAGCGTGCTTGTTTCTTAAATCAGAATTTTCTTTAGAAATAACAATATGTTTTATTTCTTCACTATCATTCCTTGACTATGCATGGTTCTCTGCTGCATGAATGTGTTCCTTTTTTTTTTTTCATGGAAGAAATAAATATAATTTCTGGCAGACCATGACTTATCCTTTCTATCTTTCTCGAGATGATCAGACTCCACAGATTGTGTAAAACTTCTCGGAAAAACCCTATTTCATAACTCAAGAGTCATTTTGGTTTGAATGTTTCGTGGAATGTTAATCCTGGCATATTTGGTTGCCATCATGAAAGACTGCAGCTGTGTGGCTTGGAAAGTTCAGAAGAAATGACCCAAAGGGATGAGTCATAGTTCAGCCTTATAAATTGGGAAGAAATATAATCAGGTAACTTGACATCATCCACTAGGAGTGTTATTATTTATTGTTTATTGGTAAGAAAATAAACCTGTCACCAATCATCAATTCTGAAAAATATGCCGTTTAGTTTATTCCAATGATTGGTATGTGACCAGGGGGATTTGTCTCAGAGAAGCAATGTAGTTATTAAATACCATCAAGCAGACCCCTGATATAATGAGGTTAAAACTGTCTGTGCAAGAGGAACTATACTTTATTAAAGAAGGAATAGGAAAAGAAAGCCACCTTATCAAAGTTGGCTTGACAGACTAGGTGACAACTAGTTAATAAATTTGCTACTTTTTGTTGAAAACATAATTTGCATTACTGTTAGATAAAATAGATGGGAGCCTTTACAATCAGATAATGTAATCTGCTCTAGCATTATGGTCCAACCCTGTTCTTTCATCTATAATTTTCTTCCACAATAATTTACTATTTTAATATTGCATTCTGCCCTGATAAACAGTCTAGACTTGCATCCCAATTCCAAACATCAGCATAAATGTACATTTGCACTTTTTATTGTATGTCTTCATAAACCAAGGGCACTTCCAGGGGCACATCTATTACCTGTAATTTGCACACATAGGTCTCTGTTCACGGGCTGCTGTTTATGAAAAGGGGTTTCATTGGCATCATTTCAGCCTCCAGAGTGAGAAACATCAACCCTGCTTGCTTTTGTTACCTAATATTCTGAGCTGAATAAATGATGTGTACAGTATCATTGCTCTGTATAAGAAAATGTAAATTACTACATTACATTGTTGGAAGGCAATAATACAAAAGGGAAATATGAAGTCAGCCGACATTTCTCGTTCGGGAAAAACAAAGCTGATTCTGATGATTCCGTGTGGGAGATTGTACTGGGCTGCAGAGTGTTGTCAATTGAAGGTTTGTTCCCCCCCATCCCCCCCCGCCCCCCAAAAAAGTGGAAACTAACAGTGTGCTTTTTGGCACAGTTGTATTTTTCATTTCTCTCTTTTTTTTTTTTTTTTTTGAGACAGGGTCTCACTCTGTCGCCCAGGCTGGAGTGCAGTGATGCAATCTCGGCCCACTGCAGTCTCCACCTCCCGGGTTCAAGCAATTCTCCTGCCTCAACCTTCCGGGTAGGTGGGATTACAGGCATCCATCACCAGGTCCAGCTAATTCTTGTATTTTTAGTAGAGACAGGATTTCACCCTGTTAGCCAGACTGGTCTCAAACTCCTGGCCTCAGGTCATCTGCCTGTCTCATCCTCCCAAAGTGCTGGGATTACAGGTGTGAACCACCACGCCCGGCCTGTATTTTACATTCCCCTAAGATTTCAGTCAGGTGTGCAAGCCCAGAGGGAAGCAGGATAGCTGGGCTTCAGGGTCAGCTCCAGGCTTTCTGCAGTGGCCGCCATGTGCCCCCAGCCCACTGCCTCTTCCCAGCAGCTCCTCCTCTCCCTGCTTGCTCAGCATTTGGCTTCCATGGGCCACATCTATTTTTCTTGCAAATCAGAAAACGTGGGCATGCTGTTTTTAACTTTTGAAATTTTAGATTTTGAGATCTCACCTGGAGGAGGACATTAGCTCTCTCAGGCAGTTCACTGCACATGGAGAGATTACTTATTATTCAGCAAAAAGGAGGAGGGGGCTACAGTGTACATTTAAATTAAAAACCAACCTAACACATTGCTTGCAAACTTTAACATATAATACATTGGTTCCTTTGGTTCCTGCAGGGTAGGAAAAGAAAATGCTGTTGAAATTATTTTAGTCGAAAGAAATGCCATCTGATATTTATTGTTCCCTGAGTATTGCAAGTTAAAAATTTCATGGATTTATTTAGGATCATCCATCTAAGTGTAGTGCAAAAAGGTTCTGCATAAATGGAGTTCTGTCAATTGCATCATTAAAAACAAAAATGATCAAAATAATAAAAGGCATTTAAAAGTGCATTATTCTTTAATACAAAGCCTTGGTCAGCATTCAGGGAAGTTTATGTAAAGCTATATGATATTTTGCTTTCAAGACTCCATAAAGATATTATAAACTAGGGGCCATAGTTTCCATGGGTTTTTGATATATTCACCTTAATTCTCTCATTCTATAAATTTATTCTAATATATAAAGTCATTGCTACTTCTCGTTATTTTTACAGCTACTTGGCACCTTTTAAGCTGAGGGAACTGACCTTATGTGTCAATTTCCAGGGGAAGATGATGGCCATCAGGAGTAAAAAGAGTGCTCAATAAGGATGTAGCTGTTGTATGGAATAAGAAAGACTTAGAGGTTGTCATAATTTTAAAGTAAATAGTTTTTATTCCTGTCTCCCACTGTTCCTTCAAGATGCTCTCCTTTTACTAGTCCTTCCCTGACATCCTGAGGGAAATCTCTAGCAGGTACCATTTACCTTTTCATAAAAAAGAAAAAAAAAAGTACACTTTTAAATTTAAATAGTTTTAGATTTACAGAAGAGTTGCAAAGTTAGCACAGAGAGTTCTTGTATACCCTTCATCCTCTTTCCTGTAACATTAACATTTTACATACCCATAATACATTTATCAAAATGAACAAATTAACATTGGTACGTTACCATTAACCAAACTACAGAGTTTATTTAGATTTTACCCATTTTTCCACAAATGTTTTTTGTCTGTTGCAGTATCTACTCCAAGGCATCATGTTGCATTTAGTTGTTGTATGTTCTTTGTCTCCTCCAAAATGTATAATAATAGTTTCTCATGCCTTCCTTGTTTTTTATGACCTTGATACTGTGGAAGGGTACTGGTCAGTAATTTTGCAGAGATTATTTGATTGGTGTTGTATTAAACTATAGATCAAATTGGACGAACCTGACATCTTCACAACATTGATCTGCCAGTCCTTGAACATGCTGTACCTCTCTGTTTATTTAGGTCGTCTGATTTTTTTTTCATCAGCCTTTTGTAGTGTTTAGCATATAGATCCTGCACATATATTGATAGATTTATAACTAAGTATTTCTTTACTTCTTTTTTTTTTTTTTTTTTTTTTTGGTGCTAGTGTAAATGGTAGTTTTGGGTTTTTAAATCTTTCCCCCAAATTCCCATTGTTCATTGCTGGTATATAGGAATACAATGGATCCTTATATATTGACCTTTTATCTTGCCATCTTGCTACACTCATTTATTATTTACAGAATCTTTTTCACAGATTCTTTGAGTTTCTATATAGACAGCCATTTCATCTGTGAATAGAGAGAATTGTGTTTCTTCCTCTCCAATCCGTATTGCCTTGTCGCACTGGTTAGGACTGAATAGATTGTAGTATAGGGGGCATGTCTTAGTCCATTTATGTTGCTGTAAAGGAATACTTGAGGCTGAGTAATTTATAAAGAAAAGAGGTTTATTTGGCTCATGGTTCTGTAGGCTGTGCAGGAAGCATGGTGCCAGCATCTGCTCAGCTTCTGGAGAAGACCTCAGGCTGATTCCATTCATTGTAGAAAGTAAAGGAGAGCCTGGGTGCAGGGATCACAGGGCGAGAGCAGAAGCAAGTGCAGGGAGGCGCCAGACTCTTTTTAACAATCAGCCCTCCCAGGAACTAAGTAAAGTAAGTAACCAAGCCTTTCATGAGGGATCTGCCCACATGACCCAAACACCACCCACCAGGCCCCTCCTCCAACATGGGGGATCAAATTACAACATGAGATTTGGAGAGGACAAATGTTCAGATTTTATCAGACTGGTTAGAAAAAACCACCTCTCCTAGGCGGGGCGCGGTGGCTCACGCCTGTAATCCCAGCACTTGGGGAGGCTGAGGCGGGCGGATCACGAGGTCAGGAGATGGCGACCATCCTGGCTAACACAGTGAAACCCCGTCTCTACTGAAAATACAAAAAATTAGCTGGGTGTGGTGGCTGGCGCCTGTAGTCCCAGTTATTTGGGAGACTGAGGCAGGAGAATGGCGTGAACCCGGGAGGCGGAGCTTGCAGTGAGCAGAAATCGCGCCACTGTACTCCAACCTGGGCGACAGAGCGAGACTCCGTCTCAAAAAAAAAAAAAAAAACCACCTCTCCTTATTCCTGATTTTTTTTTTTTTTTTTGAGATGGAGTCTCGCTCTGTCGCCCAGGCTGGAGTGCAGTGGCGCTATCTCAGCTCACTGCAAGCTCCGCCTCCCGGGTTCCTGCCATTCTCCTGCCTCAGCCTCCCGAGTAGCTGGGACTACAGGCACCCGCCACCTTGCCCAGCTAGGTTTTTGTATTTTTTAGTAGAGACGGGGTTTCACCGGGTTAGCCAGGATGATCTCGATCTCCTGACCTCGTGATCCGCCCGTCTCGGCCTCCCAAAGTGCTGGGATTACAGGCTTGAGCCACCGCGCCCGGCCTTATTCCTGATCTTAAGGGAAAAAGCCTTTATCATTTACCATTAAATCTGATGTTAGCTCTATGTATTTTGTGGATGTCTCATATTTGGTTAAGGAAGTTCCCTTCAATTTCTCATTTTCTGTGAGTTTTTATTATGAACTTTGTCAAATTTTTTCTTGCATCTACTGAGATGATCATTTGTTTTCGTTTTTCTTATTTAGTCTGTTAATTTGGTGAATTAAATAGATTGGTGAACTTACCTTACAATCCTTGGATGAATCCCAATTGGTAATAATACATTATTCTTTTGTATACTTTTACGTATTTCTGGATTCAATTTACTAACATTTTGGTGAGAATGTTTATATTCTGTATTCATTAGAGTTATTCATCGATAGTTACCTTTGCTTGTGATGTGCTTATCTAGCTTTGGTATTAGGGTAAATGCTAGTCTCATAAAATGAGTTGAGAAGTATTCCTTTCTCTTTTATTTTCTGTAAGATATTGTATAGAGTTGTTATGTTCCGAAGATTTAACTAGTGATACTGAGTCTGGAGTTTTATTTTATTTTGTTTTTAAAGGTTTCAACTATAAATAAAATTTTGTTAATACATATAAGACTATTCAGGTTGTGTTTTTCTTCTTAAGTGAGTTTTTGTAGCTTTTTTCCCCCAAGGAATTAGTTCATGTCATCTAAGTTGTTGAATTTATGATCATAGGATTGTTTTTGGTATTTTATATATATATATATAAATATTTTATCAGCGGTGATAACATATTTCACTTGAATATTGTAGTTGTGCCTTCTCTTTTTTCTTAATTAGCCTGCCTAGACATTTATTATTTTTATTGAAATTTTCAAAAAGTAGCTTTTGGTTTCACTGATTTAATACCGTTTTTCTGAAAACTTTCATCATGGATGCTATAGAGTTTGCAGTATATGTTTAAAAATCTGAATCTACCTCCACATAATGCTATACTGCTTCACATGTAGTATAAGGACCTTATAACAGTATATTTCAAATTCCCCTCTCCCATTCCTTCTATTATTGTCATACATTTTACTTTTACATATACTATCAACACACCAGATATTTTTGCTATTATAGCTTTAACCAGTCAGTAACCTTTTAGAGAACTTAAAAATAAATAAAACAATTTTCCTTCATTTATTCCATTTATGATGCTTTTCATGTCTTTGTATTTATCCCAGTCTCTGACCTATATCATACTCCTTTTGCCTGAAGAATTTTCTTTAATGCTTCATAAAGAGTATGTCCACTGGCAGTAAATTCCATGAGATTTGTTTTTGTCTGAAAAGTCTTCCTTTCTCCTTCACTTTTGGAGGATATTTTTACTGGGTATAGAATCCTGTATTGAGATGTTTTTCTTTCAACATGTGATATATTTCCACTGTTTTCTTGTTTGCATGATTTCTGCCAAGAAGTCTGCTTTATTTCTTATCTTGCTCCTCTGTAGGCAGTATGTCATTTTTTCCTCTGGCTTCCTTAAATATTTTTTTATTTGTCCCTTCTTTTTCAGTAGTTTGGATATGATAACTAGATGTAGAGTTTGTGTTTTGTTTTGTTTTGCTGCTTGATGTTCTCTAAGCTTTGATGGTTTGGTGTCTGTCACTCATTTTGGAAAATCCTAGCCCATTATTTTTTCAGCCATTTCTTCTGTCCCTTCTGTTTTCTTTCTGATTTTAGAATTCCAATTATGTGTATGTTAGGCTGTTTGATATTCTTCCGCAGTGGTTGCATGCTCCGTTTAGTTTTATCTGCCCTTTTTTTCTATTTGCATTTCAGTTTGAGTAATTTCTGTTGACCCGTCTTCAAGTTCAATATTCTTTTGTTGGTCTTTTCAAGTCTGCTCATGAGCCCATCAAAAGCATTTTTTATCTAAATACAACAGTATTTAGTATTTCTATCATTTCTGATTTCTATCATTTCCATTCAATTCTTTTTTCACTTAATTATTTTTATAGTTTCCATTTTTGTGTGAAATTACCCTTCTGATCCTATATGTTATTTACCATTAGAGCCTTTAACATATTAGCTATAGTTGTTTTGAATTCTTTGTCTGATAGGTCCAAGATCCATGTCATGTCTGAGTCTGCTACTGATGATTGTTTTGTCTCTTCATGGAGTATTTTTCCTTGCTTTTTTTCATATGCCTCATAATAGTTTTGTTGCTGTTGAAAGCCTGATATATCGTATAGGACAGTAGACACTGAGGTCAATATTTTGTGTGCTTGGAGATGAGCATGCTTTTTTCCCACTGGGCCATTAATATGAGGGTTTTTGTTCATTTGGTCAGAGATCTGGCTAGGTTTAAAGTTTATCATTGCTATGGTTACCCTCATGCTACTCGAGGCTTCAGTTTCTCCAGTGATATGTGTTCATAGCGTGGGATAATTTTTCAGACTTGTCTCAGTGTCTGCTCCCCATTTGTCTTTTGAGTTTCCCTGACTTGACTTTGAGTCTTCTCTTTGCACTGGTCCCATGAGGGAAACTTGACTTTGAGTCTTCTCTTTGCACTGGTCCCATGAGGGAATCTGCTCCTTGCAGCTCCCCTGCTATATCCTTCAATTATATTTGCTTAGTGCTTTTGAGTGTGTGCAGGTCATCTGTGTGCAGGCATTGAGGGCATTCTTTTCTGTTCTGATTAAGCCTCAGGCTTAGGCAGGTCCCTGTGAACCTGGGGCCCGAGGCTGTAGTCCTGACAAGTGCTCCTGCTCCTTCTTGACCTGTCATGCTGGGCCTCGCATATATTCCTGCCTCCCTTCCAGGGGTAGAACTCCTTCTCCACGCCCGTTCCTTATCTGCAGTGCGATCCCACCCCTGCCCTCATGCTACAGTTTTTGTTTGGTTTTGTTCTTTGCTCTTTCTCCTGCATAGTAAGGCTTTCATTCCTTAGGGAAGATAGGGGTGATGAGTGTGTGCAGAGTTTGGTGGTAGCTACCATTTCCTTCTGACCACCGTAAGATTCTAGCAGTGCCTTAAAGCTTTAGTTTTTTGTCCTTCACCCTATAGATTAAAGCTTTTGTTCTTTTTTTTTTTTTTAATTTATTTATTATTATTATACTTTAAGTTGTAGGGTACATGTGCATAACGTGCAGGTTTGTTACATATGTATACTTGTGCCATGTTGCTGTGCTGCACCCATCAACTCGTCATTTACATCAGGTATAACTCCCAATGCAATCCCTCCCCCCTCCCCCCCCCCCCCATGATAGGCCCCGGTGTGTGATGTTCCCCTTCCTGAGTCCGAGTGATCTCATTGTTCAGTTCCCACCTATGAGTGAGAACATGCGGTGTTTGGTTTTCTGTTCTTGTGATAGTTTGCTAAGAATGATGGATTCCAGCTGCATCCAAGTCCCTACAAAGGACTCAAACTCATCCTTTTTTATGGCTGCATAGTATTCCATGGTGTATATGTGCCACATTTTCTTAATCCAATCTGTCACTGATGGACATTTGGGTTGATTCCAAGTCTTTGCTATTGTGAATAGTGCTGCAATAAACATACGAGTGCATGTGTCTTTATAGCAGCATAATTTATAATCCTTTGGGTATATACCCAGTAATGGGATGGCTGGGTCATATGGTACATCTAGTTCTAGATCCTTGAGGAATCGCCATACTGTTTTCCATAATGGTTGAACTAGTTTACAATCCCACCAACAGTGTAAAAGTGTTCCTATTTCTCCACATCCTCTCCAGCACCTGTTGTTTCCTGACTTTTTAATGATTGCCATTCTAACTGGTGTGAGATGGTATCTCATGGTGGTTTTGATTTGCATTTCTCTGATGGCCAGTGATGATGAGCATTTTTTCATGTGTCTGTTGGCTGTATGAATGTCTTCTTTTGAGAAATGTCTGTTCATGTCCTTTGCCCACTTTTTGATGGGGTTGTTTGTTTTTTTCTTGTAAATTTGTTTGAGTTCTTTGTAGGTTCTGGATATTAGCCCTTTGTCAGATGAGTAGATTGCAAAAATTTTCTCCCATTCTGTAGGTTGCCTGTTCACTCTGATGGTAGTGTCTTTTGCTGTGCAGAAGCTCTTTAGTTTAATGAGATCCCATTTGTCAATTTTGGCTTTTGCTGCCGTTGCTTTTGGTGTTTTAGACATGAAATCTTTGCCCATGCCTATGTCCTGAATGGTACTACCTAGGTTTTCCTCTAGGATTTTTATGGTATTAGGTCTAACATTTAAGTCTCTAATCCATCTTGAATTAATTTTCGTATAAGGAGTAAGGAAAGGATCCAGTTTCAGCTTTCTACTACAGCCATTTGATCTTTGACAAACCTGAGAGAAACAAGAAATGGGGAAAGGATTCCCTATTTAATAAATGGTGCTGGGAAAATTGGCTAGCCATAAAAGCTTTTGTTCTTACGGGAACATGGGGGAGATACGTCTGAGGAGAGTTTTAGCAGAGGTGCCTGTTCTCCCCAGCATCTAGGACCGAGTGGGGGAAGCTGTCTTAGGTTTCTCAGTGAGCTGCCCCGAGATAACCCTTTAGGGTTCCTGGAGGAAAATCCTACTCTAGGTTCTTAACCCCTTTATGGCACGGTCCCTTGGGCTTTACATACGCTCAGTAGCCCATACTTGGCCTTGGGCAGTTTATTCAAACTTCTAGTTGAATCTTCCTATGGGCTTATACTGAGTTCAAGGTGTCTGTCCCAGATAAGCAAATGGTTGGGTCTATTTCTCCCTGGAAATGTCTATCTTTTTCTGGATTTTTCTAGGTTTTGAGTTAGTTTTTTACCTTGCAGCCTTGATTCTCTGACAGATTCAAGAAAAGTCATTAGCCTGCACTTCGTCCAGCGTTTTTCCTGTGGTAAGAGTGGGAGCAATGTTCTTTCCAGCTCTCTACCTCTAGGAGCTAAAAGCACAAGTTTGCTGTAGCCAATTTCTGCCACTTACCTTTCAAGTCACTCTCAGGAAACCAAATCGTTCTTCAGTTCCTTTAATACCAAAGCTAATCCCCAGGTCAGAAATTAAACTGTTTGGAGCATAGAGGAAATGCTCTTGGAGCAAGTTTTTCCCTCTCCTATGCAGTCGTGTGTCAAGCTGGCTGTCTGCAGTGGGAAAGGGGCTATGGTAGGCGACCCCTCTTTATCCCCACTTCAGCTTCTTCTCCATCTCTCCCAACTCTATGGGTTCCACTGAACCCTCCCAGTTTGTAGATATAGGGACTCGGGTAGGAAAGATGGGCAAAAACTGGGGTGTGGCCAGGGATCTAAAGGAAGGAGAGAGAAAGTTTAGACTTGACCAGTACGTTCTGGAACTAGCAGAGGTGGTTATAGGTGCTGTTCTCTTGTTAGACTCTTTGTGGATACCCCTGAGCCCCTACATCCTGGGGAATCTCCACCTTCAGGCCCCTTAATATGTCAGATTGCACCACCTGCAGCTGGTAGGTCCTGGCGTTCCCTTCCTAACTCCTACCATCAGGTGCTACACTTCCAGCTGCTTCTTTCTCTCACTTTACTGTCAGTTCTCTTGAGCAAAGTCTAAGACACTGTTTCTCACATGAGCTGGGGGAAACTTTCGCTTGGTAGCCCATTCCCGTAGGTGGCAGAAGTATATCATTCCAATCCACCGCTCTTCCACTGCAGGTACTCTGGCCAGAACTGCTGTGGTGTGAGTCAGGCACTAGTCTGCTGTTTCCCTCCAAATTGCCGGGGACACATCCAGACTTTCCCAGCATCCTCCTGAAGCCCTTCACGCTTGACCTGAAGTGAAATAGGGTAGGGGCTAAACTTCCAGCATCCTGGCAACCTTCTTCAAAGTGTTTCTCCTAATTTCCAGCTTTTTTGGGAGCATTTTCCCCAGTGTTCTTTGGGGTAGAAATGTGTGGTCAGCTAAAGGTTGCAAAACAAGTTTTTGACATCCAATGCTGCAGGTCCTGTTTTGAGGACCTTCCACCACAGGATGTGGGAAGAATCATCATGTCAATTTCTTAGGACCTCAATATAAGCTAAGCCAGGAAGAATTCAGTATTTAAATCTTTTTGTCAGTCCTCATTCTCCTAAAATGAGCAGATGTTTTTAGAAAC
The DNA here is from genome assembly GCF_024542745.1 of Macaca thibetana thibetana. Classification (NCBI taxonomy): domain Eukaryota; kingdom Metazoa; phylum Chordata; class Mammalia; order Primates; family Cercopithecidae; genus Macaca; species Macaca thibetana. Next base: position 149,351,384 of record NC_065580.1, read on the forward strand.
TGGTTCCGGGAAGTACTTTTCCTCTGGGTATTATTTTTATAATTTTAAAATGTAAAAACAGACAGGCATTGAGAACTCATAACATCATAAGATATCTAGAGTTGAAGATATTGAAAATTACATTTCATATTTCCAAACCAAAAATACAATACTATAGCAGACCTTAAGTGGCCAAATGAAGGATGTTTTTGGGGAGGAATGGACACTTACTGTCTTTTCTTTTGACACAGTGGCACTTTTAATCAAGATAAGTGACCAGGCTTCCATGTGAAGTCTCTGGAGCTAAGGTAGGAGATACTAGTTGGGCTGGATTCACCAGATCTTAGCATTTTAACACAGCTCTATCAGACTTCACCCAGGGTCCCCACAATAATTTTTGTGAAATTGAATTATGTCCATTTATTTTTACACAAATTCTACTTTGTTGTTTTCTTAAAGCAAAGACTTTTATGCTAAGATAATTAACATCTCTCCCTCTGCCCCTTCCCACATTTCCTTTGTATAAATCTTCATTCTAACGTTCAGAGGTGACGTGGGCATAGTTGAAAGGTCACAGTTAAAAGCTCTAGCTTCAGAACCAGAGAGGCATGGATACAGATTCTGACAAGGAACCGACCCCGATCCATCAGAATGAATAAACAACTCATCAGAATGGCCACTTGGTCTCTCAGTCCCTAAACCCTCCTGGCCCATGGCAGCTGAGCTTCACTCCTGTTTCGTTCGTGCAGTGGAGAGTCAGCCTCTCTGAGCTATGTTTCCTCACACTTGAGGCCAATAATCTCCATCTTGCAGAGTTGTTAGGAGCATCAACTGAGGGACTAACTGAGGTTCCTTGCACATAGTAGGCCCTCAGCAGAAAGTAGCTGCTATGACATTGTTAAATGTTCCCCATCTCAAAGAGAGAACAACCATGTTCCCTCTCCACCCCACAGTTCAGTGTGCCCAGCTGGGAAACTCACTTCTTTCTGGGGATTAGTTAATTGATTGGAAATAAGAACTATATCTAGTGGAGGCATGTCTTTATTTTCCAGAGAAAAATCTTTAGATGGTTTATCCCTTTTAGTTTTGGTTATAAAAGTATTAAAAATAAGAGAATACACAAAAGATCTGAAAAAGAAATAGAAAATCATCTGTAATCTATCACACAGAGTTCACCACTGTTAACTTTTAAAGTATATCTTTTTAAACTTTTTTTTCTGTGAAAATACAGAGATTCGTGTAAGACGGGGTGTCATCCTAAAGTCAATGTGATGACCCGCTTTCCCTCAGTGCTGGATTAGTTGATTGATTGGAAATAAGAACTATGTCTACTGGAGGCATGTCTTTATTTTCCAGAGAAAAATCTTTAGATGGTTTATCCCTTTTAGTTTTTGTTATAAAAGTATTAAAAATAAGAGAATACACAAAAGATCTGAAAAAGAAATAGAAAATCATCTGTAATCCTATCATACAGGTTCACCACTGTTAACTTTTAAAGTATATCTTTTCAAACTTTTTTTTTCTGTGAAAATACAGAGATTCGTGTAAGACGGGGTGTCATCCTAAAGTCAATGTGTGATGACCCACTTTCACTCTATCAGAGATACCTTTTCATGTCAGCAAATAACGCCTTCATAGAACGCCATGATGTGGATTTTCTAAATGTATTTAGCCATCAATGGAATTTAGATTACTTGCAGTGAACTGCCTTACACAGAAGTCTTTTAATACATACACAGCTATTTCCTTAGAGTATATTCCTAGAAGTAAATTTGCTGGAACAGAGGGAATGCCTATTTTAAATAATGAGACATATCACCACATTCACTTTGGAAAGGCTGTTCTAAGTTGTACATACTCCCATTAAAGCATATGTAATGTCCCTATCTCTACATTTAAAAGCTCTTGAATAAAACATTTTTATAGTCTTTGATAAATGAGAGCATTTTCTCCCCAAAATCAAACAGTATCTTCTCAATATTTTTTTCATATTAAAGGAGAAAAGCTCAGTTGTTTAAAAAATAAATAAAGACTTTTTAACCACAAACCAAGTTCTCTTGTCATGACAACTGTTACCACTGTATTTATCAGAATCGGTGAAATCTTAAATATCATCTCGTATAATCCTCTGTCTTCGTAGATGAGCAAAGTTAGGTCTGCACTCAGAGCGTTTGAAGACGAAGAGTCTCCTCTGTTTCTGTTATCTCTTTTCTTCTCACCCACCTTCTCATATTCAAATAATCACCTTTTTTTTTTTTTAATTCCTAGAGGAAACGTTATTTTTCTTCTAATATCAGGGCAGCCCTGTGACGTTTAAAATTCTTTTATTGGAAGTCTAACGTGCATACAGAAAAGTATACAAATCATAACTGAATGAACAATCACAAAGTAAAAGCCTGTGTCATCGCCACTCAGGTCAAGATTAAAAAAAATTTTAATTAACATTTGCTCATACAGATGATCATAATGAAAATTGTAAAATTGCTGTGACAGTCTCTTGGACTACAACTTCTGTATCTGACAGTCAGTAATTTCTCGGGAGAAGGTACCCAGTTGGTCTCCCCACCTTTACGATTATACCTCTCTGGGGAACAATCCGTAATATTCTGTGTGTGGTAACTTGCATAGTTTTAAAACGATCCACAACACTGAAAATTCTTAGTATTTGTGAAGCCAAACCAAGCAGTTGGAAGGATAAAACACGGTGGCTGCAAGAGTGTGTGATTAGGATGACACCACTGTGGCCTAAAACCAAATGCTTTGGTACCAGTCAAAAACAAACGGTTTGGTTTCAAGTCACAATTTGGTATTACCCTTGCAGGTATGAGGCGAAGGTGGAGGCAAACCACTGGGCGCTCTGCATCTGAGAAGTCTGCAGAGAGTGAGAAGTATTTGCTGCAGCCGCTGGGCTCAGCCACTTGCCCCTGACCTCAGAACTCACTGGAGGCAGAGACTGCAGCACCATAACTCCTGGACCCCACGCCCTTTCCAAGGGGCCAGGCTGTACTTCAGAACCTTGGCAGAGAAGGTTCTGAATCTGTACCGGCTCCTGGCAGCCATCCACGCTCCTGGTACTCAGCCTCACTTAGCCATTCGCTGCGTGTCCAGGATGGACACCCGGCTTAATCTTGTTGTTCAGTCAATAGCTTTTGCATTATCTTTCTTTTTGTGGTTAATGTACCATTTTTCTTCTCTTTTCTTCCCCTACACAAACACTGCCATGCCTGAAGTACTTCCCCTGCTTGTAGAGAAGTTATAGCCTGGGCTGTAGCGGAACCGTGCTCTGATTAAAGTGATTAAAACTATATACAGCATGCATAATTAACCTTTGCGCGGCTGTCACAGCAAGCTGATGCATGGAGCTGATACCATATCTGTCTGTGGCAGCCGGCGTATGCTACATGACCATTTTTTTTTTTTCCTGCAGAATTTTAATCACTTGAGATAAAGAGCCAGGAGAGAGAGATCAAGGCTGTATTAATCCTCTCAATGGCTTTATAATTTCCCTTCTATTCTGCTGCTGGTAATCAAGAAAAATAATGCCGCCTTAATCCTGGATGCCAAGGTCAATCATCTCTGTGCCCTTTGATAGTAAGGATGTCATTATGAAAGGATCTTTAATGAACAGTGCTCGCCGCACTCCTCAGGGAGAGGGATGCATTCCGCAACTTCAAGATGGTCAGGCAGGTCTCCATCGCTGACAAAAATGATTTTAAAACATTAGCTCTATTAGAAATAAATCCCGAACAGCTGGTTGAGGTTGCAGACCAGCCGTACCAAGCGGTGATTGAGAAATTCAGGAATGAGCTGCAGCAGGTCAACAGGTGAGGAGGGCCCAAGCCCTGATAAGCCGTGGGACAACACAGCGAGGACCAGTGCAGGGCGCGGGCCATGGACAGCCCAAGCAGCAGGAGCTCAGCACCCCCGGCGTGAATGCCAGCGCCTCTCTGGAGGGCTGCCAAGATCAAAATACAAGTGCAGTGATGCACAGATGCGTGGTGACATTTTAAAACAATGCCCTCGTCTTTTTTTTTTTTTTCCAAGAACATACAGACAGGTGAAAAACAAAAATCCTTTCAGCTCAAACGCACCTGAACTAAATCCCAGAGGGCTGAGCGCTGCTGTACCACCCCCTCCCCCTCTTACTTGGTTTTCCCAAAAACACATTCCCCAGGTCGAGGTGGTGGAGCTGACCCAACCTTCACTGAAAGACAAACCAGATGGGCTGAGATCTGCTCCCGGGGCTCCAGAGGCTGTGGCTCCCACAGCTTTGCCGGCTGTGGTTATGAACCGTGATCTGACAGTGGAAGGCAGCACTTGTTAGGAAATCTTTATGGAGCATGGGTCACTTACCCTGGTGAAGGAAAGGCTGAGGGAGGCCTCGAGTTCAGACTTCAAATACACATGAGGTTCCTGGGAATGGGGGAAAGAAATGAGTAACTAGCCGCCCATTCACCCTTGAGAACAAAAGAAAAGAGAGACCTTCATCTCTGGTAGACAGGATTTTAATGAGATTTGATGAAAACACACAAACATTCTCTTTTTTTAATCTTTATTTTTTATTTATTTTCTTCAACTTTTATTTTAAGTTCCAGGCGTGCTTAGGAGGTACAGGTTTGTTACCTTGGTGAACATGTGCCATGGTGGTTTGCTGCACAGATCAACCCACCACCTAGGTATTAAGCCCAGCATCCATTAGCTATTCTTTTTTATGCTCTCCTTCCCCCATCCACGCAACAGACCCCCCAGTGTGTGTTGTTCCCCCACCATGTGTCCACGTGTTCTCGTCGTTCAGCTCCCACTTATAAGTGAGAACATGCGGTGTTTCATTTTCTGTTCCTGCGTTAGTTTTCTGAATACAATGTCTTCCAGCTCCTTCTATGTCCCTGCAAAGGACGTGATCTCATTCCTTTTTATGGCTGCATAATGTTCCATGGTATATATATACCACATTTTATTTATCCGTTCTATTGTTGATAGACATTTGGGTTCATTCCATGTCTTTGCTATTGTGACTAGTGCTGCAGTGAAGAGATGCATGCATACATCTTTATAACAGCATGATTTATATTCATTTGGGTATATAATCAGTAATGGGATTGCTGGGTCAAATGGTATTTCTGCTTCTAGATCTTTCAGAAATTACCGCACTGTCTTCCACAATGGTTGAACTAATTTACATTCCCACCAACAGGAAAACACACAAACATTCTAAAGTGAGCCCTCACACCAGAATGGTTCCTATAAATGGTTCTTCTTTGTATGTCTTTAAAAATGCATTAGATTTGCTTTCTCTCATGTGGTTCATGTTACAGCTTCCCTTCACATTGAAGGATGGGCTATGGAAGCTTGGAGTTCTGCTTCTGGGAGGCTCCTGAATTACCAGCTATATTAGTCCATTTTCACGCTGCTGATAAAGACATTCCCGAGACTGGGTCATTTATAAAGAAAAAGAGGTTTAATGGACTCACAGTTCCATATGGCTGGGGAGGCCTCACAATCATGGTGGAAGGTGAAAGGCGTGTCTTACATGGTGGCAGACAAGAGAGAAATGAGAGCCAAATGAAAGGAGAAACTCTAATAAAATCATCAGATCTTGTGAGACTTATTCAGTACCACGAGAACAGTATGGGGAAAACTGCTCCATGATGCAGTTATCTCCCACCAGGTCCCTCCCACAACATGGGGGAATTATGGGAGCTACAATTCAAGATGAGATTTGGGTGGGGACACAGCCACACCATATCACCAGGTGGGGGTGGCTGTAGAGGCCCACCTGAAACGCCTTTCACTCCTCAGAACACTGCAGGGAGGGCGACCTCGGATGGGCAGTCAAAGTCAATGCCCTGTAAGCCAGGAGACCCTGATGCGGGAGGCCCCTCTTTCTCTTCAAGGGCTTTGCTCATTCTTCTCTCTTTTATCACCTGGCCCCAAACACTGATTCTTTCCTTCTAGAATTTGTGTTTGGACTCAGTAAATACCTCCATTTGGATTCTACTCATTTAGAATGTATGATGATCTGACCTGGCCTGGGATGAAATTTACTCTTGCACCATCTTTGAGAGAAGTGTAAAGTGTAGAATGTAAATAGCATTGTTGGAGCGTGTTTCACCTCCTTCCACGAACAAACGGTTTTTAAGGACTTAGGTCCCACTAATGTCACTATTTACAAATGAGCCTTCTTTTTTTTTTTTTTTTTTTTTTTTTTTTTCAATTAAAGCAGTCTTGGCAGGGTCTCTCCTGGAAACCACTTTGTTAGCAATTCGTTTGACCGGTTAAAATGGAAACTGAGTTATAAAAAATTCTATAATTTAGATATTCTCTGCTTCCTCTGAGGTACTGTATTGACGCAGAAAACAATTTAGTCATGCGTACCTAAGAGATTGTTCTGGCTTTTTTCCCCTTCAAATGTAATTTAGGTAATGGAACGTTTGCCCCATTTCCGTAGATCAGTAGAAGTGTTGGCTGGAAGGGCCACTCAGATGTGATCCTCATAAGAAATTGGAACATAGGAATTGCCGCACTGAGTTACTGGTGCAGTTTATGGAGCTCAGAGGTTTTCTACTGGTGTCTACAGAGCCCAGGGGTTCCAGGGAGGTGCCTAAAGGTCTTCTGAGGGTGAAGCAGGAGATTCTCAGGGCTGCCAGTGGGCAGGACCCACAGGACACACAGGCTTCGACCAGAGAAGCCTGCTTTCCTTTGTTTTCTACATCGGGGTTCTCCGAGGATTTACTGGGGAGAAAAGAGGCTTCTTAAAAGCTCCAGGCCTTGTATATAGCCCTTTGCTCTGTCTCGATAGAATTTATAAAGACAAGATTGATCTCCTTGATAAGTCTTAAGGGAGGAGCGTGTCTGAATGGCTAAGTGCTTGTGGCAGTCATAGGAACCTGTCTGCTGCATGTGAATCCAGCTGTGTGTGCGTCTGTGTGTGTGCACGCGCAGGTGTATGTATGTGTGCAGCCCTTCATTATTTGAGACCCCTAAAAAATCATGTCATTGCCAAAACGAGTTCCAGAAATTCATCCAGTAACCAGGGCACATGGGGACAAACAGAAGACTTTGAGCTTAAATAGTCCTGGACCCCAGATGAGGCAAGCCTTTGACCTCTGTTCTAAGAAATCAAAACTGTGCCATGAAGACAGAACCAGAAACCCAGAGTCATCCTCTGGACCTCCCTCTCTCCCTCCCTCTCTCCCTCCCTCCCTTCCATTGTCTAGCGGAGGGATCATCACTCTTCCTCCACGCTGGTTCTTGAATCCAGTCCTTCCTCCGTTCCTCTTGCCCTAGTTCTAGTCTCATCATTTTGGCCTAAATGACTTGATATCTTAATTGTTCTGTCTCCAGCATTTTCTCCTTCACCCAAGCCTCCACATGGCCTCAATATTCCTACTTTTAAAACATCAATACGATGAAGTCACCACACTTAAAAATAATCTTTAGTTGTTTCTCATTGCCAGAGGATGAAAGTCCAAAGTCCAACCCTCTTAACAAGATATTTAAAACTTTACAAACTTTACACAGTCTCATTCTAAGTGATTTTTTTTTTTTTTTTTTGAGACAGGGTCTTGCTTTGTCACCCAGGCTGGAGAGCAGTTGCAGAATCATAGTTTGCTGCAGGCTTGACCTTCTGGGCTGAAGCAATCCTCTCAGTTCAGCCTCTGAAAGCACTGGGATTACAGGCATGAGCCACTGCACCCAGCCGCCTTTCTTTCCTTGTAGCGCTCTCGTGGCTGTGCATTATTTCATGTCCCACAAGACTGAGGCTCATTGAGGGCCTCTTGCATTTGAAATCCTTGTGCCTGGCACATAAAAGGAGTTCCATGGGTTTGAACTCAATGCGCAGGAGGTTGTGCTTTGTTGTTTGGTGCTGTTGGTTTGTGAGCATCACTGCGTGCCAGGCATCTGACGTTTGCCTCTTTCTACTTCCTCACAACTACTTTACTCAGTGAGAGCAGTTAGCGTCGTTGCTCAGATGAGGACACCGAGTCTCAGGGAGATTAGGCACCTGGCCTAACTTTATTGTTATTTAGCATCCTTTGCATCCTCCATCTTTGAGCATGTATTGTGTGCCAGGCTTGTTCTAGGTGCTGGGAACACACTCACTGGAGGCTGAGGGCAAACCCCACCGGGGCAGGACACAGGCCAGTTGGGGGACCAGCTGCAGCTCCCAGGAACCAGAGCTGTGGGCAGAGCCCATGAAGCAAGCGTAGTTAGATCTCCATGAATAGATGCACCTGTGGTGTGGCTCCTTCCAACTTGTGAAGGACGAGGTGGCTCCCCAGTGTGAGTCATTACCGAATTACAGATTAGCTGGTGGGGCCCTCTTTGCTACAGAGCGGGCCTGGGCTTTAATGCCTGGGACTAGGGGAGGTGGAAGCTTATCCCCTTCTCACCGTAAGTGCTCTCACTCCAGAGTGGTGCTGGGCAAATGGGGAAGGAGATAGGAAGGTGATCTTCTTTGACCCTTGACCTCCCAGTGTTTCCTCCCCGCTCCCCCTACCCCATCTCTGCCAATAGCCCCTGGGGGCAATGGGGAAGGGGTCAGGTGCACCTGAGCCTAAACTCGCCCATACCTAAGGCTGTTCTGGTAATTCGGGAATGAGGGGTATCCACAACACGAGGGCTGTGGGTCTGCACGGCTTCCCTACTGGCCGTGGCCGCCCCTAGTGGCTGGTTTTGAGCGAGTGCTGTAAGTGCACTGGCAGTGACTCGAGGCCGGCTGCTTTGGGAATAACGTCTGTAAACCGGCCGACGCCCAGTGGCCGCAGAGTTCCTTGAGGTCCGTAACTTGGGGGTGGGCTGCATGGGCTGTGGCGTCTGAAGCCAGCTATGACGCACACTCATCATATGCCACAGAGAACGCAGTGCAGCCCTCTCTGATGATTTCCTCACTCTGTTTTCTGTTGAATGTACATTATTATCCCTGTGCTTTTGGTACATGTGTTTACTTACTAAGAACCCACCATGGCTTTGTCCTATGAAGTCGGCCCTGTCCTCAGGCCTGTACCACCTGGCTGAGGCTCCCAGCCCTGCCCTCCTCCCTCTTGATGATGAGGGAGAATTTCGTGTGCGTCTCTTTTCTCTCCTAAGTTGGTAAACGATGTGGTATCAATTACCATATCATTCAATAAATAGGATAGATGTTGCTTAATTATTTAGTTAATTCCTGACCTACTTTATTTCCCATGGCGCCGCCATGCCAAGCTGCATTAGTTGTACAATTCCACTGAAGCCTTTCCCTTCTCTTGTTTCCTTCCAAAGTTCAAAATAAATAACAATGGTGATGACACATGCTAACACTTATTTAGCACTTTCTGGAGCTGTGGGAGAAAAGTATGCATTCTGCTGTTGTTTTGTTGTGAATTCTCCCACTTACTCCTAAGTGGAGTTCTGAGTTTCGATGGTCTCAGAGGCATCGTGTGGGAAAAGGATTTCAGTGCAAGGAGTTTATCTAGGAGGTAATCCTGGGAGGGGATGCCATGCCACAGAGAAGGGAAGGCAGCAGATCGGAGGTTATCAGGCATGGTGGCCCCGCAGAGACCTGCAGCTCGGCCAATCAGGAGCAAAGGGAGCTGGTGTGAAACACAGACTGTACAGTTATCCCACGTCAGGGATGAAGGAGGGACCTGGGCCTTCTACTCCAACTCCCAGTAGTCACCTTTGTTTGATGCTGCACATTGGGGATTCTAATTCTCTGGAACATCTGGTCATTGTGGAAGAAGGCAGAGCAGACTCCAGCCACCAGAGAGAGAAAGCTGCTAGGCAAAGAGATAGAGATGCCGGGCATAGGAAGTTGGCCTGCCTGCACTGTACGGCTGGAGAGGACACAGGCAGCAGCAGCACGGCTTCACCAGGCCATCGGAGCATTTTTACTTTACAGATAATGAAGCTGAGTCTTAGAGGACTAAGTAACTTGCCTCTGGTAACACTTAGAAGTCTTTTGTGTTCTTTACTCTCTGAAAAATTCTGACAATACAAATATTTAACTTGCAGTTGAGTTCACCAGTTGTTTAGTGAGCTTGGTATCTGCCTGTATTTGGGTTGGATATCTTTTCCACCTGACCCTGCCTCAAAAGTTGGCTTTTGACTAGACATGGTAGTAACACCTCTGGTCCCCAGCACTTTGGGAGGCTGGGGCAAGAGGATTACTCAAAGCTAAAAGTTTGAGACCAGCCTGGGAAACAAAGCAACGATCTGTCTCTGCAAAAAATATTAAAAATTAGCTAAGCATGGTGATATGATCCTGTAGGCTCAACTACTTGGGAGGCTAAGGCAAGAGGATCACTTGAGCCCAGGAGTTTGAGGTTGCGGTAAGCTATCATCACACTACTGCACACCTGCCTGGGCAACAGAATGAGATCTCCATTCAAAAACCTTGGCTCTTGAAGTGCCAAGCCTACTTGCATCCATGAAAGAGGATGTTGCAGCCTACTCTGAAGAGAAACCAATGAGGCTACATAAATATTTTGTGTTGGAATGATATATTTTTAATTCAGACTTGGAGTAATTGATGGGCTTGGTTGTGCCACTGTTGCAAACAACTCGGTAATCTCAGTGGTTTAGCACAGCCTGGGTTCCTTTCTCACCTATACAGAGTCCACGGCAGGTCTATGTGAGGACTCAGGGATCCAGCTTGCTTTGATCTTGTGGCTCCACTATCTCCAGCTCAGCAGTAGCTCTGGCGAATCACAAGGATGACTGGAGACTTGTGCTCAGACCTGTCACTAATTCACTCCAGAAATGATCATGACATTTCTATTTCCATGTCATTAGCCAAAAAAAAAAAAAAAAAAAAAAAAAAAAAAAATGGCCCCAACTAGTTGCAAGAAAGCTAAGAAGTACAATCCTCCTTGTGCCTGGAACAGGCAGGGGAGGAACCATGGAGTATTAGTGAACACGGAAAGCATCTTCCCCAGTAGAGAAGTAGTAATAATTGAGCAATCATGATCAAGGCCCGCCTAGGGCATTTCCTGGGGATTTCTGAAAGACCGGAAGAATTTTGCCTTGGGCTGTAAATGTCAATTGCTCATTAATTCCTCAGAAATGCCCACAGCCAAGGTTGCTGTTGCTAATAAAATACATTTGTTTGGTGATTTAAGAAAACAAAAAAAGCATGTTGTCATTTTCCCCTGGACCCGATGATTCCTGAAGCAGATGATGATTCTCTGTTTTCTACATCAGTGAGTTTGCAACATCTTTTTCTTTTCTACCTCTCCAAGCGCGTAGGGAGTAAATCTCATTGGCCTGAAATACCCTCATGGGCGGGTACTCAGCCGTTGTTCTCACAGCTGTTTTGAAATCTAAATAACCAAAAAATGCATTTTAATGTTAATTTCAATAATTCTTTCCTCCTTAGCAACTGACATAAGATTTGCTGGTCTTGGGTGCTCTGCAAATTTTTATTGACATGTGTTGTATTTCTTTTCTCTGTCTGACCTTTTTACAGAAAAGGTGACTGCTCTGTAGTTCCTGTCACCTTAACAATAAAGGCGCTTTCCAAGTGGTCTATATTTCTTTTAAATATGTTTCAGCCAAAAGGAGACCAAAAGAGTTAGCAAAATATTGGGTCTGCCTTACTGAAACGAATGGTCGAAGTTTGACTTTCTTCTTTCATCAGTGAATAATAGATGCCGCGCCTTCTGCCTGACTGGCACAGACTCCATTTGAGGTAGGAGGAACTCGTACCCTTGTAGCTCTTCCCACGTTGTTGTGAAAACTGCGGAAATAATTCCTTGTTCCACGTGAGAACGAGTCGTCACTGACTTGATGCTGTTTTCATCACATTGGCCCATCCCACGGTCTGGCCCACAGCATCGGGGTGGAACCAGAAACGGCTCCTGCGGAGAGCAAAGCAGGACGTGAACCGTACCCCGCCTCTGCAGGGCTTATGCTGTTATTTGTCCTGATGTACAGAGTGAATTCACAAAGGCCTTTGAGGACCCAAAGAGAAATGTATTCAATAAATCAATGGTGATGCATTAACAGACTGCTACTGTATTCATTGTTCACAGAATGTCATTCCTTGATAATGGCCTTTTCTACAGTATATCATCACAAAACAATAGCAATATCACCACAATAGGAGTGACTTTGATAAATTATACAAGAATAGGATCTTAGAATTTAGTACAGATCTAATTTAGGGTAAAAGTATTGGTGGAGAAAGAGATTTCATTTTTAACATTGTACAGAGGTACAAAAAAATCCTAGGAGAAAGAATTCACCCATATTGTGAGGAGCCAGTGCACATATTAAGTTATTGGTGCAGAATTCACAAGGTTTTCACATCTTTTGACTCATTCTCGTATTCTATATGTTATGCTGTATGTTATTTTAATGTTTCATTTTACTAGAAGTTAATCTGTGTGTCTAAAAATTACGAGAGTGTTAAAAAGGAACTATGAATCTTTATTATTTTAAAAGTGGAGATCTAGGAATAGCATAATTTTGTTGCTATTGAGTTTTTAACGAGATGTGTTGATATTCCTTGGTAATGTTTCAAGGATCCTGACATAATCAACCATGGCTCTTGCTTCCTCTGGGACCTTAAAGCTCAAAAACCCACTAGCAGCTCTTAGCACTCTTAAGTCTGATAAAAATTGAGACTGAAAGTGATATCTAATCAATGCCTCCAAGATTCAATCAAATATTAAAATCCTTGAGGCCATCACACTATTTAATTGGATTCCTCGTCCTTCTTTATACTCAGATAGATGCCTGTGTCCAAAGGCACTCACATTGGTGAAGCTGGCAGCACATTGTGAGGGAGGCCATTCTCCCTGCCCTGGCCCCTGGCATCCTGGAGTCAGGCCTGCAGTTGGGCTCTCCCAGGACACTGAATGAAGTGCAGGTGGCAGAAGGACAAAAAGAGGGTCGAGTTCCTTCATGGTAGCTGTAGCTGTAGCTGTAGCTGTATCTGCGTTGGAATCTGCCATGGTGGTGTCCAGAGTGTTGTGCCCTACAACGGTGCCAGTGACATCCTGGATAGACGATTCTTACTAGAAGGCAGAGGTTGTGTTTCAGGGGTAACTAGTCTCCTGCTGGTGTGTCTTCCAAGGCTGACCAGCCAACCTCTTACAACTTTTGTGAACTCTTGAGAACCTTCCAGGAAACTCCCCACTCCTCCTCCTCACTTTTGCATAAGTTAACCTGACTGGTTTCTATCATTTGCAACCAAGAACCTCTGACTGGTTCAGTGGTCAGTACTGGCTCAACATTTCCTAAATGCTGAAATCACAGAGCCTTGGGAGATCGTCTATCCCTCATTTTACAGATGAATTTCAGACATGGCCCTAGCTCAGAGTCCTGCAGACAGTTGGTAGCTGAGCAGAGACTAAAACTCTGCCCTCTTGATTCCAGATACAGTGCTCTTTTCACTTGTGGCCTTTCTAGTCTAAAGGAGAAGTACTCTGCAGACCCACACGGCATCGTAGGCACTAGCCACGTGGAGTTGTTGAGCACTTACAATGTGGTGCATCCAAATGGATACGTGCTATGTGTAAAATACAGAGCGGATTGCAAAGACTTTGTGCTAGGAAAAATGTCAATGATCTCATGTTTATGTTTTTATGTTGATCGCATGTTGAAATTTTAGATATGTTGGGTGAGATAAACAACATCATTAAGCTTGTTTTCTACCTTTGTCTTTGTACTTTATTCAATATAGATGTCAGAAAAATTAAAGTTGCATGTGTAACATAGACTATGCACACATTGAACCAAGCTGCTGTATGCAATTGTAAGAAAAGATAACACTGGGTCTCTCTGGGTAGCACTGGGCCTGTGGTTATTGTGCTGGGATATTGTATTTGTTTTTGCTGTGGAAAAAAAAAAGTGGCAGGTGCGATAGCTCATGCCTGTAATCCCAGCACTTTGAGAGGCTGAGGCGGTCGGATAACCTGAGGTCAGGAGTTCGAGACCAGCCTGGGCAACATGACAAAACCCCGTCTCTACTAAAAATACAAAAATTAGCCAGGTGTGGTGGTGGGCTCCTGTAATCCCACTTACTTGGGAGGTCGAGGCAGGAGAATCGCTTGAACCCAGGAGGGGGAGGTTGCGGTGTGCCGAAATCGTGCGGCTGCACTCCAGCCTGGGTGATATAGCTAGACGCCATCTCCAACCACCATTTATTTTTCACTGTGGGTCTACCAGTTGGCTGTGGCTTCACTGGGCTCAACCAGGCCAGGCTAACCTTAGCTGGGCTCCACGTGTTTTCCATTTTGGGACCCAGGCTCTGGTGGAGCCATCACTGTCTAGAGCACATCCTTCGAGCACTGAAATAGAACCAGAAACACAGTAGAGACTCAAAGACAGGATAAGCCCAGTGGTACTTCCACTGGGAAAGAGGATGGGGGAGGCCCCCAACAGTCCACAGCTGTCCTAATGTCCTGCTGGGGGAGTGTTTCAAGGACCCGTAGGCTGGGAGTAGGGGGTGTCAATGGAGCCTCTGTTTTGCCCATGGGGAGGACTTCCCAGGCCATGGTTTGCGTGGCTCTGAATCTGCCCTCTGCCAGGTGCACTCTTCGGGCATCCTCCATGGCTACCTCTGAGAAGGGTGCTGGAAGACATGCCCTCCTTCACGGCTGAGCAGATTTCTTAACCTGCTTCCTGCCCATAGGAAGGATGAATGCCAAGGATCGTTTTAGATCTCAGATAGCCACGGTCTGTTTTAATCCAGCCGAAACTGTGGTTATCGATTCGTCCCTTTTGAAGCTGTCCTGTGTGTTTTTAATCTCTTTGATTCCGGTCAACCCCGTGTGCCTACAGTCATTTTCCGTGCAGGTCCTCCTCTCTCTCAACTCAATTCCAACTACACTGAGCACGTCGTGCTTCCAACAGGCCAAATTCTGGGTCTCTTTCTCTAGGCCATTTTGTGCAGTTGAAAGATTTCACTGGGGACCTCGATAATCCAACTAGAGGTTTCGGTGCAAGGGCCAACGATCGCATCTTTGATTTGGTCTTTACCCATAGGCTGTGCTTTCATGGCCTACCTTAATTTGGTGAGAAATTGCTTCACTTTAAAATCCTGAAAATGTTGGATTTTCTCTCTTCCCTTTCAATTGTATTTGCAAAGCAGTGAGGTTTTTGGGAGGGGGCGAGTTGCATTTTTTTTTTTTTTTCCCTGTAGCACCGTATCAAAGGCATTCTATAACGCCAATTCACACAGGCAAGACTCTGTTTTGAAAACAAGTTTAGTTAGGCCAATTTTCTAAGTTATCACAGGTGATTTCTTTTTTCTTTTTCTTTTTATGCTGGGTGTTTCAGCACTGCATACCTTGGGTTGCCATTTTTCCAGCTTCATTTAACAGCTTTCCAGCTTGCCATCACCTAAACCCAAAACCAATGATCCATATTTCAGTTTTTTGTAATGGCAGCCCTACTTCTGTGTACCAATTTCTGTATTAGCTTCTGCTGCAGTAACTAGCAATTCTCAAATCTCCATGGCTTCCAACAACAAACATTTATTTTTCACTTAAGAATCCTGCGAGTCAGCTGCAGCTCTGCCGAGCTTGGCTGTGTTCTCCACGTCTCCTCATGCCAGGCTGAGGCTGAATGAGCAGCTGCCATCTGGGCTCTGCTCTTCCCGTGCTGGAGGGCAGGAGCTCCAGAGGGCAAGCGGGAACCCCCAGGATCTCATAAAGCCTCTGCTGGGACCTGGCAGCCGTCCCCTCCTCCCACAAGTCATATGGCAAGGCCAAGGTTAACGGGGTGAGCATGTTCCCTTCACCTCCTGGCAAATCATGATGAAGGCAGGGCGGAGACAAATCATTTCGAACACGTGATACAGTCTCTCACAGGCATAGATTCCAAAAAGAGACCCAGGAGAGAGTCACCATGCCTCGAATCAAAACAGCCATGTTGCATTTCTATCGAGGCAGAAGCACAGGTGTGACAGTGTGACAATGAACCCTGAAACTGCAAGCCCTCCAGCCCAGGTGGACGTCCAGCTATGCAGCCAGCTCAGTGCAGCTAAACGAACCTGGGAGGCAGTCAGGAAAACTGAGTTCCTCTTACCCGTATCCCTGCAGCAAGCCGCTTTCCCTCTGTGGATCTCAAGTTCCTCTTCAATATTAACCAAGAGTTAAGCATGATCGTGGGTTGCTTTCGAGGATGCTGTTCTGATCTCTGCCAGTACACTTCACATGGCAGGGAACAGGCTGCCTTCCCAGGAGGCCAAGCTGCAGTAGAAGGACCATGAGTTTAGGAACCAGGCCAATTTGAGCGGGAAGCCCAGGCTGCCATTTACCAGGTGTGGGTCCATCATATACCCTCTGACTCTATTTCCTTGTCTGTGAAATGAACATCACAGCACCTAACTCTCAGGGCTGTGGGTAGGATAATTATTTTATACAGTGCCTTTTGCTAGGAATTTTTTTGCTGTGTTGAGTCCAAATCTGATGCCCTTAACCAGTGAACTCCGCCCCTAGTTCTACCTCCGCCTGGGGCAGCAAAACAGTGATCAGGAATATGGGCATGGGGGTCAGCCCACCCAGGTCTGAATCGCACTGTCAGCTTCTGGTCAGGATGGCCAGGGGGAGGATCCTTAATGCCCCTGCGGTTGGCTTGCCACGCTTATCTGTAAATGAGGTACTGATAATATCAACTTCATAGTTTTGTTGTGGGGATAAATGAGCCCGTGCATGCAAACTCAAGTGGCTGTTATTATTTCAGTTGGCAGCTCCTCAAGTACCTGAGCCTGCTTTCCGTACCTTCTGGGTCATCCCATATTTCTTCAGGCTAAGCAACCTCACATTTCTCCAGCATTCTATAGATGTCGAGGTTTCTGCAATCATCCCCCATCTAGCTGTCCCCTTAAGAATCTCCTTCAGGAGCTCTGGTTAAGAGAACAGTGAGGGCATTCGAGTTCATTATCCCAGACACAATGGCATTCTAGATGTCTCCACAGACACTCAGGATCTGCCCAGGGTCCCAGTCTCTCTCCTCTCCAGGTCTTACCCTGACCTTCTCCAGATGATGGTGATTTCATGATCCCAGCCACCTGTTCCCACCCTCGCCTTATCTGACCCTGGCTCCTGGGCCACCCCCTTGCCACTTGGAATTTTTTTTGTCTAACTGTGATTTTCATGGACCAGTATTAAGGATTTTACGGTTTACACTGGAATTAGAAGTTCATCTGAACTGCCGGTGATGTCCCTGCTGGTTTCCCAATGGCCAGGCACTGCAGACGTGTATAAGATATGAGAATAAAGTCACCTAAAGACATGGGAAGTTTTGTAAGCAATGTCTCCTGAGATTCCCCATTCTAAATATGGCAAGGAGGGCTTTAAGTACTTAATGTTTGAAGCTTTTCATGCATTTCCATCATTGCAGTTGGACCAGTTTTAAAATATATATATCATAAATAATCTTCAGAACATTTTAATATACTACCGATGGTATTAAAAGTCAAAGCTTTCACAAAACTTAATTTACTTCTCCCTGTAACTTAAATCAAGAACAGTTTTAAAACGTGCATGGCTCCTGCTAGATTTAACAGCTTCCCCTTTTGCCTTCTCGGCTGGAGGCTGCAACAACCTGAGCCAGGAAGTCTGGCGACTACCGTATCTGAGAGAAGCTGTGAGTTCCATGCCTGTACTGAAAGTTCCTGACAGCCTTTGCAGGGCATTGGTGCCAGGCTCCCCGGGGTAATGGGGAGTGGGCCTTCCTTTATAAGAAGGCTTTCTCTAGGCTTTCCATATTCAGGAAGAAGCTCCCCAGCTGGGCCCGGCCACTGAAAGGAACCCTGAGCCTTAGTTTGCAGCCTAGAGATGCTCCAGGGTCTCCCCCAGTGCAACTTTCTGGAGAGCTACAACGTCAAGGGCATCAGATCCACAGAAAATACATGTGCTTCACTATACACCAGGTGTGTATTGAAACTAAAGCAGAATAATACTATTTTTTTTTTTTTTGAGACGGAGTCTCACCCTGTCCCCCAGGTTGGAGTGCAGTGGTGCAATCTCGGTTCACTGCAACCTCTGCCTCCCAGGTTCAAGCGATTCGTACTTCAGCCTCCCAAGGTATTACAGGCACGCACCACCACGCCTGGCTACTTTTTTGTGTTTTCTAGTAGAGAAGGGGTTTCGCCATGTCAGCCAAGCTGGTCTCAAACTCCTGACCTCAGCTGATCCACCTGCCTTGGCCTCCTGAAGTGCTGGGATTACAGGCGTTAGCCACTGAGCCCGGCCAAGACTCTCTTTATTTCCTAACTCTTGATTACAAGCATGTCTCTCATGTACATTTTACTGATTCATTCCTCTAAAAATATTGTTGCTTTTACTCAATATGGTAGAAGTTTCTATTATAGGGTAAGAAGAATAGCACAAAATATTCACCAGGCGTGGAGGATATCGTTGCAGTTCGAGAAAGAAATCATGATAACTAGTAATTAAGGGTCTTGGTACCCATAGAGTCATCTCATCATCACTGTAAGAAATCATTCTTATGTTTATTTGTTGGAGCCTGATGATGTTAAACCCTTACTTTTGTATGACTATTCATAGCTTATCGGTGCTTTCATCTTTATAGCAACACATTAGAGTCTGGCTGCCTCAGGGCCCATTCCCTAGACACTTCCAGCCAGACATCCATGTATCAAAGCTCTAGTCAATCAAAACGTAGTGGATGTCTGCTAAGTAGGGCTTCCAAGGATGTTTTCTGTTTAGGGTAAAAAGGGGGAAATGTGGCTAGCCACATTTGACCGCTATCCCTTCTTCTAGAACATGGATGTAAAGCTGGAGATAGTATAGCCATCTGGTGACCATGAAGCAGTGATCAGGAGGACAGGAAGCAACTCACAGAAGGACCCATACTCCCTTTCTCTTTCCACCCCGCTGTCCTGAGGGTTCTTCTTCCTCTTCTTGTTAAGTTGCGTACAGTGGATGCTTGGATCACTGAAGTCAGACCTTTCTTATTTTCTAGTGTAAGTGCTTGATGCTGTCAGTATCCCCAAGCACTGCTGTAGGTTCGTCTCCCAATTTTTATGTTGGGTCTTCATTTTCATTCATGACAAAATATTTTCTAATTCCCTTTGCATTTTCTCCTTTGACCCATGGATTATTTATAAGTATGTTGTTAAGTTCTAACTCTTTGGGGATTTTCCACATAACTTTCTGTTATTGATTTCTGATTTAATTCCGTGGTGGCCAGAAAACATACTTTGCATGATTTCAATCCTTTTAAATTTATTGAGATTTGTTTTATGGCCCAGAATATCTTGGCAAATGTTCTGTGTGCACTTGCAAAGAATTTGTATTTTGCTGTTGTTGGGTGGAGTGTTCTGTAAATATCAATTAGGTCAAGCTGCTTGATAGTGCTGTTCAAGTCTTCTGTTTACTGATTTTCTAAGTTTTAAAGACATTTTAAAAAATGAAAAATGAAATGTTTATATATTTACTCACATATTGACCATTTCTGCTGTTCTTTTTCCCCTGTGTACATTCAGCTTTTGGTCTGGCATCTTCCTTCTCCCTGAAGGCATGTCCTTAACACTTCTTGTAATGCTGGTCTGACGGTGATAAATTCCACCCAGTGCCCTGTGCACGAGCGTTGGTGGGAGCACACACTCTTCCTGGCCTTGTGTGGGCTGTCAGGATTATGTTGCCTCCTCCTGTTATTTCCTGGCGTTGGTAGTTTCCTTACATGTATGCACAGATCAGCACTCAGCAAAAGACCCTGAAGCTCCGTCTGCCACAGCTGCCTCTTCTGTAGCATTTTGCTCCACTAGATTTAGCCTCCTGGGCCTACCCAGACTCTAAACTCTGGCTTGTTAACTCAGCAAGCCCACTGGGATCTGTTTGGCTTCCCTCACCCTGGGCCGAGAACTCTTTTGAGGCAGTGAGCTGGACACCCTTTTGTTTTCCTTCACTCAGGAATCATTGTCCTGTGCTGCCGGTGGTCCAGTGTCAGAAATCATTGCTTCACATATTGTGTCTGGTTTTCTAGTTGTTTAATAACTAGAAATTATGGAGGAATAAATCTGATTCCTGTTACTGTATCATGGCTGAAAGCAAAAGTCCTATTCATCTACTTAAAAAAATGTAATTGTAGCAAAATATACATGTATTAGTTTGTTTTCACACTGCTATAAAGAGCTACCTGAGATTGGGTAATTTATAAAGAGAAGAAGTTGAATGGACTCACAGTCTTGCATGGCTGGGTAGGCCTCCCTCAGGAAAGTTGCAATCATGGCGGAAGGCAAAGGGGAAGAAGGCATGTCTTACATGGCAGCAGGAGAGAGAGAGCGGAGGGGAAGAACTGCACGCTTATCAGTGTGTGTGTGTGTGTGTGTGTGTGTGTGTTATAATGGGAAGAAGATGAAATAAATGGTTATAGTTAATTTGCGAACTTTGATCAAATCCCCTTTCTTGCCATATTCCTTTCCTTTTTCCTTCCCTTAAATTTCCCTTTTCTCATCTTCCTGCTTTTACTCTTCTCTTTTCTCTTTCTGTTCTCTCACGCTTTGCTTCTCCTTTCCTTTTCTGCTCTTCTTAGTCCATTTCTTCCCCCGCTTTCCTTCCATGTGTGCACAGTACACTGACCCAGGAAGCCACCATGTGCACACACACCCCAGTCAACATGATTGAGGTGCTACCTTATTAGCGTGAAGCAACTCACATTCCAGGGGCGGAGAGAAGGCGTGAACATCCATGAATGTAACCTGAGTTGAAGTGGCCTGAAAAGAAGTGTAGATACAGTACTTCAATTATTCAGTGACAGAGGTTATTTTTGGTTAGGGAAAATCGGGAAAGTCTTCACTGAAGGGCCGACAGTTGACCTGAAACCTGAGAGTCGGGCACAGCTGGGGTTTCCAACAGGTGCAAAGATCTTCTAGGTTACAGAACCACAAGAGCAAAAGCACAGATGTGGGACAAGCCTGCCATCCAGGACGATGTCACGTCATGATGCCATTCAGACCTGTTTTCCCAAAGATTCTAACTTTTTTAAACTTCAAAGTGGTATACAGAAAACAATAAATACAAGTCATCATTAAAATGGAACAATGAAAATTACTCATTTTTCATGCACTTTGCCCTTTACTGATTGGTTTTAGACATTGCACATTGCAAATATTTTTCCAACTTTATCATTTGTCTTTTGTATTTTACATCCTATTGTCCTTAAGAAAATAATTGCAACAAAAGAGTCACATCTCAGAAATTCTAACTCATGAAAATTAGTCATCCGAATTAACAAAAAGTTTGAATGACTAATTTATTAATAGAATTTTGGTTTTATTATGCTACACCCCTTGTGTCACCCTTGATTGCCAAACTAAGTCTTAGTAATTAGAGCTCATTGGAAACGTGTTTTAATAAATAGATGGCGATTGTTTCATTTTTAAGTGCCAAGAAGTTCATTCTTTACTAGGCTAAATTCATCTCTAACATCTTATGTTCTTAATCAGTGTAAGGAAATATTTTACCTTTAAATAAGTGTATTTTTAGCTTAATTTCTAAACAAATTATCATAAATTCTAAGTTAATGTTTTCCCAATTCTGTAGTAAGGTAAAACAGTCCATATCTACCTCATTTTATTATTGTATCAGCACAATTTTAGGCCTTCTTTTGGTTTCCATTTTAGTCATGAGAAATTTACTGAAATATCATGTTTCCTATAATCGTATCAGTCTTAGTGGTGACTTTAAGTGAAACAGTGTGTGAATTGTCTTTGGAAAGCAAAGTTGTTCACCCTCCCTGGTCTGCTGTTGAGGAACCTCCATGCCGTTCTTAATATTTGAGTATATATCACCCTCGGTTTCCCTACAGAAATGTTGTGTTTTAACACTTCCACTTTTTCCATGACACATCTGTCCTTGCCCCTCCTTGGCTTGGAGTTCTTTCGAATCTCCCCATCATCTACAGGGTAAAGTCTGTTTGAGAGCAGAACCTTGTAGCCAGAAGGCCCACTCAAATCCTGCGTCTACCACGTGAGATGCAACTTAAAGGAAATCACTCACTTTCTCTCGGCATCAGCTTCCTTGTCTAGGAAGGGGGAGCAGTGTGGCTGCCCTACAGCATTGTTGGGAAGACTAATGAGAAAAGGCTCGTAAAGCCCTCAGCTGTCCCTGGGTGCACAGTGGGCCCTCCCGAGGTAGCACCACTGCCTTGACCTCCTGAGCAGTGGATAGGTTCCTCCTCCCTCCCAGGCCTGCTCAGCCAGGTCTGCGTTGCACCAGCTCCACAGGCATGCCTGCCACGTAGCCCCACAGAAGCACCTCCTCTGTCAGCCCTCAGCATGTGGACTGTGCTGGTCTCTCTCCCCAGATGTCCTTGCCCACCCTCAGACGTCTCCACGCCTCCCTGCAGACTGATACTCCTCTAGGGGGCGTTACCTGACCCCTGTCACCCTAGGCACACCCGGAAGCGCTTTGTCCCTGCTTCTTGGACCTGGCACACAGCTCTGCTGCAGGCATTGTATGGATATCACACTTCTTCCCTCACACATTCCCTTGACAATATGCATTTTAAAGCATTTGAATGAATTTTTAAAAATTCTAACTGTGAAATATTTCAGACATGTGGAAAGCTGTAATCAGATACCAGTGTATGACACTAACATTTAACAAATATGAACATTTTAAAGAGAAAGCAGTTTTACGAAAAAACCTAACCCTCCTCCCACTTTCCTCTTTGCTGAAGAAACCATGAACCTGAAGTTGGTGCTACTCCTTTGAATCTGTGCCTTTATATTTTATTACATATTTTCATCCCCATAATTCTCTAGAATAGCATTTCTGTATTTTTAAAATTTACATAAATATTTTCACCTTTAAAGTGGTTACCCTCAAATATTTAACACACGTAGTTGAACAGAGTCTACAATTTACCAACACATTCTGCATGAACAGGCCTCAACTTCTCTTGCATTGTTCATGTTTTGTGGTCTGCTGTGTGGGTTCTACCTGGTTTTTAATCTCCAGGTTGGTAATAATAACAATACAACCTCATTTTTTTTTCCAGTTGGTGATGATTTAGCCTTTCCAGTGTGTTTAACTCATTGCTTCTCTCGTCCTGCCCGTCCTTCTGGGCTTCATATCCTTAGAGAAGTTTCTCCTTCAGAAATAATTTCCCATTGGAAGGCTGGACATAGCTTTATTTTGCTTCTCTTTTTCTCCCACCTTTATTTTGGAAAATTTCAACCTGCAGAAATGTAAGGTATGAATTAACTGAGTACCTGACACCCTTCACCTAGATTCACCCACCGTGAATGTTTGGCCACTTTCACGTTTCTGTCCCCCGCTCCATTTCCCTCCCCTCTTTCCCTCTCTGCACGCGCTGTCACACACACTCTTTTTAGACTGACGAATTTGCAAATTTGTTGCAGACAGTCCTCCCTGATACTCCAGCATTCTCCAACATAACCACCATAAAATTATGGCTCTTGAAAATTTAGCATTGATTTATGTGTAGTTCTGTTACCTAATATATCATTCAAATTCAAATGTGCCTAATTGTAGCAAAAAGAGACCTTTATAGCTTTTTTTTTTTTTCAATTCTAACATCCAATTAAGGATTATTTACTGTCTTTAGTAAAGACATCTCCTTACCCATAATCTAATCGTTCCCTGGCCTTTCATTTTTTCTCAACACTGACATCTTTGAAAACTCCAGAGCAGTTGTTTGGTAGAACGTCCTTCAGTCTTGAATTTGGCTGTTTCTCCTTTGTTAGATTCAAGTTAACTGTCTTTTTATTTATTTATTTTTTAAAATTGCGACAGTGTCTTGCTCTGTCGCCCAGGCTGGAGTGGAGTGGTGATCTCAGCTCACTGCAACCTCCACCTCTCAGGTTGAAGCGATTCTCCCACCTCAGCCTCCTGAGTAGCTGGGACTGCAGGCGCGCACCACCAGGCCTGTTTTTAGTAGAGACATGGTTTCACCGTGCTAGCCAGGATGGTCTCGATCTCTTGACTTTGTGATCTGTCTGCCTCAGCCTCCCAAAGTGCTGGAATTATAGGCGTGAGCCAAGTTAACTATTGTAATGACCCCATGCCTTTCTCAGTGCACCACACCAGAGGCCACCTGATATCAGCTTGTCCCACTATTGATTATTTTGAGTGTGATTATTAAGCTAAATGGGGACCAACAGGTTTGTCCAAATGGAAAGGTGCATTTTTCCTTTGTGATTTATTAATAATCTGTGTGGTACTATGTTGAAACTATGGGGACTCTTCTGTTTCTTCACACTCTGCTCACTCATGGATGGCTCTTGCCTCAGTCAGATATTACCACGATGTTTGTGTCCTAACTTCTACCATGCTATCTGTGTTTATTAGGTTAGTCTTCTTCTCTAAAGAACTCCTTTTCCTTCTTCACATTTTCATTCCTTTTTTTTTAGGAAAGGACTCATGTTCTTTGTGTTAATATGTTATAATATGCCATTACTCATTTGGATGTTCACATTGTTTCACATTTGGCTGTTGGGCATGGCTTCAGAGTATCTCCTGTATCTTTTCTGGATGTTCTCGTCTATCTATTTCTCACTTTCTAGCACAAGGTGCTCCAGGCTCACCTGTATTTTTCCTGACCTAGCCCTGGAATCAGCCTTTGCTCCAAGAAGCTTTGGTGCCTTTGAGTGCAATATGATATTTACGAACCAAGATCTGGCAGCTAAGTGTGCTTACTTCATTGGTATTCTTACTCCCAGACTGTTCAGTGGCTAGGAATGTGCACGTGTGTGTGTGTGTGTATTTTAAATCATGAGTTCACACTGGCACCTCTGATTCCAGTTCAACATCACAGAGTTCTTTCTCTCCTCCCATTTTCCACGTTTGTGTCTCCCTTCTCCCATAATCAGAACCCTGATTCCCCATCGCATTAATATATTTACTCCTTTATTCAATCCTACAATTCACACAAAACTGTTTTTGGAATTGCTATACTGATACTACTACTCACTACAAATTCAGTAAGAGAAATTTAATATTTCCTTCTAGTTCTTCTTATGCCTAGAAGATGTCTCATTAAGGGTTACAGTCAGATATTGGGTTCTAAACTTTCTTGCCTTAATTTTTTTTTCCTCTTCCATTTGTTATATTACCTATTTGATGTATAGTTAGGTTTATTTGTTTCTTTATAGGAAAACTTTTCTGTGTCTTAATTGAATAATGTATTTGTGGATATATAAATTGTCAGCGTAGTTCAAAAGTCAAAACTACATGAAAAGATGTGGTCAGAGAAGCCTCATCACGTTCCCTGTGTATACTTTGTACCCCATTCTCAACAATGCTTCATAAAGAGCTATTTTCCTAAGTTTCTGGTATATCCTTTCTGTGTTTTATTGTTTGCTTGTTTTTGTTTTCATTTTGCTAAAATAAGCATATAGCACAGAATGACAGAAAAAAATTGCAAATCGTGTATCTGATAAGGGTCATTGTCCATAATACATAAAGAATTTTTACCACTCAACAATAAAAAGACAAATGGCCTAATTTTAAAATGGACAAAGGATTTTAATATACAGTTTTCCAAAGAAGATAAATAAATGACCAATAAACACCTGATAAAATGCTTAACATAATTAGCCATTAGGGAAATGCAAATCAATACCACAATGGTGTACCTCTTTACTGTCACTAGGATGACAGGTTTTTGTTTTGTTTTGTTTTGTTTTTTTGAGACGGAGTCTCGCTCTGTTGCCCAGGCTGGAGTGCAGTGGTGCAATCTCAACTCACAACAAGCTCCATCTCCCAGGTTGATGCCATTCTCCTGCCTCAGCCTCCCGAGTAGCTGGGACTACAGGCGCCCGCCACCACGCCCGGCTGATATTTTTGTATTTTTAGTAGAGTCGGGGTTTCACCATGTTAGCCAGGATGGTCTCGATCTCCTGACCTCGTGATCTGCCTGCTTTGGCCTCCCAAAATGCTGGGATTACAGGCATGAGCCACGGTGCCTGGCCGACAGTTTTTCATTTTTTTCATTTATTTATTTATTTATTTTTAAATGGAAAATTAGAAGTGTTGGCAAGAAGTGGATAAATTTTAACCCTTATGCATTGTTTATAGGATTGCAAAATGGTACAGCTGCTGTGGAAAAGAGTTTGGCATTTCCTCAAAAGGTTAAATATAGAGTTACTCTATGACCTAGGAATTCCACTCCTAGGTTGTATGCAAGAGAATTGAAAGCATATGTGCACTCAAAAAATGCTACACACATGTTTTTAGCAGCCGTATTCCATAATGGCTAAAGCAACTCAAATATCCATCAGAAACAACTCAAACGTCCATCAACAGATGAGTGGGTAAACAGGGTGTGATGTATCCATCCATGTAAGGGAATATTACTCAACTATCAAAAGGAAAGAAATACTGCCATGTAGTCTGTGATGGTTTGGATGTTTGTCCCTTCCAAGCCTCATGTTGAAATCTGATCCCCAGTGTTGGAGGTGGGGCCTCAGGGCAGGTGTTTGGGTCATGGAGATGGGCCCCTCATGAATCGATTAGTGTTCTCTTTTGGGAGTGAGTTCTTGCCCTGTTGGTCCCTGAGAGAGCTGGTTGTTAAAAAGAGCCTGGCACCTCCTAGACTCTCTCTTGCTTTCTCTCTGGCCATGTAATCTTTGCACACGAGACACCCCTTCCCCTTCCGCCATGAGCGGAAGCCACCTGAGGCCCTCACCAGATGCAGACGTCCAATCTTGAACTTTGCAGCCATCAGAATTATGAGCCCGATACACCTCTTTTCTTTATAAACCACGTAGTCTCAGGTATTCTGTTAAAGTAACACGAAGCAGGCTGAGATGTGGTACAAGATAGAAGAAACTTGAAAACATTATGCTGAGTGAAAGAAGCTAGACACAAAGACCCACATACTTTTATGAATCAGTTCATATGAAAGGTGCAAAATAGACAAATCCAATGAGACAGAAAATAGAGTAGTACTTACCAGGGGCTGTGGGGAGAGGGGCAGTGGAAAGTGAGTGCTAAAGAGTATAGGATTTCCTTTTGGAGTGATGAAAATACTCTGGAACTAGGAAGTGCTATACAACCTGGCAAATATAATATAATATAAATATTATATAATAAAACCAGCCTGATGCAGTGGCTCAGACCTATAATGCACTTTGGAAGACTGAGGTGGGAGGATTGCTTGAGTCTAGGAGTTCAGAGCAGCCTGAGCAACATAGCATAGACCCTGTCTCTACAAGAAATATATAAAAATTAGCCAGACATGGTGGTGCATACTTGTAGTTACAGCTACTCAGAAGGCTGAGGTGGAGGATGGCTTGAGCCCAGAAGATCAAGGCTGCAGTGAGCTACGATAACACCACTTCACTCCAGCCTGGGAGACAGAATGAAACCATGTATCTAAAACAAATTAATAATAGGCCAGGTGCGGTGGCTCATGCCTATAATCCCAGCACTTTGGGAGGCCGAGACAGGCAGATCACAAGGTCAGGAGATCGAGACCATTCTGGCTAATACGGTGGAACCCCATCTCTACTGAAAATACAAAAAATTAGCCAGGTATGGTAGCGGGCACCTATAGTCCCAGCTACTCGGGAGGCTGAGGCAGGAGAATGGTGTGACTCTGGTAGGCGGAGCTTTCAGGGAGCCAAGATTGCGCCACTGCACTCCAGCCTGGGCAACAGAGCAAGACTCCGTCTCAAAAAAAAAAAAAAAAAAAAGTCATAATAAAACCTACTTAACTGTATTTTACAGCTGTAACTCTTATGTTATATGAATTATATCCGAATAAAAATACAAGCATTTAAAAATATAATCAGCATCTTTTTCTTTTCCAATTCATATCCTGGAAATCAGCCCACATCAGTTCATAGATAACTTCACCATTCTTTTCTTTTTAGTAGCTGCTACATGTTTGTTATACCATGGTTTATTCTATCAGTCTCCTACATGGACATTTAAACGACTTGCAATATTTTTCTATTATAGGTAATGCTGCAATGAATATTTGTGCATTTTTGTATCACAGGAGATAATGTTACTCTCATTTTTGAATGATGGCCTGAATGTATATAAAACTCTAGGTTGATATTTCACTTTCCTTTTTTTTTTTTTTTTTTTTTTTGAGACAGAGTCTCGCTCTGTCACCCAGGCTGGAGTGCAGTAGCCAGATCTCAGCTCACTGCAAGCTCCGCCTCCCGGGTTCACGCCATTCTCCTGCCTCAGCCTCCCGAGAAGCTGGGACTACAGGCGCCTGCCACCTCGCCCAGCTAGTTTTTTGTATTTTTTTAGTAGAGATGGGATTTCACCGTTAGCCAGGATGGTCTCGATCTCCTGACCTCGTGATCTGCCCGTCTCGGCCTCCCAAAGTGCTGGGATTACAGGCTTGAGCCACCGCGCCCAGCCGATATTTCACTTTCTTTCAATCCTTTGACACTTGTTACATTTTCTTTTAGAAAATCTCTTTATTTTTCTGGTAAGAAATCTGCTTTCATTATAATTATTCTATTGTGGATAATCTTTCTCTGTGTTTTTTAGGGGGGTTTTTTTCCCCTTATCTTTGCTGTCTACAGTTTCACTAGGTAGTTATTTTCTCCTGTTTAAGAATCATTATGTTTCTTATTTCTTTAGAATCATGCCCTTTTTCATTTCCAAAGTTATTTTTTTAGAGGAACGATCTTGCTCTGTTGTCTAGGCTGGAGTGTACCGTGGCACAATTGCTCACTGTAACCCTGGACTCCTGGGTTCAAGCAGTCTTCCAGACTCAACCTCCTAAGTAGCAAGGACCACAAACACATGCCTCCATCCCTCGCTAATTAAAAAAAAAAATGTGGAGATAAGTGTCTTGCTATGTTGCCCAGGCTGGTCTTGAACTCCTGGCCTCAAGCGATCCTCCCACCTTAGCCTCCCAAAGTGCTGAGATTACAGGTATGAACCACTGCACCTAGCCTCAGTTTCAAAATTCTTAGCCTTATTTTTTTCTGAATATTTCTTTTCTTTCAGTTGTTTTGGTCTCTTTCTAGAACTCCGATTTAAGCATATTTTGCATCTTCTCATTTTACCTTATTTTCTCTTCCCATTCATCATTTCTGTGTCTCTTTGCTACATTCTGGAAAATTTCCTCCATCTCTTTTTCATTCAATTATTTTCTCTTTAGCTTTGTCTTATCTGATTTTGTCCTCACCTTTAAGTTTTTAATTCCAATGACTGTATTTTTCATTTGTGTTTCCATTT
Source organism: Macaca thibetana thibetana (assembly GCF_024542745.1). NCBI lineage: Eukaryota > Metazoa > Chordata > Mammalia > Primates > Cercopithecidae > Macaca > Macaca thibetana. Next base: position 149,380,495 of record NC_065580.1, read on the forward strand.
GCTACTCTTCAAATCCACCTTTTCATCGTGTTCTATTATTTTGTTAGAATTTTAATTCCTTTATGTTTAATCATTTTACATTTACTTATTTTAGAGTGTCTCCTAAATTATTAAGTTCAGGGGTGAAAATTCTGTTTTCAGAACCTACTAATCTTTACAATGGTGGCTGTATGCGTGTGTGTGTGTGTGTGAGAGAGAGAGAGAGAGAGAGAGAGAGAAAGAGAGAACTCATCTTCATTAATTGTTATATACATGGAACTCTCATGCTCCCTGGATTGTGCCTTACCATCAAATGGTTCACCTCTGCTTGTGCTATTGTCCTGCTGGTTTCAATGGTTTAGAGCTGGTTTAAATTAATTTTTCAGATTAAGGAGCCCTCCAAGACACAGGTAGCGTGTATATATATATATATATATATATATACTTTTTTTTTTTTTTTTTTTTTTTTTTTTTAGACAGAGTCTTGCTCTGTCACCCAGGCTGGAGTGCAGTGGCATGATCTCAGCTCACCACAACCTCCACCTCCCAGGTTCAAGCAACTATCCTGCTTCAGCCTCCTCAGTAGCTGGGACTACAGTTGCACGCCACCACGCCCAGCTAATTTTTTGTATTTTTTAGTAGAGTCGGGGTTTCACCACGTTCCCTAGGCTGGTTGTGAACTCCTGAGCTCAGGCAATCTGCCCACTTTGGCCTCCCAAAGTGCTGGGATGACCGGCGTCAGCCACCGCGCCCGACCTCTGTGTCTTTTTTGATCTCTTTTCTAGCACATGCTGTCTTTTCTCCATCAAGCTTACCTTTTCATTTAAAATTTCCTTCTTATATTTCACCTAGAATCTTATGTGCATAAGCAGGAATAAGGTCTATGACAGTATATTCTGACATATTGCTAAAATCAGATATATTTAAATATATTCTCTTTATTACAAAGATCTGTCTCTATCTATAAAACTTAATACTTGCCATTTTAGCCATGCAACTTAGTAGCATTAATTACATGCACATTGTTGTGTAAACATCATGCATATCTATTTCAAAAATGTTTTATCACCCAAACAGAAGCTCTGTACCTATTAAACAACGACTCTATTCCCACCTCCCAGTCGCCACTGGTAGCCTCTATTCTGCCTAGTGTCTCTGAATTTGCATATTCGAGATATTTCACATATTTGTCCTTTTGTGTCTGGCTTATTTTACTTACCATAATGTTTTTAAGGGTTGTCTACATTGTAGCTTGTGTCAAAACCTCAATGCTTTTTATGGCTGAACACTATTTCATTATCTGACATACCACAGTCTGTCCACTCTCCTGTTGATGCACATTTAGGTTGTTTCTGCCTATTGGCTATTGTGAATAATGCTGCAGTGAACATTCATGTACAAGTATCTGTTCGAGTCTCTACGTTCAATTCCCTGGGAGATACCCCTAGGAGTGCGATTACTGAATCTTATAGCAACTTTGCGTTTTTAAAATAGAGTCTTAGCAAAGTGAAATAAATCACAAGGGCATAGCACCGCAACAGCAGAGGTGGTGAGGGTCTTACATCATCCCTCATCTATTTAGGTTAACATATATGATATTCAAAATTAAAAGCAAACTGTTTAGTCCTAGAATGGCCCAGTTCTTGTTTCTTATTGCTCAGCTGTGTACACACCATGTCTACCCAGTGTGAGTTTCAGTGGAGCTAAAATACTTTGATTGAGCAAGGGCTTGTGTGTGTGTGTGTGTTGTTTACGTTTAAAAACATTGTTTCAAGAGGGATTTTTTGTTGGCTTGGGGTTTGGGGGTGATACTGAACCAATAGTCATTCCTGCTTTGATACATTGTTTCTTGAGCCTTCTCATCCCTTCTCTGCGGCTTAGCTTCCATTATTTAACAAACATTTATTGAGTGCCCATGATGTGCTGGCTTCTGTGATACACACAGAGAAAATTAACCCTGGAGTAAGCTACTGAGGGCTGCGGTACAGGAAAGCACAGAATGTTCATGGGGCCGTGCGCATAACCCAGATGAGTGCGGTGCGACCGACTCACTTTGTGCATTGGACTGCAAACAATGAAGACTCACTGAAGTTCCAGCATGGGATGGGAAATTCATTGCACAAATGCAAGTGGGAACAGGGAAGGCAGGATTCGTGGGAATGACGCCAAATCCAGGAGACGATCAGCTTGGTCTCATTCCCCACCACGAACCTCATGTCCCGACAGCATCAACACATCCCTTCGTACACGGCTGGCCAGATGCTCACCCGCGGTCCACTCAGCTGCATCCAGGATCGCCGGGTCGTTTGGAAACTGCATAGAGATTCATAGGCAGCTTCCCCTAAAAGGATGATATTCTGATGCTTAGCCCATCTGGTACACCCACCATTCATCTCTTCCTTCCTTTAAATATTCCGCAACTACTCATCTCAAACTCTTATCACACCTAAGCCTATCCTGATAATTGTCTTTTCCTCCAAATCCCCTTTAATACATTTTTCATGTCAAAGGGGAAATCATCTTCTTTTGTAAGAGAATACATGATAAATTTATTTTCCCTGTGCCTCTGGGATGTCTAGAGCGGGAGTCAGGAAAAGGAAGCATTCTTTGGGGGACTCAGGAGGAAAGAGCTCTGTGTGTGTGTGTGTGTGTGTGTGTGTGTGTGTGTGTACTGTAGAATACAGAGACAGTGATCCACATTAGAAAGGTATGGGTTAGACTCTCCTTCCCTAGAATGTTCCTTCTACCAGTGTGGGTGACACTGGAGCTGCGTTGGGCCACCAGGAGATGAAGGTGAGCCCACCCCAGATGGCTGTCCTCTGCTCAGGTGAGCGGGGGTGGCAGGAGATGAGGAATACAGCCCCTCTGGCTGCGCCTTTTGGCCCCCTTTTCTCTCAATTGCCCTAAAATTTGCTTATTCCTGGAGTTGGCTTTAGAAATAAATAGGAAGTATCTTGGCATAAGTTGGAGAAGGGTCCAGGGCAGACCATCTTCAGATGCAGTGAGACTCTCACCCTCTACTCCATCAGACACCTGTTTTCCGTTACAGAGTTCTGCTGTCCTCTAGTTCAGCTCTGCTCTCCAGCAGGCTCTCTCAGGTGGTGACCAGATGGCCACCCACAACTCCAGACTTAAATCCTGCCTGGGCTGTGGGGTGGACGACCCATCTACTCTGCAGGCACTGCTGTTGGCCCCTGTGGAGCAGGGGTGGGCGGAGTGGCCTCTGCCCATCCTGAGGGGCCTCTTCCGTCCTCCAGTTGTGGCCTCTGCTCAAGTTCATATGGCCACACAGCAACACTGTCTACCTTTTAGACTTCTGCTGGTCCCTACCTCCCCAAAAGACAATAAGCTTGGGAAAGGGGGACAGGGACGGCGTTAGTGACCCCACCATGCCCACTACAGTGTTGAGCACTCATCACATGTGTGTCCATGGAGCTGGCCTCTATGCGCTCTCCAGTATGAGGCTGTGTTATGTATAAGGATACACAAATACACAGCTTTAAAGTAGGAATATTTTTTAATTTACTGCAGAGAAGCTCAGGGATTGAAGAACCGTCCGTTTCTTAATTCTCGTGGTCGATGACTTTATCTTTTTGCATAGCGTGCTTGCCTAAAGCAAGGCACCTCTTCGTATATAAATCAGCCTTTTTTGAATAAAAGTTAAATACAAGAGGATGGAAATGCAGCTTTGAAAACCTATAATGAGCAGGAGGGATTATTACGCATCTACACCCCGGGGAAGTGAATATTTCATATTAGAAAAAGTAGAGGCCAAGGGCAAGGTTCATTTAAAATGTATAAAGATAATAAAAGCGCTCATGGATGGAAAGGCCATCTGAAAGGACTGTTCACTTTTTGGAGAGGCTGATGTGGAATCATTGTGTTTCTTTGCAGGGGAAACAAAACAAAACAAAACACGTCCTGTGCGCGAATGGCCCCCTGCGTGGTGCTGCGTCAGCAGACAGGGGCATTATTTTCCCCTGGAATGTGCAGCGCTTGGTGCCTCTGTTCTCTCTGTAGTGCACAGAGCCAAGCAGAGAGAGAAGCTGAGCGTTTCAAAGAGAGACAAAGCAAAAACAGATGATTCTGCTGTGCTGCCACATCGCCACAGCACAATACTCTGTTCAAAATTGTCTCTTGTCAGGCACATTTTTCAAACGGTATTATGTTTACAAAGGCTCTCTGTGTTTGGAGAATTTGCATGTGTAGGGAAAATAACTGCATGTTGCAGAATATTTCCTGAAGAGGCCAGATATCTGTGTGTGTCCCGGGCATCTGTGTCCTTAGCATTTTGGAAGGTGCCTGAGCCTGCGGAGGTCACCAAAAAGTACTGAATCATCGTGCCATTCAGTTACCTTCGGCACTACCATCCTGGCATGAAGCTTTTACAGGCCTCTAAGAAGGTCTTCCTCAGACCTCAGTCTTGTTTTTTGCATAAGTATGCTGCCCACGCTCACGTGAGTGAAAGGTGTAGGACGGGACATCCTCCTTTCCCAGTTGCATGGAACGTAGTCTTCAGTGTTAATTTCTGGAATTCAGGTCACCTGAAAGGCCAGTTCTTGGGCCTTGCTGCCTGAATGGCCAGTTCTTGGGCCTTGCTGCCTGAAAAGCCAGTTCTTGGGCCTTGCTGCCTGAATGGCCAATTATTGGGCCTTGCTGCCTGAATGGCCAATTCTTGGGCCTTGCTGCCTGAATGGCCGATGATTCCTCTCCTTGCATCCATCATGATCAATTATCCAGACACATTGATTATTCAGATTGTTAAAGCCCCAATTAGTCCACATAATCGGCATCCTGTTGTAGCCCATAAATGTGGCCCACACTGTGGAGCAGGGTGGGCGTCTTCCTGCGGCCCTGTGGCTCCTCTCTCCCCAGGCTCAGGCGTGCTGCTCTGTCTCATGCTGCCTGCTCTCCGGGCATTCTCCTCTCCCCCAGCACTGCTGATAAACAGCCGTTCCAAGAGGGTGGCCTCGCCTCTGGGCCAGCTCTCCATTTTGCGTGGACTAGGGTGGCCCAGCTGGAGGCTTCTGCAGTCTTTCTCCTTAACTGGGACAGAAGTTGAAAGGACGCATAAAAAAATCACAGATCACCCTAAAGGCACATGTACTCACGTGGCTGCTGTGGCTGTGGGATTTTTCCCTCTGCCTGTGGAATGGCTGGATTTCAAACCCAAGCTCCTTTGTCCTCTAGATCCTGTACCCCCACTTTAGGAAGGGGCAGCAATCAGAATTAGGCAGCCTATTGTCGTCGTCGGGCTGCTGTAACAAAGTGCCATAGACTGAGTGGCTTGTCAGCAACAGAAACTTACTGCTCACAGTTCTGGAGGCTGTGAAGTCCAAGACCAAGGTGCCAGCACATTCGGTGTGTGGTGAGGGCTCACTTCTCGGTTTGCTGTGTCCTCATGTGGCGGAAAGGGCAGACGGGCTTCCTCAGGCCTCCTGAGGAAGAGCACTAATCCCATTCACAAGGGCTCTTCTCTCCTGATCCAATCTCCTCCCCAAAGCTCCACCTCTTAATGCTATCACCTTGGGTAGCAGGTTTCAGCATATGAATTTTGGGAGGACACTTTCATACCACATCACCCGCCCAAGGTCTTACAGCCGGTGGTAGCCCAGGTCAGCCGTCTCTTTACTGTACCCATTTTGTCTCTAGTTCTGTATTAGGTGTTGGAGGAGGGAGGTCATATAGATGTGAAAATGAGTCAGATGAACAAGGAGCAGGCCCTGCCCTTGGAGGAGCTTAAGAGGAAATCGTAAATTTCCCTCAGTAGTGGATTACGCTGTAATCTAGTGCAAGGTGCAGATATGTGACCTGAGGGAGCTGGATAAAGCACTCACCTTGCTGTGGAGACGTTGGACTTGCAGCTGGAAGGATGACTGAGAGCAGAGATGTGGAGGTGGGGGAGGGCATTCTCGGGAAGGGGCCGACTTGAGCAAGAGCTTGGAGGTGCAGGGGCGTGCAGGGCAAGGGGGCCCTGTTCACTTAGAACAAGGGGTCGGCCAAGGAAGTCTGGGAAACAAACCAAACTACAGAGGAGCTTGAGCAGAGTCGAAGTTTGTTTTGTGCCCTCGTTGAAGGTTTAAAGCCGAGGAGCTGTGTGATGAGCGCTGTGTTTTAGGAAGAAGACTCCATGATAGAGAGGATGAGCCGGAGGATCCGTTTCTAAATGTGTTTCTTAGGCTATAGGAGATTTCTTTATTTCTTCCAGAATGTGCTTTCAGATGCTAATGTGTGTATTGTGAACTCTGAGAAGAGAGAATTCCAAAATGTATTTGACCACAAAACCTCTTTTTCACGGTAACTGGTGCGTGGTAGGCCCTTGGTGTTTTTGCATGAACAAATAAGCAAGTATAACACTGGCGTGCCACAGAGTGTGGTTCAAGAAACACTGCGTTCTCTAAGGCACTGAAGCAAGAAGAAAGGCCAGTGAGAGGCTTTGATATTTATCCGGGGAAGAGGTACTGATTGCTCAAGCTAAGCTTCAGTGGACTGAAGACAGGGAAGCCAGCCACCCACAACTCCTCCAAACACCCCCCTCTCCCAGACGGGCATGGCTGGGGCACCCGCTTCTGGGCTCTCCTGCCCCCTGGGCCCACCCCATGGAGGGCTTTTCACGCATTTACTCATCATTCTCCTCTGACAGAGACCGGCACGGTCTGGCACGGTCTGGCCCATGGGGGCTCAAGACAGTTGGCAGAAGGAAGAGGAGGGAGACCTAAGGGACTTGGCAGCTGGGTGGAGAAGAAGACCCGACTTCTTTCTTTGTACATGGACTTGCTTGGAAAAGATTTCCAGTCCTTAACCAAAAAGTGCAGTGACCTTTCCACTACGACATCTGTTCCTACAAGATGCAAGTCACAGTTTTCATGTAAGGGCTCGAAGCAACCGTGGAGGGCAGAGGGCAAGCAAGACATGGATCAGGCTCTTGTTTTTCTCTTCTTTTCATCTTCCCCTCCCCTTCTAAAGTGAGAGCCTGTGATTAAGGAGGGTTTTTAATGACAGGGAAAACAGTTAAAATGAAGGAGTTGCCTCAAGGAAGCATTTGGGAGATGGGCAGAGCTAGGGACAATGGAGGCCCTGCCATGAAGCCTTCAGGGCATCAATGTGGAAACGCCTTCAGCTCCTGGCTCTGGTGAAGCCTACCTGGTTCTCTAAATGGCTCCGGGTCTTCTGGCCTCCTGGCCCTTCCCTCTCCCCTCCTCTGACCTTTTTCTTACACTTATCTTTAGTCCCCTCATCCATTATTTTCTCTGAAATATGTCACTGCTCTGGTAACATCCCTTCCCTCATTCAACTCCCGACTCTCCTAAACCCCCTTGAGTACGTTCACCAATGGTTTATGGATGTTCACCTGTTCTTGTCCTCTCCAAGTACTGCAGAAATTAAAAGACGTATTCTGTGGTAGACGATGCTGACCCCTGACAGTTTCTCTTTGATTTTCCTCCACATTTTCTCTTTATTTTTTGTTTCACTAACCTCTAAGCCAGAGTAAATAACAATGACTGGAGGTGACTGATTTGCCCCCAGATTCCACATTGAGTTAGTGGTGATACTAGCACCAGGGCCCAGGGTTGATACTACTCTACCGCACTCCCTTCCCTGACAGTGCCTGCTTTTCTGAAAGCTTCTTGCCCTATTATAAAGAAAGCGTCTACTCCAGATGTTGAAAAAAGGTAAGGAGCAGTTATGAAGGCCCAGCCCTGGGGATAGCTTAGCATTTTGCAGTTAGTGCAAACCCATTTGCCGCTTTTCCTCATATTTGGTTGAAAGCATTTGCATTATACAGTTCATTTATGCCTTTATCATAATTAGGTGCAAGTTGCTGCTGCAATATGTTTTTCTGCATTATTACCGTGCTTGCCTTTTTTCATTCCTGCTCATCCTACGTTATTGTGTCTTACTGGCTTCATGTCAAATCTTTTCAATGTGTATAATATTCTGCTTTCAGAAATCGGGAGGGGGCAAAGATTGTTATGTCAAAAATTCAGAGAAAATGAAGAAATGTGTGTACATGTGCACATATAGAGAGAAACTGCATTGAAATCACAGCGAGGTTGTGGCAGAAATGAGAAAACCTAAGATTAATGGCTTAGAGGATTTTTATGCTCCTGGAACTCAGAAATGGTATGTTTGCAGTTGCCGCACAAACATGGTCTAATTGCTGATGCTATTTTTGAAAAGCACGCCGAAACCATGAAGCCAGGGAAGTTCAAAGGCTCTCTCTTGCACGTGCTTGGTCATCTTCCCCAACTCTTATCGCAAAATGATTTTTTGCTTGAGGACAGAGTGTTGGGTTATCTGTGACAGCCACAGTGACACGGGCTGGGAAGTGTCCCCAGAGCAGCTCCAGCGGAGCCCTGATGGCCCGTTGGGTAATTAAAAGCTAAGTGGAATGTTGAAAAAATGTCCATACAATTTGATCGGTCAATTTGCTTGCTTTTTGAGAATTTAAATGAGACCTTCAGAATCATTTGAACTTTTAAAAGGAAATCATTTCAAAAGTCTCGAAAGCGAGGTTGTTTGATGTGTCTAAGTGACTGGCAAGACTGAACTCATTTTAGGTGGGTGTTGATAATATGGATGCGGCTGTCAAACTTGAATCACGCGCCATCCTGCAGTCCACTTTGTAAGGCACATTTCTCCCGGAAATCCCACGACTGCTGATCCCACAACTGCTGATGATTCTCTTGTGTAGCTGCAGAACCTGAGAGCTTTAAATTAGGCCTTAAGGGCACAAGAAGTTGAGGGTATTTTCCAAATAACAGGGTCTATGTGCGAATGACCTAGTAGGAGCAGGGGTAGGAGGAGCGGGAGAAAGCTGGAGCCTGGCTTCTGCCCCATTCTCCCGGGCTCACTCGCTGTAGAAAGCCAGTGTAAAGGCCCTTGTTGGAGCCAGGGGAGTCTTTGGTAGGAGACCCCTGAAGAGCGTGTACCCTGATGTGGTGTGGCTGTGTCCCCACCCAAATCTCATCTTGAATTGTAGCTCCCATAATTCCCACGTGTTGTGGGAGGGACCCGGGGAGAGATAATTGAATCATAGGGGTGGGTTTATCCCTTGCTGTTCTTGTGGTAGTGAACAAGTCTCGCGAGATCTGATGGTTTTATGAGGGGTTTCCCCTCTGGCTTGGCCCTCATTCTGTCTTGCCCACCTCCAGGTAAGACGGCCCTTTGGTCTTACCTCATCTTCCGCCATGATTGTGAGGCCTCCCTAGTCATGTGGAACTGTGAGTCCATTCAGCCTCTTTTTCTTTATGAATTGCCCAGTCATGGATATGTCTTCATTAGCAGCGCGAGAATGGATTAATACATACCCTAACCAAGCACTCTCCGTGGCTGACTCCAAGTTGTCGTGGAAATTGATAAAGTACCCTTGAGAGCTTAGTACCGAGTCACGTGCTGACTGGCTGGGTTTTACACGCTCTAGCCGCCTTCCACCCAGACCACGCTCTCCAAAACCTGGCCTGGCCACGTTTTGGATAACTATTCATTCTGTAGATATTTTACCTCCTTTTTTATTTAGTAAACTACCATTTATTTGATCATTCTTCATCACTTTATTAAGCGGAAGGAGACGTTAATCTCTGAAAAGTCTATCCTTTTACTTCTGCGAACCAAAAAGTGACTGGAGCAGATCTCAATCAATTAGAAGTTTATTTTGCCAAGGTTGAGGGCACGCCCAGGAAGTAGAAACACAATTCATAGTAGGATCTATGGCCTGTGCTTTTTCCAAAGAGGGTTTTGGGAACTTCAGTATTTAGAGAAAAGAAGAAGCAGGGGTAGGGGTGCGGAAAGGGGGATGGAGAGTAGGCAATGAGGCCAGTGGTCACATTCCTGTGAGACCCTGACCAGCCCTCAGTGAGTCTACACTTTACACGTGAAGAGAGGGAATGAGGGAAAGTCAATTATGATACTCTCTCTGCTTAGTAAATCTACACTTTACATGAGATAAAGTAAACATGGAGATCATACCTGTGTCTGTTTGGGAACAAAAGGAGGGCAGTGTTTTGCGTGACTCAGTTCCCAGCCCTAACTTCCCCTTTGGCACAGTGAGTTTGGGGTCCTGAGATTCTATTTTCCTTGCACACTTCTTAGTGCTATGATAGAAAAGGGGATTATTTGAACTCTTGCCACCTTTGTCTTAAAAGATGATGGAAAGTCTACTGTCTGCACATGTTATAGGCAGATCAGTTGTCTTAAGCAATTCTTAGGTAAGATTTAACATGGCCTCAAATAATTACTTAAGAGACCGGCTAGGAGTTATTTCTGTTTGCCTGCATTGCACGCTTTGCTTCTGTATGTGTGTGTGCATTGCTTTTCTAGGGAAAATGTTGAATAGCAGTTTCTTTCCTGAATAATTATGTATTAGAGAAATTTAGCAATATTCTTCCCAAATTCTATATACTTCATGTTACCCTTCATTTTACCTTCCAGCTTGTGGAAAAGGGAAAGTTGTAGATTATTAATTGATAGATAGTTAGACAGACAGATTGTCAGGGAGATAGGTGGATGGGTGGGTGGATGGATGGATGGATGGATAGATAGATAATAGAGGATTTTAGCTTATGTTGGCAATTCCTGACACAGGCAAAGATGCAGACTCATAGTATAAAGTTGCTTATCATGCCAAGTGCCTGACATTTCACCATTTTGATGACTATTCTAGGCCCAAAAGCTCACAGACTGGGAGCAAATCTTTTCCATCTAAAAACACTCCCATCATCCCTTAACAAACTGATGACAACATAATTGTTTTCTATCAAACGAATCTTGAAATAGTATAAAACATACCAAAATTCCATCTGTTTAATGGAGCATACACCTTTAAGATTCTTTTCAGGCTTTATCATTTTTGTCACTAAATGAAAATCAGTCACTTGATAGCATAAGTCTCTGATTTCTATCCCTTGTCTTATAGGTAGGTGTCTCTACTTCCAAGTCAGCATTCATTATGCCCTTAGCTAATATTTATTGAACCTCTGTATTCTGTTGGTAGTTATGAGTGTGATGCAAGGATGGCTGGGATATCAGGTGTCCTCTGTGAGGGTTTCTCTCCAGGGTAGACGGGAAGCCTCATTACAATCAGGGCACAGAAAGCTGTGACAGATTCTCCAAGACACGGACTGCACTTTGGGGGACTGTGGGAACTCACAGGTGAGCCCCTCCCTATGCTCAGGGGCATCAGGTTGTCCTTCAGGGGCCAGCAGGTAAAACGGACCCTGAGAGCAGGGGGCTGCTAAGAAGTAAGTGGGGCTGTGGGCGGCCAGGAAGTCACGGCTTCTGTTGGAGTAAAGCCTGATGAACCACACTCCTTAACCAGGATTAGAGGAATCTATGGGACCAGCTGTCAAATTAAAAGCGTTAAGTCACACATTCTATTTCCAGAGCCCACAAGGAGGAAAAACGGAGACATGCACATGTATGTAGACAGCATGGCAAGTGCATGCACACACAAGCGTGCACACACACCTCCTTCTGCACTCAAAGTTTCTGGTCTCCATACAAAGATGAAAAGACTTAGGGCTCACGGATTCTGATCAAACCCTCAGTAAAGCAGAAACCACCTCTGCTGTACTTCTAGTTTTCTGTTTCAGGGCCCAAGAAAGTCCATTTCAAGGGCCTTATGTGTAATTCACAGCTTTGTTGGAGTCCCCTTCTAGGCAGAGATAACAGAGGAACCTTTCTTAGACTGGGTCTCAGGTCAGCCATCCCAGGGGCTGCCCTCCCACCTTAAACTCGACAAAAGATCAGGAATCTGGGGGTAGCATGGGCCATGTGTCCTCCCTCTCAACACCACGGTACCCTGGAGCAGGGGTTCCCAACCCCCTGGCCACAGACTGGTATCAGTCCATGGCCTATTAGGAACCAGGCTGCACAGCAGCAGGGGAGCAGGGGGTGAGCGAGCAAAGCTTCATCTGTATTTACAGCTGCTCCCATCGCTGGCATTACCACCAGAGCTCCGCCTCCTTTCAGATCAGCGGCTGCATTAGATTCTCATAATAGCACGAACCCTGTTGTGAACTGTGCACACAAGGCATCTTGGTTACACACTCCCTATGAGAATCTAATGCCTGATGATCTGTCACTGTGTCCCATCACCCCTGGATAGGACCGTAATTGCAGGAAAACAAGCTCAAGGCTCCCACTGATTCTACGTGATGGTGAGTTGTATAATAATTTCATTCTATATTACAACGTAATCATCATAGAAATAAAATGCACAATAAATGGAATGCGCTTGAATCATCCCGAAACCATCCCCCACCCACATTGGTAGAAAAACTGTCTCCCACGAAACCAGTCCCTGTGCCAAAAAGGCTGGGGACCACTGCCCTGGAGCGCTCAGGAGACACCTGCATGCCACTCAGGTCTCTGCAGGAAATGACGCTGGACCGACCGGCAGTTCTAACGAGAGACTTCCTGTCTTAGTTGGCCTCCTTTATCCTCTGACAGTTTCCCACATACATGGCTTCTCACGCTCTATTCTTCTCATGGACATATTCATGCCACTTGCAGTTCCATATTTCACTGCTTTTCAGATTGATGTGTTACCAGAGAATTATTCTTCTATCTATTATTATTATAACATTCACCGTAATCATCATTAGCTCATTAACTCATAACTATTACTATCATTGCTAATATAATGACTGTTAACTAAATATGAATAATGTATGCTATCACTAATATAATTACTATTATTAACCATATTCCATCTCACATCTATCTCAGCTGCTTCATCTCCCTCTGCTTCCTTTCACCTTCCCCCTGCCTGATGTTACAAACCGAACAACTTAGAGTTCCTTGAATATTCCTTGAGCCTGGCTTCTCCCCCAGGCCATAATAAGGGTGTGTCAGTGCACAATGCACAATTAGTTCCTCTGCCAAGGCAAGATCTGGGGTGCATTGCCAGCCTTGCAGCCCACCCTGGTGTCCCAGTCTTGCTCCTGCTATTTAAGTCAGGTGCTTGCCTTTCCTGCTGCCATAGGAACCGTCTAATGCTGCAGGTCAGGCGTCATAAACAAGTTGTGTGTCCTGCCCTACACCCATCAAGTGACAACAGATGATAATTGGAGGGGAAGGAGAGGAGGTCAGAGGGACTGGAGTGGCACTTTAACCCTCCCTGATGAACTGAAAGAGCTCATAGGCAATATTCATAATGTCGAGGCATTGACCAAAATCTCACCACGTGTTTTATGCTCCACAGAATCTGTTTCAATGGAGCACCTGTTCTTAGAGCGCTGAAAGATTCCGCTTTATTAACTGACTCCATGTTGCTCTACTGGGCCCTGTGGAGTAGTTAACAGCTGTTAGCTTGAAAGAATGTATCATTTTGTTAGGGACTGTAAGGTGTAATTAATTCATTGGGACTTGCTACATGTCACAGGCTGTGTGACACACTGGGCTGCACTCACACCTCATGTCTCAGACACAGACTTGGACCTCAGGGAGGTCACATCTCTCTGAGGAAGAGACCCGCAAAACACCAATCAGATGTGACCAGTGGCACCGGCCACTCGAGTAAGCACATGGGCTCTGGGGTCACAGCAGAAGGGGCACCACCAGCTCTGGGAAGGCTTTAGGCAGTGGATGGCAATTAGCAGAACTTTCAGGATGAAAGGATGTAGTTAAGAGGACTGGGTGAGAGGGCAGCACAGACAGAGGAAGCCACGTGCAGGGGCACTGAGACGGCTCCGGAATGGCGGTGAGTTCACCCCGGGTCGGGGCTAGGTTGTGTTCGGGAAAATGATGGAGAGCGGCGCTGAGGATCAGTAGGGGAAGATCACGCTGTACGTCCCGTGTCTTCTGGACTTCGTGCCGTAGGTCAGGGTGATTCGTTGGAAGATTTTAAGCCCAGGAGTGTTTTAGGAAGATGGCACAGGCTGCAGCCTGTAGACCAATCTGAAGGAAGGATTTGCAGTCTTGCAGGTGAGATGTCATTAGGCCTTGGACTGAGACAGGAGTGGCAAGAAGGGAACATACTTGGGAGTTTGGGGGGAAGGTCAAGGTCGAGATCAGCTGGATTTATGACCTGGTAATCTATGGGGAGAGAGAGCCAGGAAGTAGCTTCTAAGACTGTGTTTCTAGCTGGAGTGACTAGAGGAGGAAGGGTGATCTTTTCAGAGCTCAGGAGTATATAAGGAGCAGATTTAGGTGGGAGGGCAGGAAAAAAGACAAAACAGAAGTTCTGCTTGGATTCGTTGCATTCTAGCTGCCAAGATGGAACTATCTGGAGGCAAGGCGGCCCTTAAACTACAAGCTAGGGCTGCAGGTAGAGATTCAGAAGTCACTGTTTTAGGATTAATTTCTAATGGCCTCAGATAAGATGACCCAGGGTAAAGGGAGACTATGCAGAGGGCTAAGCAGTGAGAGTGAAGAGGAGGATAAATAACAATAGATGGTGTTGCATGGCACATAAAGTGACTGCTTGGAGGTTATTTATGGGGAGACAGATCTCGCAATTGAGTGCTGAAAGAAGGCATTTGGTAACAATTGGAGCCCCTTCTCTGTGCCAGGTATGGGCACAGTGGGGCATGAGTGACTACCACCCCGCCCTCGAATGAAAGCCAACATAGAAACAGATAAACTATACATCAAGTTTCCAATTCCTAGAGTTGAGATATAAACAAGGTACTGTGGGAACACAGAGCTCATTTTTCTTTCTTACTAGGAGAGTAATAAGTGTTAAATGTAGAAAATACAGAGAAACAGAACATATACACAACTCATAATTCTACAACCCAGACATGTGACATTTTCATGCATGTTTCATACAAAAAAAAATACATGTTTTAGCAAAATGAGATGATATAGCACAGGCTGTTTTGTAAACATTTTTACTTAATTTTTTTTTTTTTTTTTTTAGATGGAGTCTCCCTCTGGCGCCCAGCCTGGAGTGCAGCAGCGTGATCTCTGCTCACTGCAAGCTCTGCCTCCCGGGTTCACACTATTCTCCTGCCTCAGTCTCCCAAGTAACTAGCTGGGACTACAGGCACCCACCACCACGCCCGGCTAATTTTTTTTTTTTTTTTTTTTTTTGTATTTTTAGTAGAGACGGGGTTTCACTGTGTTAGCCAGGATGGTCTTGATCTCCTGACCTCGTGATCCGCCCGCCTCAGCCTCCCAAAGCGCTGGGATTATTTATATAGTGTTAACTACTTATGTTATCATTTTCAATAACTGCCTGGTGTCTTTTGTTAGCAAATGTATCATAATTTATTAACCTGTCTCCATCACTGGACATTTAGATTGGTTCCTGGCTTTCACCACGTTAGACGAAATGGCAAATATTCTTGTAGCTACATCTATGCAAACATCAACATTATTTCTTTATAATAAATTCCCAGAAGTGGAAGTGTTGTGTTACGCGATGTTCTAGTTAAGCTCTTTAGAGCTTAACAAGAGCTAGACCTCTCTTCTCTATCGACTTCCTAGCTTAAGCATAAAGTAGAGGGAGGGGATTTTTATGAACAAAAGGAAATGAGGGAATCCAAAGGAGCCAAGAAGCTGATCCCTGCAGGCCTGTTGAGAAACTAGAAATTAAAACTCCCCAGGCCAGGCACAGTGACTCACGCCTGTAATCCCAGCACTTTGGGAGGCTGAGGCAGGAGGATCATTTGAGCCCAGGAGCTCAAGAGCAGCCTGGGCAATATAGCCAGACCCCATCTCTACAAAAATTAAAATATCAGCTGGATGTGATGGTGCACACCTGCAGTCCCAGCTACTTGGGAGGCTGAGGTGGGACGATCGCTTGAGCCCAGGAGGTCGAGGCTGTGGTGAATGAAGGTCACACCACTGCACTCCCGCCTGGGCAACAGAGTGAGACCCTGTCTCCAAAATAAGTAAGTAAATAAGTAAATAAGCAAACAAGTAAGCAATCGAGCTCCCTGGATTCCAGCCCCTTCCCTTGTTAGTCGGGAGCCGCAGGGCCTCTCACCCATGCTCCTCTGTGCCTCTCTGCCACCCTCCTCTTCTTTACCAGCCTGGTTTGCTGACTGCTTTTGCCACAAGACTCAATTTTATGTCATGGCCCCTCAGCTTCAGTGGCTGACAGTAGTCTCTGCCTTTTAGTTAAGAGGCTGGAGAAGGTGAGTCTGATTGGCAGATTCCCACCAGTTCCTGAGTCCTGGCCAGCTAACCTCAGGCAGTCATGGATCTGGGGGCCTGGAGCAGGATTCCAATTAGGATGTGCTGGAGGCCACTCACCCCAGGTAGTGAGAGCTGACGCTGGGCACCTCCTCCCAGCTCCAAGTTCACTGACGTCATATTGGGAGCTTGAAATCTGCTGTGCCCGGGGCGGGGGGCGGGGGTTGTAAAGCAAGAAAACTAACAAGCGCTGAGTCAGGGCAGGTTGTGACATGTTCCTCCGAATTCCACTGGGTGTCACATGGAACAAAACTCTCTGATTTCTTGAGAAATGGTTATGGCCAGTGACATCTTCAGAATATTTCTGAAACAATGTAATCTCATTAACATTCTGTAGATGTTCCTTCATTCTATTCTCGCGTTTAATGTCCCAGAGAAGAAATCTAGTTTTGGGATTTTCATTTCTTTAGATTGATATGTTGTTTTTTCTGTCTGCACTATTGTCAGTTTGATTTGCTTACAAAGTGTGCACATTTTACTGGGCTATGACTGTGGTGACGCTCCCTTTGCTGGTTCTCAGTAAGCCCATTTTATTTGAAGATGCAAATATTTTTCCAAGTCAGGGAAGTTTTTCCACGTTGTTGATTTGATTAATGTGTTTCTTTCACTTACTGTGTATTCACCTTCTGGAATTCCTACTGTGCTTATATTTGATCTCTTGGATCAATCTTCCATTTTGCTTATCTTTTCCTCATCATAGCTCACTTAAGCTGTTTTCTCTGAATTCTGGAGAAACCTCTCAATTCCAGCCAGATTCACTGATTTGATTGTATGTACTATCCAGTCTGTTCTTCCGAGCTTCTATTGCATTGTTAATTCTGGCAATTGTATTCTCATCTGAAAGTAGTCTTTTCGGCCGGGTGCGTGGCTCACGCCTGTATTCCCAGCACTTTGGGAGGCTGAGGAGGGCGGATCACGAGGTCAGGAGATCGAGACCATCCTGGCGAACATGGTGAAACCCCGTCTCTACTAAAAATACAAAAAAACTAGCCAGGCATGGTGGTGGGTGCCTGTAGTCCCAGCTTCTAGGGAGGCTAAGGCAGGAGAATGGTGTGAACCGGGGAGGCAGCGGAGCTTGCAGTGAGCAGAGATCGCGCCACTGCACTCCAGCCTAGGCAACAGAGCGAGACTCCGTCTCAAAAAAAAAAAAAAAAAAAAAAAAAAAAAGAAAGTAGTCTTTTCTGATCTCAGATGATTCCATTTTCATATTTACAGTGTGTTACTGATTCCTCTCAATGAGTTCTTATTAGATTCAGATTCTCTGGTTCATCTCAAGCAATGTAATTCAGAAATTTCCTAAATGTTCTGTTTCATGCGGGTGATGTTTCTTTATGTTCTTTAAATTGATCCTGTTATTATGGACTTTTTTTTTTTATTATTATGAGCTTTATTATGAGGACTACTTCACTTTTATTTTGCCACATTAATGAATGTGCAGGCTATATTGAGAGCCTACAGTTCACTGTAATTGAATGAAGGGAGGTTTGTTACAGGCCTAAAGGAATTCTTTTCCGTTTGTTTTAATAATCCAGAAGTTGCCCGGGCTCTACTCTTCTCTCACCAACACTTAGTGTGCTCAAGAGGTTCTCTCAATGGAGCCCAGGACTGGCAGTGTGGGCAACCCCCGAGTACCTGCTGGAAATGCCCACTCCGGAGGCACTAGCTCAGAAACTCTGGTGTGGGGCCTGGGAATGTGTGTCTTCACAAGTCCTCCGGGTTGGTGCCATCAAAGTTTGGGAAGTACCTATTCGCTCACCACTGGGCTTCCAGCCACAGCAAGGGTGAGCCAGGTCCAAAGTTCACATTTAGTCCCCTCTTGCCAACATCTGTGCACTTTCATGAGGCATTTGCAGATTTGCCCAGCCCATACCTCAGCCCTCAAGCTGCTCCTACCCGGAATCCTGACCTCTGTGGAGTTTGCACGGTTCCTCAGGGGTTCCTTTCACTTCGTGTCCAGGTGGACTTTTCTTTTGCGGGTGGGGAGTTTCAGGTTGGAAAGCTCCTCCCTTAGACAGGGCTCGCTCATGTTGTCTTGCAAGAGCTCCCTTGTGGGTGGTCGTGATTTTGATTCTCAGCACAAATGCAGACTATTTTCCTACTATTTTTTCTTTGGATATTTCTATAGAGATTTAGGAAGAGGTGCAGAATGGGGAGTTCAAATCACCTGGAGGTAGAAATTCTCTTTTTTTTTTTTTTTTTTTTTTAGGATGACCCAAGGGAGATTTACAGAGTAGAGGGGAAGCTGCTGTAACCATCCAGTTGGGGGTGAGGAGGGTCTGGCATTGGGGATGGGGAGACGGTGGACTCCCGAGTATTTCTGAGATCCAGTGGATCAGCCTGAGGAGCAGTTCCATGGAAGGAGAGGACGGAGTTAGGGTGGCTCAGTTCATTCAGTTACAATGAACTATAGGCTCTCACTTTCTAGCCCGGCTGCCCGGATGACTTCTTGGAAGACGTCAAATTGTGTTCCACTCGGGCAGAAGGATGGCAGTGGATGAGCGAATGGATGGGGCAGCCATTCCTGACCACAGATGGGCACGTCCTGGTGACGGGGTGTGATCTCCCCCACCCCTGGCGCACCCGGGGCCGTCCTGGTCACGTACATGTTCACTGTCAGATGACAAACAGGGAGAAGGACCGATGCTGCCAGCGATTCTGTTCGGGTCTTATATGTTATCATCTGTTACCAATGACAATAGTGTTCGGGACATTTCTCCAGCTTCCCAGAGAAACAGCCCTTTTCTCCGGCCTCCCGGCACCTGCAGTCCATCCGTAGCTTTCCCATAAGCCATCCCTCAGAGAGTTTTGGCATGTTAATTTTCAAGTTTACAAAGTGGCATGAAAGATACTAATGAATTTCTTCACCCATCGCCCTCCTCCTACCTGTCATAGTTCTTTCTACTTGAAATGTTTGTTTTCCTTGTTCCTGTATGTGCGTGACAGAGGTGAGGGGTCTGCTGCCTTCATGGTGGACAACTCACTTGTCTGGTACTTCAAGCCTGGGGTGTGCCTTCCTAGTAATGGTCACTGTCATTTTCCCCCAGCTGGAGGCCTGAGGACATCAGCTTAAGCCTCTTCAGGGCTGTGGGACCTGCGAGGTCCAGCCTCTTAATGTGACTCCTGACAACTGATTTGTCAGCTCATTTTCGCCTTTTCTCCATGTCTTCTTGTAGCTCAGAGTTTGTCTGCTTGTCCTGAGCATGTGATAAAGCAATTCCAGACACCCCACTCCAGGAACCAGAGCCCCGGAGCTGTCCCACAGCCTAGTTTAGGACTGAAGCCCCAGATGGCGCCCCCTGCCATGGGGAATTCTAAGACGACTGAACAGGAAGAAACACAGAGCACATCTTCCAGGAAGAACCTTTGCTCTTTATTAAAAAAGCTGAGAGGCCGGGCGCAGTGGCTCACGCCTGTAATCCCAGCACTTTGGGAGGCCGAGGCGGGCGGATCACGAGGTCAGGAGATCAAGACCATCCTGGCGAGCACGGTGAAACCCTGTCTCTACTAAAAACACAAAAGAATTATTTGGGCGAGGTGGCGGGTGCCTGTAGTCCCAGCTTCTCGAGAGGCTGAGGCAGGAGAATGGCGTGAACCCGGGAGTCGGAGCTTGCAGTGAGCCAAGATCCGGCCACTGCACTCCAGCCTGGGCGACAGAGCGAGACTCTGAATCAAAAAAAGAAAAAAGAAAAAAAAAAAGCTGAGAACTCTTTGCCCTTTATTAAAACATAAAAAGAAGCAAGGAAGAGAAGCTGCGTAGAAGCCCCTGCCCTCTGAGTTTGCTTAGAGGAAAAAGCACATTCAAGTTTGCATTTGGGAATTGCAGTCAGTGACGCATGCTTGGGTTCCCTGCTCAAGCTGTTAGGGCAAAAGCGACGGCGTTTCTACCCTCATCAGGAGGAACTACCTCTATGAGTCTCTCATCACCAAACTAAGCAGTTTTAATCCAGACACAGAGTGGAGACAAATGAACGCGTACAGAATGCGTCTCCAGAGACGGCGTGTTCTCGCTGTTCTCTTGCCATCCAGACAGGGTGCTCAGAGGGCAGCCCTGGGGGGCACTCTGCAGTGGGCAGGCAGCATGGGGCACATGGACCCTTCCTTCTCTTTTCAGCTGAGGAAACGCTAAAGGGAAGTTTGTAAAATTCAGAGCCATCTCGGAGGGAAAGATGAGTTAATGACCTGCTGCAGAAGGGCTAGGCAGGTGCGTGCCTCCAGCTGGCTGAGAAGACACCCACGCAGCCCTCCCACCAGACTGAAAAACACAGGGTCAGCCATTGGCCACTCCCCCTTTTCCCACTGATGAAATGGAAATTATCTTTTGGAATTGTGTTGTTAACAATACTCTGTATTGCCACAAGTAGGTTTTTGCAATACGTTGAACAAATGTGTTATCCCTTTTCAGGTCCTAAAGTAAAGAGGGGTTCAGGAGGGTTGTAAGGGCAGCACGTGAGAGTGTGGCCTGTGAGGAGGATGTTGAGTGACTTCAGGGAAGTAAGTGTCACCTATGCAGAGTCACAAGGCGGCTTTTCTAGTCTCCCAGCACCCGGATAAATCCCTTTTTGTGCAACAAGAACTAGTGGAGTCTACAGAAGCATGTGTTCCCGTGGGAAGGGCATGGCTTTGATGCTGAGCCTCTAGATGGTACAACCGATCATCAGGGGCCCCGTGGCCACTCATTTAAACCCTCAGCCAGAAGGAATGAAATCACGGGCTGTTGTAAGCAATGAAAATGGCAGTCTACACTTTATAGACACTTAGCATAGTGTCTGGCATACAGTAGGTGCCCAACACACCTTCAGTTTGTTATGTTTTGTCTATCAGCTGTTACATTTGTTTCTGTTGTCTTTTCCCAGTTTTCTCTGGGATTGGTTAGAGGGAAACATCATGAAATTGTTTTTATTGTATTTTAAAGACAGGGTCTCACTCTGCCACCCAGCCTGGAGTGCAGTGGTGTGATCTCGGCTGTCTGCAGCCCTGACTTCTTTGGGTCTAGGTGATCCTTGTGCCTCAGACTCCCAGGCTGGTCTCGAACTCCTGGGCTCAAGCAGTCTGCCCGTCTCAGCCTTCTACAGTGCTGGGATTGCAGGCGTGAGCCATCGTGCCATCCTGTTTTGATTTTAGACTCATCTCTTAAAGCCCAGGCTGTCACCTACCAGCCACCACTCTCTACGAGTCCGTAAGTCATGGTGGTTCAGAACACAGGCTGTGGCATCTGCAGACCTGACTTTGCGTTCGGTCTCACCCATTTAGCAACTGTGTGACCCAGACCACGTCAGGCTTCCTAGGGTAAAACAGGAACCACAAGCCTTTCGCATTTAGGGGTGAGGGTAGTCAGACGCCACATTTCCAGCAGGACTTGTGGGACTTGAACTTAATAAAAGTCTGCTCCAGTAGCCTGACCACCCTTTGGGCTTAACTTGGGGCCCCTCAATGCCTCCACCGCGCTCTCAGCCGTGGAGGAATTCCTGAACTGTCCACCAGTGGGTTTCCGTTATTCCTGTGACGGGCAGGTAGGGCTGACACACTGTTCTCCAGCATAGATTTCATAGTTTGGATTTGGGCAGCCCAGAAATAGCCTGTGAGATCTTACTGAACCAGGTCTGACATCATCACACTAAATGGAAAAAAGTTAGGAACATGTTGGTATTCCAGAATTATTTTTTTTAAAAAGTAACGTTGCAAAGCAACCATATTGCTAATTGAAATAGAATTTTTTTTTTTTAAATTTAGGAAATATTGGGCTCTTTAGTTTCTCTCCTATTTTTCATTAGGTGTATTGGAGTGTTTCATTTATTGAGCACCTACTGTGTGCTAGCTGCTGTGTTATATGCATCGTACATATTTTGTTCTCACAACTCTAGAAAATAAGCATAACCCCTTTTCTCCTGTAGTAAAGGGGAACTTTGGAGGAAACGGAAGCCTGCCAGGGTCAGAGAGCTCGTGGGCAGCCGAGGCAGGACTTAGACTTCACAGTAGTGGCCTCGAAGCCTGAGCTTGTCCCGTGACACTGTCATTGCAGAGGGTGTGTGGTCCACCACGGCTGACGACTAAATTCAGCCAACAGCTGCTGCAGCCAAGAGTCCATCTCTCTCCTCTGCCACTGTTATGTCCAACCTGCTTGCCTGAACATACTTTGGCCACTTTGGAGTGCATTCTGCTCAGAAGTAAAAATAATATCATCGAATTTCATAAATAGATAGGTTTCTGAGGTATATACCTCTCTGCGGGAATCTGGTTCACTTACTGCCTTTAGATAATGGAAATTGTGGTTGCGACCGAGGTTCTTTCCTAAGTTAACAAATGATTGTTCCTCACCACAGAACTACAACAATGACCCTTACAAATGAGCAGATTCTTTGTTTTTTGTTTTGTTTTGTTTTCTTTTTTTGATTGCTGGCAGCAGCTGCTGTGGGTGCTCAGTAGAGGAACGTTTGGTGAGAGAAACTGAGCTAGTGTTGCAGCAGAGGGAAAAAATTAGGAAACTGATGAATTATCTTTCCATTTGCACCTTCAGGAATAGGTTAATTGTTTCAGTGACTGCCTCTGTCTTGATTAGGAAGCATTAAAAGCAATTAATGATATAACTTCAAAAAAGGTATAGGAAAATTAATCGAATTCTCCGTTAACATAAATTATACTCATTATCTACTGTATCCAGAACCATCAGGCCTGCCAAGCTCGTTGATTAAAGTACAAGTGGAGTTTTTTTGGTCTGAATTCTCTAGATAGTTAAACCTTTATTTATTTATTTTTGCAGTATAAAACTCCCCACAGCCAATAGTGTTATTTAGTTTAAAATGCCTCGATTCTACAACTTAAAAACCTTTCATGAGTTAATTTGATTAATATACACACATTTTATCTACGTGTACAAATATTATTTGATGGTAATGATGAAATTTTTTAATAAAAAAAACTAATAAAGGATAGTGAAGAAAAGTTCAAGTCAAAAAATATGAAATTGCAGGACTGATTTTATCTAGCTTTAATTCTACTCTCCAGTAGAAACAGAAGGCTTTTTTTTTTTTTTGGAAACGCCAGTAATGCTAAGAATAACAATAACCACAATGATAGCAAAGGCAATAACCAACATCCAGTGTGCCCCTAACCTGCCTCGAGGACCAGGTCCAGTACCTCCCATGCATTCTCACCAATCTTCACACTTACAGGAATCTTCAAGGCAGAGGGTGTTACCACGCTTTACAAATGAGGAAACTAAGGCCCAGAGGTGGTCAGGAACTGACTCAAATTCAAATAGCAAAGTGGCAGAGCTGTTTCTGCCCAGGTGGGAAACCCCACGCGTGCATTCTGTCACTCGGCTGAACTGCAGCACGGCAATGGGCTTCTTTTAAGAATATAAAACCTGTCTCACTAGACCCAACTCTCTGCCCTGTTCCATATTCTTTCTCAGTATCACCAGAGGACACATCAGATGCAGTTATCCTTCCCGACGTCAACTCTAGATGGAGAGGAATGTCCCTCGAAAAAGTCTAGGCTGCCTTAGGATTTTATTATGGGTGGGAAACCAATGCATTCGTCCTTGCCCTTGGGTAAACGATTATCTGAAGTTGGCTTATAGTCATCCTCTTACCATCCTTAACAGCAAGCTTGCCGCCAAATTCCGTCACTGGTTATTTTGACTTGATGAAGCGTTCCTCTTGATCTTCTGCATATTCCTCAGGGGGTTGTGGACTTTGATCGCGTGGCCAGCTGTCGTCTGCCAGCTTGAACGCGACTGATCTTCACGCACCAGACACTCACACCTGCCCAGTTGGTGGGGTTGTTTATGTCTTTCTCATACCTTCTAGCTTGTTCTTTCTTTTCCGGAGATCCAACAACCAGAAAAGCGTTCTGTATTTATCCCTTGACTTATGAGGAACCTATAAATAGGGCTCCTGTGTTTCTTTTCTCTTCCCCAAGAATGTGTTTGAAGGTTAATTTCAGGATTTTGTTGGCATCCTTAAAGTGGTGGAACTGTTCTAAACTCCTCTGAACAAAATGTTGATTGAAGTGTTATCTTTTGTAATATACTCTGTGAGGATTGTAGGGATTTGGAGGAAAGGTCAGAGCGATAGGGAGTGTTTTGGAGGAGGTGAGATTTGATCCAGCCCTTGAAGGGTGGTGGGGTTTGTGGTGCTAGATGGCTGATGAGGTCATCTGTAGATAGGTGGAGAGGTGTATTAGCTGGTTTTGCATTGATACAAAGGAACACCTGAGGCTGGTCATTTATAAAGAAGCTGGCTCACAGTTATGCAGGCTGTACATGGTCACAGTTATGCAGGCTGTACATGGTCACAGTTATGCAGGCTGTACATGGTCACAGTTATGCAGGCTGTACATGCTCACACAGTTATGCAGGCTGTACATGGTCACAGTTATGCAGGCTGTACATGGTCACAGTTATGCAGGCTGTACATGCTCACATAGTTATGCCGGCTGTACATAGTCACACAGTTATGCAGGCTGTACATGCTCACACAGTTATGCAGGCTGTACATGGTCACAGTTATGCAGGCTGTACATGGTCACAGTTATGCAGGCTGTACATGCTCACATAGTTATGCAGGCTGTACATGCTCACACAGTTATGCAGGCTGTACATGCTCACACAGTTATGCAGGCT
This sequence comes from Macaca thibetana thibetana, assembly GCF_024542745.1. Classification (NCBI taxonomy): domain Eukaryota; kingdom Metazoa; phylum Chordata; class Mammalia; order Primates; family Cercopithecidae; genus Macaca; species Macaca thibetana. The sequence goes on from NC_065580.1 coordinate 149,405,240, forward strand.
GTACATGGTCACAGTTATGCAGGCTGTACATGGTCACAGTTATGCAGGCTGTACATGGTCACAGTTATGCAGGCTGTACATGGTCACAGTTATGCAGGCTGTACATGCTCACATAGTTATGCAGGCTGTACATAGTCACACAGTTATGCAGGCTGTACATGCTCACACAGTTATGCAGGCTGTACATGGTCACAGTTATGCAGGCTGTACATGGTGCCAGCATCTGCTCAGCTTCTCTTGAGGCCTCAGGAAGCTTTTACCCATGGTGGGAGGTGAGGGGATCCAGTGTGTCATGTTCCTGAAAACATGGTGGTTTTTTTTATTTATTTGTTTCTTTTACCTAATTGGTAAACAGGTGAATGTAATTCAATTGGTAAAGAGATGAATGTAATCCTACTTGGAGACTAAGCCCACCCAGCACAGAACTTCTCACACTGAATGAGAAGGCGCTGAGGTGACGTATGTGTAACCCAGCCAGCTCGTTAACAGATCCTGATTCGATGGGTCTGGAGTGACCCACCGAGACTTCACCTTTACAGCCAGCTGCCAGGAGAAGTCTGTGGTGCTGGTTGTTGCTCCACTTTCAGGAACAAGGATTTGGTTGTCAGGTGCTGAGTAACTCACCAGGTGCTGGAAAACGTGCCTTTTTCTTTGAATAACTCAGAACTCGACTCCCAGAGCATGGCCAGAGTCCTGGCTTCACCTGGGTGTCGGGTGGAAATGCAGGGTCTCGATCCCACCCCAGCCCTGCTGAGGCAGAATCTGCACTTGAACAGGATTCCCCGCTAAATCACGCACACAGACAAGTGTGAGAAGCACTGACATGGAACTGACATGGAAGAGACAGGTCTCAAGAACACCAGTAAAGCCAGATGTTTTCTTCCATTGCTCAGAGACTGAAAATCCTGGCATCAAATTAAGCTAATTCGTAAGTGGGTTGAAATTAATTAATCAGAAAGGCCAAAATACAAACAAATTAGTGATGTGTGGTGGTAGATGCCTGTAATCCCAGCTACTCGGGAGGCTGAGGCAGGGGAATCACTTGCAACCAGGAGGCAGAGGTTGCAGTGAGCAGAAATCACACCACTGCACTCCAGCCTGGGTGACAGAGTGACACTCTGTCTCACCAAAAAGAAAAGAAAAGAAAAGTCTCTCAGAGTAAAATAAGAGTTGTACTAGATTTGGAAGAAGAAAAGGTATGTATAAATGCATTTAAGATTTGTATTTTCAGCATCAGTTAGAACATCTTATCTATAGCCATTTCTTAGAAAAGTCTTAGTTGTAAAAGAACAATGATTTTTGCACATCTCGCTGAATTTTTATTTATGTAAATAATAGCAGATGGACATGTATAATCATTCCTTTTCTAAATAAGTATGAATAAAAATGAAGACATTGGAGAGCACTTCTAATCCAAGAGACATTATAAGGATTCAGCCAAAGGTAGATTTCTTGGGGCTTCAGTTCCTAACTGGAGGGGCACCCCATGGACCAATAGACCACCCTGTTTTAATTTTTTCATGTCTTAAGTAAAACCAGAGCTTCTCAAATGAGAAATTCACAACCAAACACTGAAAGGTGGTAGTACCCAGAGTGGAAGAAATATTCTATCAGTCAGGGGCATTTTCTTTTCTCACATATTCCTACCCTAAGTGCAAATGTTCATACAGCCATATTGATGAACACTTCCTCTGCCATGGTTTTAGACAATCAATTCCTTATTTATTTCATCTTTTTTTTTTTTTTTTTTTTTTTTGAGACGGAGTCTTGCTCAGTCGCCCAGGCTGGAGTGCAGTGGCACGATCTTGGCTCACTGCAAGCTCTGCCTCCTGGGGTCACGCCATTCTCCTGCCTCGGACTCCCAAGTAGCTGGGACTACAGGCGCCTGCCGCCACGCCCGGCTAATTTTTTTGTATTTTTTTAGTAGAGACGGGGTTTCACCGTGTTAGCCAGGATGGTCTCGATCTCCTGACCTCGTGATCCGCCCGCCTCGGCCTCCCAAAGTGCTGGGATTACAGGCGTGAGCCACCGCATTCGACCTTTATTTCATCTTTGAGAATGACACACTCCAAGGTTGAAAATCTTATGGGGTTTCTATCCTAACCAACATGAGGGAACTATGAATATTCAACATCCCAAAACAATAATTAGTAAGTAACTGCATAGCTAACCAAGTCCCTCCTTTGTTCTGGAAGAATAATTTGGGGGGAAATCCTTGCTTTCTATTCAGGCATGTGAGGTACACCCTAAGCTCCTTAAGCTCCCCGCCATCTTCCTCAGTGAGTTTCACTCAGCATCCGTAGGTTGATTGGTCTATACTGTGGATTTGTGCTTTGCTGGTTACCAAAGTGCCTAGTTTTTTTCTCTTTCCCCCTCCGTGCCAACATATGGGGCATTTTACTTCTTATGTGTGAGTTTTTCCATAGACTGAACAGAGACCAAGTGAAATTTTTAAATAAACAAATGACACTCTCCTATTAGAAGCTTTGGGAGAGGTTTGGTAGCAGTGCCTATTGTAATAGACTTGCCATAATTACTTTTGGATTTTCCATAAATTTGCTATACATCTGTTATCCATGCTGGGCATCGCCCTGCTTTAAAACTGCACGAATTGCTGGGTGTCTGAACTGCTCTTACTGTTCCTTGGTTTGGATTGATAGTTTGCACAGTCCAGATTTGCTGAGTAATCATTGACCTGCCACGTTTTTAATAGGCGCACACTGACCAGCTTGGTTCTTAATATATTTGAACAATCACATAAATGGAATTAGGATTTCATTTTTTATTCACCTGCCTTCCAGTCTATGTGAACAGACTACTTATGTCTCTAGCAGCAGTAGCTCCCCGCTCAGTAATGCTTGTGATAATGCGCCCATAAGTGAGTATCTTAGGAGGGATCTTAGCTGTGCTTTTTTGCACTTCTCTCCACACATACAGCCTCCACCTGGTGCTCTCTTCCTCTCTCTGTCGTCAACCTTAGATTTATTGTCAGTGTTGATTTGCAACCAAAATATAAATGAGATTATGTTGACATTTAGGAAAGAAACCTTGCTTCATAGCAGATCGAGTAGAGAACCAGTTGGTTTAAATAGATAACCCTGGGTCATATCAGAAAATGCCTTGTTCTAGCAGAGTACTCTATTCTTGCACTGTGGGACTGACTTTATTCATTTAAAGGAAGCTGGGGCAGACGGAAAAAGAAATATTTTCTTCTCTGAAGACTTCCTGATTTGTTTGTACCTCTGTTGTGACACCCAGGGGTAATTCTGATATAGCAGCTTCTAACAAAATGAAAAGAGATGGGAAAACAGAAGAGGAAATTCCTCTCCAGTTGTGAGTTATCGTTCTTCACTGTCAAAGCACCCCTGTGCCTGGCTCATTCTGTGGCCTTGTTCGCTCTGCTCCTCGTCCAAAACAATGACCTACCCATTCCCAGGGATAGACAGGAGAGAACAAGCATGTACACAAGAGAGAGGGACAGAGAGACCCCCCAAAAGAAGCCAGCACCTGCCTCTGTCTCACCTGTGTGTTCAGATAGGGTGTGGCCAATTGTGCTGAGCCTGATTATTTACGCTTCTCAGAATCAAGGCTCTCCACTCAAAACAATGAATCCCCGAAGAGGCTGAGCCCAGAACCTGCCCTAGGGGCAGCTGGTCCCACCATGCTGGTAGAGGACACAGCACAGCCAGGCCCACCTGGAGATGAGGGTAGCACAGGTCCTTTCTCCATCCTCTGGAGGTAAATGCTCCTGGATCCTAATTTTTTTTTTTTTTTTTTTTTTTTTTGAGACAGGCTGGAGTGCAGTGGCATGATCATAGCTCACTACAGCCTTGACCTCCTGGGCTCAAGTGATCCTCCTGTCTCAGCCTCCGGAGTAGCTGGGACTACAGGCTGGCACCACCACTCCCAGCTAATTTTAAAAAATGTTGGTAGATACAGAGTTTTACCATATTGCCATGGCTGGTCTCAAACTTCTGGGTTCAAGTAATCTTCCCGCCTCGGCCTCCCAGAATGCTGGGATTACAGGTGTGAACTGCCACACCCAGCTGACCCTGGTGTTCGGACACAGGATGCTGTTCCATTCCTGTAGCTGTTTTGGAATGAATGCCATCAAAGGACTTGATTAGCTTTGGTTGTTTAACTGCTCCTCATCATTTTGGAACACGGAGTAGTCAGTCACTTGATGTGGGTTAGGATAGAAACCCTGCAAGATTTTCTTCCTCAGAGTTCGTGCTCCTCAAAAATGAGATAAATAAGACACCAATTATCTAAAAGCACAGCAGAGGAAGTGTTCGTTGTTATATTTGTAGAAACCTTTGTGTTTGAGGTGGGAATACATGAGAAAAGGAAGTGCCCCATGACTGATAAAAATATTTCTTCTGTCCCGGGTACTACTGCCTTTCAGCATTTGGTTGTGAATTTCTAACTGGAGAAGGTCTGGTTTTACTTAAGATATGAAAAAATAAAAGGGGGGTGACCTGTTGGTCCATGGGATGCCCTTTCTGGTTAGAAACAGAAGCCCCAAGAAACCTGTCTCTCGGAAGGTTGGCCCTTGGCTCTGTGTTTTTCACATGGCTAGGGGAAGGTGTGGAAGAGAAAGCTTTCTGTTTGGTGTTGTTCCCATTAAGAAAGTCTTCAAAATGTAACAGCCCTGGGGAGCATTCACCAGCCTCACAGCACCCAGGCAGGCCTCTTTATAACTAGATGGTGAATTTACCTTCCGTCTCAATAGCTGTAATTTCTAGTCTGTGAGTTGAACAGTGGTATCTGTAGCAAGAGAAAATAACTTCAATTCAGTCTGGTTTTCTAAAGATCTTTCTTGTATTTTAAGGAGGGGGCATAATTGTGAATTTGAAGATACATTTTCTGAACAGACTGTGACCCCTTCCCTCTTATTTATCTCCTTTTTTCTTTCTCTCCTGTGTTCAAAGCATTTGTTAAGACAATTTTCTGCTTTCTCCAAGGACTCGGGATTGAATGTCTTTGTTCTTGGTTTATCTATTAAGGACACTTTTCTAGTTACAGATACTGTTTGTGAATCACAGGCTATGCAAAGAACATGTGATTATCTGTGGACTGGAGCCCAGCAAATGGTCACAAACATCCCAGGAGCAGAGGAGCTCTGCTGCTTTTCCAAAAAGGTGCACACAAAATTCTTGACATGAGGAAGCTGTAGGAACAGGCGTTGATGTCTATTTAGAAAATGTAAAGTTAGACTCATGCAATCTTAGCAAACATCTATTAGGCACTTACTGTTTGCCAGATGCTCTGAAGCATACAGGGGTCCACAAGTATCACGTGCCTTCCAGGAGTTTGCAAGGAGTGGGGCTGGTAAGCGCATGTCCAAATGCACAAGGGCGGAAACAGATGGGCTACCGTCCTGCTTTCCCAGAAACAGAGCCTGTTAGCCCAACAAAGATGTGTGTGCACTAGTGCATTGAGTGCTGACCCCAGGAAGTGTGGGCAGAGGAGTGAGGAAAGGAGACAGCAGGGAAAGGCGCTGGTGAGCATTGATCTGTGAGCTTTCACCAGTGTGGTGAGCAGCGAGGCTCAGCCCAGAGGCAACCCCAGGGAGACTGTGCGAAGCCACTTCGGTGTTGCTTACCCAAGGGGGGAGGAAGCCTAGGTATTTATGCCTCCCCTCCCCTCCTGTATTGGCAAGAACAACTTTGAGAACATTCTTTTCTGTCTCTCTGCCTCACCTTTGTAAGCCAGCCATATCTCTGGCCACATAATGGCCTTTGGTAGGAACTGATGGGTGCTTGCAGAAAGCCCTGGGCCTGTAGGTGAATGGTGAGTGCCAGGGACGATGGGCAGGGCACAGGCAGCACCTGCTACAAAGCCATATTAACAGAGTATAGCAGGTGCACCCCACACCTTACACCATGTACAAAAATTAATGCAAAATGGGTCAAAAACCTAAATGCAAGACCTAGAACTATAAAACTCCTAGAAGAAAACTTTATGACATTAGATTTAGCAATGATATTTGAAACACTAAAAGCCCAGGCAACAAAAGAAAAAAATCAAAATTAAATGCCCTTCTGTATCAAAGGACACTGTCAACACAGTGAAAAGGCAACCTGTGGAATGGGAGGAAATATTTGCAGATCACATATATAATAAGGGATTAAAATCCAGACTATACAAAGAATTCCTACAACTTAACAACAATTAAAAAAAAAAAAGCTGATTTTAAAAAGGGCAAAGAACTGGAATAGACATTTCTCCAAAGAAGAGATACAAATGACTAGTAAACACATGGAAAAATACTCAACATCACTTATCACGAGAGAAATGCGAATAAAACCACAATGAAAGACCACCCCACTCCCATTAGGATGGCTATACTTAAAAACAGAAAACAAAACAAAAACAGAAAGTAACAAGTGTTGGCAAGGATGTGGAGAAACTGGAACGCTTATGCACTGCTAGGAGGAATGTATAACGAAGCAGCCTTTTGAAAACAGCTTGGTGGTTCCCCCAAAAATTAAACGTCAGGTTGCCGTATGGTCTAGCAATTCCACTTCTGGATATACACCCAAAAGAGCTGAAAGCAGAGAGCTGAACGGATGTTTGTACACCTGTTTATAGCAGCACTATTCATGCTAATTAAAAGGTGGGAGCAACCCAGGTGTTCATGGACACATCAGTGGATAAACTCAGTGGAGTCCATCCACACAGTGGAATACTATTTATCCTTGAAAAGGAAGGACATTCTGACACATGCTTGATGAACCTGGGGGACATTATGGTAAGTGAATTAAGGCAGTCAGCAAAAGATAAATACTGTGTGATTCCACTTACATGAGGTATCTAGAATCAAGTTCATAGAGACAGAAAGTAGGATGGTGGGTGCCAGGGGCTGGGGAGGAGCAAGTGGGGAGTGAGTGTTTAATGGGGTGCAGAGTTTCAGTTTGGGAAAATAAAAACGTTTTGGGCCAGGCACGGTGGCTCATACCTGTAATCCCAGCACTTTGGGAGGCCGAGGCGGGTGGATCACGAGGTCAGGAGATCGAGACTATCCTGGCTAACACAGTGAAACCCCGTCTCTACTAAAAATACAACAACAACAAAAAAATTAGCCAGGTGTGGTGGCAGACACCTATAGTCCCAGCTACTTGAGAGGCTGAGGCAGGAGAAACGTGTGAACCCAGGAGGTGGAGGTTGCAATGAGCCGAGATCGCGCCACTGCACTTCAGCCTGGGTGACAGAGCAAGACTCCGTCTCAAAAAAGAAAAAAAAAAAAATTTGGAGATGCATAGTGGTGCTGGCTGCATCACGGCTTGAGTGTGCTTAATGCCAATGAACTGTTCACTTAGAAATGGTTAAGGAGGTATTTTATGTTTTGTGTATTTAACCGCAATGGGGGGGATAAAAGTGTACCAAAAGTAGAAAGAGGAAAGGCCACTTTAATCAAGTGTACTGAGAAGCCTGCCTGGAGGAGGCACTGTGTCCTCTGGGCCCTGCTGGATGGGTGGGATTTCAGGAGGTAGCTGTAGGGCCAGGGACGAGGTAGGAATGGAAAGAGCTGTTACAGGTGGGGACACTCAGGTCTGAGGAGGGCAGAGGGGATGTTTCAGAGAATGCTACATGGTCAGGTGCAGCCAAAGCTCAGGAAATGTTGGAACTCGGAGAGGCTGTGAAAGAGAAGCCCTGGCTGCCTGGCCGTGATCATTGTGTGCCTGGTCTTGACTGGCATGTCAAGGAAGCTGTCCGTGCAGTGGCGTGTGCCTCAAGAGCAGGGCAGTTCTCAACAACACTGAACCGAGATCTGGAGGTGAAACCTCTCAGCTCTATGACATTTGGTCATGCGGAGGTCTACCCAAGAAGGACAGCTTTGTCCCAAGGACCTCACGCTGTTCACTCAACAGATATTTATGAGGCCCCTGTGACATGTCAGGCACCATTCTAGGCCCTAGGAATATGGGCAGAACAGGACAGATGAAAATGCCTGTGCTCGTGGTCATGCGTTCCAGTGGGGAGAGACAGACACGAACAAAACCAGCACAACAAGTCATCCTGCAAATGGAGCTGAGAACCATGGGGAAGACCAAAGGCCACGCGGCAGAACCATGCAGCCTGCAGAGGCAGGATCATTGGGGCAGTGAGCTTGTGTCTTCACTGCTCTTCTTAAACACTGGGCTTAACAGCACGCTTTTGTGGACATTCAAAACAAAATTGCAGGTCCGTTTGGATCCCTCCATTCCAAGGTATTAAACACAATGGTGTTCACTGGACAGATCTAAGACTCTTAGCCACTTGGCCTAGCAGCCTCTCAATGTTTTATGTCTCTCATTTCAACTTTGAAAAGAGCTTTGTGCCAGGGAGCTCCTGCAGTTTGGGTCGAGGAGGACCAAGTCTTCAAAGGCCCCTGCCCGCGCGTCCTGCAGGTTCCCATTGTCCATGTGAATAGCCTCAGATGGGCATCAGTTGCCCTGATGGGCTTGGGCTCCATGCCCGGGCTTGCATGCTTGGCAAAATTACTCAAGAGCATTTTTTTTTTCTTTGAGAGGGAATCTCACTCTGTCACCCAGACTGGAGTGCAGTGGCGCGATCTCAGCTCACTGCAACCTCCACCTCCCAGGTTCAAGTGATTGTCCTGCCTCAGCCTCCCGAGTAGCTGGGATTACAGGCACCTACCACCACACCCAGCTAATTTTGCATATTTAGTAGAAATGGGATTTCACCGTGTTGCCCAGACTGATGTTGAACTCCTGACCTCAGGCACTCCACCTGCCTTGACCTCCCAAAGTGCTGGGATTACAGGCATAAGCTACTACATCCAGCCTCCAGGCCATTTCTTATCACAGCTAAAAGTGATCTGTTACGTGCCTGGTTACATTCTCAGCAACTTCAGAATTCCATTCAGAAGTGGACCTAATCTTGAGACAAATACCCTCTTACCCGTAACTTGGTCCACTGAAAAGACTTATGATCCTAGTCTTTCTATTGGGGATGGTACTTCTACTCAGTGGGAGATTATGCATTTATGTGTTTGGATAAAAAGCAGATCCTCGGCTGGGCACAGTGGTTCATGCCTGTAATCCCAGCACTTTCGGAGGCCGAGGCAGGTGAATCACGAGGTCAGGAGATCATGACTAACCTGGCTAACATGGTGAAACCCCGTCTCTACTAAAAATACAAAACCAAAATTAGCCGGAAATGGTGGCGGGCGCTTGTAGTCCCAGCTACTTGGGAGGCTGAGGCAGGAGAATGGCGTGAACCTGGGAGGCAGAGCTTGCAGTGAGCCAAGATCGTGCCACTGCACTCCAACCTGGGCGACAGAACAAGACTCCGTCTCAAAAAAAAAAAAAAAAAAAAAAAAAAAGCAGATCCTCAGCTGTTGTCTCTTGAGTCAGATATTTGGATCACTCTAGTGTCCAATCATGCAACTCCTAAACCCATGCACCTATTTTATGGTTTATCAATTTGTGCTCATCCTGAAATAAATAAAACAAATGTATGAGCCAACTGCAGCACTGTCTTTTATCACCTTCATTTTTCTCTGCCCAGTAAAAAGCCGAAGAGGATACATTCTTTGTTACCTTCCATTCATTTCCAAATGTGTAGGTTTTCAAATATGTTATAAATGAGAAGAAAAGAAACTGCCGGATTGTTTGTCAAACTGTCATATTATTTTATTTATCATCTCTCGTCAGTAGAAAAGTCCAGAAGCAGTGTATTGAGATAAAAATGAAGATGCGTGAAAGAGAGAATTGGAAATGGGATGTACGGCCGTATAATGGGATGTACGGCCGTATTTCCTCCCTTTCCCTCCTCCTGCTGGGCAGGAAATGAGAAGAATCTAGTCAGCGGGGAACACCTGTCTCCAGGGAATTTTTGGGGATTAGATCTTTTGGGGTTGGGTTTGTGCGGGTGCCTGCCCAGTCCCCACATGTCTGATTCCTCTCACTGCACGATCCTAATGCCTTTCGCATTCGTGATTGCCTTCTGGATGATGAACTATAAAGGAGGCAGCTCTTAAAAGGATAGAAAATGTCCTCCACGCACAACAAAATATACACTCAGAAATGTGTAAACCAGCCTCCACCATCCAGGGGCTGGGTGAGTATAGATTAAGAAAGTGAATGTGGGAAAGTGAGTGAGGAATTTTCTATCTCGTGAACATGTTTTTTTCTTGTTAGAAAAGAAATCACAGTGAATTTCAGTTTTCACAATAAAGTGCATCTCAAAATCGCCCAGGTTCTACCACAAGAGATTTGCCTCTTGGTGGGCTGGGGAATGACCTCGATCTGCCTGCTGCCTGCACGTCTTTCATTTTGGACATTTTAAGAAAAAAAAATAATGTTTCTGGGTTCTTGGAGATATATATGCATATATATGTATATGTATATCTATACATATACATATACATATGTATAGATATACATATACATATATACGTATATATCTCCAAGAGTCTCTTTAAAAATATGTGTCCCGGAGCAGAGTCACAGCCTGAGCTATCCAGATGCCTACTCTCCTTGGTGGCAAGAGATCCAACACACCTGTTGCTCTGAGATGCTTTTTGCAGACAGGAAAGTGCTTGATTCCTTTTCCAGGCCATTTTAACAATGCAGAGAAAGGTGACAGTCTTCACATAGTTCCAAAGGCAATTGAGAAGCAGAAAATCCACCTGATTTTAAGTGAAGGGTCATGGAGCTGTCTTTACCCAGCCCATGGAAGACCACCAGTGCACCTTGTGATGCATGGGGAACGTTCCAAGCCATCAAAGACTCACCAGTTCCTGTGCTTCTCATTGTCAGAAAGCAGGTGGAGGATGGCCGGAGCCACCCTGGCTGCAGAAACTGACCTACAGAACCGAACAGAATAGTGCTTCAGGTTGGATGTTCTAAACGTGCTTTGCGGGACGGTGAAACCCTCCTTGGTGGGGGTCAGGACTTCCGCTTCTGTAGAGCTCTGCGTTCCTTAGCCACCGTCCTGCAAGGCAAACTCAAAGACTCATCTTAAAACTCGAGCAGAAGTAGGCTTGGTTTTATACATGGAAACGCCTGTTCATTTCGGAAAAAAACAGTCTCCTTCCTTCTCGTTTTATGGCATCGTCTTCCTTCATTGCTCTGGCCATCGTTCTCACTGTCCTCAATGGACTCCCTGGGCCTGCTCTCTAAAGGTCAGTGCTGACCGGGTGTGGTGGCTCACGCCTGTAATCCCAGCACTTTAGGAGGCTGAGGCACTTCGGGAGACCAGCCTGGGCAACATGGTGAAACCCCATCTCTACTAAAAATACAAAAATTAGCCAGGTGTGGTGGCAGGCACCTGTCTCGGGAGGCTGAGGCAGGAGAATCGCTTGAATCTGGGAGGCAGAGGTTGTAGCAAGCAGAGATCATGCCACTGTACTCCAACCTGGGTGACAGTGAGACTCTGTCTCAAAAATATAATAATAATAATAATAAATAGTTAAAAAAATAAAGGTCAGTGCTCCCTGGCTTCTCTGCAGGCCGTCTCCTGTGCTTGCTCCTCACGCGCTCATGGAGTGGCCCCTTAGCCTCCTACTTTCAATCACCGCCCATGTACCCCCTGAACCTGCACACCTGGGTATCCCACAGATACTTCTTAGGAAACTTGGGCAGCTTCTGCAGAATACCTTCCCTTCTCCTCCCTCCTGACACGCCAGCACTGCCACTCCCAGCCGCCATCCGTCTCCTGAACTTTCCCTCTTATAAGTTGCCCGACCACCCACCAAGCAGCTCAACCGAGAAACCTGGTGAGAAGCAAGGGGTCTTAGATGCCTCTGTGCCTTTCACCCCTCCCTTTGCCCCCTTCTGTTTGTCATACGCACCCCCGTCTTTCTTCATCCTCTTAGCAACACCCTGGACCCACTGGACTTAGCACCCTGTTCCCAAACCCTGTGGTAGGCTTTGGCTGTGGCTCCCTGACAGTGCTCCCACCCGCTCTAGACAGTGTGCAAGACTGGCTGTGGCTTTCCTCCTTGACGCCCTTGCCTGCCTCTCCATTCTCTGATGAGTCAAGTCCGCACTCCTGAGTGTGGCACTCCTGCCTCCTCCGTGGCCAGCTGTGGCCACGCCCATGCCCCCGCTGCCCCTCAGCCACCAAGAACTGCTTCCTTTTTCCCAAACGGGCCAAACGGGTTCCCTCCTTTCTCCTATTCCTGAAATGCCTTTCCTTCTGTTGTCTGAGTGGGGATACCTTTCCATCTTCCCCGCTCAAACCTTTCCCAATTTCCCCTGGAAGAACTGACCTCAACGCCACACCCACGCTCCACGCCCTTCCATCTCCCTTCTCTCTGGCTCTCGCAGCCCCGCCCCAACGTCCTTGCTCTGTTCGTGTGGCTGTCATCCTCCACCAAACTCAAACCTCTTTGGTGAGGCGGACATTAGCCGGTTCGACTTTGTATCCCCAGCACCTGCCACCTTGCTCGTGAAATAAGAGGCAGTTGTTACCGTTGCAGCCATCCTGTAGCGATGTTGATCTGCTGGTGATAACCAGCCGTAGTGTATTTGGACAAGACTTTGTTCTTCTCTCGGCAAGTGCTTATAGTCAGGCTGTTGTCGTCTAGGCAGTTTGCTGCGTACAAAGATAAATAACACATGCGTCCCTCCTTATTTCACACGGACCAGCCCACCAGCAGGTAATGACTATACAGAGATGGGGCAGGGTCAGAAGAGCAGAGGTCCCCGAGGCAGCAGCTTGAGAGGGATCCCTTCATCTTCTCTCCAGATAACCAGTTGGCACAATTTTAAAGCATTTTTCTAACTGTTATCTCATCTGGACAACACGATCAAAAAATACTTGATACGATGTTGAAAAAAGATTTAAAAGAAGCCAAAGAACGCATTGTTCAACACTGAGCTTTTCAAATAGGGTCTTTTTCCATGCGCATGTGTGTTTGAAAAAATGTTTTCTCTCGTTTCTATAAGTTTTAGACCAATTATTTTTGGAGCAGGAAGATACTGGGTTTTCAGATGGCCCCGTTGACCCCCCTTACCTGCTGGTTTTTTGACGGAATCCTGTTTCTACAAAAACAAAACCCCTATAGACACACTAAAAAGGAAAACCCTGGAGATTGTTTTTAATCTTAGAATTTGTGGCACTTGTACTACGGTTTTTCTCACAACAAAGGCGCTTCTCGTTGGAAACGTCTATTTATATGGTTCCTGCTGCCCATGTCCACTTGGAAGTTATGCATGAGTCTCATGACTCAGGGAAAATGTGACTCAGCATCTTTTGGTTGAGGGCAGCTTTGACCTCACTGTTTTCTGGTGTGGCACAGGGAGCAGCCTGGCCATGTGTCGGGAGCGGCCCATGGCCTGTCCCTGTTCCAGCTGGCTGCTGCGAAAGTTTCAAGAGGCGTATTCGTCAGGAGCACTCGGCTGTAAATCCAGATGCGGAAAACAGTGGTTTTAATAGAGTAAACCAAAACGTAGGATTTGCTCTCTCCGACGTTTTGGAAAATCCCACTGCTTTACGGGGTCGACTTTTCCTGGAAACAGAAGGCTGTGTTTTTTAATGAGGTGCTGAGATCTTTGTAACAAAAGTGTGGGGGAGCAACTGTGCTCAGAGCCCCAAGGGCAGCATATGCCCTCTGAGCTGTGGCCAGACTTCCTGCCTTCCCACCAGGCTCAAGGTGCCGTTGCCGCCTCCTCCTCCCCCTCCCCCTCCCCCTCCCCCCTCCTTCTCCTCCTCTCCCTTTCCTCTCCTCCTCCCCAGCCTCCCCCCTCCCCCTCCTTCCCCCCTCCCCCTCCATCCCCCTCCCCCTCCTCCTCTTCCTCCCCCTTCTCCTTCTTCCCCCATCCCCCTCCCCCTCCTCCTCCCCTTCTCCCCTCCTCCTCCTCCCCCTTCTCGTCCTCCCCCTTCTCCTCCCCTCCTCCCTTTCCCCTCTTCCCTCTTCCTTCCCCTTCCCTCCCTTCCCTTCCCCCTCTTCCTTTCTTCCCCTTCCCTCTCTTCCCTTCCCCCCTCCCTTTCCTTCCCCCTCTTCCTTCCTACCATTCCCTCCTCTCCCTCCCCCTCCTCCCCTCCCCTCCCCTCCCCTCCCCTTTCCTCCCTTCCCTCCTCCTCCCCTGTTCTTACCTTCTCCCCTTCTTCCTCCTCCCCTGTTCTTACCTTCTCCCCTTCTTCCTCCTCCCCCCTTCTCCCCCATTGTGCATCGAGGGGGTCTTGCATTTTCTGTTCTGGCTGCCTGGAGAGCTGTGTGCCCAGCTGCCCACAGGGCTGCTCCCTTTCCTCTCCTCCTTCAGGGCAGGGTTCATTCCCCCACCCCACCCCTGCCTCCTGGTTGTGTTCCTAGCGCCGAGGCTCCGTGACCTGCTGTCTGTCTCTCATTCGCCTGCTCCCCAACCTGGAGCACGGTGTGGGCTGCCATAGAACGGGGTGTTCTCCATTCATCCAATTTTATCTGCAGTAATTCCACAGCTTAGCAGTTCGGGTTAACTTTGAACTTTATTTTTTTTTCTGTTTCAGAGACTTGATGTTCTTTAAATGTACTTTTTAATTAAATGTGACCTAGACAGCTTCTCTTTCCTCAGCCTCTTCTGTGAGTAAAGAGGTTCATGTGGGGGAAATTGACTAGGATTAGTCTTCGTTTCCCTCTGCTACATGTTCTTTATTCCTGTAACTACAAAGAGGCGTCATCTGAAGTGTTTGCCTTTCTGCCTGTGAAGCTACCTGGCGCCCGTTGGTTGCTGACTTCTGCAGAAATCCTCTTTTGATTCAGTGTCTTCACCTCCAGCCACCTAAGACCAGCCTGGGAAACGTTCAGTTGAGATCGCTGCTGTAAAGTCTCAATTAAGGAAATGCTTGAGGGAAGGAGTGTTCTAGTTCATTTAATTTTTGCTTAACAGAGTACAACCAGTGTTTTTGTTAGGAGGAGGCAGCATTACGTAAAAGAAAGATTATCAACTCTGGATGAAGACATTCCATGATTTAAAGCTTTTCTCTATCACATGAAACCATGTGACTTAGGGCCTTGATTTTCTCATCTGTAAAAGGGGGATAACAATCGTTATCTTACTGGGTTATCATTATATTAAATGGCCAACATGTGTAAATCATTTACCAAGCTGTTTCGTGGCTACATGGCAGCTTGGCAAAATAGAATTCCTTTCTCTACTTTTGTTTTCGTTCTTGGAACTGAGGCTTTATTCTTTGGTATGTGGCATTTTGTTAATGTAGGACGTTGAAGCGGAAAGTAATAATAGCGGTGGCCATTTTAGAATATCTATGATAAATTAATCATTGAGTATTTGATGAGTGTTTATTTTATCTCAGATATGCAAATAACAGAAATAAAGAAGTGGTTTCATTCTTTTAAAAGTACTTAGATATTCTTTGTATCTTCTAAAAACTCAACTTGGGAAACCTTTTGGTAGAAAGGCATCATGGCAGGCAAAAAATGGCAAAGTCCATCCGTTGACTTCCTCTTGCTTACAAAAGGAGCAAAAAACCCACTCAAAAGCAGTAAAAGAGGAAGAGACTTACGTCCATAATGACAAAAAGAAAGGAAGAGGAGCCAGTACCAAAGAAGGATGAGAACAAACACCCAGAAAGAGGATCTCAGAGGGCGGCATCACAACCACCTGGGGAGAGGGCCTCAGCCTGGGGACACTTGGGGCAGACTTGGTCATGGAGGGGCTGGTTATGACAGAGAGCTAGAAGCAGGGGGAACCATTGGTAGTTTGTATAAAGAACAGTCTATGTTATAATCCCAGCTACTCAGGAGGCTGAGGCAGGAGAATTGCTTGAGCTTGGGAGGCGGAGGTCAAAGTGAGCTGAGACTGTGCTACTGCACTCCAGCCTGGGTGACAAAGTGAGACTCTGTCTCAAAAACAAACAAAAACAGTCTACTTGTTACCCCTCAAACTGTAAGCAGAATACTTAAGCTAGAATAAAAAGGTAGATGAACAAACAGAAGTCTATATAGATAATGAATGGCCCCAGAGAAAAGGCGTCCACATTTTGGGATTTGGGGTCCCTTCAGAATAGTTGTGTTTCACTTTATTAACGTGAAGTCGTCAGTTGACATCTCCTGGTTCATTCATATGTGTGAAAGGACACAGGGATCATTTGAAGAAAGCTCTTCCTGTAAAAGATATATCAAATTAACAAAGAGGGAGAAAAAAGATCCCAGAAGAACACAAAATGGAACTTCAGAAAGTATTTATACCCTCCAAGACATTTAGAAATGTATTTCACCTACAAAACAAGAACAGGATGCAATGAAAAATGAACACAGGACAAAAAGTTAGTCTTGGGAGTTACAATATAGTTACTGAAATAAACATCCAAAAGACAAGTTAGAAGATAAAGGTGAGGTGCTCTTTCCAAAATTAAAAAAAGGAAAATATTGGAAAAAAGTAAGAAGCATGTTGAATCAATCCAGAGTCCTAAAATCCAACCAATAAGAGCCCTAGAAAGAAAAAAGCAGAGAAAACAGAGGGGAGAAAATTATGAAGGAACTAACGCTAATGAGTGTGCATGTCTAGAGTGAAAGGGCCTTTCAATTACCTATCACAATTTATAACCCCCCCACACACTTAGACGCATTTTATTTTATTTATTTTTTTTTTTGAGACAGGGTCTTGCTCTGTTGCCCAGGCTGGAGTGCAGTGGTACGATCATAGCTCACTGCAGCCTCAACCTCCTGGGCTCAAGCAGTCCTCCCACCTCAGCCTCTCAAGTAGATGGGACCACAGGCACAGACCACCAAACCTGGCTAATAAAAAAATTATTTTTGTAGACATGGGGTTTCACTGTGTTTCCCAGGCTGGTCTCAAACTCCTGAATTCAAGTGATCCTCCCACCTCAGCCTCCTGAGTGGCTGGGACTACATACATGTGCCACCAAACCTGCTAATTTTTTTTTTTCTTGGATAGAGACAGGATTTTGCCATATTGCCTAGGCTCATCTCAAACTAGCCACTCACCTTGGCCTCCCAAAGTGCTGGGATTACAGATGTAAGCCACTAAGCCTGGCCAAAAATCATTCTTTACTTCATTCAAGAACTTTGAAAAATTACCTTTTCTTAAGTTATTTAAGGATGTTCTAGTTAAGTGAGGACATATGCCAAGAAGAAGGAGACAGTGAGGTCCAGGGAACAGCGGGTGTTACCCAAGAATGCAGTGGAGGAGACTCTTAGAGTGACGAGTCCACACCGAACAGGAGAGGGAACGTCTGTGTTTAAAGGGAACTCGGTAGATTGCCTTCATGTGGATAAAAGAGAACAGTACAAAAGGCTGTAAACAGAGTGCAGCAGTTTTCGCCACTCTCACACCAGAGGCATGCTCTTCTCTATTTAGCCCTTTGTGCTAATATTTAACTCTGTGTCTTAACAATATGTGTCTATTGCTAATTCTGCATTTACCAATCGTAGACGTTACCTATTGACCTCCCGCTGTGACAGATGAGCTTTTTAACTCATGCGTCTTCACACATCCTTCTCAAAATATAGTCCAAACAGTATGTGTAGGCCTTTTGTTGTTTACCATTATAACTCTAAGGTATATACATGAGCATGCACACACACACACACACACACACACACACACACACTTCTTTATTTCTTGTGCTACTGGAATCAGTAGCTTTTCTCTCCCTATTGTGTAATGAGAAGCCACCCTTACCCTCAGTTCTCTTCTGCTCTTCCACCTCACTCCGTCTTCTGTAGTTTTATATCGCTGAGGTTAAAAACATTTACGTGGCCGGGTGTGGTGGCTCAAGCCTGTAATCCCAGCACTTTGGGAGGCCGAGACGGGCGGATCACGAGGTCAGGAGATCGAGACCATCCTGGCTAACACGGTGAAACCCCGGCTCTACTAAAAAAATACAAAAAACTAGCCGGGCGAGGTGGCGGGTGCCTGTAGTCCGAGCTACTCGGGAGGCTGAGGCAGGAGAATGGCATAAACCCGGGAGGTGGAGCTTGCAGTGATCCGGCCACTGCACTCCAGCCTGGGCCACAGAGCAAGACTCTGTCTCAAAAAAAACAAAAACAAAAACAAATAAAAAAACCCAAACATTTACGTTCTGTTTCCTCGGCAGAATTACATCTGGCATTTTAGACTATAGATTAATTCTAAAGTTGAAAAAAAATGCAGTGTTTATATTATATTTGCTATGTCAAGATTATCATCTACTGCACAGCTAGACAGTATAGAGAGATTATATTTCTTTCTTCTACAGATTTTTTTTTCCCCTGGGATTTCTAATTGCCTTTCCTTTTAAAAAGATGTATTTGCATATGTGTGTGTGTGTGTGTGTGTGTGTGTATTTTTGTAGACATGGGGTTTCACTATGTATATCTTTTAAAAATATATACATATATATCTATGTATCTCTATAGCTATCTTTATATCACTTAAAAATATATATCTATATGTCTTTTTAAAATATTTGCATATATTCATATATATATATAACACAGGTAAATAACAGAAGAAGTAAAAATCCTGTTTGAGATCATCATAAAGTGGTGTGAGCTAAAAGTTCATCTGTTGTAGCAGAAAGTCAATAGATAATGTCTCAGATTGGCTGAAAACAAGACATAGCAATAGATGCCTATAGTTTAAAGACATGGAACTCAAAACTAAGATAAAACACTAACAGATTTAGGGGAGACTGCCTTAGCGGGAGGGGGTATGGTTTTGTTTCATTTTAAGCCTCTCTGTACTGTTCTTTTTAATTTATGTGCACATACGAATTTGATTGAAATTTAAAACAATTTTTTGTAAAGGAAGAAAATATACCAGGATCATGTATTATAATGAGCACTCTCCTTGCTATTGGAATATCTGGATTCTGGTCACTTACGTAATATTCTACTGAAATGTTTTTGTGCAGTTTCAATAGAAAATGCATAACTTTGCCATCAGAAGACCTACATAACCTTGACCTTACTGTGGTAGTGATCTTGTGTGTGTATTACCATTGCTTTTTATTTATTTATTTGTTGTTATTATTATTATTATTTTGAGATGGAGTCTTGCTCTGTCGCCCAGGCTGGAGTGCAGTGGTACGATCTCAGCTCACTGCAACCTCCGCCTCCCGGGTTCCAGCAATTCTCCTGCCTCAGTCTCCCAAGTAGCTGGGACTACAGGCGTGGGCCACCATGCCCGACTAATTTGTTTTTTGTATTTTTAGTAGAGACAGGGTTTCACCGTGTTGGCCAAGATGGTCTTGATCTCCTGACCTCCTGATCCGCCTGCCTCAGCCTCCCAAAGTGCTGGGATGACAGGCGTGGGCCACCGTGCCCGGCCACCACTGCTTTTTTTAAGGCTCTAGGTGAATCAACACGAGGGACAGCTTCCTCTTCCTGTGGTGGGGCTGAACCCTGTGATGGAGGGGCGTGTGTGGTGCCTGTGGCGCTTGGCCCTGTGGGGCTGTGAACTCAGCCTTGGGGCTCATCTGTCCATAGCACAGCCCCATGGGGTCTGCCAGGAGCTGAGCCCCCACCAGTCTGGGGAGAAGGGAGTCAGTGGCCCAGGGACCGTCCTCCTCAGGCGTCATCCCCAGCCCTGAGCTCAGACTTCCTCATCTGCCACCATGCCTGAGGAGTGATTAATGCCAAATTAGCACCCTGCTCAGTGACCTTTCGGCATTAGCCACGGCCTCCCTTCACTTCTCATAACTATTTGCAAATATTAGCTTCTCCGGTCGTTTCTCATCAGCGACTTTCACAGGTGACAGGCAGGCCGTTAGTCTGATTGGCATTCCGTTCATGTCCTTTGCCCCATCGTGAGTGCATCTGGACTCCGCCATCTCCTCAGAAATCTGATAACCAGCCCAAGAATCTCGGCAATTTTACAAAGGGAAGGCACCAGCAGGAAGGTGTCCGGAGAAGCTTCGAGGGTCCGCTACAGGGTTGGAGAGTCTCGAGACAGGGAAGGCTGCCTCAGCCCCCCAGGGACCCAGGGCTGAGTGAGAGTCAGCCTCATATGCCATCAACATAGAGGTTTTAAAACATTAATTAGTTGACTCTGTCTGCATCAAGCTTCTGTGTTTCTTTGAGGATTCACATGCACCTTTAATACAAAAATCACACACTGCTTAGGCAGTGCAAGCCAGAGCACAGAACTCTGGGAAATCAGTGTTGATGAGAAGCCAGTCCTCTCTCTCCCGTTGTTCTCTCTCAGTGGCCCTCACCCCACCGCCAGCCCGGCAGGCTAGAACCTTTCAGTTGCCAGAATCTTCCTCCGCCGCTCACAATGGTGGCGACTCCCTTCAGCATGAAGCCCAGATGAAGCGTTTTGGATTTGCAGTCATTTCCCTTTATTTTTATTTCCAGCCTCTTACATCTCCACCCTTTATTGAAATCCCTGTTCTAGAAATGTTGGATTGGTCTTCATTTTCCCTAAATAAACAGTAGTAAAGTGTACTGCGGGTAGTTTAATTTTGATGTTAAATGTATTTTAGAGAAAAGCGGCCAAAAGTATGTCCTATTTTTTTCTCCCTTGTCACCAGAAGTATGAGCTAAATTATTTATAGTTTGATACTCAAAAAACATAGATTCAGGATATTTACTTTTCAGAAAGGAAAAAGGGATTAAAACTCCAGTAACGGGACTGAACACTTTGTTAATTGAATATATTGGCTCCAAGGAAGCACATTTGGACAGGACTAAGAATGCCCACTGCTTTCCAATGACACCCGTACCTAACATAGTGGCTGATACACGAAATATTTGTGGAATTGAACAGATTTGGAAATAGCAGGTAGACTAGGTAACTCAGTAAGCAAAGTCTTAAATCAATAAAAGAAAAATAAAGCCAGCAAGCATTTTGGAAAATGCCAAACAGTTTAAATAAAGCCCCTTAGCCACACGACACACAAAGCAGTAGCGTAAGGCCCAGTAACCATGCCCTATAGGACAGGCTGTGGATTGTGCCTGAGGACACTGGCTGTGCTTGGACCCCAGCTCATGTGGTCTGAGAAAGGCCAGGGACGGTGACCCCGCCCCAGAGCTTCTCATGGGGGTTCACGTAGGGCCGTGAGATTTGTGTTTCCTATTAACATGGCTCTGACCATGGTCTTCATTTGTCATGCTCCGATCATCCCATCTTCTAGCTGTCATTTCACTTTCTGTGGTTTCCATTACCCTCAGTCAACCATGGTCCGAAAACAGGAGAGTACAGCACAGTAAGATATTTTGAGAGAGAGGGAGGGACCACATTCGTGTAACTTTCATTACCTTATGTTGTCATTGTTCTGTTCATTATTAGTTGTAGTCAGTCCTTAGTGTGCCTCATTTACACATTTATGACAGGTATGTATGCAGAGGGAGGAACTTGGAACAGACGCCCTTCCACGCACGGTGGGGTTATGTTCCCATAAATCCATCGGAAGTTGAAAATATCGGAAGTCATAAATGGGCTTTTGTAGCTCCGTTGTTAAGTCGAGGACTGGACTGAATGTGTGTGGCCTTTGTGCCATCATAAAGTTGAAAAATCCTGTGTGGAGCCATCATGCATCAGGGACATTTTGTGTCTGTAGGGATTGGTTCTTTCTTTGGTTTGAGGTATCCGCAGGGGTGTTGGAATGTATCCCCCTCAGATAAGGGTTGGGGGGAGCTCCTGTACTTAGAGTTTCATGGACATTTCTCTTTTCTCTGCCACAGGAGATATTGGCACACCTGAAACCACAGCCCCCACCATTGTGGTTCCCCCGGGCAACAGAAGTGTGGTGGCTGGATCCAGTGAGACCACCTTGGAATGTATAGCCAGTGCCAGGTACGAGGCGCGTCTCCTGTGAAACTCCCAGTAAATATTACATGACCTGTAACAAGCCGACGACAGAAGGAGACACTGGAGCATGAGGTTCAACATTCTAGCAACAGTGGTCTTGTTTGGCCAGATGGGCCAGGAATACGAGGTATGGGTAGATAAGGAAATGGACACATTGACATCTTCCAGAGTCCCCCACGGCAACAGGGCGGTGCTTTCAGTGTAGCTCTGGGTGGTAGTGGGGGGCTCCTCTGAGACACTCTCTAGGGAAGAGGGAGGAGTTGAGGCAGAGGAAAAAGTTCATTGCTCTTCTCTGTAGTCAGCCAAGGTGTTCTCTGCCTCCTTAGCAATCGCTCCAGAATCAAGCTCGGATGATCCCGCCTTCCATGTCGTTGTGTCCCCTCGTAGTATTTATTTTAAACGTTCATTTCCTGAGCAAAAGGGATCATTAGCACTTATGGTCCATTGCTGCGGCAATTAGCTATCCTTGCTCAATAGCCCTTGAGCAGAATGCATCGTCGATGCGTGCTGGGAGGGAGTAGAGTTGTATCTGGATTGATTTTTCAGTGTCCATTGTTCAACCCGCCATGTACCCTGGTAGAATTAGCTTCATCAAGCCTGTGCCGCGTGCCTGAGATGATGACCATGGCCACCTCCATGAGTCACAGTCGTCGTCATGAATGCCTTTCGTTCCCACAGGCCTGTGGAGGACCTGAGTGTGACCTGGAAGAGGAATGGAGTGAGAATCACCAGTGGCCTCCACAGCTTTGGAAGACGTCTCACCATCAGCAACCCGACGTCCGCGGACACCGGGCTGTACGTCTGCGAGGCGGCGCTGCTGGGGAGCGCTTTTGAACCGGCCAGGGCGAAGGCCTTTCTTTTCATCACAGGTAAAGCCCGAGCCTCTAAGTGGTGTTGTCAGCATCTCACATAGCATCCGGCACTGACTCTTCTGCAGAAACAAAATAGCGTATTTCAGTGGCTTTATTTATCGGCCAGTGAAGGTGAGGTTGAGTTTATCTTCCAAATCCTTCCTAGTCTTTCCCAAGAATGTAAGTCCGTTAAATCCAAAGTGTTGATATTCTGAATCCTTCCAGGAAACGTCCTTCTGAATACTCTAGTCACGAAGCTTGGAAAGAGAGCGGTGAAACCCCTGTCGTAGAGATCCCTCTCCTATTCTAGCTTTTAGGCCTCTTACTTGGCTATCATGATCGGTGTTCAGAAATTATTCTATTATTGCTGTCTGGGCGTGGTGGCTCACACCTGTAATCCCAGCACTTTGGGAGGCCGAGGTGGGCGGATCACTTGAGGCCAGAAGTTTGAGACCAGCCTGACCAACATGGTGAAACCCCACCTCTACTGAAAATACAAACATTAGCCTGGCATGGTGGCGGGCACCTGTAATCCCAGCTCCTCGGGAAGCTGAGGCAGGAGAATCACTTGAACCCGGGAGGCGGAGGTTGCAGTGAGCCAAGATCGCACCACTGCACCCCAATCTGGGCCACAAGAGCAAAACCCCATCTCAAGAAAAAAAGGAAATTATTATTTTAGAAATTATAATATTAATTATTAATTTAGCTGTTATTTTTTGACCTAGGAGAAAAGGTAAAACTATTGGATGTTACCTTTTGTTAAACTTAAAAAAATAAATGAAAAGAGAACAGAGATGCTTCCTCAAACTGGGCAACATATTATTCCTGAACCAAGGAGAAAGAGGACATAAAATTAAGTACAATGGAGTTGCCCAGCTCTACATGCTGGAAAATATTAGTGTTTAGGGAGTGTGCCTTGTACAGTGGCTAAGAAAATACTAAACTTATTATCAGTTTATGATGAGGTTAAATTGTGAGGCAAGGTGCCTTTATTTCTCTCATTTTTCCAGCAACTGTCATGCGTTTATTCTTCGTAAGTGGCTGTGATGACTATGAGAGCGGCCTGTGTTCCGCAGTGGTAGCCGCTGTTGATAAGAGGTAGCCTTGGAGGCCGCCTCTAGGAAGGAGAATCTCTTCTTCATCTCTCCTCTTTGGGAATAAGGGGAATTGAGAACAGGAAAACTCAAAGAAGAAGAAAACTCTCAGAGAGCCCCTTCAATACAAAAATTTGCAGTCTGCCACTTTGCAAAATAAGAAAAAAAAAAAAAAGCTGGTATTGTCGCATGAAATTAGCAAGAAAAGGAATACTGCACAAAAGGTGGTTTGCCTCGATCACGTCCCATTTCTTTAATCATTCGGAAATGGCTCCGTGTCCTGACTATGACTCTTGTAAATACAACGCAGTGCAAACCCGTCGGTCCCTCTGAAAGAAGTGAAAGGCTGTTAAAAGCATCCGAGGAAGCCGGCTTTGAATCACCAGTCACTGTCGATTCCACATGAGGGGCCTGAGCTGGTATTGCTACCTTCCCCATCCATGCTGCCGCTAGAGATGTAAATAACACATCCCATTCTCTGCAAAGACTTTTTTTTTTTATCAAGGTTGATCTATAGTTATGTGAGCACAGCACATTATAGATTGAACCAAAATTAAAATTTGTGATGTGTAAATCTCTAGTAGACGGGACTATACTGTGTTCAAACATTTTAAGGGAATTTAAACAAGAGAAGAAATGTATCTCCCTGTAAATGTTTGTTGCGATCATCATTCCTTTTTAAAATATTTAAATCTATCTTAAGAACTTTGGTTTTGCATTTATATCTGATTGTTTTTGTGTTCTCTCGAGTTAGCACCTCTCCATGTTCTGACTTTTAAAGGTACATGAACACACATCACTAGTTTATGATGTTGATTTAAATCCCCTTTTTTTCGTTAAGAATTTGCTGTGACAGGTAGGATTTTTGTGATTGGCGCATACTGCAAAAACCCTGAAGAGAGTGTCTCTGTCAATTCCGAGAGATTTGGATGAGATTATAACCCTGCGCCCTGCGGCCGCAGCATTACTGGTTTCACAGGGCTGTCACCGTGGACCTGTAGGAGCCACCCATAGGAGCACACAGGCCAAAGACAGAGAAACAAATTGGCTCCTATTACTTGTATTTTATACCGATGACACAAGACAGGCTAGTTGTGCTGTT
Source organism: Macaca thibetana thibetana (assembly GCF_024542745.1). NCBI lineage: Eukaryota > Metazoa > Chordata > Mammalia > Primates > Cercopithecidae > Macaca > Macaca thibetana. Next base: position 149,430,000 of record NC_065580.1, read on the forward strand.
TGCCCCACCTGCCCATCTGTGTTGCTTAATTTCTGTGGCTTGAATGGGAGCACAGAGGTCGCCTTCCAGGTACCACCCCGCCATTGGCTGCGCAGTCCTGTGAAGCAGCCCCTCTGTGCCCTCCACCCTCCCCCCCCGCCTCCCCTCTGTGCCCTCCATCCTCCTCTCCTGCTTCCCCTCTACACCCTCCCCTCCAGCCTCGCCTCTACGCCCTCCACCCTCCCCTCCTGCTTCCCCTCTACACCCTCCACCCTCCCCTCCTACCTCCCCTCTATACCCTCCACCCTCCCCTCCTGCCTCCCCTCTACACCTTCCTCCCTCCCCTCCTGATTCTCCTCTATGCCCTCACCTCCCACCTCCCCTCTACGCCCTCCACCCTCCCCTCCAGCCTCCCCTCTACGCCCTCCACCCTCCCCTCCTGATTCCCCTCTACACCCTCCACCCTCCCCTCCCGCCTCCCCTCTATACCCTCCATCCTCCCCTCCCGCCTCCCCTCTACACCCTCCCCTCCTGCCTCCCCCTACACCCTCCCCTCTTGCCTCCCCTCTACGCCCTCCACCTTCCCCTCCTGCTTCCCCTTTACACCCTCTCCTCCCCTTCCACCTCCCCTCTACACCCTTCCCTCCTGCCTCGCCTCTGCACCCTCCACCCTCCCCTCCCGCCTCCCCTCTACACCCTCACATCCGCCTCCCCTCTGTGCCCTCCGGCCTCCCCTCCCGCTTACTCTCTACGCCCTCCCCTCCCGCTTCCCCTGTACGCCCTCCCCTCCTCCTGCCTCCCCTCTATGCCCTCCACCCTCCCCTCCCGCCTCCCCTCTACACCCTCACATCCGCCTCCCCTCTGTGCCCTCCAGCCTCCCCTCTGTGCCCTCCGGCCTCCCCTCCCGCTTACTCTCTACGCCCTCCCCTCCCGCTTCCCCTGTACGCCCTCCCCCCCTCCTGCCTCCCCTCTATGCCCTCCACCCTCCCCTCCCGCCTCCCCTCTACACCGTCCTGCCTCCCCTTTACACCCTCCCCTCCTGCTTCCCCTCTATGCCCTACCCTCCCCTCCAGCCTCCCCTCTATGCCCTCCACCTTCCCCTCCAGCCTCCCCTCTATGCCCTCCACCCTCCCCTCCAGCCTCCACTCTATGCCCTCCACCCTCCCCTCCACCCTCCCCTCTATGCCCTCCACCCTCCCCTCCAGCCTCCCCTCTATGCCCTCCACCCTCCCCTCCAGCCTCCCCTCTACACCGTCCTGCCTCCCCTTTACACCCTCCCCTCCCTCCTCCCCTCTATGCCCTCCGCCCTCCCCTCCTGCTTTCCCTCCATGCCCTCTCCTCCCCTCCAGCCTCCCCTCTACGCCCTCCACCCTCCCCTCCTGCTTCCCCAGAACACAGGGAGGCAGCAGCCCAGCAGGGCCTCCATCTTTCCCACTTCTGTGTGTGACTTCCAACGGCAGATACCCCCGTGTCCTTCCTGGCAACGTCCTTGGCCTGGAGCCAGCTTTGCCCCCTACAGCAGGCAGAAGTGCTGGGGACTGACACCCCCAGGAACAGCCTCACCCAGAGTCTGAGGGGAGCTGGTGGGTAGATACCTAGGCCCCTTAGCTACCCGCGTCGTCATGGGGTTGTGTTCTGTACTGGCTCCCACAGCGTCCCCAGGCATGAGGCTGCAGCCACCCGCCCTGGGAGCTGCTGGATAACAGGCTCTTTGCGGCCAACCCCACACTCTCCCAATGGGGTTTCCCTCACCACCCAAGAAACTGTCAGCATCAAACCTGTCTCAGGGCCTGCTTCTGGGGGAGGCCAACCCAAGCCTGGGTGATGTTCCTGCAGACCCCTGTGTCCCTGCTAATGCCTGTGCCTGGGAAGAATGTGCCTCCGGCCCCAGTGCCGTCTCACCTGGTTGGTGAGGGCTGCGCATCCATGATCCACCTGGTTGGCGAGGGCTGTGTGTCCGCGAACCCCCTGGTGGGCGAGGGCTGCATGTCCACGTATCTCCTCAAGCCTCCGCTCTGCTGTGCAGCCCTTGGAGGCTTCACCCCGGGGGAGACTACTGTGCTCTCAGCTGGGCCCTTGCAGCCTTGGGCACATGCTGGGGGCAGCGCTGCGTGATGTAAAACAGAGTGGGCTCTGGGAACACAGTGGGGGTAGCATAGCATGATGTAAAACAGTGCGGGCTCTGGAGACAGAACCAGGGTCCAGTTCTCACTGCACCATGCACTGGCTTGAATGAGTGTTGGCCTCAGTTTCCACGTCCATAAAATGGAGGAGATGGGCCGGGCGCGGTGGCTCAAGCCTGTAATCCCAGCACTTTGGGAGGCCGAGACGGGCGGATCACAAGGTCAGGAGATCAAGACCATCCTGGCTAACACGGTGAAACCCCGTCTCTACTAAAAAATACAAAAAAAAACTAGCTGGGCGAGGTGGCGGGCGCCTGTAGTCCCAGCTACTCGGGAGGCTGAGGCAGGAGAATGGCGGGAACCGGGAGGCGGAGCTTGCAGTGAGCCGAGATCCGGCCACAGCACTCCAGCCTGGGCGACAGAGCAAGACTCCGTCTCAAAAAAAAAAAAAAAAAAAAAAAAAAAAAAAATGGAGGAGATGGATGTAGATGATACCAGCTCATATTGTGAAGATTAAATGCAAGAATGTCTGTCACAGAAGCTCTGAAATGGTGGCATTAGTTGCTGTTGGCATAACTTTGTTATCCCATTTGTCCCATTGCACTAGCTATTTACCAGTAATCAGTTATGTGACACACATTTTTCATGTTTACTGTCTCTGGAATCAAGATGTACCTCACCACCTATGAAACCATTTTTTTTTCCCCTTGGGGATAAGTGAGACAAGGATGCCCCTTACCTCTGACTGCGGCACCTTGGTGCCTGTGAGATGCACCTTCCCTCCAACCCACACCTTCCACACTGTCTCCTCATCACACGCGAACCCGGCTGCTCCCACATGCACCCTGCTCCTGCTGAGCATGCCGGCTCGGAAACTCGGCGGGTGAGTTCTCACTGGGATGGACTCTTACCTGGTGGGGCATCTGCTGCCAGCCCCTTCAAGTTGTTCGTGGAGTTCAGTGCGTGTGGCTGGGGGGCTTGGCTCCTGACCAGGGGTCCCCTCAGGTTCCAGAGGCCCCTGAATCCCTGGCTCATCTCCAGAGCCAGCAGCTGTGGCTGTGTTCTTGTCACACATGGAAGCTCTCTGCTCTCCCCTGTGCCTCCAGCTGCAGAAAGTCCTCTCCTTTTAGGGACTCACGTGATTACATTGGGCCCACCCAGCGAATCCAAGACCGTTTCCCGATTTTAAGGTGGGTCACCTAATCCCACCTGCACAGTCCGTCTTGCCAAGTAACACAGCATATTCATAGGTTCCAGGGGTGTGGGTGTGGACACCGCTGGGAGCCATTCTGCCCACCTCAGTGGGCTAGTGTGCAGTGCAGGCCAGCCAAGGGCATGCATCTGACATGCTGCTCCCTGAGAGGGGCGACCTGGAAGGAACAGGGAGGCAGCACAGGGGACATCTTTGGCTCTTGCCGTGATCCCTACACAGAAGAATCCTTGCAACCAGAGGCCAAAACCAGGCAGCATCAGGGATGGGAGAGCAGGACAAATGCACGGTGTTGGGGGACCGTCTCCACTGCGGCTGCCTCCATCAGGCCCCAGCCTGCACTTTGTCACACTGGCATTTTGGAGAGTGGGGTCATTTGACAGAGGCCCTTGGTTTGGGGGCAGTCTGGGAGGTCTCCCCACCTCCTGTCCTGAGACTGGGGAGCTAGAATCTTGTGCTGCCCCTGGAGGCAGCTGCCACGGGCTCTGGGCCACATGGAAGGCAGAAAGCCTGTACTGCCCTGTTCCTAACAGCGTGACTTCATATAGGGCGTGAGAACCTTTTGCTGATGTCTTCGTATTGTTTCAAAAGAGGGAGAAGTGTTAGTTTCCATCCCTGGTTTTGTTGACTGCAGCCAGGATCCATTTTCAGAAGTCCAGGGTGGACCCGTGTTGGCAGAGTACCCTTTCTAGGCGGAGTTGCTGCTGATTGACTAAGACATGCTCTCATCCTCTTGCCCTCTGAAGAGTAAGTGGTTGAGAGTCTATGCACAGGATGACTCATTTACAGTGGGTTTTCCCCAGTGTTTAGCTCACAGGCTTTTCACGGTCCGTAGGCTTGGTGTTTCTTCCACTTCTTTCCCTTAGAGCAGACTGTGTGTAAAAATGAAGCTGGAAATGGGGAGAAACTCTATCTGAGCAGCCGCTGGGTTAGAATACTAGGAAAGGTTGACAGGGAGAGAACTCGTACCCTCACACAGTGGGGAAGTACTGAGAGAAGCTTAGAGGCCGTGCAGGGCATGGGCAGCTCTGCACCTGTTCCCCAGGCACAGCTACCTGGAAGGCTTTCCAGAACAAGCTAAGAGCATCCTCAGTGAACAGCCAGATGTTTTCCACCCGTGCCTAGCACTGAGCTGCTAAAACTGCCCAGGACATTGGCCCCTGCAGGCAGTGGCAGGCTGCCCCCCAGACCCTTACCCAGGCCACAGTACTATGGAGAGTGTGGAGTGGGGTGAGTTTTACCACGAGGCGGCATGCTGTATGCCAAGCACAGGTGGTCACTGGCCGGGGTGGAGAGAGGTCACCAGTTGGAGAGGAGCAGCCTGTCCGGGCGTGGAGGTCCCCAGAGCCACGCACTTGCTCAGCCGAGCCAACTTCGGGTCACTATGTGAAGTGCCCTTCTCCCTGACCCCAGCGAGGTCCCTTCCTGGCACTCGAGGGAAGCCTCGGGGGAGTGGACCACGTGACAGCGGTAATCAGTACCTCAGGGAAGGCACCCTGGGCCCACAGGTGCTGACCATTCATATATATGGATTTTGTATCATCAAAGCACAGGTCATCTTGGGTGAATCTCAGAGGAAGCATGAAGGGTGAAAAAAACAGTTCCAAAGGTTACACTGGATGACCTCCTTTCTGTAACATTCTTGAAATAACAAACCTACAGAAACAGAGAATGGATTAGTGGTTGTGAGGGGTGGGAGCTTGGGGTGCTCGTGGTCATGGAAGGCAACATCCTTGTGCTGATAGACACCTAGACCTACACACGTAATAATGGTAATAATGTTGCATAGGACATGCATGTGCCCTCTTTTCACATGCACACTTGAGCACAGGAAACACTGGCAAGAGCTGGATAAACTAGGTTGATTGTATCAGTAGCAGTGTCCTGGTCATGATGTTATACTATCGTTTTGCAAGATGTTACCACTGCCGGAAGCAAAGTGAAGGCACCATGAGCTCTTTCAGTGTTACAGTGTTACTTCTCACAACCACACGGGACTCCACGGGACTTTTTCTAAAAAGAAAGTGCTCAACTAAGAAAAGGAAAACTATAATTAATCATAAGCAAATGTTGATGTTGAACATTATGCTTTTTCCTTTTTCCCTAGCATGCTTTTAATCAGATCATGACGGTAGATATTGACTTAGCTTCTCTGATGAATACAGGTCAGGACCTGCACACAAGGGCCCCGACAACAGGCAGCTACTGTATAGTTAGAATATAAATAATGCTGCCTTTATGATTATTGATTGAAGAACTGTGATCAAATGGGGAATGTATGAGTTATGCAATGGAGACGAGCTTGAAAAAGGTAGACATTAAATGTCTGCAATATTTCTTCAGGCTTGGTCTACACACATAAAAACCTAAGTAGAGGAATCTGCTTCCTTCTAATGAATTTGCAGCCATCTCCTCAGCCAGGGTGGTTAATTCAGGCAGATTCTTTCTGCTTGAGTGGTCCAGGTAATCGCAGAAGTGAAACCTCACTTCGCCTCCATCCAGAAACCTTCAGCCACTTCCCCCTTAATCGTTTCTTTGAAATGCTTAGTTTTCATTTCTCTTTTTCATCTGTTAGGATCCACCTTGTTTTAAAGATACAGTCA